>NC_053390.1:717015781-719415781 GCF_905171765.1 Bufo bufo | reverse complement strand
GTTGTCCTGTTGAAAAACCTAGTCGTTACCACACAGACAAGGGCCCTCAGTCATGAGGAATGCTCTCTGCAGGGCCGGTGCAAGGATTTTTGCCACCCTAGGCAAGATAAAAATTGCCGCCCCCCATCCTTATCAGATGATCTGCCCATATCATGACATCACATATGTTCCACCCCTTTCTCAGCTTTTAAATTAAAAGAACTGCTATGTTTCCCTTAGGGTTAATCCAGCTTCTTGTAGCTGTCTCTTTTTGCGGAACGGAATTGCGGACCCATACATTTCTATGGGATCTGCAATTCCGATCCTGAAAAAAATAGAACATGTCCTATTCTTGTCCGCAATAGGCATACATTGCTGCTGTCATGGATGTGTGAATGGACCCTAAATGTGAGGTAAATTAGTCTCCAATGTAGTATTAATAACTAAACAATTACATAATAAACATATTGCATTGTCTACTTACAACCAGGACAATAAGATGATCTGGTCTCTGACTGCAGTCTGGCTCTTGGACTGGCTCTGGTGGACTCCCTTGTCACTCTCTTCTCCCTCCCCCCCCCTCCCTCCCTTGTCACTCTTATTCCAGCCCCCCCCCCACCCTTGTCACTCTCATTCCAGCCCCCCCCACCCTTGTCACTCTCATTCCAGCCCCCCCACCCTTGTCACTTTCATTCCAGCCCGCCCTCCCTTGTCACTCTCATTCCAGCCCCCCCTCCCTTGTCACTCTCATTCCAGCCCCCCCTCCCTTGTCACTCTCATTTTACCCTCCCCTCCCTTGTCACTCTCATTGCAGCCCCCCTTCCTTGTCACTCTCATTGCAGCCCCCCCCTTCCTTGTCACTCTTATTGCAGCCCCCCCTTCCTTGTCACTCTCATTGCAGCCCCCCCCCCTTCCTTGTCACTCTCATTGCAGCCCCCCCCCCTTCCTTGTCACTCTCATTTCAGCCCCCTCCTTCCTTGTCACTCTCATTGCAGCCCCCCCTTCCTTGTCACTCTCATTGCAGCCCCCCCTCTCTTGTCACTCTCATTCCAGCCCCCCCTCCCTTGTCACTCATTTTAACCCCCCTCCCTTGTCACTCTCATTTTACCCTCACCTCCCTTGTCACTTTCATTCCAGCCCCCCCTCCCTTGTCACTCTCATTTTACCCCCCCCCCCTCCCTTGTCACTCTCATTCCAGCCCCCCCCCTTCCTTGTCACTCTCATTTTACCCCCCTCCCTTGTCACTCTCATTCCAGCCCCCCCTCCCTTGTCACTCTCATTTTACCCCCCCTCCCTTGTCACTCTCATTGCAGCCCCCCCCTTCCTTGTCACTCTCATTGCAGCCCCCCCCTTCCTTGTCACTCTCATTGCAGCCCCCCCCTTCCTTGTCACTCTCATTGCAGCCCCCCCCCTTCCTTGTCACTCTCATTGCAGCCCCCTCCTTCCTTGTCACTCTCATTGCAGCCCCCCCTTCCTTGTCACTCTCATTGCAGCCCCCCCTCCCTTGTCACTCTCATTCCAGCCCCCCCTCCCTTGTCACTCATTTTAACCCCCCTCCCTTGTCACTCTCATTTTACCCTCACCTCCCTTCTCACTCTCATTCCAGCCCCCCCTCCCTTGTCACTCTCATTTTACCCCCCCTCCCTTGTCACTCTCATTCCAGCCCCCCCCCCTTCCTTGTCACTCTCATTTTACCCCCCCTCCCTTGTCACTCTCATTCCAGCCCCCCCTCTCTTGTCACTCTCATTTTACCCCCCCTCCCTTGTCACTCTCATTGCAGCCCCCCCCCCCTTCCTTGTCACTCTCATTGCAGCCCCCCCCCTTCCTTGTAACTCTCATTGCAGCCCCCCCTTCCTTGTCACTCTCATTGCAGCCCCCCCTTCCTTGTCACTCTCATTGCAGCCCCCCCCCCTCTTTGTCACTCTCATTGCAGCCCCTTGTCACCTCCAGTGTAGCGTGGCCGAGCTCTGTTCGGTCCGCGGTACAGGAGCATTTGTTTCCTGTACCCGGCCGGACTGAAAGGAAGTGCACACTAAGTGAGCACTTCCTGTCAGTCCGGCCGAGTACAGGAAACAAAAGCTCCTGTACCACGGACCGAACAGAGCTCAGCCACGGACAGTACAGAGCAGACACAGAATGACAGCAGGCGCAGGCAGGCTGCGCAGCACTGAGCCGGCGGCCGGATATTCTTTAGAGCGGCAAGCGCTCAGCCGCTCAGGAGGCGCAGCATGAGGGGCGCCGCCGGCCGGCCGAACTTATATAACCAACTTATTATTTTATTTTTTACACTGCAACGGGCGCCCCCTGCTAAATCGCGCCCTAGGCGACTGCCTAAGTCGCCTTACTGGTGGCACCGGCCCTGGCTCTCTGCAACATCTGGACATAGCCAGCGGCCGTTTGACGCCCCTGCACTTCCTGAAGCTGCATTGTTCCACTGAAGGAAAAAGCACCCCAGACCATTATGGCGCCCCCCCCCCCCTGTGGCGCGTAGAAAACATCTCAGGTGGGATCTGCTTGTCATGCCAGTATTGTTGGAAAACTTTTTTTTTTTTTTCTCTGCTTAATTAAGGCGAGTGCCTGGGGCAACCAGGTGCTATAAATTGAGCCACTTATACTCTTCAGAGCCTGCTCTTTCTGAGGCTTGCTCTACTAAGTGGCTTCTTATTAAGTGGAGTTAAAAAATAAGGAGTTTAAGAAAAGGAGTTTGGAAACTAAGGTTGGATATAATTTCCTTGTGTGTTGTTGGCTTAATTTTACGTGGTCCTTCAACTACAGCAGACAGGGTCTAAATCTAAATCATTTATACTGTTTTACTTTTTTACTCTTGTAATCCCCATTTAGTATGTGTTGCACAATTTACAACGCAGTCCAGTGCACATCTTGCATGATGTATGCAGTCCTGGAACAGCCGTTCGAGGGTGTATATCTTTGTTCTAGATGTGAGCAAATTACCCGTTTGGAATCGCAAATCGAGTCTCTAAATGGGCAAGTTGCAACACTGAGAGGCATTGATAATTTGCAAAAGAGTTTGCTTCTCACCGAGCAAGCACTCTTTGGGGTAGATGAGGGGGAGGGTGACAGAGAGGAGGCTGAGGAAAGTGAGGTAGCTAGCTGGGTAAAAGTTAGAAAGCGGGGTAGAGGGAAGAGTGCCAGGGAGGCTAGCCCTGATCTGACACACCCCAACAAGTTTGCACGTTTGGCAGATGAGGGGGATGTCAGTCCGGGGACGGCACTGCTGCAGCCAGACACTTCCTCTGCCAGTCAGGGGAATGTCAGCTCCAGTAAGCAGGGAACCAGGAGAGCAGGGCAGGCCAGACAGGTGCTGGTAGTGGGAGACTCCATTATTAGGGGAACAGATAGGGAAATCTGTCACAAAGACCGTGATCGCCGAACAGTGTGCTGTCTTCCTGGCGCTAGAGTTCGACACATCGCGGATCGGGTTGACAGATTACTGGGAGGCGCTGGAGACGATCCAGCGGTCATGGTCCATATCGGAACCAATGACAAAGTTAGAGGTAGGTGGAGAGTCCTTAAAAATGATTTCAGGGATTTAGGTCAAAAGCTGAGGGCAAGGACTTCTAAGGTAGTATTTTCCGAAATACTGCCTGTACCACGAGCCACACAAGAAAGGCAATGGGAGATTAGGAAGATTAACAAGTGGCTCAAGAACTGGTGTAGGATGGAGGGGTTTGGGTTCCTGGAGAACTGGGCCGATTTTTCTATCGGCAACAGGCTCTATCGTAGGGACGGGCTGCACCTCAATGGGGAAGGGGCAGCTGTGCTGGGGAGAAAGATGGCTAGAAGGTTGGAGGAGTGTTTAAACTAGGGACTGGGGGGGAGGGTAATTACGTTATAGGAGGGGAAGATAGTGCAGATAGAGACCGGGGGCAAGGTAATAAGAATGGGGGAGGAATGGAAGGAGGGACTAGAACAATTCAGAAGGAAAGGTGTAGGGTAAAAAATATACATAAACCTCTCAAATGTATGTATACTAATGCCAGAAGCCTGACTAATAAAACTGGTGAACTGGAATTAGTGATGTGTGAGGAGGACTATGACATAGTGGAAATAACTGAGACATGGCTGGATGATAGCTATGACTGGGCAGTTAATGTACAAGGTTACAGTCTGTTTAGAAAGGATCGTCAAAACCGGAGAGGGGGAGGGGTCTGCCTTTATATAAAGTCCTGTCTAAAGCCCACAGTCCGAGAAGATATAAGTGAGGGACATGAACATGTGGAGTCACTATGGGTAGAGATACACGGAGCTAAAAACAACAATAAATTACTAATAGGAGTTTACTATAAACCACCTAATATACTAGAGTCCACAGAAAATCTACTACTAAACGAGATAGACGAGGCGGCAAATCATAATGAGGTGGTTATTATGGGGGACTTCAACTACCCAGATATAGACTGGGAAACTGAAACTTGTATATCTCATAAGGGAAACAGGTTCGTGGCTATAACCAAAGACAATTACCTCTCCCAACTGGTTCAGGACCCGACTAGAGGGACGGCCATACTGGACTTAGTATTAACCAATAGACCTGACAGAACAACAGACGTGCAGGTCGGGTGACACCTGGGAAATAGTGACCATAAAGTAATAACCTTCCAATTATCATTCAAATGAGCGTTTCTACAGGGAGGAACAAAAATACCAAACTTCAAAAAAGCTAAATTTAGCCAACTAAGAGAGGGCATAGGCCAAACTAACTGGGACAAAGTCCTCACAAATACAGACACAAAATGGGATATCTTTAAAAACATCCTAAAAACTCATTGTCAGAGGTACATACCGTATGGTAATAAAAGGTTAAGGAACAAAAAGAAACCAATGTGGATAAATAGAACTGTAAAGAAAGCAATAAATGACAAAAAGAAAGCATATAAAACACTAAAACAGGAGGGTTGCACGGAAGCACTGAAAAACTATAAGGAAAAAAATAGAACATGTAAAAAACAAATAAAAGCGGCCAAACTAGAGACCGAGAGATTAATTGCCAAAGAGAGTAAAACCAACCCTAAAATGTTCTTCAATTATATAAATGTTAAAAAGTATAAAGCTGAAGGTGTTGGCCCTTTAAAGAGTAATGAGGGGGGAGTCGCAGAGAGCGACGAGGAGAAAGCAAAGCTGTTAAATATTTTTTTCTCCAATGTATTCACTGAGGAAAATAAATTGTCAGATGACATGCAGAATGCAAAAATAAATTCCCCATTAAAAGTGTCCTGTCTGACCCAGGAAGAAGTACATCAGCGGCTTAAAAAGATTAAAATAGACAAATCGCCAGGATCGGATGGCATACACCCCCGTATCCTAAAGGAATTAAGTAATGTCATAGCCAGACCCTTATTTCTGATATTTGCAGACTCTATACTGACAGGGAATGTCCCACAGGATTGGCGCGTGGCATATGTGGTGCCAATATTTAAAAAGGGGCCAAAAACAGAGCCTGGAAACTATAGGCCGGTAAGTTTAACATCTGTTGTGGGTAAACTGTTTGAAGGTTTTCTGAGAGATGCTATATTAGAGCATCTCAACGGAAATAAGCAAATAACGCCATATCAGCATGGCTTCGTGAGGGATCGGTCATGTCAAACTAATTTAATCAGTTTCTATGAGGAGGTAAGTTCTAGACTTGACAGCGGCGAATCAATGGATGTCGTATATCTGGACTTCTCCAAAGCATTTGACACTGTACCGCATAAAAGGTTAGTATATAAAATGAGAATGCTTGGACTGGGAGAAAACATCTGTATGTGGGTAAGTAACTGGCTGAGTGATAGAAAACAGAGGGTGGTTATTAACGGTACACATTCAGATTGGGTCACTGTCACTAGTGGGGTACCTCAAGGGTCAGTATTGGGCCCTATTCTCTTCAATATATTTATTAATGATCTTGTAGAAGGCTTGCATAGTAAAGTATCAATTTTCGCAGATGACACTAAACTGTGTAAAGTAATTTACACTGAAGAGGACAGTATACTACTACAGAGGGATCTGGATAGATTGGAGGCTTGGGCAGATAAGTGGCAGATGAGGTTTAACACTGATAAATGTAAGGTTATGCACATGGGAAGGAAAAATGCAAGTCACCCGTACATACTAAATGGTAAAACACTCGGTAACACTGACATGGAAAAGGATCTAGGAATTTTAATAAACAGCAAACTAAACAGCAAAAACCAGTGTCAGGCAGCTGCTGCCAAGGCCAACAAGATAATGGGTTGCATCAAAAGGGGCATAGATTCCCGTGATATGAACATAGTCCTACCACTTTACAAATCGCTAGTCAGACCACACATGGAGTACTGTGTACAGTTCTGGGCTCCTGTAAACAAGGCAGACATAGCAGAGCTGGAGAGGGTTCAGAGGAGGGCAACTAAAGTAATAACTGGAATGGGGCAACTACAGTACCCTGAAAGATTATCAAAATTAGGGTTATTCACTTTAGAAAAAAGACGACTGAGGGGAGATCTAATTAATATGTATAAATATATCAGGGGTCAGTACAGAGATCTATCCCATCAGCTATTTATCCCCAGGACTGTGACTGTGACGAGGGGACATCCTCTGCGTCTGGAGGAAAGAAGGTTTGTACACAAACATAGAAGAGGATTCTTTACGGTAAGAGCAGTGAGACTATGGAACTCTCTGCCTGAGGAGGTGGTGATGGTGAGTACAATAAAGGAATTCAAGAGGGGCCTGGATGTGTTTCTAGAGCGTAATAATATTACAGGCTATAGCTACTAGAGAGGGGTCGTTGATCCAGGGAGTTATTCTGATTGGAGTCGGGAAGAAATTTTTTATTCCCCTAAAGTGGAGAAAATTGGCTTCTACCTCACAGGGTTTTTTGCCTTCCTCTGGATCAACTTGCAGGATAACAGGCCGAACTGGATGGACAAATGTCTTTTTTCGGCCTTATGTACTATGTTACTATGTTACTATGTTACTATGACCATCAAGGTTAAATTTTTTCTCATCAGAGAATAAAACTTTCTTCCACCTTTGAATGTCCTATGTTTGGTGCTTTCTTGCAAAGTCCAAACGAGCAGTTCTGTGGCGTTCAAGGAGACGAGGTCTTTGAAGACGTTTTTTGTTTTTGAAGCCCTTCAGTCTCAGATGCCGTCTGATGGTTATCGGGCTGCAGACAGCACCAGTAAGGGCCTTAATTTGGGTCGAGGATCATCCAGTGTCTTGACGGACAGCCAATTGGATCCTCCGGCTCAGTGCTGATAAAATTATTTAGGGTCTTCCACTTGACTTTTTTGTTCCATAACCCTCAGGATCATTTAGGAAATTCCAAATGACTGTCTTACTGTGTCCCACCTCAGCAGCGATGGTGCGCTGTGAGAGACCCTGCTTATGCAGTTCAACAACACGACCACGTTCAAAAAGGGAGAGTTTTTTTGCCTTTGCCATCACAACGTGTGACTACCTGACAGAAAATGACAATGAATCCACATCTTTGCACAGATTTGGCCTTTTAAAGGCATGTGGTCCTAAAATTTTGATCAGCTGAAAAACAGCCTGTTTCAGGTTATTCATTGTTTTCATTAAATTGAATGCTCAAAAAATGTTTTGTCTCACTACTATTTCTTCTTGTTGCATGTTGAAGCTCTACTTGGAACCTTGTTAAGATCCAGCCGTGCTAAATAAGATTTTTTGCCATTTTTCAAGTGGTCTTAACCCCTTAAGGACTCAGCCCTATTTGCACCCCTAGAGTAGAAACTCCAAAAAAGTGGCCCCATTTTAGAAACTACGGGATAGGGTGGCAGTATTTTTGATACTAGTTTAGGGTACATATGATTTTTGGTTGCTCTATATTACACTTTTTGTGAGGCAAGATAACAAGAAATAGCTGTTTTCTTTTACATTGTGAGGAACTTTGACCCATGACACATCCATCAGGTGGTACAAGACAGCCAATTGAGACGTTTCAGCACATGGACACCCCCCCCACCCTCTAAAAAAAAAAAAAAACAAGCTAGCAGACATTTTACATTCAGTGTTTTGCCAGTGTAGGGAGAGTTTGCTGTGTGGAGCAGGGACAGGCTGTTAGGGACACAACACGCTATCAAATAGGGCCACAAAAGTCCTTCTAAGGACTGGTATAAGTGTGCCTTACTGAGGGGTGTAATATACTTATAATATACTTTCTAACATAGAAAGTATATTATAGTGCATTTGTATTGTGCAGCAGTTGTGTGCGGTTCTGCTGCGATACTGCAGCTACACAGAGTGCCAAACGCTATTTGAACAAATAATTTCTACTGGTATGATTTAGGCTACTTTCACACTGGCGTTTCTGGGTCCGCTTGTGATATCTGTTCCAGGGCTCTCACAAGCGGCCCAAAACGGATCAGTTTAGCCCCAATGCATTCTGAATGGATAAGGATCCGTTCAGAATGCATCAGTTTGCCTCCGTTGAGCCTCCATTCCGCTCTGGAGGTGGACACCAAAACGCTGCTTGCAGCGTTTTGATGTCCGCCTGACGATGCGGAGCCAAACAGATCCGTCCTGACCTACAATGTAAGTCAATGGGGACGGATCCGTTTTCACTGACACAATATGGTGCAATTGAAAACGGATCCGCCTCCCATTGACTTTAAGTGTAAGTCAAAACGGATCAGTTTGCATTATCATGAATCATGTTCATGGTAATGCAAACGGATCCGTTCTGAACAGATACAAGCGTTTGCATTATCGGTGCGGATCCGTCTGTGCAGATACAAGACGGATCCGTACCCAACGCAGGTGTGAAAGTAGCCTTAGGCTTTGTTCACATCACCGTTCAGCCTTTCCGTTCTCCTGCTCTGTTTAGGAGCAGGAGAACGGAAAGGACGGAAGAGGCACATAACTGACGCCAAACTGAGTCAAACGGAGCCCTTAGGACCCCATAGACTATAATGGGGTACGTTATGTTTCCACTCAGAAGATGATTTTTAAGCGGAGACAAAAGTCCTGCATGCATCACTATTTTGGGTCTCTGAAACGTTTTGGTCCCCAAAAAATATTCAATTACACTCTCTACACTCTCTGTCCCTTCCTATGCTCAGCTCTCCCTGACTACGAATGAGCTGAACATGCGTCATCGGGTGCTATATAGCCAATCACTGTAATGCTACATAGCTACTGCCATTACAATGAGGGCAGAACTTACCTGTATGTTTATTGGCTGCGTAGCAGCCAAAAAACATGCGGGGAGGAGACTCGAGCATGGCGCTAGAGCACATGCGATACTATGCCGAGCATCGAGATGTTAGAGCCGAACAGGTGTTCGGCCAAGCATGCTCAATCATCACTAATCACAACACCTACCCATACATAAACAACACCATACAACAAAACGAATAGTGAAAGGAAGGAGCAACGGAGAGACATCGATGTCCCACTAGGTGGCCCTCAAGGACTGGGCAGATGGAACACCCAGGAAAGCAGAAAAGCTCCAGCACCAAAAAAGGCTGGAGTACAACTGACTCCATCCTGAAAGCCACAGGCAATATAAACCACAAGTGGCCACACCCAGCCAGGTAGTTAACCCCACCAGTACCAGACAGGGAAAGAACCAGGAAAAAGGAGGAAGGTAAAAACATGCTGCAACAACAACACGTTGCCCCTGGCAACCAGCATGCACGGCAAACGTGTCACGGCGAACAACAACAATACCGTGACACAGCCATGACACCAGCGTTGAGTGAAAATCACAGAATATAGAACATGCTGCGATTTTCATGCAACTCACAAGTGATGCATGAAAAACATTCATGTACACAGACCCATTAAAATGAATAGGTCCAGATTCAGTGCTGGCCCAATGCGTTCGCATCACCCATTGCACTCGGGCAGAATACTTGCTCGTCTGCAAGGTGCCTTAGTTTTCCCCTCTGTGCTGCCGCTATATAGGTCTAATTTATGACGAGGATTGTGTCTCATCTGTGCCACATGTGTGGCAGTCCGTGCACCCTGGCTGGCATAATTTTTAGCTAACATTTGTGCCTGTTTCCATGTGCAAATGTAAGTAAATTTGCCAGGTTCTAAAGCGATTTTTGTCGTGTATTAGTGGCAAAATAAAAATATATTTGATGTTCAGCGGTGCAGTTATATGTTCTAAAGCCCTTTTTTGTGTGTATTATTGGGAAGAAGGGCTTATTAGGCGTTGTGTGGTGAAGTAAGAAAATTATAGACTCTTTTGGGGTGTTTTAATTTCCTTTTTATTTATTTACTTGCTGAAGGACCTGGCTATTTAATCTATTACATTTAATGTTTGTGTGTTTCGTTAAAAGATATCAACACTATCCACTATACACTATAACAGTGACATCTACAGCACCCTGCCCCCAAAACAGTGACCTCCACAGCCCCTCACCCCTTAACACTGCCCCCCCCCCACAGTGCCCCGTCCCTTAAAATTGAACCTCCACAGCAGCCCACTCCCTTAACTTTGACGTTTACAGTAGCCTTCCCCTTTAACAGTGACTTCACAGCATAACACCCCCTTGACAGTCACCTCCACAGGGGCCCGCCCCCTTAACTGTGGCCTTTACTGGATCAGGGGTGTGTTTTTTTGAACAGCTCACTCTAAGACAGCAGCACTGTACTGTCTGAGTGTGAGCTGCAGGGAGAAAGTCACCCTCCCTCCCCTGCAGCTGACAGAAGTAGATTTTTACCTTAATTTTTTTCAATCCCTGTCGGCTGAGGAGTGGAGGGTGTGTGGCTTAAACGGATTGGGGTCATGTCCTTTTGAACAGCTCACTGTAAGATAGCAGAACTGTGCTGTCTGAGTGTAAGCTGCAAAGAGAAAGTCACCCTCCCTCACACCCCTGCATCTGACAGAAGCAGATTTTTACCTTCATTTTTTCAATCCCTGTCGGCTCAGAAGTGAGATGGGGCGTGGCCTAACAAGACCAGGGGCGTGGCTTATTGGGACCTGGGGGCAGGGTTTTAAGTCTTTTGAGGCTGGACATATTGTGGCAGGGGGCGTGTCTGGGCTCCTTCCTGCAAGAGTGATGCCCCTCTGGATTTTCATAGGATAAAAACATCTATTGCTGGAACAAATGCACATCTGGAAATAAGGTACTAAGTGCTATTAGGCCATGGCTTTACTTCAATAGCAATTATCCTTGTGACAGATTTCCTTTAACCACTTAAGGACCCATGACGTACATGTACGTCATTTCTTTGCGGGACTTAACCTCCTCCCGACCGCCTAACGCAGGAATGTGTCCTGCGGGCGGTCGGTTTGTTCCTCTTGGACGCATCGGTGCGTCATCTCGCGAGCCGCAAGATTTCCTGTGAATGCGAGCACACAGGAGCGCGCGTTCACAGGATCGGAAGGTAAACGAGCTGATCTGCAGCCTGCCAGCGGCGATCATTCGCTGGCAGGCTGTAGATGCGATTTTTTTTAACCCCTGAAAGGTATATCAGACGATGTTTTGTTAACAGCGTCTGATATACCTGCTACCTGGTCCTCTAGTGGTCCCTTTTGACTCGCCATGCCCCTCACGATCGACCACCAGAGGACACAGGCAGCTCTGTTAAGTAGCACCAATCACCACACTACACTACACCCTCCCCCTGTCACTTATTAACCCCTTATTAACCCCTGATCACCCCATATAGACTCCCTGATCAACCCCCTGTCATTGATCACCCCCCTGTAAGTCTCCATTCAGAAGTCAGTATGTGTTTTGCGGATCCGCGGAACCGCAAAACACGGACACCGGCAATGTGCTTTCCGTATTTTGCAGATCTGCACATTGCCAGAACTATATAGAAAATGCTTTTTCTTGTCCGCAATTGAGGACAAGAATAGGACATGTTCTATAGGCTCTAGCAAAAACGCAGTGTTCGCCCGATCAGGCCTGATCTTGTGCGCACACGTGCGTTCAGTCCGCCGCACCGCAGTGACAGAATATATTTTTTTCTGATCACTGCAAAAACACCGTAAAATCGCTGCGGCGCTATAAAGATCACTTTTGAGGGGCATGGCGAGTTCATAGAAGATTTTTTTTTTTGGCTGCAAAAAAGTGTCACACATGTGGTATCGCCGTACTCAGGAGAAGTAGGGCATTGTGTTTTGGGGTGTATTTTTACATATACCCATGCTGGGTGAGAGAAATATCTCTGTAAAATGACAACTTTGTATAAAAAAATGGGAAAAGTTGTCTTTTACAGAGATATTTATCTCACACAGTATGGGTATATGTAAAAATACACCCCAAAACACATTGCCCTACTTCTCCTGAGTATGGCGATACCACATGTGTGACACTTTTTTGCAGCCTAGGTGCGCAAAGGGGCCCAAATTCCAATGAGAATCTTTACGATTTCACAGGGCATTTTTTACGCATTTGGATTCCAAACTACTTCTCACGCTTTAGGTCCCCTAAAATGCCAGGGCAGTATAAATACCCCACACGTGACCCCATTTTGGAAAGAAGACACCCCAAGGTATTTCGTGAGGGGCATGGCGAGTTCATGTAAAAAAAAAAATTTGGTCACAAGTTAGTGGAATATGAGACTTTGTAAGAAAAAATAATAATAATAATCATTTTCTGCTAACATGTGCCAAAAAAAAAATATTCTAGGAACTCGCCATGCCCCTCACGGAATACTTTGGGGTGTCTTCTTTCCAAAATGGGGTCACTTGTGGGGTATTTATACTGCCCTGGCATTTTAGGGGCCCTAAAGTGTGAGAAGTAGTTTGGAATCCAAATGCGTAAAAAAAGCCCTGTGAAATTCTAAAGATACTCATTGGAATTTGGGCTCCTTTGTGTACCTAGGCTGCAAAAAAGTGTCACACATGTGGTATCGCCGTACTCAGGAGAAGTAGGGCAATGTGTTTTGGGGGGGGATATTTCCGGTGAAGAGCCTGTGAGATCCAGCCCCCTGGATCTCACAGGCAGGAAGCTGTATGAGTAATACACACTGTTTTACTCATACAGCCAATTCATTCCAATACAGAAGTATTGGAATGCATTGTAACGGGGATCAGACCCCCAAAAGTTGACTTCCCAAAGTAGGACAAAAAAATTGAAAAGTGAAAAGAAAGTTCAAAAAATTAAGTTTTCCCCCCAAAGATTTAAAAGTTTCAAGTAAAAACAAATGTCATTTTCACCAAATAAAGTTAAAAAAAAATTGTAAAAAATAGGAAAAAAAAAAAGTCGACATTTTGGGTATCCCCGCGTCCGTATCGACCGGCTCTATAAACATATCCCATGACCTAACCCCTCAGATGAACACCTTACATCACTAAAAGTACAACACCAAGCGATCAAAAAAGCGTATGCCCACAAAATAGTACCAATCTAACCATCACCTCATCCCGCAAAAATGAGCCCCTACCTAAGACAATCGCCCAAAAAATAAAAAACTATGGCTCAGAATATAGAGACACTAAAACATAATTTTTTTTTTGTTTTAAAAATGCTGTTATTGTGTAAAACTTAAGTAAATAAAAAAAGTATACATAGTAGGTAACGCCGGGTACATAAGAACCTGCTCTATAAAAATATCACATGATCTAACCCCTCAGATAAACACCATATAAAAAAAAAACTGTGTAAATAAAGCTATTTTTTGTCTTCTTACATCACAAAAAGTGTAATAGCAAGCGATCAAAAAGTCATATGCACCCCAAAATAGTGACAATCAAACCGTCATCTCATCCCGCAAAAATCATAACCTATCTAAGAAATTGCCCAAAAACTAAAAAAAAACTATGGCTCTCAGAATATGGAGACACTAAAACATGTTTTTTTTTTTGTTTCAAAAATGAAATCATTGTGTAAAACTTACAGAAAAAAAAAAAAGATACATATTAGGTATCGCCGCATCCGTAATAACCTGCTCTATAAAAATATCACATGACCTAACCCCTCAGGTGAATACCGTAAAAGAAATAAAATAAAAACGGTGTAAAAAAAGCCATTTTCTGTCACCTTACATCACAAAAAGTGTAATAGCAAGCGATCAAAAAGTCATACGCACCCCAAAATAGTGCCAATCAAACCGTCATCTCATCCCGCAAAAATCATACCCTATATAAGATAATAGCCCAAAAACTGAAAAAAACTATGGCTCTCAGACTATGGAGACACTAAAAATATATTTTTTTTGTTTTAAAAATGAAATCATTGTGTAAAGATTACATAAATAAAAAAAAGTAGATATATTAGGTATTGCCGCATCCATAATAACCTTCTATATAAAAATATCACATGACCTAACCCTTCAGATGAATACCGTAAAAAGGCAAAAAGGCAAGACAAAAAGAAAGTTAGTTGGTTTTGATTTGGGGTTGGGAGGATGGGAGGCAGGGGATTTAGGTTTTCGGTTGGGGGGGAAATACCTTAGGAGGTACTTGTCTCTTGGGATCAATTTGTTTCGTATCTTGGCTGTCTAATCACGCATTAATGTATGCTTTATGTAAATGATATGTAACCGGCATGCTTTGCTTTGATTTTTCGTATTTTATGTTATATCCTTTAAATGAAAATAAAAATTGTCTTTAAAAAAAAAAAAAGCCATTTTTTGTCACCTTACATCACAAAAAGTGTAATAGCAAGCAATCCTTCTGCACCCTGCTGTGTGCCCGTACAGCAGTTTACGACCACATATGGGGTGTTTCTGTAAACTACAGAATCAGGGCCATAAATATTGAGTTTTGTTTGGCTGTTAACCCTTGCTTTGTAACTGGAAAAAATTGATTAAAATAGAAAATCTGCCAAAAAAGTGAAATTCTGAAATTTCATCTTTATTTTCCATTAATTCTTGTGGAACACCTAAAGGGTTAACAAAGTTTATAAAGTCAGTTTTGTATACCTTGAGGGGTGTGGTTTCTAAAATGGGGTCTTTTTTTTGGAGTTTCTACTCTAGGGGTGCATCGGGGGGGGCTTCAAATTGGACATGGTGTCAAAAAACCAGTCCAGCAAAATCTGCCTTCCAAAAACCATATGGCATTCCTTTCCTTCTGCGCCCTGCTGTGTGCCCATACAGCAGTTTATGACCACATATGGGGTGTTTCTGTAAACTACAGAATCAGGGCCATAAATATTGAGTTTTGTTTGGCTGTTAATACTTCTTTGTAACTGGAAAAAATGGATTCAAATGGAAAATCTATTTTCCATTAATTCTTGTGGAACACCTAAAGGGTTAACAAAGTTTGTAAAATCAGTTTTGAATACCTTGAGGGGTGTAGTTTGTAAAATGGGGTCATTTTTGGGTGGTTTCTATTATGTAAGCCTCACAAAGTGACTTCAGACCTGAACTGGACCTGAAAAAGTGGGTTTCAGAAATTTTCTGAAAAATTTCAAGATTTGCTTCTAAACTTCTAAGCCTTCTATCCTCCCCAAAAAAAAAAATGGCATTCACCAAATGATCCAAACATGAAGTAGACATATGGGGAATGTAAAGTAATAACTATTTTGGAGGTATTGCTATCTATTATAAAATTAGAGAAATAGAAATTTGCTAATTTTTCAAAATTTTGGGTAAATTTGGAATTTTTTTATAAATAAAAATTTTGTTTTTTGACTCAATTTTACCACTGTCATGAAATACAATATGTGACGAGAAAACAATGTCAGAATGGCCTGGATAAGTAAAAGTGTTTTAAAGTTATCACCACATAAAGTGGCACATGTCAGATTTGCAAAAAATGTCCGGGTCCTTAAGGTGAAATTTGACAGGGTCCTTAAGGGGTTAAATCTCTCCTACAGCAGTGAAGATAAATGGCTGGATTGTTATGGAAAACTGGAGTAAAACTGTGTCAGGAAGCAGGGGGTGTTACCCCTACTCGGGGACTGCGTGCACGGTGCAGGGCACGGGTTCCCCTTCAGCTCGGTAGAACACCTGTTGCTCGAGGTGCGGGTGCGCGAGTTGCACGGCGTGTGCGCATGCGCAGTACTTAGGCTGCGCGTGGATCCCCGGGAGCATAGCGTTCCTGCATTATCCGGCTGTCAGGTGTGAGCCTTGCTGCGGGAGGTTCCCAGTACACTCCTTCCATCTTCCTTGCCTGCCATTGGTTCCCGGGGAGGGAGGCCTCCTGGTTGCCTTGGGGACCAGGGGGTGGTCCTACCTTCCCTGGTATAAAGACCTGGCCTGAGCTCTGGTTCATTGCCGAGTTATTCCACCTTATTGTGAACACCTAGCCTCCCTGCGGATCCTCCTATTTGCCTGTTGTTCCTTTGTATCCTTCCCGGTTACTGACTCTTGGAATGTCTTCATCCTTTGAACCTTCGCTGCCTGCCTCGACCCAGATTGGACATTGACTACCCCTCCTGGATTATCCCTAAACTTGCACCGCGTTTCTGGCTGTCAGCTGCTTACTGACAGTGGGTTCCTCATCCGACTACTGGCTCCCTGGGACATTTGGCAAACTGTGTATGTGTAGACTGGAGGACCTGCAAGCTTCTATTGGCTGATAAGGGTCATGTGACCAAGCTTCTATTGGCTAATGCATTTTTTGGGAATATCGCAGGTACGGTACATCCTAGAGAGCTGAGACCTGGTCTAAAACCTTCCCGGACACCTGATGTACCTGTGTGCCAAATTTTGTGATTGTAAATGCAATGGTGCAGATTCCTTTAGCGGACATACACACACACACATACACTTAGCTTTATATATTAGATTTGATCTAACAGTATATCAGAAAATCACAGCATGTTCTATATTCTGCGTTTTTCACGCAAACCAGGCCCCATAGAAATGAATGGGGCTGCGTGAAACTCGCAAGCATCCGCAAGCAAGTGGGGATGCGGTGCGATTTTCACGCATGGGTGCTATGAGATGATAGGGATGAGAAACCCCGGACCCCATTAAAGTCTATTCACTGTATTATTTTACCTTATAACATTGTTATAAGGGAAAATAATAGCATTCTTAATACAGAATGCTTAGTAAAATGTGCCTTGAGGGGTTAAAAAATAAAGAAAATTAACTCACCTCATCCACTTGACCGCGCAGCCGGCATCGTCTTCTTTCGTCTTCTTTCAGGACCTGCAAACGGAACTTTGATGACGTAATCGCGCTCATCACGTGGTGAGCGCGGTGACATCAGGGCAGGTCCTTTTTAATGAAGATAGAAGATCCTTCTATCTTCATTCAGCAGGACCTGCACTGACGTCACCACGCTCACCATGTGGTGAGCGCGATTACGTCATCAAATGTCCTGAAAGAAGAAGAAAGAAGACGATGCCGGCTGCGCGATCAAGTGGATGAGGGGAGTTATGTTTTTATTATTTTTTAACCCTCAATTGACATTATATTTAGCATTCTGTATTAAAGAATGCTATTATTTTCCATTATAACCATGTTATAATGGAAAATAATAAAATCTACCGAACACCAAACGCAAACCCGAACTTCAATGAAGAAGTCCGGGTTCGGGTCTGGGTACCACAGTCAGTTTTTTCTCACACGCGTGCAAAACGCATTGAACTCGCACAGAAAAAACTGAACAACGGAACGCAATCGAAGTCAAAACTGACTGAAATTCCGTGCCTAATCGCACTATTTTCCCTGAACGCACCTGCATCGCATCCGGCCCTCACCAGCGACGCCAGTGTGAAAGAGACCTTAATCTGTGTGCTTTCCAAATGACTTAGTATATGGCTGGTTTCACAATAGCGAGTTTAACGCATTGAACTTGCAGCGTATGTCTGAGGAAGCTCCTATACTAACTTCTCTAGCACTGATGGGGTCGCATAGCATTATATTGATTTATGATGCTATGTAACCCTTAGGGCTCATGCACACAAATGTATTTTGTTTCTGTGTCCGTTCTTTTTCCAATATTTTTTTTTGCGACCTATATACGGAACCATTTACTTTAATGGGGTCACAAAAAGTGTGCATTCTGTTTCCGTATGTCTGTTCCGCAAAGAATAGAACATGTCCTATTATTGTGCACATTACAGATTAGGATAGGACTGCTATATTAACAGCCAGCTATTCTGTTCTGCAAAACATGGAATGCATGCGGACATCCTCTGTATTTTTTGCGGATCCTTGTTTTGCGGACTGAAAAAATACATACGGTTGTGTGCATGAGCCCTTAGAGTTCTGTAATGTATGGTATAACAGTGATAGCATGCACCTTTAATGTATCCTTTAAACAGGAACCGTTGCTGGTATGGGGTTTGGCTGGTCAGGTTGGGGGACAATATGCACATTTTTGCTGTTCTGGCCTGCAGTCTCCTGCAAGTTATCTCCGACCCCAGTGCTCTCCTGCCCTTTATGTGGGAGCCCTTCTTCTGCCATCTACTTTACCTGTGCCACTCTTATACATCTTATTGCTATTGAATTGCATATCTTAGTTTACGGCTGATGTAGGAGTAAGTAAATGTAGGAATAAATAAATAAAACCGATGCAGAATAAGGCTCCCTTTAGTCTCCCTGCAGTCTCCCTTTAGTCTCCTTGCACTCTCTCTGCACTCTCCCTATCCAATATTCTTCTATTAATAGTTTTCAGGAACACTGTCCCTAGCACATAAGTGCTTGCCATGTCTCTATCTATGCTCAGCTCACAGGACAATGGCAGAGCGTGCAGGACGAGGGTTTTATAAGGATGTGACATCACAAGGAATGGCTATCTGCACATTGACTGGCTGCACGGCATTATGGATGATGTTGCGTTTCCGGGCTTCTTACTTTCACTTTGTAACATGTGCATCCGCCATTTTAAGAAAAACTGATTTGTTACCATGAAACACGAGGAAATTCGGAATTATTGCAAATTGAAGTTTTCCTAAACTTCAGACCGAATTCCACTTAGTATGCTTTGCTACGCTCAACACTAGAGATGTCCCGAATAGTTCGCCGGCGAATAGTTCCTGGCGAACATAGCTTTGACCCTCTACCTCACAGTCAGCAGACACATTCCAGCCAATCAGCAGCAGACCCTCCCTCCCAGACCCTCCCACCTCCTGGACAGCATCCATTTTAGATTCATTCGGAAGCTGCATTCTTAGTGAGAGGAGGGACAGTGTAGCTGCTGCTGATTTAATAGGGAAATCGATAGCTAGGCCAGTGTATTCAGTGTCCACTACAGTCCTAAAAGACTCATCTGATCTCTGCTGTAAGGACAGCACCCCAAAAAGCCCTTTTTAGGGCTAGAACATCAGTCTGCTTTTTTTTTTTTGTGTAATCTAATTGCAGTTGCCTGCCTGCGGCTGCCAGCGTGTTTGTCAGGCTCACAGCGTATACTGTGCCCACTTGTCCAGTGCCACCACTGGTGTCACAATAGCTTGCATTTAAAAAAAACAAAAAACTTTTTGGACTGTGAAATAATAGCAGTCATTTTCCTTCACAAGTGTGCGTTTCAGGGCCTGCAAGGGCACAGTGTCACACCAGTGCAACTCATATCTGGTGTAACAGTGGTGCACTTAAAAAAGAAAAAACTTTTTGGACTGAAATAATAGCAGTCATTTTCCTTCACAAGTGTGCGTTTCAGGGCCTGCAAGGGCACAGTGTCACACCAGTGCAACTCATATCTGGTGTAACAGTAGTGCACATTTAAAAAAAAAATACAATTTTGACTGTAATTGATTGAATAGCAGTTAGTTGTCTGCAAGCGTGTGTGTCAGGCCTACATCGTCTACTCTGCCAACTTCTGCCAGTGCACAGTGCCACTCATATCTGGTGTCACAGTAGCTAGTTGCACGCATAGTATAACTTAACTAATCTAAAAAAAAAATGACAGGCAGAGGCTGGCCACCCCGCAGGGGCCGTCGTGGTCGTGGTGCTGTGATTTCCTTTGGGCCTAGAATAATGCTCAGTGTTCAGAGGCCACGTACCCTGAACTCGAAAAGTTCGGAGGACATAGTTGACTGGCTAACACAGGACACCCAATCTTCTACAGGTTCCGCTCGGAACCTTGACGCACCATCCTCCTCCAGCTTAGCTTCGGGCACCTCTCAAGTTAATACTCGCCCGCCTGCCACCACCACCAACACTAGCACCACAGCCGCTTCACTTGAGACGAGTTGGAAGCAGGGGGAGGTCGTCGCTAGGAGCTAGTGGCACAGTCAGACAGAATGCATCGGCACCCGGGGTCAGCCAGACAGCACGCCAATCAACACATGCTGTTGCCACCACCAGAATGCCGTCATTGCAGAGCTCAGCAGTGTGGAATTTTTTTTGTGTATCTGCCTCTGACAACAGCGATGCCATTTGCAACCTGTGCCAAAAGAAACTGAGTCGTGGGAAGTCCAACACCCACCTAGGTACAACTGCTTTGCACATCACAAACGCCTACGGGATCAACACATGAGTACAAGCAGCACACAAACTCAAAGCCGCCATCCTCCTCCTGGTCCAGCATCTTCAGCCCCGTCAACCACTGCTGTCCTCCTTGCCCCCTCTCAACCATCCGCCACTCCGTCTCTCGCCTTGAGCAGTTCCTGCTCATCTGCCCACAGTCAGGTGTCTGTCAAGGACATGTTTGAGCGTAAAAAGCCAATGTCACAAAGTCACCCCATTGCCCGGCGTCTGACAGCTGGCTTGTCTGAACTCTTAGCCCGACAGCTTTTACCATACAAGCTGGTGGACTCTGAGGCGTTCCAAAAAATTGTAGCTATTGGGACACAGCAGTGGAAGGTACCCGGCCGAAATTTCTTTGCACAAAAGGCAATCCCCAACCTGTACTCGATTGTGCAAAAGGAAGTAATGGCATGTCTGGCACACAGTGTTGGGGCAAGGGTCCATCTGACCACTGATACCTGGTCTGCAAAGCACGGTCAGGGCAGGTATATCACCTACACTGCGCATTGGGTAAACCTGCTGACGGCTGCCAAGCATGGAATGCGTGGCTCTGCAGAGGAGTTGGTGACACCGCCACGACTTGCAGGCAGGCCTGCTGCCACCTCCTCTACTCCTCCTACTCCACCCTCTACCATAACCGGCTCGGCTGGGTCCTCTTCTGCTGCTGTGTCTTGCTCCACATCAACGGCACCCCCCCCAGCTCTCCAGGGGCTATTCCACATCCTGAATACAGCAGTGTCACGCCGTCTTGGGGTTGACTTGCCTGAAAGCAGAGAGTCACACCGGACCAGCACTCCTGTCCGCCCTGAACGCACAGGTGGATCAGTGGCTGACTCCACACCAACTGGAGATCGGCAAAGTGGTGTGTGACAACGGAAGCAATTTGTTGGCGGCATTGAATTTGGGCAAGTTGACACATGTGCCGTGCATGGCACATGTGTGTAATCTGATCGTACAACGCTTTGTGCATAAGTACCCAGGCTTACAGGACGTCCTGAAGCAGGCCAGGAAGGTGTGTGGCCATTTCAGGCGTTCCTACACGGCCATGGCGCACTTTTCAGATATCCAGCGGCGAAACAACATGCCAGTTAGGCGCTTGGTTTGCGACAGCCCGACACGTTGGAATTCAACACTCCTAATGTTCGACCGCCTGATCCAACAAGAAAAAGCCGTCAATGAGTATTTGTATGAATGGGGTGCTAGGACAGCCTCTGCGGAGCTGGGAATTTTTTTGCCACGTTACTGGACGCTCATGCGCAATGCCTGTAGGCTCATGCGTCCTTTTGAGGAGGTGACAAATCTAGTCAGTCGCACCGAAGGCACCATCAGCGACCTCATCCCATTTGTTTTCTTCCTGGAGCGTGCCCTGCGAAGAGTGCTGGATCAGGCTGTAGATGAGCGTGAAGAGGAAGAGGAAGAGTTGTGGTCACCATCACCACCAGAAACAGCCTTGTCATCATCGCTTGCCGGACCTGCGGCAACGCTGGAAGAGGAGTATGAGGAAGAGGAGTCAGAGGAGGAATGTGGCTTTGAGGAGGAGGAAGACCAACCACAGCAGGTATCCCAGGGTGCTTGTTGTTGTCACCTATCTGGGACCCGTGGTGTTGAACGTGGCTGGGGGGAAGAACAGACCGTCAATGACATCAGTGAGGATGAGGAATGGGAAATGAGTAGCTCGGCATCCAACCTTGTGCAAATGGGGTCTTTCATGCTGTAATGTCTGTTGAGGGACCCTCGCATAAAAAGGATGAAGGAGAACGACCTGTACTGGGTGGCCACGCTACTAGACCCCCGGTATAAGCAGAAAGTGGCGGAAATGTTACCGAATTACTGAAAGTCAGAAAGGATGCAGCAGTTCAAAACCAAACTAAAAAATATGCTTTACACAGCTTATAAGGGGGATGTCACAGCACAACGGGAATCTAACTGGGGAAGAGGTGAAAGTAATCCTCCTCCGACCACGGCGGCAAGGACAGGACGCTTTACAGATGTGTTGTTGATGGAGGACATGCAGAGCTTTTTCAGTCCTACACATCGCCACAGCCCTTCGGGATCCAGTCTTAGAGAACGACTCGACCAACAGGTAGCAGACTACCTCGCCTTAACTGCAGATATCGACACTCTGAGGAGCGATGAACCCCTTGACTACTGGGTGTGCAGGTTTGACCTGTGCCCTGAGCTATCCCAGTTTGGATAGAACTTCTGGCCTGCCCCGCTTCAAGTGTCCTGTCAGAAAGGACCTTCAGTGCAGCAGGAGGCATTGTCACTGACAAGAGAAGTCGCCTCGGTCAAAAAAGTGTTGATTACCTCACCTTCATTAAGATGAATGAGGCATGGATCCCGAAGGGACTGACAGTGGGGGATACGTTTGACTAACAAAAGGCCTGATGACATGCCTTGGCCTCAAAATGGTCCCCACGCTGCTGTATTTAATGTCTTCATACCGGATGACTTTCGTGAATTCTCCGCCACCAACTAACCATGCAGACAGGTCGTAATGGGAGCGCTAGTTAACTCTCACCTGGACTATGGCAATGCAATGTATGCGGGGCTACCAGAGAAAGATCTGAGAGCTCTGCAACACTGTCAAAACAGAGCCATCCGGCTCATCAAGAAACTAGATTGGACAGACTCTGTTACAATAGCACGCAGGGAACTCCACTGGCTCCCAGTGAAAGAGAGAGTGCAGTTCAAGCTGTGCTGCTTAACACACAAAGCTCTCTACAAAACAGGCCCCATTTATCTGCAAAAAAAGATAACACGTTACCATCCTCCGAGAGAACTGAGATCCACCTCAGCCTCCCTTTTGTCGGTGCCAAGAACCCGCCTCAAGACAAGGGGGGACAGACGTTTCTCAGTATTAGCCCCCAAGATCTGGAACTCCCTCCCAGAACATATTAGAACTATACCAGATTACCTGGAATTCAGGAAGCTGGTTAAGACCTGGCTATTTGTGTAGGATGACGTAGGGGCCCACCAATACAGCCGTCCACAAGCGCTTCGATCGGATTGAGTTCCTCTAGAGCGCTAGACAAGGACTTAGTAACATAACATAACATAACATAACAGGGTTCAAGCCGCAATGTTTTAGTCACCTTTCTGCCTGGAAACATCAATTTTTCCGGCTGCTGCTACAATAGCGGCTGCAACAATACCATTATTTTTAAGGCATGTGTACATGCCTAATTTTTCTGGCCTCTGGTGCTGCACTGTGGCTGCAAAAACAAAACAAAAAAAAAAAGGCACATACAAGTGTCAATTCCCCTTCGTGATAGTTACCTTGTTGTGGTGAAGGGGCTTGCGTATCACAATGAAGCGATCATCACCTCTATGAGTGTGTTGGCAATGTTGCCACACCCCAGATGATAAGGCCGTTGCTTCATTATGATCAGACCAAAAGCGATCGGCTGGATAATTTTTCATAGAAAAAACATTTTTTTTAAGTTGCATGGGTGGGTTTTTAATACATAAAATAAAAAAAATCATAATAAAGTCTCTTAATAGTTTATTACAAATAATGCAGACAATTTTAAAAATCCCCATCAATTCCAATACAAAGCAAGTACAGAGCTCAGAACTAAATTATTTCAGGATGTCATAATGGTTCGTTAATTCGACAATGGTTAATCAACTAGACACACGTCTCCGGATAGGGGACGTAACAGGGATTAAACTGATAGGAATAGTGCTAGTTAAGACACCACTCATATAGGGTGTCACAGCACATTGCTCTGTGCACACGCAGTGCCCCAACTTGGGAGTAAGAGGACCGACCAAGCTGCTTTTTCCATCTCCCGTTTCCTAAAATCAATTCAGTTTGGTGTATCAGAGTTTGGTCTGTCACTGTGAAGGCAGTCGAAGGTACCCGGCCTAAATTTTTTTTCACAAAAGGCAATCCCTGATATGGGACATAGCAGGGATTAAACTGATAGGAATAGTACTAATTAAGACACCACTCATATAGGGTGTCACAGCACATTGCTCTGTGCACGTGCAGTGCCCCAACTTGGGAGTAAGAGGACCGACCAAGCTGCTTTTTCCATCTCCCGGTTCCTAAAATCAATTCAACACAAGTCCCCGGACAGGGGACGTAACAGGGATTAAACTGATAAGAATAGTTAACACACCACTCATACCGTGTGGCAGAGTACATTGCACGGCGCACGCGCAGTGCCCCAAATGGGAAGTAACAAGAAGGACGCACACAGATAAATCACATTTCTGCAAGGAGTTTGTCAACTTTTGACAACTGTTTGCGGTTGTCTAAAATCCATTCAATACACGTTCTGATAGGGGACGTAACAGGGATTAAACTGATGAGAATAGTACTACAGAAAATACCACTCATATCGGGTGTGACAGTAAATTGCACGGCGCAGACGCAGTGACCGTGGATTCAAACAAAGGGGAGGGAGCCAGCGTTTTTTTAACCATCTCCCTGTTCGAAAAATCAATTCAATAAATGGACCCCAGATTGGGGACGTAACAGGGATTAAACTGATGAGAAGAAAACTACAGAAAATACCACTCATATCGGGTGTGAGAGTAAATTGCACGGCGCAGACGCAGTGACCGTGGATTCAAACAAAGGGGAGGGAGCCAGCGTTTTTTTTAACCATCTCCCCGTTCGAAAAATCAATTCAATTCACCTTTCGGGGACCCTTGGTGTTGTACGTGGCTGGGTGGAGGAAGAAACCTTCAATGACATCAACGGGACATGGCTAGCTTGGTATCCAACCTTGTGCAAATGGGGAGTTTGCGGTTGGGCAAATGGACTGTTTGCGGTTGTTTGCCGTGCATTGAAAGGGGAGTTTGGTCTGTCAATGTCTGTGAAGCGGGCGTAACCCTTACACTACCTGATTGATACAACATCATACCTGATCGTATACACACACTGGATGTTTTAAACCACGTTGTTCAAAAAAAAATTGGATTGTTAGGTGATTTATGCCCTTTATGGATTAAAACCCAACTCTGCGTCAACTATGTAATTTTCCATGGGAGGTTTGCCATGGATCCCCCTCCGGCATGCCACAGTCCAGGTGTTAGTCCCCTTGAAACAACTTTTCCATCACTACTGTGGCTAGAAAGAGTCCCTGTGGGTTTTAAAATTCACCTGCCTATTGAAGTCTATGGCGGTTCGCCCGGTTCGCCCGTTCGCGAACATTTGAGAAAATTTGCATTCGCCAACTAAAATTTTATGTTCGCGACATCTCTACTCAACACTAACGATGTGTAGGAATTTCATCCCTGTCACATTGCATTTATACCCATACTGAAGCCACTTGACTGTCAGACTCTTTCCATGGACACTGTCAATATACCATCATCAGAACGCAATCTTTCTTCTGTGCCCCTGTTTTCTTCAGCACAGACAGACAATGCTGTCCTCGCTCTGGAAGGAATTTAGTGTATAGTGTACTACAACTTCTCAACAGTTTTGCAGATTTAAAGGGAATTTGTCATCAGAAAATGACCTATTGTTTAAATCATGTTTTTATGTTTAACATATCTTTAAAGATTTTTAGGTGATGTTATTTTTCATTTTCCATGTCAATATCTATATTTTAACAAAAACCCTAAAATCCTGCAGTTTTCACACTGGCCACTAAGCCTAATAATAGGTGCCCCTTCTTGGTCTGTACAGATCACTTTACGCCTTCTTATCTATACACAGAGGTGATATCATTACAGGCAGGATTAGAATGACAGATAAGACAGGATCCACCATTCACAATAGGTGATTGTCAAATCTTATCTATTCTTTCCTTGTACAATGACCTCTGCACAAGTCACAGAATATGTGTCACTCCGCGGTGTGGGTAGATAACTCCACACGACCACAAGAGGGAAGGGAAAAGGTACTAGGCCTTGAAACTAAGGAAAGGGGAAAGGTCACACCCTAGTGAATCCCTAAACTAAGCCCTGACTACTATAAGGATGAGCAGACCTTGATAGTAGGAATGTTCATGCGCTGGAACCTAGGGCCCTATCTGACCTAAAGGGCCCTGGAAATAGTGTCAGGACAAGAGAAGACCTGCTCCGTCAACGCTGAAGGAACAGGAAACTCCCTCAGGCCTAATACCAAAAGGTAGGGGAAAACAGCGAACAAGAAATAAAGGAAAGACACTTAACTCCGAAGTATGCGGACGAGCAGGAACTCAGAGGAGAACCATCACCAGCACTTCCAACATCCAAAAGGAGCTATCAACCACATAGCATGATGGGTGCAGCCAGACTAAATAGAGGAGTTGGAATGACCACTTAAGCTACACCTAAGACCAGAGGTGTGGTCATACCCAGCAACAAAAATCACTGCAAAAAATGCACAAAATGATACGCAACTGACAATACTAGCCAATTCCTCAGGCCGTTGATAAAAGCTGAGAACTTTGACAATATCTTCCAGTCAGGAACATATCGGAGCCCCTCATGCACCACGTCACGGTTTCTCAGCACGCATGGAGTACTACCACTCAACTGCCCGTGGTGTGTGAACAGGGTCTGAATCAGTGCTAGAAACCAACTCACAGCCAGACTCTCACATGCCTCCATAGTGGTATCACCAATGCACTGTGAGGTAGGATAAAGCTGTGAACCGCACCCACAACAGACCATGGGACACAGAAGCTACCAGGTGCAAAAGAATGTTACCAACAAAATAAAGTGGCACATTCCATACACATAAAGACAAAAACTCACTGAAAAAAGTGGCCTAAAAGGGTGGAAATGCTCCAAACCCAGACACTGTAGCGTGTCTATAACCGGGGGTGCAATTCCTCCGCATGCGGTCCGCAGATAACGGCAATCCCAAGCAAAAAATGTGTACAATGGAGGATTCCGGGGCGAACCACATGCACCACAAGAACATCTTACACAAAATGATACATTGTGCAGATGAAAAAATATACATACAAAAATCATTGGTGATACCACTATGGAGGCATGTGAGAGTCCGGCTGTGAGTTGGTTTCTAGCACTGATTCAGACCCTGCTCACACACCACGGGCAGTTGAGTGGTAGGACCCCATGCAAGCTGAGACACTGTGACGTGGTGCATGAAGGGCTCCCATATGTTCCTGACTGGAAGATATTGGCAAGGTGCTCAGCTTTAACATCAACCTGAGGAATTAGCTAGTATTGTCAGTTGCGTATCATTTTGGTGCATTTTTTGCACTGATTTATCTGCACAATGTATAATTTTGTGTAAGATGTTCTTGTGGTGCATGCGGTCCGTCCCGGCATTCTCCACTGTATGTCTTTTTTGCTGGGGATTGCCGTTATCTGTGGACCGCATGCGGAGGAATTGCTCCCCCGGTTATAGACACACTACAGTGTTTGGGCTTGGAGCATTTCCACCAGTTTTTTGTTTCATACCCAGCAACAACACAGAAGCAAGTGAAACCAGAGAGGCTGTCAGATCATATCACGTGCAGCCAATCTCTTAGATCTTCTGACCAATGTCACTGGAGAGACCGTGACAACATGCCTAGAAAACTCTCCCATTGAAGTCAATGAGGCAATTTTCTTAATGCGTTCTAAATGATGTTAAGAACAGCTCAGGCAAGATGGCCACCACCATAATCATGTTCAGGGAATAGAATAAAAAAATTCTGCAATCAGAAAATAAAAACAGATTAGAAAAAAACGATACGTGTTACTATCTGGTTTTGACTGGCAGAAAAAAAATTGGTGACACATTTCTTTTAAAATGATCCCTGAGTGACTATCAATTCCTACTGTAGAAAGTTAGAATCTTATAGTATGTGGGCTGGTAATAGAAGCATGGATTTCTTTTTGTCTATGAGTCCACCGTTATGGTCTCTTTGTATTATGTTCTTGACCTCCTTCCTAAATCTTTTTTTTGATCAATGATTAGATTTTTGTAATACTCTCTGTCTGACATAATTCTCATGTGCATGTTTGTCTATCACTAATATGATCCCCTATTTATCTGACGGTTTGGTTACAATTGACTCTCAAGAGCCTTCAGTACATTCAGACCTTTGGGGAACCACAAGGCCCAGCAATGTAACTTATTGCTATGATTTACCATACTGTAGTACCAGTGTTCCTTAAAGGGGTATTCCAGTTGTTTCAAGTTATCCCCTATCCATCCGCTATCTGTTTGTCTCCAATATACATGAAAATTCCTTCCCAAGAAGAATTGTCTTTCAGCTGCAGGGGGAGTCCAACATTAATCAAATATAGTTGCATTGTTATTTCACAGGATTTTCAGATTTGTCTTTTTTTTTGTGCTTTTTTCCTTTTAGTTTGTTTTTCATTTTTACGCCTACATATCAAACAGAATTTGGCATTTTTAACTTGCGAAATTATCATGTTCACAATATTTCAAAAATTCATGTCATAACAGAGAGGTTTTTGTTCTATTCTGCGAAGAAGTAAAATATTACAAAGATCTATTAAGCTTCAGCTGGAATGTTTGATCATTTTATTCTAAAAGTACTGTGGGGGGGATTTATCAAAACCGGTGGATTCTGTGCTGGTCTTGATATCACTTGTGCTGCCAGAGGATGTGCTTAATTTATCATGAAGAGCCCACCTCTTCATAAATTAAACGCATCCCCCAGCAGTCTGTGCGCCTAAACAGAAATCTACGACAGATCAGAGCTGCTGTAGACTTCTGGCTTCATTTGCACCAGAAATTTGTAGAAAATGAAGATGAATTTGTCTCAGCTGTTGGCCACACCCCGTTTCTGCCCTTGCCATGCTTATTTCAATACAGCGTCGATGTCGACGTAAAAAGAGGCACTTGTGACTTTTTTTCCTAAAAAAGTCGCATTTAAAAAGTGACAAACAACCAACTTTTTAAAGCCACTTTTCTGGCAGAAGGTAGATGATAAATCTCCACCCATATCTGGATAGTTGTTCACATGCTCATGGAATCAACAGACTTCTCATCACTGTACAACACTGTTCATATTCCCTGCAATATTCTTGCCATTTAAAGTCTCAGATAATTGCATTAAGAAGCCCTTTTGAAATTTTTTACCAATATAAAAAATTTTTTTTTATACCACTCACTATAATATGATTTGTTAACTGCTTGGAGCACCATGGAAATTTACATAATGAGTGGTAAGCAGTTCCCAAGAGGTGACATACATTTTCATCATAGTCATCACATTATTGCTGCAACTATGAGTGTTCAATCAAGTGGTAAGCGCTGGTGCCTTGCAGCTCTGGGGTCCTGGGTTCAAATCCAACTAAGGACAACATCTGCATGGAGTTGGTATGTTCTCCCTGTGTTTGCGCAGGTTTCCTCCAGTTTCCTCCCACACTCCAAAGACATACAGAACTGGTAGGGAACTTGGCTTGTGAGCTCCATTAGGGTCAGCAGTGGATGATAATGTCTGTAAAGCGCTATATAAGTGAGTGAAATAAATGAATCAAAAGCATGGATGTAATACACAGTTGTATAATTCTCCCTTGTTAACCCTTTGTATGCATACACAAATTGTGAGACCGTTAGTCATTTAACAACATGGCATATAGATATTTCAGGGTATATTATAGTTAAAGAATAAAAATATAAAAATGATAAATCTTATAAAATACACTGATCAGCCATAACATTAACATTGTGTAGGTCCCAACAGCGCCACCAAGCAACTCTGACATCTCCACAGGAACTTGAAAGTTGTGCTAAGGTATCTGGCACCAAGATGTTAGCAGCAGATTCTTTACACTAAATATGTTATAAGGTGGTGCACCCATGGATCAGATTTGTTTTCCAGAACATCCCATAGATGCTCAATCAAATTGAGATCAGAGGAATTTGATTGGTTAAGTCATTACTTTATCATTTTCCTCCAACCATTCATGAACAATTTTTTGAAATGTGGCATGCCATTAGGGAATACTGTTGGCATGAAGGGTGTACTTGGTCAGCAAGATGCTATGCGGTATGAGAACATGTGAAGCCAGACGTAAAAAGTTTGGGAACAAGCTTAAGGGTTGTGTTAAGCTCTTCCATAACTCCGATAGAAAGGAATGGGAGGTACAAAAGCAGTAAAGCACAGCGAGATATGTTGTTTCTGTAATTCTGGAGCTACATAAAAGGCATAGCTCACTGCACCATGTTGTTTTTGTAGCTCCTATTCAGTTCTATGGGAGTTATGGAAACATCATAGCCCAGGCTGGCTGGCTGTTTTCTTAAAACCAACTACCTCTGATCTCAGTCATGAATTCCCCTTCTAAAGGGAACCTGTCACCGGGATTTTGTGTATAGAGCTGAGGACATGGGTTGCTAGATGGCCGCTAGCACATCCACAATACCCAGTCCCCATAGCTCTGTGTGCTTTTATTGGGTAAAAAAAATATTTGATACATATGCAAATTAACCTAAGATGAGTCCTGTACGTGAGATGAGTCAGGGACAGGACTCATCTCAGGTTAATTTGCATATGTATCAAATCAGTTTTTTTACACAATAAAAGCACAAAGAGCTATGGGGACTGGATATTGCGGATGTGCTAGCGGTCATATAGCAACCCATGTCCTCAGCTCTATACACAAAATCCCGGTGACAGGTTCCCTTTAACACATTTATGAAAGCAGTCTTGTCAGAATGGACATTTATCACCTATGCACAAATGTCTAATTGCTAGTGAACCCACCACCTTGGACTTCCACAAATCATTGTAAGAACAGCTGTGCTCTGACATAATTCCATCATTTTTACAATTAACTTTTTTTACAATTTGTGCTAAGGTAGCTCTTCTGTGGGACTGGACTATATTGGCTGTGCCGGAGGGGCATTATATACTGGCTGTACAGGGGGAGCATTATATACTGGCTGTACAGGGAGGGAGAGGCATTATATACTGGTACTATGGGGGACATTATATATATACTGCCACTATGGGGGACAGAGGAGCATTATATACTGGCAATAACTATGGGCAGCAGAGGAGGATACTATATTGAAACTATCAGGGGAGCAATATATATATATATATATATATATATATATACACACAGTGCAGACCAAAAATTTGGACACACCTTCTCATTCAAAGAGTTTTCTTTATTTTTATGACAATGAAAAATGTATATTCACACTGAAGGCATCAAAACTATGAATTAACACGTGGAATTATATACATAACAAACAAGTGTGAAACAACTGAAAATATGTCATATTCTAGGTTCTTCAAAGTAGCCACCTTTTGCTTTGATTACTGCTTTGCACACTCTTGGCATTCTCTTGATGAGCTTCAAGAGGTAGTCCCCTGAAATGGTTTTCACTTCACAGGTGTGCCCTGTCAGGTTTAATAAGTGGGATTTCTTGCCTTATAAATGGGGTTGGGACCATCAGTTGCGTTGAGGAGAAGTCAGGTGGATACACAGCTGATAGTCCTACTGAATAGACTGCTAGAATTTGTATTATGGCAATAAAAAAGCAGCTAAGTAAAGAAAAATGAGTGGCCATCATTACTTTAACAAATGAAGGTCAGTCAGTCAGCCGAAAAATTGGGAAAACTTTGAAAGTAAGGGCTATTTGACCATGAAGGAGAGTGATGGGGTGCTGCGCCAGATGACCTGGCCTCCACAGTCACCTGACCTGAACCCAATCGAGATGGTTTGGGGTGAGCTGGACCGCAGAGTGAAGGCAAAAGGGCCAACAAGTGCTAAGCATCTCTGGGAACTCCTTCAAGACTGTTGGAAGACCATTTCAGGGGATTACCTCTTAAAGCTCATCAAGAGAATGCCAAGAGTGTGCAAAGCAGTAATCAAAGCAAAAGGTGGCTACTTTGAAGAACCTAGAATATGACATATTTTCAGTTGTTTCACACTTGTTTGTTATGTATATAATTCCACATGTGTTAATTCATAGTTTTGATGCCTTCATAGTCATGAAAATAAAGAAAACTCTTTGAATGAGAAGGTGTGTCCAAACTTTTGGTCTGTACTGTATATGTATATATATATATATATAGGCACTACAGTGGACATTACACTGCGTGCAGAATTATTAGGCAAATGAGTATTTTGACCACATCATCCTCTTTATGCATGTTGTCTTACTCCAAGCTGTATAGGCTCGAAAGCCTACTACCAATTAAGCATATTAGGTGATGTGCATCTCTGTAATGAGAAGGGGTGTGGTCTAATGACATCAACACCCTATATTAGGTGTGCATAATTATTAGGCAACTTCCTTTCCTTTGGCAAAATGGGTCAAAAGAAGGACTTGACAGGCTCAGAAAAGTCAAAAATAGTGAGATATCTTGCAGAGGGATGCAGCACTCTTAAAATTGCAAAGCTTCTGAAGCGTGATCATCGAACAATCAAGCGTTTCATTCAAAATAGTCAACAGGGTCGCAAGAAGCGTGTGGAAAAACCAAGGCGCAAAATAACTGCCCATGAACTGAGAAAAGTCAAGCGTGCAGCTGCCAAGATGCCACTTGCCACCAGTTTGGCCATATTTCAGAGCTGCAACGTCACTGGAGTGCCCAAAAGCACAAGGTGTGCAATACTCAGAGACATGGCCAAGGTAAGATAGGCTGAAAGATGACCACCACTGAACAAGACACACAAGCTGAAACGTCAAGACTGGGCCAAGAAATATCTCAAGACTGATTTTTCTAAGGTTTTATGGACTGATAAAATGAGAGTGAGTCTTGATGGGCCAGATGGATGGGCCCGTGGCTGGATTGGTAAAGGGCAGAGAGCTCCAGTCCGACTCAGACGCCAGCAAGGTGGAGGTGGAGTACTGGTTTGGGCTGGTATCATCAAAGATGAGCTTGTGGGGCCTTTTCGGGTTGAGGATGGAGTCAAGCTCAACTCCCAGTCCTACTGCCAGTTTCTGGAAGACACCTTCTTCAAGCAGTGGTACAGGAAGAAGTCTGCATCCTTCAAGAAAAACATGATTTTCATGCAGGACAATGCTCCATCACACGCGTCCAAGTACTCCACAGCGTGGCTGGCAAGAAAGGGTATAAAAGAAGAAAATCTAATGACATGGCCTCCTTGTTCACCTGATCTGAACCCCATTGAGAACCTGTGGTCCATCATCAAATGTGAGATTTACAAGGAGGGAAAACAGTACACCTCTCTGAACAGTGTCTGGGAGGCTCTGGTTGCTGCTGCACGCAATGTTGATGGTGAACAGATCAAAACACTGACAGAATCCATGGATGGCAGGCTTTTGAGTGTCCTTGCAAAGAAAGGTGGCTATATTGGTCACTGATTTGTTTTTGTTTTGTTTTTGAATGTCAGAAATGTATATTTGTGAATGTTGAGATGTTATATTGGTTTCACTGATAAAAATAAATAATTGAAATGGGTATATATTTGTTTTTTGTTAAGTTGCCTAATAATTGTGCACAGTAATAGTCACCTGCACACACAGATATCCCCCTAAAATAGCTAAAACTAAAAACAAACTAAAAACTGCTTCCAAAAATATTCGGCTTTGATATTAATGAGTTTTTTGGGTTCATTGAGAACATGGTTGTTGTTCAATAACAAAATTAATCCTCAAAAATACAACTTGCCTAATAATTCTGCACTCCCTGTATAATACGGGGACACTACAGGGGAGATGTAACTGCAAGTAGGCATTAGAGCTACAAGGTGCACTGAAGGAGGGGAATTATAAATATTGGGGGCACTGGTGGCATTATTTCTACTGGGGGTACTGTAGAGGCATTATTATTGGGGACTATATGGATGACATTGCTGCTAATCAGGGAACTCTTGGGACCGTTATCATTATTGGGGACACTATTACTAATCAGAACAGTCTGGGAGCACTATTTCTATGGGGGGATCTGTGGCACTATTATTTTTGACAGTATAGAGTTTGTGGGAGCACAGCGGGCACAGTATTAGGAGTAGCAGCAGGATTACAGTGGCTTGCATAAAAATGGGGGCTTATCTGTGGTGTGTATAAATTTGGGGGCTGATCTGAAAAATCTGTAACATTCCCCCATGTGCCATGTAGTAATACTGGTGTCTTCTTACTCTTATATGGCAGAGGGGGCTGCACACTCCTGACCAAAGACTCCTGTCTGCTATGGTCTGGACCAAATGGAGAAGAAAAGGAAAGTGAAGAACTCAAATCTGTGGAGACGTTACCTATAAGTCACTAGTGCCCTTCACTGCTTCTTTTAAATGTGTTTTAGTATATTTATTAGGATGTAATGTCACTTTTAATTGATTTTGAGGGGGGCGCAATTTTCCTCGCCCCAGCCCTCTGAACACCCCACAAGAGTTTGCAGTTCGACTATGCTCTTACCCTGTCATCAGGAAATTACAGTTTAGCATTTGTAAGAGTCACTAAGATCTAGAGATGAGCAAACCAAAACTTGTTTTGTGTCTGATTCGTAGAATTTTTCAAAACATTTGATTTGTGTCTGAAGTGATTCTACGTGAATCAAAGTTGCTCCAATTGGCCTGAAAATTGGTATATGACAGTCTGAGGTCTCCTAGGGCTCAGGTTGTTTTCAATGACTTTTTTTCCAAACTTTAGCTCTTTCTCACTCCCTCCTCCCTTTATGCTCTTAAATGCAATGACAGCAATAGCAAATAATGTGACACTGACATATATAGCAATGGGTGAACACGTGATTGACGATGTTAACAAACAGTGTTTTTATTGAAACACACTGCACTGTCACATGTGTTATGTTTTCATATTAGAAAGCTTCAAAAAATTGTCGCTTATCGGGGGCACATGGTGTTTAAACAGTGGAAAAAAACTGTGGCTTGTTAGGACCAACCGTCCAAAAATGATACCTTAATGGAGCAGCTTCTTGACCCTGTGTATACACATGTTAATGTCAAAAGAAGCAGTGGCTTTTTCTGTACAAGCATGCAAAAATTATGCATTAACGAGGACAGTATGCCTGCCTGTATTTAAACACACACAACTGTTAATTGTCAGAAGAAACACTGACTTTTTCTTAACAAGTCTGGAAAAATTGTCTCTTTTTATTAGGAGCAGCAGCAGTACAGTGTGTATGTGGAAAGGGTAAGGTAATAGTAGCATGTGGCCACAAAAGTAGTAGCAGCATAGCATGGAACAAACAAGGCACTAGATGTGTGTGTGACTGTTTAAATATAGTAAAAGTAGTAGTGTCAGCTGTGTAGTGTCAATTGTAGTGGTAGTAAGGGGATTAGCAGCAGGGAGTAGCAGCTGTGGGGTTGCTGCGTTCAAACATCATAGGTAGTAGAAAGAGGCAGTGGCAAGGTGGTAACAGCTGCAGCCATATGGTACGGAACATGATGGCAAGCAGGCAGATAGAGTTGAGCGGACACCTGGATGTTCAGGTTCAACGGGTTCGGCCGAACTTCACAAAAAAGTTTGAGTTCGGGACCAGAACTTGACTCCGAACCCGAACCCTATTGAAGTCAACGGGGACCCGAACTTTTGAGCACTAAAATAGCTCTAAAAATGTCATAGAAAGGGCTAAAGGGCTGCAAATGGCATAAAAATGTGGTTAAGAGCATGGCAAGTGCTCTGCAAACAAATGTGGATAGGGAAATGACTTCAAATAACATAAAATACTTAAAAATTTAAAATAATTAATCTTGATCTAGGAGGATGAGGTCCACATGCAGTAGAAGGTTGAGGAGGCAGTGGATGTGGCGGTTTAGGTGGAAGCGGCAGTGGAAGAGGAGGAGGTAGCCTACACTGCTTTTTGGTTTTAATTTTTTTTTTTTTAAATTTAAATTAGGGTACACCCCAAAACATTGGGAAATATAACCTGTGATAAGCCCCTCCAGCCGTGCTAAAGAAACGCTCACAAAATACACTGGCTGCAGGGCAGGCCAGCACCTCCAAGGCGTAAAGGGCAAGCTCAGGACATGTGCCCAATTTGGAGACCCAGAAGTTGAAGGGGGCAGACCCATCAGTCAGTACGTTTAGGCATGTGCACACATACTGCTCCACCATGTCGCTCGTCCCCGTGATGTCCACGATCCAATTGGATATCTGCTCTATCAACTTTTTATGTTCTTTTCTGCGCCTACCATGTTGATCATGGTTAGTGGCGAATCAGGGTTCCACGCCAGAGAGGGAGCGTGAGAAAGGGATACCACATCCAAGGGAGGTTAATTGTTTTAAATTAAATATGATCGAGCGGAAAAGTGGGACAAACTATTAAAGCGCAAATGTGGAACAAGTTGTTAAAGAAGAATTTTTTTAATTTAATTCCCTGCCTGTCACCTATGCAGAGCAGGGGTTTGTATACGGTAAAATTGGTAAAATGTCATCTGACATTGTAACAGACGATTTTTTGAAATTTATGTCCCTGTCACCTATGCAGAGCAGGGGTTTAATCACGGCAAAAATGGTCAACTGTCACCCAAGAATGTAACAGACAAATTAGTGAAATGTTTTTACGTGTCTACCAGATAGCAGGGGAATATCACAGCCAAAAATTGGTGAATTTCACCCGAAAATGTAACAGACAAATTAATGTTTTTTTTTTACCTGTGTACTAGGTATAGCAGTGGTATATCACATCCAAAAATTGGTGAATTTCACACAAAAATGTAACAGACAAATAAGTATTTTTTTTTTACCTGTCTACTAGGTAGAGCAGGGGTATATCACACCCAAAAATTGGTTAATTTCACCCGAATATGTAACAGACAAATTTATGATTTTTTTTTACCTGTGTACTAGGTACAGCAGTGGTATATCACACCCAAAAATTGTTGAATTTTACCTGAAAATGTAACAAACAAATTAGTGAAATGTTTTTACCTGTCTACTAGGTACAGCAGGGGTATATCACACCCAAAAATTGGTGTATTTCATCCGAAAATGTAACAGACAAATTAGTGAAATGTTTTTACCTGTCTACTAGGTAGAGTAGGGGTATATCACACCCAAAAATTGGTGAATTTCACCCGAAAATATAATAGACAAATTAGTGAAATGTTTTTGCCTGTCTACTAGGTACAGCAGGGGTACATCACACCGAAAAAATTGTGAATTTCACCAGAAAATGTAACAGACAAATTAGTGTAATGACATAAAATAAAATATGTACAAATAAAAAAAATAATCTTGATTTATGAGGTGGAGATCAATATGGAGTAGGAGTTTGAGGAGGAAGTGGATGTAGCGGTGTAGGTGGAAGCGGAGGTGGAGGAGGACGAGGTAGCCAACACTACTGTCTATTCTGCACAAGGTTCTGTAGGATCCATGCTTGGTTCATTTTAATTAACATTGGCTGTGGAGAGGCAGCAACGCTTGTCTGTGATAACGCCCCCTGCTGTGGTAAACACATGTTCAGACAATACACTGGCTGCAGGGTAGGCCAGCACCTCCAAGGCGTAAAGGGCAAGCTCAGGCCATGTGCCCAATTTGGAGACCCAGAAGTTGAAGGGGGCAGACCCGTCATTCAGTACGTGTAGGCGTGTGCACACATGCTGCTCCACCATGTTGCTGAAATGCTGCATACTGCTAAGACGTTCCATATCAGCTGGTGGTGATGGGTATTGTGGCGTGATGACAAAGCTTTTCCACATTTCGACCATGCTAACCCTGCCTTCTGAGGTGCTGGTGGTGCCCCAGCTGCGCTGGCGACCTCTTCCTTCTCCTTTGCCTTTGTCTTGTGTCCACTGTGTCCCTGCTGTCAGTTGGGAATGCCACCAGAAGCGCGTCTGCCAGCGTGCGCTAGTATTCGCGCATCTTACGATCACGCTACAGTGACAGAATTAAGGATGGTACAGTGTCCTTGTAACGGGGATCCAGCAGTGTGACCACCCAGAAATCAGCACAAGTTAGAATGTGGGCAACTCGGCGGTCATTGCAGAGACACTGCAGCATGTAATTGCTCATGTGTGCCAGGCTGCCCAGAGGCAACGAAAAGCTGTCCTCTATGGCACGTGTATAGTCTGTGTCCTCTGTATCCCCCAAGCTACGCACCAGTGATGGCCATGAGCTGGTTTGGGTTCCACCCTGCTGTGAACACGGTTCCTCCTCCTCATCCTTCACCTCATCATCCTCCAGAACTGTGCCCTGGCTGGACAATTGCGTACCTGGCGTTTGTGGGTGCAGGAACCCACCCTCGGAGCCACTTGTGAATGACTGGCCGGAAACCCTTGGAAATGATCCCTCTTCATTCTCCTGTGCCACATCCTCTTCCATCATCGCCAGAAGCGTTTTTTCAGGGAGGCAAAGAAGTGGGATAGTAACGCTGAGAACGGCGTTTTCGGCACTTGCCATGTTGGTGGAGTACTCGAAACAGCGCAACAAGGAACACAGGTCTCGCATGGAGAACCAGTCATTTGTGATGAAGTGGTGCTGTTCCACAGAGCGAATCACCTGTTCGTGCTGCAGCTGAAGCTCCACTATTGGCCAGCATGAACAACGTGGAGTTCCACCTTGTGGGCACGTCGCATATGAGGCGGTGAGCTGGAAGGCCGAAGTTATGCTGCAGCGTTGACAGGCGAGCAGCAGCAGGGTGAGAACGCCAAAAGCACGCACAGACTACCCGCACTATATGCAGCAGTTCTAGCATATAGGGGTAATTTTTAAGGAACCTCTGCACCACCAAATTCAGCACATGCGCCAGGCAAGGGATGTGCGTCAAACCGGCTAGTCGCAGAGCTGCTACGAGATTTCGCCCATTATTGCACACCACCAAGCCGGGCTTGAGGGTCACTGACACCAACCACTCATCGGTCTGTTGTTCAAGGCCCGTCCACAGCTCCTGCATGGTGTGGGGTTTTTCACCCAAACAGATAAGTTTTAAAACTGCCTGCTGTTGTTTACCCCTGGCTGTGCTGAAGTTGGTGGTGAAGGTGTTTTACGCTGACCGGATGAGGAGCCGGAAGAAGATGAGGAAGCAGAGTAGGAGGAGGAAGCAACAGGAGGCAAACTGAAGCGCCCTGCAATCCTCGGTGGTGGAAGGACATGCGCAAAACTGCTATCCGCCTCAGGTTCAGCCGCCACTGCATTTACCCAGTGTGCTGTTAGGGAGATATAACGTCCCTGACTGTGCTTACTGGTACATGTATCCGTAGTTAGGTGGACCTTGCCACAGATTGTGTTGCGCAGTGCTCACCTAATTTTGTCCCCCACTTGGTATTGTAGGGAAGGGATGGCACGCATGGAAAAGTAGTGGCGGCTGGGCACGACATACTGTGGGACAGCCACCGCCATAAGGCTTTCAAAACTCTCTGTCTCCACCAAACAGAATGACAACATTTCAAAGGCCAGTAATTTTGAAATACTGGCATTCAGGACCAGGGATCGTGGGTGGGTGGGGGGTACTTCCTCTTCCGCTCCAGTGTTTGGGAGATGGAGAACTGAACGCTTCCGTGGGACCCAGGTGGTGGTGTTGCTGGCAGATCCTCTGTTTGTGGGGTGGCAGGTGGCACTGTCACTAGAGAGGTGGATGAAGAGGCCGAGACTGCAGCAGAAAAGGAAGCAAGAGGATCCAGAGACCTTTCTTGCTTTTTGAGGTGTCTACTCCACTGCAGCTCGCGCTTTGCACTTAGATGCCTGGTCATACAGGTTGTGCTCAGGTTGATAACGTTTAGGCCTCGCTTCAGGCTCTGATTGCACAGCGTGCAAACCACTCATGTCTTGTTGTCAGCACATTGTCTGAAGAACTGCCACACCAGGGAACTCCTTGGAGCTGGCTTTGGTGTGCTCGGTCCCTTGCTGCGGTGGGCAGTAGCAGGCGTACTGTCTAGGGGATGTCCACTCCGCTTTTGCACCCTGCTCCCTCTTTTGCTGTGTTTGTGGCTCTGTGCGACCACCGCCTCTTCCTCCGAACTACACAGGTCACTCGCATGACCTTGATTCCATGTAGGATCGAGGACTTCATCGTCCTCCACATCATCTTCCACCCAGTCCTCACCCCTGCCCTCCTTGTCGGTCTGCACACTTTCAAAAGCCACAGCAGTTGGCACCTGTGTTTCGTCATCATCCGAGACGTGCTGCGGTGGTCCTCCCATGTACTCATCTTGAAACATAAGTGGTTGGAATCGGTGCACTCAATCTCTTCCACTTCTGGGGCAGGGCTATGTGGATGGCCCTGGGAAAGCCTGCTAGCAGAGTCATCAAAAAGCAGAAGAGACTGCTGCATGACTTGGGGCTCAGATTGCTTGGCTGATTTGCAAGGGGGTGAGGTAAATGACTGACGGACATCGGCTGCAGGTGCCAACTCTGATCTTTCAGCAGGAGACTGGGTGGGAGACAATGTGAAGTAACTGGAGGCACTGTCAGCAACCCAATCTACTATCACCTGTACTTGTTCTGGCCTCACCATTCGTAGAGCCAAATAAGTCCCGACCAAATACCGATGAAGGTTCTGTCACCTACTCGCACCTGAGGAAGGTGTTTCACTTGTGCGTGTAGCTGGCACAGATCGACCACATCCTCTCCCAGCAACAGGAGTTCCACCAGCAGCACCATGACCGGGGCCACGTCCCTTATTTGAAGCTCTACACATATTTCTCAAATTTAGGATCTTGCCCAAAATGTTTTTCTTTTATTAATACCAGAATAGAACAGCAGTATCTAACGCGTGTATCTCACACTGACAGATGCAGCAAACCTGCAATATTAAGTACTTTACCCAAAATGGGTGTTTTTTTAAATAACAGAATAGAACACCAGTATCTAATGCGTTTATCTCACACTGACAGATGCAGCAAAGGCTGCAAATTTAGTTGTTTGCCCAAAATGGGTGTTTTTTTAATAACAGAATAGAACACCAGTATCTAATGTGTGTATCTCACACTGACAGAATCAGCAAATGCTGCAAATTTATTTTTTTGCCCAACATGAGTGTTTTTTTAATAACAGAATAGAACAACAGTATCTAAAGTGTGTATCTCACATTGGCAGATGCAGCAAAGACTGCAAATTTATTTTTTTGCCCAAAATGGGTGGGTTTTTTTATAACAGAATAGAACACCAGTATCTAATACGTACAGTCGTCGCCAAAAGTTTTGAGAATGACACAAATATTAGTTTTCACAAAGTTCTCTGCTAAACTGCTTTTAGATCTTTGTTTCAGTTGTTTCTGTGATGTAATGAAATATAATTACACGCACTTCATACGTTTCAAAGGCTTTTATCGACAATTACATGACATTTATGCAAAGAGTCAGTATTTGCAGTGTTGGCCCTTCTTTTTCAGGACCTCTGCAATTCGACTGGGCATGCTCTCAATCAACTTCTGGGCCAATTCCTGACTGATAGCAACCCATTCTTTCATAATCACTTCTTGGAGTTTGTCAGAATTAGTGGGTTTTTGTTTGTCCACCCGCCTCTTGAGGATTGACCACAAGTTCTCAATGGGATTAAGATCTGGGGAGTTTCCAGGCCATGGACCCAAAATGTCAACATTTTGGTCCCCGAGCCACTTAGTTATCACTTTTGCCTTATGGCACGGTGCTCCATCGTGCTGGAAAATGCATTGTTCTTCACAAAACTGTTGTTGGATTGTTGGAAGAAGTTGCTGTTGGAGGGTGTTTTGGTACCATTCTTTATTCATGGCTGTGTTTTTGAACAAAATTGTGAGTGAGCCCACTCTCTTGGATGAGAAGCAACCCCACACATGAATGGTCTCAGGATGCTTTACTGTTGGCATGACACAGGACTGATGGTAGCGCTCACCTTTTCTTCTCCGGACAAGCCTTTTTCCAGATGCCCCAAGCAATCGGAAAGAGGCTTCATCGGAGAATATGACTTTGCCCCAGTCCTCAGCAGTCCATTCTCCATACTTTCTGCAGAAGATCAATCTGTCCCTGATGGTTTTTTTTTTTTGAGAGAAGTGGCTTCTTTGCTGCCTTTCTTGACACCAGGCCATCTTCCAAAAGTCCTCGCCTCACTGTGCGTGCAGATGCGCTCACACCTGCCTGCTGCCATTCCTGAGCAAGCTCTGCACTGGTGGCACTCCGATCCCGCAGCTGAATCCTCTTTAGGAGACTATCCTGGCACTTGCTGGACTTTCTTGGACGCCCTGAAGCCTTCTTAACAAGAATTGAACCTCTTTCCTTGATGTTCTTGATGATCCTATAAATTGTTGATTGAGGTGCAATCTTAGTAGCCACAATATCCTTGCCTGTGAAGCCATTTTTATGCAACGCAATTATGGCTGCACGCGTTTCTTTGAGGGTCACCATGGTTAACCATGGAAGAACAATGATTTCAAGCATCACCCTCCTTTTAACATGTCAAGTCTGCCATTTTAACCTAATCAGCCTGACATAATGATCTCCAGCCTTGTGCTTGTCAACATTCTCACCTGAGTTAACAAGACGATTACTGAAATGATCTCAGCAGGTCCTTTAATGACAGAAATGAAATGCAGTGGAAAGGTTTTTTTGGGATTAAGTTAATTTTCATGGCAAAGAAGGACTATGCAATTCATCTGATCACTCTTCATAACATTCTGGAGTATATGCAAATTGCTATTATAAAAACTTAAGCAGCAACTTTTCCAATTTCCAATATTTATGTAATTCTCAAAACTTTTGGCCACGACTGTATATCTCACACTGACAGATGAAGCAAAGGCTGCAAAATAAGTTTTTTGGCCAAAATGGGTGTTTTTTAATAACAGAATAGAACACCAGTATCTAATTTGTGTATTTCACACTGGCAGATGCAGCAAAGGCCACAGATTTTTTATTTTGCCCAAAATGTTATTTTTTTTTTATAACAGAATTGAATACCAGTATCTGACAGGTGTATCTCACACTGAAAGATGCAGCAAACGCTTCAAAAAAATTTTTTTGCCCAACAAGGGTGTTTTTTAAATAACAGATTATAAACACCAGTATCTAATGCTTGTATCTCACACTGACAGATGCAGCAAAGGCTGCAATTTATTTATTTTTTTACTAAAATTTGTGTTTTTTTAATAACAGAATAGAACACCGGCATCTAATACTTCTATCTCACACTGGCAGATGCAGCAAAGGCTGCAAAATTAGTTTTTTTTACCAAAATGGGTGTTTTTTAATAACAGAATAGAACACCAATATCCAATGCCTGAATTTCACACTGACAGATGCAGCAAAGGCTTCAAAATTAGTTTTTTGCCCAAATTGTGTGTTTTTTTATTACAGAATAGAACACCAGTATCTATTATGTGTATCTCACACTGACAGATGCAGCATAGGCTGCAAAATTAAATATTTTGCCCAAAATGGGTGTTTTTTTGAATAGAACAGCAGTATCTAACGCGTGTTTCTCACAATGATAGATGCAAAAAAGTCCGCAGATTTATTATTTTGCCAAAAATTTTGGTTTTTTTATAACAGAAAAATTCACCAGTATCTAACGCGTGTATCTCACACTGACAGATGCAGCAAACGCTGCAAATTTAGTTTTTTGCCCAAAATGGGTGTTTTTTAAATAACAGAATAGAACAGCAGTATCTAATGCATGTATCTCAAACTGACAGATGCAGTAAAGGCTGCAATATTAAGTACTCTGCTCAAAATGTTTTTTTTTTTTTTTATAACAGAATAGAACAGCAGTATCTAATGTGTGCATCTCACACTGACAGATGCAGCAAAGGCCGCAGAGTTATTATTTTGCCCAAAATGGTTGTTTTTTTTATAACAGAATAGAACACCAGTATCTAATACTTGTATCTCACACTGGCAGATGCAGCAAAGGCTGCAAAATTAGTTTTTTTTACCAAAATGGGTGTTTTTTTAATAACAGAATAGAAACCGGTATCTAATGCCTGTATTTCACACTGGCAGATGCAGCAAATGCCGCAGATTTATTATTTTGCCCAAAATGGGTGTTTTTTTAATAACAAAATAGAACACCAATATCTAATGCGTGTATCTCACACTGACAGATGCAGCAAAGGCTGCAAAATTAGTTTATTGCACAAAATGTGTGTTTTTTTTATTACAGAATAGAACACCAGTATCTATTGTGCTTATCTCACACTGGCTGCAAACTTATCTCACACTTGTGCTTATCTCACGCAAAGGCTGCAAAATTAAGTATTTTGCCCAAAATGGGTGTTTTTTTGATAACAGAATAGAACAGCAGTATCTAACGCGTGTTTCTCACAATGATGGATGCAGCAAAGTCCGCAGATTTATTATTTTGCCCAAAATTTTAGTTTCTTCAATAACAGAATAATTCACCAGTATTTAACGCGTGTATCTCACACTGACAGATGCAGCAAAGGCTGCAAATTTAGTTTTATGCCCAAAATGGGTGTTTTTTAAATAACAGAATAGAACAGCAGTATCTAATGCGTGTATCTCACACTGACAGATGCAGTAAAGGCAGCAATATTAAGTACTCTGCTCAAAATGGGTGTTTTTTTATAACAGAATAGAACAGCAGTATCTAATGCGTGTGTCTCACACTGACAGATGCAGCAAAGGCCGCAGAGTTATTATTTTGCCCAAAATGGTTGTTTTTTTAATAACAGAATAGAACACCAGTATCTAATGCGTGTATCTCACACTGACAGATGCAGCAAAGGCTGCAATATTAACCCCTTAGGGACACATGACGTATCGGTACGGCATGTTTGTCGAGTCCTTAAGGACCCATGACGTATCGGTACGTCATGGGTTTAAACCGCGGCGGGGCTTAATCGGAACAGGATGCCCGCTGAAATCATTCAGCGGGCATCCTGTCACAACGCCGGGGGGGGTCATGTGACCCCCCCGTATCGGCGATCGCCGCAAACCGCAGGTCAATTCAGACCTGCGGTTTGCGGCTTTACCTGCGGTTGCGGCGGCTGTGCAGTGGTGCCATCGGGTCCCCATGCGGCTGTGGGGGGGACCCGATGGCATGGAAGGCAGCGCGATGTCTAAGGAAGGCATTGCGCTGCCTTCCGGTGAAGAGCCTGTGAGATCCAGCCCCCTGAATCTCACAGGCCCCGGAAGCTGTATGAGTAATACACACAGTATTACTCATACAGCCAATGCATTCCAATACAGAAGTATTGGAATGCATTGTAAAGGAATATACCTCCCAAAGTTCAAGTCCCAAAGTGGGACAAAAAATAAAGTGAAAAAAAGTAAAAAATAAAAAAGTTTTCCCCCCAAAAAATTAAAAGTTTCAAGTAAAAATAAACAAAAACTTCATTTTCCCCAAATAAAGTTAAAAAAAAATTGGTAAAAAATAGGGGGGAAAAAAAGTATACATATTAGTATCGCCGCGTCCGTATCGACCGGCTGTATAAAAATATCACATGACCTAACCCCTCAGATGAACACCGTAAAAAAATTTAAATAAAAACTGTGCTAAATAAACCATTTTTTGTCACCTTACATCACAAAAAGTGTAATAGCAAGCGATCAAAAAGTCACACACCCCCTAAAATAGTGCCAATAAAACCGTCATCTCATCCCGCAAACCCTACCCAAGGTAATCGCCCAAAAACTGAAAAACTTATGGCTCTCAGACTATGGAAACACTAAAATATGATTTTTTTTGCTTCAAAAATGAAATCTTTGTGTAAAACTTACATAAATAAAAAAAGTATACATATTAGGTATTGCCGCATCCGTGACAACCTGGTCTATAAAAAATATCACATGATCTAACCTGTCAGATGAATGTTGTAAATAAAAATAAAAACGGTGCCAAAACAGCAATTTCTTGTTATCTTGCCTCACAAAAAGTGTAATATAGAGCAACCAAAAATCATGTGTACCCTAAACTAGTACAAACAATACTGCCACCCTATCCCGTAGTTTCTAAAATGGGGCCACTTTTTTGGAGTTTATACTCTAGGGGTGCATCAGGGGGGCTTCAAATGGGACATTGTGTCAAAAAAAACAGTCCAGCAAAATCTGCCTTCCAAAAACCGTATGGCATTCCTTTCCTTCTGCGCTCTGTCGTGTGCCCGTACAGCTGTTTATGACCACATATGGGGGGTTTCTGTAAACTACAGAATCAGGGCCATAAATATTGAGTTTCGTTTGGCTGTTAACCCTTGCTTTGTAACTGGAAAAAAATTATTAAAATGGAAAATCTGCCAAAAAAGTGAAATTTTGAAATTGTTTCTCTATTTTCCATTAATTCTTGTGGAACACCTAAAGGGTTAACGACGTTTGTAAAATCAGTTTTGAATACCTTGAGGGTGTAGTTTCTTAGATGGGGTCACTATTATGGAGTTTCTAATCTAGGGGTGCATCAGAGGGCTTCAAATGGGACATGGTGTCAAAATAAACAGTCCAGCAAAACCTGCCTTCCAAAAACCATATGGCATTCCTTTCCTTCTGCGTCCTGCCGTGTGCCCGTACAGCGGTTTACGACCACATATGGGGTGTTTCTGTAAACTACAGAATCAGGGCCATAAATAATGAGTTTGGTTTGGCTGTTTACCCTTGCTTTGTAACTGGAAAAAAAATTATTAAAATGGAAAATCTGCTAAAAAAGTTACATTTTGAAATTGTATCTCTATTTTCCATTAATTCTTGTGGAACACCTAAAGGGTTAACAAAGTTAGTAAAATCAGTTTTGAATACCTTAAGGGGTGTAGTTTATAGAATGGGGTCATTTTTGTGTGGTTTCTATTATGTAAGCCTTGCAAAGTGACTTCAGACCTGAACTGGTCCCTAAAAATTGGGTTTTTGAACATTTTATGAAAAATTTCAAGATTTGCTTCTAAACTTCTAAGCCTTGTAACATCCCCAAAAAATAAAATATCATTCCCAAAATGATTCTAGCATGAAGTAGACATATGGGGAATGTAAAGTAATAACTCTTTTTGGAGGTATTACTATTGATTATAGAAGTAGAGAAATTGAAACTTGGAAATTTGCAATAAAAAAAAAAAAAAGGTAAATTTTGAAATTTTTTATAAATAAAAATGATTTTTTTTTACTTCATTTTACCAGTGTCATGAAGTACATTATGTGACGGAAAAAAAAGTTATCAGTACTTAAAGTGACACTGGTCAGATTTGCAAAAAATGGCCTGGTCCTTAAGGTGAAATAGTGTTGAGTCCTTAAGGGGTTAAGTACTTTGCCCAAAATGGATGTTTTTTTTTATAACAGAATAGAATACCAGTATCTAATACGTGTATCTCACACTGACAGATGCAGCAAAGGCTGCAAATTTAGTTTTTTACCCAAAATGGGTGTTTTTTTAATAACAGAATAGAACACCAGTATCTAACGTGTGTATCTCACACTGGCAGATGCAGCAAAGGCCACAGGTTTATTATTTTGCCCAAAATGGGTGTTTTTTTAATAACAGAATAAAACACCAGTAACTATTGTGTGTATCTCACACTGACAGATGCAGCATAGGCTGCAGTATTAAGTACTTTGCTCAAAATGGGTGTTTTTTTTATTACAGAATAGAACAGCAGTATCTAACGCGTGTACCTCACACTGACAGATGCAGCAAAGGCTGCAAATTAAGTTTTTCACCTAAAATTTTTTTTTTTTTAATAAGAGAATAGAACACCATTATCTAATGCATGTATCTCACACTGACAGATGCAGCAAAGACTGCAAAATTAGTTTTTTGCCCAAAATGGTTTTTTTTTCATAACAGAATTCAACACCAGTATCTAATGTGTGTATCTCACACTGACAGATGCAGCAAAGGCCGCAGATTTATTATTTTGCCCAAAATGGGTGCTTTTTTTGATAACAGAATAGAACACCAATATCTAATGCATGTATCTCACACTGAGGCCTCATGCACACGGACGTTTTTTTTCACGGTCCGCAAAAACGGGGTCCGTAGGTCCGTGATCCGTGACTGTTTTTTCGTCCGTGGGTCTTCCTTGATTTTTGAAGGATCAACAGACATGAAAAAAAAGTCGTTTTGGTGTCTGCCTGGCCGTGCGGAGCCAAACGGATCCGTCCTGAATTACAATGCAAGTCAATGGGGACGGATCCGTTTGACGTTGACACAATATGGTGCCATTTCAAACGGATCCGTCCCCATTGACTTTCAATGTAAAGTCTGGAGTCCCTTTTATACCATTGGATCTGAGTTTTCTCCAATCCGATGGTATATTTTAACTTGAAGCGTCCCCATCACCATGGGAACGCCTCTATGTTAGAATATACTGTCGGATATGAGTTAGATCGTGAAACCTCATTTCCGACAGTATATTCTAACACAGAGGCGTTCCCATGGTGATGGGGACGCTTCTAGTTAGAATATACTACAAACTGTGTACATGACTGCCCCCTGCTTCCTAGCAGCATCCGATCTCTTACAGGGGGCCGTGATCAGCACAATTAACCCCTCAGGTGCTGCACCTGAAGGGGTTAATTGTACTATCATATCCCCCTGTGAGAGATCAGGGCTGCCAGGCAGCAGGGGGCAGACCCCCCCTCCCCAGTTTGAATATCATTGGTGGCCAGTGCGGCCCCCCCCCTTTCTCCCTCTATTGTAATAATTCGTTGGTGGCACAGTGTGCGCCCCCCCCTTCCTCCCTCTATTGTAATAAATCATTGGTGGCACAGTGTGCGCCCCCCCTTCCTCCCTCTATTGTAATAAATCGTTGGTGGCACAGTGTGCGCCCCCCATCGGCCCCACCTCTTCGGATCCGTCTGTATAAAAACTAACCTACGGCCACGGATCACGGACACGGACGCCAATCTTGTGTGCATCCGTGTTCTTTCACGGACCCATTGACTTGAATGGGTCCGTGAACCGTTGGCCGTGAAAAAAATAGGACAGGTCATATTTTTTTCACGGCCAGGAAACACGGATCACGGATGCGGCTGCAAAGCAGTGCATTTTCCGATTTTTCCACGGACCCATTGAAAGTCAATGGATCCGCGAAAAAAAACGGAAAGCGGCACAACGGCCACGGGTGCACACAACGGTCGTGTGCATGAGGCCTAACAGATGCAGCAAAGGCTTCAAAATTAAGTATTTTGCCCATAATGGTCTTTTTTTTTTTTAACAGAATATAACACCAGTATCTAATGCATGTATCTCACACTGACAGATGCAGCAAAGGCCGCAAAGTTATTATTTTGTCCAAAATGGGTGTTTTTTTAAATAACAGAATAGAACACCAGTGTCTAATGCGTGTATCTCACACTGACAAATGCAGCAAAGGCTACAAAATTAGTTTTTTGCCCAAAATCGGTGTTTTTTAATAACAGAATAGAACACCAGTGTCTAATGCGTGTATTTCACACTGACAGATGCAGCAAAGGCCGCAGATTTATTATTTTGCCCAAAATGGGTGTTTTTTTTTTATAACAGAATAGAACACCAGTATCTAATGCATGTATCTCATACTAACAGATGAAGCATAGGCCCCTGATGTAGGATATTTCCAAAAATGGGTGTTTTAATTCACCCAGATTATTATTGCAGTTTTTCAAGTTTGTATGTCACACTAACAAATGCAGCATAGGCCCCAGATGTAGGGGATTGCCAAAAATGGGTGTTTTTTTATGCCCAGAATATTATTGCAGTATTTCAAGCTTGTATCTCTCACTGACAGATGCAGCATAGGCTGCAAAATTAAGTATTTTGCCCAAAAAGTGTGTTTTTTTAATAACAGAATAGAACACCAGTATCTAATGCGTGTATCTCACACTGACAGATGCAGTAAATGCCGCAAATTTAGTTTTTTGCCCAAAATGGGTGTTTTTTTAATAACAGAATAGAACACCAGCATCTAATGAGTGTATCTCACACTGACAGGTGAAGCATAGGCCCCTGATGTAGGGTTTTGCCAAAATTGGGTGTTTTATTAAACCCAGAATATTTTTGCAGTATTTTAAGCTTGTATGTCACACTAACAAATGCAGCATAGGCCCCAGATGTGGGGGATTGCCAAAAATGGGTGTTTTTAAAGCCCAATAAATTATTGCAATATTTCAAGCTTGTATCTCACACTGACAAATGCTTCAAAGGCCCCAGATGTAGGGTATTGCAAAAAAATGGGTGATTTTTAAAACCCAGAATTGCAAGTTTCTATTTCATACTGACAAATGCTGCAAAGGCACCAGATGTAGGATATTGCCAAAAATTTGTGTTTTTTTAAACCCAGATTATTATTGCAGTATTTCAAGCTTGGATTTGAATGTCACAAAAGCACATATGCTGTGCTTGTGCACTGAGCTTCCATAAAATGACTGCCGCCACCCACCTGACTAACAGACGGATAAAAGTTCTTTTTCTGTGTCACTGGGCTCAGGGCATGGTAAAAAGATTGTGCCCTGCACCCACAAAACTAAATCTAGGTAGATTGCTGAGTTAACAAGCACTTCTGATTAAAGATTCTTTCCTATTCTCTCCCTCACAGCAGCAGCATCCTCTCCCTACACTAGTAACAGCAAAGTGACGTGCACGCTACGTGACTCCCGCTTATATAGAGGCTGGGTCACATGCTGCACTGGCCAATCACAGCCATGTCATTAGTAGGCATGGCTGTGATGGCTTCTAAGGGCACAGAGTTAAACGCTTGTTGATTGGTTGCTCTGCAGCCTTTTAAAAAGCGCCATAAAATAGCCAAACACCGAACCCGAACCCAAACTTTTACTGAAAAGTTCGGGTTCGGGGTCAAAAAATCCTAAAGTTTGGTACGAACCCAAACTTTACAGTTCGGGTTCACTCAAACCTATAGGCAGACAGTAGCAGTAGCATTATAGCGACAGCAGCAGGCAGGCAGACAGTGGCAGTTACATGATTGTGCACTGTCAGCAACAGCAAATCAATTCATTGGCTTACTCATTGGCCTCAGCTGTAGAAGTTGAAAATTTTCACTGATACATGCCTCATTAATTTTGATAAAAGTGATGTTTTGCACTCTGGGAGAAGACAACTTTATCCGTTTGGGTGTCACGAGGCCTCCTGCCATGCCAAAAACCCTGTCTGAGATAACACTGAAGGCAGAACAAGACAGAATTTAGAAAGGATACTAGGACAGTTCAGACCACTGTTCCTATCTGCCTGCCCAGAAATGCATTGAAACATAGAAACATAGAATGTGTAGGCAGATATGAACCATTTGGCCCATCTAGTCTGCCCAATATACTGAGTACTATGGATAGCCCCTGGCCCTATCTTATATGAAGGATGGCCTTATGCCTATCCCATGCATGCTTAAACTCCTTCACTGTATTTGAAGCTACCACTTCTGCAGGAAGGCTATTCCATGCATCCACTACTCTCTCAGTAAAGTAATACTTCCTGATATTACTTTTAAACCTTTGCCCCTCTAATTTAAAACTATGTCCTCTTGTAGCAGTTTTTGTTCTTTTAAATATTCTCTCCTCTTTTACCTTGTTGATTCCCTTTATGTATTTAAAAGTTTCTATCATATCCCCTCTGACTCGTCTTTCTTCCAAGCTATACATGTTAAGGTCCTTTAATCTTTCCTGGTAAGTTTTATCCTGCAATCCATGTACCAGTTTAGTAGCTCTTCTCTGAACTCTCTCCAAAGTATTAATATCCTTCTGGAGATATGGTCTCCAGTACTGAGCACAATACCCCAAATGAGGTCTCACTAGTGCTCTGTAGAGCGGCATGAGCACCTCCCTCTTTCTACTGGTAATTCCTCTCCCTATACACCCAAGCATTCTGCTAGCATTTCCTGCTGCTCCATGACATTGTCTGCCTACCTTTAAGTCTTCTGAAATAATGGCCCCTAAATCCCTTTCCTCAGATACTAAGGTTAGGACTGTATCACTGATTTTATATTCTGCTCCTGGGTTTTTACGCCCCAGGTGCATTATCTTGCACTTATCAACATTACATTTTAGTTGCCAGATTTTTGACCATTCTGCTAGTTTTCCTAAATCCTTTTCCATTTGGTGTATCCCTCCAGGAACATCAACCCTGTTACAAATCTTTGTGTCATCAGCAAAAAGACACACCTTACCAGCGAGGCCTTCTGCAATTTCGCTGATAAAGATATTAAACAATATGGGTCCCAGAACAGATCCCTGAGGTACCCCACTGGTAACAAGACCTTGGTCTGAATATACTCCATTGACTACAACCCTCTGTTGCCTGTCCCTCAGCCACTGCCTAATCCATTCAACAATATGGGAGTCCAAGCCCAAAGACTGCAATTTATTGATAAGCCTTCTGTGTGGGACAGTATCAAAAGCCTTACTGAAGTCTAGATAAGCGATGTCTACTGCACCTCCTCCATCTATTATTTTAGTCACCCCATCAAAAAAATCAATAAGATTAGTTTGACATGATCTCCCTGAAGTAAACCCATGCTGTTTTTCATCTTTCAATCCATGGGATTTTAGATGTTCCACAATCCTCTCCTTAAGTATGGTTTCCATTAATTTCCCCACTATTGATGTCAGGCTTACTGGCCTATAGTTGCCCGATTCCTCCCTACTACCTTTCTTGTGAATGGGCACAACATTTGCTAATTTCCAATCTTCTGGGACGACTCCTGTTGTCAGTGATTGGTTAAATAAATCTGTTAATGGTTTTGCTAGTTCACCGCTGAGCTCTTTTAATAGCTTTGGGTGTATCCCATCAGGCCCCTGTGACTTATTTGTATTGATTTTAGACAGCTGACTTAGAACCTCTTCCTGTGTAAAGACACATGCATCAAAAGATTCATTAGTCTTTTTTCCTAACTGAGGTCCTTTTCCTTCATTTTCCTTTGTAAAGACTGAACAGAAGTATTCATTGAGGCAGTCAGCTAGTTCTTTATCTTCTTCCATATACCTTCCTTCTTTTGTTTTTAATTTTGTAATTCCTTGTTTTAGTTTCCTTTTTTCATTTATGTATCTGAAGAATGCCTTATTGCCTTTTTTCCCTGACTGAGCTAATTTCTCTTCTGCCTGTGCTTTAGAAGCTCTTATAACTTGTTTGGCCTCTCTCTGCCTAATCTTATAAATTTGCCTGTCATTTGCCTCTTTTTTTTTATTTATTTTTTTATAATTCCTAAATGCTATCTTTTTGTTTTTAATGATTTTGGCCACTTCTGCTGAGTACCACAGTGGTCTCTTCCTTTTTTTGCTTTTACTGACAAGCCTAATGCAATTTTCTGTTGCCTTCAATAGTGCCTCTTTTAACTAGTCCCATTTCTCCTGGACTCCAATGAAACTGTTCCAATCTGATAAGGACTCGTATACCACTAATCTAATTTTAGAAAAGTCTGTTTTTCTAAAATCTAAAACTTTTGTTTTTGTGTGGTGTGACTCAGTCACTGTACTTATAGTAAACCACACTGACTGGTGATCACTAGATCCCAAGCTTTCCCCTACAGTAATATCATATACCAAATTCCCATTTGTGAAAACTAAATCTAAAATGGCCTCCTTCCGGGTTGGCTCCTCAACTACTTGCTGTAGAGATAATCCCAGTAGGGAATTTAGAATATCTGTACTCCTGGCAGAACTAGCTATTTTGGTTTTCCAGTTTACATCTGGAAGATTGACGTCTCCCATAATGATAACTTCCCCCTTCAATGTCATTTTAGTAGATCTAGTAGATCATCTAATTCTTTGACTTGGCTAGGTGGTCTATATATCACACCTACACGAGTTACCTTATGATTATCAAGCTGCAAGGTAACCCAAACTGACTAAAATTGTTCTCGCTAACTTGTATCAAATTAGATTTTATGCTGTCTTTCACATACAGGGCCACCCCTCCCCCTTATTGCCTTCTCTGTCTTTCCTGTATAGAGAGAACCCTGGTATTGATATATCCCAGTCATTTCTCCCCTTGAACCACGTCTCAGTAACAGCCACTACATCTATATTCTCAGATGCCATTATAGCCTCAGGTTCATTGATCTTATTCCCTAAACTGCGAGCATTTGTAGATAAGAATCTGAGTTAGTCATTTCTTAACCTTTGTGCTACTGGCATCTTCTGGCATTGTTCCGGGGGACAGTCGGACTGCTGGATTATCACTCTTTTGCCCCCCTTTCCTAGTTTAAATGCTCCTTAGCAAATACTTGGAACTGTTCACCGAGGACATTCGTTCCTTTGAGAGAAAGATGCAAACCATCTTTCTTGTACAGTTCTTTTCCATTCCAACAAGAGTTAACATGAGACACAAAGCTAAACCCTTGATTCCAACACCATTCACCAAGCCATACATTGAATTCCTTAATGCGCATCTTCCTGTCATGCTGAAGGTTATGCACAGGCAAAACTGCAGAGAATGAAACAGTTAATGCAACCTTCCACATTTCCTTTCCAAGTGTGTGAAAAGCTTCTTTCACCTTTGAAACCTCATTACAAGCCAGATCGTTTGTCCCAAGATCGACAATAACATCCACTTCCCTTTCCTGCTTTGCTTGCCTAACAATATTAAGGATCCGTTGTCTATCCCTGCTAGCGGTAGCACCAGGGAGTCATCTCAGCACCATTCTCCTCAAACTTCACACCTCTTATGATGGAATCGCCCAACAGCTGCTTACTATCAGTCCTCACCTTCTCCTTTTTGTCTTTGGCTGCAGTCTTGCATACTTTAGGCATGGGAGATGATTGTTTCTCACCCACTGTGCTTGAGCCATCCTCTATGTTGCTCTTGAAAGTTCTGCAAATGAATTATGGAGAGCCACAGACTGTGGGACATGTCTTCTATCCACAACTCTGTCTGCCAGAACCTACAGTAACCCATCTTCCATTTCTAGGGGGCCTCTGTGACAGTGGCATTGCAATGTTCTCAGACTGAGTTTGTTTAATGGTTAATTTACAAATCTCATATTTCAAAAAGGTAATTTCCTGTTGCATTATGGAGAGCTGTCTACAGATTAGACAGTATCCAAACCTCTGAAGAGTGGAACCTGAAATAAGAGCACAACAATTCCTGCACAGAACCAGGTCTGCCATTGTAAAGAGGGGAAAGTTTTTAAACAAACAAATCTTACTTGTTTAGATTGTATCCACCTCCAGATTACCTCCTGAGTATCTCCAATGCACTTGCAGACCAGCACTTGATTAGACCAGCACTTGATTAGCAGCAAGCTATAATTTTTGGTGTAAACAAGAAGACCACTGGTGCAGCACTGCAGCATTATAGTTGCTGGTTTAGAATTCAGATAGCTGAAAAGAAAACACTTTGAAAGATCCTCGTTGATCCTACATACTGTTTCAGATCTTAAGCAGTGTTGCGCTTACATCAACCTAAGGTGTTGAATAGCTAAAATAGCTAGATTGTATCCTGGCAATAAAGAAATTTGGCCTCCCTTTCGACAAAAGGAAAACATTTCCTCATCTCTTTGATGGTGAGGGTCTAAAAGCATGACTATCCAGTAATCATCAGATTTCTTGATGATAAGGATACGCCTGTCATTACATAAGCAAACAAGCATGCCGCTTTCCATTCTAGTCAGCATGCCCAAGGACCCAGTTCTTTCTGGCTCTGCCCACCACAGAGATCATGGTCACGATGGACAGTGTCGTCATCGTCATCAACCTCGTCCTCCTGCACAAGCAACTTCTTCTGCTCCTCCCCCAGTAACAATACCTCATCCTCACCTTGAGCTTCCTCCTCCTATTTGTTGCTGCAAGTCTAAGAGGCTGTTGCTTACCACATAAGAATGGTTGAATAGTTGAAATGCAAGAACAGAGAACAGTCTACTCTACAGAATGAGAGAAATAAATATTTGAGGTTAGTTTTGCTGTTAACTCTTGTATTACAGGAAAAAAATGGATTTAAATGGAAAATCTGCAAAAAAAAATCCTTTAATTCCTGTGGAACATTTAAAGGGTTAATAAAATTTCTAAATTCAGGTTTGAACAGATTTAGGAGTGTAGTTTCTAAAATAGGATAACTTATGGGTGGTCTATATTATTTAAGCTCCTTAGGCCCCTAGCAGACGAACGTGTCCGGATTAGGTCCGGATACGTTGCATCTGCGATCAGGGAAAATCGTACGAGTAGGTATGCAATTGCAGTCAGTTTTTACTGCGATTGCGTTCCGATGTTCAGTTTTTATCGCGCAGGTGCAATGCGTTTTGCACGCGAGTGATAAAAAACTGACTGTGGTACCCAGACCCGAACCCAGACTTCTTCACTAAAGTTTGGGTTTGGGATCGGTGTTCTGTATATTTTATTATTTTCCATTATAACAATAATTCAGAATGCTAAGTAAAAGGTTCATTGTGGGATTAAAAAACAAACAAACATGTAACTCACCTCATCCACTTGATCGCACAGCCGGGCTGGTCTTCTTTCTTCTTCTTCTTGCAGGACCTGGCTGGAAAAGGACCTTCAGTGAAATCATCACGCTCACCACATGGTGAGAGCAATGACGTCAGCGAAGGTCCTGCTGAATGAAGATAGAAGATTTCTATTTTCATTTAGCAGGACCTGCGCTGACGCCACCACTCTCACCACGTGGTGAGCGCGATGACGTCAACGAAGGTCCCTTTCCAGCCAGGTCCTGCAAGAAGAAGAAAGAAGACCAGCCCGGCTGCTCGATCGAGTGAAAGGGGTGAGTTATGTATTTTTTTTATTTTCAACCCCACAATGGACCTTTTACTTAGCATTCTGAAAATAATAAAGTAAATGGGGTCCCGGGTAACTCATTCCTCGTCTCCTTAGCAACAATGCATGAAAATAGCATTACATGCGCACTTGCTTGCGGATGCTTGCAATTTTCAGACAGCCCATTAATTTTTATGGGGCCTGCGTTGCGTGAAATACGCAGAATATAGAACATGCTGAGATTTTCATGCAACGCACAAGTGATGCATGAAAATCACAGCTTGTCTGAACAGCCCCATTGAAGTAAATGGGTCCGGATTCAGTGCGGGTGCAATGCGTTCTCTTCACGCATTGCACCTGCACGGAATTCTCGCCCGTGTGAAAGGGGCCTTAAAGTCTCTTCAGAATTAATTTCATCCTTAAAAAAAAAAAGCTTGGGGGTCATTTATCAAATTGGTGAAAAGTAGAACTGGCTTAGTTGCCCATAGCAACCAATCAGATTCCTCCTTTAATTTTCCAAAGAAGCTGTCCAAAATGAAAGGTGGAATCTGATCTATTGCCATGGGCAACTAAGCCAGTTCTACTTTTCACCAGTTTGATGAATGACCCCCTTGATTTTGGAAATTGTCTTGAAAATGTGCAAAATTGGCATTAAAATTCTAGGTCTTCTAATGTCCTAAAAAATGAAGATGACATTTACAAAATGATGCCAACATAAAGTAGACATACTATGAATGTTAATTAATAACTATTTTGTGGGATATGATTATCTGTCTTAAAAACAGAGAAATTCAAATTTAGAAGATTGCTAAGGTGACATGTCAGATCTGCAAATTTAGGCTTGGTTAGGAAGGTGAAAACTGGCTTGATCTGGAAGGGGTTAAAAAACTTTCATACGTTTTCTAGTTTTGCAGAAACATTTCTTTTTATTTTGTCCCTTTTTCCCTATTTATTATATGAATATATTTGTCAGGTTTGTACTGCATTTTTAGTGCCAGTTTCTTCTATGTTTTTTGTGTACTTTCCTATTAATTACTGCTTGACTGTTCAGTGCCACAATTATACTGTATACACACTGACGTAGCTAATGATTACTGAAGATACATGCCCTTGTACTATATTTTATTTTAGTACGCTGAGTACTTATAACTTTTACAAAGACAGGTCCACTCTGTGATCTTACTAAACCCTCATACTGATTTTAAAATTGAGAGATTTGCCAACATATCCTACTTGGAGGACATGTCTGAGCCCGAGCACCGCGCCAAGGTTTCTCAAGTAGCTCGGGACCTAACGCTAAACCTAGCTGTGCCGTATGGGCAATACCAGGAGCCATTGAGCAAATTACAGGAGCGCGAGGTCTGACTCACAGCAATCTCCCAGTAACCTCCAGCATGTGACCATGCATACAATGGGAGGAGGGAGAGAGCTCTGAGCCGCACCCAAGACTGGCTGATATAGCCCGGGCCTCACATGTGCACCAGAATGTTGCCTGTAGATGGAAATAAAGGCACATTCAGACTAGGAGTTTTGTTTATCACAGCCACACATTTGCTATCATGTGTAGGATGTCTATTGTGGTACTTGTGGTCCGCTGCGTGCATCCTCCATTGTAGGAATTTTTGCTGGGGATTGCAATTAGCAGGGGACCACAAGTGCAGGATCTGCCCCCCTGTATAGATGCACCACTGCATATGGGGTTGAGCACTTCCTGCTTTTTAATACCACGCCAATCTGTAGTTTACGCTGAATACTTGCAGTGCAATGTAACCCTTAATTACGTAGCGTCCCCATATGACATGCGCGATGTCCAGGTGCTGAGCTGCAAAAAACATTTTCGCTGGTTTTTCTACGTACTTCTGTAAGAAAGAAGAAACTGTGTCATAACAGATATGAATGTTTATTAACCTATCAAACTTTACATAAATCCATAGTACAGGTGAATATAATGAATGTAATACAGTTGTATTATTATTATTACTATTATTATTATTATTATCATCATTAGTATTATTATTAGTAGTAGTTAATCATCTATTCATATTTTCAATCAAGCATTTTTATACTTTAAATTAGGATACAAGACCAGCCACATTTCACTTTCCAGAGTAATCTGCATTCAAGTCTTTGATATAAGCTAACAATGAGAATTTATTTGTATGTCTTTCCACATATAAACCATAAACTTGGCCCTAGAGTTTGCTACCGGATAGAATTTTGATAAGGCTGAAGTTGTATCTCTATTTCAAAGTGCCACCTGGGGTAATGCAAATGAATACAATAGGTTTGCAGGAGATGAATACTCGTCAACATAACATAAAATGCATGAATATGAAAAACTAAAATCTCTCAATATTTGAATATATTAAATAGAATTCAGCTGGAATTATCATAAAAATGACAGAAGGGAATATTAATTATTATAGAATAATGAAGGAATTTTTCACAAGGGGAATTTATCATGAGAATGATCTAAGTCTACTTTCACACTCGTGCGGATTTGTGCGGATACGTCATGGATGGATCCGTTCATATAATACAATTGTCTGCATCCGTTCAGAACGGATCAGTTTGTATTATCTTTAACAAGATGTATCCGTCTTGAACACCATTGAAAATCAATGGAGGACGGATCCGTTTTCTATTGTGCCAGATTGTGTCAGTTAAAACGGATCCGTCCTCATTGACTTCCATTGTGTGCTAGGAAGGATCAGTTTGGCTGAGTTTCAACAGACGGACCGTCTCCAAAGCAGAATGGAAACTGAACTGATGCAAACTAATGCATTCTGAGCGGATCCTTTTCCATTCATAATGCATTAGGGCAAACACTGATCCGTTTTGAACCGCTTGTGAGAGCCCTGAACGGATCTCACAAACAGAAAGCCAAAACGCCAGTGTGAAAGTAGACTAAATCAGTTTCTTTTGCAACTGCATTCCCAAATTTATCAAAAGTTGCACATTGATAAATTAGCACATCTTTAAATATAACTCTTTTGTCCAGAGATGTAACCCCGATTTTCTACATTACCCCCTTGCTGGAATATTATTCCGCCTATTTTGCAACTTCGATAAATTTGGCATACATCTAATTAACATAACTAACTACATTCACTTTGCAAAAGTGGCAAAATCAGTGTACAGTGGATATAAAAAGTCTACACACCCCTGTTAAAATGTCAGGTTTCCGTGCTTTAAAAAAATGAGACAAAGATAAATAATTTCAGAACGTTTTTCACCTTTAATGTGACCTATAAACTGTACAACTCAATTGAAAAACAAACTGAAATCTTTTAGGTGGAGGGAAGAAAAAAAAACTAAAATAATGTGGTTGCATAAGTGTGCACACCCTCTTATAACTGGGGATGTAGCTGTGTTCAGAATTAAGCAATCACCTTCAAAATCCTGTTAAATAGGAGTCAGCATACACCTGCCATCATTTAAAGTGCCTCTGATTAGCCCCAAATATAGTTCAGCTGCTCAAGTTGGTCTTTCCTGAAATTTTCTTAGTCGCATCCCACAGCAAAAGCCATGGTCCACAGAGAGCTTCCGAAGCATCAGAGGGATCTCATTGTTAAAAGGTATCAGTCAGGAGAAGGGTACAAAATAATTTCCAAGGCATTAGATATACCATGGAACACAGTGAAGACAGTCATCATCAAGTGGAGAAAATATGTCACAACAGTGACATTACCAAGAACTGGACGTCCCTCCAAAATTGATGAAAAGACGAAAAGAAAATTGGTCTGGGAGGCGACCAAGAGGCCTACAGCAACATTAAAGGAGCTGCAGGAATATCTGGCAAGTACTGGCTGTGTGGTACATGTGACAACAATCTCCCGTATTCTTCATATGTCTGGGCTATGGGGTGGAGTGGCAAGACGAAAGCCTTTTCTTACGAAGAAAAACATCCAAGCCAGGCTACATTTTGCAAAAACACATCTGAAGTCTCCCAAAAGCATGGCATATGTTTGGCGCAAAAACAACACTGCACGTCACCAAAAGAACACCATACCTACAGTGAAGCATGGTTGTGGCAGCATCATTCTTTGGGGCTGTTTTTCTACAGCTGGAACTGGGGCCTTAGTTAAGCTAGAGGGAATTATGAACAGTTCCAAATACCAGTCAATATTGGCACAAAACCTTCAGGCTTCTGCTAGAAAGCTGAACATGAAGAGGAACTTTATCTTTCAGCATGACAACGACCCAAAGCATACATCCAAATCAACAAAGGAATGGCTTCACCAGAAGAAGATTAAAGTTTTGGAATGGCCCAGCCAGAGCCCAGACCTGAATCCGATTGAAAATCTGTGGGGTGATCTGAAGAGGGCTGTGCACAGGAGATGCCCTCACAATCTGACAGATTTGGAGTGTTTTTGCAAAGAATAGTGGGCAAATCTTGCCAAGTCAAAATATGCCATGCTGATAGACTCATAGCCAAAAAGACTGAGTGCTGTAATAAAATAAAAAGGTGCTTCAACAAAGTATTAGTTTAAGGGTGTACACACTTATGCAACCATATTATTTTATTTTTATATTTTTTCTTCCCTCTACCTAAAAGATTTCAGTTAGTTTTTTAATTGAGTTGTACAGTTTATAGGTCACATTAAAGGTGGAAAAGTTCTGAATTTTTACATCACAGAAACCTGCCATTTTAACGGGTGTGTAGACTTTTTATATCCACTGTAAAATCACAAAAAGTCGCAAATCTTTGTACAAAAATGGTGTGCCAAAATTTGCTACTTTTTTGCCAGAATGCTAAATGACACAAATGAAGTAACAAATTCCGCCTGATATTTTTGCTATATTGATAATGTACACTGGTACCACTGCACCATAGATGTCAACAGCTCTGATTTTGCCCAGACAATAACAATTTTCCCAGTAACTCTTGTGTACTTACTGTTGTGGGCTGCTATCAGGCCCTCCACCTTCTCTTTCTGCAAAATTCATATATACCTGTTTAGTAGGTGAGGTCACTAGTGCTGGGATCCCCGCCTTTAGGACAGGACTCTGTAAATCACAGATTTCAACAGCCATAAGAGAATTGTAGCTCAAAGCTGAGACAGGTAATACATGCAAATCATGCCTTCTGTAGCTGTTCCTATCATGTCCTGTGTCATCAGCAGGTGGGACTTAAAAGAGGACGTGGGAGCTAAACCTGTCACAGTACAGTAGGCCACCATGTCTGGAAGCTATAATCCTGTTACTTCACCAGGTTTCTCCACCTTCTGCTGCAGATCTGCTGGATTAAGCAGCAGCTTTCCTTCTCTGTCCTCACAGCGGAACATTGCCAAGGCAACTGATGCCCAAATATGACATCCTACCAGCCTTTCCTGAAGTTTAAGTTACTATTCTTGTCTGGCTCTTTATTCCTTTATTATTGACTTAGATTTTGATTCTTGATCCTGAACTTGAGATTGACTTGTTCCCAGATGACACTTAGTTTTCTTCCCCTGGCTTTTTCTCCTGCTATTAATTACTGGCTTTTCTACTATTATGGTTCCTTCACATACTCTGGCTTGTTGTGTCTTGACTGCTATTCTGTTGATGACTGAGCCATGGTTCTTACATCAAGTTCTTTGTTACAGCCCATCCACGACCAAATTGTGATTTTTCTGGGTCCTATTACATGGGAATCCAACCCAAAAAGACAATCCTCTCTTGAAAGGATTAGGTGTGAGAGCAAGTTCTTTTACGGACTCTTGCACACGACTGTATGCCCTCTGAGATATACGGTCTGTGAGTGGGCGATATGTCCCGGAGCGCAATTGATCGTGCACATGGGAGCACGCAGCATCATAGATTAGAATGATGCTATGGACTTCAGGCAACCCACGGGGCTATTGTCCCGCACTCATAAGATCACATAAACGTCCACAGCATCATTGTAATCTATAATGCTGTGTGCTCCCGTGCGCACAATCAATGCCACTCCGGGACATAGGGGCCACTCACGGAGGGTATACAGTCGTGTGCCTAACTCCACACTCTGGTCTAGTCAGCAACAAACCAATTGTTACTTAGCGCATCCACTACTCTTGTGAGAAATATAGAAAATCAGCTGGTAATATTTATTTTAATTCACATTTTCGTGGCTCCACTCCTATCCTGTTTCAAACCCCATTCTGGCTCCAACTGATCTTAGGGGAACCACAGCAAACTTTAGATTGGGCTCCATTCCAAAATTAATGTTTGTTATTGTGGCATAAATCGGGCCTCGTTGTTTTCTGTCACTTTTCTAAGGCTTCCTTCACACCTAAAAATGCACCAAAAGTAATGAAAAACATAGAAAAATGCACTTTATATTTACCAATTGATTGTAAGACAGCATCTGACTACAGGGAGTGCAGAATTATTAGGCAAATGAGTATTTTGACCACATCATCCTCTTTATGCATGTTGTCTTACTCCAAGCTGTATAGGCTCGAAAGCCTACTACCAATTAAGCATATTAGGTGATGTGCATCTCTGTAATGAGAAGGGGTGTGGTCTAATGACATCAACACCCTATATCAGGTGTGCATAATTATTAGGCAACTTCCTTTCCTTTGGCAAAATGGGTCAAAAGAAGGACTTGACAGGCTCAGAAAAGTCAAAAATAGTGAGATATCTTGCAGAGGGATGCAGCACTCTTAAAATTGCAAAGCTTTTGAAGCGTGATCATCGAACAATCAAGTGTTTCATTCAAAATAGTCAACAGGGTCGCAAGAAGCGTGTGGAAAAACCAAGGCGCAAAATAACTGCCCATGAACTGAGAAAAGTCAAGCGTGCAGCTGCCAAGATGCCACTTGCCACCAGTTTGGCCATATTTCAGAGCTGCAACATCACTGGAGTGCCCAAAAGCACAAGGTGTGCAATACTCAGAGACATGGCCAAGGTAAGAAAGGCTGAAAGACGACCACCACTGAACAAGACACACAAGCTGAAACGTCAAGACTGGGCCAAGAAATATCTCAAGACTGATTTTTCTAAGGTTTTATGGACTGATGAAATGAGAGTGAGTCTTGATGGGCCAGATGGATGGGCCCGTGGCTGGATTGGTAAAGGGCAGAGAGCTCCAGTCCGACTCAGACGCCAGCAAGGTGGAGGGGGAGTACTGGTTTGGGCTGGTATCATCAAAGATGAGCTTGTGGGGCCTTTTCGGGTTGAGGATGGAGTCAAGCTCAACTCCCAGTCCTACTGCCAGTTTCTGGAAGACACCTTCTTCAAGCAGTGGTACAGGAAGAAGTCTGCATCCTTCAAGAAAAACATGATTTTCATGCAGGACAATGTTCCATCACACGCGTCCAAGTACTCCACAGCGTGGCTGGCAAGAAAGGGTATAAAAGAAGAAAATCTAATGACATGGGCTCCTTGTTCACCTGATCTGAACCCCATTGAGAACCTGTGGTCCATCATCAAATGTGAGATTTACAAGGAGGGAAAACAGTACACCTCTCTGAATAGTGTCTGGGAGGCTGTGGTTGCTGCTGCACGCAATGTTGATTGTGAACAGATCAAAACACTGACAGAATCCATGGATGGCAGGCTTTTGAGTGTCCTTGCAAAGAAAGGTGGCTATATTGGTCACTGATTTGTTTTTGTTTTGTTTTTGAATGTCAGAAATGTATATTTGTGAATGTTGAGATGTTATATTGGTTTCACTGGTAAAAATAAATAATTGAAATGGGTATATATTTGTTTTTTGTTAAGTTGCCTAATAATTATGCACAGTAATAGTCACCTGCACACACAGATATCCCCCTAAAATAGCTAAAACTAAAAACAAACTAAAAACTACTTCCAAAAATATTCGGCTTTGATATTAATGAGTTTTTTGGGTTCATTGAGAACATGGTTGTTGTTCAATAATAAAATTAATCCTCAAAAATACAACTTGCCTAATAATTCTGCACTCCCTGTATTTTGGAAAAAAGAAAATGCAGGATAAAATGGCACAAAAATGTTATGTATCAAACCACCATTGTAGTGACAGATATTTTTAACGCACATATAGTTACATAGTAGTTACAAAGTTACATTGTATGGCTGAAAAAAGACATAAGTCCATCAAGTTCAACCAAGGGATGGGTTGGGATGTGAATTTAGGAAAGAGGAATAATAACCAGACTTCTACACATTTTCATAAGCATCAATGTTATTTTTACTTTTAAGAATGTATTTAGAGTGTATTTGTCATTTTGGTTCACTTTTAATATTGTGTAAAGACAGGAATGTTAAACATTTTTGTAATATAATTTATTTGGGAAAGAGGTCTCTTTCTACTAGAAAATAGTGTATAAAGAGTCTTCTTAGCAAATCTCTAACAGCGTTGGTAAGGAGAATTTGTCTTCAGTCTGCAGATGTCACGACGGGGAGTGGGGGAAACCCCCCACTGTGCGGTGTCAGAGGGTAAAGGGGATCAGCCTGGCCAAAAGGAGTAATAAGGGAGCAGGTCACCTCCTACTGTGTCCCTAATCCTCTCCCTGACTCCTCACTGTATGAGTGGACCCCGATGGTAGGACAATTCATACTCAGGATACCTAGAAACCCTAAGTCGCCCTGGTAATCCCTCACTTAGGAGCAGGGGAGAGACAACCTGTTCATCCCAGTAATGGAGGAACAGGAGTCTCTATCTGAGGCCAGGCTGCAAGGAGGGGGGAACACATACAGCTATAGAGATGGCAGGTAAGCGAGACCAGTAACACACTTACCTGACACAGACACGCTGACTGGAACCTGTGCACAAGTGCTGGTGTCCACACATTAAGGACACAGCACACACCACAACCACACAGGAACCCAGGACACCCATAGCTGCAATAAACATAAGACACCATAAAAACATCTTCTATGACCACAAGGGTGGCGCTCACTGGACAGATTGGAATATGCCAGGAAGATAGCTCCAGCACACACCATGGCTGGAGTACCCCCCAGCTTCAGGCATCCAGCAGAGGCTAAAAAGCCCAAGCAGCCACACCCACACCCACATAAACCCAGTGTTAAAACACTAGGAAGGGAGTTAACCCTTCCAACACCAGACAAGGGGAGGAAGCCACTTAAAGTGCACACACAAGCATGGAAAGCTACATGTTGCCGCAGGCAACAACATGCGTGGCAACCATGTCACAGCAATCACCCAGAAGGCCGAGACACTGCCACCACATGCACACACAGCAACACGTTGCCACGGGCAACTGCAAGTGTAGCAAAAGTGTCACAGCGCACACCATAGGCCGTGACAGCAGAAGACATGTGGCCTATCGTTGTTCATCACTCTTCCTATCTGACTTGTTACACACAGGCATCTTTAGTGCTCAGTAAAATGCTGAAGACTGAAGACAGACTCTCCTTAGTTACAATCAGTCACAGCTTTGATAGAAATCAATTGCCAAAGCTGACCCTTTCACACATGTTGAGACACTGAGTATTTAATATTTACAAATGGTCCAGAAGACCAATGATTGTCTCTTATTTACATACGTTACCAGTATTGGTATCTTAAAACGTAACATTTATTTTGTATTTATAAAATCCTATTCTTAACTAAGATATATTTTAAAACTATCAGCAGTGCCGACCATATGACTGCTATTTGCCCTATAGGATATACTCGCACTGTTAATTCACAGTGCTGTGTTAGCAAGTAAACTGTGACGCAGTATCTGTACGTATCACCCTAAACTAGGACTCTTCTAAATTGTATACTCCATTCAGTGCAGTCAGAACTAGAGTGCACACGCTGTCTAAAAACTGTTCACAAGCTGCCCCCTGTCAGGTGTGGTGCTATACTATATTTTTATAGAGCCAGTCGTTGTGGATGCGGTGATACAGTACCTAATACAGTATGTCTGTTTTATTCATTTATTTCACTTTAACATGATAAAAGCATTTTTGAAACAAAAAAATCATGTTTTAGTGTCTCCATAGACCGAGAGCCATATTTATTTTTGTTTTTTTTGGGTAATTGTCTTATGTAGGGACATAGTTTTTGTGATTGACTTTTTGGCACTTTTTTTTAACGATGTTTATCTGAAGGGGTAAATTATGTGACATGTTTATAGAGCCGATAGAGCTAAGAAATGGGGGTCAGTCTAAATAAAAGTGGTACAATACCGACTATAAATGAGTTAATGGAAGCTCTTAGCCCACATATTTGCTCAAACATGTGTTGGGCCAATCTACCAGGCGTCAAGGTGGCTTCCGCAGATGGGTCCCTAACACTAAATATACTGCCTCTCCTTGGACTTACTTCAGGCCTCATGCACACGACCGTTGTGTGCATCCGTGGCCGTTGTTCCGTTTTCCCTTTTTTTTTTCGCGGACCCATTGACTTTCAATGGGTCCATGGAAAAATCGGAAAATGCACCGTTTGGCTTCCGCGTCCGTGATCCGTTTTTCCAGTCCGTGAAAAAAATATAACCTGTCCTACTTTTTTCACGGACAACGGTTCACGGACCCATAGTCATCCGCGTCCGTGATCCATGTCTGTGATCCGTGTCCATTTTTCCTATCATTTTCAATGCAAACTTGACTTATATTTTTTTTTCACTTTTCATGTCCGTGGATCCTCCAAAAATCAAGGAAGACCCACGGATGAAAAAATGGACACGGATCACGGAACTACGGAACCCGTTTTTGCGGACCGCAAAAAAAAACGGTTGTGTGCATGAGGCCTAAGCCTACAATATTCAGGGCAGTGTAGAGACCAGCTACATACATACTCTGCTCAGATGGGCCCGACACATGTTTGAGCAAATATGTGTGCTAAGAGCTTCCATTAACTCATTTATAGTTGGTATTGTAGCACTTTTATTTAGAATGACCCCCATTTCTTAGCCTTATTGTTTATATGTATAATGGTGTGCAGCCATTTTGTTTTTTATTATTATGTTTGCCTCATGGATATGCACCTGTGATTCTGAAGGTTCTAGTCTAAATTATCTTGTAATGTTTATAGAGCCAGTCATTACGGACTCCTGTATTGTAATGCATTGCCTGTTAGTGTATTACACAGGGTAATCAAGGGCTGGATCTCCTAGGCTTCCATAGAAGGCAGGTCCCAATGCCTCTGCAAGGCATCGGGCTGCCTTCTCACCCATCGGGTCCCCGTCACTGCAGAGCGGGGACCTTAATGGGATCCCTCACCCACCGCAAACACCTTCTATGCCACGGTCTGCGCTGACCGCGGCATAGAAAAGGTTAATCTGCCTGCATCGGCTTTTACAGCAATGACGGTGGATACAGGAGGAGGCAGGCTATCAATGACTGCCAGGCATCTGCAGTGATCAGGCGCGCACCGCTCCAGTGCCCGCCCGATCACCATGACATAATAGTACTTCATATTGCGGTAAGTCACTTCCACGCTATGATGTACTATTACATCATATGTCAGGAAGGGGTTAATGCTAGTGTGAAATTAGCCTTTGCCCCTTCAATGCTGTTTGCCTTGAAGGTTGTTGTGACATTTATTTCTCTTCACCGCCATTCATCCATTCCATATCTGTATCGTTATCTGTATACCATGACTACCATTTTCTCTTCCATTGCCTGACTCCCATCGTCTTCATTGTTTGTGTTGTCGTCCGTTTGCCATTCATCATTTGGTTCCTGTCATCTATCGGTCACTTCACTTCTGTATATTTGTGGCCTGCCAGTGTTGATGCATGCTTCATAATATTACCCCATCTGGTTGTTGGGTACCAAATTTCCTGGGTACCAAGAGACTCGTTGGTACCCAGGAAAGGCATCTTCTATAAGTCCAATTGTATAGTCTTGTGAAACACGGCATTGCTACACTTTATATTTCATGGCTTTATTTTTCATGTTTTTCCGCATACTGTATAAACCATAATCTTGGCCCTAGAGATGTTGTGTTGTGAATCTTGATAAGGCTTAACTAGTTTCTCTATCTCATAAGGGCACCTGGGGCAATATAAATGAACACAATAGGTTTGCAGGAGATGCATATGATGGATATTTTTTGATGACTATGAAACATCATCTCTTTCTTAGAATTCATTTAATCCAATTTAGGGGAAGATGTGATCAATTATTATGAAGTAATATGTTCACTATACTGATATCATGTACTGGCACTCACCAGCTGCAATTGTATGAGGCTGAATGACACTTGTCTCCCCAAACTCATTATTCCCATATATACAATGTATCCAATGTGCGTACACTAAATGGAAATTATTCAGATTTTATATAAACAGCAACTGCACAATATTAACCCTTAAATCTGAAAAGGTTTTCACCTTTTTAATAATTCTTTGGTGCATATAATTGTATTTAAGGTTTTTAGATTATTTCTTCTATCATGTCCATAACTTCTATTATCTAGCACCACCCAAGATTTTACCACTACTAAGAGCATCTTCCTCGTTCAACATGACAATGCTAAAACCATTTGTTATTTAGTACGGCACAATATAACCTAAGGTGCATCCGGTGATCTTACAACAATAAGAAATGAATATATTATTGCTTGTGACCATCATCAAAAAGGGTTTTCCGGGTGTTTAATATTGATGATCTATACTCAGGATAGGTCATCGATATAATATCGCCGGGAGGCCAACACCTGGCACCACCGCTGATCAACTGTTGGAGGAGGCTGCGATGCTATGGCGAGTGTTGCGGCCTCCTCGCAGCTTACCAAGCACAGCTCCATCCATTGGATAGCACCTGCGCATGGTTTTGCAGCTCAGCCTCATTCACTTGAATGGGATTGTGCTGCGCCTAGGCCACGGGACTAATGAATGTGACATCACTGACCTAGGAAGAGGGTGCCCAAGGATAGACCATCAATATGAAAATCTCGGACAACCTCTTTAATATTTTAACATTCTAGCAGAAAGGCTTTATCCATTCTATATATTAAAGTCTACAGATAGTAATTCCGCGGACAACAGAGAACATTTCACAATTTCCCAGTCTAGTCTATCACTCTACAAAGGGATGTATAATATTCCAACTTTTGTAAAAAAAATAAAAAAATAAAGCAGCCCCAGCCCATCATTTCTACTCTGTACATAAAAGAGCATATTCAATATTGGCAATGCACTGCTGTTGCCATGGAAATAGACTACACTGACATATTGGGATGTTTAAGAAATGTAACAAGAACTGGAGGTTACACCTGGAAATCATTTCATACTTCAACAAAAAAATAATAATACAGTGAATTAAGGGCATGAATATAATGGATTTTAAAATCTAAAACAAATGTACTGTAAATCTAGCATCAAATCATTTAATGCATCTCTTGAATCTTAAAGTAAGCAGAATAAAAACATAGAAATCTTAGCACTTATAGAAGTGTATGAATTTTACTGTTGGATGACCTATTTTTCATTTAAAATACACCTTAAGGCCCCTTTCACACGAGCGAGTTTTTTCCGCGCGGGTGCAATGCGTGACGTGAACGCATAGCACCCGCACTGAATCCTGACCCATTCATTTCAATGGGTCTGTGTACATAAGCGTTGTTTTTTCACGCATCAGTTCTGCGTTGTGTAAAAATCGCAGCATGTTCTATATTCTGCGTTTTACACGCAGCCCTGGCCCCATAGAAGTGAATGGGGCTGCGTGAAAAACTCATTGCATCCGCAAGCAAGTGCGGGTGCGATGCGTTTTTCACTGATGGTTGCTAGGAGATGTTGTTTGTAAACCTTCCGTTTTTTATCACGCGAGTGAAAAACGCATCAAAACGCATTGCACCCGCGCAGAAAAAACTGAACAATTTAACGCAATCGCAGACAAAACTGACTGAACTTGCTTGAAAAATAGTGAGAGTTTCACTGAACGCATCCAGACCTATTCCGTCACGCTCGTGTGAAAGAGGCCTAAGGCCCCTTTCACACGGACGTTGCGGGAAAATGTGCGGGTGCGTTGCGGGAACACCCGCGATTTTTCCGCGCGAGTGCAGAATATTGTAATGCGTTTTGCACTCGCGTGAGAAAAATCGCGCGTGTTTGGTACCCAAACCCGAACTTCTTCACAGAAGTTCGGGCTTGGGATCGGTGTTCTGTAAATAGTATTATTTTCCCTTATAACATGGTTATAAGGGAAAATAATAGCATTCTGAATACAGAATACATAGTAAAACATCGCTGGAGGGGTTAAAAAAAATTTAAAAAAATTTAACTCACCTTAGTCCACTTGTTCGCGGCCCGGCATCTCCTTCTGGCTTAATCTGATCTCTGTGCAGCAACAGGACCTGTGGTGACGTCATTCCGGTCATCACATGGTACGTCACATGATCTTTTACCATGGTGATTCACCATGGTAAAACATCATGTGACGTACCATGTGATGACCGGAGTGACGTCATCAAAGGTCCTTGAACTATAATTAATGCTCACCACAGGTCCTATTCAGGGGACAGAAGGAGATGCCGGCATCGCGAACAAGTGGATTAAGGTGAGTTAAATGATTTTTTATTTTTTTTTAACCCCTCCAGCGCTGTTTTACTTGTATTCAGAATGCTATTATTTTCCCTTATAACCACGTTATAAGGGAAAATAATACAGTGAATAGACTGTCACCTAGCAACCATGCGTGAAAATCGCACCGCATCCGCACTTGCTTGCGGATGCTTGCGATTTTCACGCAACCCCATTCACTTCTATGGGGCCTGCGTTGCGTGAAAAACGCAGAATATAGAGCATGCTGCGATTTTCACGCAATGCATAAGTGATGCGTGAAAATCACCGCTCATGTGAACAGCCCCATAGAAATGAATGGGTCGGTATTCAGTGCGGGTGCAATGCGGTCACCTCCCGCATCGCATCCGCGCGGAATACTCGCCCGTGTGAAAGGGGCCTAAAGGTTTCCTATGATTTTTGGTTTCTAAGGGATATGTATTCAGCTGTCCTTTTTTCTTATTTTTTTCTAAAACCCAGCCTCCATTGTTTTCCACGGGATCATTTCTGCCATCCATTGTAATAAAGATGCCTCCCTGTGCTGGATAGAAAAGAACAGTATGGCAGTATGTATCCAGCTATTTCCGTGAATGCACAAAAATGTCATGACTTGCATCAGGCTTAGGCATCAAAAAATTGGCTATACTGAAATGATACAGAAATGGCCATCTCTAAAGCCTTAGGCCTCCTGCACACGACCGTTGTGTGCATCCGTGGCCGTTGTGCCGTTTTCCGTTTTTTTTCGCGGACCCATTGACTTTCAATGGGTCCGTGGAAAAATTGGAAAATGCACCGTTTTGCAGCCGAGACCGTGATCCGTGTATCCTGTCCGTCAAAAAAATATGACCTGTCCTATTTTTTTGACGGACAACGGTTCACGGACCCATTCAAGTCAATGGGTCCGTGAAAGAACACGGATGCACACAAGATTGGCATCCGTGTCCGTGATCCGTGGCCGTAGGTTAGTTTTTATACAGACGGATCCGAAGATCCGTCTGCATAAAAGCTTTTTCATAGCTGAGTTTTCACTTCGTGAAAACTCAGAACCGACAGTATATTCTAACACAGAAGCGTTCCCATGGTGATGGGGACGCTTCAGGTTAGAATATACTAAAAGAACTGTGTACATGACTGCCCCCTGCTGCCTGGCAGGTGCTACCAGGCAGCAGGGGGCAGCCCCCCCCCGTAGTTAACACATTGGTGGCCAGTGCGGGCCGGCCCCCCCCCTCCCTCCCCTGTAGTTAACTCATTGGTGGCCAGTGGGCCCCCCTCCCTCCCCTGTAGTTAACTCATTGGTGGCCAGTGGGCCCACCTCCCTCCCCTGTAGTTAACTCATTGGTAGCCAGTGGGCCCCCCTCCCTCCCCTGTAGTTAACTCGTTGGTGGCCAGTGGGCCCCGCCCCCTTCCCTCCCCTGTAGTTAACTCGTTGGTGGCCAGTGGGCCTTCTCCCCTCCCTCCCCCTCCTAATTAAAATCTCCCCCCTATCATTGGTGGAGCTCCCGGCCGGATGCAGTCATCGCAGACATCACAGCTCGCAGGTAAGTACAATGGTTCTACAAATTGCTAAGTAACCATGGCAATCGGGACTGCAGTAGCGTCCTGGTTGCCATGGTTACCGATCGGAGCCCCAGCGATTAAACTGGGACTCCGATCGGTACACTCCGCTGCCACCAATGATAGGGGGGAGATTTTAATTAGGAGGGGGGGAGGGAGGGGAGAAGGCCCACTGGCCACCAACGAGTTAACTACAGGGGAGGGAGGGGGGGGCCCACTGGCCACCAACGAGTTAACTACAGGGGAGGGAGGGGGGTGGCCGCACTGGCCACCAATGAGTTAACTACAGGGGAGGGGGGCCCACTGGCCACCAATGAGTTAACTACAGGGGAGGGGGGGGCCGGCCGCACTGGCCACCAATGAGTTAACTACAGGGGAGGGAGGGGGGGCCGGCCACACTGGCCACCAATGAGTTAACTACATGGGAGGTAGGGGGGGGCGGCCGCACTGGCCACAAATGTGTTAACTACAGGGGGGGGGGGCTGCCCCCTGCTGCCTGGCAGCACCTGCCAGGCAGCAGGGGGCAGTCATGTACACAGTTCTTTTAGTATATTCTAACCTGAAGCGTCCCCATCACCATGGGAATGCCTCTGTGTTAGAATATACTGTCAGATTTGAGTTTCACGATGTAACTCAAATCCGACGGTATATTCTAACATAGAGGCATTCCCATGGTGATGGGGACGCTTCAAGTTAAAATATACCATCGGATTGGAGAAAACTCCGATCCGATGGTATATTAACTCCTGACTTTACATTGAAAGTCAATGGGGGACGGATCCGTTTGAAATTGCACCATATTGTGTCAACGTCAAACGGATCCGTCCCCATTTAATTGCATTGTAATTCAGGACGGATCCGTTTGGCTCCGCACGGCCAGGCGGTCATGTCCGTGGATCCTCCAAAAATCAAGGAAGACCCACGGACGAAAAACGATCACTGATCACGGAAAAACGGAACCCCGTTTTGCAGACCGCAAAAAAATACGGTCGTGTGCATGAGGTCTTATTCACACATCAGTATTTTGATCAGTGCTTAATTAGTGATTTCCATCAGTGACTGTGAGCCAGAGATTAGGTATAAGGGCTCATTCAGACGGTCGTATGCTGTCCGCAAAAATACGGATCACTTTTTTTTTGCGGATTAGATGCTGTCCCATTCACTTCTATGGGGCCTTTTTCTTCCATTGGACGGCTCAGCAAAAAAATAAAACATTTCCTATACTTGTCTGTGAAAGTCAGGACATGGCCTTATTGAAGTCTACGGATCAGCAAAAAAAACGGAATGCAATCCGTTTTTTTGCGGATATGCTGAACTGTCCACAAAGAAACTGATCCGCATTTTTGTGGACAGCATACGGCCGTCTGAATGAGCCCTAAGGGAAAGATCTGCACCTGTTCTGTGTTTAGACCCAGACCTGGTTTTGGATCACAATCACTAATAGAAATCACTGATCAAACACTGACTGTATGAATAAGGCCTCATGCACACGACAGTTGTTTTTCTCGGCCTCCGTTCCGTTTTTTTTGCGGATAGGATGGGGACCCATTTATTTCAATGGGTCAGCAAAAAATGCTGATAGTTCATCCGTTTGTGTTCCGTGTCCGTTGTCCGTGTTTCCCTTTAGCAAAAAAAATAGTGCATGTCCTACTTTTTTCCACATTTGCGGACAAGGATAGGCATTTATTACAAGGGATCTGTGGAAAAGAACGGATCCTCCAAAAAAAACTGATGCCGCATCCGTTTTTTTTTGCGGACGCGAAAAACAACTGTCGTATGCATGAGGCCTAAGAGCTCGTTCACACGACCGTGCCATTTTTTTGCGGTCCGCAAATTGCGGATCCACAAAAAATGGATGCCGCCTGTGTGCCTCAAAACGGACAACAATAGAACATGCCTCATAATTTTTGCTGGGCCATGGAATGGAGCAACGGATGCGGACAGCACACGGAGTGCTGTCCGTATCTTTTGCGGACCCATTGAAATGAATGGTTCCGTATACGGACAGTATAAGGAACGCCAAATACGGCTCATATACGGAACGCAAAAAAAGTTTGTGTGAATGAGCCCTAAGGCTTATGGCCGCTTTCACACAGTCATTATTTGATCTATGATTTCCATCAATGGTTGTAAGACAAAACCATGAGTGGATCAAAAACACAGAACAGGCGCAAATCTTTCATTATGCCTTATCTCTGTGTAGGCTCCACTTCGGGTTTTGGCATAAAATCAATGATGGAAATCACTGATCAAACACTGACCATGTGAAAGAAGCCAAACTTTACATGTTAAATAGCTGCAGCAAGCGTCATTGGATTTTCAATGGCTATAGTTGTGTTGTCAATTTAAAGTGTGTTTTGAAGTGTGTTACAATTGTTCATTCAAAGGTGTAATCCCATTATTAATGTAAAAAATTCAAATCATATAGTACATGACAAAAAAAAAACTCTTTCTAAGGGCTCATTCAGACGGCCGTATGCTATCCGCAAAAATACGGATCCGTTTTTTTGCGGACAGTTCAGCATGTCCGTAAAAAAACGTATAGCATTCAGTATTTTTGCGGACCCATAGACTTCAATGGGGCCATGTCCTGATTTTAACAGACAAGTATAGGACATGTTTCAATTGTTTTGCGGAACCGTGGAATAGAAAAGGGCCCCATAGAAGTGAATGGGTCCGCAAAAAAAGGATCCGTATTTTTGCAGATAGCATACGGCCGTCTGAATGAACCCTAACAAAGCTAGAACCAGCCCTGTATCTCACATGAATCCAGAGATCTCCCCATTCATTGCTCGGCTAGATTTATATCAAGCTGGCAGCTCAGGGGAGTGTCTTTTCTGCTGCAGCTCAGGGGAGTGTCTTCTCTGCTGAGCATGAGTGGCCATCTCAGTGAGCCAGACAAAGAATTAAGAAACAACAAACAGCAGGTGGCGCTATACAGATATATTTTATTGAATAGCTCAGTGGCTATACAACATTTTTAACTACATGCAATTACAAAAGTATTTAGATCCAGGTGCTGGTTTGAAAACTTGAGATTTTTTGTGGGACAATCCTTTTAATGTGCTAAGTGTCAACTGTATTTGTGAACCCAGCCTATAAAAAAGTATCTGAAAGTGACCCAGCATTTTGCTAATGGGATCTATTACAAGTTCATGCTACTTTTTTGTTAGGGCACCATAAAACTGGTAACAGATTCCCTTTAAGGGCATTGACTAGAGAGGTCCCCATAATGTTCATATTTAAACTTTTTTCCCCACAAATAAGTGATCTGGGAAGATAGCAGGGAAGGTGGGAATGCTGTTGTGTATGAGATCTGCATCACTCATTCACTTATAAACATTTTCCTACATTACCTAACAGAGTTTTCAGGGTTATAGATATTGATAACCTATCCTTAGGATAAAACATCAATACCATTATCATATGTCATCAATATTAGATTGGTGGAGGTCCAACACCCTACACCCCCACAGATCAGTCCATGCAGCAGCTACAGTCTGGACTGGAATAGGAATTGTAGCATCTGGGCAGTTAAATAGGGGGGACAGGGCTCCCTTTGACCTCCAATTTGTGATCCATAAGTTGTGAGGTTCTGATTGCTTGCTAGTAGGGTTGGGCGAACCCGAACTGTAAAGTTCGGGCTCGTTCTGAACTTTAAGAGTTTTGAACCCTGGACCCGAACCCAAACCTTTTAGTAAAAGTCCGGGTTCGAGTTCGGTGTTCGGCGAGTTAATGGCGCTTTTTAAAATGCTGCAGAGCAGCCAATCAACAAGCGTTTAACTCGTGTGCCCTTAGAAGCCATCACAGCCATGCCTACTAATGGCATGGCTGTGATTGGCTAGTGCAGCATGTAACCCAGCCTCTATATAAGCTGGAGTCACGTAGCGCTGCACGCTACTCTGCTCTTACTAGTGTAGGGATAGGATGCTGCTGCTGTGAGGGAGAGAATAGGAAAGAATCGGTTATCAGAAGGGCTTGTTAACTCTGCGATCTACAGCGATTTTGTTTTGTGGGTGCAGTTCAACATTTTTTTACCCTGCCCTGAGCCCAGTGACACAGAAAAATAACTTTTATCCATCTGTTAGTTAGGTGGGCGGCGGCGGCCATTTTATGCAAGTTCAGTGCACCAGCACTGCATATGTGCATTTGTGACAGTCAAATACAAGCTTTAAATACTGCAGTTATATTCTGTGTTTAAAAAACACAAATTTTTTGCAAGATAATAAATTTTGGGTCCTTTGCTGAATTTGTGACAGTCAAATACAAACTTTAAATACTGCAGTTATATTCTGGGTTCAACAAAACACCCATTTTTTGCAGAGACCCTACATCTGGGGCCTTTGCTGCATTTGTCACAGTGAAATACAAGCGTTAGATACTGCTGTTATATTCTGGTTTTAAAAACACACACATTTTGGGCATGATAATACATTTGCGCCCTTTGTTGCATTTGTGACAGTCAAATACAAAGTTTAAATACTGCAATTATATTCTTGGTTTGAAAAAACACAATTTTTTTTGCAATACCCTATATCTGGGGCCTTTGCTGCATTTGCCACAGTCAAATACTAGCATTAGACCGAATGCACACGGCCGTGTTCATTGGTTGCTATGACGCTGTGCACTTCATGCCGCCGCTGAAGTGCACAGATCATACGTATAGATCATACGAGTGTATTACTGTAGTGCAGCAGCGGCATGAAGTGCACGGCGTCATAGCAACCAATGACGCCATGCGCTCCTGCTGTCAGCAGGAATCCAGGCCGTGTTACCACGGACCGCTCACGGCCGCGGAACACGGCCGTGTGTATTCGGCCTTAGATAGTGCTGTTATATTCTGGTATTAAAAAAACACTGATTTTGGGAAAGATAATAAATTTGCGGCCCTTGCTGCATTTCGGACAGTCCAATACAAGCGTTAGATAGTTTAGTGATGGACAAACATCTGATGGGACGGTTCGCGAACGCGATCACTCGAACTAGCTCAAATGTTTGCAAACCGCAGGTTCGCGGTAGGTCCCATTCATTTTAATGGCATTCGAACATGAGAAACCTCCAGGTCATATTTGCAGCCACAAAATACTTAGTAGATGCGCACACATAGTCCCACAACATGGACACTGACATACCAGAAGTATTAAGCGAATTTGAGATCGACAAGCATTATTTTTTTATCAGCGAAATTTCGCCAAAGTATTAATCTCAAGAGCACATGCGCTAGAAAGGCGTGGCCTACAGCAACTGGTTTGCACCGACTAGAAATTAGATGGATGCGATGGTTGGAGCGAAGTTCAACTAGGAAGAGGAAGAACTTCTGGTGACTGTAAGTAATCTTACATTAAAGTAGTGTATTTGATTACATTTCACCTGCATGTCTAAACAATCGCTTTATATGCATAAAGAGTGTTATAAAAAATTATAATTTTTCTTAAGTGCACAAAACTTCACATTTTATAAGGTCTCACTAAATATTATTGATTTTTGCACTAAGTATTCCTGTGACATCACACCCACTATGTTAGTAGCATATTTGTATGGACAGCAGATAAATTGATTTAACATGCACATTGCACATCCATTGTCATGCCGCACACTATATTCCGCACACACACACTATATTCCGCACACACACTATATACCGCACACACACTATATACCACACACACACTATATTCCACACACACACTATATTCCGCACACACACACACTATATTCCGCACACACACTATATACCGCACACACACTATATACCACACACACACTATATTCCGCACACACGATATATCGCACACACACACTATATTCCGCACACACACTATATACCGCACACACACTATATACCACACACACACTATATTCCACACACACACTATATTCCGCACACACACTATATACCGCACACACACTATATACCACACACACACTATATTCCGCACACACACACGATATATCGCACACACACACTATATTCCGCACACACACACTATATTCCGCACACACACTATATACCGCACACACACTATATACCACACACACACTATATTCCGCACACACACACGATATATCGCACACACACACTATATTCCGCACACACACTATATACCACACACACACTATATTCCGCACACACACACGATATATCGCACACACACACTATATTCCGCACACACACACTATATACCGCACACACACACACGATATACCGCACACACACACTATATTCCGCACACACACACTATATTCCGCACACACACACACTATATTCCGCACACACACACTATATTCCGCACACACACACTATATACCGCACACACACACTATATTCCGCACACACACTATATACCGCACACACACTATATACCACACACACACTATATTCCACACACACACTATATTCCGCACACACACACTATATTCCGCACACACACTATATACCGCACACACACTATATACCACACACACTATATTCCGCACACACACACGATATATCGCACACACACACTATATTCCGCACACACACACGATGTACCGCACACACACACTATATTCCGCAAACACACACTATATTCCGTACACACACACTATATTCCGCACACACACACACTATATTCCGCACACACACACTATATTCCGCACACACACACTATATACCGCACACACACACTATATACCGCACACACACACACTATATACCACAGACACACACTATATACCGCACACACACTATATACCGCACACACACACTATATACCGCACACACACTATATTCCGCACACACACACTATGTTCTGTCCCCAGGTAAAGATCCAGTTGTTTCTGTCTGTTTAGCAATTGATATTGCATTTACTGTGTGGTAAGTCATTTGTATTATATTGTGTGGTAACAGCACCATCTATTGATGAGTTTAGGTATTTCATCCTGCCTGTTTTTCTCTATGCATTATGGGAGCCCCAGAGCTTTGTGGGTAGTTCCTGGTTCTTGCTAGTCTTGTGCTGGTACAGCAAGCAGCCACCATCTTATGTCAGGAGCAGCACATTCTCACTGGTTTTCCTGCCACATCATCTGTTATTCTGCCTGTTTTCAAGCATAGTCGGTAAGAGCACTATCTATGTGTCATTTAATGCAGTTTATTATGTTTATTGTATCTGATAGCTCACTATCATTGTATGATCTCATATACTGAATGTATAGCAGATTATTTTGTGCCTTATGCCATGTACCATGGATATTTATGTTCTAAAATACTACTGTTTTATTCTGTAGTTTCACCTTTCCTGTCAGTCTACGAGCAATAAAGAGAACCTTAAAGCAGAACAGTCTCTTTTCTCTCTCAGAGGACGAAAGGTTTAGCTACATGTCAGATTACACACCGTGCTAACGTGTATGAGGACAGTATACACTATATTCCGCACACACACTATATACCGTACACACACACTATATACCGCACACACAGACACACACTATTTACCGCACACAAACACAGAGTCTATAGATTATAGTTTGTATCCTGTTGGTCAGGACTCAAAAGAAGCTTTCTTTGTCAGACCGCAAGTATTTTCTGGTTCATTTAGGGTTACCCAGGGTGCATCCCGGGGAGGCGAACCAGCTGTACACCCATACCGTACCGTCACTTCACTAGACAGTACATCTCTGCTTAGCTGGACAATATCTGATAGCTCAGACCCCACCCACATACAGTCATAATACAATCCCATCTTCTAACCCTAACAGTAAGGCCGCATGCACACGGGCATGTTTCTTCAGAACTACGGAATGTACAAACCCGTCCTGCAGAGTGGACGAGCGCACAGCGTCATTGGTTGCTAACTCGCTATGACGCCGTGCGCTTCTTGCCACCACCACTGTACTGTAATACACTTGTATGATCTATGCAAGTGTATCACAGTACAGCGGTGGTGGCTGGAAGCGAACGTCGTCATAGCAACCAATGACGCCGTGTGCTTGTCCACTCTGCAGGACGGGTTTGTACGGTCCTTAGTTTTGAAAAACACGCCCGTGTGCAGGCGGCCTAAATCTAATATTTGCACCTCAAAGCATTAAATACTTTTTTTCAGTTTACTTGAGTAAATTATTTTCAATACTGTTATTGTTAAAAATTGGGATTATATGCTTGCATTTTTCTCTTGCAGCGGATGTTGGGTCGTGGATATGACCGCACCCGGTCCCACGCCGAGAAACAGAGGATTGTGCGGGAGTTGGCCTATAAAATGTGGCACCAAATGGGTCACAAACACCGCCGTCTGGCCATTATAAAAAAAAAAATGAAGAGAAGACAGCCCCGTTTTATTAAAAGAATCCGGGACGAAAAATGCCCAGGTACATGCATAAATAACTTTTGTATGTTTTGCCAACACTCTGTAATGTATACAGTGCTAAGCAAAAGTATTCACCCCCCTTGACTTCGTTCTTTTTTTTGTTGCCTCCCCCCCTGGAATTAACATGGATTGTTTGCCTCATTTAATTTGTAGAACATGCCCACAACTTAGACCTTCTTTTAAATTGGTTAATTGTAAAGCAAACAACTAATAGGACAAAATAATAGAAAAGGTCAATGTGCATAACTATTCACCCCCCTAAAGTCAATACTTTGTAGAGCCACCTTTTGTGACAATCACAGCTCCAAGTCGCTTTGGATAAGTCTCTATGAGCAGTTGTTACATCTTACCACTGGGATTTTTGCCCATTACTCCTTGCAATACTGATTCTGCTCCTTCCAATTTGATGGTTTGCGCTTGTGAACAGCAATCTTTAAGTCTGACCACAGATTTTCTATTGGATTGAGATCTGGGCTTTGACTAGGCCATTCCAACACATTTATATGTTTCCCCTTAAACCACTCAAGTGTTGCTTTAGCAGTGTGTTTGGGGTCATTGTACTGCTGGAAGGTGAACCTCCGTCTTACCCTCAAATCACGCACAGAGTGGGACTGGTTTTGCTCAAGAATATCCCTGTCCATGTTTCCCTCACCTCTGACCAGTTTCCCAGTCCCGGCTGCTGAAAAACATCTCCACAGCATGATGCTGCCACCACCATGTTTCATTGTGGGATGGTGTTCTTTGGGGTGACGTGATGTGTTGGGTTTGTGCCAGACAAGTGACAGACTGAACCATCACTGTGTCTGCAGTAGAAGCCTGAGGGCTAGCCTCCTTCCTACGGGCTATGGACCCATGACTATGGAGACCCCCACTCTGACCTATTTGGTTTAGAGGGAACTATAAACCATGATTTTTTGGTTGAGTTTATAGGCCACATCTTTCGTATTCCCCATTAAAGTTGCATGGTGTGAATCCATAAATGCAATAAAGGTTAACTCTGCTCTGAGACTCCCAATGAATGTGTTAGTTTATTTGTCCCTTTGTTCTATTGTGTAAGTGATGGGATTAAGAAGTAGCCGACTCTGGTGTAGAGAAGTAGATCATCCTATGATACACAGAGGAGATAATCCCATCCCATGGGTCTCCTGTCGCCCTATTGTTTCATCAAGACACTGTGGAGGGGATGTCTTTTTTCATACTGTTAATTTTTTATTAAGTTATGCGTCAAAGCTGGCAGCCCCTGCAATTATATATAGATCCCTCTATATTGGAATTTCTTTATATCAAATGTTCTTAAGATTTTGGAGTTGTTTATCTAAAATCTGAACATTCTGTGATCACAGAAGTTCCTATTCCCTCCATTCGGAGAAGGCAATCGGCGGAGGCCATGGAGGTTGTGGAGGTAGAGGAGGAAGAGGAGGAGGAGGCCGGACCCTCTCAGCCTATTAAGCGACCCCCAACAGATGTGGGAGAAGTGTAGGAGGTGGAAAGTGTTGTACCCTCCAGCACCACTCCATCTCAGGACTCGGAGGAAGAGGAGGTGATCACCAGCCCCACCAGGAGGGTAAATATGTGCACATAGAAATATGATTATGTATCCATAACATGTACATGAACATTAAAATGGCCAATATTAAGGCGACAACATAGACTATATTAATACAAAAAAAGAACACTGGACAATAACTCTTTAATCTACATTAAAACCATTAATTTAACAAATAAATAATATTAAACTCAATAGAACTATCACTAACTAACAAAATAAAATTATACTGTACTGAAATATCACTAACTAATAAACTATATACTGATCATACAGATCACTAACTAACGTATTGAGATTTTAATCGTCAATGTGTATAAAGACTTAAAAAAAAAAAAAAAGTAAACACTAGGGATGAGCGAACCCAAACTATATAGTTCATATTTTCGTAAAAGTCCGGGTTCGGGTTCGGTGTTCGGCGCTTTCTTGGCGCTTTTTGAAAGGCTGCAAAGCAGCGAATCAACAAGCGTCATACTACTTGCCCCAAGAGGCCATCACAGTCTTGCCTACTATTGGCATGGCTGTGATTGGCCAGTGCAGCATGTGACCCAGCATCTATATAAGCTTGGGTCACGTAGCGCTGCACGTCACTCTGCTGATTCAAGCATAGGGAGAGGTTGCAGATGCGATGTTAGGGCGAGATTAGGCAGATTAACTCCTCCAAAAGACTTCATTCTGTGATCGATCTCCAGCTGTGGATCATTGAAGTGCTAATATCAAATTGCTCACTTTTTTTAGGCTGCCCAGAGCGTTTTTATATCACTTTTTTCTGGGGTGATCGGCGGCCATTTTGTGGCTTGTGGTGCGCCAGCACAAGCTACCACCAAGTGTATTTAACCATCAATAGTGTGGTTATTTTGTGCTATATCCTACATCAGCTGCAGGCTGAGCCTGTGTCACCGAAGTGCATTTAACCATCAACTGTCACGGAACCATGAACCAGACGTACGACAAGAGATAAGTGAAAATAAGAAGGCTTTATTGAAAATAAAGCTGTAAAGCAAAAGTCCAAACGGATGGTGAAACCGAGCAGAGTCTTTGCGAAGCCAGAGGTCAGGAACCAGAAGGGTAGTCAGACGAAGCCAGGATCAGGAACCAGCAGGTAGTCAGACGAAGCCAGGATCAGGAACCAGCAGGGTAGTCAGACGAAGCCAGGATCAGGAACCAGCAGGGTAGTCAGACGAAGCCAGGATCAGGAACCAGCAGGGTAGTCAGACGAAGCCAGGATCAGGAACCAGAAGCAGCAGCAGTCTTAGAAGCATGTGAACACAAGAGGACCAAGCAAGGAACTGAAGCCACAGACCTCCTATATATATATGAGCTAGGCATCCAGCTCCTCCCAGGGAAGGAGGAGCCGCAGGGTGGAAGGCTACAAGAAACCCAGAAACCAACATGGCCGCCAGCACATGTCAAACGAAGGAGAGCAGCAAGCAGGTAAGACCATGACAGTACCTCCCCCTCAAGGGCCCCTCCTCCGCGGAGCACAAAACGGTTTCTGAGGGAAGCGTGCGTGGAAGGCTCGGAGCAAGGCAGGAGCATGGACATCTGCGGAGGGAACCCAGGAACGCTCCTCTGGACCATAACCACGCCAATGGACCAAAAACTGCAACCGACCGCGGACCAGGCGTGAGTCAGGATATTGCTCACCTCATATTCCTCACGATTGCCCACTTGGACCGGACGAGGCCGAGGAACCGAGGAAGTGAAATGATTACACACCAGTGGCTTCAACAGGGAGACATGAAACACGTTGGAGATCCGCATGCCAGGAGGAAGCGCAAGGGCATAGGCTACCGGGTTTACCCTGCGAAGCACTCGGAAGGGACCAACAAAGCGAGGGCGCCAGCTTGGGAGTGGGCACTCGAAGGTTGAGGTTGCGGGTGGACAACCATACACGGTCTCCGACCTGGTAGGAAGGAGCAGGCGCTCGTCTGCGATCAGCCTGGAGTCTCTGGCGCTGCGCAGAGACCTCAAGGGACTTCTGGATCTGTACCCAAGAAGCACGTAGGACGGAAAGGTGATCCTCCACAGCCGGAATATCCTGGGGAGAGACTACCTCCGGTAACACGGCAGGTTGGAACCCAAAATTGGCCATGAAGGGAGGACGTCCCAGAGGAAGAGTTCACCGCCGTGTTCCTGGCAAACTCAGCCCAAGGCAGGAGGTCAACCCAATTGTCTTGGTGATCGGAGACATAGCAACGAAGAATTGCTCCAAGGCCTGATTGGATCGTTCTGCGGCCCCCATTGGACTGAGGGTGGTAGGCCGAGGAGAAGGAGAGATGAATCCCCAACTGGGAGCAAAAGGCGCGCCAGAACCTGGACACAAACTGACTCCCCCGATCCGACACAATCTCCTTAGGCAAACCGTGCAACCGGAAGACCTCCCTGGCAAAAAATCGTGGCCAACTCTTGTGCAGAGGGTAACTTCTTGAGAGGAACACAGTGGCACATTTTGGAAAACCGATCCACAATCATGAGAATGACCGTATGGCCTCGGGATGCAGGGAGGTCCACAATGAAATCCATCCCCAGGTGTGACCATGGGCGCTCCCCGGTGGCTATGGGTTGCAGAAGGCCCCAACGGAAGGTGCCGAGGGGACTTACTCTGGGCACAAACGGAGCATGCCGCTACATATGCGGCGATGTCGGAACGTAGGGAAGGCCACCAGAACAGACGTGAAACAGCCCAGGACAGCTGATTCTTTCCAGGATGCCCCGCGGTCTTGGAGTATGGTAGGTTCGCAACAACCGAGTGCGCAACTCCTCAGGCACAAAACATCTGCCGTTGGGTCTCCCAGAGGGAGCACCAGATTGAGCCGCCAAAATCTGCTCACCCAGGGGAGAGGGTCAGGCTGGTGCGAATGGCGGCCAGGATCTGATTCAGAGGTATGACCGAAGTCGGAATCGACTCCTCCCTGGACAGCTCGGAGTACTGCCGTGATAAGGCATCCGCCCTGATGTTCTTGGAACCGGTAGGTAGGAGACCACGTAATTAAAACGTGACAAGAACAGAGCCCATCTGGCCTGACGTGGTGTCAATCTCTTGGCCTCAGAAAGGTAGGTCAGATTCTTGTGGTCCGTCAGGATGAGAACCGGAACCACCGAACCCTCGCGCAAGTGCCTCCATTCTTTAAGGGCCTGCACGATGGCCAATAACTCCCTGTCACCAATCTGATAGTTGCACTCCGCGAAGACAGTTTCCGGAGTAAAACCCACAAGGAAGCAGAGGACCCTCTGGTGTTCTACGCTGAGACAGAAGGGCGCCTACTCCCGTCTCAGACGCGTCCACCTCGAGGACAAAGGGCAACCCAGGGTTGGGATGCGACAGAATCGGAGCCGACACAAAGGCGGACTTTAGGGCCTCAAAAGCTCGATGGCCTCGAGCGGCCAGACCTGGAATTACTGCCCTTCCTGGTCAGATCCGTGAGAGGCTTGGCCAGCATGGAAAAGTCCCTGATGAACTTCCGATAATAATTGGCGAAGCCCAAAAAGCGCTGCAGGGAACGAAGACCACTGGGCTGGGGCCACTGTAAGACAGCCGAAACCTTCTCAGGATCCATGAGAACCCCTCAGCGGAAATGATGTAACCTAAGAAGGTTACCTGGGATCGGTGAAATTCGCATTTCTCAAGCTTACCGAACAGCTTGTTCTCTCGTAACCGTTGCAACACTCGTCTGACATCCAGAATGTGGGCCTCCATGGATTCAGAATATACCAAGATGTCATCCAAATAGACCACCACACACTGCTGCAACAGGTCACGGAAAACATCGTTGATGAATTCCTGAAAGACTGCGGGCGCATTGCACAACCCAAAGGGCATAACCAAGGATTCGTAATGACCGGTCCTGGTGTTAAACGCGGTCTTCCACTCATCGCCCGCCTTGATCCTTACCAGGTTATATGCCGCCCTCAGGTCGAGTTTGGTAAAGACCGTGGCCCCTTTAAGGCGATCGAACAGCTCGGAAATCAAGGGTATCGGGTAAGCGTTCTTGATCGTGATGCGATTGAGACCCCTGTAATCGATGCAAGGCCTCAACTCACCGCCCTTCTTTTTCACAAAGAAAAATCCAGCCCCTGCCGGGGACGAAGATTTGCGAATGTGTCCGCGTGAAAGCGCCTCCCTCACGTACTCCTCCATGGCCTCATTCTCCGCTACCGACAGTGGATAGACTTTGCCACGAGGAGGAACGGCACCAGATTGTAACTCTATGGCACATCGTATGGGCGGTGCGGAGGTAGGGCAACCGCGCGCACCTTATCGAATACATCCCGGTACTCCTCGTATTCAGGAGGCAACAGAGAGTCCGAGGAAGTACACAGCAACTTGACAGACCCATGGATGCAACTAGCCCCACACTGCGGTGACCACGAGAGGATCTCGACCGATCTCCAATCGAAATTCGGATTATGCTTCTGGAGCCAGGGGTACCCCAAGACCACCGAGTAGTGTGGAGACGAAATAACCTGGAGGCAGACCGACTCTCTGTGAACGGCACCAATGGCTATCCCCACTGGAAGGGTCTCATGAGTCACGTGTGGCGGCAGAAGGGGTCTGCCGTCTATCGCCTCAAGAGCCAGTGGGGAACCTCGAGCCTGCAGAGGAATGGAATTGGCGGCAGCGAACACACTATCAATGAACAAACCACCAGCACAGAGTCCACCAACGCCTGGGTCGTCACCGAGCCCCCGACCCAGGAGAGGACAACAGTGATCAGTGGTTTGTCAACACGGGAAACCGGGGACGAGGAGACTCCACCCAAGATCTGCCCCCGACAGGATCTCAGGGTACGAGCGTTTCCCGGACGGTTCGGACATGCCAACCGAAAATGCCCACCGAGACCACAGTACATGCATCGGCCCTCGCGTCTCCGGAGTGCCCTCTCCCCCTCGGACAGGCGAGCAAACCCCAGCTGCATGGGTTCACCCCCAGACAAGTCATCCCCAGGAGGCGTGGGAGGAGAGGGAGGCACGGGTGGGACAGCAAACGTAGGCACCAATCTGTTAGAAGACCTCCGCAGGTTCTCCTTAAAGGAAGGTCTCTCCCTGAGTCTGGTGTCAATCAAAATCAGGAAAGAAATAAGAGACTCGAGCTCAACTGGTAGGTCCTTAGCTGCAACCTCATCCTTCAAGGCATCCGAGAGACCATGAGAGAAAGCAGCGACCAGAGCCTCATTATCCAGCCCACCTCTGCTGCCAGGGTACGAAACTCAATGGCGTATTCAGCTACGGATCGTGAACCCTGTCTGATGGACATAAGGAGCTTCGCAGCAGAGGCAGCACGAGCCGGCACATCGAATACCTTCCGAAGAGAAGCAACAAAACCGGAAAACTCGGCAACCACCGGATTGTTGTTCTCCCATAAAGGGCTGGCCCAGGCCAAGGCCTTGTCCGAGAGCAGCGAGATCAAGAAGCCCACCTTTGATCTCTCAGTAGGAAAGGCATGTGGCAGCAACTCGAAATAAATGCCCACCTGGTTAAGGAAACCTCGCACTGAGTTGGCTCTCCCCAAAGCGCTGTGGAAGAGGGGCAGAACCGGTCATACCCCGAAACACCGCAGGCGCAACAACAGGTGTCGGGGTAGACTCTGGCGCAACAACTGGAGCGGCAGTAGGAGCGAGCCCAGGAGCGACAACCGACCCATCGGCAACGGGAGCGAAATGAGCCGTGCGTTCAAGCAGGGTTTGCAACGCCACAGCGAACCGACCCAACAGGTGATCCTGCTGATCAAGTCTGGCAACCAGCGTGGGTAGCGAGGATTGCCCTGTACCGTCAGAATTCATGGCTTGGTCCTAATGTCACGGAACCATGAACCAGACGTACGACAAGAGATAAGTGAAAATAAGAAGGCTTTATTGAAAATAAAGCTGTAAAGCAAAAGTCCAAACGGATGGTGAAACCGAGCAGAGTCTTTGCGAAGCCAGAGGTCAGGAACCAGAAGGGTAGTCAGACGAAGCCAGGATCAGGAACCAGCAGGGTAGTCAGACGAAGCCAGGATCAGGAACCAGCAGGGTAGTCAGACGAAGCCAGGATCAGGAACCAGCAGGGTAGTCAGACGAAGCCAGGATCAGGAACCAGCAGGGTAGTCAGACGAAGCCAGGATCAGGAACCAGAAGCAGCAGCAGTCTTAGAAGCATGTGAACACAAGAGGACCAAGCAAGGAACTGAAGCCACAGACCTCCTATATATATATGAGCTAGGCATCCAGCTCCTCCCAGGGGAAGGAGGAGCCGCAGGGTGGAAGGCTACAAGAACCCAGAAACCAAGATGGCCGCCAGCACATGTCAAACGAAGGAGAGCAGCAAGCAGGTAAGACCATGACATCAACAGTCTGGTTATTTTTTGGCCATATACTACATCTGGTGCAGGCTGAGCCTGTGTCACCCAAGTGCATTTAACCATCAATAGTGTGGTTATTTTTTGGCCATATACTACATCAGGGGCAAGTTGAGCCTGTCACCCAGCGCCTAAAAAATAGACCTGACATTTCTATTCAACCAAATCTGTACTGTTTTAGCTGGTCAAGTTATTTGTAGTGACCGTAAAAGCACAGTTTTTGTTCTGGGTTGAAAAACTATTCCCAAGTTTGCCATTCTCAAAATAAGTAGTTTCTGCTATATCAGGCCTACTTGAAATCTATCCCAAAAAGGATATCTTAGATTCAAGGTGCTGATAGTGTCATTCAGAAAAACGTAACACACACGCTACCGTGCAGATACAAGTCTAATTCTGTGATTAAACCTATACCTGTCACACAGCGCAAAAAAAAATAGGCCTCACATTTCTATTTAACCAAATCTGTTCTGTTTTAGCTGGTCAAATTATTTGTAGTGACCGTAAAAGCACAGTTTTTGTTCTGGGTTGAAAAACTATTCCAAAATTTGCAATTCTCAAAATAAGTAGCTTATGCTATATATATCAGGCCTACTTGAAATCTATCCCAAAAAGGATATCTTAGATTCAAGGTGTTGATAGTGTCATTCTGAAAAAATTAACACACACGCTACCGTGCAGATACAAGTCTAATTCTGTGATTAAACCTATACCTGTCACACAGTGCAAAAAAAAAATAGGCCTCACATTTCTATTCAACCAAATCTGTACTGTTTTAGCTGGTCAAGTTATTTGTAGTGACCGTAAAAGCACAGTTTTTGTTCTGGGTTGAAAAACTATTCCAAAATTTGCAATTCTCAAAATAAGTAGTTTATGCTATATATATCAGGCCTACTTGAAATCTATCCCAAAAAGGATATCTTAGATTCAAGGTGTTGATAGTGTCATTCTGAAAAAATTAACACACACGCTACCGTGCAGATACAAGTCTAATTCTGTGACTAAACCTATACCTGTCACACAGCGTAAAAAAAAAAATAGGCCTCACATTTCTATTCAACCAAATCTGTACCATTTTAGCTGGTCAAGTTATTTGTAGTGACCGTAAAAGCACAGTTTTTGTTCTGGTTTGAAAAACTATTCTCAAATTTGCCATTCTCAAAATTGTGGTGAACGGGAACAATGAGGAAAACATCTAATAAGGGACGCGGACGCGGACGTGGACATGGTCGTGGTGGTGTTAGTGGACCCTCTGGTTCTGGGAGAGGACGTGGCCGTTCTGCCACAGCCACACGTCCTAGTGAACCAACTACCTCAGGTCCCAGTAGCCAGCAGAATTTACAGCGATATTTGGTGGGGCCCAATGCTGTTCTAAGGATGGTAAGGCCTGAGCAGGTACAGGCATTAGTCAATTGGGTGGCCGACAGTGGATCCAGCACGTTCACATTCTCTCCCACCCAGTCTTCTCCAGAAAGCGCACAGATGGCGCATGAAAACCAAGCCCATCGGTCTGTCACATCACCCCCATGCATATCAGGGAAACTGTCTGAGCCACAAGTTATGCAGCAGTCTCTTATGCTGTTTGAAGACTCTGCTGCCAGGGTTTCCCAAGGGCATCCACCTAGCCCTTCCCCAGGGGTGGAAGAGATAGAATGCACTAACGCACAACCACTTATGTTTCCTGATGATGAGGACATGGGAATACCACCTCAGCACGTCTCTGATGACGAAACACAGGTGCCAACTGCTGCGTCTTTCTGCAGTGTGCAGACTGAACAGGAGGTCAGGGATCAAGACTGGGTGGAAGACGATGCAGGGGACGATGAGGTCCTAGACCCCACATGGAATAAAGGTCGTGCCACTGACTTTCACAGTTCAGAGGAAGAGGCAGTGGTGAGACCGAGCCAACAGCGTAGCAAAAGAGGGAGCAGTGGGCAAAATAAGAACACCCGCCGCCAAGAGACTCCGCCTGCTACTGACCGCCGCCATCTGGGACCGAGCACCCCAAAGGCAGCTTCAAGGAGTTCCCTGGCATGGCACTTCTTTAAACAATGTGCTGACGACAAGACCCGAGTGGTTTGCACGCTGTGCTATCAGAGCCTGAAGCGAGGCATTAACGTTCTGAACCTTAGCACAACCTGCATGACCAGGCACCTGCATGCAAAGCATGAACTGCAGTGGAGTAAACACCTTAAAAACAAAGAAGTCACTCAGGCTCCCCCTGCTACCTCTTCTGCTGCTGCCGCCTCGGCCTCTTCTGCTGCTGCCGCCGTCTCGGCCTCTTCTGCTGCTGCTGCCGCCGCCTCGGCCTCTTCCTCCGCCTCTGGAGGAACGTTGGCACCTGCCGCCCAGCAAACATGGGATGTACCACCAACACCACCACCTGCGTCACCAAGCATCTCAACCATGTCACACGGCAGCGTTCAGCTCTCCATCTCACAAACATTTGAGAGAAAGCGTAAATTCCCACCTAGCCACCCTCGATCCCTGGCCCTGAAGGCCAGCATTTCTAAACTACTGGCCTATGAAATGCTGTCATTTAGGCTGGTGGACACAGACAGCTTCAAACAGCTCATGTCGCTTGCTGTCCCACAGTATGTTGTTCCCAGCCGGCACTACTTCTCCAAGAGAGCCGTGCCTTCCCTGCACAACCAAGTGTCGGATAAAATCAAGTGTGCACTGCGCAACGCCATCTGTGGCAAGGTCCACCTAACCACAGATACGTGGACCAGTAAGCACGGCCAGGGACGGTATATCTCCCTAACTGCACACTGGGTAAATGTAGTGGCGGCTGGGCCCCAGGCGGAGAGCTGTTTGGCGCACGTCCTTCCGCCGCCAAAGATCGCAGGGCAACATTCTTTGCCTCCTGTCTCCTCCTCCTCCTACTCAGCTTCCTCCTCCTCTTCTTCCACCTGCTCATCCAGTCAGCCACACACCTTCACCACCAACTTCAGCACAGCCCGGGGTAAACGTCAGCAGGCCCCACACCGCACAGGAGTTGTGGGGGGGTATAGAACAACAGACCGACGAGTGGTTGCTGCCGGTGAGCCTCAAGCCCGGCCTGGTAGTGTGCGATAATGGGCGAAATCTCGTTGCAGCTCTGGGACTAGTCGGTTTGACGCACATCCCTTGCCTGGCACATGTGCTGAATTTGGTGGTGCAGAAGTTCATTCGCAACTACCCCGACATGTCAGAGCTGCTGCATAAAGTGCGGGCCGTCTGTTCGCGCTTCCGGCGTTCACACCCTGCCGCTGCTCGCCTGTCTGCGCTACAGCGTAACTTCGGCCTTCCCGCTCACTGCCTCATATGCGACGTGCCCACCAGGTGGAACTCCACCTTGCATATGCTGGACAGACTGTGCGAGCAGCAGCAGGCCATAGTGGAGTTTCAGCTGCAGCACGCACGGGTCAGTCGCACTGCGGATCAGACCCACTTCACCACCAATGACTGGGCTTCCATGCGAGACCTGTGTGCCCTTTTGCGCTGTTTCGAGTACTCCACCAACATGGCCAGTGGCGATGACGCCGTTATCAGCGTTACAATACCACTTCTATGTCTCCTTGAGAAAACACTTAGGGCGATGATGGAAGAGGAGGTGGCCCAGGAGGAAGAGGAGGAAGAGGGGTCATTTTTAGCACTTTCAGGCCAGTCTCTTCGAAGTGACTCAGAGGGAGGTTTTTTGCAACACCAGAGGCCAGGTACAAATGTGGCCAGACAGGGCCCACTACTGGAGGACGAGGAGGACGAGGAGGAGGTGGAGGAGGATGAGGATGAAGCATGTTCACAGCAGGGTGGCACCCAAAGCAGCTCGGGCCCATCACTGGTGCGTGGCTGGGGGGAAACACAGGACGATGACGATACGCCTCCCACAGAGGACAGCTTGTCCTTACCACTGGGCAGCCTGGCACACATGAGCGACTACATGCTGCAGTGCCTGCGCAACGACAGCAGAGTTGCCCACATTTTAACACATTTTACACTGGAGCGTGATAGGAAGATGCGCGAGTACAAGCGCACGTTGGTAGACGCGCTACTGAGAGCATTCCCAAATGTCACAGGGGAACCAGTGGAAGCCCAAGGCGAAGGCAGAGGAGGAGCAAGAGGTCGCCAACGCAGCTGTGTCACGGCCAGCTCCTCTGAGGGCAGGGTTAGCATGGCAGAGATGTGGAAAAGTTTTGTCAACACGCCACAGCTAACTGCACCACCACCTGATACGGAACGTGTTAGCAGGAGGCAACATTTCACTAACATGGTGGAACAGTACCTGTGCACACCCCTCCACGTACTGACTGATGGTACGGCCCCATTCAACTTCTGGGTCTCCAAATTGTCCACGTGGCCAGAGCTAGCCTTTTATGCCTTGGAGGTGCTGGCCTGCCCGGCGGCCAGCGTTTTGTCTGAACGTGTATTCAGCACGGCAGGGGGCGTCATTACAGACAAACGCAGCCGCCTGTCTACAGCCAATGTGGACAAGCTGACATTCATAAAAATGAACCAGGCATGGATCCCACAGGACCTGTCCATCCCTTGTGCAGATTAGATATTAACTACCTCCCCTTAACAATATATTATTCTCCTCCAGGGCACTTCCTCATTCAATACTATTTTTAATTTCATTTTACCATTATATTCCGGGGCAACCCAAAGTTGAATGAACCTCTCCTCTGTCTGGGTGCCGGGGCCTAAATGTGTGACAGTGGCCTGTTCGAGTGGTGGGTGACGTAAAGCCTGATTCTCTGATATGACATGAAGACTGATTCTGCGCTGACATAAGGCCAGATTCTCTGTTACGGGATCTCTCTCCTCTGCCTGGGTGCCTGGGCCTAAATGTGTGACAGTGGCCTGTTCCAGTGGTGGGTGACGTGATGCCTGATTCTCTGCTATGACATGAAGACAGATTCTGTGCTGAAATAAGGCCTGATTCTCTGTTACGGGACCTCTCTCCTCTGTCTGGGTGCCTGGGCCTAAATGTGTGACAGTGGCCTGTTCCAGTGGTGGGTGACGTGAAGCCTGATTCTCTGCTATGACATGAAGACTGATTCTGCGCTGACATAAGGCCAGATTCTCTGTGACGGGACCTCTCTCCTCTGCCTGGGTTCCTGGGCCTAAATGTGTGACAGTGGCCTGTTCCAGTGGTGGGTGACGTGATGCCTGATTCTCTGCTATGACATGAAGACAGATTCTGTGCTGAAATAAGGCCTGATTCTCTGTTACGGGACCTCTCTCCTCTGTCTGGGTGCCTGGGCCTAAATGTGTGACAGTGGCCTGTTCCAGTGGTGGGTGACGTGAAGCCTGATTCTCTGCTATGACATGAAGACTGATTCTGCGCTGACATAAGGCCAGATTCTCTGTTACGGGACCTCCCTCCTCTGCCTGGGTGCCTGGGCCTAAATGTGTGACAGTGGCCTGTTCCAGTGGTGGGTGACGTGAAGCCTGATTCTCTGCTATGACATGAAGACAGATTCTGTGCTGACATAAGGCCTGATTCTCTGTTACGGGACCTCTCTCCTCTGTCTGGGTGCCTGGGTCTAAATGTGTGACAGTGGCCTGTTCCAGTGGTGGGTGACGTGATGCCTGATTCTCTGCTATGACATGAAGACAGATTCTTTGCTGACATAAGGCCTGATTCTCTGTTACGGGACCTCTCTCCTCTGCCTGGGTGCCTGGGCCTAAATGTGTGACAGTGGCCTGTTCCAGTGGTGGGTGACGTGATGCCTAATTCTCTGCTATGACATGAAGACAGATTCTGTGCTGACATAAGGCCTGATTCTCTGTTACGGGACCTCTCTCCTCTGCCTGGGTGCCTGGGCCTAAATGTGTGACAGTGGCCTGTTCCAGTGGTGGGTGACGTGAAGCCTGATTCTCTGCTATGACATGAAGACTGATTCTGCGCTGACATAAGGCCAGATTCTCTGTTACGGGTCCTCTCTCCTCTGCCTGGGTGCCTGGGCCTAAATGTGTGACAGTGGCCTGTTCCAGTGGTGGGTGACGTGAAGCCTGATTCTCTGCTATGACATGAAGACAGATTCTGTGCTGACATAAGGCCTTATTCTCTGTTACGGGACCTCTCTCCTCTGCCTGGGTGCCTGGGCCTAAATGTGTGACAGTGGCCTGTTCCAGTGGTGGGTGACGTGATGCCTGATTCTCTGCTATGACATGAAGACAGATTCTGTGCTGACATAAGGCCTGATTCTCTGTTACGGGACCTCTCTCCTCTGCCTGGGTTCCTGGGCCTAAATGTGTGACAGTGGCCTGTTCCAGTGGTGGGTGACGTGATGCCTGATTCTCTGCTATGACATGAAGACAGATTCTGTGCTGAAATAAGGCCTGATTCTCTGTTACGGGACCTCTCTCCTCTGTCTGGGTGCCTGGGCCTAAATGTGTGACAGTGGCCTGTTCCAGTGGTGGGTGACGTGAAGCCTGATTCTCTGCTATGACATGAAGACTGATTCTGCGCTGACATAAGGCCAGATTCTCTGTGACGGGACCTCTCTCCTCTGCCTGGGTTCCTGGGCCTAAATGTGTGACAGTGGCCTGTTCCAGTGGTGGGTGACGTGATGCCTGATTCTCTGCTATGACATGAAGACAGATTCTGTGCTGACATAAGACCTGATTCTCTGTTACGGGACCTCTCTCTTCTGTCTGGGTGCCTGGGCCTAAATGTGTGACAGTGGCCTGTTCCAGTGGTAGGTGACGTGAAGCCTGATTCTCTGCTATGACATGAAGACTGATTCTGCGCTGACATAAGGCCAGATTCTCTGTTACGGGACCTCCCTCCTCTGCCTGGGTGCCTGGGCCTAAATGTGTGACAGTGGCCTGTTCCAGTGGTGGGTGACGTGAAGCCTGATTCTCTGCTATGACATGAAGACAGATTCTGTGCTGACATAAGGCCTGATTCTCTGTTACGGGACCTCTCTCCTCTGTCTGGGTGCCTGGGTCTAAATGTGTGACAATGGCCTGTTCCAGTGGTGGGTGACGTGATGCCTGATTCTCTGCTATGACATGAAGACAGATTCTTTGCTGACATAAGGCCTGATTCTCTGTTACGGGACCTCTCTCCTCTGCCTGGGTGCCTGGGCCTAAATGTGTGACAGTGGCCTGTTCCAGTGGTGGGTGACGTGATGCCTGATTCTCTGCTATGACATGAAGACAGATTCTGTGCTGACATAAGGCCTGATTCTCTGTTACGGGACCTCTCTCCTCTGCCTGGGTGCCTGGGCCTAAATGTGTGACAGTGGCCTGTTCCAGTGGTGGGTGACGTGAAGCCTGATTCTCTGCTATGACATGAAGACTGATTCTGCGCTGACATAAGGCCAGATTCTCTGTTACGGGTCCTCTCTCCTCTGCCTGGGTGCCTGGGCCTAAATGTGTGACAGTGGCCTGTTCCAGTGGTGGGTGACGTGAAGCCTGATTCTCTGCTATGACATGAAGACAGATTCTGTGCTGACATAAGGCCTTATTCTCTGTTACGGGACCTCTCTCCTCTGCCTGGGTGCCTGGGCCTAAATGTGTGACAGTGGCCTGTTCCAGTGGTGGGTGACGTGATGCCTGATTCTCTGCTATGACATGAAGACAGATTCTGTGCTGACATAAGGCCTGATTCTCTGTTACGGGACCTCTCTCCTCTGTCTGGGTGCCGGGGCCTAAATATGTGACAGTGGCCAGATTCTCTGCTATGGCATGAAGAGACTGATTCTCTGCTGACATGAAGCCAGATTCTTTGCTATGGCATGAAGAGACTGATTCTCTGCTGACGTGAAGCCAGATTCTCTGCTATGGGACCTCTGTCCAATTGATATTGGTTAATTTTTATTTTTTTAATTTTTATTTTAATTCATTTCCCTATCCACATTTGTTTGCAGGGGATTTACCTACATGTTGCTGCCTTTTGCAGCCCTCTAGCTCTTTCCTGGGCTGTTTTACAGCCTTTTAGTGCCCAAAAATTCGGGTCCCCATTGACTTCAATGGGGTTCGGGACGAAGTTCGGGTCGGGTTCGGATCCCGAACCCGAACATTTCCGGGAAGTTCGGCTGAACTTCTCGAACCCGAACATCCAGGTGTTCGCTCAACTCTAGTAAACACCTTTTTAAACAAAAATTTCAAACTCAATTTTTTGGACAACTTTTATCACAAAAAGGTGTAATAGCAAGCGATCATAAAGTCAGATGCACCACCAAATAAAGGTTTAAAGGTTTAATAAGAGTTGCAAATAATGTTCATATATTTTTTTTTCAAACAGGAATGAAGACATTAAAGGCCAAATTGGCCAAAATGCAAAAGGAGCAGCAAAATGATATGCGGGCCATTCAGGAGCGCTTAAAGGCCGTGGAGGAGAGGCAATGGCAGGCCATGAAAGGGGTGCATGAGATGATCATGTTTTTGGAAAAGTTGCCATAATTAAAAAAAAAAAAACTTCTAATAAGTTATAGAAATCGTTTGTACAGTTATAACGTGTATTTTGTTTTTTGTAATATTGTTCGGTTTTAGTATAATTGCTCGGCCTAAATCAGCCAGAACTGACAGCAGCAGCCGGTAAATACATGTCAAATACATATAGGGTCCATTCACACGTCTGTAAAATGTGTCCGCATCCGTTCCACAGTTTAGAGGAACGTTTACAGACCCATTGATATTAAATTCCAGTCTAAAAATTAGGCATTCACAGGATACAGAAGTAATTGTCGGCCATTACAGGCCCAAAAAATTAGCCAATAAATTTGAATTCTGTGGCTGGTGGTATATTAGGCATTCACAGCATACAGAAGTACGTGTCGGCCATTACAGGCCCCAAAAATTAGCCGACAGGCGTTCACCTGACAGCAAAGCAGTTTTTATTCTGTGGCTGGTGGTACATTGGGCATTCACAGGATACAGAATTAAGTGTCGGCCATTACAGGCCCCAAAAATTAGCCAATAAATTTGTATTCTGTGGCTGGTGGTATATTAGGCATTCACAGCATACAGAAGTACGTGTCGGCCATTACAGGCCCCAATAATTAGCCGACAGGCGTTCACCTGACAGCAAAGCAGTTTTTATTCTGTGGCTGGTGGTATATTAGGCATTCACAGCATACAGAAGTACGTGTCGGCCATTACAGGCCCCAAAAATTAGCCGACAGGCGTTCACCTGACAGCAAAGCAGTTTTTATTCTGTGGCTGGTGGTACATTGGGCATTCACAGGATACAGAAGTAATTGTCGGCCATTACAGGCCCAAAAAATTAGCCAATAAATTTGTATTCTGTGGCTGGTGGTATATTAGGCATTCACAGCATACAGAAGTACGTGTCGGCCATTACAGGCCCCAAAAATTAGGCATTCAACGGACATAAAAGGCCTTTTATGCCGCTGTATTTACCGAAGACAGGGACCATAAATTGTTATGGATGGTGGCGGATATGGGCTGTCATAAAGGCATTTGAATCAAACATGGTCTACTGGTCACATGTGTTGTATTCCTCCGAGACCCATGCCTCATTCATTTTTACAAATATGAGGTAATCAACACTGTCGTGAGCTAGGCGAGTGCGCTTATTGGTCATAATCACCCCTGCTGCGCTGAACGTCCTTTCGGACAGTTGACGAGGGGCAAGCCAACAGTTCCATTGAAAATTGTGCAAGCTCTGGCCAGAGGTCAAGCCTGCCCACCCATTAGTCCAGGGGTTCATCACTTCTCAGAGCGTCCAAATCTGCTGTTAACCCGATGAAGTCGGACACCTGCCGGTCTAGGCTTCCCCTGAGGCTGGATCCGGAGGACAACTGTCGATGGGTCGGCTGAAAGAATGATCTCATATCAGAAGTGACCAACACATCTTCAAACCGCCCTCTTCTTGCAGGCGCTGTGGGATTGGTACCCGCAACTGTTTCTCTGTGAGTGGAAATTCCTTTGCCAGCGCACAAAAAAGCAGAATGCAGCATTTCTCTAAGCAAGGCCTGGAAGTGCTGCATTCTGACAGCCCTCTGTGATGGTGGTAACATTTCCGCCATTTTTTGTTTGTACCGAGGGTCTAAGTACGTTGCCACCCAGTACTGTTCCTTGCCCTTTATGCTTTTTATATGGGGGTCCCTCTTAAAACACTGGAGCATGAAGGCCCCCATTTGCACTAAACTGGAAGTGGTGTAGTGGCCTGGCTCCTGCTCATTATCGAGGATAATGTCGTCCTCGTTCTCCTCCCCCCATCCACGGACAACACCAGGGATCCCAGAAAGGTTTAAAGCATGCTCTTCTTGCTCATCCTCCTCCCCGGCACCATCCTCCTCTGACTCCTCTTCAGACTACTGTTGTTGACTTGTCTCAGATGGAGTAGCCCCCCCTGGGAATTCATCCAGCAGTGCGACTTCCTCATCTTCCTGCTCCTGGTCCTCGACGGCTTGATCAATGACACGATGCAATGCACACTTCAGAAAGAAGGCAAACGGTACGATGTCACTGATGGCACCCTGGCTGCGACTGACCAGTTTGGTGATCTCATCAAATGGCCGCAGAAGTCTGCATGCATCGCACATGAGCAGCCACTGGCTCGGTGGAAAAAAAACAAGCTCCCAGAACCTGTCCTGCTGCAGAGTTCGTACAGGTAGTCGTTAACTGCACGTTTCTGCTGGAGCAGCCTATCGAGCATATACAAGGTCAGGGCCGTCTTTAACAAGGGGTAAAAGGGGCAGCTGCCCCAGGCCCAGTTGCTCCTGGGGGCCCAAGGCAGCTGCCTCTTGAGCCCTGCTAGCCACTGCCCCGGGTGTCAGGCTGTCAGCTACACAGGGGGTGCTGCCATGCCATGCCTGCCGGCACTCCAGGCAGCGTACTGTGAGAGCTGTGATTCTCTAGGACCTTAGATGACATTATCACCATGTGACCAGTAACCTAGAAATATTACTGGTCACATGGCTATGAGGTCATCAATGTCCTTTCTACCAGGAGTGCTGCTGTAGAAGTTTGCCTTAACTGTGGAGCTTTTTTTGTGAAGATTACATCAGAAAAAGGTGACAGGGGCTGTTATGCTAATATACTGTAAACTACTGTATAGTGGGGTACTGTACACTGTGGGGGCCTGTATACTGTGGGGGGCTGTATACTGTGGGGGGATGTATACTTGGAGGGGCTGTATACTGTGGGTGCTGTATATTGTGGAGTGCTATACTGCTGTACTGTATACTGTGGGGGGGCTGTATAGTGTGGGGTGCTGTATCGTGTATAATTTGGGGTGCTGTATACGGTGAGGTGCTATACTGCTCTTTTGTGAACTGTGAGGTGTTATATACTGTGGGGTGCTGTATACTGTGGGCTGCTATACTGCTCTACTATATACTGTGGGGTACTGTATAGTGTGGGGTGCTATACTGCATACTGTGTGGTGCTGTATACTATAGGGTGCTATACTGAATACTGCGGGTTGCTGTATACTATAGGGTGCTATACTGCATACCGTGGGGTGCTGGGGTGCACTGTAACACTAGGGTGAGCCGAGCCCTGGTCTCCTTCCTGCATAGAGGTGCCCAATTCCAGCCTGAGCCCAGCTGCCCAGTGCACTGATCCTGAGCCGCTGGAGTCTTCAGAACTGGAAGTATTTACAGTCATTCACTGTACTCTACCAGATGTGTGTATTTTTTGTGTGTGTGTTGTGGTGGAGGGCATGATTGCCTGCTAAGGTGTGGGAAGGCGGGATCCAAGGGCCCAAGTAAATTTTTGCCCAGGGTCCAATCAATAAATAAAGACGGCCCTGTACAAGGTTGAGTTCCATTGCGTCGGGCAGTCACAAATAAGACGTTTGACGGGCAGGTTGTGTTGCCGCTGAATGTCAGCAAGGCGAGCATGGCCGTGTAAGATCTTCTGAAATGGCCCGAGATTTTCCTGGCCTGCCGCAAGACGTCCTGGACCCTGGGGTATTTGACAACGAATCGCTGCACGACCAAGTTCAGGACGTGTGCCATGCACGGCACGTGTGTCATTTTGCCCTGTTTCAGCGCGCTCAGCAGATTGGCACCGTTGTTGCACACCACCTTACCAACTGTCAAATTGAGCGGTGTTAACCACTGATATGCTTGTGAATGCAAAGCTGAAAGGAGTGCAGGACCGGTGTGGCTCTTGGCTTCCAGGCACAACAGACGCAGCACAGCATGGCAACGTCTCACCTGGCATGTCGAATAGGTTTTGGGGATCTTGGCCAGTGCAGCGGAAGAGACGGTAGCAGCGGAAAAGAAGGAGTCAGCCGAGGAGGAGAGGGAGGATGGAGTAGGAGAAGGAGAAGAAGAGGCAAGCCTGCATGCAATCTGTGGCAGTAAAACCAAATCTACACAGGTGCCATGGGTTACATGCTTGACGGCCGTCAGACGGTTCACCCAGTGGTCAGATGTATCTTGGCACCGACACTGTGTGCCAGAGATGCATTCACTTGCCGCTGAACGTGGCCATATAGCTCTGGGATGCCCTTCTGCGAGAAATATTTCCTTCCTGGGAACTTCCATTGTGGTGTTCCAATGTCCACAAATTTTCGAAAGTCCTCAGAGTCCACCAGTTTATATGGCAGTAGTTGGCGGGCTATCAGTTCCGACAAGTCAGCGGTCAACCGTTGTGCAAGAGGGTTATCCAGCGTCATCATTTTTTTACGCTCGAACATTTGGGCCACGGAAGCCTGCCTTTTTCCTGACAAACGTGAGGACGGCATGATGGAAGGTGGAGTGGAGGACAATTGTGAGGAGAGAGGAGAAGTAGAAGAGGCTGGACGGTGAGTTCTGACGGCGTTGCTCCCACTGGGCTCAGTGATGTGAGGCCAGGTGCCTTCTTAAGGCGGTCGTCCCTAGGTGGGTGTTGTGCTTACCGAGACTTATGCGTTGACTGCAAAGACTGCAGATGGCAACACTATTGTCAGCAGCTGACACATTAAAAAAGCCCACACTGCGGAGCCATGTGCCGGCATCCTGGGAGCGCAAGATGTGACCGTACATGGTTGATGGCTCGCTCCTGATACATTAGCAGTCTGGTTTGTCCCTCCTGTGCAATGTAAGTTCGGCCTGCTTCTCTTCCCTATCTGCTGGTCCATGTCTCCCTCTGAACTCCACTCCTCTTCCTCTCTTGTGGGCACCCACGTTACGTCCATAGAAACGTCATCATCGACGTCACCTTCCCCACCACTAACATTAGAGATCTTGGAGTAGGCAGCAACAGTGGGGACCAACCTCCTTGGGCTGATCTGGGTACTGTCGTCAGACTGCTGAGTGGCGGCTGTTGCTACCTCCTCTTCCTGATCCGATGCCAAGAATGGCTGCACATCGGAAATGTCTTGTGATGGATCAGAAAATAATTCCTGTGACTCAAGTGGAGGGTATATGGTGGTGGTGTCTTTGGAGGTGCACACAGCAGAGAGTGAAGAGGGTGCAGATAGAGAGGACGAGGAGGGTACAGAAGCAGAAGGCTGAGTGAGCCACTCAACCAAGTCTGGTGCGTCCTTTGACGTAATTGAACGCACCTTCTGCAACTTCCCACTTTGGCTCCGGCCTTGTGCTCCTGCCCTACCCCTACCACTCCTGCGGAAGGGCCTGCCTCTTCCTCTGTCTGTCATTTTTTAAATGACCCGGTGACAAAAGTCTCTAGAGAAGCGCAGTGTATGTGGAAGAAGGTATATAACACCCTGCTTCAATATGTCGTTTTGGGGTCAACTGGTCTATAATCACACCAGTTATAAAAAATATTCCTTTAAATTTTCTCACTGTGTGTAGCAGAGGTAACGCAGTGAAAGCGGATAAATTTCTTCAGTACCAAAATACACTATTTGAGTAGTATATTCATAGATAACACCCCGCTTCAATATGTGGTTTTGGGGTCCACTGGTCTATAATCACACCAGTTATTAAAAAACTTCCTTTTAATTTTCTCACTGTGTGTAGCAGAGGTAACGCAGTGAAAGCGGATAAATTTCTTCAGTACCAAAATACACTATTTGAGTAGTATATTCATAGATAACACCCCGCTTCAATATGTGGTTTTGGGGGCCACTCGTCTATAATCACACCAGTTATAGAAAATGTTTTCCTTTAAATTTTCTCACTGTGTGTAGCAGAGGTAACGCAGTGAAAGCGGATAAATTTCTGCAGCACCCAAATACACTATTTGAAAAGTATATTCTTATATAACACCCCGCTTCAATATGTGGTTTTGGGGGTCACTGGTCTTTCACCCCAGTTATAATACTTTTTTCTAATTGCGTTTGTCACTCTTTGTAGTTGTAGTATCGCTGCAGAACCTATCACTAGTGATGAGCGGCAGTGGTCATATTCGAATTTGCGATATTTCGCGAATATTTAGCAGAATATTCGCCGAATATTCGCAAATTTGAATATTTGTTATATTCTACAATTTTTTTACTCGAAAAATCGACAAGGTGATAATTTTTGTAATGCGAATTTTTATCGCAAATTTTTAAATTGCCGAGCAAAAACATGATTTCTCCCTGCTTCTTGCTTGTGGGCCATTGAGTCATTGGCCCACATGCAAGAAGCAGGGAGGAATCATGTTTTTACTCGGCAATTGTAAAATTTGCGATAAAAATTAGCATTACGAAAATTCGCATTACAAAAATCTCGAATATTCGAAATTACGAATATATATCACTATATTCTAAATATTTGCGAATTTTCGAAGTACCTATATTCGCGAGAAAAATTCGCAATTCGAATATTCGTGATCAACACTACCGATCACCAGTCACTATGCTGCACTATTCACATCCACTATAATATGCTTTCTATATTAGAAAGTATATTATAAGTGTATTACACCCCTATATACTGCACACCAATCAATAGCACACCTATACCAGTCCTTAAAAGGACTTTTGTGGACCTATTAGCTAGCGATTTGTGTCACTATTAACACTCTAACAGTCTGTCCCTGCTCCACACAGCAACCTCTCCCTACACTGACAAAAGACAGAATGAAAAATGGTGGCCAGATCAGGTCTATTTATAAGGTAGGGGGTATGTCCATGTGCTGAAAGGTCTCAATTGGCTGTCCTGTACCACCTGATGGATGTGTCATGGGTCAAAGTTCTTCACAATGTAAAAGAATATGGCAGGCGCAAATATCGCCATATGTTCGGCGAACCGCGAATGAGTAAAGTTCGCCGCGAACCGACTGCCGGGTGAACCGCAAGGCCATCTTTACTGCTGTTACACTCACCTAAAGAATTATTAGGAACACCATACTAATACGGTGTTGAACCCCCTTTTGCCTTCAGAACTGCCTTAATTCTACGTGGCATTGATTCAACAAGATGCTGCTAGCATTCTTTAGAAATGTTGGCCCATATTGATAGCATAGCATCTTGCAGTTGATGGAGATTTGAGGGATGCACATCTAGGGCACGAAGCTCCCGTTCCACCACATCCCAAAGATGCTCTATTGGGTTGAGATCTGGTGACTGTGGGGGCCATTTTAGTACAGTGAACTCATTGTCATGTTCAAGAAACCAAAATGAAATGATTCGAGCTTTGTGACATGGTGCATTATCCTGCTGGAAGTAGCCATCAGAGGATGGATACATGTTCTCATTCTGTTTAAGCCAAATTCGGACTCTACCATTTGAATGTCTCAACAGAAATCGAGACTCATCAGACCAGGCAACATTTTTCCAGTCTTCAACAGTCCAATTTTGGTGAGCTCGTGCAAATTGTAGCCTCTTTTTCCTATTTGTAGTGGAGATGAGTGGTACCCGGTGGGGTCTTCTGCTGTTGTAGCCCCTCCGCCTCAAGGTTGTGCGTGTTGTGGCTTCACAAATGCTTTGCTGCATACCTCGGTTGTAACGAGTGGTTATTTCAGTCAACGTTGCTCTTCTATCAGCTTGAATCAGTCGGCCCATTCTCCTCTGACCTCTAGCATCCACAAGGCATTTTTGCCCACAGGACTGCCGCATACTGGATGTTTTTCCCTTTTCACACCATTCTTTGTAAACCCTAGAAATGGTTGTGCGTGAAAATCCCAGTAACTGAGCAGATTGTGAAATACTCAGACCGGCCCGTCTGGCACCAACAACCATGCCACGCTCAAAATTGCTTAAATCACCTTTCTTTCCCATTCTGACATTCAGTTTGGAGTTCAGGAGATTGTCTTGACCAGGACCACCCCCCTAAATGCATTGAAGCAACTGCCATGTGATTGGTTGACTAGATAATTACATTAATGAGAAATAGAACAGGTGTTCCTAATAATTCTTTAGGTGAGTGTATATTCTGGTTTTAAAAAAAAACACCCATTTTGGGCAAAACCCTACATCTGGGGCCTTTGCTGCATTTGTCATAGTCAAATACAACTAGTCAATACTGCAGTTACATTGTTGGTTGACAAATTAAAAAATTTTGTGACCGTGAATTAATTTTATAAAATTTGCCTGGCACACTGTTGTGTGACCTCTAGAAATTTTTCCTCTTTATGACACCTACACTGCCTTACTCTCGGTGAACTTAATTGTTGACTATTGGCAGTTGCATTGTCGCCTGACATAAACCATCTGTTAGTTTGGTGGGTGAATGCAAAGAATGAGGAGAGCGTCAAATAAGGGACATGGCCCCGGTCATGATGCTGCTGGTGGAGCTTCTGTTGCAGGGAGAGGACGTGGTCGATCTGTGCCAGCTACATGCACAAGTGAAACACCTTCCTCAGGTGCGAGTAGGCGACAGAACCTTCAGCGTTATTTGGCAGTGCCGAATGCGGCTCTATGAATGGTGGGACCAAAACAAGTACAGGCAATAGTAGATTGGGTGGCTGACAGTGCCTCCAGTTCCATCACATTGTCTCCCACCCAATCTCCTGCTGAAAGATCAGAGTTGGCACCTGCAGCCGATGTCCATCAGTCTTTCACGTCACCCCCTTGAAAATCAGCCAAGCAGTCTGAGCCCCAAGTCATGGAGCACTCTCTTCTGCTTTTTGATGACTCTGCTAGCATTGTTTCCCAGGGCCATTCACAGAGCCCTGCCCCAGAAGTGGAAGAGATTGAGTGCACTGATGCCCAACCACTTATGTTTCAAGATGAGTACATGGGAGGACCACCGCAGCACGTCTCGGATGATGATGAAACACAGGTGCCAACTGCTGTGGCATTCTGCAGTGTTCAGACCGACAAGAAGAGGAGGGGTGAAGACTGGGTGGAAGATGATGTGGAGGACGATGAGGTCCTCGACCCCACATGGAATCAAGGTCATGCGAGTGACCTGTGTAGTTCGGAGGAAGAGGCGGTGGTCGCACAGAGCCACCAGCACAGCAGAAGAGGGAGCAGGATGCAAAAGCAGAGCGGCCATGCCCTAGACAGTACGCCTGCTACTGCCCACTGCAGCAAGGGACTGTGAGAGTAATGGTCCATACATCTACTGAATATATGTATTCTCATATACATGACTACTAATATGCCTTTATAACTGTGACATTTATCACATTCCCCTGTCTTGTGACTAGGCCTGATTCAAGATGTTGTTTCATTAATGGCTGGATATGTCAGCATAATATGAGGAAAAGGGAGTTTTTCATCCAAACAATGAAGAATATTGAGAAATGTTGAGAAATGTACTTTTGTGGTTATATTTGCCTGTGTCCTCCCAATACTAGTAAATGCTATCCAAAGGAAGGACACAGATGGCCGCAATATGTGGTAATGTTGGATTCTATCCGTGAGAACCTGACCTTTAGTTTAGAGTATTATCTCAAGGATCTATTACCTAATATGATTATAAGACATTGCCCATATATATCACGTACAATTATGTAATTTACATTGTCCAATAATGTGCAGTGTAACCGCCCTGAACACTCCCATGTATTTCCCATATGTTAAGGGTATATAATAGAGTTTGGGGCAGTCTCGTTAGAGATCTCCACAGAGATATAAAACCTAATCATCTCTGTGTGTCGACTGATTGATTTAATAATTTTTATATTGATTACCTGTACCTGAAATTTAACTACTCTGTCAGGACCGAACACACAAAAGCCAGCTCCAAGGAGTTCCCTGGCATGGCAGTTCTTCAGACAATGAGCTGACGACAAGACATGAGTGGTTTGCACGCTGTGCAATCAGAGCCTGAAGCGAGGCATAAACGTTCTCAACCTGAGCACAACCTGCATGACCAGGCATCTAAGTGCAAAGCACGAGCTGCAGTGGAGGAGACACCTCAAAAACAAAGAAAGGTCTCTGGCTCCTCCTGCTTCCTCTTATGCTGCAGTCTCAGCATCTTCATCCACCTCTGGAATGACAGTGGCACCTGCCACCCCGCAAACAGAAGATCTACCAGCAACACCACCACCTGGGTCACCAAGCATCTCCACAATGTCCCACGGAAGCGTTCAGTTCTCTATCTCCCAAACACTGGAGCGAAAGAGGAAGTACCCCCCTACCCACCCGTGATCCCTGGCCCTGAATGCTAGCATTTCAAAATTCCTGGCCTTTGAAATGCTGTCATTCCGTCTGGTGGAGACGGAGAGTTTTAAAAGCCTTATGGTGGTGGCTGTCCCACAGTACGTCGTGCCCAGCAGCCACTACTTTTCCAGGAGAGCCATCACTTCCCTGCACAACCAAGTGGGGGACAAAATCAGGTGTGCACTGCGCAATGCTATCTGTGGCAAGGTTCACCTAACTACGGATACGTGGACCAGTAAGCACGGTCAGGGACGTTATATCTCCCTAACAGCACGCTGGGTAAATGGCGTGTGGCGGCTGGGCCTGAGGCGGATAGCAGTTTGGCGCATGTCCTTCCACCACTGAGGATTGCAGGGCGTTTCTCTTTGCCTCCTGTTGCTTCCTCCTCCTACTTCGCTTCCTAATCCTCTACCGCCTCCTCATCCGGTCAGCGTAACACCTTCACCACCAACTTCAGCACAGCCAGGGGTAAACAACAGGCAGTTTTAAAACTTATCTGTTTGGGGGACAAAACTTATCTGTTTGGGGGAAGATGATTTGGAGGGTGATGAGATACTAGACTCCACATGGAATCAAGGTCATGAGAGTGACCTGTCTAGTTCAGAGGAAGAGGCGGTGGTCGCACAGAGGCACCAGTACAGCGAAAGAGGGAGCAGGGTACAAAAGTGTCTGTTACATTCTTGGGTGACATTTTACCATTTTTGCCGTGAAAAAACCCCTGCTCTGCATAGGTGACAGAGACATAAATTTCAAAAAATCGTCTGTTACATTGTCAGGTGACATTTTACCAATTTTGCCATACACAAACCCCTGCTCTGCATAGGTGACAGGGACCTAATTTTTGTAAAATCGTCTGTTCAATCAGTGGGTGACATGAACACAGTTTTGCTGTAAATAAACCCCTGTTCTGCATAGTTGACAGGGCCCGAAATTTTCAAAAATCATCTGTTCCATTGGTGGGTGACATTAACCCATTTTTGCCGATGAAAAACCCCTGCTCTGCATAGGTGACAGGGACTTAAATTTCTAAAATTCGTCTTTAATTGACACGCGCCCCCTCCTTTCATTCGATCCTTCCACTTTAATAACTTGTCCCACATTTTAGCTCGATCACATTGCAGCCATTGACCTCCCTTGGATGTGGGAACCCTGATTCGCCGCTAACCATGATCAACATGGTAGGCGCAGAAAAGAACATCGAAAGTTAAAAGAGAAGATATCCAATTAGATTCCAATTGGATGGTGGACGCACGGGGACGTGTGATCAGGCAAAAGTTATCTAGAGTCAACAAAGCGGCAGCAGGGCCTCTCCTGTATAACGTTTCCAAATCCAAAATACCCCAGTGACATCCCCTGTAATTTTTTAAGAATCATTCAAATAACAGGGCATCTTAAGAGTCCTGTATTGTTATTTATCGTCACTACCTCCCCGAGTCTGAGTGGGTAATTGCCTTTAATTGAAAGCTTCTGCTTCAATAATTTGTCCCACATTTCCGCTTGATCACATTTAATTTCATGCATTGACCTCCCTTGGATGTGGTATCTCTTTCTCAGGCTACCTTTCAGGCCTGGAACCCTGATTCCCCGCTACCCGTGATCACCATGGTAGGCACAGAAAAGAACATAGAAAGTTGATAGAGAAGATATCCAATTGGATTGTGGAAGTGCTACATGGTGGAGCAGAATGTGTGCACACGCCTACACGTACTGACTGATGAGTCTGCCTCCTTCAACTTCTTGGTCTCCAAATTGGGCACATGGCCTGAGCTTGCCCTTTATGCCTTGGAGGTGCTGGCCTGCACTGCAGCCAGTGTATTGTCAGAACGTGCGTTTAGCACAACTGGAGGGGGTTATCACAGGTTATATTTCCCAATGTTTTGGGGTGTACCCTAATTTAAACAAAAAAATAAAAAATAAATTTAAAACCAAAAACCAGTGTTGGCTACCTCCTCCTCCTCCACCGCCGATTCCACCTACACCGCCACATCCACCGCCTCCTCAGCCTCCTACTCCATATGGACCTCCTCCTCTTAGATCAAGATTATTATTTTTACGTATTTTATGTTATTTTAAGTCATTTCCCTATCCACATTTGCTTGCAGAGCACTTGCCATGCTCTTAACCACATTTTGCTGTAATATTGTATGGAGTTCCCGCTCCTTATAGTATTAGAATGTATTGGCTTAGATGAGCCAAAGTTATTACTGTAAAAAACCTTAGTACCAAGCTCGGGTTCGGTTCCAAGGTACCAAGTAATAATTAATTCCCAAAGTTATTACATGAAGTCTTGCAAGACTTCACAAAGTACTAACTTCAGCTCATTGGAGCCAATACATTCTAATACTGTACAGAGCAGGGAACTCCGTACGATATTACAACAATGTTTTTAGCTAATCGACTTCAGATGTACCATCCGAAGTCGATTCGCTCATCTCTACTGATGACCTATCCTGAGGCTCGGTCATCTGTATTAAACACTGGGACTAGCCCTATAAAAAGAATATAAAATGATTTGATTTTAGTTTGTGGTTCACAAGATCAATTTTTATGTAATTCACTCTCCTATAAAATGTTATTACAATAATCTTTTTTTCAATTCTCTTATAGCTGTGAGTTTCCCCTTAAGTGTAATAGCTGAAGGCATTAACCTGATGATGATTACTCCAACTGCTATATTTGTAAAATGACTCAAATATACTTGTTCTCATTTTCATTTAGTATCAAGAATTTTATTCAATATTGCAGTTTTTATTTTTTTTATCTTGCTTGGTGATTTTGCCAGGACATGGATTTTGTGGTTCCCATGCCGAGTATAATTATGTCCATGACATTCGTGCTTATTTTTATTGCTCATAATTTTAATTTGATCCATTTGATTCCGTTTCCTTGAGTGCAGGGAACATGCGGGTACCCCGCTGTGTGTAATTGTATTTCTAACATGACATCCTTGGGGTTGCTACCTGATTAAATTCATTTAGGCCATTTTAATAACCTTTTATTGTTTTCTGGTTTTGTTTTTCTGTTTTGTATGATAGTCTTAGATTTTGAAAACTGCATTACTAGTGTTCATTACAGTCCATGACCTGAAAGAAAATATCATGCATTAAGATTTGGAGATTTCTGATGTTTAAATTTATTGTTATACTAATGATAGCGTAATGGCAATCAGTGCAGCTTTTAATCCATGGAGCATTAAATGTGTAAGTGGTTTATGATGTATGCATTATGAATGATAGACTGCTACTGTTTCACAAAAAAAGTATTAGCATTTCAGTTATATTTGCTATGGTCCTCTACTTGTTTTATCTTAGGCAAGATTCAAATAGTTTAGTGAAGATTTTTTTTTATACTTTTTATCTTTATAGTCTTTTTTAAAGACTGCATACATCATAAACCACTTACACATTTAATGCTCCACGGATTAAAAGCTGCACTGATTGCCATTACGCTATCATTGGTGAAGAACCGCGCTGCCTAAACAAGGAATTTTTTCCACCGTGCTATAAGCCCACCGAGTTGATACAGGATAACAGGGCTTCCCAGCTCTGGATTCCAAACGCACCTCCTGGATTCCCTATGCAGGGCACCAAAAAATCACACCATAGTGAAGCACTTCAAATGCAGGTGAAAAAACTTGTGGTTTATTATACTCACAAACGAGCTAAAATATATAGCATATATAAAATCCTGGTAGTAACACTCCGCTGCCCGACCCGGGTTTCGCACAATCTATGGACATTGCGAGGCATGTCCTTTTAAACCCCCCACCCCCTGCCCCACCCTCCATCACAATATGGCACAATATAAAACAAAATACAAAACACTTCAGCAATCATCTTACCCACCCTCTTATTTCAACCCATAAAATCCACAATAAGATCCACAGTAAAAGACACAAAATTACTCCTTAGTTTCTATTAATACCAATGTATCCACATTTTTCATTCATAAACCGGTCACATGTTGCGATCAGCCAATCTGAAGTTCATTCAGCACACACCCTTCTCCAACAGGTGCAAGGAGTATCCTCATTGAGCGTCAACATTCATCTTTTTATACAACATAATGGCTCCAGTATATTTAGTCTTATTTTCTCACATGATGTTATGTATCCCTGTTGGATCCCTTTCACAGGATGGATACTAAACATGATTTTATATCAAACTCTGCATTTAACCCTTTTGGTTGCAGTGTGTTTAGTCGGTATATCCACTCGACTTCCCTGCGCTACCGCATCCCCCCCACGCCAGTGTGTTTTGACCACTTCGATTCCTGCAAATATTAATCCTTTTGGGTTCTTTTCATGACACATTTTAAAATGCAGTGAAACACTATGTGTGGTTAAACCTTTTTTTTATGTTTGAATGCGCACTTTTCATTTTAAAATGTGTCATGAAAAGGACCCAAAAGGATTAATGTTTGCAGTAATCAAAGTGGTCAAAACACACTGGCGTGGGGGGGGGGGGGGGGATGCGGTAGCGCAGATAAATCGCAGGGAAGTCGAGTGGATATACCAACTAAACACACTGCAACCAAAAGGGTTAAATGCAGAGTTTGATATAAAATCATGTTTGGTATCCATCCTGTGAAAGGGATCCAACAGGGATACATAACATCATGTGAGAAAATAAGACTAAATATACTGGAGCCATTATGTTGAATAAAAAGATGAATGTTGACGCTCAATGAGGAGACTCCTTGCACCTGTTGGAGGAGGGTGTGTGCTGAATGAACTTCAGATTGGCTGATCGCAACATGTGACCGGTTTATGAATGAAAAATGTGGATACATTGGTATTAATAGAAACAAAAGGAGTAATTTTGTGTCTTTTACTGTGGATCTTATTGTGGATTTTATGGGTTGAAATAAGAGGGTGGGTCAGATGATTGCTGAAGTGTTTTGTATTTTGTTTTATATTTTGTTTTATATTGTGCCATATTGTGATGGACGGTGGGGGAGGGGGTGGGGGGTTTAAAAGGACATGCCTCCCAATATCCATAGATTTCGCACCTGACGAAGCTTGAGTGCGAAATCCGGATCGGGCATCGGAGTGTTACTACCAGGATTTTATATATGCTATATATTTTAGCTCGTTTGTGAGTATAATAAATCACAAGTTTTTGCCGAGGAATCCAGGAGGTGCGTTTGGAATCCAGAGCTGGGAAGCACTTTTATCCTGTTTCAACTCGGTGGGCTTATAGCACGGTGGAAAAAATTCCTTGTTTAAGCAGCGCGGTTCTTCACTTTAACGCATTGGAAACTGGTGTGAATTGACCCACAACACTACAAGGACCTGCAGCGCAAGTATTCAATAGTATCCAAAAGAACTACGTGACTGACAAGCCCAGTCCACTATTGGGATTATATAGGGTGAGAAACCAACCCGCAATAGCATATAAGTATGCCGAAACACGGACGTGGGACTTAATCGACAAGAACAGCACAAGATTAAATTATATATTTAATTGCCTTAATGGCGCACTAGACAATACACGATACACACATAGAATAAATACAGTGGTCAGATGTGCAAATACAGGTGGTATGATACAACAGAGTTAAACAGAGCAAGGAACAGTTACCAGATGGATGAGTAGTCCTTTGGGTTATGATGAGATCTGGGTTGCTGTAATGCTTGGCTGTAGTCACATGCGGGCAGTGATGTCAGCAGTTTGTCCACTGTCCCTCCAAACACATTACTCGATGTGACCCCCTTCAGAGAAAAAACCTTTGCCTCTGGCCTGCATGGGCCTTTTCACCTGTACTCGGTCACGCCCCTCTCTCTGGAAGGAGTCCACACTCCCTTCCTTGTCCTGGTAGCCAAAGACCCACAACAACATTTATGGCCCATAGCTCCAGATCGGAAGGTCACAGGGAGATGTTTCTGGGACCAACGGGTCTGCCTGGGTTCCGGCTACAGGTGGATAGAGATGTTGCAAAAAAAAAAAATTCAGTTTGAACGCGAATTTCCGCCATTGACTTCAATAGGCAGGCGAATTTTAAAACCCACAGGCACTCTTTCTGGCCACAATAGTGAGGGAAAAGTTGTTTCAAAAGGACTAACACTTGGACTGTGGCATGCCGGAGGGGGATCCATGGCAAAACTCCCATGGAAAATTATGTAGTTGACGCAGAGTCCGGTTTTAATCCATAGAGGGCATAAATCACCTAACATTCCTAAAATGTTTGGAATAACGTGCTTTAAAACATCAGGTATGATGTTGTATCGATCAGGTAGTGTAAGGGTTACGCACGCTTCACAGTGACAGACCAAACTCCCCGTTTAACGCACCGCAAACAACCGCAAACAGTCCATTTGCACAACCGCAAACTCCCCATTTGCACAAGGTTGGATACCAAGCTAGCCATGTCCCGTTCCTTGTCCTCACTGATGTCATTGAAGGTCTCTTCCTCCACCCAGCCACGTACAACACCAAGGGTCCCCGAAAGGTGACAACAAGCCCCCTGGAACGCCTGCTGTGGTTGGTCATCCACCTCCTCAAAGCCACCTTCCTCCTCTGACTCCTCTTCTTCAGACTCCTCTCTTTGCGTTGCCTCTCTCTGCGTTATTATAATGTGTGTTAAGTAGTACTTTTCCTATCAGTTTAATCCCTGTTACGTCCACTAGTATTATTATTATTATTATTATTATTATTATTATTATTATAAGGTGTGTTAAGTAGTACTATTCCTATCAGTTTAATCCCTGTTACGTCCCCTATCAGGGGACGAGTATGGAATAGATTTTAAGAACTGGGAGATGGAAAAAGATGCTTGGTCGGTCCTCCTACTTCCAATTTGGGGCACTGCGCGTGCAATGTACTGTGCCACCAGATAGGAGTGGTGTGTTAAGTAGTATTATTCCTATCAGTTTAATCCCTGTTACGTCCACTAGTATTATTATTATTATTATTATTATAATAAGGTGTGTTAAGTAGTACTATTCCTATCAGTTTAATCCCTGTTACGTCCCCTATCAGGGGACGTGTATGGAATAGATTTTAGGAACCGGGAGATGGAAAAAGATGCTTGGTCGGTCCTTTTTACTTCCAATTTGGGGCACTGCGCGTGCGCCGTGCAATATACTGTGCCACCAGATAGGAGTGGTGTGTTAAGTAGTACTATTCCTATCAGTTTAATCCCTGTTACGTCCCCTATCAGGAGACGTGTATGGAATAGATTTTAGGAACCGGGAGATGGAAAAAGATGCTTGGTTGGTCCTCCTAGTTCCAATTTGGGGCACTGCGCGTGCGAGGTACAATGTACTGTGCCACCAGATAGGAGTGGTGTGTTAAGTAGTACTATTACTATCAGTTTAATCCCTGTTACGTCCCCTATCAGGGGACGTGTATGTAATAGATTTTAGGAACCGGGAGATGGAAAAAGATGCTTGGTTGGTCCTCCTAGTTCCAATTTGGGGCACTGCGCGTGCGCCGTGCAATGTACTGTGCCACCAGATAGGAGTGGTATGTTAAGTAGTACTATTCCTATCAGTTTAATCTCTGTTACGTCCCCTAACAGGGGACGTGTATGGAATAGATTTTAGACAACCGCAAAGAGTTGTCATGACATGAATTTTATTCCTCTATGCGTCAATCTTGGTGTAGTGATGACTGTGCTCGTGCGCACGTTTGGGAGATTGCAGGCGATGGGGGTTTTTCAAAGCCTATGGTCGTGCTGAGGTAGTTCAGTGACAGTTAAGTGACCCAGAAAACAATGATTCTGCAGTGTGGGCCCATTGTTGGTCTAGTAGGCTTTAATGATCACCTTAGATGATCACAAAGAAAATGTATGTTTTTTCTATGCAAAATTATCCAGCCGATCGCTTTTGGTCTGTTCACAATGAAGCAACGACCTTATCATCTGGGGTGTGCCAACATTGCCATTGCCAACACACTCATAGAGGTGGTCGCTTCATTGTGATATGCAAGCCCCTACACCACAACAAGGTAACGATCACGAAGGGGAATTGACACATGTATGTGCCTTTTTTTTTGTTTTGTTTTTGCAGCCACAGTGCAGCACCAGAGGCCAGAAAAATTAGGCATGTACACATGCCTGAAAAACTAGTTATTGTTGCAGCCGCTGCTGTAGCAGCGGCCAGAAAAATTGATGTTTCCCAGGCAGAAAGTGCCCTAAAACATTGCGGCTTGAACCCTAGTTGGTGGCGGATAAGTCACGCAAGTCATCCGGCATTCAGAGATAAAATACAGCAGCATGTGGACCATTTTTAGCCCAAGGCAGCTCATCTTATCAGGCCTTTATTAGTCGAATGTATCGCCCACTGTCAGTCCCTTCGGGATCCATGCCTCATTCATCTTAATAAAGGTGAGGTAATCTAGACTTTTTTGACCTAGGCGACTTCCCTTCTCAGTGACAATACCTCCTGCTGCACTGAAGGTCCTTTCTGACAGGACACTTGAAGCGGGGCAGGCCAGAAGTTCTATCGCAAATTGGGATAGCTCAGGCCACAGGTCAAGCCTGCACACCCAGTAGTCAAGGGGTTCATTGCTCCTCAGAGTGTCAATATCTGCAGTTAAGGCAAGGTAGTCTGCTACCTGTCGGTCGAGTTGATCTCTGAGGGTGGACCCCGAAGGGCTGTGGCGATGCGTAGGACTTAAAAAGGTCCGCATGTCCTCCATCAACACATCTGTAAAGCGTCCTGTCCTTGCCGGCGTGGTCGTGGTAGGAGGAGGATTACTTTCACCTCTTCCCCTGTTAGATTCCTGTTGTGCTGTGACATCACCCTTATTCGCTGTGTAAAGCATACTTAGCAATTTATTATGGAACTGCTGCATCCTTTCCAACTTGCGGTAATTCGGTAACATTTCAGGCACTTTCTGCTTATACCGGGGGTCTAGTAGCGTGGCCACCCAGTACAGGTCATTCTCCTTCAGCCTTTTTATTCGAGGGTCCCTCAACAGGCACGACAGCATGAAAGACCCCATTTGTACAAGGTTCGATGCCGAGCTACTCATGTCCCATTCCTCGTCCTCAGTGATCTCACTGAAGGTATGTTCTTCCCCCCAGCCACGTACAACACCACGGGTACCAGATAGGTGACAACGAGCACCCTGGGATGCCTGCTGTGGTTGGTCTTCCTCCTCCTCCTCCTCCTCAAAGCCACATTCCTCCTCTGACTCCTCTTCCTCACACTCCTCTTCCAGTGTTGCTGCAGGTCCAGCAAGCGATGCTGATAAGGCTGTTTCTGGGGGTGAAGGTGACCACACCTCTTCACGCTCATCTACGGCCTGATCCAGCACTCTTCGCAGGGCACGCTCCAAGAAGAAAACAAATGGGATAATGTCGCTAATGGTGCCTTCGGTGCGACTGACTAGGTTTGTCACCCCCTCAAAAGGATGCATGAGCCTACAGGTATTGCGCATGAGCGTCCAGTAATGTGGCAAAAAAATGTCCAGCTCCGCAGAGGCTGTCCTAGCACCCCGGCCATACAAATACTCGTTGACAGCTTTTTCTTGTTGGAGCAGGCGGTCGAGAATTAGGAGTGTTGAATTCCAATGTGTCGGGCTGTCGCAAATCAAGCGCCTCACTGGCATGTTGTTTCGCACTGTATATCTGAAAAGAGTGCCATGGCCGTGTAGGAACGCCTGAAATGGCCACACACCTTCCTGGCCTGCTTGAGGACGTCCTGTAAGCCTGGGTACTTATGCACAAAGCGTTGTACGATCAGATTACACACATGTGCCATCTTGCCCAAATTCAATGCTGCCAACAAATTGCTTCCGTTGTCACACCACTTTGCCGATCTCCAGTTGGTGCGGAGTCAGCCACTGATCCACCTGTGCGTTCAGGGCGGACAGGAGTGCTGGTCTGGTGTGACTCTCTGCTTTCATGCAAGTCAACCCCAAGACGGAGATGTGGAATAGCCCCTGGGGAGCTGGGGGGGTGCCGTTGATGTGGAGCAAGATGCAGCAGCAGGAGAGGACTCAGCCAAGGAGGTTATGGAAGAGGATGGAGTAGGAGGAGTAGAGGAGGTGGCAGCAGGCCTGCCTGCAAGTCGTGGCGGTGTCACCAACTCCTCTGCAGAGCCACGCATTCCATGCTTGGCAGCCGTCAGCAGGTTTACCCAATGCGCAGTGTAGGTGATATACCTGCCCTGACCATGCTTTGCAGACCAGGTATCAGTGGTCAGATGGACCCTTGCCCAAACACTGTGTGCCAGACATGCCATGACTTCCTTTTTCACAATCGAGTACAGGTTGGGGATTGCCTTTTGTGCAAAGAAATTTCAGCCGGGTACCTTCCACTTGTCCCAATAGCTACAAATTTTTGGAAGGCCTCAGACTCCACCAGCCTGTATGGTAAAAGCTGGCGGGCTAAGAGTTCCGACAAGCCAGCTGTCAGACGCCGGGCAAGGGGGTGACTTTGTGACATTGGCTTCTTACGCTCAAACATGTCCTTGACAGACACCTGACTGTGGGCAGATGAGCAGGAACTGCTCAAGGCGAGAGACAGAGTGGCGGATGGTTGACCGGGGGCAAGGAGGACAGCAGTGGTTGACGTGGCTGAAGATGCTGGACCAGGAGGAGGATGGCGGCTTTGAGTTTGTCTGCTGCTTGTACTCATGTGTTGATCCCATAGGCGTTTGTGATGTGCGATCTTGTGCCTTCGCAAAGCAGTTGTACCTAGGTGGGTGTTGGACTTTCCACGACTCAGTTTCTTTTGGCACAGGTTGCATAGGGCATTGCTGTTGTCAGAGGCAGACACACAAAAAAAATGCCATACTGCTGAGCTCTGCAATGACGGCATACTGGTGGTGGCAACAGCATGCGTTGATTGGCGTGCTATCTGGCTGACCCCGGGTGCCGATGCATGCTGTCTGACTGTGCCACTAGCTCCTTGCGACGACCTCCCCCTGCTTCCAATTCGTCTCCTCCTCCTCTCTGTCTCCCCATCTGAACTTTCCCCCTGTTCTTCTTCTCTTCGAGCGGGCACCCACGTGACATCCACGGACACATCGTCATCATCAACCGCTTCACTTGTATCTGACAACTCAGCAAAGGAAGCAGCAGCGGTTACAACATCATCATCACACCGTACGTCCATGTGTGTAATGCTGCCTGAGACATATCCCTGTTATCTACATCCTCTGGCAATAATGGTTGCGCATCACTCATTTCTTCCAACTGATGTGTAAATATCTCCTCTGACAGATCAAGTGAAGCGGCTGTGGTGCTAGTGTTGGAGGTGGCGGCAGGCGGGCTGGTGGTAACTTAAGAGGTGCCCGAAGCTGAGCTGGAGGAGGATGGTGCGTCAAGGTTCCGAGCGGAAGCTGTAGAAGATTGGGTGTCCTGTGTTAGCTAGTCAACTATGTCCTCAGAACTTTTTGAGTTCAGGGTACGTGGCCTCTGAACACTGGGCATTATTCTAGGGCCAAAGGGAATCACAGCACCACGACCACGACAGCCCCTGCGGGGTGGCCTGCCTCTGCCTGTCATTTTTTTTAGATTGGTTAAGTTGTACTATGCGTGCACCAGATATGAGTTGCGCTGTTGACACTATGCACTTGCAGCTGAACCTTAAACACACAAACACGTGCAGGCAACTGACTGCTATTTATTCACAGTCAAAAAAATTTTTACATTTTTTTTATGTAATCTACTGTGACACCAGATATGAGTTGCGCTGGTGACACTATGCACTTGCAGGGCATGAAACACACGCGCGTGTCGGCAACTGACTGCTATTATATTACAGTCAAAATTTTTTTTATTTTTTTTTAAATGCAAGCTACTGTGACACCAGATATGAATGGTGGCACTGGGCAAGTGGGCACAGTATACACTGTGAGCCTGACACACACGCTGGCAGGAAACTGCAATTAGATTACACAGGAAAAAAAAAAGCAGACTGATGTTCTAGCCCTAAAAAGGGCTTTTTGGGGTGCTGTCCTTACAGCAGAGATCAGATGAGTCTTTCAGGACTGTAGTGGACACTGAATACACTGGCCTAGCTATCGATTTCCCTATTAAATCAGCAGCAGCTACACTGTCCCTCCTCTCACTAAGAATGCAGCTTCCGAATGAATCTAAAATGGATGCTGTCCAGGAGGTGGGAGGGTCTGGGAGGGAGGGTACGCTGCTGATTGGCTGGAATGTGTCTGCTGACAGTGAGGTACAGGGTCAGTAGGAAGCCAGCTCCAAGTTGAATTCGCAATGCGATTAAACTTGGAGTGGCGAACGCGAACAAGCGATGTTCGCCGGGAACTATTCACCGGCGAATAGTTCGGGACATCTCTACAGGTGGAGACCAAACATGGAGCCGTTATTAGGTTCCTACTGGGAGATCTCTGTATCTCCCCTTCCTGACACCCGACCCCAGACTATGACCAGGGGCAAGTCCGTCTTGTACCAGGGGTCGCATATATATAACTGGTTTATGCCTGTGATGGATGGGCAATTCATAATTCCTTATGAATCCCCGGTTACATGATGTCTGATGGATTTGCAAGTGAGGTGTGAATTGTACGCATGTGGCCTGCTTGAAGCCAGGACCCCTGTGGAGTTCACTCCCTCTGCTGTTGGACAGCAAATAGCTGGAATTAGCTCATGGCTGGCATTAGATTATAATTCCACATTCCATACACCCAGTATGTCTCTTATACAATCCACAGCATTTTTCTAATTTCTTTAAAAGAGTTTTCAGGGATTTTAATATTGATGGCCATCATTTTCTGATCTGTGGGGGTCTGACACCCTACGCCCCCGCCAATCAGTTGTTCTGCAGTAGCTCCTACATGGAAATTCAGCAATGCACATAGATTTGTTTATTGTGTAGTGGACAGAGCCTATTCTGAGGATAGACCATCAATATTAACCATTAGAGGACCTTGTGTTTTTCAGTTTTTGCATTTTTTTGTTTTTCACTCCCCACCTTCCCAAAGTCATACATTTTTTATTTTTCTGTTCGCATAGCTTTATGAGGGCTTGTTTTTTCCGGGACAAGTTGTACTTGCCAATGGCACCATTTAATATTGCATATGATGGGGAGGTGGAAAAAAATTCCAAATGGGGTGGAATTCGGAAAAAATCACAATTCTGCCACAGTTTTATTGGGGGGGGGGGGGGGTTACGGCGTTCCCTATGCGGTAAAGTTGACCTGTTACCTTCATTGTCCAGGTCTGTATGATTACAACTAGGGTTAAGCGAATCGAAGTATCCGAAGTGGACTTCATTTCGAATTTCAGGGAAAATTCGATTCGCTGCAAAGCCAAATTTATTTCTGTTTTGTGGTAAGGAATTAATTTCCCCTGAAATGTAGGGAGAAAGAATTCATACTAACTTCATCCATTTGAGCACCGCGCAAGATTTTTAATCAATATGGCCACTGCGACCTCTTCGAGTTCAAATGCATAAGGTGAGTATTTTTTTTCTTCAATGGATTAACCCTTGAAAGTCCTCACTATTATTCTTAGATACCACAATCAGCAATGAACACGGCATTCGAGGGGTTCAATGACTGGGAGCAACGCAATCGCCATCATTGCACCCGCTACTTACAAAGAAATGCACTATGAACGATACAGATTCTTTCAGGATGCATTCAGTATGCATTCAGTGAAACTCGCACCATTTTGCAAGCAAGTTCAGTCAGTTTTGTCTGCAATTGCATTCAGTGTTTCCGTTTTTTCACATGGGTAAAAAAAAAAATGAAGGTTTAAAAACATCTCCTAGCAATGTTCAGTGAAAAAAACGCATTGCACCCGGACTGCATCCGGATTACATCCGGATGCAATGCGTTTTTCACTGAAGCCCCATTCACTTCTATGGGGCCAGGGCTGCGTGAAAAACGCTAAATATAGAACATGCTGCCATTCTCACGCAACGCAGAACTGATACGTGTAAAAAAACGCTCATGTACACAGACCAATTGAAATGAATGGGTCAGGATTCAGTGCGTTCACTCGCAGAAAACTCGCTTGTGCGAAAGAGGCGTCACAAATCGAATTTCTTTGTGAAATTCGGCAAAGCAGCCAATCCGAATTTTTCTTAACTTTGCTTATCACTAATTACAATGATAGCACACTTGTAAGTTTTTCTTGTCTTTTAATACTGAAACTTTATAATAATGAAACATTTTTTTGCAGGGCGATCTGTAGTTTTCAGTGATATCATTTTAAAGTGTGTGTAACTTTTTGATAACGGGTGCAGGACTGCACCACTTAGATGCTGTGGTCACATTCAACCATGACATCTGAGGGGTTAAATGTATGCATTCAGTCTTTTGGATGATCACATACATCCTCCACAGTCTCTGCTGTTTGAAACAGCAGAAAGCCTGTGGCTATGGCGCCTACTGTATACACAAGCAGACGCCATCTTTAAAGTGCCGACATGTACGGCGGGTTAAAAGAACTCCTGGAAAAGAACTTTTTGGAAACTTCCACAAAAGGAACTATTAGATTAAGTTAATGTAGAATTTGTTCTATTTAGATCATTAGCTCCTCACCCACTCAACCTAGGAAAACTCTGAATTTGCCATTTTATTAAATTGTTTGATTATCCCAAAATAAGACCAAAAATTTAATTTACGAAACCTTTTGATGCTCTGATTGCGTGATTCATATTTGAATGTGTGCTTTATAATTTACCAAAGAAATGTTACATTGCAAGAAATTGATGAGAGGGATAAAGTGGCAGAGGTACAATATAGATAAATATATGTATATACAGTTGCAAGAAAAAGTATGTGAACCCTTTGGAATGATAGGGATTTCTGCACAAATTGGTCATAAAATGTGATCTGGTCTTCATCTAAGTCACAACAATAGACAATCACAGTCTGCTTAAACTAATAACACACAAAGAATTAAATGTTACTATGTTTTCATTGAACACACCATGTAAACATTCACTGTGCAGGTGTAAAAAGTATGTGAACCCCTAGACTAATGACATCTCCAAGAGCTAATTGGAGTGAGGTGTCAGCCAACTGGAGTCCAATCAATAAGATGAGATTGGAGGTGTTGGTTACAGCTGCCCTGCCCTATAACAAACACACACCAGTTCTGGGTTTGCTTTTCACAAGAAGCATTGCCTGATGTGAATGATACCTGGCACAAAAGAGCTCTCAGAAGACCCACGATTAAGAATTGTTGACTTGCATAAAGCTGGAAAGGGTTATAAAAGTATTTCCAAAAGCCTTGCTGTTCATCAGTCCACGGTAAGACAAATTGTCTATAAATTGAGAAGGTTCAGCACTGCTGCTACTCTCCCTAGGAATGGCCGTCCTGTAAAGATGACTGCAAGAGCACAGCGCAGACTGCTCAATGAGGTGAAGAAGAATCCTAGAGTGTCAGCTAAAGACTTACAAAAGTCTTTGGCATATGCTAACATCCCTGTTAGCGAATCTACGATACGTAAAACACTAAACAAGAATGGATTTCATGGGATCATACCACAGTGGAAGCCACTGCTGTCCAAAAAAAACATTTCTGCACGTTTACAGTTTGCACAATAGCACCTGGATGTTCCACAGCAGTACTGGCAAAATATTCTGTGGACAGATGAAACCAAAGTTGAGTTGTTTGGAAGAAACACACAACACTATGTGTGGAGAAAAAGAGACACAGCACACCAACATCAAAACCTCATCCCAACTGTGAAGTATGGCGGTGGGGGTATCATGTTTTGGGGCTGCTTTGCTGCATCAGGGCCTGGACTGATTGCTATCATCGAAGGAAAAATGAATTCCCAAATTTATCAAGGCATTTTGCAGGAGAACTTAAGGCCATCTGACCGCCAGCTGAAGCGCAACAGAAGATGGGAGTTGCAACAGGACAACGACCCAAAGCATAGAAGTAAATCAACAACAGAATGGCTTAAACAGAAGGAAATACGCCTTCTGGAGTGGCCCAGTCAGAGTCCTGACCTCAACCCGATTTGAGATGCTGTGTCATGACCTCAAGAAAGCGATTCACACCAGACATCTCAAGAATATTGCTGAACTAAAACAGTTCTGTAAAGAGGAATGGTCAAGAATTACTCCTAACCGTTGTGCACATCTGATCTGCAACTACAGGAAACGTTTGGTTGAAGTTATTGCTGCCAAAGGAGGTTCCCAGTTATGAAATCCAAGGGTTCACATACTTTTTCCACCTGCACTGTGAATGTTTACATGGTGTGTTCAATAAAAACATGGTAACATTTAATTATTTGTGTGTTATTAGTTTAAGTAGACTGTGATTATCTATGGTTGTGACTTAGATGAAGATCAGATCACATTTTATGACCAATTTGTGCAGAAATCCATATCATTCCAAAGGGTTCACATACTTTTTCTTGCATCTGTATATATGTGTGTATATATATATATATATATATATATATATATTTTTTTTTTTATTATTATTATTATATTCATGACATGCTTGTCAAATGAGTAACAGTCTTTATTTTGCCACCACCTAAACAGTGTCTTGACATGTTGTATGCTTTGTATGCCCTGCATTGCACCTGTCGGCCCTAATGTGTAAGGATCTAGTGGCCCTGTTAGATCTCAGCACCCTTGTCAAGGACTGCTCAAAAAGTTTTTGTGCCAACATTTAGAGAAATACAAGTTTTGTTCAACCAGAAAAGTTTTACACTGGATAACGCTCCTGGGTCCATGTTAAATAGACCCATAGGCCTCAATTATATATGAAGAGGTTTTTTTGGCCTATTTCAGGTGGCTATCCGCTGGGATTTTTGTATTTTTTACTGCATAAAGAACCATCCAGTAAAAAAAATATATATATGAATACAGCTTATACATCTGCCTATGGATGACAGATACCCCCATCATATGCTTGGGGTTTCCATCTAGAAATACTTCCAATAGAAACCTACAGTAGAAACTGCAGAAAAAGGTCCAGATTTGTAGATGCCTGTAGATGGCAGAAGATGCCTGTAGATGGCAGAAGCTTTGACTGGCTGTCTAGACCTTCACCAGATTTATCACAGGGGCTCAGGCTGGATAATGAATCTGGTGTAAGCATAGACAGTTTTCACTGACTCTATACCAACTGCTGGTTGGATTACTTTGATACAAATTGTTACATCAGCATTGTACCAAAATGTTGGTGCAAAATGGCACATCTTAGCTCAGCCCCCTTTTCATTTAAAGCAATGCCCAGTTTTTGCTGAGACCTGCCCCCTTTTTAAGCATGTCAGAAAGGATAGTAGAAGCTCTATCAATATGCACCATTTTCTGCCACCTTTTGTAGACTCATTTTTGGCACAGTTGAATTAATAAAACAGGGCCACTGTGAAAAGAGCCTAAATGTGTTGTGTTATTTTGGAAACAAACTTACGATGTAGCAGCCTAGATATAATTGTATAAAATTTTATAATGTATACAAACAATACAATAAAAATATGTCAATATCTTCTACATTTCTGGAAATGGACCCCTGAGGACAAACATTAAGCGACCAAGCAAATATCTTATTCTACGCAGAATATTCTACACAGAGTGTTGATCAGACTGTGAGAGAGGGAAGACTGCAGTGTTTACCTGTTACATTTTTATATTATATTAATACTTAGTGTTTAAGTAAGACTTCCCAGGTTCCTTTTGAGAACAGTTTATCCATGTGTGAGTCAAAACTAAAGGATCAGTGGAGACAACCTGATTTTTACACTTTTTTATGTTCCTCTTCTGTGCAATAAATCTCAAAATCTTTCTTTCTTCACACAAATAAAAAAACAAAATGTCATGTTCTAGCTTGAAATATACACATATTATTTCTAATGTGTATCTCTATAGGAAGACTAATATAAGGATATATAATAATGGAATAAAATAGAGGTTTGTAAATATATAACACATGTTTTAGAGCTCATTCATATGAACGTATATACTTTCTGCACTTGTTACATAATTATTTTTGGCCATATGCAGAACCATTTATTTGTATGGGACCGCCAAAAACAACGGGGAATTCACTGTGTGCCTTCCGTGGTTGTATGTCCACATGGCCCTTCCGCAAAAAAAAGATGTTACATGTCCAAACCTTTCCATTTTGCTGACAAGGATAGGACATTTCTGAAGGGGTAAAAAAAAATGTCGGCAGGCTCTCGGCCGGGATCTGCATTCATGAGCCTTAAAGGGGTTGTCCGGGTTCAGAGCTTCACCCGGACATACCCTTATTTTCACCCAGGCAGCCCCCATGAGGCTAGCATCGGAGCATCTCATGCTCCGATGCGCTCCCTTGCACTGCGCTAGATCCCACAAAGCATGGGCTCTTTTGTTTTCAATAACACACGGCCTAGCGGAAGCTTCCGCCCGGCAGTGTGTTCAGTGACGTCACTGGCTTTGATGGGCGGGCTTTAGCTCTGCCCTAGCCAGTAAAATGGCTGCTAAATCCCGCCCATCAGTGCCGGTGACATCACTGGGGTTCCTGGCAGCCCTATGGAGAGCCCTGGTACATCATGGGTTCTCCAAAAAATGCCTTTGCCCTGCGCGATTTAGCCATTATGAACTGCTCCAATGCTCCTGTCAGGGGGGCTGCTGGGGTGAAAATTGAGGTATGTCTGGGTTCAGCTCTGAACCCGGACAACCCCTTTAAAAATGAGGAGTGGAGGGGACGGTAACTGAGAAAGAGAAGAATATCGCTAATGCAGCAGTCTCTGCAAAATGTCACAGAAGCTGTCATTGTTCTCAGCCAGTATCTCTTCCACTGACTAAGGGGACATACTTCAAAATTGGGTTTTTCTGGTCCCTTCTCTATTCCTAAGGTGCCCTCTATCCCTGTGTCTCTCGCGCAGCTCTCTCCCCCGCATGGTTATTACCCACATGTCTTCAATGCGCCCCAACAGGCATCACTGCATGTTCATTTTCAATTGCATAGTCGGAGGTCGGCTCTATGCAACAACTGTTCGTCGACTATACTGTGAATCATCATAGGTCAAATGTTTGAAATTAGTCATTTCAGCAAACAATTAACTAATGTGCATGGCCACCATAAGAGTCATAATACACCAACCAAAACACTGGCTTTTTTTTACTCAAAAACCCTGCCCATACACTGCCTGCACTACACAACATGCTCTTCAGAGTATCCAGCAGCTCCCCTGGCCAGGTCAATTGCCAGATCTCTCCCCTATAGACAATGTCTTGTACTGATTGGGGCAACAGATCTCCCATGCACAGCAGCCAACAACCACCTTGGCTGAACTACAGCTCCAAGTTGAAAGAGCTTGGAATGACTACCACAGGAGGATATCCAGAATCTGTATGATTGTTACCATGCCAGAATGGCAGCCTTTATAACAGAAAAGGGATATGCTACCCAGTATTAAGATGTTTGTTTATGTATGGATTTGGCTCCTGGCTGCAGCAGTGACCTGCTCCCTTTGTGCCATGACAAAAGGTCACGCGATATAATGGCACAACCCCTTTAATGTGACCCTGCCTCAAAATATACCCTGCTGCAGAACCCAAAATAAAGGGTGCACCACCTTAGTTTGTGATCATTGGCCAAGCACTACACTGTGTGCACAATTATTAGGCAAGTGGGTGTTTTGACTCTATCATTTATATGCATATTCTCCAACTCCAAGCTCTATAAAGTTGAATGCTTATTAGAGTCAAGCATATCAGGGGATGTGTGTTTGTGTATTAAGGGAGGATGTGGCCTAAGGAGATCAAGAATCTATATTAATGTGTGCATAATTATTAGGCAGTTTGCTTTTGTCAGGAAAATTGGGCCCAAAAAGAGATTTAAAGGGTTTCTACCACTTCGTTTTCACATAATTAGCTTTCAGACACTAGCGATCCGCTAGTGTCTGCTCTGCCAAACAATCCTAATATAATAGCTTTTGGGGCAGCCGTTTCGCTAAAAAAAAGAACTTATATTGATATGCTAATGAGCCTCTAGGTGCTATGGGGGCATCATTAGCACCTAGAGGCTCGGTCTACCTTCACAAACTGCCGCCGCCCAGCGCGTCCCTCCAGCCCGCCCATCTCCTCCGGAATGCGATCCTCCCCGTGCGCGTCTGTATTCGGCGCATGCGCAGTGAATGTCTGACCACTTCCCTGCTCAGACATCTCCACTGCGCCTGCGCCGATGACGTCATAGTGCTCCGAGGAACAGGCGCAGTGGAGAAAATCGCGTCACAGTTTGAGTCTCTTTAAGAGCAGGTGATTTGCCTCACCTGATTATGGGCCAGACGAAGCACTGAGGTGCGAAACGGCCGTCGTCTAAACTCAGCTGGAGCATTTTTTGTATGTTGTCCGCTCTCTACCAGGAACAAAAGAATAAAAGAATCATATTCAGCGCATCAGCGGTGAGTGCCGTCCTTTTGTCTATTATTTGTGCAATACTATTGAAGCCGTAACTGCCTGGTTACATGTGGGACAGAGCACCGCCGACATCGCTTACAGCGCAAGTACATCTGCCCAGGACCCCGGTTGACGAATCTGTTGTTGAAAAGAAAAGTTTTTTTTTTACATATTTTACAGTGCCACTCTAAACCTTTTTCAATAACCACAATAAAGTCAGCCATGTGTGCCAGAGTCCCAACAGGCAAGACTTCGCTGTCGTCATCAGGAGGATGACTCACAATCTCCTCATCCTCTTTCTCCTCTTCTGCCCATCCCTGCTGAACAGATGGAATTAAACTTCCATTGGTACTACCCTCTGTAGCGGAGGCAACCGTCTCCTGCTCCTCCTCCTCATCATCCAAGTTGTGATGAGAAGACAAACTGAGGGTGGTCTGGCTATTAGTGATGGACGAATATCGACCGGGACGATTCGCGAATGCGATCAAATGTTCGCGAACCGCAAGTTTGCGACAGGCCCCATTCATTTAAATGGCAGGCGAACCTGAAAAACCTTCAGGTCATATTTGCAGCCACCAAATATTTACAAGAAGTGTGCAAATCGTCCAACAACATGGACAGTGACATCCAGAGGGGGATCAATGGCAAAAATTCCCCCCAAAAAATATGTATTTTAATCAGGGGTCATTTTCTTGCATCTTAAAGGGAAATTCTCGTAAATGTGCCCTGCTGGAGATAGAAAAAATGTATTTTAGGCCACGGGAGTACGGTCCTTAAAAATTTGTCATTCACCAGACATAAAAGAAGTTGGGATTATGTGGCTTGAGGTATATTATGCGGTCAATGGATACAAATTTTAATGTAGGCCAGTGAAGTACAGGCCCCAAACATTAGGCATTCACCGGATAGAAAAGAACAAGTAATGATGTAGCTGGAGGTATATTAGACGGTCATTGGATATCAATTTTACTGCAGGCCAGTGGAGTACAGGCCCCAAACATTAGGCATTCCCCAGACAGAAAAGTAAAAAGTAATTATGGTGTGGCTGGAGGTATATTAGACGGTCATTGGATATCAATTAGTGATGGACGAACATCTGCCGGGACGGTTTGCGAACGCGATCAAATGTTCGCGAACCGCAAGTTCGTGACGGGTCCCATTCATTTTAATGGCAGGCGAACCTGAAAAATATTTGCAGCCAAGAAATAATTACTAGAAGTGCACAAACAGTCCCACAACATGGCCAGTGACATACCAGATGTATTATTCGAATTTGTGATTTCCATTCATTATTTTTTTGAAAGCGAAATATCAGCAATATAATTTTCGTGTACGCGCATGCGCACACCAGTTATAATTATTTTTTCCAATACCGTTTGTCACTGTGTGTAGCAGAGGGAACAAAGCAAAAACAGCAAACAAATGCTGCAGTACCCAAATGCACTATATAGAAAGTATATTATTGGTATATAACACCCTGCTTCTATCAGTTTTTTTGGGGGGGAGTCTGGTATATCACACCAGTTGTAATTATTTTTTCTAATACCGTTTGTCACTGTTTGTAGCAGAGGGAACGCAGCAAAACCGCAAACAAATGCTGCTGTACCCAAATGCACTATATAGAAAGTATATTATTGGTATATAACACCCCGCTTCTATCAGTTTTTTTGGGGGGCGACTGGTATATCACACCAGTTATAATAATTTTTTCTAATTGCGTCTGTCACTCTGTGTAGCTGCAGTATCGCTGCAGAACCGCTCACCACCACTGCTGCACAATACAAATCCACTATAATATGCTTTCTATGTTAGATAGTATATTATAAGTGTATTGCACACCTATCAATAGTACACCTATACCAGTCCTTAAAAGGACTTTTGTGGACCTATTTGACAGCGTTTTTGTCCCTAACAGTCTGTCCCTGCTCCACACAGCAACCTTTCCCTACACTGACAAAAGACTGAATGTAAGGTAGGGGGTATGTCCATGTGCTGAAACTTTTTAATTGGCTGTCCTGTCCCACCTGATGGATGTGTCATGGGTCAAAGTTCTTCACAATGTAAAAGAATATGGCGGGCGCGAATATTGTCATATGTTCGCATGTTTGGCGAATCGCGAACGAGCAAAGTTTGCCACGAACCGACCGCCCGGCGAACAGCAAGGCCATTACTAATAAAAATTTTACTGCAGGCCAGTGGAGTACAGGCCCCAAACATTATGCATTCACCGGACAGAAAAGAACAAGTATTTATGGTGTGGCTGGAGGTATATTAGACAGTCATTGGATATAAATTTTACTGCAGGCCAGTAGACTACAGTCCCCAAAAATGATTCATTCACTGTACAGAAAAAAAAAAATTGATAATGTGGCTGGAGGTACATTAGGCGTTCACCGTATAACAATTTTACTGTTGGCCAGTTAGATTACAGGCCCCAAAATTATGCATTCACCGTACATAAATGATCAAGTGATTATGTGGCTGGAGGTACAGTGCTGCCCATAATTATCATACCCCTGGCAAATTTTGACTTAAAGTTACTTTTATTCAACCAGCAAGTAATTTTTTGACGGGAAATGACATAGGTGTCTCCCAAAAGATAATAAGACGATGTACAAGAGGCATTATTGTGGGGAAAAAAACATTACTCAGCTTTTATTTACATTTCAGCAAAAAGTGTCCAGTCCAAAATTATTCATACCCTTCTCAATAATCAATAGAAAAGCATTTATTGGCTATTACAGCAATCAAACGCTACCATTAATTGCAGACCAGCTTTTTGCATGTCTCCACAGGTATTTTTGCCCATTCATCTTTAGCAATGAGCTCCAAATCTTCCAGGTTGGAGGGTCTTCTTTCCGTCACCCTGATCTTTAGCTCCCTCCACAGATTCTCAATTGGATTCAAGTCTGGACTCTGGCTGGGCCACTTCAAAACGTTAATGTTGTTGCCTGCTAACCCTTTCTTCACCACTTTTGCTGTGTGTTTTGGGTCGTTGTCATGCTGAAATGTCCACTGGTGCCCAAGGCCAAGTTTCTCTGCAGACTGCCTGATGTTGTCGTTGATAATCCTCATGTATTGCTCTTTTTTCATGGTGCCGTTTACTGTGATTAGGTTCCCTGGTTGACTGAAAAACACCCCCAAATCATTGGGCTCCCACCACCATTTTTGACAGTGGGGATGGTGTTCTTTGGGTTGAAGGCTTCTCCTTTTTTACGTCAAATGAAGGAAACATCATTGTGACCAAACAATTCAATTTTTGTTTCATCTGACCATAACACAGAAGACCAGAAGTCTTCTTCTTTGTCCAGATATGTCACGGTGGGGAGTGGGGGATACCCCCCACCGTACAATGTAAGGTATAATAGGGAAGCAGCTAGGCCAGGATGCCAGGATCAGGGAGCAGGTCACCTCCTACAGCGTCCCTAATCCTCACCCTAACTCCTCACCGTATGAGCAGACCTGGATGGTAGGACGGCTCATACCCAGGATACCTTTGGCCCTGAGTCGCCCTGATATCCCTCACATAGGAGCAGGGGAGAGACGACCTGTTCTTCCACGACACAGATGAACAGGAGTCTCAAATGGCCTAGCAGCAGGGAAAGGAAGCCAAGTGGAATGACAGATAAACACCACACCAAGGTAAACTGGAACCCATACAAACGTACTGCAATCCAAAAACCAAGCGGATTCAGTATGTACTGACACATAGGAACCAGCATTCCAGCAACAGCACCCAGACTTGGCTTCTGGTTCACCTCTCCGGGAAACTATGGAGCCCCATTCCGGAGGCACAACTAACAGGGTACGACTTGCATACATGCTGGACATAAAACGCCAACTTACCAGACATGTAACAACAAGATGAGACACCAAACCCTGAACCACCGGCAACAGCCATGTCACGGCGCACACAGCCAAAGCCGAGACACTGCCACCACATGCCATAACAGCAACGCGTTGCCACCGGCAGCAGCAAGCATGGCACCAGTGTCACGGCGCACACAGCAAAGGCCGTGACAAGATGAGCTTTTGCAAAGGCCAAGCAAGCTTTTGTGTGCCTTATCTGGAGAAGTCTAAACAGGCAATGAAACCTTTTTTGACCCAGGTGAAATTAAAACTTTACTTTTATTATTAGATATATTAAAATCTAAATGTATGTGTAAGTGCACATTTGATTTATCTTTATTATTTTTTTTGTTTAACAAACCGAAAAAAACAACCCTAATTGTTAAAATTACAGTCGCCACTCCACTAGTGGATTCAAATATTGAACAGTGAGAGAGGCGCGGAGAGGTGCACTAGCTCCCACCCCCTCACTTTGGATACAGGGTGCTACCGTATCACTGTCTGTGGAGCTATTGCTAACTAAATAGTATTGTCAGTGCAGCAGTTTAAAGCAGTGGGGGCCAGGATGAGTCACCCCACTGTCAAAGGAATGCAACTAGCACCCTAATGAGCTTCAGACCAGCTTAAAGCCCAATAGCAAATAGCCCCACAAACTTAGACAGACAGATTTTGAATGGCCTGTCTATCCTGAAAGATCAGCCTAATGGAGTGCAGTCCATCCGGACTAGTCAAGCGTCCGGATGGACTGCACTTCATTAGGCTGATCTTTCATGAACTTAGGATAGACAGGCCATTCAAAATCTGTCTGTCTAAGTTTGTGGGGCTATTTGCTATTGGGCTTTAAGCTGGTCTGAAGCTCATTAGGGTGCTAGTTGCATTCCTTTGACAGTGGGGTGACTCATCCTGGCCCCCGCTGCTTTACACTGCTGCACTGACAATACTATTTAGTTAGCAATAGCTCCACAGACAGTGATACGGTAGCACCCTGTATCCAAAGTGAGGGGGTGGGAGCTAGTGCACCTCTCCGCGCCTCTCTCACTGTTCAATATTTGAATCCACTAGTGGAGTGGCGACTGTAATTTTAACAATTAGGGTTGTTTTTTTGGTTTGTTAAACACAAATAATAAAGATAAATCAAATGTGCACTTACACATACATTTAGATTTTAATATATCTAATAATAAAAGTGAAGTTTTAATTTCACCTGGGTCAAAAAAGGTTTCATTGCCTGTTTAGGCATCTGTTGATATATTTGTAAAAATACCTTACCCAGGTTAGGTCCAAACTATGATTATCTGGAGAAGTGGCGTCCTCCTTGGTCTGCATTGTGCAGTGTCCGTTGGATTGTCTGTCTTGAGACATTGCCACCAGCAGAGCCCAGATTCACCAGGATGGCCTTGGTGGTGATCCTTGGTGAACCTCTCTAACTATCCTCCTGGCCAGCACAGGTATCACTTTTGGCTTCCGACCACGTCCACGGTGCGGAACATCTTGTATTTTTTGCTCAATTGTGAATAAAAACGGAGAAATGTTTTTTTTTTCCACAATAATGCCTCTTGTACATCGTCTTATTATCTTTTGGGAGACACCTATGTCATTTCCCGTCAAAAAATTACTTGCTGGTTGAATAAAAGTAACTTAGTCAAAATCTGCCAGGGGTATGAATAATTATGGGCAGCACTGTATATTAGATGTACAATGGATATCAATTTTACTGTAGGCCAGTGGAGTACAAGCCCCAAACATTAGGCATTCACCTGACAGAAAAGAACAAGTGATTATGTGGCTGGAGGTACTGTACATTAGGCGGTCACTGAATAATAATTTTACTGTAGGACAGTGGAGTACAGGCCCCAAAAATTAGGCATTCACCTGACAGAAAAGAACAAGTGTTTATGTGGCTGGAGGTATATTAGACGGTCATTGGATATCAATTTTACTGCAGGCCAGTACAAATACAGGGAGTGCAGAATTATTAGGCAAATGAGTATTTTGACCACATCATCCTCTTTATGCATGTTGTCTTACTCCAAGCTGTATAGGCTCGAAAGCCTACTACCAATTAAGCATATTAGGTGATGTGCATCTCTGTAATGAGAAGGGGTGTGGTCTAATGACATCAACACCCTATATTAGGTGTGCATAATTATTAGGCAACTTCCTTTCCTTTGGCAAAATGGGTCAAAAGAAGGATTCGACAGGCTCAGAAAAGTCAAAAATAGTGAGATATCTTGCAGAGGGATGCAGCACTCTTAAAATTGCAAAGCTTCTGAAGCGTGATCATCGAACAATCGTTAATTTCTAACGATAATTTGTTTTCCCTTAGTCCTAACAGCAGCACAGATGGGGTTAACTGCCCCTGTGGACTGGTAGGACCGGCGGAATTTTAATGAGCCCAAAGAACCAATAAACGATCTTCAGCTCCCTGAAAGGGAGGAGATCACCCCCCAGCCCACCGTGTTTTTAACAAGCATAATGTATTTAGGGTGGGATATTTGTGTGTTGCTGTTAGGACTAAGGGAAAACAAATTATCATTAGAAATTAACGATTCCCTTACGTCCTACCAGCAGCACAGATGGGGAGATAGCAAGAAGAATCCCCTAGAGAGGGTCCTCATGCCTGGCAGAACTAAGAACAGTCTGCCCAAAAGCCGAAAACTCTGCCATCCTAGCATCTATCCTATAATGGGAGATGAAGGTTGACTCAGAGCTCCAGGAGGCCGCCTTACAGATCAACTCTAAGGGGAGGAGTCTTCTCTCCGCAACCGAGGTGGAGACCGCCCTAGTAGAATGGGCTCTCACAAACTCATAAGGGATCTAAGGATTGGGAGATGAAAGCTTCCATAATGGCCTCCTTAATCCAGCGACTAATGGTAGCTTTAGACGCTTTATGGCCTTTAGACTTACCGGCAAACAGGATAAGAAGATTCTCATCTATCCTGAACTCTCTAGATCTATCCACATAGATCTGGAGGCATCTTGAAATATCCAGCGGGTCTCTAGCTGGAGTATCAGAGGAGGAGGCTGTAAACAAAACTGGTAAAGAGATTACCTGATTGATGTTCTGGAAAGTAGGCACCTTAGGCCTGAAGTAGGGTAAAAACTTCAGGAGTACTCTATCCTGTAGGAAAATAATGTACGGGTGAATTGCAGAGAAAGCCTGCAATTCAGAAATTCTTTTGGCTGAAGCTATAGCCAGAAGAAAGACCATCTTTAAAGTCAAAAATTTGAAATTTACCTCCTCCAAGGGCTCGAAGGGGGGAGATGCTAGCCCCCTGAGCACTACTGAAGGATCCCACTGGGGGATAGGTTTCAGTATAGTAGGCTTTAGTCTTTCAGCTCCCTTCAGGAAGCGTTTAATGAGTGGGTCCCGAGAATGTGGCCTGTTGAGACAGGCCGAGATGGCATAAACCTGTACCTTCAAGGTAGCTGGAGATAGGCCTCTATCTAATCCATCTTGAAGAAATTGAAGTATCGCAGGAAGGGGCGGATCTGCGGACGCCACCTGTCTGGAATCACACCATGCCACGAAGATTCTCATGATCCTGGAGTAGGCCTTCTTTGTAGACTCTGCTCGGGAATGCGACAAAGTTCTCAGGACCGACTCGGAAAGCCCTTCTATGTTGGGAAGGGACTGATCAACCTCCAGGCTGTCAGGTTGAACCTGTGCAGATCTGGGCAGAGGTGAGTGTCCCACGACACCAGGGTCTGCTCCGGGGGGAGTCTCCAGTATTGTCCCCGACTCATCTGAATGAGCTGGGTAAACCAGGATCTTCTGGGCCAAAACGGTATGATGGCTATTACCGAGGCCTGATCCTGACGGATTTTCATCAATACCCTCGGTATCATGGGAAAACGGAGGGAAGATGTAAGCCAGCCTGAACCTCCACGGTATTGACAGAGCATCTATCGCCAGGGGGTTGTCTTCCCTGTAGAGGGAACAGAACCTCAGCACCTTGGCGTTGAACCTGGTTGCCATGAGATCCACTTCTGGCATACCCCATCTGTGAACTAGCTGCCTGAAGATCTCCGGATGCATAGACCACTCCATGGTCGGTAATCCTCGACTTAAGCGGTCCGCTATCATATTGAGGGAGCCTCGAATATGAACGGCAGATAGATGGGAAAGGTTTGTCTCTGCCCACCGAAGAATCACCCCGATCTCTGACAGAAGGGGCAATGATCTTGTGCCTCCCTGTTTGTTTATATAGAGAACTGCAGTCATATTGTCTGACTGGACTTTCACTGCTTTGCCCCGGATCTGGGGGGCAAAGTAAAGGAGGGCTAGCCGGATAGCTCGCATCTCGCGAAGATTGGAAGAAAGACGCCGCTCCAGAGGAGACCAAGATCCCTGTATTGGGGATCCGTCCAGGTGAGCGCCCCAGCCTACAAGGGACGCGTCTGTAGTCAATATGACCCAAGCTGGTTGGGTCATAGACTTCCCTGGTGGTAGCTGAAACCACCATCTGAGGGAATTCCGGGTTTGACCGGACAGGGAGCACAGGGAATCTAGCCCCGCAGGGCTGCCGTTCCATAGGTGTAAGACCTCCGACTGAAGAGGACGGAGGTGCCATAGCGCCCAAGGGACTGCATCCGCAGCCGCTGACATGAGCCCCAGCATCTTCACGAGAGTCCGGATAGAGACTCGACGAGGGACATAAAGGACCTTTGCTAGGTCCTGAATCCGCGCTCTCCTTTCTGGAGTCAACCGGAGGGACATCTCCACAGAGTCGACCACGAATCCTAAGTAATGGATTGAAGTCGATGGGCTCACATTCGACTTCTGCCAGTTGATAATCCAGCCTAGGCGGAAGAGAAAAGAGATTGCGACCTGAAGATGGTGGGTAAGGATCGGAACTGAAGAGGCTATGAAAAGCCAATCGTCCAGATAAGGAATAATAGTCAGTCCTTGAAGTCTCAAAGCTGCCACCACCGACACCACCACCTTGGTGAAGATAAGGGGGCAGAAGAGATTCCGAAGGGAAGCGCGACGAACTGAAAGTGCCTGCGAACCCCTGAAATCTGGACCGCGATCCTGAGGAGTTTCCGGGACGCGGAATGGATCGGAATGTGAAGATACGCATCCTTGAGGTCCAGAGTAGCCATGACGTCCCCAGGGTTGAGGATATGGCTGACTGACCTTATGGTTTCCATGCGAAACCTTGTTTTCCTTATAAATCGATTGAGAAATCTCAAGTCGATGATCATCCGGAGATCTCCCGTCTTTTTGGGAACCAGGAACACTGGTGAATAAATCCCTAGGCCCCTCTCCCCTGCCGGCACCTCCTCTAGGGCTCCCTTGGAAATATAGTCCTGAATGTAAGCTTCTAGGACCACTTGTTTGGCAGACCCGAAGTTTCGTGTGGCGATGAATCTCTCTGGGGGGAGAGAGATAAGATCTACCCGGTACCCGAGGGAAACTATGTCCTGGACCCAGGGGTCTGCAATCAACCGGCTCCAAGAGTCTTTGAAATGGGTAAGACGACCCCCCACGGGAATCTGGGGGAGGGGTACGGGAAAATCTAGGGGAGATACTGCAGGGGCAGCAGGGCTTATCCAAGAGCCTCGAAGAGGCCCATAGTCAGGAGGGTTTTGCCTCCCTGGTGGGTTTACGGGAGCGTCTCGAATATTTACGAGATGGTCCCCCCCAATCTCTGCGCCTAGACTGCTGCCCTGGACGACCTCCACCTTTCTTCTCCTGCCTGGGGCGTCCCCGAAAGGGCTGCTGGGGGAGGCTCTTCCCCTTTTTATCGGAGAGCCCCTCCATTATCTTGTCCAATTCGGACCCGAATAGCCTATCCGGTTCGAAGGGGAGCCCACAAAGATTGAACTTGGACGCGTTATCAGCGATCCAAGGTTTCAACCAGAGTGGTCTGCGGGCAGCCGAAACTAGGGCCATAGTTTTGGCGGCCAGCTTCAGCTGCATCTGGGTAGAATCGACCAGAAAGTCCATGGCCAGATTGGCCGACTTGAAGGCTGCCAGGATATCATCCCTTGATACGCTCTGATCAACGTCCGTCTGGATTCGGTTAAGCTTAGAGCGTAAATAGGTGGCTACCTCCGTGGCCGCAATAGAAGTTGATGCGGAGGCAGCAGCCACCACGTAACTCCTCCTAAGGGTGCACTCTGCCCTCCGGTCTAGAGGGTCCTGCAGACTAGACCCATCGTCTGCAGGAACTAGAGTGCGCCGGGACAACTTGGCAATAGCCATGTCCACCTTGGGAACGGAACCCCCCGATTCCACCAAGGGTTTAGCCATCGGGTACATCAGTTTGAATTTTCTAGTGAGAACTGGACCTTTCTCAGGCTTTCTCCATTCCGTGCGCATCACGGAGAGAAGGGTCTCATCCGCTCTAAAGACACGCTGTGTCCGTCCGGCGGGATCGGAGGACTACCCCATGTCAACATCATGGTCCCCCGACCTGATGGACTTGAGTAACTTCTGCGTCTTTTCTGGAGGGAAAAAGCAAGAAGTAGATTCTTCTTCCTCAGAAAAAGAAGACCCCGGAGAACAGGGGGTAGGTCTTTCGACCGATGCGACCACCTCCATGGGAGTCTGAGAGGGTCCTGGTAGCCTCTCATTCAGCAGCTGCACCACTCCCTTAATGGAGTCATCCACGTATGTCTTCGTCCACTGAAACATTTCTTGTATCGTGGGTTCCGTGGATGCCGTGCGACAACTCTCACATCTAGAGTACGGACAGCTGTCGTCTAAGGGGGTGTTACATTCGTAACACGCCAGATGCTTCCTCTTGGCCCCAGCTTTACGCTGATCCGGATCCTTAGGGGAAGCCATAGTCTGTAATTAGAAAGAACACAGGTCATAACACCTACAATTTTACCTGGAGGTGGTGAAACAAGACCTTATGGGGGCCCACCAGCACTAGCAGAAAATAGAGCTGTAAAAGAGTAAACCACAATCCCAAGCCAAGCAATACTAAATATCTCAAGGCACAGGGAACTCTGGAGCTAGCTTGTGAAAGCGACGCAACCAGAGCACTGACTGACAGGCTCTGGGCGCTTAAGAGGAGGAAGCCCCGCCCCCTGGGCGGGGCCTCAATCGTAACTAGCCCAGAGGGATAACAGAGCCTAAACAGGCTCAGCAAGCCCTAAATGTCTCCCCCACCTAATCCTGGATCCCAGGGTGACATGGGGAGAAAGTTTTAATAAAAGTAGTGAGGTTTAAACCCTCACAGCATCGCTATGGAAAAACCGGAAGTGACGTAGCGCACCTAGTGCGCGTCACTTCCGGAGATGGCGGCGCCCATAGCGCCGCCACATGCGGCGAGAGAAGGACGGGATACCGCAGCACTCGAGTGGAAGAAGAGGGGAGGGGACACCCCCCTCCCCGACAGTACCCCAGCGGCACCCGACGGCCATAGCGCCGCTCACATGCGGCGAGGGAGGACGGGATACCACAGCTGGGTTCAAAGAAAAGGGGAGGGGACACCCCTCACCCCGACGGTACCCCAGATAGAAACCCCGACCAGCCTATAATAAAGGCAATGAGAGGCCATGGAGGGCAAACTTTAGATCTAAAAAAAAATAGAGCCCCTAGCACTCTTCAGCTCCCAGAGGGGGAGCAACACCGCCAGTCCATCTGTCCAGAGGACAGAAAAAAAACACACGGTGGGCTGGGGGGTGATCTCCTCCCTTTCAGGGAGCTGAAGATCGTTTATTGGTTCTTTGGGCTCATTAAAATTCCGCCGGTCCTACCAGTCCACAGGGGCAGTTAACCCCATCTGTGCTGCTGGTAGGACGTAAGGGAATCAAGCGTTTCATTCAAAATAGTCAACAGGGTCGCAAGAAGCGTGTGGAAAAACCAAGGCGCAAAATAACTGCCCATGAACTGAGAAAAGTCAAGCGTGCAGCTGCCAAGATGCCGCTTGCCACCAGTTTGGCCATATTTCAGAGCTGCAACATCACTGGAGTGCCCAAAAGCACAAGGTGTGCAATACTCAGAGACATGGCCAAGGTAAGAAAGGCTGAAAGACGACCACCACTGAACAAGACACACAAGCTGAAACGTCAAGACTGATTTTTCTAAGGTTTTATGGACTGATGAAATGAGAGTGAGTCTTGATGGGCCAGATGGATGGGCCCGTGGCTGGATTGGTAAAGGGCAGAGAGCTCCAGTCCGACTCAGACGCCAGCAAGGTGGAGGTGGAGTACTGGTTTGGGCTGGTATCATCAAAGATAAGCTTGTAGGGCCTTTTCGGGTTGAGGATGGAGTCAAGCTCAACTCCCAGTCCTACTGCCAGTTTCTGGAAGACACCTTCTTCAAGCAGTGGTACAGGAAGAAGTCTGCATCCTTCAAGAAAAACATGATTTTCATGCAGGACAATGCTCCATCACACGCGTCCAAGTACTCCACAGCGTGGCTGGCAAGAAAGGGTATAAAAGAAGAAAATCTAATGACATGGCCTCCTTGTTCACCTGATCTGAACCCCATTGAGAACCTGTGGTCCATCATCAAATGTGAGATTTACAAGGAGGGAAAACAGTACACCTCTCTGAACAGTGTCTGGGAGGCTGTGGTTGCTGCTGCACGCAATGTTGATGGTGAACAGATCAAAACACTGACAGAATCCATGGATGGCAGGCTTTTGAGTGTCCTTGCAAAGAAAGGTGGCTATATTGGTCACTGATTTGTTTTTGTTTTGTTTTTGAATGTCAGAAATGTATATTTGTGAATGTTGAGATGTTATATTGGTTTCACTGGTAAAAATAAATAATTGAAATGGGTATATATTTGTTTTTTGTTAAGTTGCCTAATAATTATGCACAGTAATAGTCACCTGCACACACAGATATCCCCCTAAAATAGCTAAAACTAAAAACAAACTAAAAACTACTTCCAAAAATATTCAGCTTTGATATTAATGAGTTTTTTGGGTTCATTGAGAACATGGTTGTTGTTCAATAATAAAATTAATCCTCAAAAATACAACTTGCCTAATAATTCTGCACTCCCTGTAGATGTCAAATTCATATGTTTAAATGAACAAAAAATATAAAATTGGATTAAAAACATAGCTAACGAAATCCCCCCCTCTTGAAAAAACCCCAAATAATAATAGTTGAAATTCGATAACACGTGGTCGTCACAGGTGTTTAATTCCTCCGAGGTCCCAAATATTAGGCATTCAAAGGAACAAAAAATAACAAGTAATTATGTGGCTGGAGGTATATTAGAAGGTCATTCAATGTCAATTTTACTGCAGGCCAGTTGTTCCCATTACCCTAGTTGTTCCAACGACGTTTGTCCCCCTGTATAGCTGCGGTATCTCAGCAGAACTGCACACAAATGCTGCACAATACAAATGCACTATATAGAAATTATATTATAGGTATCTCACACCCCTGCCTCAATCAGATTTTTTGGGGGCAACTGGTATATCACAATAGTTGCAATTAGTTGTTTCAATGGCAATTGTCCCTCTGTATAGGGACAAAGGCCATTGAAACAACTAACAGGGTACGACTTGCATACATGCTGGACATAAAACGCCAACTTACCAGACATGTAACAACAAGACCAAACTCTGAACCACCGGCAACAGTATGCGTGGCAACCATGTCACGGCGCACACAGCCAAAGCCGAGACACTGTCACCACATGCCATAACAGCAACACGTTTCCACCGGCAGCAGCAAGCATGGCACCAGTGTCACGGTGCACACAGCAAAGGCCGTGACACTCCCACCCCTCAAAGCCCCCCCAACAGAAAAATGGGAAACTAAATGTAACACTCAATCAACAACAGGGAGAGGGGAAAAAAAAAGTAGCAGAATCAGCATCAGTGCAAGGGAGTCTCCCCAGAACTTCTTCCGGCAGCCCCTGGAGCAACACACAGGAACCAGGGCGCCAGCACCAAACAGCCAGGAGAGACCGCACTGATCACTCCGTCCACACTCAGACACGGTTCACACCAAGTCGCTGCCAGCATGCATCCCCCACCAGCAGAGGTCGCAATAACGCCTGTACAAGCGTCATCGACGCCTGTTCAGGCCATTTTACTCCCTGGAAAAAGTCTAAGGCATACCGATACGTCTTAGACTTTTCCCTGCCATTCATAAGTGTAGTGAATGCTGTGAACGGCGCAGGCAGCGCAGCGATGCTGCTGCTGCCTGAGACAACCAATAACGCTATTCACATGGTTATTGCAGACAATTATAATATAATAGATACATAAATCAGGATATCAAATCGTGAATATCGGAGGATTATAGTCCTAAAAGGGACATAACATATATTGTGTATTGTGTATTAAGTGGAGAAAAGGGGGTGCGGTCTATAAGGATGCACCACGCAAGTGATCATCCCCATATACCTAAAGGATCATAGAGTACCGAGTGTTGTCCACACCCCGCATCCCCACATTCCAATTCTACCCCCTATACATCTCCTGTAGCCATAACTTCCTCCATTCACGACTTATCCATTTTTCTTTCAAGTGTGAAGCGATGATTCAAGTGTGAACCCCATTCTTTTATTCTGGACCTACACAGCCAAGGCGGCTGCCACCATTCTCCTCCACCATGAAAAAAACTTAAAGAATAGATGAATCCTTTTTGGATCCCAAAAGTCCTAAAAATGAAAAACGAAATAAAATAATTAGAATAGACACCAAAAGGTGATCACATAACCAAATTGGTAAACGAGGAAAAACCCCACATAAGCGCGAGAGAACCCAACATTCTACATAATGTTCCACTTAAAGTCCACATTCAGACCCTTAGGTTTGAGTGACTGTAGGCGATGTATCCACCGCAGTTCCCGTTGTTTAAGGGTCACTGTACGGTCGCCACCTCATCTACCCCTTTGAACCTGATCTATAATCATACATTTAAGGTCTTTCTCAGTATGGCCAAACTCCACAAAGTGTTTAGGGACCGGTAGGTCCAATCTTTTGCGTCTTATCGAGAATCGGTGATTGTTCAAACGCGTTTTCATGTCACATGTGGTCTCCCCCACATAGAGGAGACCACATGGACATTTCAACACGTAAATAACAAACGTGCTATCACACGTCAAATAATGACGAATGTCATATTGTACTCCAGTTTCAGGATGTATAAACACATTACCCCTAATCATATAGGTGCAGTCAGGGCCGGCCTTTGGGGTGTGCGGGCTGTGCGGCCGCACAGGGCGCCATAGTAACAGGGGCGCTGGGCGGCCGACAGCTCGCAATGTAATCTGCGGCAGGCGAGGCTGTACTTGTGTTCTCCTTCGGGGCGCCCCCTCCATCTCCCCCTCCCCTGTCTGACCTGATTCCTCCCCTGTGTCTGACCTGCCTGCTGCCCCCGCCGCTGCCAATAAGAAGAGAGACAGGAGGAGGAGGGGAGGAGCTGTGGCCACTGCGCCACCAATGAAGAAAACTGACCTGAAATACAAATACAGGAGGCGGGTGCTGGAATCAAATAGCCGACACCCGACCTCTGTGACAGGGAGCTGTGATCAACTGCAGTTGAGTTAACCCTTCAGGTGCGGTACCTGAGGGGTTAACTGCCGCTGATCGCAGCTCCCTGTCACAGAGGTCGGGTGCCGGCTATTTGATTCCAGCACCCGCCTCCTGTATTTGTATAAGAAACGTTGGTGGCACAGTGCGCCTCCCCCCCCCCCAAACACCCCAGTATAAGAAACATAATTGGTGGCTCAGTGCGCCCCCCCCCCTAGTATAAGAAACGTTGGTGGCACAGTGCGCCCCCCCCAGTATAAGAAACATTGGTGGCTCAGTGGGAAGTGCCAATGAGGGTTAAAAAACTCACCTCCTCCAGTTGATCGCGTAGCTGCCGGTCTTTCTTCAGGACCTGTGGTGACGTCACTGAGCTCATCACATGACCCATTACCATGGTGATGGATCATGTGATGTATCATGTGATGAGCACAGTGATGTCACCACAGGTCCTTTGACAGGTCATGAAGAAAGTACAGAAGACGATCAATTGGAGGAGGTGAGTTAATTATTTTTTTATTTTTTAACCCTCATTGGCACTGCCCACTGCGCCACCAATGTTTATTATATTGAGGGGGGGCGCACTGCGCCACCAATGTTTATTATATTGAGGGGGGCCGCACTGCGCCACCAATGTTTATTATATTGAGGGGGGGCGCACTGCGCCACCAATGTTTATTATATTGAGGGGGGGCGCACTGCGCCACCAATGTTTATTATACTGGGGTGTTGGGGGGGGCGCACTGCGCCACCAATGTTTATTATATTGAGGGGGGCGCACTGCGCCAATGTTTATTATACTGGGGTGTTGGGGGGCGCACTGCGACACCAATGTTTATTATACTGGGCTGTTGGGGGGGCGCACTGCGCCACCAATGTTTATTATACTGGGGTGTTGGGGGGCGCACTGCGCCACCAATGTTTATTATACTGGGGTGTTGGGGGGGCGCACTGCGCCACCAATGTTTATTATACTGGGGTGTTGGGGGGCGCACTGTGCCACCAATGTTTATTATACTGGGGTGTTGGGGGGGGGCGCACTGCGCCACCAATGTTTATTATACTGGGGTGTTGGGGGGCGCACTGCGCCACCAATGTTTATTATACTGGGGTGTTGGGGGGGGCGCACTGTGCCACCAATGTTTATTATATTGGGGGGGCGCACTGCGCACAACGATGGGTTAGGGAAATTTCACAGCAGAGTGCGCATGCGCTGGGAGCCTCGCCGGCGGTTAGGGTAGGGAAAAATTATGGGCCAGTGCACAGGTGCGGTGATCGGATGGATGTTCTCAGCAGGACACGCGCACTCTGCTGTGAAACTTCCCTAACCTGACATTGTGCGCCTGTGCGGCGCTGCACACCTCCTCATGTCATGTCCGGTGCGACCGGAAGTGACGAGGGTAGGGAAATCTCACGAAGTAGGGAAGTATAACATTACACCGGCCTTTGGGGTGTGTGGGCTGGTAACTACTTGGTTGGATAGTCAGCCAGCCTATGGCATGATGCCAGCAACAAGCAGTGTTTTTTTTTTTTTTGGGGGGGGGGCGCCACAAGGTTAGCTCGCACAGGGCGCCTGGACACCTAAGGCCCTGGGTGCAGTTCACACATGTAAGGCACGGGAACACCCAAAAGGTGTAGGAAGGGTTCATGGAAAACTGGGCCAATCGGGGAAGGTGCAGTCACTGCTTGAGAAAAATCCCATTGAGAGGATTGAAACGTCGCATGCTTGGTGATTAAAGCTTCTTTTACTTCTTCACTACTCGGATGTGCTGCGGAGTTCATTTATTCTATATTGTTTGGAGGTGGATCGCCGACTCAGCCGCTGGCACTCCGTCTGTACCTTTCAGACAGTGGTGCTGCCCACATTCCTTGGTCTATATATATATATATATATATATATATATATTTTTTTTTTATACTCTTTTATATGAAGATTCTTTTTATATAGAAGATATATGACAGGTCTGTAAAGTTTTAGCAGCATGCTCGATCAACACTAGTTATTGGGTATTTTTTACCCTACGCCTTTCCTTATTAACTGTTGTAGTCCCTCCCTCCATTCCACCCCAGTTCCTCCATCTGCACTCTCTGTCCCTCCTATAATGTAATTACCCTTCCCCCAAGTCCCTAGTTTAAACCTCCTCCAAATTTCTAGCCATCTTCTCTATAAAAACAACTGCACCTTCCCCGATTGGCCCAGTTTTCCATGAACCCTTCCTACACCTTTTGGGTGTTCTTGAGCCACTTGTTTACCCCTCTACTCTCCTGCTGCCTTTCTGGTGTGCTTTGCGGTACAGGTATAGAGAATACCTTTAAGATCTTTGCCCTGAGCTTGCAATCGAAGTCCCTAAAATTATTTTAAGGATCCTCCACCTATCTCTTTGTCATTGGTGCCAATGTGCACCATGACTGCTTGGTCTTTACCAGCTACTCCCAGTAATCTATAAACCCAATCCACAATATGTGGAACTCAAGCAGCAGGAAGACAATTCTCTGTGCAGATTGCCCTATCTGTACCGCCAAATGATTGAATCTCCCACTACCAGGACTCCTTGTTGGAGCTGATATTCCTTAGACTGGCAGCTAACATTCCCCTGACCATCCAGTTAGGATGCATACGCAATTATGAATCCATTTCACCTACTTTTATGTAAATGAAAAAGACAATAGGTGCACTGGAGAGGCACGAGCAGGACAACCCCAAAAAGGAAAATGTTTTGCAAATGGTAACTACAGAAAATTACTCTCTCTTTAACCTTCCTTACTGATTCTCTACTAGTTTTGCATTTTGTTAGTACTCTTGTCACTACTGATAACATGAGGTAGTACCTGCATCCTAAACATGCCATCACAAGAAGGTTTTCTGTATCTGGCTCAAGCGCATGGAAAAGATACCAGGATACAGGCCCTTACACAAGGGGAGCTAGACAGGGCTGTAGAAGGGCATCAACTCAGCATTAGGAATAGTATCTGCTTCTTTGGGCGAGGAAGAACAGGAGGAACACTGTCAGAGCCAGACTCCATGATAGTAGCATAAGGACCCAATGTTCTCTAGTGGGACCTATGCTCGCAACCCAGTACCATTCAGCTCAATTGGCATTCAGCAGAGAACACCATAATTGGCAAGTCTGTAATTGGTGTCCCGTTCTCTTCACAGATAATAGCAGGTTCACATTGAGCACATGTGAGAGAAGTGAATGAGTCTGGAGATGCCGTGGTAAGTGTTATGCTGCCTGCAGCATCATCTATCAAGCTGGGTTTGGTGGTGGGTGAGTGAGTGATGGTATGGGAATGCATATCCTTGGAAGGTCACACAAACCTTCATGTGATAGCCAATGGGATTCTTACTATTGTTAGGCACCAGGATGAAATCAGAGCCATTGTCAGACCTTAGACTGAAGCAGTGGGGCCTGGGATCCTCTAGAAGCAGGGTGATTCCCAGCCTCATGTGATCACAGTATGTAGGCAGTTCTTGGATGATCAAGGTATTGATGCCATTGACTGGCCCTCTGGTTCCCCAGACCTGAATCCAATTGACATTCTGTATCAGTGCATCCAAAGCTATTAAGTAGTGCCACAAACTGTCTATGCACCCTACTGAGTCACATTATGAGTTGCTGTGGTGAAATTAATGCAAATTGGATCTGCCTGAGGTTTGCATTTTTTTACTTTGAATCCAGCTCACAGTTGGTTGACGATTTTGGTTTTCATTGACAATTGATAAATCATTTGTTTTTAATGAATGACACCATTTATATATGTAAAGATTTTCAACTTGGAAAAAAAAGAACCAATATGTGGTTTAAGTGTTACCTTAATTTTTTGTGTAATTTAGCTTACCATACCTCTTGTGCACTAATAATATACTGCACTTGAGCATGAATTGTCTACTAGGACTAAATACTTTAATAAGATATTTCGGAACATCAATACAGTTAGACAGTCGGGAGCACATATTATCTAATAAACCTGCTTATATTTCTTTGATTCTTCTATTTTAACAGCATGTTGAGCAATTGTTACCAATAAATGTCCATTAAAAAAAATCTATGAAGTTCTGTAAGAATGCTCATTTACCTCTTGCTAAGCGATTGAAGGATAAAACTTCACCTGTCTCTGACCGCAATAGATTTTGAAATTCAGATCTGATATAATAAAAGCCACAGATTGTATTACAGAGCTGAATACTTTTACCTATGAAAATGTGGCATGTGTGAGAGAATTTAATAACAGAAAAAACAAGACATACTTTTACTTCTAAACCAGGAATATGCCTGAATGTATTTATAATATATTCAGGAATTTATAGACAGCATTAAAAAATATTTGTATATCAGTGACTATAGGTGATGATTTTCTGCTATTTATTTTGTTTAGACTATTCTCTTTGGAAGCCTTTTTGCTTCAGGAAGAACTGTGATCTGTGACTGCAGGTTAGAAACTGTGAATTCAAGTGAATAGTGCAGTACCCCAGACATAAAGTTTTCAAAAATTGCAGTATTTTTCATGTTTTGTCTGTGTGTTTAGCAAAGGGGGGGGGGGGGGGGTTGTGGTTTGCAATGGTTGGCAGGAACAAGGCTAACCACCCTGTTCCTCCCCTCTTAGTAGAAGTGGGCTGGTCCCACTTCCTGCCAGGAGAGGGAGTTCCAGTCTAGGGGGAGAGGAGAGTTCCTATTATGATTGTGGGGGAGCCAGGAAGCACATGTGAGAGCTCCTACTCCCAGGAATGATATGTTATTCCCCTGGGAGGGAAACTCAGAAACCTGATATTCTTTTAATGGGAGAACAACTTTAATCCTGCCTCAAGGAAAAGATTGAGAGGCAAGACAGCAGAGTGATCAGCTAAATAAAGTTTTCCAGACACTGATGAAAGGTGAGGGACAACAGCACAGACACCAGCACCTACCTGAACCATCACTAGGCCAGACAAACATTAACCCTGTACTATAGTGGACACTTATATCCACAAGTGCTTGTTAGTGCCAAACTATTGCCATTTAATCAACGACTATACCGCCTTAACTGGTGCCAGAGAAACTACACTTTGTATTTATTGCTGCTGGATGTGCCACGAGTTATATTTTGTACTAAGTAAAGAGAGACTGTTATATGTTTACTTCTGAACTGATTCTTTAAACTACAATTTCTGCCAAACTACCATAGCAGCCCGCAGCTGCCATAGATTTTAGTCTAGGCACACGGAAGCCAGAGGATGCAACTAATTTATGAGAAGACCTGCACCTCATCATGAATTAGACAAATACTCTGGAAGCACAGAGGATATTATAGACCAGAATAAAACGCCAGTCTATGATAAATTCCCCCTTAAAATGACCCTGGAAAAAAACTACAAGTGGCCCAATGTTGTAGGTTTGTCCAAATTGGCAGAAAGTGAGGCCAATACAAATATGTTGGGGCAGTAATACCATAATACAGCTCAAAATATGACCCCAGCATAATGAAATACCATAGTGCAGCACAAACTGCTGTTCATGCAGGATCAAATACTAAAGTGAAGCACAGAATACTGCCCCAAAAGCCAGACAGAAGCACAGAATACCTCCTAACTCCTCTTCTATGGTGCCCAGACCTCTGCTACTGCTGTGCTGTCCTCCCCTCCTTTCAATTTCCTTAGTGCAAAGTAGAACTTAAAATATATACAGTAGCAGTAGGCTTTGGTGCAATTCTTCTCTGCCTCAAGCTGGGGGGTGTGGTGGCTGGTTGTGTGGCAATTGATTGGCACTTGCAGATATAGGTGTCCACTGTAATACTGCCTTGATGTTTGTCTGGCCTGGGGTTTGTTTAGTGATGAGGGTGTCTTTGGCACGTTTATCCTCACCTCGTAGCAGTGTCTGTAAAGCTGTAATAGCCCCCCTGTATAATATAGAATGGCCCCCTGTATAATTATTATATATAATGGCCCCCTGTATAATTATTATATATAATGACCCCTCTGTAATATTAGGATATATAATGGCCCCTCTGTATAATTACTATATATAATGACCCCCTGTATTATTATAATATATAATGGCCCCCTTCGTATTATTAGGATATATAACGGCCCATTATATATCCTAATATTACAGAGGGGCCATTATATATTATAATAATACAGGGGGTCATTATATATAGTAATTATACAGAGGGGCCATTATATATCCTAATATTACAGAGGGGCCATTATATATTATACAGAGGGGCCATTATATATAATAATAATAATAATAATAATAATAATAATACAGAGGGGGCCATTATATATAATAATAATAATAATAATAATAACTATAACTAATAATAAAACTCTGCACAGACTAGATGCGGCTGAAAAAAGGTATCATGGTGGTCACATCTCCGAATGAATACGTTGAGGAATGTCTACATCAGAGGAGATGTCACTGGATGGATGAGGTATGTGGTGCTGTATTCTAATGTATATTTTGTAGTGATGTATGTAAATGTCCAAACACATATCTGTTTCACGGTAGGGTTGGAGGGTGGATTGAGAATTTGGCCCACCCTGCAGCATCCTGGCCCCAGAATTCAGGTCACACTGTGCGTGTTCTAAATTCTGAGGCCTCACACCCATCTACTACATTATCTTTACTCAGAGAATTATCACTGTATTATCTGTGGTGTTACATAGGACTACAACATTATCTGTAAAAAGGGGTGTGTCCACAGGTTGGTGGGGCGTAATACATGGCTCGGCCTGGGTGCTGGCAACCCAGGCTACGCCACTGATTGTATGTATTTTACTCACTGTCTATCACGGTCGGCGTGACTATCACATACGTGACGCAGAGGGAGGGAACAAGGAAGGCCCTGCCCAAGTGAGAGGGAAGGTGGTGACCCCTGACTCACCTAGCGGCTGGCACCTGGCTGCCCTGACATCCCTAGACGGGTTCCTCACCCGTACGCCGATCACGTGCCTAAAGCCCTGGCTTTCCCTAAGCTGAGCCCTAGATAGTGAACAGGGTGGTGGGAACACTAGTCCGCACCACTAGCTCTAAAGGAAAACACCAAGGGAAGGACAGACAATACAAACTCAACATATAATCCCAGGTGGGCGACAACAGGAGACAACAAGAAGCCCAACAGGGATCCGGAGGGTAGCACTCTGGAACGACAACCAGGATTCACAGCTCCAGTGGGTCAGTATAGATGTCCAGGCAGGAAGCTCTATAACTGGCAACTAGAGAAGTGTGAGGGGAGAATATAAGGAGGTTGGGAGTGGCAGACAAGAAACAGCTGAGGAGGAGAAGCTACGGATCCCTGATTGAGACAAAAAGGATAGCAAGGCAAACACAGAAAACAATCACTAAGAAACAACGTGATCTTTAGATATAGAGCGCGCAGCCACCCGCTGCGACCTCCTGACCCCGGGTATAACGGAGTCAGACGTGGCTCTTGATACCCTCGTGACAGTACCCCCCCTTTCACGAGGGGCCTCCGGACACTCAGGACCAGGTCTCTCCAGATGAGAGGTATGGAAAGCCTGAATTAACCTGTTGGCGTTTACCTCTGACGCTGGAACCCACATTCTTTCTTCGGGACGGTAACCCCTCCAATGCACCAGATACTGAAGAGAGCGGCGGACCCGACGAGAATCAACAATTCTGGCTATTTGAAACTCCAGATTACCATCCACAATAACAGGAGGAGGTGGCAGTGGTGATGGTTCTAGAGGTGGAACATACTTCTTGAGTAACGATTTATGGAAGACGTTATGGATCTTAAAAGTCTGAGGTAGCTCCAGGCGAAAAGCCACAGGGTTAATGACGGCTACTATTTTATAAGGACCAATGAACCTAGGGCCCAGTTTCCAAGAGGGAACCTTCAACTTAATATTCCTAGTAGACAACCACACATAGTCATTCACTCCTAGGTCCGGACCTGGCGACCGTTTCTTATCGGCCATGCATTTATATTTACCACTTATCTTTTTCAAGTTAACTAGCACCTTCTGCCATACCGATGAAAGAGATGAAGAAAACCTTTCCTCTTCGGGAACCCCAGAAGTACCCCCCTCTTTGAAAGTACAAAATTGGGGATGAAAACCGTATGCACCAAGGAATGGTGACTTGCCAGTGGACTCCTGATAATGATTATTTATGGCAAACTCAGCTAACGGTAAATATGATGACCACAACTCTTGGTTTTCAGACACAAAACACCTTAAATATGTTTCTAGGTTTTGGTTGGTACTCTCAGTTTGTCCATTCGACTGAGGATGGAAAGCTGAGGAAAAGGACAAGTGTACCCCCAAACGGGAACAAAAAGCTTTCCAAAACTTAGAAATAAACTGGGTTCCCCGATCCGAAACCACATCGGAAGGGACCCCGTGAAGCTTCACGATTTCACTGATAAACACCTGAGCAAGAGTTTTAGCATTAGGAAGTGCGGGTAGCGCAATAAAGTGTACCATTTTGCTAAACCTGTCTACTACTACCAAAATAACTGTTTTACCCGCAGACAACGGTAAGTCGGTGATGAAATCCATTGACAGATGTGTCCATGGCCTATTGGGGATAAAAAGTGGCAATAAAGACCCTGCTGGACGTGTATGAGAGACTTTCGCGCGTGCACAAGTAGAGCAAGTAGACACGAAATCCATTACATCCTGACGCAACCTTGGCCACCAAAAACGACGAGATAATAGCTCCAAGGTTGCTTTACTACCCGGGTGCCCAGCAAGTGCCGAATTATGATGTTCTTTTAATAATTCAAGACGCAGGTTTAACGGTACAAACAATTTCTCTGAGGGGCAAGAGGCCGGGGCGTCCCCCTGGACCTCTAACACCTTTCCCTCTAGAACAGAGTGTACAGCAGAGACAACCACTCCTCTTTGTAAAATAGGTACCGGATCACTAACATTACCCCCTCCAGGGAAACTACGAGATAACGCGTCTGCCTTGGTATTTTTTGCCCCAGGACGATAGGTGATTACAAAGTTAAATCTGGTAAAGAATAACGACCACCTAGCTTGTCTAGGGGTGAGACTCTTAGCCGATTCTAGGTACAGAAGGTTTTTGTGATCCGTAATCACCGTGACGGGGTGGATTGCTCCCTCTAAGAAGTGACGCCACTCTTCAAGCGCCAGTTTAATCGCCAACAGTTCCCTATTTCCAATATCATAGTTCTTCTCTGCAGAAGATAATTTTTTGGAAAAGAAAGCGCAAGGGCGCCATTTGCCAGGAGACGGACCCTGAGACAATACAGCCCCCACTCCCACCTCTGACGCATCTACCTTAACAATAAAAGGCTGGGAGACATCAGGTTGAATTAGAACAGGTGCCGAGGTAAACCTCTCTTTTAGAGAGGAAAATGCATTTTTAGCGGCGTCAGACCATTTGGAAAAATCAGTCCCCTTTCTAGTCATGTCGGTTAGGGGTTTAACGATCACTGAATAATTTTTAATTAACTTTCTATAGAAATTTGCGAAACCCAAAAACCGTTGTAGGGCTTTAAGGTTCTCAGGAAGATCCCAATCTAAAATTGCCTGGACCTTCCCAGGATCCATACGGAAACCTGAAGCAGATAATAGATATCCCAGGAACTGTATTTCCTGAACGGCGAAGACACATTTTTCAATTTTCGCATATAATTTATTCGTCCGTAGGACCTGCAGTACTTGCCTGACATGCACCTCATGTGGTTTCAGATCAGCCGAATAAATTAAGATATCATCTAGGTATATGACTACAAACCTGCCGATGAGATGACTAAAAATATCATTAACGAAATGTTGGAAGACAGCGGGGGCATTGGTCAGACCGAAAGGCATAACTAGATTTTCATAATGCCCCTCAGGGGTGTTAAAAGCTGTCTTCCACTCATCCCCTTCCCTGATACGAATCAGATTGTAGGCCCCCCTAAGATCAAGTTTGGAGAACCACCTAGCACCCGCAATCTGATTAAAAAGGTCAGGAATGAGAGGAAGAGGGTATGGGTCTCGGATGGTTATCTGGTTTAGCTCACGGAAATCTAGGCAAGGACGCAGGCCCCCATCTTTCTTTTTAACAAAGAAAAACCCTGCAGCCACGGGTGAAGAAGAGGGTCTGATGTGTCCCTTAGCCAGACTCTCGGAGATATAATCTTTCATGGCTTGTCTCTCGGGACCCGAAAGATTATACAACCTGGACTTGGGTAATTTTGCACCGGGAATCAGGTTAACCGGGCAATCATAAGGACGATGAGGTGGTAGCTTCTGACAACCCTTTTCAGAAAAAACTTCCTCAAAGTCCGAAATAAATGTAGGTAGGGAAGCTATGGAGGCGATTAAGCAATTGTTATTTAAGCAATTCTCTCTGCAATGCTCACTCCACTCCAATATCTCCCTGGCCTGCCAATCCACCACTGGATTGTGCGCTACCAACCAGGGAAGACCCAATACCACAGGAGAGGGAAGGCCCTCCAGAACGTAACATGAAAGACACTCATTATGGTGGTCCCCTACCCGAAGGTGTAAATTATGAACAATGTGGGTGAGGTTTCTCTGAGACAGAGGAGCCGAATCTATAGCGAATACGGGAAGAGGTCTCTGCAGCGTGCAGAGAGACAAACCCATAGTGCGGGCAAAATGGGCATCTATCAAATTTACCCCTGCTCCACTGTCTAGAAAAAAAGAAATAGACTCCGTCTTAACACCAAAAACAATAACCGCTGGTAACACAAATTGAGATGTTCGTATGGAGGAAACGTATACCCCCCGGCTGACATCCTCCGCACAGCCTGGGGTTAGTAGTTTTCCGACGGTCTTTTGTTTTTGAGAAAGGAGGGACAGACATTAATGAAATGACCCTTCCCCCCAGAGAAAAAACAAGCCCCCCCACTGCGGCGAACCTCAGGAGGACGGACCTGACGAGAAGTTCCGCCTAGCTGCATAGGCTCATCTAAGTCAGTACAGACTAATTGTTGTTTGGGAGAGGTAACCAATTGCTCAGGAATTTTCGATCTCTCCCTAAGACGCCTATCTATTCTGATAGAGAGGGACATAACAGCATCAAGGGAAAGGGGAGTCTCATACAGCGCCAGTGCATCCTTAACCGTTTCAGATAACCCAGAGCAGAACTGACTCCTAAGAGCCGGGTCGTTCCACTGAGTATCCGTAGCCCACCTACGGAACTCTGAGCAATATTCCTCTGCTGACCGATCTCCCTGTAGGAGTCTCCGTAACTTCGACTCAGCCAGGGCGACTCGGTCAGGGTCATCATATATGAGACCCAAAGCCCCAAAAAATCCCTCCACTGACCGGAGAGCCTGGGAACCAGGGGGTAACGAGAACGCCCAGGATTGTGGGTCCCCCTGAAGCAGGGAAATGACAATCCCTACCCGCTGTTCTTCATTACCTGAGGAGTAAGGGCGCAACTTAAAGTATAATTTGCAGGCCTCACGGAACGTCGCAAATTTGTCCCTTCCCCCAGAAAATCTGTCAGGAAGAACAACCTTGGGTTCTGTAACAACCTGGTTACCCATAGCAACCGCTGGGGGTGCGGTCTGCTGCATTTGCTGCTGTTGTTGGAGGACAGACGACTTCAATCCTGCCACCTCCAAAGACAGGCCTTGAAGCTGTTTTGCCAAGGCAGCAATAGGATCCATATTGGATTCTAAGTAGAGAAAAAAAAAAAAAAAAAGTAAGCGCCAGTTATAATATCACGGTCGGCGTGACTATCACATACGTGACGCAGAGGGAGGGAACAAGGAAGGCCCTGCCCAAGTGAGAGGGAAGGTGGTGACCCCTGACTAACCTAGCGGCTGGCACCTGGCTGCCCTGACGTCCCTAGACGGGTTCCTCACCCGTACGCCGATCACGTGCCTAAAGCCCTGGCTTTCCCTAAGCTGAGCCCTAGATAGTGAACAGGGCGGTGGGAACACTAGTCCGCACCACTAGCTCTAAAGGAAAACACCAAGGGAAGGACAGACAATACAAACTCAACATATAATCCCAGGTGGGCGACAACAGGAGACAACAAGAAGCCCAACAGGGATCCGGAGGGTAGCACTCTGGAACGACAACCAGGATTCACAACTCCAGTGGGTCAGTATAGATGTCCAGGCAGGAAGCTCTATAACTGGCAACTAGAGAAGTGTGAGGGGAGAATATAAGGAGGTTGGGAGTGGCAGACAAGAAACAGCTGAGGAGGAGAAGCTACGGATCCCTGATTGAGACAAAAAGGATAGCAAGGCAAACACAGAAAACAATCACTAAGAAACAACGTGATCTTTAGATATAGAGCGCGCAGCCACCCGCTGCGACCTCCTGACCCCGGGTATAACGGAGTCAGACGTGGCTCTTGATACCCTCGTGACACTGTCCTTACAAATCTTCAAAGAGCAGCATGCTTCCTGCAGTTCAGTTGCTAGTAGTGTGATCTGTGCCTGTGCAGTGTGGCAATGGATATGGTAGCTGCTTGTGTGCCTGCACAGGCAAAGAACAGGCTATAGACACCAGTACCACTACATTAAACTGTAGTGGTTCTGGGACTATAGTGTCCTTTTAATCTGAGGTAAATTAGTTTCCAATGTAGTATTAATAACTAAACAATTAAATAATAAACATATTGCATTGTCTACTTACCACCAGGACAATAAGATGATCTGGTCTCTGGCTGCAGTCTGGCTCTTGGTCTGGCTCTGGGGACTCCCTTGTCACTCTCTTCCCCCCCCCCCTCCCTTGTCACTCTTATCCCCCCTTCCTTGTCACTCTCTTTCTCACCCCGCCCCTTGTCACTCTCTCCCTCTCCCTTGTCACTCTCATTCCCCCCCTCCCTTGTCACTCTCATTCCCCCCCCTCCCTTGTCACTCTCATCCCCCCTCCCTTGTCACTCTCATTCCCCCCCTCCCTTGTCACTCTCATTCCCCCCCTCCCTTGTCACTCTCATTCCCCCCCTCCCTTGTCACTCTCATTCCCCCCCTCCCTTGTCACTCTTATTCCCCCCCTCCCTTGTCACTCTTATTTCCCCCCCCACTCCCTTGTCACTCTCATTTCCTCCCCCCCTCCCTTGTCACTCTCATTCCCCCCCCACCTCTAGTGTAGCGTGGCCGAGCTCTGTTCGGTCCGCAAGCATTTGTTTCCTGTACCCGGCCGGACTGAAAGGAAGTGCACACTAAGTGAGCACTTCCTGTCAGTCCGGCCGGGTACAGGAAACAAAAGCTCCTGTACTGCGGACCGAACAGAGCTTGGCCACGCTACATTAGTCCCTCTCTTCAGGCTGCGCCCGGGCGGTGCACAATCATAGACGCGCCAGCCCGGGCAGTGCAGCAGCCGCCCGGTGTGGGGGAGGGCCCGCCGCCGTACTTTAAAAAAAAAACTTGCGGCAGGACCGGGCCGCCACTTAACCAACGTTTTTTTTTTAAAACGCACGGGGCCAGCGCCCATGCTAAATTGCGCCCTAGGCGGCTGCCTAGGTCGCCTTACAGGTGGCGCCGGCCCGTTGCACAGGCGATCAATGGAATCAGCTGATATAATTTTCATGCTAGCTGGGCTAGGAGTTCCACTGTATGAAATTGGGTACATAAGATCCAGATGATCCCAGCATTAATAATGGGAGCATCAGTTTTTTACATAGGTACTTAGCCAGAGGTTATGAGGAGGTGCCTGTAGTTTGGTAGCACCATGTGCTTCTACCTGCCATGAACTTTCCTCTAGGGTCTATGGCCAATTCATCCCTAACTATGGGAAAACTGAAAATTGGAGTACACTGTCCCACTTGTCTGACATTACCAATATTAAGGCCTCATGCACACTACCGTATCTTTCTTGGGGTCCGAAAATTACGGATCCACAAAATGCGGATGTGGTTCATGTGCTGTCAGCATTTTATTTGCGTACTCATAGTTTTCAAGCGGTCAGTGTGCCACATTTTTCATACATGGGGGTCATTTATCATTTCAGTTTTTTTTTATGTCAGTCTTAAGTCATGCTTTGTTTAGCATGCCTGCACCAAATTTATGAAATGATGCATCTTAATAATATGAGGCGTGAGTGCAATGTGGTTTACTCTTTTAGGTATAAAAGTACACCAGGGGGTTGCCTTGTGTGGGTTGCAACTAGAGATGAGTGAAGTTTTGAAAAATTTTAAAACTTTGCAAAGTTCACCAAGAAATTTGATTTGTCCTGAATTAATTTGTCACAAATGACTATAAATCAGGTATACCGAGGCCACTCTGCCTTAGGGTACACCACACAAAGCAAGTTCGGATAGTTCATCAGTAATAAAAAAAATAAATAGTAAAACCCTTTTAATTCACTTATTAAAGCGGGAGATGCAATGAGCAGGAACGGGGTACGCTGATGCCAAATTATGCAGTGGGTCAAGATATGGGTTGTTTAATATGTTCAGTATTTGTTGTGACGCCAATTGCAGCGTGCGCAGGGTACAATCACAGGGCCCTTCAAAGGTGTTATAACTCACGTCCCAGGTTAGGAATGCTAGAGTGGTGTAATATCTCTGTATGGTGGTGATAATGTTGTCAACGGTGTCTCCTACCTGGGTACGGATGGACTCCTGGCTCACTAGCAATAAATTGAGTGTAGTGCTAGTAGAAGTAATAGAGGGATTTTGCAGCAGAAATTGAGATCCAGACCTTTGATAAAGTTCAAACTCGTCTTTACTGAAGAAAACTTTCATCCAAGCAACGTACAGCTTTGGTCTTAGGTCCCAGCAGGTATTGGCAATGGTTGGCAGGAATTTATCTTCTGCTCTATCAACCTGGAGCTTGCAGGAAAGGACGTCTGCTTTGTAGCTCTATACTGTGGCAGGAATTTGGCTTTTGCACTTTCTATCTTCTGCTGTATGGGGACTGACTAGCTGAGGAGGAATATGGCTTCTCCTGGGTCTCTGGACTTTACTCACAGTTATCTTCTCAGGGTATGCTTTCTTCCTGGAACTGGAGTTTGTCTGCTGTTTCATCCAGCCAAAGCTGCAGGGCTCAGGCTGGGGTTTTGATCAATGTCTCAGCCGAGACAAGATCCTGCCTTGGTTCCCTATCTCAAGGAGCTCCTAACACGCACACCCTAACACTACTCTAACTTCATTCTCTCCCCATGCTGCAGGATAAGGGCACAGCCCACTCTGCTCACAGAGGGGGAGCTAAGGTGGAATGAACTATTCCAGCTTAGATATACTAAACTGAACCTAAGTCCTTGCTAACAAATTGCTGCCACCTGCTGGTGAACATGGAAATTACAGCAATTATGGAATTTAACATGGTTTATGCATATTTGTGAATGACATAATGTAAAATTACATCAGATGACAAGGTTAAGGCTCTTAGGAGATAGTAGCGGGGTAAAAGAGTTTCGTAACACAAGTCTGGGGTATTACAGAGACCATTGCAGCAAACTTTTCATCACAGAGGTCCTTTGGATGTTTCTTTGAGGAGCATGTGCGCCCAAATGTCCGAACAACCGAGAGGACCTTATCCTCCACTGCTAAATACAACATGGAATGTATTTATATATGTATGTTATATCTACTGTATAATCTTACCTGCTGTAATATAGATACTGTACTTGTTTTAATGGCTGTGTATTGTATTTATATGTATTCTGTTGTACATGATTGGCTGTGTATTGTATTTATATGTATTCTGTACATGTCCTGCGACCTGTGTGCTATGACTAAGGGCACTGTGTGTTCCTGAAATGCATAAACAGTAGTTTTATCCCCTGCTATATTTTATTGTAGTCCTATAAAAAAGCCTGAAATTATTTTAATCATATGGACCCTGGAGACTTTTTCCTTTATGTAGTCATACATAAAGATTATAAAATCTAAATGGCCAAGTCTTCCATATTCTAAGCTGCTGAACAACGTACCTTGCCTTTAAAGAGACGTTACCAGGTAGTTAGTTAAATTGCATTTAGGAATTGTAGCTGGGGGTGATTGACTGCGGTTAGTCAGTAAGTGATATCCGGTTCATCCACTGATCTGTGTGATAGTGAATGACCCGGATAGTCGGCTCGTGGACCGGGAACCCACGTGGTGGCAGTTACCGAAGTGTAGTGGGGGGGTGTTAGCCGGATGGTAATACCCCGGTCACGTGAGGTCTCTGTGTGTGCGCAGCCTCCGTCACAGACCACTACGTCACAGCTGGGGGATCCGGAGCGATCAGATCCATAGTTCGTGACATGTAGATTGTAAGCCCTCACGGGCAGGGCCCTCTCTCCTTCTGTACCAGTTTGTAACCCGTCTTGTTTATGCTTAGTGCAATTGTCTGTATTATGTATGTGCACCGCTTATCATATGTGCAGCGCTATGGAATGAATGGCGCTTTAATAATAAATAATAATAATAATAATACATGTGTGCCTCACATCTCCATTCATCAAAGTGAAGACAGGACAGCACCACTTGTTAGTAGATTTCTGTGTAAAATGGCTACGGTGCTCGCAGTGCCAGGCCCCCTTGGTAGCCCAAAAAATAAATGAATAACCACAGCACTCCCAATCTTGAATCCAATTTTGTGTTTATTAATACCGAAAAAAATAGCAACGTTTCGACAGCAATGTTTTTTAGCTTGAAAAAAACTTTGCTGTCGAAACGTTGCTATTTTTTTTTGTGTTAATAAACACAAAATTGGATTCAAGATTGGGAGTGCTGCGGTTTTTCATAATTTTTTTTGGCTCACATCTCCATTCACCACTACTTTAGGAGTGAGCTGGTTATAAAGTATTAAACTTCTGTGCAGACATTTACAGTGGATGCAGGTGTCAGAGGCTTATGTTCTACAGGCTTTTTCAAACAATCCCATGGAAAGTAATCGCTGATCACCATATGAATTTAGCCTTAGGTGTGTCCACACACTCAGTTTTGAAAGCAAAAACCAGGAGTAAATTAAGAAAAATAGGAGAAGTTATATTTGTCATTTATACTTTCTCTCCTTTTTTATCCACTCGTGATTTTGGCTTCCGAAACAGCACCAAGAAACCTGACCATGTGGTCATATCTTTATAGTCACACATATAGTGACTGCTTAGCCCATTTTAAAAATACCTAATAAACATGCAGCACCACAGGAGAAAGCAAAGTATCTGAGTATGTTCATAACTGCTTGTATTCCATCCAAGAGGTCTCCAACTTTGTAATTTTCTAGATAAAATTCATAGATTCTTCTAATCAATAAGGCAATTAGCATTGGGAATCCCATTATAGCCCTTTAGCAGTATCCTTATAGCATTGATATGGTACTGTGTGGGCACATATGTGATGTGGAAGCTCTATTATGAATGTTCATATATATCCTGCAGTATTGAATAAAATAATGGAATGATGCATGAGTCAGGATCTTTGTCAAGAATAGAAACACTTCCGCTCATGTTTCTAATGCATGAATATTTCAGCTAATACATATGAACTCATTATCATCAATGATTGTGCATTGCAGTACTAAAAAATTGCAGAATGGACAATAAATAATGTGGCTTAAATTACAGGGAATGTCATGATGGCTATTCTCCTGTGGCCTATGATTATGGTTATCATATGCATCTGATTCAAGAATCTCTTCAGATAATGGTTTTATTTATTATCCAGGTCATTGCCTTTTACAAGTCATCAGTTTTTATTTTTGGGCTAAACCAAAACTAGAATTAATTATATTTCATTTCTTGATATTATTTTATAATATAAGAGCTACATTTCATAATTATATAGTATATACATATTCTATATACTTGTGATATGATTAAACAATCTATAGCTTTGCAGTTATTTTTTGAGTTTCGTTATTTTGTAGATGTACAGGGGATTAAGGTTTCTTTCACACTGCCGGCAGGAGTTCCAACAGGCTGTTCCGGCAGAGACCTGCCTACTGGAGCTTCCTGGATAGCTGCCAGCCCAATTGACTATAATGGGGTCTGGTGGAGATCCAGCCACTACCTGGCAAAAATGGAGGGATTCGGCCAAACAAATAGCACTGCATGCAGGCTGCAGACAATTGCTAAAAGCTCATTATTCCCAGAGAACCCATTTAAGGTGCTTTGGAAGCATTAAAGGGGTTGTCCGAGTTATGAAAAAAAATTATATAGCACTGAAAATCTGATGGGCAGCAATATATAACTAAGCTAAGCAAGTTTTATGCAAAAGAAATATATATATATTTCCTCATTTCCCTGGTTCTTTTCTGGCCCTTTGTTTACATGCAATAAAAACAATCTCTGCCCCTCTCTCTGCTCTGCTAAGGGAGTGAATACAAGAGCTGCCCTGAGTGACATGTCTGCCTGCTGGGAGACTCTGCAGCATGTTGTATGTGTAGGACTACAAGTCCCAGCTGTATAATGACCCTGCTAAGGGAGTGAATACAAGAGCTGCCCTGAGTGCTATGTCTGCCTGCTGAGAGAATCAACAGCAACTTGTAAGTGTAGAACTACAAGTCCCACTTGTATAATGACACTGCTAATACACACAGGATCTTCCCCCTACCTTCTTGTGCAATGCTCTCTCTAGTCTGTCAGATCCTGTGCCCAGAATTGTCACTGCTGAGGCTAGCCAGTATGTGCAGCTAAAGGGGTTAAGAATCTTAGGAGAGAGAGAGAGAGCAGACGGCAGTGGAGGGGGGCGTGGCCATCACAGCGACGTCTCGTTTACAGGCTTGTAAACGACCTTTATCAGAGCAGGGAGAGAAGCTGACATCACAGGTCATGTGACCCTCAGTGAAATCTGAGAAAGGAGCAACTACAGATGCAGTAAGTGCATGGTAAAGCTGTTACATTTGCTTAGTTAGGAACATAGAAAGAACAAAAAAATAACTGACAACCCCTTTAAGTAGGTTGTCTAACCATTTTTAGGTCACATAAAAATTGATGACATGCATCACGCAATGCACCATCAGTTCTCTTGGAAGGCAGTCTATACAAGTTAGCAAGTGTGCATAATGAGCTTAGTGTTGGTGGACACTCATGCTCAATTACTCTCCCCAGAGCCAGGTTTTCATGTAATTTTCCCGTCCACTGAAATACCTTTCTGCCTTGCTCTTCAGGGAAGGACCATAAACTCCTTCTCAATATGTGAGAATTGTAATGCTGATATCAACCCTGCATGTCCCAACTCTTATAGTTTTTTAGTTCATACTGTGGATATCACAGAATATATCACAATGCTGAAACCAACATTACCTATCTGCAGAGAAAGTGAGAACTGACTTTGCTACACAAGGAGGATGGAGAATGATTCTACAAAGACTGATTCTGCTCATAGTCTGCTTTTATCTGAGGGCTATATTTATGCTATGAACACTAGAGATGGCCTAGCGGTTCGCCCAGCGGTTGTTTCACGGCAAACTTAGCTCGTTCGCGTTTTGCCGTACATGCGAACATATTGCGATGTTCGCATGCTCCATATTCTTTTGCATTGCGCCGAACTTTGACCCATTACACATCCATAAGGTGGGACAGGACAGCCAATTAAGATGTTTCAGCACATAGACACACCCCCACACTATAACAGAACCCGATCTGGTAGCCATTTTACATTCTGTGTTTTGCCAGTGTAGGGAGAGGATGCTTTGAGTAGCAGGGACAAACTGGTAGGGACACCAAACGCTAGCTAATAGGGCCACAAAAGTCCTTTTAAGGACTGGTATAGGTGTGCTATCGATAGGTGTGATATACTGGGGGGTGGGATATACTTATAATATACTTTCTCACATAGAAAGTATATTATAGTGCATTTGTATTGTGCAGCAGTTGTGTGCGGTTCTGCTGTGATACTACAGCTATATAGAGGAACAAACGCTATTGGAATAACTAATTGCAACTGGTGTGATATACCTGTTGCCCCACAAAAAACTGATTGAGGGGTGTGATATACCTATAATATAATTTCTAACATAGAAAGTATATTATAGTACATTTGTATTGTGCAGCAGTTGTGTGCAATTCTGCTGCGATACCGCAGGTATATAGAGGGACAAGCAATATTGGAACAACTATTTGCAACGGGTGTGATATACCTGTTTCCCCAAAAAAAACTGATTGAGGGGTGCGATATACCTGCTTCCACAAATTACTGATTAAGGGGTTTGAAATACGTGCTTCTACAAAATACTGATTGAGGGGTGCGATATACCTGCTTCCACCAAATATTGATTCAGGGGTTCTATATACCTGTTTCCACAAAATACTGTTGAGGGGTGTGATATAGCTGCTTCTATAAAATACTGATTAGGAGGTTCTATATACCTGCTTCCACAAAATACTGATTGAGGGGTGCGATCTACCTGCTTCCACCAAATATTGATTTAGGAGTTCTATATACCTGTTTCCACAAAATACTTATTGAGGGGTGCGATATACCTGCTTCTACAAAATAATGATAAAGGGGTTCTATATACCTGCTTCCACAAAACAATGATTAAGGTTTTTGATATACCTGCTTCCACAAAATACAGATTGCGGGGTGCGATATACCTGCTTCCACAAAATACAGATTAAGGGGTTTAATGTACCTGCTTCCACCAAATATTGATTCAGGTGTTCTATATACCTGTTTCCACAAAATCTTGTTTGAGTAGTGTGATATACCTGCTTCTACAAAATACTGATATCGCACCCCGCAATCTGTATTTTGTGGAAGCAGGTATATAAAACCCCTTAACAGATCTCAGCGATCTACAGCGATTTTGTTTTGTGGGTGCAGTGCACAATTTTTTTACCCTGCCCTGAGCCCAGTGACACAGAAAAATAACTTTTATCCGTCTGTTAGTTAGGTGGGCGTCCGCGGCCATTTTATGCAAGTTCAGTGCACCAGCACAGCATATGTGCTTTTGGCAATACCCTACATCTGGGGCTTTTGCTGCATTTTTCAGTGTGAAATACAAGCTTGAAATACTGCAATAATATTCTGGGTTTAAAAAAACATCCATTTTTGGCAATACCCTACATCTGGGGCCTTTGCTGCATTTGCCAGTGTGAAATACAGGCTTGAAATACTGCCATAATACTCTGGGTTTAAAAAAACACCAATTTTTGGCAATACCCTACATCTGGGGACTTTTCTGCATTTGTCAGTGTGAAATACAAGCTTGAAATACTGCCATAATATTCTGTTATAAAAAAAAACACCCATTTTGGGCAAAATACTAAATTAGCGGCCTTTGCTGCATTTGTCAGTGTGAAATACAAGCGTTAAAATACTTCTGTTATATTCTGTTATTAAAAAAAAAACACCCATTTTGGGCAAAATACTAAATTAGTGGCCTTTGCTGCATTTGTCAGTGTGAAATACAAGCTGGAAATACTGCAATAATATTCTGTTATTAAAAAAACAACCATTTTGGGCAAAATACTAAATTGACATCCTTTGCTGCATTTGTCAGTGTGAAATACAAGTTTGAAATACTGCTATAATATTCTGTTATAAAAAAAAACACCCATTTTGGGCAAAATACTAAATTAGCGGCCTTTGCTGCATTTGTCAGCGTGAAATACAAGCGTTAGATACTGCTGTTATATTCTGTTATTAATAAAACACCCATTTTGGGCAAAATACTAAATTGGCAGCCTTTGCTGCATCTGTCAGTGTGAAATACAAGCGTTAGATACTGCTGTTATATTCTGTTATTAAAAAAACACCCATTTTGGGCAAGATCCTAAATTTGCGGAGAATGAGGAGAGCGTCAAATAAGGGACGTGGTCCCGGTCGTGGTGCTGCAGGTGGAGCTCCTGTTGCAGGGAGAGGATGTGGTCGTTTTGTGCCAGCTACACACACAAGTGAAACACCTTCCTCAGGTGCAAGTAGGCGACGGAACCTTCAGCGTTATTTGGTCGGGCCTAATGCAGCTCTACGAATGGTGAGGCCAGAACAAGTACAGGCGATAGTAGATTGGGTTGCTGACAGTGCCTCCAGTTCCTTCACATTGTCTCCCACCCAGTCTCCTGCAGAAAGATCAGAGTTGGCACCTGCAGCCGATGTCCATCAGTCTTTCAACTCACCCCCTTGCAAATCAGCCAAGCAGTCTGAGCCCCAAGTCATGTAGCAGTCTCTTCTTCTTTTTGACGACTCTGCTAGCAGGGTTTCCCATGGCCATCCACATAGCCCTGCCCCCATGATGTGGAGGACGATGAGGTCCTCGACCCCACATGGAATCAAGGTCATGCAAGTTACCTGTGCAGTTCGGAGGAAGAGGCGGTGGTCACACAGAGCCACCAGCACAGCAGAAGAGGGAGCAGGGTGCAAAAGCGGAGCGGCCGTCCCCTAGACAGTACGCCTGCTACTGGCCAACGCAGCAATGGACCGAGCACACCAAAGCCAGCTCCAAGGATTTCCCTGGCGTGGCAGTTCTTCAGACAATGTGCTGACGACAAGACACGAGTGGTTTGCACGCTGTGCAATTAGAGCCTGAAGCGAGGCATAAACGTTCTCAACCTGAGCACAACCTGCATGACCAGGCATCTAAATGCAAAGCACGAGCTGCAGTGGAGTAGACACCTCAAAAACCAAGAAAGGTCTCTGGTAGAGATGGCCTTGCAGTTCGCCCGGCAGTCGGTTTCGCGGCGAACTTAGCGCGTTTGCGATTCGCCGAAAATGCGAACATATGGCGACATTCGCGCCTGCCGTATTCTTTTACATTGTGAAGAACTTTGATCCATGACACATCCATCAGGTGGTACAGGACAGCCAATTGAGACGTTTCAGCACATGCACATACCCCCTACCTTATAAATAAACCTGATCTGGGTGCCATTTTACATTCAGTCTTTTGCCAGTGTAGGGAGAGGTTGCTGTGTGGAGCAGGGACAGACTGTTAGGGACACAAATCGCTAGCAAATAGGGCCACAAAAGTCATTTTAAGGACAGGTATAGGTGTGCTATCGATAGGTGTGACATACTGAGGGGTGTAATATACCTATAATATACTTTCTAACATAGAAAGTATATTATAGTGCAAATGTATTGTGCAGCAGTTGTGTGCGGTTCTGCTGCGATACTGCAGCCACACAGAGTGCCAAACGCTATTTGAACAAATAATTTCTACTGGTGTGATTTACCAGTTGCCCCCCCAAAAAAACCTGATTGAGGCAGAGGTGTTATTTACCAATAATATACGTTCTATATAGTGTATTTAGGTAGTACAGCATTTCTATGCATTTTTGCTGCATTTTACCACATACAGTCAGGTCCATAAATATTGGGACTTCGACACAATTCTTACATTTTTGGCTCTATACACCACCACAATGGATTTGAAATAAAATGAACAAGATGTGCTTTAACTGCAGACTGTCAGCTTTAATTTGAGGGTATTTACATCCAAATCAGGTGAATGGTGTAGGAATTACAACAGTTCGCATATGTGCCTCCCACTTGTTAAGGGACCAAAAGTAATGGGACAATTGGCTTCTCAGCTGTTCAATGGCCAGATGTGTGTTATTCCCTCATTATCCCAATTACAATGAGCTGATAAAAGGTCCAGAGTTCATTTCAAGTGTGCTATTTGCATTTGGAATCTGTTGCTGTCAACTATCAAGATGAGATCCAAAGAGCTGGCACTATCAGTGAAGCAAGCCATCATTAGGCTGAAAAAACAAAACAAACCCATCAGAGAGATAGCAAAAACATTAGGCGTGGCCAAAACAACTGTTTGGAACATTTTTAAAAAGAATGAACGCACTGGTGAGCTCAGCAACACCAAAAGATCTGGAAGACCACGAAAAACAACTGTGGTGGATGACCAAAGAATTATTTCCCTGGTGAAGAAAACACCCTTCACAACAGTTGGCCAGATCAAGAACACTCTCCAGGAGGTAGGTGTATGTGTGTCAAAGTCAACAATCAAGAGAAGACTTCACAAGAGTGAATACAGAGGGTTCACCACAAGATGTAAACCATTGGTAAGCCTCAAAAACAGGAAGGCCAGATTAGAGTTTGCCAAACGACATCTAAAAAAGCCTTCAAAGTTCTGGAACAACATCCTATGGACAGATAAGACCAAGATAAACTTGTACCAAAGTGATGGGAAGAGAAGAATATGGAGAAGGAAAGGAACTGCTCATGATACTCTACCACCTCATCAGTGAAGCATGGTGGTGGTAGTGTCATGGCGTGGGCATGTATGGCTGCCAATGGAACTGGTTCTCTTGTATTTATTGATGATGTGACTGCTGACAAAAGCAGCAGGATGAATTCTGAAGTGTTTCAGGCAATATTATCTGCTCATATTCTGCCAAATGCTTCAGACCCTTATTGGACGACGCTTCACAGTGCAGATGGACAATGACCCAAAGCATACTGCAAAAGCAACCAAAGAGTTTTTTAAGGGAAAGAAGTGGAATGTTATGCAATGGCCAAGTCAATCACCTGACCTGAATCCGATTGAGCATGCATTTCACTTGCTGAAGACAAAACTGAAGGGAAAATGCCCCAAGAACAAGCAGGAACTGAAGACAGTTGCAGTAGAGACCTGGCAGAGCATCTCCAGGGATGAAACCCAGAGTCTGGTCATGTCTATGCGTTCCAGACTTCAGGCTGTAATTGACTGCAAAGTATTTGCAACCAAGTATTAAAAAGTGAAAGTTTGATTTATGATTATTATTCTGTCCCATTACTTTTGGTCCCTTAACAAGTGGGAGGCACATATGCAAACTGTTGTAATTCCTACACAATTCACCTGATTTGGATGTAAATACCCTCAAATTAAAGCTGACAGTCTGAAGTTAAAGCACATCTTGTTCACTTTATTTCAAATCCATTGTGGTGGTGTATAGAGCCAAAAATGTTAGAATTGTGTCAATGTCCCAATATTTATGGACCTGACTGTATACACAGAGTGAAAAACACTATTTGAAGAAATAATTTCTACTAGTCTGATTTACCATTTGCCCCCCCAAAAAAAACTGATTGAAGCAGGTATTTTATATACCAATAATATACGTTCTACACACTATTGGAACCAATAATTTCTAATGGTGTGATTTACCAGTTGCCCCCCAAAAAAACTGATTGAGGCAGAGGTGTGATATACCTTCTTCCACAAATACTGCTCTTCTATAGAAACTTTTGTCACAGGGTCATTTTGAAAATGACAGGCAGAGGAAGAGGCAGGCCATTCCGCAGGGGTGGTAGGGGTCGGGTAGGTGCACCACGCCGGAGCCTAAGTGGGAAGTTGCAGAAGGTGTGTGCGATTACGTCAAAGGACGCACCAGACTTGGTTGAGTGGCTCACTCAGCCTTCCGCTTCTGCACCCTCCTCATCCTCTCTATCTGCACCCTCTTCACTCTCTGTTGTGTCCACCCCCAAATACACCACCACCATATCCCCTACGCTCGTGTCAGAGGAATTATTTTCCCATACATTCCAAGACCTTACCGTTGCGCAGTGTGAGAGATGTGTATCTGGTGTGAACATTATACTGTAGTACACATTTTTGTCCACAAGATGGCCGCAAGCCAGATGTTTGAGCCATGTGTGCATTCTTTTGTTTAAGGTAAATAAGGGAGGGGGAAAATGGGGATTACATTGAAGTTTTCAAATATACTTATGAACTCAGTTGAAGTTTCTGAAACCACTCCTATCAGGTTAAGGAGCCAATAGTCTCTTCTTAAGGAACACCCCTTTTGTGATGTCATGTCTGCTATTTAAGTCAATGTAATGTGAATAAAGTGCGCCTCTTCTACCATGGCTCAGAGAAGAGAGAAGATGCTTTCATGAAACCACCTAGTGTGTCTGGTCTCATTATAAAGCAGTATGGTGTACACATAGTTATACTTCTAATTGATTTGGCACCACACAAAGAAGAAGGAGAAGCGTATAAATTGCGCTGACAGCAGCCATTCTTGGCATCGGATCAGAAAGAGGAGGTATCAACGGTCGCCACCCAGCAGTCTGATGACAGTACCCAGATCAGCCCAAGGAGGGTGGTCCCCGCTGTTGCTGCCTACTCTGAGATCTCTAATATCGATGGACGTCACGTGGGTGCCCACAAGAGAGGAAGAGGAGGGGAGTTCAGAGTGAGAGACAGAGCAGCAGATAGGGAGGAGAAGCAGACAGAACTTACAGTGCACAGGATGCAAAAAGCAGACTTCTAATGTATCTGAAATGAAACATCCATCATGCACGGTCACATCTGGTGCTCCCAGGACGCCGGCACATGGCTTCGCAGTGTGGGCTTTTTTTAATGTGTCCGCTGCTGACAATAGTGTTGCCATCTGCAGCCTGTGCTGTCAACGCATAAGTCGCCGTAAGCCCAACACTCACCTAGGGACAACCGCCTTAAGAAGGCACCTGACCTCCCATCACCGAGCCCAGTGGGAGCAACACCGTCAGAACCCACAAAGTTATACTCCCAGCGCTCACCGTCCTGCCTCTTCTCCTCTCTCCTCCCAGTTATCCTCCACTCCACCTTCCACTGTGCCGTCGTCACGTTCATCTGGCAAAAGGCAGGGTTCCTTGCCCCAAATGTTCGAGCGAGAAAAGATGATAACGCCGGATAACCCTCTTGCCCAACAGCTGACCGATGGCTTGTCGGAACTGCTAGCCCGCCAACTACTGCCATATAAACTGGTGGACTCGGAGGCCTTTAGAAAATTTGTGGCCAGTGGAACACCGCAGTAGAAGGTGCCCGGAAGGAAATATTTCTCCCAGGAGGGCATCCCAGAGCTATATGGCCACGTTCAGCGGCAAGTGAATGTATCTCTGGCACACAGTGTCGGTGCCAAGAAACATCTGACCACAGACACGTGGTCTAGCAAACACGGGCAGAGAAGGTACATAATTTTTACTGCCCACTGGGTGAACCTTCTGACGGCTGTCAAGCATGCAACCCGTGGCACCCGTGTAGATTTGGTGTTACTGCCACGGATTGCATGCAGGCCTGCCTCTTCTTCTCCTCCTACTCCATCCTCCCTCTCCTCCTCGGCTGACTCCTCCTTTTCCGCTGCTACAGTCTCTTCCGCTGCGCCCCCCAAGATCCCCAGATCCTATTTGACGTGCCAGGTGAGATGTTGCCATGCTGTGCTGCGTCTGTTGTGCTTGGAAGCCAAGAGCCACACCGGTCCTGCACTCCTTTCAGCTTTGCAGTCACAGGCAGATCAGTGGCTAACCCCCCTCAATTTGACAGTTGGTAAAGTGGTGTGCGACAACGATGCCAATCTGCTGAACGCGCTGAAACAGGGCAAAATGACACACGGCACACGTCCTGAACTTAGTCGTTCAGCGATTCGTTGCCAAATACCCTGGGGTCCAGGACGTCTTGCGGCAGGCCAGGAAAATCTCTGGCCATTTAAGAAGATCTTACACGGCCATGGCTCGCCTTGTTGACATTCAGCGGCGACACCACCTGCCCGTCAGACGTCTGATTTGTGACTGCCCTACACGATGGAACTCCACCTTGTATATGCTTGATCGGCTGCTCCAGCAGAAACGTGCAGTTATTGACTACCTGTATGAACTCTGCGGCAGGACAGGTTCTGGGGAGCTTGGTTTTTTTTCACCGCTCCAGTAGCTGCTCATGCGCGACGCATGCAGACTTCTGCGGCCATTCGCTGAGATCACCAAACTGGTCAGTCACAGCCAGGGCGCCATCAGTGACATCGTACCTTACACCTTCTTTCTGGAGCGTGCATTGCGTCGTGTCATTGATAAAGCCGTTGAGGAGCAGTAGCAGGAAGATGAGGAAGTCGCAATGCTGGATGAATTCCCAGGGGGGGCTACTCCATCTGAGACAAGTCAACAACAGGAGTCTGAAGAGGAGTCAGAGGAGGATGGTGCCGGGGCGGAGGAGGAGCAAGAAGAGCATGCTTTAAACGTTTCTGGGATCCCTGGTGTTGTCCGTGGATGGGGGGGGAGAACGAGGACGACATTATCCTGGATGATGAGCAGGAGCCAGGCCACTACACCGCTTCCAGTTTAGTGCAAATGGGGGCCTTCATGCTCCAGTGTTTTTATATGGCACCCCCGTTTAAAAAGCATAAAGGGCAAGGACCAGTACTGGGTGGCAACGAACTTAGACCCCCTGTACAAACATTAAATGGTGGAAATGTTACCACCATAACAGAGGGCTGTCAGAATGCAGCACTTCCAGGCCTTGCTTCGAGAAATGCTACATTCTGCTTTTGCGGGCTCTGGCAGAGGAATTTCCACTCGCAGAGAAACAGTTGCGGGTACCAATCCAACAGCGCATTGAAGAAGAGGGCGGTTTGAACATGTGTTTGTCACTTCGGATATGAGATCTTTCTTGCAGCCAACCTATTGACAGCCGTCCTCCGGATCCAGCCACAGAGAACGCCTAGACCGACAGGTGTCCGACTACATCGGGTTAACGGCCGATGTGGACGCTCTGAGAAGCGATGAACCCCTGGACTACTGGGTGTGCAGGCTTGACCTGTGGCCAGAGCTGGCACAATTTGCCATGGAACTGTTGGCTTGCCCCTCGTCTAGTGTCCTGTCCAAAAGGACGTTCAGCGCAGCAGGGGGGATCATGACCGATAAGCGCAATGGCCTAGCTCACGACAGTGTGGACTACCTAACATTTCTAAAAATGAATGAGGCATGGATCTCGGAGGAATTCAACACATGTGACGAGTTGACAATGTTTGATTGGAATTTCTCATGACAGCCCACAAATATCCGCCACCACCCAGAACAAATCATGGTCCCTGTCTTATGTAAATACAGTGGCATAAAAGGCCTTTTATGTCCGTTGAATGCCTAATTTTTGAGGCCTGTACTGGCCGACAGTTACATATTTATCCTGTGACCACCTAATGTACCTCCAGCCACAGAATCCAAAGTTCTTTGCTCTCAGGTGAATGCCTATTGGCTAATTTTTGGGGCCTGTATTGGCCTACAGTTACATTTTTATACTGTGACCGCCTAATGTACCTCCAGCCACAGAATCCCAAATTATTTGCTGTCAGGTGAATGCCTATTGGCTAACGGCTAATTTTTGGGGCCTGTACTGGCCGACAGTTACATTTTTATCCTAATTTTTGGGGCCTGCACTGGCCGACAGTTAAATTTTTATTCTGTGACCGCCTAACCTCCAGCCACAGAATCCTACAAAGTTGTGTGCTGTCAGATGAATGCCTCTTGGCTAATTTTTGGGGCCTGTACTGGAGTGGCAAGTTCTCACAACAATACTTAGTGTACCAATCACTAATATCTCATGAGACCTTATAAAATGTGACGTTGTGTGTACCGCGAAAAAATAAATCGCATCATTAGGGATTTTCACAAAGGCGCTTTTTTTAAACACTCGATCTGCATATACAGCGATTGTTATAACATGCATGTGAAATGTAATCAAATACACTGCTTTAATGTCAAATTACTTACAGTGATCAGAAATTCTTCCTCAACGTTGCAAAAATTGTTGCCAACCATCTTTTCTGATCACATCTAACTTCGGTCTGGTGGAAACCCAGTGGTTTGTAGTAGGTCGCGCATATTTCGTGCATGCACATAGGCGAAGATGACATTGCCGATATTTTGCATTGAAAAAAAATTATGAATGGAGATCGCAAATTCGAAGCTAATCCAGGTTAGCCTACCTTTAAAGTGAATGGGACCCGCCGCGAACTTGTGGTTCGCGAACATTTGATTGCGTTCGCAAACCGTCCCGGCCGATGTTCGCCCATCACTAGTCTCTGACTCCTCCTGCTTCCTCTTCTGCTGCAGTCTCGGCCTCTTCATCCACCTCTGGAGTGACAGTGGCACCTGCAACCTCGCAAACAGAGTATCTGCCAGCAACACCACCACCATCACCAAGCATCTCCACAATGTCCCATGGAAGCGTTCAGCTCTCTATCTCCCAAACACTGGAGAGGAAGTACCCCCCTACCCACTCGCGATCCCTGGCCCTGAATGCCACCATTTCAAAATTACTGGCCTATGAAATGCTGTCATTCCGTCTGGTGGAGACTGAGAGTTTTAAAAGCCTTATGGTGGTGGCTGTTCCACAGTACGTCGTGCCCAGCCGCCACTACTTTTCCAGGCGAGCTATCCCTTCCCTGCACAACCAAGTGGGGGACAAAATCAGGTGTGCACTGCAGAACGCCATCTGTGGCAAGGTCCACCTAACTATGGATACGTGGACAAGTAAGCACGGTCAGGGACGTTACAGCACACTGGGTAAATGCAGTGGCGAATGGGCCTTAGGCGGATAGCAGTTTGGCGCATGTCCTTCCATCACCGAGGATTGCAGGGCGCTACTCTTTGCCTCCTGTCGCTTCCTCCTCCTACTCCGCTTCCTCATCCTCTACCGCCTCCTCATACGGTCAGCATAACACCTTCACCACCAACTTCAACACAGCCAGGGGTAAACGACAGCAGGCAGTTTTAAAACGTATCTGTTTGGGGGACAAACCCCACACCGCGCAGGAGCTGTGGACGGGCATGGAACAACAGACCGATGAGTGGTTGGTGCCAATGAGCCTCAAGCTCGGCCTGTTGGTGTGCGATAATGGGCGAAATCATATAGCAGCTCTGGGACTAGCCGGTTTGACGCACATCTCTTGCCTGGCACATGTGCGGAATTTTGTGGTGCAGAGGTTCCTTAAAAATTACCCCGATATGTCAGAGCTGCTGCAGAAAGTGTGGGCCGTCTGTGCACACTTTCGGCGTTCTCACCCTGCTGTTGCTCGCCTGTCAGCGCTGCAGCGTAACTTCGGCCTTCCCGCTCACCGCCTCATATGCGACGTGCCCACAAGGTGTAACTCCACCTTGCACATGCTGGCCAGACAGTGCTAGCTGCAGCACGCATGGATGAGTCGCTCTGCGGAACAGCACCACTTCACCACCAATGACTGCGCCTCCATGCGAGACCTCTGTGCCTTGTTGCGCTGTTTCGAGTACTCCACCAACATGGCCAGTACCGATGATGCTGTTCTCAGAGTTACGATCCCACTTCTATGCCTCCTTGAAAAAACGCTTCGGGCGATGATGGGAGAGGATGTGGCACAGGAGGAGGAGAAGGAAGAGGGATCAATTCATAGGGTTTCAGGCCAGTCATTCACAAGTGGCTCCGATGGTGGGTTCCTGCACCCACAAACGCCAGGTACACAATTGTCCAGCCGGGGCACAGTTCTGGAGGATGACGAGGTGGAGGATGAGGAGATGGAGGAGGAGGAACCGTGTTCACAGCAGGGTGGCACCCAGACCAGCTCATGGCCATCACTGGTGCGTGGCTGGGGGGATACAGAGGACACAGACGATACACCTCCCACAGAGGACAGCTTGTCGTTGCCTCTGGGTAGCCTGGCACACATGAGCGATTACATGCTGCAGTGTCTCCACAACGACCGCCGAGTTGCCCACATTCTAACTTGTGCTGATTACTGGGTGGCCATGCTGCTGGATCCCCGTTACAAGGACAACGTACCATCCTTAATTCCGTCACTGGAGCCTGATCATAAGATGCGCGAGTACAAGCGCACGCTGGTAGACGTGCTGCTGGTGGCATTCCCACCTGACAGCAGGGGCACAGTGAAAGCACAAGGCGAAGGCAGAGGAGAGGAGGATTTATTTTACAATGTCAATATTAGGAAGACTAAGGTAACCGTCAAGACCAAAGCTAGTGAACTCCAAAACTGCTACCAGCCTTCCAAAACCACTCTGGATGGTATGAAGCAAAGCTACCCCTAAGTTTTTCCCCAGAGCCCTCTGTAAGGCAGGAAGGACTTTGCTGATAGGGACTTAGGATATGTCTTTGTAGTAGATAGAAAGGGCAGGGCACACTAGTGGCAGACCTTCCAGAAAGAGCAGGGAAATACAGTAGGGGGTCAGCAAGCAGGGTCAAAATAAAGAAATGCAGACATGGAAAAAGCAGTAAATGAGAGGTAAATTCAGAGGCAGGTCAAGGTCAGTTAACAGGAGAGTCAACATTAGCAGGAACAGCAGTCACAGAGTAAATCCAAAAGCAAGCCAGAAGTCAGTTCACCAGAGAAGTCAACAGGATCACACAATATAGAGCCTGATGCAAACAAATTAATAGGCAAGTAAATTAGGAATCAGCAACCTTAAATCCTCTGCCTAGATCTGGGATTGGTTCCAAAGGCAGAAACTTGATTGGTTAAGCTTCCAGTCACATTGACAGGCTGACCACCTGGGACTAGACTGGTCAACATGGCAATGCTCCCAGCACAGCCATGTACAGTGATTTGGCTAGGAGAACTCCTGACAATATCCCCCCATTCTAAGAGGGACCATTGGACCCTTAGACCTAACACCAAGATTAAGTGGAAACTTTTTATATAGACCTAACCAGACAATCCACATGTACTGATCGAGCTGGTACCCAAGAATGTTCTTCAAGTTCATAACCTTTCCAATGCACAAAGTATTGCAGGGAACCATGGGCAGCATTGAGACTCAGTGGTTAGCACTGGTGCCATTCAGTGCAAGGTCCTAGGTTCAAATCTGACCCAGGGCAAAATCTGTTTCCTCGTACACACTAAAGACATACTAATAGAAAACTTAGATTAGGAGCTCAATTGGAGACAACAAGCAATGATGTCAGTAAAGCACTGCTGAATATGTGAGTAAAATGATGCTGACTCTACAAGAATCAACAATATGTTTCACTTCATACTACAGTATATATCTCCCTTCACTTGGATAGGAGGAGGGCCCATAGGGGAAGTCACAGAGGACATGTACGTTTTGATAAGTGATTTGTGAAACACATTGTGAATCTTAAAGCAAGCAGGCAGAAGCAATCAGAAAGACACAGGATTAATAACTTCCACAATCTCATAGGGACCAATGTATCTGGGACCGATTTATGTGAAGGTATTTTGAGATGCAAAGTTTTAGTAGACCCACAGAACGTGTCTTATGAGCAATTTTCTTCTGAATAAATTGGGCTTTCTTCAGGTTCACTTGTGCCCAAACTGTCCACAGTTAGCATTGTTCTCCACTCACAAGTTTCCAGTAACAGAAGAGAAAAATGATCCAAAACAAGGATGAAACCCATAATTACAGAAAAAAGATGAAGTATCAAGAGATATGGGATTGAGATTACTGATAGCAAATTCCCCTAGAGGCAGATAAGTAACCCATTCAGATTGGTGATCGGCAATGTAACACTTAAGATACTGCTCAAGGGTTTAATTAAAGTGCTCAGTCTGAACTATTTCAAGAAATTTGCTTTGTTCCAAATTAATTCATCACAAAGCGCTTTAAATCAGCTATATCCCGGACTGCAGGGAGAGTGTATCTCGGTGTACATCACTGTGCGTTGCAGCAACATGCATAGCTGGTCCTTGATTGATGAAAACTGTGCTGTCTTCTATGGATCCCTTCAGCTTCAGATTACAGTCCCTGCACTTTCACTATGCTTTCCTTATGTTCTCTCTACAGTGTGTAATAACTCTGCCTACAATCTCCGTACACTGTCCCTGCACTCTTCCTATCCAATATTCCACAATTAAAAGCTTTCAGAAACACTGTCCCTAGTAATTGTTACTAGAGATTTGCTTAAAACTTTGTTCTAATACTGTACGAAGCAGGAGCTCCTTACAGTATTAGAATGTTATTACTCAGGTACCGTACCTCGGGAAATGTTTTCTTACAGTAAAAATTTATTTATGAAGTTATTATGCAAAGTCTCGCGAGACTTTGTGAAGTAATAACTTTGGCTCATCAGAGCCAATACATTCTAATACTGTACGGAGCTCCTGTTCAGTACAGTATTAGGCCTCTTTCACACTACCGTTTTTTTTTTCCGTTTTGCGTTCCGTATACGGTCCGTATACGGAACCATTCATTTCGCAAAAAAAAAACAGAATGTACTCCGTATGCATTCCGTTTCCGTGTTTCCGTATGTCCGTTCCGTGCAAAGATAGAACATGTCCTATATTTGGCTGCAAATCACGTTCCGTGGCTCCATTAAAGTCAATGGGTCCGCAAAAAAAACGGAATGCATACGGAAATGCATCCGTATGTCTTCCGTATCCGTTCCGTTTTTTGCGGAACCATCTATTGAAAATGTTTTGCCCAGCCCAATTTGTTCTATGTAATTACTGTATATGCCATACGGAAAAACGGAACGAAAAAACTGAACCGAAACGGAAACACAACGGAAACAAAAAACGGAACAACGGATCCGTGAAAAACGGACCGCAAAACACTGAAATAGCCATACGGTAGTATGAAAGAGGCCTTAGAGCGAAGTTTTATGCAAACCGACTTCGGATGTTTCATCCGAAGTCGATTCACTCATCTCTACTTATCACGTCTCTCCCTATGCTAGGCTGACAGTGAAATGGCAGAAACTGTTTCAGGCTGACGATTTTGAAGGGCTGTGACCTCACAGGTGCTGGCTAGCTGCTGATTGGCTGGCTGTATGACATTATGGGTGATCTTGAGTTCCCGGGCTTCTTAAGTTCACTTTGTAACATGTATATTTTCCATTTTAGGAAAAAAACTATTTGTTACCACAAAGCCCAAGGAAATGCAGATTATTTGCAAACCTAAACTTCTGATCGAATTCCACTTTGAATGCTTTGATTTGCTCAACTTTTAGCACCCCTGATGCCTGGATGTCCCCATAAAATAGAATTGTGTAATCTCTTAGCAACCTGAGTCTAAATTGGGTGGGCATAAACAATATCCTGGCATGGATTGACAACCTCTGATATCATTAGCTAAACCATGAGCAATTACAGATATCACAATGTCTCTAGGCTCTGGATCAGAGTTCAGAAACCTGAGATAAACAAAAACTTTGGGACAAGGCGTCAGACTCCATTGTAGTCTATAAGTCACTACAAAGTAGCAAGTGAGAGGCTAGCCACAGAAAGAAGACTTGTATTATATATGTATTATTGCATCCTGCAATACCACGTGGCCATGAACAATGCAGACCAACTAAACAGTGCAGTCCTAGTCAGGGCCATTTCTGCAATGAGGCGAAATGAGAATGTCACCTCAGGTGGCAGTTTTCAGTATCTTTGAAGGGGTGGCATTCACACAGCAGTTAAACATTGCCGCCAGTGTTCCCTTTAAGCCACTCCGCCCCTCCTGGAGCGCAGGGAGCAGCGGTCCTGTCACTCACCGACTGCTCAGCTCCCTGCGCTCCTCCCCTCCTTCGGGCCGGCAGCACATTGAATGCTGAATCAGGGAGACTTCTCCCTGCTCCACCATTCAGCCTGCAGGAACAAATCACGCTGCCGGCCTGTGTGGGCGGAGCCTGCAACCCGGAAATCTGCATAAGCTTCGCCCACACAGTGCTGCAGAGCCATCTGTGTCTGCAGGGGAGAGAGAGGACTGTGAGCTTCAGGAACGGGACAAGGTGAGTAGTTACTGAGGGGGCAATGCTACTACAAAGGGGGCACAGAGGAGAGGGAATTAATACTACAAAGGGGGCATAGAGGGCATCGCTACCATAAGGGGGGCACAGTGGGCATGTCACGGTGTGGTGGGGGAGGATAACTCCACACCAACCACAAGAGGGAAGGGAAGAGGTACTAGGCCTGGAAACTAGGGAAAGGGGGAAAGGTCACCACCTAGTGAATCCCTAACCCGAGCCCTGACTACTATAAGTATGAACAGACCTTGATCGTATGAATGTTCATACACTGGAACCTAGGGCCCTATCTGACCCTAAAGGGCCCTGGAAATAGTGTCAGGACAAGAGATGACCTGTTCCTTCCCAGCTAAAGGAACAGGAGACTCCCTCAGGCCTAATACCAAAAGGTAGGGGAAAACCACGAACAAGAAATAGGGAAAAGACACTTAACTCCAAAATAATGCACACGAGCAAGAACTCAGAGGAGAACCAAACACCAGCTCTTCACAACCAAAAGGAGCTATCAACCGCATATCATGATACTAAATAGAGGAGTAGGAAATTACCACTTAAGCCACACCTGAGACCAGAGGTGTGGTCATATCCAGCAACAACACAGAAGAGTGAAACTAGAGAGGCTGTCAGATTACATCACGTGCAGTCAATCTCCAAGATCTGACCGCTGTCACAGAAGAAACCATGACAGAGCATTACTACTACAAAGGGGGGCACAGAGGGCATTACTACTACAAAGGGGGCACAGTGGGCATTACTACCATAAAGGGGGCACAGTGGGCATTACTACTACAAAGGGGGGCACAGAGGGCATTCCTACTACAAAAGGGGCACAGTGGGCATTACTACCATAAGGAGAGCACAGTGGGCATTACTACCATAAGGGGGGGCACAGAGAGCATTACTACTACAAAATGGGCACAAAGGGCATTACTGCTACAAAGGGGGCGCAGAGGGCATTACTACTATAAAGGTGCACAGAGTGCATTACTACTATAAAGGGAGAACAGAGGGGTTTTCTATTATAAAGGGGACACAGAGGGCATTGCTACTATAAAGGGGGGCATTACTACTATAAAAGTGCACAGAGGGCATTACTACTATAAAAGGGGTACAGAGGGCATTACTACTATAAAGGGGACAGAGAGGGCTTTACTACTGTGAAGGGGGCACACTAGGCATTATTACTATGAAGAGGGCACAATGGGCATTGCTACTGTGAAGGGACACAATGGGCATTACTACTGTGAAGGGGGCACAATTGGCATAACTACTGTGAATGGGGCACAGTGGTCATTACTACTATGAAAGGGGCACAATGGGCATTACTACTGTGAGGGGGCATAACTATTATGGGGCACAGAGTTGGCATTACTACTGTGAAGGGAGCACAGAGAGGACATAACTACTGTGAGGGGACACAAAGAGATGTGTCTGCCCCTGTGTGTGTCGGTCCCTGTTTATGTCCCTGTGTGGGCCTGTCCCTGTGTGTATATGACCAGCCCTGTGTGTGTCCCTGTGTGTGTGTGTCACTATCACTATGCCCACAGTGTTCCGATGTCTTTACGCATCTGCATCAGGACGTTCTGTGCAGGGCAAGGAGAAGAAGAAGGAAGAGAGGCAGCACCACCAGCATGGAGTCCCATGGAAGAGGCACAGGGAGGCCCACTAAGGACACTACCACATGATCTACACTAGTGTTATATGCTAGGACTGTAAGTAACACTATCACATTATCATTACTAGTGTTATCTGTGGTTTTACATAGGACTGCAGGTAACACTACCACATTATCAGCACTAGTGTTATCTGTGGTTTTACATAGGACTGCAGGTAACACTACCACATTATCAGCACTAGTGTTATCTGGGATGTTACATGGGACTACAGGTGATATCAATAACATTATTTGTACTTGTATCGGCCCAGATCTGGCAGGACAGTCTCAGAGTTCGTTGGCTACTTGGCTTAGATACTATTTTTTTTTTATGGGAAGGGGGCACCATTTAAATTTTTGCCTCAGGCAGCAGCAGCGCTAGAATCGGCCCTGGTCCTAATTAGTTTGATTGGAGCTTGCTGTGGCTCGTACAGCTGAACAGTACTTGACCATAGTGCGGCCACGCGGAAAACCTGTTATATGACAATATCTATATATAAAAAAGGACGTTTGTATGTATGTGTGTATGTGTTTATGTACAGTCGTGGCCAAAAGTTTTGAGAATGACACAAATATTAGTCTTCACAAAGTTTGCTGCTAAACTGCTTTTAGATCTTTGTTTCAGTTATTTCTGTGATGTAGTGAAATATAATTACACGCACTTCATACGTTTCAAAGGCTTTTATCGACAATTACATGACATTTATGCAAAGAGTCAGTATTTGCAGTGTTGGCCCTTCTTTTTCAGGACCTCTGCAATTCGACTGGGCATGTTCTCAATCAACTTCTGAGCCAATTCCTGACTGATAGCAACCCATTCTTTCATAATCACTTCTTGGAGTTTGTCAGAAATAGTGGGTTTTTGTTTGTCCACCCGCCTCTTGAGGATTGACCACAAGTTCTCAATGGGATTAAGATCTGGGGAGTTTCCAGGCCATGGACCCAAAATGTCAACGTTTTGGTCCCCGAGGCACTTAGTTATCACTTTTGCCTTATGGCACGGTGCTCCATCGTGCTGGAAAATGCATTGTTCTTCACCAAACTGTTGTTGGATTGTTGGAAGAAGTTGCTGTTGGAGGGTGTTTTGGTACCATTCTTTATTCATGGCTGTGTTTTTGGGCAAAATTGTGAGTGAGCCCACTCCCTTGGATGAGAAGCAACCCCACACATGAATGGTCTCAGGATGCTTTACTGTTGGCATGACACAGGACTGATGGTAGCGCTCACCTTTTCTTCTCCGGACAAGGCTTTTTCCAGATGCCCCAAACAATCGTAAAGAGGCTTCATCGGAGAATATGACTTTGCCCCAGTCCTCAGCAGTTCATTGACCATACTTTCTGCAGAAGATCAATCTGTCCCTGATGTTTTTTTTTGGAGAGAAGTGGCTTCTTTGCTGCCCTTCTTGACACCAGGCCATCTTCCAAAAGTCTTCGCCTCACTGTGCGTGCAGATGCGCTCACACCTGCCTGCTGCCATTCCTGAGCAAGCTCTGCACTGGTGGCACTGCGATCCCGCAGCTGAATCCTCTTTAGGAGACGATCCTGACACTTGCTGGACTTTCTTGGACGCCCTGAAGCCTTCTTAACAAGAATTGAACCTCTTTCCTTGAAGTTCTTGATGATCCTATAAATTGTTGATTGAGGTGCAATCTTAGTAGCCACAATATCCTTGCCTGTGAAGCCATTTTTATGCAACGCAATGATGGCTGCACGCGTTTCTTTGCAGGTCACCATGGTTAACAATGGAAGAACAATGATTTCAAGCATCACCCTCCTTTTAACATGTCAAGTCTGCCATTTTAACCCAATCAGCCTGACATAATGATCTCCAGCCTTGTGCTCGTCAACATTCTCACCTGAGTTAACAAGACGATTACTAAAATGATCTCAGCAGGTCCTTTAATGACAGCAATAAAATGCAGTGGAAAGTTTTTTTGGGGATTAAGTTAATTTTCATGGCAAAGAAGGACTATGCAATTCATCTGATCACTCTTCATAACATTCTGGAGTATATGCAAATTGCTATTATAAAAACTTAAGCAGCAACTTTTCCAATTTCCAATATTTTTGTGATTCTCAAAACTTTTGGCCACGACTGTATGTTCCGCGATCACTCAAAAACGCAACCATCGATTTCAATGAAACCTGGTATACACATCCCTTGCTACCTGGAAAGAAATCTTGTGCCCCATTCCTGAGATATTCCCAAAAAATGACCTGCATTAGCCAATACAAGCCTGCAAGTCTTTCTTTTCATATCCCAACTGCCATACACACGGTCACATGTCCCTTATCAGCCAATAGAAGCTAGCAGGCCCTTAGTCTCCACACACACACAGTTTTACTCCAGGTTTCCATAACAACCCAGCCAACCTAAGTCACACGACACAGGGCACAATTACAGTACTACATGCATCCATCTTAGAGGGATTTTTTTTTAGCCTATCATTATAAATATTGCTGAGAAAAAATGTCGCGCAACACATGTCGACATGCAGCCCTAGCCTTAAAGGGGCAGGGTCCTGTGGAGGTTACTGTTAAAGGGGCGGGCACTGTGGAGATCACTGTTAAAGGGATGGGCACTGTGAAGGTCACTTTTAAGAGGATGGGCACTGGGGAGGTCACTGTTAAATGGGCAGTCACTGTGGAGGTCACTGTTAAAGGGTCAGGGTGCTGTATAGTTCCCCGTTTAGGGGGCGTGCCCCTGAGAAGGTCAATGTCAAGGGAGTGAGGTGCTATGAAACTCACGGTTAAAGGGGTGGGCTGTTATGAAGCTCAAAGTTAAGGGGACGGGCTGCTGTAGACGTCCCATAGTAAGGAGGCGGGGCACTGTGGGGGGGGTCAATGTTAAGGAGTGAGGGGCAGTAGTTCACTGTTAAGGGGCGGAGTGTTGTAAAGGTCACAGTTATGGGGGATACTGTGGATATCTTTTAATGACACACAGAAACATTAAATGAAATAGATGAAATATACCCGTGTGAAGCCGGGTCCTTCTGCTAGTAATCTATATAACTAACTAAGCAGAGCAGATAACAACTGCACATACACTGCTGACATCTGGGTACACCAGGCAGTTATAGCGGTGCTCCTCCATCCAAAGTTGCCACCTCCATATCCAAACATCAGCAGCACATATGCAGTTGGTATCTAGGCTGCTCATACTGAAAGAGATGGAGCTGGCGTAATATTGACAGAGTCAGGCGAGATGTTTGGCCATGTCAAGCCAGGGAGTCTCTTGAGCAAGGAGGCCAGCCCTTTTCTACACCAGAAGGCTGATTCTGAACAAATTTGATTAGTTAGAATCAATTCACTCATCTCTATATATACGGTTAGGTTCATATATATTTGGACATTGACATAAATTTTGTTTTTATTACCTGTTTACTAAAACATATTCAAGTTATAGTTATATAATGGACATGGACATAAAGTCCAGACTTTTAGCTTTTATTTGAGGGTATCCACATTAAAATTGTATGAAGGGTTTAGGAGTTTCAGCTCCTTTACATATGGCACCCTGTTTTTAAAGGGACCAGAAGTAATTGGACAATTGACTCAAAGGCTGTTTCATGGGCAGGTGTGGGCAATTCCTTCATTATTTCATTCTCAATTAAGCACATAAAAGGCCTGGAGTTGATTTGAGGTGTGATGCTTGCATTTTGAAGATTTTGCTGAGAAGTAAACATGCGGTCAAAGGAGCTCTTCATGCAGGTGAAACAAGCCATTCTTCATCTACAAAAAACAGAAAAAACCCATCTGAGAAATTGCTACACTATTAGGAGTTGCAGAATCTACAGTTTGGCACATCCTGAGAAAGAAAGAAAGCACTGGAGACCTCAATAATGCAAAAAGACCTGGACGCCCATGGAAGACAACAGTGATGGATGATCGCAGAATAATTACCATGGTGAAGAGAAACCCCTTCACAACAGCCAACCAAGTGAACAACACTCTTCAGCATATAGGCGTATAAATATCCAAATCTACCATAAAGAAAAGACTGCATGAAAGTAAATACAGGGGGTTCACTGCACATTGCAAGCCACTCATAAGCCTCAAGAATAAGGAGGCTAGATTGGACTTTGCTTAAAAAACATCTTAAAAAAACAGCACACTTCTGGAAGAACATTCTTTGGACAGATGAAACCAAGATCAACCTCTACCAGAATGATGGAAAGAAAAAAGTATGGCGAAGGCATGTTATAGCTCATGATCCAAAGCATACCACATCATCTGTAAAACACAGCAGAGGCAGTGTGATGGCTTGGGCATGCTGTCTTCCAGTGGCACTGGGTCCCTAGTGTTTATTGATTATGTGACACAGGACAGAAGCAGCCGGATGAATTCTGGAGTTTTCAGAGACATTCTGTGCGCTCAAATCCAGCAAAATGCAGCCAAACTGATTGGTCGGCATTTCATAATACAGATGGACAATGACCCAAAACATAAAGCCAAACCAACCCAGGAGTTTATTAAAGCAAAGAAGTGGAATATTCTTGAATGGCCAAGTCAGTCACCTGATCTGAACCCAATAGAGCATGCATTTCACTTGTTAAAGACTAAACTTCTGACAAACAAACAGCAACTGAAAACCGCTGCAGTAAAGGCCTGGCAGAGCATTAAAAAGGAGGAAACACAGCGTCTAGTGATGCCCATGAGTTCAAGACTTTAGGCAGTCATTGCCAACAAAGGGTTTTCAACCAAGTATTAGAAATTAAAATTTTATTTACAATTATTGAATATGTTTCATTACTTTTGAGCTCCTGAAATGAAGGGATTGAGTTTATAAAATGCTTTAGTTCCTCACATTTTTATGCAATCCTTTTGTTCAACCCACTGAATTAAAGCTGAAAGTCTGAACTTCAACTGCATCTGGATTGTTTTGTTCAAAATCCATTGTGGCAATGTACAGAACAAAATTAGAAAAATGTTGCTCTGTCCAAATATATATGGACCTAACTATACCTACACTAAAAATATAAGAATAGGATTGTGGTTGCTGATATCTCTGTTTTAAATAATAATTCAATCATACAAAACTGTTGCTAACTCTAAACTGCTAATGACAAATGGAAAAATTTGACTCATTAAGTAAAAATAAGCATTACCTATTTTTGGTTTCCAAATGAAATTTGTTTCCATTTATTCATCTACATTTTCCTCCAACACAGCTCACTCCAATCATGTAAATTATTGATGGTAGATACCATCTGCTCTAGGTTGTTGTCCAAATTATTTGTAACAAATTCTACAGAGCTATACTTACAGTGTGGTTCATGCCAAGGCATTAAACATTATAATTCTGGTCTCAAGATGGAGCTTTGTCACCAAACCACAAGAAATAGGAACAGATTCTCATTCATTCTCATGTTAGAAATCTATTTCTATTTGCTCCAGAATGCCCTTTCCAAATTTAGTATTCTGGTGTCACCATGAATTTAGGATTCCAAATTATAATAAACTATTTCTATTATTATCCCTATCATACTTTTTTCATTAATAGGACAGCTTGAAAAAAATTAAATTAACTTGACATTTACCCAAGTAGAACTTACAGAGTGTGAAATAAGAGATGATTATTATAATGAATAAAACTGGAGAGTTATAATTTTACGAGACTTCAAAAATACACTTAAAAAAGACCTTAAGAGAAAACACAGCGTTCATCATTGCACCCCTCACCTATTTGTCTAGTAAAGCCTCATTCAGACGTTAGTGTTCTACGTACGTGTGCCGTATGCTTCTGATCAGATTCCATCTTAAATTTTAGATTTCATTCTGCCTTTTAGTTTTCTGCTATCCTATCAATCCCATGATGTCACAAACAGCATCATAAAAGACGTTTGGAACCAGTACCATTCTCTTGCGGCTGACTCTGCCTGGGCTGGCATCGTACATCTAACAGGAAGTAATAGTGGGTGTTCTGTCTTCATACACGTTCACACAGTGTGCAGTCTGACATTCAGTATAAACCATTCCTGTCTTCCAACTAAGAGGACTGTTTTCTATAGTCTAACTTGTTTATTGGCAAAACAGGCAAAGTGTGGTAAAAGTATAAGAATACAAGAAATTGTAAAAGTATAAGGCATATCATGCATAAGCAGAAAGCATAGAACAGCATGCATTATAACATTACATTAACAGTGAGCAAATGTCCAAAATGGCTGCCTATACATGGATTGCATGTCTAGCATCTAACAGTTACAACTTACAACCTCTTTCCCTAAGTAACACTACACCTAACTGAACAGCTCTGCATAACATACTGTCCCTGAAACAAAGGTAGATGTCTCACCAGATATGCTTGCAAAAGGATGGTGAAGTTTAAGAAGATATGCAGAAAGACAGCTCTGCTGATGTCCTGTAACATGGAGACTGGAGACTGGGCTTCTCTTTCCCAGAATGAATTACACTCCCACAATGCTTTGCACATCCCACAACACAATAATCTTTATTAACAGAAGAACAAAGTGTAGTAAATTTGTACCACCGCTAGATGGTGCTGTAACCTAACTAAAAACTATAGAAATGCAGGAATTGCAGCAGAATGAATTAGAAATGAAATAGATGTGATCTGAAATTATTCTGAACCTCTTCTGGGGGCAGAACAGCAGGTGTCTCAGGGGTTAGCACTGGTGCCTTGCAGTGTTAGGCTGGGTTCAGACCTGAGCGTATTTGATATGCGCGTTTAACGCGCGTTTTTGTCGCGCGTTTTTATGCGCGTTTTTTGCAATAGTAAACGCGCGTTTGACGTGCGTTTGTGTGATTGACTGCAGTGTCCTATGGCGCAAACGCGCGTCAAAACGCCCCAAAGAAGCTCAAGAACTTGTTTGAGCGTAGGGCGTTTTTAAGCGCGTTCAAACGTTTGAACGCGCTGTAAAACGCTCAAGTGTGAACCCAGCCTTAAGGTTCATGTCTAAACATTTTACTCAGGCAGATTTCCTGCCCATAACAAGTGCCAGTGATATAGAATATGCTATTTATTGCCATTTATAAGCATCAACCATTAGTACGGGGGGAAAGGAAACAGTTTACACACAGTTTGTATGTTGTTGGCCTGTTTATACAAGGGGATGTGCTGGTGACAAATTATTGTATATTTTTTTAATGATTTTTAGAAAAGTTGCGATCAGCCGGCAAACAAAAGTTGGCTCATTTTTCCGTGCATTGGGCATATTTACATGTTCAGCCTATGTAATAGAGTCTTACTATGCAAAAAATAAATAAATTCATTTATTATTGCGATATACATGCAATTAAATTATTGTTAGTTAATTTTTTTTATAATTTTTTATTATATACACCACATTTTCCTTTCTGGAACCGCCTCCTACTGTTTCTCCTGTGGCTAAACTTTTGGTCCAATTTCTTCTGCATTCAGTGGTGGGCTGACATGCTCTATAGCTTTACTGCGCCCTTCCTATCCTCTCTGTGCTGGTGTAGTGATCTCAAAGTAAAGCAGGGTAAGCAGCCCAGACACCTTTCATTCATTAATCCCTACTTCTAAGGTCATAGAAATATATAGCTATCTCTGTAGACAATGGAGAAAGACATGGAGAGGAGGGATACTGCATAATATGGTCAATGCAGTCCCTGTGGCTCTCCTGCGTCAAGATTGCTGGAGCCATTAGGTTGCTATGGCAGCTTCTGGCCTTCTAAAGCCTTTGAGGCTTGCCATAGCTTAATGTCTTTCAAGCCCTGCTAGTGGCAGGGTTTCATTGTAACATAGTGATTCTCCCAGATGCTGCAATGGTAAATCATAAATCATTGCAGTCTATGGGTTAAGCAACCAGTCATGGTTGACTAAAAATTAAAGGAAAAAAAGTTTAAAAATATGAAAAAGATATGAAAAATCAAATCACCCTTTTATTCATTTTACAAATAAAATAAACAATAAAAAATAAACATCATTAGCATTGCCACATCCCAAAGTGCCCAAACTATTAAAACACACTGTCAAGTCACATTATTATATTCACCACCTAATCTCCAGAGTAAATGCCATGTGCAGCACAGATAGCAGCTAAATGTTAGTGACTCAATAAGGTCCTGAAAGGTTGTAACAGATATCTGGAGTAGAGATGAGGGAACCAATTGGGATTCGTTTCAGGTCAGGTTCGCTGATTTTTTTTTTAAAGTTTGGTTCAGACGCAAATCAGTTTGGACTGAACCGAAGTTGCTCCAATTGCCCTGAAAGTTGGGGTATAACCCCCTATAGCTTTCTAGGACTCCGAATTTTTAGGAAAATTTATCTATTTTTGTTTATTTTTTTATGATTTTTTTTCCTCCCACAGGCTCTGGAATGCCCTGACAGCAACAGTACATGATGTTACACTGACATCAGGGGCGGATTAAGTGCATGATAGCCCAGGGCTGTCTAACCAACTTGGGCCCCCCCCCCCCATTTTAGTTTAGTTTTTTTTTTGTATGAAGAGGCTGCGGTGCTTCATGAGCGCCACAGTCTCTTCTTAGGCCATCTGACATCTTCAGACAAAAAAATAAATACCCCAAATTGGGTCCTAAACTGAAAAATTTGGTCGCCAAATTTTAAATACATATCATTATAATAAAAAAAGACATGGAGGAGAATACAGCACCACATACCTCTTACATCCAGTGACATCTCCTGTCATGTAGACCTTCTCTTTCCTCTTCTCCTCTATTTGACCCAGACCACCATGGCAAATTCTTTCAGCCGCATCTCGTCTCTACAGTTTGTAACACAGACACGTTAGATTTCTCAATTCCTCCTCATCCTGGTGTCCCCACAGTGTCATCCTGCTGCCACCCCCAATACCTGTGCCCGTTGTGCCCCCCAATGTCCAAGGTACTATACTGCTTAAAAAATAGTGACCCTAATAGACATAATTGGAGTCATTTATCAAACTGGTGTAAAGTAGAACTGGATTTCCAAAAGAGCTGTCAAATATGAAAGGTGGAATCTGATTGGCTGCTATGGGCAACTAACCCAGTTCTACTTTACACCAGTTTGATAAATTACCCCAAATGTTCCTATAGTGTCCACAGCAGTTATAATGTCCCCTAGAGTAATAACACCCTCTATTGTGCTCCAGGCAATAATCCCTGTATAGTGTCCCCAAAAATAATAGAATTGCCCCTACAGTGCCTCCCCAATAGCAACACCCCCATATAGTAATTGCACACCGCCCCCACATAGTAATCCCCCCATAGTAATTTGCCCCCACACAGTAATTTCCCCCAAACTGCCCCCATATAGTAATTTGCCCTACATAGTAATTTGCCACACATAGCAATTTCCCCACACTGCCCCCACATAGCAATTACACCACACTGCCCCACATAGCAATTACCCCACACTGCCCCCACATAGCAATTACCCCACACTGCCCCCACATAGCAATTACCCCACACTGCCGCCACACAGCAATTACCCCACACTGCCCCCACATAGTAATTTCCCCCACATAGCAATTTCCACCACACTGCCCCCACATAGCAATTTCCCCACACTGCCCCCACATAGCAATTACCCCACACTGCCCCCACATAGCAATTACCCCACACTGCCCCCACATAGAAATTACCCCACACTGTCCCCACATAGCAATTTCCACCACACTGCCCTCACATAGCAATTTCCCCACACTGCCCCCACATAGCAATTACCCCACACTGCCCCCACATAGCAATTACCCCACACTGCCCCCACACAGCAATTACCCCACACTGCCCCCACACAATAGTTTCCCCCACATAGTAATTTGCCCCCACATAGCAATTTCCCCCACACTGTCCCCACACAATAGTTTCCCCCACAATAATTTGGACCCACACAGCCCCATATAGTAATTTGCCCCCACATAGTAATTTGCCCCCACACTGCCCCCATATAGTAATTTGCCCCCACACTGCCCTCATATAGTAATTTGCCCCCACACTGCCCCCACATAGTAATTTGCCCCCACACAGCCCCATATAGTAATTTGCCCCCACATAGTAATTTGCCCCCACACTTCCCCCATATAGTAATTTGCCCCCACACTGCCCTCATATAGTAATTTGCCCCCACACTGCCCCCACATAGTAATTTGCCCCCACACTGCCCCAAATAGTAATTTGCCCCCACATAGTAGTCCGGCTCCCATAATAATTTTCCCCCACATGCTAGTCCCTTCCATAATAATTTGCCCCCACATGCTAGTCCCTCCCATAATAGTTTAGCCCCACACAGCCCCCACATTCCCCCTCCCATGTACTCGAGGTCCCTTGAATATGTCCTCCTCTGTGTGTCGTCCCCCACATGTCCCCAAAGTAGGCACATAAAATAAAAAAATAAAAATTGGAAAAAAAAATGAAAATCTAAATACTCACCGTCCAGGGCCAGGCACTTGATCGCAGACGAAGGCGGGAGGAGGCAGGCGTGCACACGTCAATGTGCTGTGTCCCGGCACAGGCGCGTGATGACATCATCACGCACGCCTGCGCCGCGATTTCACTACCGCATAGGCCTCAGGCCTACTAGGCCTGAAGCCTATGGCGGTGATAGGTGACGGGACAGGGAGCTATGCGCTCCCGTGCCCCGCTGCAGTATGTGGGCGTTCGGGTCGGCGCTGGGGCTGCCGACCCGAACGTCCCTATTGTAATCCGCCACTGACTGACATACATAGCTATAGATAAACGCACGTTTGATCACATTAACAAACAATGTGTGTTTAAAAAAGCACCGCGTCGACACATGAGTTATGCTTTTTCATATTCCAAAGCTTCCAAAAATTGGCCCTTATCGGGGCAGATGATATTTAAACACACAGTGTATTATGGGATTTAAAAAAAACTAGCTTGTGGGGACCAAGAGTCCAAAAGTTATGCCTTGATAGGGTCAGAATGCCTGCCCATATGACACGCACAAGTGTTGATTTAATGTGGCTCATTGTGAACGAGCCTAAAAAAAATTGCATATATTGACAAGAATCTGGGGCATTACATGATGTAATACCACCCAACTTTCCTGCTGTCCAGCATGGCACATGCGCAGAGACATGAGAAAAGTTTGAGGAAGTGAGTGCCCCCCTTCCCCCCATCCTCTGTGTCATGCAGGACAGCTGGGAGACACTGACATTACTTGCTATCCTGCATCACACATGTGCAGAGACAGGAGTCTCTGGGAAAGCTGTGTGAACCCCTCCCCCCTGCCTTTCCATGTTCTTATTATCTGCATTCATGCCTTGCAGGATAGCAGGAAATCTGAGTGACATTACATGATGTAATAGCACCCAGCTTTTCTGCTGTCCTGCATGGCACATGTGGAGAGACATGAGAATAGTCTGAGAAAGCTGAGTAACACATCTCCCACCTACCCTCATATCTTCTCATGCCTCTGCACTTGTGCCATGCAGGACATCAGGAAAGCTGAGTCACATTACCTAATGTAGTGACAACCAGCTTCCCTCCTGTTCTAAATGGCATATGTGCAGAGGAATAGCCTGGGAAAGCTGAGTAACCCCCCCTCCCTCTCTCCCTCCCTCCACACATACATCTCTGCACTGTCCTCAACTACAAGCTGTCACTTACTTCATTACTGGCGGGGTTGCAGCAAGCTAGAGGAATCAGGCCATGAGAGCTCAGAAGACAAGAATCTTCTGGGGACACATGGCCAGTGGTCATTTTCAGCATGTTTTTTGCGTAGGGTGGCCAGACGTTTTAGGCCGGAGAGTCCGGTTTTTAGACTCCTTGTCCTCGGTCTGGTGCAAGGCCAGGATGGACGGCCAGAAGTCCTCCTTCTTAGGACGGGACCGCGGCTCTCGGGCATGGTCACTTTAAGGAGGCAGGGCCACGTTTGGATCACACTGTGACTGACTGCGCGCTTACGTGACATCAAGCTGCACTGGCCAATTAATTCTGGTTTGTGCTGGAGCCTGGCGGAAACTAGTCGGGAACAGAGGAGCGCAAATCGCGATGGGATGGGACGGCACCGTCACGGGTGTGCAGCTGCGGACTGCTGCGGCGGTGCTGCCAGTCACAATGACATTACTTCTCTGCCACTGCCCAGTGCCCACTAGTGCCCAGCTCTAACTGTGCCACTCACCCCATCATCGGCTGCCTCGCATCGCCGCTCTCTGCCAGGTGCAAGGATCTTTGGTGGTTGGATATAGCCTGCCCAGCACGGACACGGCAAGAGCTGCATAGCTGAAGCATGCTTTAGTGCACCTGTGGGGGACTGAGAAGAGGGGACTGAAAGGGGATAATAAATACTGTGAATGCTGAAAGGGGTTAATAACTATAGTGAAGGGGGGGACTGGCTGGCTCCAGTACACCTCCCCGCCCCACCAGGGCGCCCCCAGTCCCTCCAGAACACCCCTGGCCCCTCCACAAGTTCTTCGCTCCCACCCCTGTTTTTTCCCCCTGCTGGTTGTTGGGGGGGGCGTGGCTTCATGGGGGCGGGCGTTATTTGTTGAGTTGGGGGCGTGGCCGGTGAGGTCCGGCTTTCTGGGGCGAAGCCAATGGCCACCCTATTTTTGCGCCTATGGAGATGGGATGTGGAGCTAGCAGACAGGAGGCAGAGCTAGGAGGCAGGAGGCGGGGCTAGGAGGCAGTTAAGAAGATAGATGGGAGCAATTAGGGGGCGGGGACTCTCCTCCACTGCAGGCTCCCATTCCTCACTGGCCCCATAGCAGCTGCGTGGTCTGCCTATATGGTATGTATGCCACTGGGGTCAGGGAACAGGGTATGCGCCAGATACTGGCCAGAGTTAAGGTAAGCCTCAACCTGGGCTTTAAGGCGGGAGCTGTTGGCTTGCTGACTGGCCTCAGTCTGGTGCGGCACATGGAAAAACTGCTCCATCATGTTGAGGAGACTGAAATGGCTGCTGCTGCGACTTCTGCTGCTCATGGTGGTGGGAGGGGGGTGGTTCTGCAGAGAGGGGCCTTCCTTTCAGAAATGCTAGCAGCAGACTGTGGCAAGCTGTGTACATAGTGTTTCCAGTAATTTGCCCTTCCTTTCTGCAAGAGGAAAACATTCCACCTTTTTACCTTGGTACCGAGAGTCTAAAAGCATAGCTATCCAGTAATCATCAGACTGCTTGATGTCAACGAAACACCTGTAACTGTGTAAAAAAGCATACTCGTCACCATTTTAGCCAGCGTGCTCGAGTAGCCACTTCTTTCCAGCTTCGCCCCCATTGAGACAATTGGGTGTCTTGGCCGATGGCATCCTCATCATTGTCCTCTTGCTCATCCAACTCCTCCTCCTCCTTTTGCAGTGGCAGCTCCTCATCCTCATCTTCATCATCCTCTTTCTTGGCAGATTCCCTTTGTATGTCTCCAACAACTTGCTACAGGGTGGACTGCCAGATGCATCAGCTGCTCTTCTTTTGCTGTGGTCCCCTGCTGCATGAGCGTCAGCATCTGTTTTAAAGATAAATATGAGAGAGATGATATCATTCATGCCGCAGTTGTCCCTACTGACAAACTTTGTGGTCTCATAGAAGGGTTTTGTCTTGGATGAGCTGCCACTGCCTGACCTCGAAGCAACACATGCTCCTTGCTGATGAGGCTGTCTGGTGCATAACAAAATCGGCTTTCCGTTGTCTGTACAGACGCTCGAGCATGTGCAATTTCGAATTCCGAGTTAGCATGTCGTGGATTAAGTGGTATAGCTGCAGGCCGTTCTGTCGCTGCAGGTCCAGGAGAGCATTCCTTACCACTTAAGAGTGGCTGAAGTGCCTGGACAATCTCCTGGACTATGTTAGGACTGTGTGGAAGCCAGTGTACTTATTTAAAAAGCTCTGGACTACTAGGTTGATGTCATGCGCCATGCAGGGAGCATGTGTTATTTCACCCAGGTTCAGGATTGCCACAATGTTGCGCATGTTGTTGCTGACCACCTTGCCCAGTTGGTGTTGGCGGATGACAGCCAGCGGGAAGTTTGCTGCTTGATGTACTTGAGCAACTGCTCACTGGTGTGGCTACTCTTTCCCAGGTAAATTGTTACCCTAGTGTGTGTTGGTGTACTGATCACTAGAGATGAGCGAAGTTTAGAAAAATTTAATTTGGACGATTCGTCAAAGTTCTTCAAGAAATTCGATTACTTCCGATGTCACAAATCATGATAAATCTAGTATAACTAGGCCACTCTGGCTAATCATATGCATCCCACTTGATAGCCCAATCTCATTGTGAAGGTTTGGAACTTAAACTGCAAAAACAGTGCAGGGGGAGTACAGAGAGAGGGCATCACTGTGTGTGTTACATTTTTGTGCAGAAATTATATGTGAACTGGGTATCTTAAAACATAGCTTTTACTAAATCTATTAAAATAGGTATAACACCACTTAGTGGGAGACAACAAACATACATACAGTAGCTCCACTAACTGTAAATCACATCAATAGTGAAAAAAATGGGTGGATCTTCCCACATCTTGTGGGAGGATCCACGTCAAGTGGAGTTAGGTCCTTGTGATAGATGGCAGAAGGACACTGGTGACCAAAGCGCTTGTGTCTGGCAGTTGGATTGTACTCCTATTTCATCCTAGTATTTTATTCCCTACCTGAAGGAGGGCTAGGGGCTGATCTTATCACCTGCCTAACAGACACAGAGCACCCGCCCCGACAGGGGCGACCCCATACAGAACCTTTCCCTCTGTATGGGCCTAATACTATGTTTACCCTGCTTACAAAGCCCTACATGCCATGTATCATTCTTATTTGCCAGAAATCATCAGGGGACTTAACAGAATATTCAGGGATAACTAAAAAGGAAAATACAAAAGTACACAAAGTGTTGGTCACTTACAGTTCTGAGTGTCAGATGTTATATAGCAAAGTACTCAGATTGTCTACTTACTAGAATCAAAGGTAATTTGCCACCGTATTCTCTAGATGGATAGTCAGTGGGTCATATCCATGTTGAGTTCAGGGAAGTGTCCCATATCAGCCTGTGTCTCACCGCAAGTAGTGGTAATTTGGGAGAGCAACTGTTACTAGTCACTCCCCCTCTATATACCCCAAGGCCGGCTGGTTACACCCCCCCAATCACCTGCCTCACCTGGCTGTAGTGGCTTCTGTGCCTTTCTCCGCCTGTGGAACGCACGCCCGCCCGCGTGCGTTCCCCCAGACCGGAAGTAGGCATCATGTGGTACGGGCTTGCCGGAAGTGAGGTAAGGACCTGCGCCTAAGAGTCGCCCGCTGCTTAGCAACGCTACGACTCCCACACACAGGACCTGTAGGTGCCGCAAATGATATCTTGACAGCTAGTAAATGAATGGATTTCATTTGACAGGATAGCCAATTACATTTAGAAACACCGATCAGTTAGCACATACAGAGAAGGTACAAAGAGGCATAACATTAGAAGCTTTTTTGGGGGGGGCGTGCCATTCAAGTCACTATAGAGAGGAGGCTCAGAGGTGAAACAGTCTCCACTTATGAGTAGCTCAACAACAGTTGCTTATTCCATCGGAGGAGGGGCCTCATAGGACAAGATGGCTATCATAGCCTTTATTTATATGAAGCAACTAAAATTCAGTTGCTCGTTTAAACCTTGGGGGTGGACGGTCTTGAGGTAAAAGATCCATTTCGCCTCACACTGGAGGATCCTCCTATCCAGGTCCCCCCGTCTCACCCCCGGCTTAATCCTCTCAATGCCCATGAAAGAAAGGCAATCTACCCTCCCTCCATGTTCAGCTCTAACGTGTGGTGAGACAGATATATCTCTCTCGCATTTTTGATATCCCCCAAGTGTTCTCCTAACCTCCTCCTCAGTTCTCTTGTAGTTTTTCCCACATATTCTTTTCCACAGTCACATGTGATCTTGTAGACTACTCCTGTGCTTTTGCAATTAATGAAGTCCCTGACCGTATATGTCTTTCCCGTATTACTGCTCCTACATGTTTTTGCCTTGGTCATGAAACTGCACGCTACACATCCTCCACATCTATAATTGCCATGGATACCTCTCTCAAGCCACGTTCTATTGGTGGAAGCTGGTGTAAAGTGGCTATTAACCATCATGTCGCGAACACTCCTGCCGCGCCTGTATGTTATACTGGGGTATTCCTTTATGACTTTGCATATGTCCGGATCCATCCGCAAAACATGCGAGTGCTTGGAGATAATTTCCCTTATTGCAGTGGAGGAACCGTTAAACGTGCTAATAAGGCGAATTTCTCTATTCGCTTGTAAATAACCACCAGTTGGTGGTTCACCTTTGTGAATAAGAAGGGACCCTTAGTCGCAATTGAGGGCAGCCTGATAGGCCGGTGTCAATATGCCTGCCGGGTACCCACGATCCATAAATCTGGTTTTGAGGTCCTCGGCCTGTTGCACAAAGTCGGAGCGTCTGGAGCAATTTCTCCTTAACCGCAGGTATTGTCCTCGCGGGATCCCTCCCGCAGGTATTGTCCTCCGAGGGTCCCTTCTTATTCCCAAAGGTGAACCACCAACTGGTGGTTATTTACAAGCGAATAGAGAAATTCGCCTTATTAGCACGTTTAACGGCTCCTCCACTGCAATAAGGGAAATTATCTCCAAGCACTCGCATGTTTTGCGGATGGATCCGGACATATGCAAAGTCATAAAGGAATACCCCAGTATAACATACAGGCTCGGCAGGAGTTAATAGCCACTTTACACCAGCTTCCACCAATAGAACGTGGCTTGAGAGTGGTATCCATGGCAATTATAGATGTGGAGGATGTGTGGCGTGCAATTTCATGACCAAGGCAAAAACATGTAGGAGCAGTAATACGGGAAAGACATATACGGTCAGGGACTTCATTAATTGCAAAAGCACAGGAGTAGTCTACAAGATCACATGTGACTGTGGAAAAGAATATGTGGGAAAAACTACAAGAGAACTGAGGAGGAGGTTAGGAGAACACTTGGGGGATATCAAAAATGCGAGAGAGATATATCTGTCTCACGACACGTTAGAGCTGAACATGGAGGGAGGGTAGATTGCCTTTCGTTCATGGGCATTGAGAGGATTAAGCCGGGGGTGAGACGGGGGGACCTGGATAGGAGGATCCTCCAGTGTGAGGCGAAATGGATCTTTTACCTCAAGACCGTCCACCCCCAAGGTTTAAACGAGCAACTGAATTTTAGTTGCTTCATATAAATAAAGGCTATGATAGCCATCTTGTCCTATGAGGCCCCTCCTCCAATGGAATAAGCAACTGTTGTTGAGCTACTCATAAGTGGAGACTGTTTCACCTCTGAGCCTCCTCTCTATAGTGACTTGAATGGCACGCCCCCCCCAAAAAAAGCTTCTAATGTTATGCCTCTTTGTACCTTCTCTGTATGTGCTAACTGATCTAAATGTAATTGGCTATCCTGTAAAATGAAATCCATTTAAGCGACTCGGCATTCATTTACTAGCTGTCAAGATATCATTTGCGGCACCTACAGGTCCTGTGTGTGGGAGTCGTAGCGTTGCTAAGCAGCGGGCGACTCTTAGGCGCAGGTCCTTACCTCACTTCCGGCAAGCCCGTACCACATGATCCCTACTTCCGGTCTGGTGGAACGCACGCGGGCGGCGTGCGTTCCACAGGCGGAGAAAGGCACAGAAGCCACTACAGCCAGGTGAGGCAGGTGATTGGGGGGGTGTAACCAGCCGGCCTTGGGGTATATAGAGGGGGAGTGACTAGTAACAGTTGCTCTCCCAAATTACCACTACTTGCGGTGAGACACAGGCTGATATGGGACACTTCCCTGAACTCAGCATGGATATGACCCACTGACTATCCATCTAGAGAATACGGCGGCAAATTACCTTCGATTCTAGTAAGTAGACAATCTGAGTACTTTGCTATATAACATCTGACACTCAGAACTGTAAGTGACCAACACTTTGTGTACTTTTGTATTTTCCTTTTTAGTTATCCCTGAATATTCTGTGAAGTCCCCTGATGATTTCTGGCAAATAAGAATGAAACCTGGCATGTAGGGCTTTGTAAGCAGGGTAAATATAGTATTAGGCCCATACAGAGGGAAAGGTTCCGTATGGGGTCGCCCCTGTCGGAGCGGGTGCTCTGTGTCTGTTAGGCAGGTGATAAGATCAGCCCCTAGCCCTCCTTCAGGTAGGGAATAAAATACTAGGATGAAATAGGAGTACAATCCAACTGCCAGACACAAGCGCTTTGGTCACCAGTGTCCTTCTGCCATCTATCACAAGGACCTATCTCCACTTGATGTGGATCCTCCCACAAGACGTGGGAAGATCCACCCATTTTTTTCACTATTGATGTGATTTACAGTTAGTGGATCTACTGTATGTATGTTTGTTGTCTCCCACTAAGTGGTGTTATACCTATTTTAATACATTTAGTAAAAGCTATGTTTTAAGATACCCAGTTCACATATAATTTCTGCTCAATTTGGGTGTGACCTTATACTGCCATACACTCAATACCGTGTGGCGGTATAATCAATGGCAACTTGAAGAGAGAAATGAGAAATAAAAAATTACTTGCCACACAGGCGGACATTAAAGACCGTAAGAGGGATAAATTCATCAGAGACAAAAATGATTATGAGGCTGATCGTGTTTTTGATTGGGGGAAAAAGCGCAACCGCCCTAAACGAACCCCACGGAGAGGCCGCCACAATTTTTGGGCCACGGCCGTCGCTGCTCGCAACTATGTGTCCTCCCTGGATCCCTACTGCTACCTGCTGAGGAAGCTACAATAAAAGACACTTTTTGATACACTTCGGTGAGTGCCGCAACTTTATTTCTCATTTCTCTCTTCAAGTTGCCATCTGTATACTACATACTATTTTTGCTGAGCACCACGTTGAGAAGTGTTCCTGACTGCATCTGGCTCGGTTTTTTGCACGGCGTATTCAGTGTGTGCAGTGCCGCCTGTTTATGGTTCACGTCTCCCTTCATTCTATACGCGGTATAATCAATACTTTGTTATTACATTTTTGTGAATCCACATTCATAGTTAATACATTCTGTAGGTACTGTTCAGTCAGTATTACAGGCAGTTGTAATTTATTGCCATCTTCATCAGATCCATAGCTAATCCCTTCTGTTAGCTGTGGAAGTACAGTGTGTCAGTATTACAGGTCAATAAAAGCGCTATGTCTAATTTATCGCTATGGGCTGAACCATGCAGTGCCCAAGATTCAAGTAGTGGTCCCATGACAGAGTGGGGATGGTGGCAGCAGCAGTGGCAGTAGTGGCCCCATGACAGAGTGGGGATGGTGGCAACAGTAGCAGTGGCAGTAAGGCTGTCTTAACATTACTGTTTAAGTTTTCATTTTTCTGATCCGTCAGAAGTACATTAAACAAAAAAAATTAATAAAAATTTTGAGCATCTATTAAGCCTCTTTCAGACTTTAATCATTTTTTCAGTGTTTTGCATCAGTATTTGATCAGTAATCGTAAGCCAAAAACAGGAGTGGGTCCAAAACTGAGATAAAATGTAATGGAATTATTTGCATCTCATCTGTGAGTTGGACACACTCCTGCTATTGGCTTACACATACTGATCAAATACTGATGCAAAACACTGACTAAACACTGACTAAAAGAATGTATTAGCTACGATGAATTTGGATCGAGATGGTGGAATGATTTGTGTGGCTCATTCCAATAATCAATGACACTCCTCCCAAATGGCAATAATCCAGTTGTCATGTTTGATCCATCCAGCAATTTCGGCCAGTCTGGATTTAATCCTAAAACATGTTGAAAGCAAAATACCATTGAGAGTGACGCCGAATAAAATTTTCCATAACAGAATGATGAATTTGGGTCCAGTTGGTGGTGTGATTTGTCTTGTAATAACATACTAATTCCGACAATAAACAATTGCAATTAAGATTTAGACAAATTTTTTTTTGCTAAACGAACGTATAAACTATGATGAATTTGGGTCAAGTAGGTGGAGAGATTTGTGTGTTTCATTCCGATAACCAACAGCAAAGCTCCTGTAAAGCAATAATCCAGCTGCCATGTTTGATCCATCCAGCAAGTTCGTCCCATCTGGTTTTAAATATATAAATCACTGCGAAAGGTACACCACAATGATATTCAACTGACTACACTGGCCAATCCCTCAAGCTGATGTTAAGAACTGAGACTTTAGCCAATGTATTCCTGTCAGGAACACATCGGAGCCCTTTGCACCACCGTCAAGGTATCTCAGTGTGGCATGGGTTTTCTACCACTAGACTATCTACGGAGTGTGAACGCGGTCTGAGAGGTGCTACGATACAACTTATAGCCAAGCCCCCACATACCTCCATAGTGAGATTGTAAGCCCCACCTATAACAGGCCATGTGACACAGGCTACCAGGTGCAACGGAATGCTACCAGCAGTACGCAATGGCACATTCTAAACATATCAAGAAAAATAACTGAAATAAAGTCGCCTAAATGGGAGGAAATGCTCAAAAACCCCAACCACTTTGGCGTGTTTATAACCGGGGAAGCAATTTCTCCTCATGTAATCCGTTGCTAACGACAATCCCCAGCAAAAATGCATACAATGGAGGATGTCGGCAGTGGACCACATGCACCACAATGGCATCCTACACAAGATGGAATAGTATGTGGATGCAAATATAAAAATACGTAAATCACTGCGAAAGGTACACCACAATGATATGCAACTGACAATACTGGCTAATCCCTCAAGCTGATGTTAAGAACTGAGAACTGTCAGGAACACATCGGAGCCCTTTTGCACCACCGTCCGTAGGTAGTCTAGTGGTAGGACCCATGCCACACTGAGATACCTTGACGGTGGTGCAAAAGGGCTCCGTTGTGTTCCTGACAGGAATACATTGGCTAAAGTCTCAGTTCTTAACATCAGCCTGAGGGATTAGCCAGTGGTGTCAGTTAAATATCATTGTGGTGTACCTTTCGCAGTGATTTACGTATTTTTATATTTGCATCCACACATTATCCGATCTTGTGTAGGATGCCATTGTGGTGCATGTGGTCCGCTGCCGACATCCTCCATTGTATGTATTTTTGCTGGGATTGCCGTTAGCAACAGATTACCTGAGGAGGAATTGCTCTCCCGGTTATAAACACACCACAGTGTTTGGGGTTTTTGAGCATTTCCTCCCATTTAGGCCACTTTATTTCAGTTATTTTTCTCCATCTAGTTTTAATCTTAATACATGTTGAAAGCAAAATACCATTAAAGGGGTTGTCTGCGTTCAGAGCTGAACCTGGACATACACATATTTTCACCCAGGCAGCCCCCCTAATATGAGCATTGGAGCATTTCATGGATCACGCAGGGCAAGGGGTTCTTTGTTTATGTTTTTACAATGCTAGCCGGAGGCTTTCACCCAGCAGTATATTCGCTTACGTCAGTGGCTCTGATGGGCTGGCTTTAGCGTTGCCCTAGCCATTTTACAGGCTAGGGCAGTGCTAAAGCCCGCCCATTAGCGCTGGTGACATCCCCGGGCTCACTGCAACCTAGCAGTCCCTATGGAGAGCCCAGTACGTTGCCAGATCTCCTAAAATGCCTTTGCCCTGCGCAATTCAGCGCATGACAAATGAGAGCATTAGAGCATGAAATGCTCCAATGCTTATATTAGGGGGGCTGCCTGGGTGAAAATGTAGGTATCCAGCAAGTTCGTCCCATCTGGTTTTAACCCTAATATGATTTATTTGACCCCAGGTGTTCCATGTCCAACTTCCTTGAGGGCCAAGTGGCGTTCAGGACTAACTGTTCTGTGATGCCCTTACAGGCCTGGGGCTGCACACGCTCTGCACTGAAGGGATTGCCGTGTGTTTACCCTTTGACAACAGGTACAGGTTACCCACTCAATGTCGTTCGTCATAGGGATCGGGGAGCAGACTAATTTATTCGCTAAAAGACAAATTTTATTGCTACAAGACTAATGTTTTTGCTAAAAGAATAACTTTTCAGATAAAAGAATGATTTTTCCGACATAAAACGACGATCAACTCATGGGCAATTCTGCTGTGTGTTACAAAAGGCCTCCCTGTAACACTAAGGCCTCCTGCACACGACCGTTGTGTGCACCCGTGGCCGTTGTGCCGTTTTCCGTTTTTTTTCGCGGACCCATTGACTTTCAATGGGTCCGTGGAAAAATCGGAAAATGCACCGTTTTGCAGCCGCATCCGTGATCCGTGTTTCCTGGCCGTGAAAAAAATATGACCTGTCCTATTTTTTTCACGGCCAACGGTTCACGGACCCATTCAAGTCAATGGGTCCGTGAAAAATCACGGATGCACACAAGATTGTCATCCGCGTCCGTGATCCGTGTCCGCTATCCGTGTCCGTTTTTTCCTATCATTTCAATGGAAAACTTGACCTAGATTTTTTTTTTCATTTTTCATGTCCGTGGATCCTCCAAAAATCACGGAAGACCCACGGAAGAAAAAAACGGGCACGGATCACGGTACAACGGAACCACGTTTTGCGGGACGTTAAAAAATACTGTCGTGTGCAGGAGGCCTTAGGGTCCATTCATACGTCCGCAAAATGGTTCCGCATCCGTTCCCCAATTTTGCCGAAAGGTGCGGACCCATTAATTTTCAACAGGGCCGCAAAAGATGCGGACAGCACACAGTGTGCTGTTGGCATCCGCACTTCCGTACCGCGGCCCCGCAAAAAAATAGAACATGTCCTATTCTTGTCCGCAGACACGGACAAAAAAAGGCATTTATATTATAGTGCCGGCCATGTGCCGTCCGCAAAATGCGGAACGCACATAGCTGGTGTCTGCGTTTTGTGGATCCGCAATTTGCGGACTGCAAAATAGTTGCGGACGTGTGAATGGACTCTAACTTACAGTAACTGTTTGGCTAACAGAAGCAGTTAAATATCAATGTGAACATGCCACAAACAAGAGAATGAGACAGGAGTATCAACCCAATTTGTGAATCAGGGTCTAAAAGAATTTCTTATCTATTAATCAATTTGGGCACACCACAAACAGTACAATGAGACTGGTGTATCACCCCAATTTGAGAATCAAGGCGTTATAAAATTATCTTTTAAACAAGGTGGACACCCACCTAACAGTAGAAGTAGAGATTTTATTCACTCTAATTTCAGAATCAAGGCCTAATGGAATTGTTTATCTATTAAACATGGTGGACACCCCACTAACCATAGAAGTAGACAGCTTATTCGCCCCAACTTGAGAATTAAGGAGTAATAGAATTGCTTATCTATTAAACAAGGTGAACACCCCAAAACCAGCTAAATTAGACAGGTTATTCACCCCTATTTACGAATCAAGGCTTAATGGAATTGCTAATGTTTTAAACTTGGTGGGCACCCCAATAACAGTAATATTAGGCAGGTTATTCACCCTAATTTTAGAATCAACTGTCTAATGGAATTGTTTATCTACTAAACATGGTGGACACCCCAATAACACTTTAATTAGACAGGTTATTCACCCCATTTTGAGAATCAAGGTATAATAGAATTGCTTATCTATTTAAAGGGAGTATTTCACCTAAGGCTACTTTCACACTGGCGTTTCTGGGTCCGTCTGTGATATCCGTTTCAAGGCTCTCACAAGCGGCCCAAAACGGATCAGTTTAGCCCCAATGCATTCTGAATGGATAAGGATCCGTTCAGAATGCATCAGTTTGGCTCCGTTCCGCCTCCATTCCGCTCTGGAGGCGGACACCAAAACGCTGCTTGCAGAGCCAAACGGATCCGTCCTCACTTACAATGTAAGTCAATGGGGACGGATCCGTTTTCATTGACACAATATGGTGCAATTGTAAACGGATCCGTCCCCCATTGACTTTCAATGTAAGTCAGGACGGATCCGTTTGACTTAGACTTAGATTTTTTTTTTACAGAGTAATGCAGACGGATCCATTCTGAACGGATCTAAGCGTTTGCATTATAGGTGCGGATCCGTCTGTCCAGATACCAGACAGATCCGCACCTAAATGCAGGTGTGAAAGTAGTCTAAACTGACCATTTTATAACACTAACACCATGATCTGCATTATAGTCCCCATATTGGAATGCTACTTACCATATAGCTGGCCGTTGCCTATTTTCGTTAAAAAAAAACACTTTTATTCAATATGTTAATTAGATTCTGAAGGTGCCCAGGAGCGGCGTTCAAGTGACCGGTGCCGAGGCCCCTAGTCGCTTTTCATATGAAACCCCTCACCTTTCACCCCTCTGGCCCGCCCAAGGTCCCCTCCAGCGCCGTTCACAAGATTTTCTGCGCACTTCATTCCCCATTATGGGCAGAGGCACAAGAGCATTTAATGTGCATGTGCCGGCCCGTACATCTAGCCGGCCTTGTGTCTCTGCCCATAATGGGGAATCAAGGGCACAGGCGCGGCAAATCTTGTGAACGGCGCTGATGCTGGATTTCTGAAGAACCTAGGGTGGGCCAGAGGGGTGAAAGGGGAGGGGTTTCATATGAAAAGCAACGAGGGACCTGGGCACCAGCCGCTTGAACGCCGCCCCTGCGCACCTACAGAACCTAATTACCATATTTAATTAAAGTGTTTATTTTCCCCGAAAATAAGCAATGGACAGCTATACAGTAAGTAGCATACCAATATGGGGACTATAATGCAGATCATGGTGTAAGTGTTCTATCATGGTCAGTTTAGGTGAAAGACTCCCTTTAACAAGGTGGACACCCAAATAACAGTAGTGTTAGACAGGTTATTCATCCCAATTTGAGAATCAAAGCTTAATGGAATTGCTTATTTATTAAAAAAGGTGGACATCTCAATAACAGTTAAGAGAGAGAGGTTATTTACCCACTCCAATTTGAGAATCAAGGCATAATAGAATTGCTTAATTGTTAATTAAACAAGGTGGACATTGTTCAATTAGATAGCTCTGCCCCCTACACAGGGATTGATGCAAAGTGGGCTGTCTCCTATAGATCCCTTCAGCTTTAGATTACAGAGCCTGCACTGTCCCAGTACTGTCCATGCAGTCTCCCTATGCTCACCCTACAGTATTTAAAAACTCTCCCTACAATCTCCCTACACTGTCCCTGCACTTCCCTATCCAATATTTCACAATTAAAGGCTTCTTGAACACTGTCCCTAGCTCTTGTCACGCCTCTCCCTATGTCAGCTGACAGTGAAATGGCTGACACCACACGAGATAAGGGTTTTATAGGGCTGTGACATCACAGGGGCAGGCTAGCTGGCTATTGGCTGTCTGCATGGCATTATGGGTGATCTCGTGTTCCCGGGCTTCTTACTTTAACTTTGTAACAGGTGTAGCTGCCATTTTAGGAAAAAAAAGAAGATTAATTACCACAAAACAAGAGGAGATTTGGATTCTTTGCAAATCTAATTTTTTCTAAACTTCGGATCGAATTCCACTTTGGATGCTTTGATTCGCTCAACACTACTGATCACCTATATGCTGGGTTGATTAAATTCAATATCCCCCTCCCCAAAAAAAGGAACTGAACTGTGTGTGTGTCTACATCAGGTCTATGCGCCATTACTCTTGAAGGAGGAAGGGTACTGTTATCAATAGCCCTCCCCCGGTTATTTTGCTACTATGTCCAATTGAAGCACCATCTTGGCTCTGGACAATTTTTTGGTATCAGGGCGGCACGAATGGGATCTATTTCCGTGCGCCCTAGCTACCAAACAGCCCGCAGCTCCCTTGCGTTTTCCCTGATGAGCTTTTTACTCATCATAAAGCGAAACGTGCATGTAGGGATAAGGCAGGAGAGGGCTTACCAATTCCAGGATTAGGTTCCTGTAGCACCTGGTCGCGGGGGTCCATGACTAGGTGATCAGGGTTAGTGTAGGACCTTGCAGGGAATTTCAGGGCCAGGTAGCTAGCTTCCATAACCCTTCCTTGTCATCCTCTATCTCCTCGGACAACTGCTATTATCTACCAACGGCTAGGCCACTGCTGGACAAGGAACGTATCTACTGGAGTGGTAGGACCAAATGTTACACTTTGAGGTGCCGCCGAGCACTGTATTGTTGCATCTTGAGTACTCTTGGCCGCAGAGTGTTGTTATATTTTAAGGGCCTTCCTACTGACACTCCATAGATGTATTTTGAGTTAGTATCTTAGTATCTATATATTGGGACCTATTTTTCTAATTGCATATCAATTAAGCGTGTGTGTGTGTGGAAATAAACAGATTTAGCCCTAATATTTCATTCTCAATCACTGATCACAAAAAAAATATATATATATATATATATATATATATATATATATATAGAATAAAGAAAGACACCGCAGCACATCCGTTTGGTGAAAAAAGTGGGACCCTTTATTCACCTGTGCGACGTTTCGGTCCACTTACTGGGAGAGGACCTGACACAGAGATCTCACTAGTATTCTATATAGAGTACAGTGCTAGATTGATGGCACAGTGTTGGTACAGTTTTCGCTTATTACTAGGAAGTCTTAGTCATGCTCTTCCAAACAGTGTAGGAAATTTCTAGCCATGTGACATGTCTAGCTGAAAGGTCCCAGCATGTATAAGTGAATGTAATTTACAAGGGTGGATTCATACCTAAATCGGTAGAGAATGCCTTCCACATGGATGAGTGGGCTCAGAGAATGCCACAATAACATTCCCCATACCATAACGCTGCCACCACCAGCTTGTGATCTTCCAGCAATGGTTGAAGGGTGTTTGTTCTCTGATGTTTCTCGTCTGACATAACAACGTTCATTTGTTCGATGAATCAGAAAATGTGACTTATCGTAAAAGGAAGCCCTTTGCCATTCAACGGTCCAATTCCGATACTGCTGCGAAAATTGAAGCCTTTTCTGCTGATGCAACTAGTGGTGAAGTGACTATCTGTCTCCTTCAGAGCCCCATATACAGTAGGGTTCACTGAACTGCTTTAGACATAATTCTGGTAGCTCCCTGGTTCATTTTGGCAGTGAGCTTCTCCACTTTATCTTGTTGGCATGCATTTTTGTAGCTGAAGTTCACCTCTCACACTAATGGCATGTGCTGCTCTGCAGTTTTCATGTTACTTATTTGCAATAAAGCCATTTGTCCACTCACAATACACTTTCAGCATAGCAGCATACAAACAGTTCATAAACTCTGCAGTTTCAGAAATAGTGCCCTTGGCCCGAAAACCAATAATGATCCGTTTTTGCAACTCTGATAAATCGCCCCTGCAGTGGGACACTGAGGGAGCCAATGTAGAGGATGGGAGTGCTAGTGGCCCTGAGGTAGTGTTATAGTGTCAAGGTGTCCTACCTCAGGCCATCACTCCCAAGGGTCCATTGCAGTGAAAGTAAGTGCTTATATATCAAAACAGTGCCTAGGACTAGAGATTAGAGAATGAAAGTTGACGAAGTGGAATTCAATGCGAATTTCAGGAAAAATTCCATTCACACTGAAGCCAAATTTCCTCACACTTCGTGGTAACGAATCACATTTTTTCCTAAAATGGCTGCTGCACATGTTAGGAGATATCACTGAATAAAGTGGCCTAACTGGGAGGAAATGCTCGGAACCCCAAATACTGTAGCGTATGTGACAACTCTGGGGTCACTTAGCACTCCAGGATCGCCGTCTTCTCTACTTAGACGGTTGGCACACCTCAAGAAGCCACTCCAACACTGCAGATTTCGGTGTAAATTGGACACGGCCAGCTTTATTATCACTTTTACAGCAGACCAAAAACATAAAGCATAAACAAAAATCCTCAGCCGTCTGGCCACTGACTAAACAGAAGTTCTCCCTCTCTATCGGGATCTGGGTCTACCACCCGGCTCCCCAAAACACAACATGGTGCTTACCCCACACAGGGTTAGAGGGTCTTCCTCAGACTGGGAGCCCTGATTGAGGAGCTCAGCCCACATTTACCTGAGCTCCTCAGCTGGCTGCTAATTACCTTCATTACCAGCCTGGCTGCTGCAGACAGTGGGAAAAACCTATTCTCCCAGCCTTTCCTGTTCTCACCCAGGCTCCTCTGGGTGAGATACACCATTTCAATGGCCTTCATATGGCCCTCTGGCAGCTCCACTGCCACATATCCTCCCCCTCCTGATAAAGGTCGTAGGACTTTTCACATTACATAACCCCCCTCCAGGGTCAAAGGTCCTACGCTTGGAAACGTCTGGGGTCACCTCAGCAGTAGACATACCATGTACATCACCTTCCAGAGGTGTACAAGACACTTGTTCAGACATGGACTTACTCCTCCATTTGCTTACTCGCCTCACACGTACATTGATTTTGTGATTTTTCTTGTTACATACATGGTATAATTCCCACTGAGAATTTGTTTTAACACCAACACAAATACCCATCCATGTTGATGGCCTAACAAACTTCTGTACATAGTCTTCTATCACCCCGCTGGGGCTTGTCATCTTGATCTCACCATTACAAGCAGACTGATTGATAATTTTCTTTTCATGACCTACACCTGGACCAATTAACAGAGTCTCATTGGCCCTCTTAAGCCGAATGCACACGGCCGTGTTTCACGGCCATGAGCGGTCCGTGATAACCCGGCCTGGATTCCTGGTGAGAGCAGGAGCGCACAACGTCATTGGTTGCTATGATGCTGTGCGCTGCATGCCGCCGCTGCACTACAGTAATACACTTGTATGATCTATACGAGTGTATTACTGTAGTGCAGCGGCGGCATGAAGCGCACGGCGTCATAGCAACCAATGACGCCGTGCGCTCCTGCTCTCAGCAGGAATCCAGGTCGGGTTACCACGGACCGCTCACGGCCCTGAAACACGGCCGTGTGCATTCGACTTTAGACCCACCATTTCTCTCAGATGTCTCCAGGACATCAGCTGGCTGAACATCATGTCCAGAACATAGTGCTGCACCCTGTGTCACTACAACAGGCATATTACTCTTTTGCCTGTATGAGGACACCCTCTGACCTGTCACCGCTGTACCTTGTGAACAAGGGTCACAAAGTACATCCTCCCAATATTGGTCATGCTGCCCTAAACCTTCTAGTTGGTCTAGCCCAACGTTAGCAGCACAATAATTGTTTACCTTCTCTGCATTTGTGTTATCTTTCTCTTGTACACCCTCCTGGGACATTACCCTCAATTTCTCTCCATGCTGGGTGCATGCTATAACCTGCATGCTACTCAGCAGATCAGAACAATGGGGTTCTTCCCCAGTATCAGGCATATCACCTACGAGCTTCCCCTCTACATGAGGCTGTTGACCTTTCTCTCTGGAAGGTCCATCACCTGTTCTCTCTCCATCACTATCACACAGCTCATCACCCTGGGCTTGTGCAAGTGCTACTTCAGCAGTTGCAGACAGAAATTCTCTCACTACTGACAGTGCAGAGTCTATCCTCATTTAGCTCTTTACACTCAGTAGGACTCACCCCGAGCTCTGCTACCTGAGGGTCCTCACATATAAGTTCATATGTTGGGGTATCTATCACAACATGTACCACATCATTCTTCATAACATCTTGGTTGTTACCACAGGCAACCTGGTATGCATCGCTTCCAACATAAGTGACCGGGACACACATCACATCTGCACCCACAGGACCAGTCTTGCCATCCCCTTCGGTGGCTTTCCTCTCAACCTGGGAATAAGTGAGCTCTGCAGGGGTCTCAGCTTCCACATTCCACTAACGACCTGCAGGGGGCAGCATTTCTACTAAACACACTTCTCTACCATAGACATCTTCCTTGGCGGTGTTATACTCCAGGTTACTACCAACAACTGACACCTGCTGGGTGTGTTGGTGCAGCTGTCATGTGTATAGATGTACACTTAGCCAGCTATAACAGTAGAAGTCTCATATTTTTTCAGTCAGTGGCAAGGCAGCTCTTATGGCTGTGTGGTTAAGTGCTTTGCCTCTGATACAGAAAATTGTGGGTTCGAATCCTAGCAGAAACTTTTCTGAAATACAAGCACTGACTCCATATATGGACATACAGGGCGGGACACAGGAAGAGGCTGCATCGCATCGCTGACATGGAGGTAAGTATAAGTGTTTATTTATTTTTTTAATACCCGACTGTTACTGCCATGGGGGGAGCGGGAGGCACCCGATACTGGCACATGGGGGGGGAGGGGGGGTTGGCACCTGATACTGGCACTTTTCTTTGGGGGGGGGAGATGGCACTATGATACTGGGACATGGGGGGAGGAGAGAGGCACTTGATACTGGCACGTGGGAGGGGGGTTTGGCACTTGATACTGGCACATGGGTGGGGGGGAGAGAGGCACTTGATACTGGCACATGGGGGGGTTTGGCACTATGAAACTGGCACATGGGGTTGGGAAGGAGAGAGGCACTTGATACTGGCACATTGGGGGGGAGATGGCACTATGATACTGGGACATGTGGGGGGGAGGAGAGAGGCACTTGATACTGGCACATTATTTGGGGGCATTATGGGGGACACTAGGCCGGACACTGAGGGGCATCTACTGGGGCACTATATATGGGGCATTTTATACTGGTACATTATGGGGGGCACTAGCAGGAAGGGGGGAGATGAGCACTATGGGGGAATTTACTGGGGGCACTATATAGGGGTATTTTATACTGGGACATTATGGGGGCACTAGCTCAACTGGGGGCATTACAAGGGGGTATTTTTTGCATTGTCACATTATAAGGAGAATTATTTCTACTGGGGGGGCATTATGGTGGGCTTTATTACTCCCCGATGGCATGACCCCCTAGTAGCAGCACCAGCCTCCCCATGCTCTGCTATCCCTCTGACCCTTCTCCAAATCCTTATTATGAAATCTTTCTCATTAGGATAAAACACAACATCACCTCCGCCGAGCCCCCGGCCAAAGTGTTGAAGTGGCGTCCGAGATCCCCAAGGGCCAAGCCAAGTAACTAAGTTTTCATATGAAATATGTTTATGTTATACACATATAGCCTACACTGTGCCACACAATAGACAGTATACCGCTACACTGTGCCCCACAATATACAGTATACCGCTACACTGTGCCAAAGGAGTGGGGTTTACACAGGAGGAGGGAGGTGCGAAGTGCGCTGGGGGGGGCCCTTACAAATATTTGCTGTGGGGCCGAGTCACTTCTAGTTACGCCCCTGCACACCGCAGCGCTGTTCGTGTACTCATTGGCGCTGTGGGGTTCGCGGGAGAAGGAAGGGAACTCTGAGGAGCGTGGGCACAGAGTTCGCTGAGGTAGTGTTTTTTGGTTAAGTGGTAGCCTAGGCAGCTTTACGTCTCAGCCATGTCTGGTCTGAAAGAAATTGAAAGACTGTGCTGGGCTGGCAGCGCTGCTGTTGCTGTGGGCTGTGGCAGGGCCGGGGTGAAAAGGGGAGAAAAATAAGTTATAAAAAAGTCTGATAAATACCAGTGTGAATGAAGGACTGTTAAAAGGGTTAATAACTACTGAAGGCCCTTCACAGTAGTTATTAACCCGTTTCAGCAGTCCACCATTCACAGTATTTATTAACCCCTTTCACTAGTCCCCTCTTCAGTGAAGGGGGGGGCTGCTGAAGGGGTTAATAAATACTGTGAATGGGGGACTGCTGAAAGGGGTTAATAAATACTGTGAATGGGGGACTGCTGAAAGGGGTTAATAACTATTGAAGGCCCTTCACAGTAATTATTAACCCGTTTCAAATGTCCCCTGTTCACAGTATTTATTAACCCCTTCAGCAGTCCCCTCTTCACTGAAGAGGGGACTAGTGAAAGGAGTTAATAAATACTGTGAATGGGGGACTCAGGACTGCTGAACTAGGTTAATAATACAGCGCTTTTCCATCCCACAGAGTGCAGTAAAGCAAAAGCGCTATAGTGACGTATTTTTTTTTCTTTTGCCGGGCACTTACTGGGAGAGGTGCGTCGTTTATCAGGTTGAGGGTGTGGCCTAGAATGCCCTCCTTTTTGGGGTGAAGCAAGTGGCCACGTTAGTCGCGAATCGTAATACTTACCTGTATAGGATAGGACTCAGGAGGGGCCTGGTCCTGTACACGTGGGTGGGGCTTGCAGCAGAACATGGGTGGAGCCTGTAAGGGGGCCCTTGATTTATTTTGCCCGGGGGCCCTGAGGCTTCTCAGTCCACCCCTGTCTCTGGCTTATTACCAGTGAACACTGCATCCATCAGCATGCAGACCTTACTGATGTTATCATCCAGGCACTCAAATGTATTATCTTGAGCTAAATTTACCCCAGTACGATCCTCCATATCCTGCAGCATATCCCTGCCTTAACTCGCTCTAAGGGGTCAGTACATAGGACACAAGCAGCCGACACATAGGGTTCAGCACCACACACCTCCCCATCACACAGAGAACCCAGGCTCTTTTCAGCATGGACACCTGCTGCACACACAGTCACCTTATCAGCGGCCTCCAAGAAGGTCCCTCCATGATCGATCACTGGTTCTTTACACCCTTCCAGCATACAGTCACTACCAGATATTTTCTCTTCCCACATCAAGCTCACAGACCTGACACTCATCTTGTCTGGTACACACGCCTCCTGGCTGCCACTAGCAAGCACCTTAGTTTTACCGGAAACTGGCATGTCCGCCTCACTCTCTGAGCTGCTATCAATCACAGCACATACATCACATATACCACTCATGTGATTATCAGCCCTGACATCGAGGGGCGCACATGAGCTCATCCCAATATTGGACATTTCCTTATTAAACATAGAACCCTGGAGAGATTGCACACTCTCCTCTGGTACATATGCTAGCCATGCCCCACTTTCCCGCACATTTATCACAGTGGGCTCCTTCAGCTGTGTGCCCTCAACATTTATAAGCATTTCTAAATCATTTACATTTTTGCCTACAGGGGAAACGTCTCCCCTATCCACAACCTGCAACGGCAAAAGCATGTCATCATCATCATCACATATTTCACATGACATCACATTTTCATTATGCAATTCTGCAAACTTGGTACAATCACCTTGCACCTTATCAGTACTATTGTTTCTAATAGTCACTTCATTTAAATGGCTAGGTACCAGTACTGCAGGAGATTTAACACTGACTGCCGAATTGTTTCCACTTCCCCACAAATCATAGAACAAAGGAAAAATCACAGCCCAACATTCCCTCATGTATGAGCACTTTTGCATTACCAAGATCATCAGCCTCAATTTTCACCAGGGTCTCACCCTCAGTGAGGACCCCCGGATAGTCCATAGTATCTGCATAATTGTCCTGAACATTTATCATTCTACCAGTCTCAGGTTTTACTATCCTGCTACCTCTTACACAGGTTAGCATTGGATCCCTGAGTTTAGCGATCCCACAGTTACCTCTTGTAACTGACAATCCAGGTAAAGCAGAGACTTTCTCTCCTGCAGACACCTGTGAGGGAGAGATCTCAGCTGGCTTACCTGCCAGTTCACACACGGCTTTTACCTGATCTGGTTTTGTGCATCTTTCCTGAAACAAAGGCAGGTTAGACATAGTACACTGCCTGTCCAAAAAAAGTCACCACCTGGATTTAACTAAGCGAATAGTTATGAGCCTCCTATTGGATAATTACTGCATGAGCGATTAGCTTTCAGCTGGCAACAAGTTATTTAACCCCAACTGGTGCAATGAGTTGCTTCTCATTTCTTAAACAACCATGTCGAAAGTCACATCTCGTGGTCGTGGAAAAGATGCTAGTCTGTTTGAGAAGGGTCAAATCATTGGCATGCGTCAAGCAGAGAAAACATCTAAGGAGATTGCAAAAACTACTAAAATTGGGTTAAGAACTGTCCAAGGATAGTGGGGACCCATTGTATTCGAGGAAGAAATGCGACGGGGAAAAAAAGTCCTGAATAAACGTGATCGGTGATCACGTAAACATTTGGTGAAATCAAATCGAAGAAAAACAGTAGAACTCAGGGCTATGTTTAATAGTGAAAGTAAAAGCATTTCCGCATGCACAATGCAAAGGAAATTTAAGGTATTGGGACTGAACAGCTGTGTAGCAGTAAGAAAACCACTAATCAGTGAGGCAAACCAGAAAAAAAGGCTTCAATTTGCAAGGGAGCACTGGAAGAAGGTCATGTGGGCTGATGAGTCCAGATTTACCCTGTTCCAGAGTGATGGGTGCATCGGGATAAAAAGGCAGATGAAGTGATGCACCCATCATGCCTAGTGTCTACTGTACAAGCCTGTGGGGGCAGTGCTATGATCTGGGGTTGCTGCAGTTGGTCAGGTCTAGGTTCAGCAACAGTATGTGCTCCAAGAATGAGGTCAGCTGACTACCTGAACATACTGAATGACCAGGTTATTCCATCAATGGATTTTTTCTTCCCTGATGGCACGGGCATATTCCAAGATGACAATGCCAGGATTTATCTGGCTCAAATTGTGAAACAGTGGTTCAGGGAGTATGAGACATCATTTCACACATGGATTGGCCACCACAGAGTCAAGACCTTAACCCCATTGAGAATCTTTGGGATGTGCTGGAGAAGAATTTGCGCAGAAGTCAGACTCTACTACCATCATCAATGCAAGATGTTGGTGAAAAATGAATGCAACACTGGATGGAAATAAATCTTGTGACATTGCAGAAGCTTATCGAAACAATGCGACAGCGAATGAGTGCCATAATCAAAGCTAAAGGCTTTTTTTTGGACAGGCAGTGTATGTAACATTACATTACTGTTTACATTACTGTTTCTACAGTAGAGTTGTGTCTCTTTTCCATCAGACACCTTCTCCTTTAACCCGTTGTTGTCCATGAGTCCATTAGACTTTAAGTCCATATTGCACAGTCTCAACAGAAACCAGTGTAAGGGTCAGCCCCTAGAATACTGTTCTTTGCACAGATATCTACAATATGGTGTTACATAGACTGTGATGACTTATTTCAGCCACTAGAGAAAGCTGAACTTTTTCTGAGATGCACAAGAGGTAGGAGGAGACAGAAGTTCCCAGGGTTTGAGTCCTGGCTGGAGGTGTGTGTGTGTGTGCCCTGGTAGCTGTGAGGATGGCTGCCATGTTAGGAGCCAAGTAAAGGCTAGTGATTGGACACAGAGCCTGACTGATGGAGTCCTGAGAAGCTGACTGTGTTGGAGACTCTGAACTGAAGTGCTGCAGCTGTAACCCAGAGAAAGAGACTGCACAGTGTGTTACAGAGGAGTGAGACCGTGTCAGAGGCCAGTGACAAGCCGGATTCTTCCTGTCAGAGCTGGAATTAGGTGAAGACCTGCATCTGCTGTGATCCAACCAGAGAGAGAAAGACAGACAAGCAAGCGACTGGACCTGAAATCAGACTACACGTTCCATCACTTACCGGATCAAGGGGAATCTGCAGAACTGTGAGTCGCACCGATACTTTTCTGTGATAGGTTATAGAGAAAGGGACTTTAGAAGTGTGCGCTGTAGAAGTGGACCCTGAGTAGCAGGGGTAGATAGGAGTATATTAGCTGAGTGTAGCTTGGACTTGGATGTGTTTGCTATGGAACGCATTTATTCTAACTCAAGTGTTCTGTGTAAACCTGTTTATACTGTTAAACCGATTTTCCGGCAGCTACATCTTGTTCTTTAATAAAGCCGGTTTATCTTCAGTCTCCTTGTCTGCTGTACTGTACTTGAATCCTGCCTTGCGGTCTCCTCCTCCTCTGACCGCTACACCAGCATGGACTCCCAAAGCTCAGGACTCTTTCCTAGCAACTTCTCTGGTTGCACTTTTGTCTGGTCATAATTCAGACTGTCGGATAGGGAGACTCCAGCCACCATTACCTCGTGGACTTTAGGCTGAGAGTCCTCTGGCTTTTACCTTTTAGGTAGCTGAGCAGCACTCTCTGCAGCCTGATTTGGGACCTTGTCTCCTTCCCACAACTGCCCAGGATGAACTCCACCTTAAGCACAGCACATTTCAACAGTTCATGTTGTACAGTTCCATAATCAGTCACAAAAGTAAGAAATACAGTATTACCAGTCTCTGGGCCCGTCTTAAGGAACAGCAGTACCTCTGGAAGTACCCGTGACACAATTTCGCGACAATCCAGCTCCACCAACAGTGGGATTCCCCCCCACCAACAACTTGCATGTCTTTCTCTGCAACTCCTCTGGCTTCCTGACCAAAGGACAATCAGGTGCATGTTTTTCCACTTGACGGCATCTCCAGCAGCACTCCCTCTGTTGCTTGACAGGTGCATGCTGTAGTGGCTGGTTGCTCCTAGCAACAACATTACGGCACCTACTCACATCCTCTCTAGGATCTTGTGCACAACCCCAGGAACCACGGGCACTCCTGAGAGCCGCACCGCTCTCCACCTCTTTGTCTTCCCGATGGTTGCCCTTGGCAATGGCACACAAGCTTTTTCTCTGGAACTCCAGGCACCTCACAGACACCTTGGACCTTTTCAAAGTGTCCATTCAGCATTGAGGACCCTCTTTTCAGGGCCAACTGCAGTTGCGCCTCTAAAGCCCCCCGCTCTGCATCAAACCGCGCCATTTTAGCTTGGGTACATCCCATCTGTTTGCCCAGGTTTTCCTGACATTTTATCTGCCACAACCGTCTGACATATTTTTCCATGAGACCCATGATAACGGACTTTTCAGCAAGCAAGTCCACTTTATCAGAGACCACAGCCTTCAGGTGTCTCTCTCACTTTCTAGAAACAATCTCAGCATTCACATTTCTTTTGCACTGCAGATATCACCGTCTCATCAGCAGAGATCACAGTCTCTTTAAATTGGGCTTCTAGCCCTTTAAGCTCCAACACAGCAATTCCTTGCAAACACAGCTTTTCCACAACAGGCTTCTGGCCCTTTAAGCTCTGCAGCATCCAGATTCACGTGCCATTTTCATGCCATAGCATACCTGCACCATATATGACAACTCGTGGGTCACTTAGCTCTCCAGGATCGCCGTCTTCTCTACTTAGACGGTTGGCACACCTCAAGAAGCCACTCCAACACTGCAAATTTGAGTGTAAACTGGCCACGGCCAGCTTTATTATCACTTTTACAGCAGACCAAAAACAAAGCATAAACAAAAATCCTCAGCCATCTGGCCACTGACTAAACAGAAGTTCTCCCTCTCTATCAGGATCTGGGTCTACCACCCGGCTCCCCAAAACACAACATGGTGCTTACCCCACACAGGGTTAGAGGGTCCTGGCTCCCACAGGCCTTGGAGCAGCCTGTTCCTTCCTCAGACTGGGAGCCCTGATTGAGGAGTTCAGCCCACATTTACCTGAGCTCCTCAGCTGGCTGCTAATTACCTTCATTACCAGCCTGGCTGCTGCAGACAGTGGGAAAAACCTATTCTCCCAGCCTTTCCTGTTCTCACCCAGGCTCCTCTGGGTGAGATGCACCATTTCAATGGCCTTCATATGGCCCTTGGCAGCTCCACTGCCACACGTATTTATAACCGGGGGAGCAAGACCTCCACATGTGATCCACTACAAACGGCAATCCCCAGCAATTAATGCATAGAATGGAGGATGCCGGCAGCGGACCACATGTGCCACAGAAAAAATCCTATACAATATGAAATAAAGTGCGGATTAGACATGAGACAATAGATAAATAACTGCAAAGGGTACGCTACACTATATGCAAATGAAAATATAAGGCTAAACCCTCACGCTAGATAGATGTTAAAATGAGACTTTAGCCAATATATTCCATTCAAGAACATATTGGAGCCCGCGTACCCCGTCAAGGTTTCTCAGTTGACGCGGGACCTACCGCTAAACTTACCTATAGTGTGTAAACACTGTCTGATAGATGCTAAGATCAGACTCACAGCCACACTTCCAAAAACCTCCAAAGTGAGATCACAAATACAATGGGAGGAGGGAGGAGGCTGTGAGCCCCAACTTTAACAGGCACATGTGACACAGGCTGCCAGGTGCACCAGAATGTTAAGAAAGGTAAAAAAAATTGCACATTTCATACGTATAAAGACAAATCACTGAATAAAGTGGCCGAACTGGGAGGAAATGCTTGGAACCCCAAATACTGTAGCGTATTTATAACCAGGGGAGCAAGACCTCCACATGTGATCCGCTGCAAACGGCAATCCCCAGCAATTAATGCATACAATGGAGGATGCCGGCAGCGGACCACATGTGCCACAGAAATGTTAGGACATGGAGTAAATAACTCTGGGAATAAGGGATCACCCACAATGCCATGCATGCAGCCAATCAGCAGCCAGCCCATGTGATGTCACAGCCCTATAAATAGCCTCAGCCATCTTGGATTCTACCATTTTCCAGTGTACTTAGTGCAGGGAGCAATGTAACAGGTGCTAGGAATAGTGCTCGGAAAGACTTTACTGTGCTTAAAAAAGATTTACAAGTTCACTGAAAGATCATTCAAGGTGTAGAGAAAGGATAGGGAGGCATTATCCACACTATAAAAGGAGAACAGGGTCCAATAGGGAAGTGTACAGTCTGGGTAATTGGAGCGATTCTATTACACCTTGCAGAACTAACTGGGGATCTAAATTGCACTAAATGATAGCTCAGTAATTCCAGCAAACTTTGCTTGTTATTGGGGTGGAAGTGCTATGTGATACAGCCATTTGCGGGGTGTATTAATAGGAAATATACGTCCTATTAGCCGTTCTGCAGTGAATTTTGATTGTTACATTTTTTTTTGGGATGGTGTATTAATAGGAAAAAGAATACATCTTAATTGCCATTCTGCAGTGAAGTTACATTGTACTACAGCCATTTACAGGGTGTTTTAATAGGCAATATACGTGCGTCCTATTAGCTATTCTGCGGTGAATTTTGATTGTTATACTTTTTTGGGGGGGTGTATTAATAAGAAAAGGAATGCATCTAATTGCCGTTCTGCAGTGAAGTTACATTTTACTACAGCCATTTACTGGGTGTATTAATAGGAAATAACAGTATACGTACGTCCTATTAGCCGTTCTGCGGTGAATTTTGATTGCTATATTTTTGGGGAGAGGTGTATTAATAGGAAAAAGAATATGTCTTAATTGCCGTTCAGCGGTGAAGTTACATTGTACTACAGCCATTTACGCTGTGTTTTAATAGGAAATATACGTACGTCCTATTAGCTGTTCTGCGTTGAATTTTGATTGTTAGACTTTATGGGGGGGGGGTGTATTAATAGGAAAAAAGAATACATCTTAATTGCCGTTCTGCAGTGAAGTTACATTGTACTACAGCCATTTACAGGGTGTATTAATAGGAAATATATGTACGTCCTATAAGCCGTTCTGTGGTGAATTTTGATTGTTACATATTGTTTGAAGGGTGTATTAATAGGAAAAAGAATACGTCTTAATTGCTGTTCTGCAGTAAAGTTACATTGTACTACAGCCTTTTTTGGGGTGTAGCATTTTAATTTATTTATTTTATTATACAGTAAATCAGACAGACAAGTGACAGGCCCTTCAAAGGGAATGAACATTGGCCAAAAAGTTTCTGTCACAGGGAGAAGTAGCAGCAGAAGAAGGTGGGGTGTCATTTAGCGGTTGTGTCTTGACCAGCAACCCAGTGGTGCTTGAATGGTTGACTCAGTCTTCTACTTCATTGCCAGTGACATCAGACACCCCCAGCCAAGAGTCGGTGGTGAATTTTGAATGTTATATTATTTTGAAGGGGGGTTTATTAATAGGAAAAAGAATACATTTTAATTGCCATTCTGCGATTAAGTTACATTGTACTACAGCCATTTACGGGGTGTATTGATAGGAAATATACATACATCCTATTAGCCGTTCTGCGGTGAACTTTAATTGTTATGTTTTTTGGGAGGTGTATTAATCGGAAAAAGAATACGTCTTAATTGCCATTCTGCAGTGAAGTTACATTGTACTACAGCCTTTTTTGGGTGTTGTATTTTAATTTTAATTTAATTATTTTATTATACAGTATGTCAGACAGACAAGTGACAAGCCCTTCAAAAGGAACGGGCATTGGCCAAAATGTTTCTGTCGCAGGCAGAAGTAGCAGCAGAAGAAGGTGGGGTGGCAGCAGCAGTCACAGCGAGAGGCCTGAGCTCCCAGTGTCATCTAGCAGTTGTGTCTTGACCAGCAACCCAGCGGTGCTTGAATGGTTGACTTAGTCTTCTACTTCGTCACCAGTGACATCAGACACCCCCAGCCAAGAGTCGGTGGGTTTCTCCGACATGACGCTTAGTTTGCATGGTTCGGGAGCAGGCCCTGTGCCCCAACTGTCTTTAACCTGCCTCTGTCATTTTCTGTTCTCTCAGCGAGAGAAGTTTTATATGCCGTAGGCTCGGCTCCAGCAGCTATTGCCCAGCCAAGATCTGGAAGAGACATCCACTGCTTCCACTGGTAGGTGGTCATGTAGTAATTATGAGAGTCGCGTGGGAGCAGGTGTTGCGAGCGAGTTGTTGTCAGGCTCCTGGCCCTGAGACCGTTAAGGGGGACATCAGTGACGTGCAGACAGTAGAGGATGATGATAATGTAGCCAATCGCACTTGGGAGCCAGGTGAAGAAGGGGCTTCATCATCATCAGCAGAAGAGAGTGGCAGCTTGCCCGTGAGGCAGCGGCTGAGCCAGCAAGGTTGTAGCGTGGTCGTAAGTCAGCAGAGTGGTAGCAGTGGGAGGTCAGGACAGAAGCCAAACCTGCCCGGGGTAGACAACCTGCTTCGCAGGAGCCTACCTGCCCAGAAAGTAGCAGGGCATGGGGTTCACGGAGGCAGCAGTAGCAGGCAGTCAGCACGAGTGTTGGGGGGGGGAATTAACGTGGCCATTTGCCGAATTTGTGGGCAGAAGGTAAAGCGTGGCCAGGGTGCCAAAGTTGGCACCACAGCCCTTTGTCAACACATGTAGTGTCACCATAAAGTGGCCTGGGAGAACCGTGGCACCGATGTGGTGGTCCAGCCTGCTGCAGCAACCGCTGCATCACATTCAATTTTATGCAGTCAAGGCTCCACCACCTCCGCCGAAGGGAGCTGTCTGCCCTTCCTATCATCTACTGGTCCTCATGCTCCTGCTGCTCATCCTCCTAATGCTCATCAGTCATTTAGTCAGCAATCGATCACCGAAGTGATTGCCAAGAGACAACAGTATGCGTGCACTCATCCAAAGGCGCAGAAGCTGAACATGCTCTTGGTCAAGTTGCTGGTGATGCAGTCCCTCCCTTTCCAAGTGGTGAACTCTGCACCTTTCAGAGAACTGATGGCTTGTGCCGAGCCGAGGTGGAGAGTCCCAAGCCGTCATTTCTTTGTGAAAAAGGTAGTACCAACCAACGGGACGAACATGGTGTGGGCGCTGCATCAAGGAGGTTGTACATATTCAATCTGGATGTAAAGCAGTTCCTGACGTCTGCACCTCATCTGCAAGACATCCTGGGCCACTCTGTAATCTCCTCATGCTTCTGCCACCTCCCCACTCTGTGGTCTCCTCATACTGCTGCCAGCTCACCACTCTGTGGTCTCTTCATGCTGCTACCACCTCACCACTATGTCATTGGGCCACTCTGTGGTCTCCTCATGCTGCTGCCAGCTCACCACTATGTCATTGGACCACTCTGTGGTCTCCTCATGCTGCTGTCAGTTCACCACTCCGTGGCCACCTCATGCTGCTGCCCCCTCTCCACTTTGTGGTCTCATGCTGCTGCCAGCTAACTACTATGTCACTGGGCAACTCTGTGGTTTCCTTGTGCTGCTGCCAGCTAACCACTTTGTCACTGGGCCACTCTGTGGTCTCCTCAAGCTGCTGCCAGCTCACCACTATGTCACTGGGCCACTCTGTGGTCTCATCATGCTGCTGCCACCTCACCACTCTGTGTCCTTCACATGCTGCTTCCACCTCGCCACTCTGTCACTTGGCCACTCTGTGGTCTCCACATGCTGCTGCCACCTTACCACTATGTGGTCTCCTCATGCTGCTGCCAGCTCACCACTATGTCAGTGGGCCACTCTGTGGTGTCCTCATGCTGCTGCCACCTCACCACTCTGTGGTTGTCACGGCTGTGTCTTGGTCCTGGTGTAGTTTGCTGTGACACGTCTGCCATGCATGCAGTTGCCTGGGGCAACATGTTGTTTCTGCATGTGTGTGTGCACTGCTTCTGTTTCCTGGCCTCTCCCCAGTCTGGTGCTAATGGGATTAAGGTGGGGACCGTTAATTGTGTTTAAATCCCCCCTCGTCCATTTCTCAGTGGTTCCTGACTCTTGTGTCATTTTTAATGGCTGCATTCCTGTTATACTGGCTGTGGTGTATGCTGGGCCAGGGATGTTTGCTGGCAGTGACCTTGTGTCTGAACTGGGTCTGAGTTTCGACGCAGTGTATGAGCGGTCGCTCCTGGCTGTTTGTTGGCTGGCTGCCGGTTTCCTAGGTGGTGGTTCCGGCATGCTGACGACAGCTTTGGGCGACTTGTTTGCACTTACGCTGGTCTGTCACTTTATTTTTATTTTATTTTTTTCTCCCCTTTTTTGGGGTGTCATGGCTGTGTCACAGTATTGTTGTTGTGCACCGTGACACGTTACCTGTGTATGCTGGTTGCCAAGGGCAATGCGTTGTTGTTGCAGCATGTTTGTGCTTTTCTACTTCTCCTGGTTCTTTCCCTATCTGGTACTGGTGAGGTTACCTACCTGGCTGGGTGTTGTCACTATGGGTTTATACTGCCTGTGGCTTTCAGGATGGAGTCAGTTGTACTCCAGCCTTTGTTGGTGCTGGAGCTTTTCTCCTTTCCTGGGTTTTCCATCTGCCCAGTCCTTGAGGGTCACCTAGTGGGACATTGATGTGTTCCCGTTTTCGCCTTGCCTTCACTATCCATTTTGTGGTATGGTGTTGTTTATGTATGGGTGGGTGTTGTGATGTCTTGTTTGGTGTTCCATTTCTGGCCTGTCTATGGTGTATGTTTAGTCCTGCATGGATGCTAGACATCTTCCTGTGTATGTGTGCCTTCGGTGAGAGGGTGCCAGGGTTTCTCGGAGGGGGAACTGCAAATCAGTTAGCAGCTCTGTCTGGTGCTTTCATGCATCCTGTCTGCATGGAGGTCCAGGCAGTTACTGGTGTGCTGGTTCCTATGTTTAGTGTTTGTACGGTGTCCTGTTTGGTGTGTGGGCTCCAGTACATATGCACAGGTTTCAGTCATGTGGCTGTGGCAGGTAAGTGTGTTGTTCTGGTTCTTGCCTGCCGATCCAGTTGCAGCTCACTGTCTCTTCCTTCCTTGCATCTAGGCCGGTTGAGACTCCTGTTCATCCGTGTCATGGAATAACAGGTCGTCTCACCCCTGATCCTATTCCAGAGATAATCATGGCAACTCAGGGTCCGAGGTTCCTGGGTATGAGCCATCCTACCATCTGGGTCCGCTCATACGGCCAGGAGTCAGGGCAAGGATTAGGGTGGCATAAGGAGGTGACCTGCTCCCTTTTCCCTGTGTCCAGGCCTAGTTGTCATCCCCGCTTCATATCGTTGTTCGGTGGGGAGTTTCCCCCCACTCCCCACCGTGACAGTGGTCTCCTCATGCTGCTGCCACCTCCCCACTCTGTTACTGGGCCACTCTGTGGTCTCCTCATGCTGCTGCCCGCTCACCACTCTATCATTGGGCCACTCTGTGGTCTCCCCATGCTGATGCTACCTCTCCACTCTCTGGCCTCCTCATGCTGCTGCCACCTCTCCACTCTGTCACTGGGCCACTCTGTGGTTCATGCTGCTGCCACCTCAACACTCTGTGGTCTCCTCATGCTGCTGCCACCTAACCACTCTGTGGTCTACTCATGCTGCTGACACCTCCCCACTCGGTCAGTGGGCCACTCTGTGGTCTCCTCATGCTGCTGCCACCTCACCACTCTGTGGTCTTCTCGTGTTGCTGTTAGCTCACCACTCTGTCACTGGGCCACTCTGTGGTCTCTTCATGCTGCTACCAGCTCCCCACTCTATGGTCTCCTCATGCTGCTGCCACCTCACCACTCTGTGGTCTCCTCATGCTGCTGCCACCTTACCACTCTGTGGTCTCCTCATACTGCTGTTAGCTCACCACTCTGTCACTGGGCCACTTTGTGGTCTCCTCATGCTGTTGCCAGCTCACCACTATGTCACTGGTCACTCTGTGGTCTCCTCATGCTGTTTCCACCTCACCATTCTATGGTCTCCTCATGATGCTGCCACCCAACCACTCTGTGGTCTCCTCATGCTGCTGTCAGATCACCACTATGTCACTGGACCACTCTGTGGTCTCCTCATTCTGCTGCCACCTCACCACTCTGTGGTCTCCTTATGCTGCTGCTATATCACCACTTTGTCACCGGGCCACTCAATGGATTTCTCATTCTTACCCTTCCCACTCCATGACTGGACTACTATTTTGCCTTTTTGGCCTGGATGACATCACCATTTATTTGACCCTATTTCTGATCTGTCAGAAGGAAGGAAAAATGAGACACACAATGGATCTTATCTACAGTTGCAAGAAAAAGTATGTGAACCCTTTGGAATGATATGGATTTCTGCACAAATTGGTCATAAAATGTGATCTGATCTTCATCTAAGTCACAACAATAGACAACTACAGTCTGCTTAAACTAATAACACACAAAGAATTAAATGTTGCCATGTTTTTATTGAACACACCATGTAAACATTCACAGTGCAGGTGGAAAAAGTATGTGAACCCTTGGATTTAATAACTGGTTGAACCTCCTTTGGCAGCAATAACTTCAACCAAACGTTTCCTGTAGTTGCAGATCAGACGTGCACAACGGTCAGGAGTAATTCTTGACCATTCCTCTTTACAGAACTGTTTCAGTTCAGCAATATTCTTGGGATGTCTGGTGTGAATCGCTTTCTTGAGGTCATGCCACAGCATCTCAATCGGGTTGAGGTCAGGACTCTGACTGGGCCACTCCAGAAGGTGTATTTTCTTCTGTTTAAGCCATTCTGTTGTTGATTTACTTCTATGCTTTGGGTCGTTGTCTTGTTGCAACACCCATCTTCTGTTGAGCTTCAGCTGGTGGACAGATGGCCTTAAGTTCTCCTGCAAAATGTCTTGATAAACTTGGTATTTCATTTTTCCTTTAATGATCTGTCCAGGCCCTGACGCAGCAAAGCAGCCCCAAACCATGATGCCCCCACCACCATACTTCACAGTTGGGATGAGGTTTTGATGTTGGTGTGCTGTGCCTCTTTTTCTCCACACATAGTGTTGTGTGTTTCTTCCAAACAACTCAACTTTGGCTTCATCTGTCCACAGAATATTTTGCCAGTACTGCTGTGTAACCTTCAGGTGCTCTTGTGCAAACTGTAAACTTGCAGCAATGATTTTTTTGGACAGCAGTGGCTTCGGCTTCCTCTGTGGTATCCTCCCATGAAATCCATTCTTGTTTAGTGTTTTACGTATCATAGATTCACTAACAGGGATGTTAGCATATGCCAGAGACTTTTATAAGTCTTTAGCTGACACTCTAGGATTCTTCTTCACCTCATTGAGCAGTCTGCGCTGTGCTCATGCAGTCATCTTTACAGGACGGCCACTCCTAGGCAGAGTAGCAGCAGTGCTGAACTTTCTCCATGGACTGATGAACAGCAAAGCTTTTGGAGATACTTTTATAACCCTTTCCAGCTTTATGCAAGTCAACAATTCTTGATCGTAGGTCTTCTGAGAGCTCTTTTGCGTGAGGCATTATTCACATCAGGCAATGATTCTTGTGAAAAGCAAATCCAGAACTGGTGTGTGTTTTTTATAGGGCAGCTGTAACCAACACCTCCAATCTCATCTCATTGATTGGACTCCAGTTGGCTGAAACCTCACTCCAATTAGCTCTTGGAGATGTCATTATTCTAGGGGTTCACATACTTTTTCCACCTGCACTGTGAATGTTTACATGGTGCGTTAAATGAAAACATGGTAACATTTAATTCTTTGTGTGTTATTAGTTTAAGCAGACTGTGATTGTCTATTGTTGTGACGTAGATGAAGATCAGATCACATTTTATGACCAAATTGTGCAGAAATCCATATCATTCCAAAGGGTTCACATACTTTTTCTTGCAACTGTATGTTGCAGCTGTAAGGCCAGTATGACATGGTCCCTATTTTGCATCAGAATTGGCTTATGATTTGGTAGCCAAAAAGAGAAGTGGGTACAAAACACAGAAGACATGCAAATATTCCATTCACATGTCATCTATGTTTTGGATCCACTCCTGTTTTTTTGGGGCTTTAGCAATACTGATGGATTACTGACCAAATGCTGTCCGAATGAAGGCGGATGTTCAATAGACAGGATCCGTTATTTTGGGGGTTATTGTTCTGACAGATTAGAGGAAGGGCAAAATTATCAGTGACGTCAACACAAACTTACTGCTGACACCCTCTCCACTCTGTCAGGGGGCTCTACTTGTATAAGCATTTAATAGAACAGTGTCATGAGGGTGTCAAGAGCCACGTCTGACTCCGTTATACCCGGAGTCAGGAAGTTGCAGCGGGTGGCTGCACGCTCTGTCTTAATGGTAGCTTTCTGTGTTTGCCTTGCAATCCTTTTTGTCTCACTCAGGGATCCGTAGCTTCTTCTCCTCAGCTGTTTCTTGTCCGGCACTCCCAACCTCTTTATATTCCCCTCTCCCACTTCTCTGGTTGCCAGATATAGAGCTTCCTGCCTGGACTTCTATACTGACCCACTAGAGCTGAGTTGCTGTTATCCCTGGTTGTCGTACCAGAGCATTACCCTCCGGATCCCTGTTGGTTGTTTGTTGTCGCCCACCTGGGACTATATGTTTTGTCAGTATTGTCTGTCCTCTCCCTGGTGTTTCCCTTTAGTGTTAGTGGTGCGGACTAGTGTTCCCACCGCCCTATTCACTACGTAGGGCTCATCTTGGGGGAAAGCCAGGGTTTAGGCACGTGATCGGCGTATGGGTGAGAAACCCGTCAAAGGACGTCAGGGCAGTCAGGTGCCAGCCTCAAGGTGAGTTAGGGGTCACCATCTTTCCCTCTCCCTTGGACAGGGCCTTCCTTTTCCCTCCCTTTGCATCACGTACTGTATGTGATCGGCACGCCGGTCGTGATAAACAGGTTCTGTAGAAATCTATTTGGAATCAGCCGACGACGGTGTAAAAGGAGTGTGCTCTTTCACTCTATAGTAGGATCTTGGGCCTTTATGCCTAGTGCTAACTTTGACCTATAAGGCTGACTTCATACTTGAGTTATTTGGTCAGTTTTGGCCCCATGAAGTGTGCAGTGAATCTAAGAGCGACGACTGTCATCTGCATGTCATACTGACTCACAGTTTCATTACCACAGCATATAGTAAAGTTGAGGCACACAGATTTTTTCAGTGTTGCAATTTCAAAAGGGTTTATTCATTCGATTCATACAGTAGTTTAGAGATGTCCCGAACTATTCGCCGGCGAACATCGCTTGTTCGCGTTCGCTGCGGCGGGCGAACATATGCGATGTTCGGTGCGCCCCCTATAAGTCATCATTGAGCAAACTTTGACCCTGTACCTCACAGTCAGCAGACACATTCCAGACAATCAGCATACCCTCCCTCCCAGACCCTCCCACCTCCTATCAAAAAGCAAGGACAGCATCCATCTTAGATTCATTTTGAAGCTGCAGTGTTAGTGAGAGCAGGGAGAGTGCTGCTGCTGCTGAATTAATAGGGAAATCGTTAGCTAGGCCAGTGTTCTGTGTCCACTCCAATCCTCAAAGACTCATCTGCTGTAAGGACAGCATCCTGACAGCACCCCAAAAAGCCCTTTTTAGGGCTGGTACATCAGTCTGCTTTTATTTTATTTTTTCTATATATATATTGCAGTTGCCTGCCCGTGTGTGAGAGGCCACAGGCCCACAGACTGTACTGTGTGCACACCACTCATATCGGGTGGCACAGTACCATGCAGATAAAAAAGTCATTTAATTTTTCCTCTGTAATATAATTACAGTTGCCTGCCAGTGAGTGTCAGGCCCACAGACTGTACTGTGCCCACTGCCCACCACTCATATCGGGTGGCACAGTACCTTGCAGATAAAAAAGGTCATTTAATTTTTACCCTTTAATAGAATTGCAGTTGCCTGCCAGTGTGTGTCAGGCCTACTGACTGTACTGTGTCCACTGCCACTGCCCACCACTCATATCGGGTGGCACAGTACCTTGCAGATAAAAAAAAGTCATTTAATTTTTACCCTTTAATATAATTGCAGTTGCCTGCCAGTGTGTGTCAGGCCCACTGACTGTACTGTGTCCACTGCCAGTGCCCACCACTCATATCGGGTGGCACAGTACATTGCAGATAAAAAAAGTCATTTAATGACCTTCAATGAGATCAGTGAGGACGAGGAACGGGACATGAGTAGCTCGGCATCCAACCTTGTGCAAATGGGGTCTTTCATGCTGTCATGCCTGTTGAGGGACCCTTGTATAAAAAGGCTAAAGGAGAACGACCTGTACTGGGTGGCCACGCTACTAGACCCCCGGTATAAGCAGAAAGTGGCTGAAATGTTACCGAATTACCCGAAGTCGGAAAGGAGGCAGCCGTTCCAAAACAAGTTAAAAAGTATGCTTTACACAGCGTATAAGGGTGATGTCACAGCACAATGAGAATCTAACAGGGGAAGAGGTGAAAGTAATCCTCCTCCTACCACGACCACGCCGGCAAGGACAGGACGCTTTACAGATGTGTTGTTGATGGAGGACATGCAGAGCTTTTTAAGTCCTATGCATCGCCACAGCCCTTCGGGGTCCACCCTCAGAGAACGACTTGACCGACAGGTAGCAGACTACCTCGCCTTAACTGCAGATATCGACACTCTGAGGAGCGATGAACCCCTTGACTACTGGGTGTACATGCTTGACCTGTGGCCTGAGCTATCCCAATTTGCGATAGAACTTCTGGCCTGCCCCGCTTCAAGTGTCCTGTCAGAAAGGACCTTCAGCGCAGCAGGAGGTATTGTCACTGAGAAGAGAAGTCGCCTAGGTCAAAAAAGTCTAGATTACCTCACCTTTATTAAGATGAATGAGGCATGGATCCTGAAGGGACTGACAGTGGGGGATGCATTTGACTAAAAAAGGCCTGATGAGATGCCTTGGGCTAAAAATGGTCCACACGCTGCTGTATTTAATCTCTGCATGCCGGATGACTTGCGTGACTTCTCCGCCACCAACTAGGGTTCAAGCCGCAATGTTTTAGTGCACTTTATGCCTGCAACAATACCAAATTTTTCAGGCATGTGTACATGCCTAATTTTTCTGGCCTCTGGTGCTGCACTGTGGCTGCAAAAACAAAACAAAAAAAAAGGCACATACATGTGTCAATTCCCCTTCGTGATCGTTACCTTGTTGTGGTGAAGGGGCTTGCGTATCACAATGAAGTCGACCACCTCTATGAGTGTGTTGGCAATGTTGGCACACCCCAGATGATAAGGTCGTTGATTCATTGTGAACAGACCAAAAGCGATCTAAGGTGATCATTAAAGCCTACTAGGCCAACAATGGGCCCACACTGCAGAATCATTGTTTTCTGGGTCACTTAACTGTCACTGAACTACCTCAGCACAACCATAGGCTTTGAAAAACCGCCATCGCCTGCAATCTCCCAAACGTGCGCACGAGCACAGTCATCACTGCACCAAGATTGACGCATAGAGGAATAAAATTTATGTCATGAGTGTGTCAACTAATGACAACTCTTTGCGGTTGTCTAAAATCTATTCGATACTCGTCCCCTGATAGGGGACAAAACAGAGATTAAACTGGTAAGAACAGATTTTTTGGCCGCGTTACTGAACGCTCATGCACAATGGCTGTAGGCTCATGCGTTCTTTTGCGGAGATGACAAACCTGGTCAGTCAAACCCAAGGCAACATCATCGACCTCATCCCATATGAGTGCTGGATCAGGCCGTAGATGAGCATGAAGAGGAAGAGTTGTGGTCACCATCACCACCAGAAGCAGCCTTGTCGTCGTCGATTGCTGGACCTGCGGCAACGCAGAGAGAGAAGTTTGAAGAAGAGGAGTTAGAGGAGGAAGGTGGCTTTGAGGAGGTGGAAGACCAACCACAGCAGGCGTCCCAGGGGGCTTGTTGTCACCTTTCGGGGACCCTTGGTGTTGTACGTGGCTGGGTGGAGGAAGAGACCTTCAATGACGTCAGTGAGGACAAGGAACGGGACATGGCTAGCTTGGTATCCAACCTTGTGCAAATGGGGAGTTTGCGGTTGTGCAAATGGACTGTTTGCGGTTGTTTGCGGTGCGTTAAACGGGGAGTTTGGTCTGTCACTGTGAAGCGGGCGTAACCCTTACACTACCTGATCGATACAACATCATACCTGATCGTATACACACACTGGATGTTTTAAAGCACGTTATTCCAAACAATTTAGGAATGTTAGGTGATTTATGCCCTTTATGGTTTAAAACCTGACTCTGCGTCAACTACGTAATTTTCCATGGAAGTTTTGCCATGGATCCCCCTCCGGCATGCCACAGTCCAGGTGTTAGTCCCCTTGAAACAACTTTTCCATCACTATTGTGGCCAGAAAGAGTCCCTGTGGGCTTTAAAATTCACCTGCCTATTGAAGTCTATGGCGGTTCGCCCGGTTCGCCCGTTCGCGAACATTTGCGGAAATTCGCGTTCGCCGAAATTTTATGTTCGCGACATCTCTACAGTAGTTTCATCCATTTATGTTCATCCAAAATTTTATGTTCGCGACATCTCTACAGTAGTTTCATCCATTTGCCCAATGTTTGTATTAATGGGTATGAACAGTATTCTTAGACCGGACGTTTCAGTCGCATTAGACCTTCATCTGCGGTCACATTTTATCTGTTCTGGCGGGAATAGAGGCTTATAGGGCGCTGGATGCTTATAGGGCGAAAAAATCTGTGTGCCTCAACTTTACTATATGTATACTGGCTATCCACAGCCCTTGATACCATAAACTTGCCGAATAGAGTGCGGTTCTCCATCTTCTCAAAAAATCACTACCACAGCAGACTCCCTATGCATTTTTCTGCAAGGCACAGTGTTCTACACCACTAAACAGGCTCTCTGCACTAGATTCTCCACAAAGGAACTAGGATCGAATCAAATCTTTTTGGAAAATTCAGCGTACCGGCCGAATCGAAGTTTTGAGAAATTCACTCATCTCTACCTATGTGCATTCACAAAAAGTGACCCTATCTGGGTATAGGTATGTTTACACAATAAATATTAAATAAAGTCTTTCAGACTAGATACCAACTTTACCCAGACTGTGATTTGTCCCTATTAAAACTGTTGTGTGAGACCAAAAGAAAAGATTAAAAATGCACTGTCCCCTATCTATGGTAGCCAGCAGGGCCGTTTTTAATATTGATTGGACCCTGGGCAAGAATTTACTTGGGCCCCTGGATCCCGCCTTCCCACACCCTAGCATGCAATCACGCCCTCCACCACAACACACACAAAAAAAATTATCCACACATCTCGTAGAGTAGTAAACTGAACTAAATGATGCGTGGCCACTAGAGGTGTTCCTTGGCAGTAATGTAAATACTGCCTTTTTTTCTAAAAAGGCAGTGTTTACATGAAAAAGCTTACAGAGACATGCTATAGACACCAGAACTACTACGTTTAGCTGTTGTGGTTCTGGTGACTATAGTGTCCCTTAATATAGAGGGGGGAAAATTGAATCAGCACAAAAGTATCAAATAAAATGGCTGTATCATTATTCTAAAAATTAAAAAAGCACAACTTCTGACACAAATATATAATATTTTGAAGATAGTTTTTTTTTTTTTTTACAATGTGCAGATAGTACTGTACTACTAACCCCTCCATCCACCCCTATATACAGTACAGGGTAATACAGCACCACATACCTCTTACATCCAGTGACATCCCTTTGATGCAGATGTTCTCTTTCATCTTCTCCTTTCAGACCTTCAGACCAGACCACAATTTTTCAGCCATTTCTCATCTCTGCAGTTTCACAAACAAAATCTTAGTTTGCTACTTTTCTATCATCCTCCCATCTTCTGGATAAATCGTCCTCCCACCCCCGAAACTGTGCCGCTGTGATCCCCAATACTATACTGCAGAAACAGGTAAACCCCCTGATAATAGTAGTACCATGCAGATAGTGCCCTTCAATAATTATTGCCACACTAAAATAACTGCCTCCAGCAAATAGTGCCCCTGACACTAATAGTGTAAATATAACGTCCACCAAAAATAATTGGGGTAAGTTGATACTGTGCCAAGGAGCCCCCACAGTTAGTGCTCCCAAAGTCCCACCAATAGGAATAATTTTCTGCTAGAGCACACATGGTAGTAATAGTGCTTCTACAGTGCCCCAAACATGCCCCCACTGTGCCCCAAATGTAATAATGCTCCCATAGTGCCCATACTAGTAATCATGTTCCCCATAAACCCCCAGTAGTAATAAAGCCCATCATAATGCCCCCAGTAGTAATAATTCTCCTTATAATGTGCCAGTGCAAAAAATCCCCCCTTTTAATGCCCCTAGGTGAGCCCAATGTCCCCATAGTGCCCCCATAATATTCCAGTATAAAATACCACTATATAGTGCCCCCAGTAAATGCCCCCATAGTGCTCCTCTCCCCCTTCTTCCTAGTGCCCCCCATAATGTACCAGTGTAAAATGCTCCATATATAGTGCCCCAGTAGATGCCCTCAGTGTCCCCCATAATTTTAAATTATAAAATACCCCTTCTTAGTGCCCCCCATAGATTAGCTCATAGTACTCCTCTCTCCCCCTCCCCATAGTACCCACCATAATGTGCCCCAGTATAAAATGCCCCTATACTGAGCCCCCCATATAAAATACCCCTTCTTTGTGGCCTCAGTAGAAGCCTCCATAGTGTTCCTCTCCCCCCTTCCCCCATATAAAATATCCCTTCTATGTGGCCTCAGTATATGCCCCCCATAGTGCCCCCAATAATGTGCCAGTAAAAAGTGCCACCAATTAATGTGCCAGTAAGAAGTGACCCCATTGATGCCCCCACAGTGCCCCCCAATAATGTGCCAGTAAGGTGTTCCCCCATAGATACCCCCCAATAATGTGCCAGTAACAAGTGTCCCCATAGATGCCCCTTAATCATGTGCCAGTAACAAGTGCACCATATATGTCCCCAATAATGTGTCAGTAACAAGTGCCCCATAGATGCCCCCAATCATGTGCAAGTAACAAGTGCCCCCATAGATGCCCCCCAATCATGTGCCAGTAACAAGTACCCCCATAGATGTCCCCCAATCATGTGCCAGTAACAAGTGTCCCCATAGATGCCTCCAATCATGTGCCAGTAACAAGTGCCCCCATAGATGCCCCCCAATCATGTGCCAGTAACAAGTGGCCCCATAGATGCCCCCCAATCATGTGCCAATGACAAGTGCCCCATAGATGCCCCCAATCATGTGCCAGTAACAAGTGGCCCCATAGATGCCCCCCAATCATGAGCCAGTAGCAAGTACTACCATAGATACCCCCTAATAATGTGCCAGTAACAGGTGCCCCTATAGATGCCCCCTAATCATGTGCCAGTAGTAGTACCATATAAAAAAAAATAAACACTTATGCTTACCTCCATCAGGCTGGCAGCGATTCAGGACTCTTCCGGCCCGTGTCCCGCACTGAACGGCTCAGGTGGCGCTGCCCCCCGGAGCAACTGGGCCCAGCTCAGCTGCCCCTTTTGCCCCGCGTTAAAGACGGCCTTGGTAGCCAGAGTATGTTTGTTTTATTCTGACCTCACAGGGGTGTGCACTTTCCCCACTGGGTTCACTAGCATTCTAATCTTTTCCAGTTACTTCACTGGTTGCTATATTGTCCTTAATCTACCAAGCGTTTATACCTGTTGTGCATCTGAAGCCAACTAACCACAGATTAAGATGTCAGTCTTAAAGGGAATCTGTCAAATTACAGTAAGCATTGTATAGGATAAGTGACGCAGTCTCCGGTTATGCCATTTTATCTTCATACTCATATTCCGACACTGTGCTACAACAAATGGGAGGATTCCCGAGCTCATATACATCATAGAGAGAAGAGAAAGAAGAGTCCAGCATTTCACAGCTTGTTTGTAGGAGCACAGTGTCGGAATGTGAGTATAAAAAAAAAAATTACATAACCAGACTTAGCACCACTTACACTATACACTGCTTACTAGTTTGGGGTGTGTTTTGGGGCTGACAAATTCCCTTTAACCGCTTCATTTGTTAACATGCTTTTACCTATCCAAGCCATTCTAATATTGTTTTATCGTGACACATACTTCATGTTAGTGGTAAATGTACGGTAAGTCAATATGTTGTACCTTTAGTTATAAAAAAAAATCCTAAATTAATAAAAATTTGGAAACATTAACTTTTTTCTAAATTTGAAGTGGATAGTGATAACTCATAAAATAGCTATTAATTAACTTTTCCCATATGTCTACTTTATGTTAGCATCATTTGTTAAATGTCATTTAATTTTTTTCAAAATCTTAGAAGGCATACAAATTTAGATGCAGTTTTGAAAAGAATTTCCAAATACTTTTTTAAGTTCAGTTATGAAACACCATTTTCCCAAACACCAATTCCCAAACACCATTTTAGAAACTACACCCCTCAAATTATTTAAAACTGATTTCACAAGAATTAGGAAAATTTACAAATTTCAATTTTTTTTCAGATTTCCCATTTTAATCTCTTTTTGTAATGCAGCAAGGGTTAACAGCAAAATAAACCTCAATATTTATTACCCGGATTCTACAGTTTACAAAAACACCTAATATGTGGTCATAAACTGATGTAGGGGCACACGTCAGGGCTCAGAAGGGAAGAAGCACAAATGCTTTATGGACAGCTGGATGCCAGGTCAAATTTGAAGAGACCCTAAGGTAGAGTGGAAAGCCCTTATATGTGACCCCATTTTGGAAACTACACCCCTTAAGGCATTTATTGAAGGGTATACTGACCACTTTGACCCAACATAATTTAGAAACTCTTGGCTATGAAAATGAAACATTTATTTTTTCCAATAAAATATTGCTTCAGCCCCAGATTTTTCATTTTCACAAGAGGTAACATGAGAAAAGGACCCTACAATTGGTTACTTCTACTGAACATGGCAATACCCCACATGTGGTTGTAAACTGTTGTATGGGCACATGGCAGTGCTCAGAAGGGATCTGGCATCGCAATAGGGTTTTTGCAGAGGGTGAGAAGTGGGGTCACCATTTTTGGAGTGGGTGCTCCACTTGTAGGAAGGGGTAGTCAAGGGAGAAATCAGAAATAGTTGACCTGACTGCAGTGAAAACTTATTTAAAATTTTGATATAGTGATTTATGTTACATCAAACAGCCCATCGCTACTGAGTAAGGAGAAAATACAGACCAAAAGATCTTGGGAGCAACAACACCCTAACATACGTTTTGCCCAGCTTCTTCTTGGGGAAAACCACTTACATGTGGTCCTAATGTTTTGCCTGGATATATAACAGGGCTCAGTAGTAAATGAATACCCTCCATATGTGAGGCCCATTGTGGTGATTCATGCATCTTCTTCTGACAACTATAGAGGGTCTGGGGTGAAATAATAAATGAAACCCCTGAGAAGTGACCCCATTTTTAAAACTACACCCCTCAAAGTATTTTATTGAGGAGTGTAGTGAGCATTTTGACGCCAAAATTGCAATTTTTACATGGAATGGCATTTCAGTGCCCAATATGCTGTGCCTAGCTGGTGCCATCTGTAACGCATACCACACTACTTGAATTGATAGGCAGGTTTTGCTGGGTGCTGAAGTGCTATAAACTTGGACGTGAGCTGCTGTATGGACACATGAGCTCAGAAGGGAAGGAGTGCCATTTGGATTTTGGAGCCCAGATTTTGCTAGAATGATTTTTGGGTGCTCATCACATTTGCAGAGCCCCTGAGGTACCCATACAGTGGAATCCCCAATATAAGTGACTCCATTTTGGAAACTACACCCCTAAAGTATTTATCAAGGGGTGGAGTGAGTATTTTGATACCATATATGTGGAAAACTTGCAATTTTCAAAAGTAATATTTCAGTGCCCAATATGCTGTGTCCATTTCATGCCATCTGAGACACAACATATCCTTTAAATTGTTAGGTGGGTGCTACTGGGTACTGAAATGCCATAAATGTGGACGTAAACTGCTGTTTGGGTACACTGCAGGGTTCAGAGGGTAAGATCACATTTTGGCTTTTGCAGCACAGATCTTGATGGATTGGTTTACAGGCTCCATATTGCTTTTGACATGAAGTCTTTATTCTGCAGCTCAATATGATTACGCTGATAAACAATCTGTATAGTTTTTGTTTTGTTTTATTACTTTAAAAAAATAAAAACCTTTGAAAAAATCAAAATTTTCTTTACATCACTATTTTCTGACAGCCATAACATTTTTATATTTTGGTCTACAGAGCTGTCTGAGAGCTTTTTTTTTGCAGAACTAACTGTAGTTTTTATTGGTACAATTTTTGTGGTATGTACAACTATTTGTCCACTGTTATTAGATTTTTTGGGGGGACAAAGTGACTAAGAAATAGCAAATCATGTGTTTTTCATTTCTTTTCCGTTACAGCATTAACCACGCAGGAAATTTTTTCTAATAATTTAAAAGTTCCTACATTTATAGACATGGCGATACCTATATATATATATATATGTAAAAAATATAATATATATTTTTGTATGTAAAATTGGGAAAGGGGGTGATTTAAACTTCTAATATTTTGGTGTTTTGTTATTTTTTTACTTTTATCACATTTTATCTAATAACTGTTAGTCCCCTTAGGGGGCTAGACCCTGGGATCTTTTGATCCCTTGTCCTAATAGCCTTAATAGAGATCCATTAGGGTGAATAGGCTGTCATGGTGACCAATCGGACCCTGCAATTTCACTGCTGGGGGCTCTGATTGGAAGCAAGAGGAAGCCACATCACCCTGTGCCTTACCCCACAGATTTCGCGATCGTTGTCGATTGTGGGATCTGAGGGATGAAATCACTGGTATCGGGGTGAACGCAGTTAGCACCCACAGCGTATGGAGCGGACTCACCATAGCAACCCGCTCCATACAAATGGGGGTGCATAATGCATTTACAGCATTATTCATTAAGGGGTTAAAACATTCTACCATTCATACAAAACACAATATCTTTTGATAAAATACATTCTCATCCTCTCTGCCTTTGTCAGCTCCTGCTGTATGATTAGCAGAATATGTTGACAGTAAGTGAATTGTACGTTTGTGACATAAACCTTTTTGAAGATTCCATTTTCAATCAAAGCATTTTCTTGCCATCCTAATGGCTGGAATGAATAATATGATGAGATCAAATTGAATGTCATATTTCTTCTGTCCCATTTCTTATTTAGAAACAAAATTCAAAATCATGTTTATTAAATTCTTTAGAGTTTGAATTAATCTGTAGTTTGCATCACAATGCTGTCTGGTGGCTCATGTCTTTTCCATTAAATTGCTTTTCTGGATTGTGTTCTACTGTAGTTATAATTATGTTATCAATCATCTGAGTGCTGGAAAATGTGAATTAATTATTCTGGAAATTCATTGTTCTTTTTAAAGTACCTTATTAAAAGGGCAGTAGAGGGTATTGCTCAATGCACATCATCAAGAGTAGCTTGAAATACAAAATAGAAATGATCATATGCCTTAAAGTGCCAGTTAACATTTAGGAAAGTTGAGACCAACAGCTATAAAACATTAAAAAATATGCCATGTTATCTTAAAGTGCTTCTTTTCCTCTATAAAATTAATGGTCTATCTTTAGGATTGATGAGTCTCCCCCTCTCTGGTTCTACAGATCATTTCCATTCACGTGAATGGGACTGAGTTGCTCTGCACCACAATACCAGGCACAACCACTATTATACCCTTGAGTTCAAAAAAAATTTTTGGTTTATGCATTTTCATTTTTCTTCTTTCTGTTATTGGAGCCATAACATTTTATTTTTCTGTTCCTATAGCCGTATGAGGGTTTGTTTTTTAAAGGTAAAGTTGTACTTTCTAATGTCACCATTTAATAGAGCATACAATGCAGTGGAAAGCTGGAAAAAAAATTCAAAATGGGGTGGACTTGGAAATAAAAAAACAATTCTGTTACAGTTTTATGGGTTTTGTCTCTATGGCATTCCCTATGCGATAAATCTGACCTGTGCCCATTCTCTGGGTCAGTACAATTACAACAATACCACATTTATATAGTTTTCTTGTGTTTTTATACTGAAAATAAAATAAAAACATAGATAAAATAGTTTTTTGTTTTAGTCGCAATATTCTGACGCCCGTAACTTTTTTATAGTTATGTCTATAGAGCGGCGGGGGGGGGGGCGGCTCATTTTTTGCTGGACGGTCTGTAGTTTTTATTGATACCATTTTGGATTGTGTATGACTTTTTGATCACATCTTATTCAATTTTTTTGTGTAAGTGAAGCGATGAAAAAATGGTGAATCAGCAATTTAGATTTTTTTTCCGTTACATCATTCGCTGTATGGGATAAATATTGTTATATTTTCATACTGCAGGCATTTTGGGAAGCAACAATATGATTTTATTTTAATTCTGGGGAAAGGGGGGGGGGTTAAAAGTTTTATGTATATTTTTTTGTTTAAACTTTTTGAACTTTTTAAACTTTATTTTAGTCCCCCTCCAACAGGAGGTGACAATATGCAACATTCTGATTCAGGCAAGCTGAGAGGCAGGACCCCAGTAATCTGACATTGATGGCCTAACTTAAGGATATGCCGCAAATGTTACAGATCTGGAATATGCCTTTAAAGGGGTTCTTCAGGAATTACTTAAAATAGCCACAGGCAGCCTGTGCTAGAAATTGAGCAGGACTGGTTGCCTTTAGTTGCAGAGGTGTCAAGGGGGTGGGCTTCACTACACATTACAGTGCTCTATAATCGATGGTAATGAAGTGATCCTACCAACAATATGCCATCACACCTGAGCAGCCTGACAGGAACACTTACCAATGTGTAGTATATGCAAGTGCCAGAGAATAGTGTGTAGTGAGGTACTGACCCCCTCACCCCCCCTAGACAGCTCTGCAAGTGAAGGTAACCAGTCCTACTCACATTCTAAATCATTTAAAATAATTTCCGGAGAAACCCTTTAAGCACCTGTTTGCCTTCTTTGTGCTGTTTCACTATTGTCAGAATTTTCTACTGCTGTAGAGAATGAAACAGTAGATTCTAAAGAAAGTCTGTAGTCAGGCTCTATCAGTAGAACCCAACCTTAGGGCTCGTTCACACGAATGTTTTTTGCGTTCCGTATATGGGCCATATACGGAACCATTAATTTCAATGGTTCAGCAAAAAAACGGAGTGTACTCCGTATGCATTCCGTTTCCGTATTTCCGTTTTTCCATTGCGTTGAAAGATAGAACATGTCCTATCATTGCCCGCGAATCACTTTCCGTGGCTCCAAGTCAATGGGTCCGCAAAAAAACGGAACACATACGGAATGTACTCCGTATGTCTTCCGTTTTTGCGGAACCATCTATTGAAAATGTTATGCCCAGACCAATTTTTTTTATGTAATTACTGTGTACTGTATATGCCATACAGAAAAACGAAACGGAAAAACGGAACGGAAACAGAAACACTACTGAAAAAAACGGCCCGCAAAACACTGAAAAAGACATACGGTCGTGTGAACGAGCCCTTAGGCAATATACGGGTGCCGTTCCGTGGGCATTCCGCATCACGGATGCGGACCCATTCACTTCAATGGGTCCGCAAACTTGGAGATGCGGAATGGTGCGGAATGGAACCCTACGGAAGCACTACGGAGTGCTCCCGTGGGGTTTCGTCCCGTACTTCCGTTCCGCAAAAAGATAGAACACGTCCTATCTTTTTGTGGAATGGCCAAGTGAATGGGTCCGCGATCCGCTGCGCCTGCCCCACAGACTAAGCTCGTGCATTGCGACCACGAGTTGCCATGCATTGGACAATATCTGTATGAATAAGCGAATCAAAGTTCCAGAAGTTGACTTCGATCAGAATTTCAGGAAAAATTTGATTTGCTGTAAAGCCAAATTTCCTCGTGCTTCATGGTAATTAATCAATTTCCCCTAAAATGGCGGTAAAAAAAATTCATGCTCACCCATTTGCATGGAAGAGTCCTCCATGGCAATCTTGATTGAAGATCCCGTGTGAAATCTCATGCGTGGTGACGTATGACTTCACTAGCGTGATGACGTCATCACTCACCGTGCAAGATTTTGCGCTGGATCTTCAATCAAGATGGCCGCAGCGGACTCTTCGCGATCAAATGGATAAGTTGTGTATTATTATATTTTTTTTTTACCAGATTAACCCCTGACAGCCCTAAATGGTCATCTCAGATGCCGCAATTATCAATGAACGCAGCATCTGAGGGGTTCAATGATGGGGAGTGGTACAATCACTGTTCCCCATCATTGCGCATGCTACTCACAAAGAGATGCGCTTCGTGAAGTTATTTATCACGAAGCAAATTTCTTTGTGAAATTCGGGGGGAAACAGCCAAATCGAATTTTTGAGAACTTTGCTCATCTCTAAATATCTCCCAATGTACAGACACGTAAATTTTATTAGTAGCAGTTTCATATTATTCACATTATTTTTCCATATCCACTTTGCAGTTAGTTTGGTATTTTTCCTTTCAGCTGTACCTATGTAATACACAAAAGGACACTTGTAAGGTAAATGATATCTGATAAAAATACATCCCGTTTATTTCCAGCAATAACTTAGCATAATGTGTAAGCTTGTAAATTAAGCAAAAACAGAAAGTTAGGACACAATTCTGAAACCAAGTCATATGTTGCATTAGGAGAATATGAAGTAGCTCTGTCTGGAGAATTTCTGCATTAGTTTGACCCATGTAAGCTTGTAAATTAAGCAAAAACAGAAAGTTAGGACACAATTCTGAAACCAAGTCATATGTTGCATTAGGAGAATATGAAGTAGCTCTGTCTGGAGAATTTCTGCATTAGTTTGACCCATGGCCCTCAATAAATGACTCCTTATGTACGATCATTTGTGGATCATCATTTATGTTAATCACAATGAAAAGAACATTAACAACAAAATATTTGATGAGTTCACTTTCCTTGCCCCAGGAATGCTAGGTGTCCTGCCAACTCATTAATTAGTGGCAAAGTAACAGCTGACTTCTCAGGGACAATCTCTTAATTAAAAGTCTAGCCCTGCCAGCTTGCTGTACAAGGAGCAGAGTACTATTGTGAATTGGCACATCAACTCAAACACCTGCATTAAGGCATGCTAAAATTCGGGTAGTCAGATTAAAGTAATGTGTGTGAGATAAAAATCGTGAAGGAACGCTTACCTTTCTTTTCTTTTCAATACCGGTAGTTTAACACAATCTGAACGTTCCATTAATAATACTTCTGTAAATAACATATGTAAGGGGTTAGCTCTTCTCCGGGGCCATTCACACCGATACGACTTCAGGACACCAGGTTTCAGGTCCAAACAGTGCATTTATTGTGATACACCAGCACAAGCAAAATGACAAAAATAATAAACACTCGCCCGTCCAGGCTCTAACTAAACATAATATTCCTGAATCACCTAAGTCCCTGTTCACACCCTGTGAACACATGCAGCTTTCTCAGCCAATGTCCCACAGCCTCCTGGCTGTACAGAGCACAGTACGCCCACTGTCTCCAGTCCAGTGTTTCTTGGGGAATACTGGTCTCTCAGCCCTTCTGGCTTGGACCACACAGAGCCTCCAGGCCTCTGTCCACAGGCAACACACTCCCCCAAAGTTCAGGCTATCGCCTAGCCTCGTGGCCCCTTAGCCCACCCGGCTGAGACCACTCACACAGAGCTTCACCAGGACTCTGCTTCACCAAACACTCCAAAGTGAGCCACACCCAAGATCCAGTAGCAGGATTAAATAGGATCCCTGGACATGAGCATGCCTTAAGTCCCGGACTGGAGCATGGGGAACAGGCACCCACCCAACACATTGCCTGTTCCCAGTAAAAGCCAGCCCTGAAATAGCTGAACCAGCTACACTATCTATATGGTGTCCCCCAACTACATTAGTGGACACCTGAACTAGGGCTTTTACTCTACCAAGGCCAGGCCCCTTGGTGACACGCTCCCGGTGCACACAGCACCCCTTTTATCTTGCTTCCCCGTGACTTTACTGCACACCTCAATGTTCACATTGCCACACATATTATATAGTTGATTGTGGTGGTTCTGATGCTCTTCACAAAATCTGCTCCATGCTCATTATCCAGTATTGGTATTATAGATTTAAAACTCAGGTAAGGCAGCATTTGAGATGAAATTATAAAATAAGATATACTCACCTATTTCACCTAAAGACACCTCCAGCACATGCCAGACTATGTTTGTTTCGGCTGCAGCAATGATGTCCTTGTATTATATACTCCACGTGACCGCTGCCAATCAGCATATGCTGTATACTGCCGAGGCCAGTGATTAGATGCAGCAAAGAAGATGACATCGTGACTACTGTGGAGGAGAGGATCAATGTGGTAGTGCTGGAAGCAGCAGGGGATAAAGTAAAGGATAATATTATATCATTACAAATGCTGTCTTTCCCAAGTTTTTTTTATAACTTGGACAATCCTTTTAAGAAAACAATACAAATACTTTAGCCAATAGTGAAATTATATGCCATTGCTCTGCAAATTTGATGTAGAATATATCCTTTCTTTGGCTATGGCTTAAGAAATACATTGTGACTATTGGGGATGGGGCCCAAGATGGATAAACAGCCCTGGGCATATGATACACTTAATCAGCTCCTGCTGCTCCTATTGAAGTGAATGGGAGCAGTTTTGCAGTTACCAGCTCCATACAGTACACAGTTGACAGTAGTTCTAGCACCGAAGCTACTGCAGAACAGCAGATCAGTGGGGTGCAGGGTGTTGGACTAGTGCCAATAAATCAGTCATGGCCTATCCTGAGGACAACCCCTTTAAAGGCCATTCACTTACCCCTAGCAGGATATTTCTCCACTTTTGCCACAACATTTTACCCTTTTGCTGTACATTACCCCAACTCACAGTACAGTACCCCAGGCACTACTTAGCATAGCAGCACATCCATCTCTCTCACCATATTGATATGACTGCAAGGCCCAGTAAGCTTATTTTCTGAAAGCCTGGTTGCTTCCTATTGACAAGAATTGTCAGGCCTGCAGTATATACTTTCATAAAAGCTGGCTGCAGGTAGAAACAATTATGTGGAACAATAACATAGTATCTGAGTACTTATCTGGATATCACTGATGCAGTGTTGATCACGAATATTTGAATTGCGAATTTTTTATCGTGAATATAGGTACTTTGAAAATTTGCGAATATTTAGAATATAGTGATATATATTCGTAATTTCGAATATTCAAGATTTTTTTCATTGTGAATTTTTAATTGCCGAGTAAATACATAATTCCTCCCTGCTTCTTGCTTGTGGGCCAATGACTCATTGGCCCACAAGCAAGAAGCAGGGAGGAATCATGACTTTAAATGGGAAAAATGATGAATATTCTAAAAAACGAATATATAGCAATATAGCGAATATTCGGAAAAAAACGAATATAAAGCAATTTAGCTAATATAGTGCTATAATCTTCTTTGTCTAACAGTTGTAATTTTTTTCTCATCTGAAGTTCAGATTGGAAAAAAATTGCAACTATTGAAAAAAATGATTATAGCACTATATTAGCTAAATTGCTCTATATTTGTTAGTTTTTTTCAAATATTCGCTATATTGCTATATATTCTTGTTTTAGAATATTACGAATATTAGAAAAAACGAATATATTCGATATAGTGCTATGACTCATTGGCCCACAAGCAAGAAGCAGGGAGGAATCATGTTTTTGTACGGCAATTAAAAAATTTGCGATAAAAATTTGCATTACTAAAATTCGCATATTACGCAATCATTACCTAGTCGATTTTTCGAGTAAAAAAATCGTAATATATAATAAATATTCAAATTCGCAAATATTCACCGAATATTCTACAAAATTCGCGAATTCGAATAGGACCCCTACCGCTCATCACTAGATATCAGCAGTTGTGATGCACATGATGTATGCGTTTTGCATCTTAAACTAGATACAATGCAAAATGTACTTTCCTGCCACTTACAATGTCCTAATTCAACTAATCCAATAATCCTGCATATTTAAATAGTCATAACATTTTCCCACAACTTAGTTTAACCCCTTCACGCATTATCAAGTACATGTACGTAAGCTGTTGTATGGAGTCTGCTGCTCTGAGTCTGCTCCATATGCGGCAGGTTCTGGCTGTATAATACAGCAGGCACCCATCCACAACGATGGGGAACAGCAAAGATGTTCATGGCATAAAAATTGATCATGGCATCTGTGAGGTAGGAAGAGGGATGCGACTGCCTCTGCCTTCTGATCGGAGCTCCCATAGTGAAATGGTGGGGCTCCAATCGGTTACCTGTCATGGTAATCCGCCAGCATAGCTGTGCATGAAGCACTGCTCAGTAAGCAGAGAGGCTGAATCCCATTCACCATATGGATTTCTATAAATGGAGAATGGGATCAAAAGACTTCAGGTTCTATCCTCCTAGGGGGGCTAAATGTTATTATATTAAAAGTTTAAATCATCTTCCTTTCCCAATATAAAAAAGGTGATCGTGCAGGTAGGTAGGGATAGTGGGTCCGGGCAGTTTAGGGCTGCACTATCCCTGTTTGCATGTAATGTAGTGCCCTAGAGCAGGGGTACTTTGAACTGTGGACATTTTCCCCTGTTTCCCCTATGCAAAGTACAGCCCCCACAGGGCTCATGTGGCTGTGAGATCCAGGCGCCAAGTCTCCAGTCCCCTGACCAGCCAGATTTACCAGCATCTGTTCCAGGACATAAAGCAGTGTAATGACATTGTTCATCCCATAGTTCTGGCGACTGACAAATAACATGGCCTGCTCAAAGGGCCTGAGCAAACGGCAGGTGTCACGCATGAGCTGCCACTGGCTGATATCGAAGTTACACAGAGGAGTACTCCTGTCTGCTTGGATCATCAAGAAATTGTTTATGGCCTTTCTCTGTCCGTAAAATCGGTCCAACATATGGAGGATGGAATTGCAACGGGTGAAAAAGTGTCGCATATCAGCCTATGTTGGGGGATGCCGTTCTGCCACTGCAGCTCAAGGAAGGTGTGCTTTGCGGTGTACGAGTGGCTAGAGTACATGAAAAGTTTTCTGGCCATTTTTAGGATGTCTTGCAGATGGGTGGAAGACTTCAGGAACCACTTGACAACAAGATTGAACACGTGTGCCATGCAGGGCCCATGGCTCAGCCCTCCTTGAGGCAGCGCCGACACATGTTCTTCCTGTTGTCAGTCACCATGGTTCCGATTTTGTCTCGGAGAAAGCCAGGATTCGATTTCTTGATGAAGGACACGGTGCAGTTCCTCCCCTGTGTGACTCAGTTCGCCCGGGCAAACGAGGTACAGAACAGCATGACACCACCGTGCCCTGCACATGTGGTATGCTGGAGTGGCACTGTGAATTGTCCCTGCAGTGGAGGCTGAGGACACGGTGGAGGATGAGTAGGCAGAGGCGGACATTGTCGCAGGACCAACAGCGTGACAATGTGGAGGCGGAAGCGGCGTTACCTGGCCAAGTTGCTGGTGTGGCTGTGCAGGAACCACATTCACCCAGCGGGCCATAAAGTACATGTATTGTCCCTTACCGTAGTTACAGCTCCACACATCGGCGCTGCCGTGCACTTTGGCAGACCTTGACAGGCTCAAGGACTGGCCCACCTTCTGTTCTACATGTGTGTGCAGGGCTGGTACTGCCTTTTTGGCAAAGAAATGACGGTTTGGGAATGTTCACCTCTGCTCAGCACAAGCCATCAGTTCTCTGAAAGGTGCAGAGTCCACCACTTGGAAAGGGAGGGACTGCAGCACCAGCAACTTGGACAGGAGCACATTCAGCTTCTGAGCCGTTATATGAGTGCACGCATACTGTTGTCTCTTGGCAATCGCTTCGGTGATCGATTGCTGACAGAATTACTGACTGTGACGAGGAGTAGGAGGAGGAGGAGCATCAGGACCAGCAGATGATGGGAAGGACAGACAGCTTCCTTCGGCTGAGGTGGTGAAGCCTTGACTGCCTAAAACCGGGTGCATGTAACTGGTTGACGCAGCGGTTGTTGCGGCAGGCTGAACCACTACAGCGAAGCAACAGTTCTCCTAGGCCACCCTATGGTGACGCTGCATATGTTGACACAGGGCCGTGGTGACCCTGGCCACCCTTCACCTTCTGCCCACAGATTCTACATATGGCCATGTTCACTTTCTCCGGCAAGTTAACAAAAAACTGCCACACCACTGAGTAGGTGATTTTACCCCCAACACTATGCACTGACTGACTGCTACCGCCGCTGCTTCCGTGAACCTATGCACCACTACTTTCCGGGCAGGTAGGCTCCTGCGCAGGGCCGGCTCCAAGCTCATGTGGGCCCTTGGCGATAAAGTCTCAGTGGGCCTCCTTGCACAGTGATAACTCTCTGAGTACAGATAATAAAGTAGAGGTCATGTGTAGTCCTATGTAACAGCTCAGATAATACAGTGATGGCTATCTGAGTACAGAAAATGTAGTAGTGTTACCTGCAGTCCTATGTTAAACCATAGATAACACTAGTGCTGATAATGTGGTAGTGTTACCTGCAGTCCTATGTAAAACCACAGATGACACTAGTGCTAATAATGTGGTAGTATTACCTGCAGTCCTATGTAAAACCACAGATGACACTAGTGCTGATAATGTGGTACTGTTACCTGCAATCCTATGTAAAACCACAGATAACGCTAGTAATGATAATGTGGTAGTGTTACCTGCAGTCCTATGTAAAACCACAGATAACACTAGTGCAGATCATGTGGTAGTGTTACCTAGGTCCTTAGTGTGCCTCCCTGTGTCTCTCCCACGGACTCCATGCTGGTGGCACTGCCTCCTTTACCATCGTCTTCTTTTTGCCCCGAACAGAATGTCCTGATGCAGCTGCGTCAAGGCATAGGAACACTGTGGGCATTGTGATGATGACACACAGGGACACACACACAGGGAGAGACACACAAACACAGGGGCGGTCAAACACACACAGGGACAGATACACACACACACAGGGGTGGTCAAATACACACAGGGACAGATAGACACGCACACAGACACACACACACACAGGGACAGACACACACACACAGGGACAGACACACACACAGGGACGGACACACACACAGGGACGGGGACACACACAGGGACGGACACACACACAGGGACAGACTCACAGGGACAGACACACACAGACACACACACACAGGGACAGACACCCACATAAACACTGACACACACACAGACACACTGTCACGCCCTATTTATGTCCTTGCAGCATGAGCGTTTGCAGGTCGTACTGTGTGCACTCTGCAGTCAGTCAGGCTGTCCTGTGCTGTTCCAGACGTGCTCCTTGTGGGTCAGTATTGTTAATTCAGGCTGTCCTGTATCTGACCATGCCTGCGGTCAGTATTGTTAAGTCAGGCTGTCCTGCACCTTGCGATGCCTTCGGTCTGTACTGTTAATTCAGGCTGTCCTCTCGGTATGTGCCGCCTGGTTCTGCATTGTTGTCTTCTGTCCTATGCTATGCCTTATCTTTTCCTGTACCATGCTCTGCCTTGTTCTTGTCCTGTCCTATGCTATGCCTTGTCCATGCTTTGTACCATGCTATGCCTTGTCCATGCTTCATACCATGCTATGCCTTGTCCATGCTTCGTACCATGCTATGCCTTGTCCATGCTTCATGCCATGCTATGCCTTGTCCATGCTTCGCACCATGCTATGCCTTGTCCATGCTTCGCACCATGCTATGCCTTGTCCATGCTTTGCACCATGTTATGCCTTGTCCATGCTTTATACCATGCTTTGTACCATGTCTTATTCGGTCTGTTCCATGTTCCTGTCTGGCAGTCCTTACTGCTTCTGGTGTTCCGTTCATGTCTGTCTGTTCATGTCCAACTTTGGAAGAGGGCCCCAGAGGGGGAATGCCCATTCTCTGCCTTGCTATGTACCTTGTTCTGGTTTAGTCTTTTGTGGTCCTTGGCCTCCTTGCCTTGGCCTGCTCAAATGATCATCTCGGAGGTCCCGCCCCAGGACTCCCGGCAAGTGACACACTGTTCAATACTGTGTAACTGCATTTTATATGTATCCTGTTCATTTGCACTGTATTTGTGAGGCTCTGTGGAAAAGTTTAATGAATACTGAAAGACTTTTGGGACTTTGAATTAGAAGAGATTTAAAGAAGAGCATGTTTTGGGAGGGAAAAAGCCAGACTTGTTTACCACAAAAACCAGACTGACCTTTTGAATGTCTGGTTTAGCTCTGTGGTTACGTCTAAAAACCTGTTTGTGTTTGGAAAAACTGCTGTCTCATTGCCATTGAGTATCATTGAAGCTCTAATGTAAGTCCATGACAGACGGGAGATGTGACAATGTATCTGTTTGTGCTGAGTTTCTCCACTCCACCCCTCCCACTAAAAGGTTCTAGTTAAGGCAGAAGCTGTATATATGAAGAGCAGTCAGAGCCCCTAGTGTTCTGCAGTTAGGGATCAGTGCCTGGAGGGGGAGAGTCATGCCAGTCTGCACGATTCACCAGAAAAAGAGGTTAAGATGGGGATGCTGAGCCACAGATTAGGGGGTCATCAGTCCTGAGACCAAGGAGCCACCTAGACTACTGAGCTACAGACTGTGGGCCTCCAGATTTTCTGAGAGAGAGAGAGAGAGAGAGAGAGAGAGAGAAAGGGCTAGCTAGCTCAGGCCTTTCCTCAGCATCAAACCCTTCTTCTGCCAGGGAGGAGACTGGAGAAGCCAGCCCTGTACCTTACCTATATTGTTTTGCACCTTAATTCCTCTAGTAAAGAAACACACTGGTTAACTGGTTAACTGGAGACCCTGACTCTCTAGACTTATTTCCCATTGGGGTGCACCACGTCTTACTATCCCTTCCAGAGAGCAGCAACATGTGGTGACAACTCAACAGTGCTAGGGGGAACCCATATATCGTTGGAGCCACCCCAAACCCAGCCACTGCAGTAACGGTAGTCGTTATCCTGACAGATGGCTGTTCTGAATTCTATCCTCAAAATACAGACATACACTGTATGGATGTCAGCTTACTGTCCGGGTGTATCCGGGTGCATCCAAGTCTTGGATGGAAAAATTACAACACTGTTTCATGGTGTTGCAAGTTTTTATGCATGAACCAACAGTCCATGTGGAAAAATTAATGTGTTGATCGCCCCATTTCTTTTACTAGGTCCATGTGCTATGTAGGTGCAAACCAGATAGTAGGTGGAAGTACACTGTCATATGAATGAGGCCATAGAAATAGAGGTGCTGGGGGAAAGTGCACCTGACCCGAAAGTGCGCGCTTATGGCTTTTAGCCTCCTGAGATGCCATGGTCACATTTAACCACGGCATCTTAAGAGTAAAATGTCCATGGTCGACATTACTGCCAATCGCAGGTATTTGCTGTGGATGCCTATGGTGCTCACTCCGGAGCGGGTGTCATTTTTAAAGACCCGAAGTCCGCTGTACATGTACGCCGGATGTCGAGAAAGTGTTAAATGTCCAAAATGTGAATCAACACAGTGACATTGTTTTTGTATTCAATTGTAATTACTTAAAGGCTGTTATATAAAAGTGTATAAACTTATATAAATTTCTACAGTAGGTCTTTAGTGGTTTATAACACTCAATTCTTTGTAGACTTTAAGTTCAGGAACTTTCTTGTCTTGCTGTAATGTGCAATAATTGGAAAATATGAAAGAACATTTAAAAACAATGTGTTATGCCAGTAAATATGTAAAACTTTATTCTCATTGCTGATTACGTTGTTTTTTTTGGCTGGATTTTGAGGCTTAGTGAGATGATTAATTATTTTACCTCTTGATCAATCTCTAGTGAATCCAGTACATAATTTTGTAGTCTCAAGCCAGTTTGCCTAGATAGTTCAAAGATCAAGCCAAAAACCCACATGTCCATGACTTTTTTTTGGTATTACGTGCCAACTTTGAATGAAATTTAATTATGCTTGTTTTTAAAGAGGAAAGTTTCCAAATGTATGTACTTATAATCCTGCTGTTTTATTAAAGGAGAAATACAATATTATAACACTTTTATATACAGCTTAATGTGTACCCGGTGCGGAGAGATATAATGCAGTATAGTTACCGTAATAAAGTGTTGTTTGCATATAATTGTTTTCATTTAACTCGTAGGATACCAGCGCCGTACATGTACTGCGCTGGTATCAGGGTCACAAATCCCAGCGCCGTACAGCTACAGTGCTCTGATCACGCGGGCGCATGAGCTGCGCCCACCCGATCAGCTGCAGGAGTCCGGCAGTCACTGATAGCCGAACCCCTGCTGTATGCGCCAGCATCTGTGAAAACACTGATGCCAGTGCATTAACCCTTGCACTGCCGCAGTCAGCACTGACCGCGACATGTGCAGTATCGTGCAGGGTGGCCATCGGGTCCCCGGACTCCTGTGACAGGGGCCCAATGGCAGGGAAGGCAGCCCAATGCCTTCCTTAGGCATCGTGGCTGCCTTCCGTGACAGCCTGTGAGATCCTACCCCCTGGATCTCACAGGAAGCAGGCTGTAAGTGTATCCCTTTCGGGATAACCCCTAGCAAGGAGATGTTCCTTTAGTTCTAAAGCCTGTATTTGGTACCCCTCTTCAGTACTGTTAATCCTTTTTAGCCTGATAAATTGTCCATAGGGGACAGATTCCTTAACATTCTGAGGATATAAGCTGTTGTAGTGCAGCAAGGAGTTGGTCGCCGTGGGTTTACGGTAACGCATCTTAACCAACTCATCGCCATTCACCACCACAGCCACATCCAGAAATTTCAGGGTAGTAGATCCATAATTTAAGGTGAATCTCATGTTCATGTCATTAATCTCATTGAGATGTGCAATGAACTCCAGACATTGTGTTTCAGTCCCCTTCTGGTGCCATGTCTAAAGGACTCTGGTTCTGGTGTGGATTGTGATGGTGGCTGTGGTTGTTCAATTCATCCGATAAACTAGAATCCGAATCTGTGGTCCAGTACTCACTTTTTGTACGACGTTGATTTCGTTTTCTATATTGCTTGTTTTTATTCCAGTCAACTATATTTCCTGTGTCATAGTCCTGTTTATCTCTTAGGAATTTATCCCTCTTTTTTTTCCTTTATTTCTGCTTGTATGACTACTAATTTCTTATTCAGCTTCTTGTCAAATGCTTTAAATTGACTTTCAGTAAGTCTTGTTTGTTACTCGTCTCTGGCTTTTGCCAGCTCCTCTTTTATCATGGTATACTCCAGCTCATCTCTCTTAGGCCTCTTTCACACAACCGTATGGCTTTTTCAATGTTTTGCCGTCCGTTTTTCATGGATCTGTTGTTTCGTTTTTTGTTTCCGTTGAGTTTCCGTTTCTATTCAGTTTGTCCGTTCCGTTTTTCCGCATGGCATATACAGTATACAGTAATTACATAGAAAACATTGGGCTGGGCATAACATTTTCAATAGATAGTTCCGCAAAAATGGAAGGATACGGAAGATATATGGATGTCTTTCCGCATGTGTTCCGTTTTTTTTGCGGACCCATTGACTTGAATGGAGCCAAGAAACGTGATTTGCGGGCAATAATAGGACATGTTCTATTGTTCAATGGAACGGAAAAATGGAAATACGGAAATGGAATGCAGTTTTTTGGCGGAACCATTGAAATGAATGGTTCCGTATACGGACAGTATACGGAACGCAAAAAACGGCCCGTAAACAGAAAAAAAAAACGGTCGTGTCAAAGAGGCCTTAAGCACCATAACCAATATCTGTGCTGAAAAATCAGCATGCAACTTTTTTCACTCCGCTACACATCTGTTATCACTTTCATATTGCATTAATTCCTTATAGATACGGAGTCCTCTCAGCACTCTTCTACTCTCTTTATAGGATTTTAGGGAATTCACGGTCCAGAATAAGCGGACTTCCTTATCTGCTAATTGTGTTACTTTGACTTCCAGAGCTTTAGGCTGGGTTCACACTTGAGCGTTTTACAGCGCGTTCAAACGCGCTGTAAAACGCTCAACACATGAAAACCAATGCTTCCCTATGGCCCTGGTTCTCACTTGAGCGTTTTACAGCGCGTTTGAACGCGCTGAAAAACGCCCTACGCTCAAACAAGTTCTTGAGCTTCTTTGGGGCGTTTTACAGCGCGTTTGTGGCCCTAGGACATTGCAGTCAATCACACAAACGCGCTTCAAACGCGCGTTTACTATTGCAAAAAACGCGCATAAAAACGTTAAACGCGCATATCAAATTAACGTTAACGTTAAACGCGCATATCAAATACGCTCAGGTCTGAACCCAGCCTAAGGCTGGGTTCAGACCTGAGCGTATTTGATATGCGCGCTTAACGCGCGTTTTTGTCACGCGTTTTTATGCGCGTTTTTTGCAATAGTAAACGCGCGTTTGACGCGCGTTTGTGTGATTGACTGCAGTGTCCTATTGCCACAAACGCGCGTCAAAACGCCCCAAAGAAGCTCAAGAACTTGTTTGAGCGTAAGGCGTTTTTCAGCTCGTTCAAACGTGCTGTAAAACGCTCAAGTGAGAACCAGGGCCATAGGGAAGCATTGGTTTTCATGTGTTGAGCGTTTTACAGCGCGTTTGGACGCGCTGTAAAACGCTCACGTGTGAACCCAGCCTTAGTGTTCAGGGTCTGTAGTGCATCTTTTGTGGTTGCATTGTGTGAAAAAAGCGTCTGCCCCCTCTCTGCCTTCATTCAGACAAGCTACGGTTTCCTCTAACGCCATAATATACCCTCGATACAACACCAAGGGTCATTCAAATCTGCGTGCTCTGCCCCTTCAAAGTCCAAACAAAACTGTATAAAACATAGATAAAAGATGGGCGGCACAGCTAATGTTCCACATACAGTAAATAATGGATACCGGCGTTGTTAACCATGCGTGTCGCACAGTGTTTCGTGCTCAAGCCTTCAAAGATAGAAAGTTCATATGCGAATAAGGAGTAAAACAGGCGGCACTCACCACTGTATCCAAAAGGCAGACAGCTCCCACACAAGCTAAGGCCTCTTTCACACTTGCGTTGTCTGGATCCGTCGTGTACTCCATTTGCCGGAAGTGCCCGCCGGATCCGTAACACCGCAAGTGAACTGAAAGCATTTGAAGACGGATCAGTCTTCAAAATGCGTTCAGTGTTACTATGGCACCCAGGACGCTATTAAAGTCCTGGTTGCCATAGTAGTAGCTGGGAGCGGGAGAGCAGTATACTTACAGTCCGTGCGGCTCCCGGGGCGCTCCAGAATGACGTCAGAGCTCCCCATGCGCATGGATGACGTGATCCATGCGATCACGTCATCCATGCGTGTGGGGCGCCCTGACGTCACTCTGAAGCGCCCCGGGAGCCGCACGGACGGTAAGTATACTGCTCCCCCGCTCCCCACTACACTTTACCATGGCACTATTCAGAAAAAGCTAAACGTCGGATCCGGTAATGCGCCGAAACGACGTTTAGCTTAAGGCCGGATCCGGATTAATGCCTTTCAATGGGCATTAATTCCGGATTCGGCCTTGCGGCAAGTGTTTAGGATTTTTGACTGGAGCAAAAAGCGCAGCATGCTGCGGTATTTTCTCCGGCCAAAAAACGTTCCGTTCCGGAACTGAAGACATCCTGATGCATCCTGAACGGATTTCTCTCCATTCAGAATGCATGGGGATAATCCTGATCAGGATTCTTCCGGCATAGAGCCCCGACGACGGAACTCTATGCCGGAACAGAACAACGCAAGTGTGAAAGAGCCCTAAAAGCAGCAATGGCCGATTCGAGCTCCCGCGCTACCTCGGGCCACTGTCGTCATCATGCACCTGCGTGCCACATTTATACATCACCACAAGGGGTCGCCATAGAGAACTCTGGCGTTACCTCCAAAATGACATTTACTAAAAGCAACGTAAACGAATAACCACATATGATCTGAAGCTCACTTCACTCAACCCTAATTGTAAGCCCTGGCTAATCCATACACAGATAAACTGGGTTATACAATATATGAGAACATTATACAACAAGAAAGAATTTTCACGTGCCCTATCCTGGGGTACTGCACAGGAAATAACAAGGATTCTGGATACAAATCACAGTGCTCACATTATAAACCACATCTTTATAGTAGAAAGCAGGAATATTTAAAGAAAGGCTAACCAATCAGAGGCTTCTCTCTGAACTAATCAAGCTGTGAGTCAGCTGCATAAAAAAAAAACAGTATCAGTACACAGAAGAAGACAAGTCAACAGAGAACATTTCATGGCAAAATGCTAAACAATGTTAAAAATACAGGGCACAAGGTCACATCTTGGTGAATTTTACAAACAGGTAATTTAGTCCCCCAATTGGGTTTTTAGCAGGTACTTAAAGCGATTGGCCTATCTGGGATATTGATGGCATATTGCTAGAATATGCCATCAATATCAGATAGTTGCAGGTCACACCTCTGAGACCCACTCTTATCTAGAGAACAGTGTCCCCAAAGTGAAGGAGCAGACACTAAGCATACGCAGGTTGCTCTCCATTCATCGCTATAGGAGTTCTGAAAATAGCTGAGCGAGTGTTTGTAAGATGGAGAAACAGCCACTGATTCTTGAATGCTGTTTCTGAGACTGTCATTCAGTTTTTCTGCCACAAGAGGCTGCTGTTTCCCCACACAGCAAAGTTACTGCCGGATCTAGATATGCAAAACAGATGATGACTCATGCTGATGACTCATGCTGCTGTGTGCCAGACTGAGCAGGAAATGGTGACATGAGGAGACATGCTTGTGCAGAGGCTGTATACGGGATCCAGGGCCATCCTCAGGTCTGTGGGACTTAGAGCGGTCAAAGTCACTGTCAGAAGTGACTGATGCCTGTCAGCAATGCAGATGTTGCCAAGGGAGAAAGGATCGGTTCCCGGAAGGTCAGTTGGACCGTGGAATGTGGTTACAGACCCTGTGAGGCCTCATGGTGGATGGAAGGACCTGCGAGTTGGTGTAAGTCCCCATCGGATAAGGACCAAGCCAGGGTCAGCGATCCAGAAGGTGTCACGGCTGAGGATGGGGGAAATCCTCAGCCGTGTGAAGCCCGGTGATGTTACGGCTGCTTGGCCATGAAGACAGGATTAGGGAGCAGGTCACCTCCTAAACGCATCCCTAACCTGACCCTGGCTCCTAGCTACATGAGCCAACCTTGATGGTAGGAGGGCCCATGCTCCGGAACCTAAAAGTCCCTGCTAGCCCTCAAGATGACCCTCACCTAGGAGCTGAGTAAGACAAGCCCACTCCTCCTAGACACGGAGGAGCAGGAGTCTCAACGGCCAAGCTGCAGGAAAAGGGGAGACATAAACAGCTCTATGGATATGGCAGGTGAACAAAGAGTTCCACCTACCTGCCACAGCCTTGCTGACTGGATCCCTGTGTTAGCAGGGTGCAGATCACAAACGCATCCCCACACAGGGACCCAGATCCATAGCTGCACAAAATCACATATAAAACATCACACGGACATCACACATAACTAGAAATAACTTAAAGCGACATTATGGTTATGACCACAGGGGTGGCTCTTACTGGCAGGTAATAAAGACATGAGGCTGCTCTCAGCTAAGCATGGCTGAAGCAACCTGCAGGCCTGCAAAAGCAGTGAGGCTTTATAGGCCAAGAAGCCACACCCCACAGTCGGACACACCCAGTGCACACACACACTAGGAAGGAGATTAACCCTTCCAACACCAGGGAAGGGAAAACACCACTTAAAGGAGATGTGCACACAATAACATAAAAAGGAAGTGCACACATACACACATAACACAAAACCGCATGCACAACGTAGCGAGCTGCAATGGCACAGCTCAGCCTGCTACGCTGCCACATACACACTGTTGCCAGCGGCAACCACAGGTGAGGCAAATACCACAGCCCTCACCTGTGATTGACACCAAAGAAAACCGCTGACAACCGCATGCGGTTCAGGAGTCACGGTCATAGCCATGGCCGTGACAGAAGGCTTTCCAGAGAGAGAGAGAGAGAGGTGTCTGGGTCCTGGGAGGCTGGAAGAGACGTGGAGCTGTTGGAGCTACCAGGAGAGGTGGAGTTGCTCAGCTTGGAGAAGAATTAGTCCGCCATTTTGTGAGCTGCATGAGAGAACCGTGTGGATCCGGATTCTGTTCGCAGGAATGAGTATCGGCGTCAGGAAGCTGATCGGAACAGAGGGTCAGAGTACAGGTTCTGCAGGGTCACATGTTGTGGCAGGGACTTGCTGTCTGTCTGGAGCAACCAGTAAACATAGGACATACCCAGGTCAGTGACTTAGCGGCACGGTTATTGACTTATAGGCTCTGCCGTGTGCGCCAGCGGTCACGTCCGTTACCCTGCGGCACAGTATCGACTTGCGGGCTCTGCTGTGTACGCCGCTTTGGGTACGGTTTTCATTTGGGCTGGTACCGTGACTCTGAGCCTGGGGTATAGGGTATTCTGGACACTCCACTGTTTCTACACTACAAGGCCACTCCAGCGTCCAGGCTGGGAGTACTCAGGGCACATGAACAGTGTCATTTGGGGGCAAGAGAAAGGAATGTGAGGTGTTTATTGTATTTGATATATATGTGATATATACTCTCTGTAACCACGGTTGTCATTACTGTTAATACTACTGTTTATCCCCCTGTTCAGTAAAGTTACTGTTTTTGCATCAGGAGCTGGTGTCCGTGTCGCTTTCCTTATTCCATGACTTCGCTGTATCCTGGGGGTCCCTCCCCGGTTCACGGTCTTACATGTTATCTGCGATTTTTGGAAGTCCCATAGTGGTGAATAGAGAACGCACCACACAAGCACAACAGCATCTCCATTCACTGCTTTGGGACTGCTAGAAACAGCTGAGCCAGCACTCAGCTATTTTCAGAACTCCCTTATTAGTGAATGGAGAATGGCCGCACATGTGAGGCTGCTCTCTGTCTACTTCAAAGGTCCCATTCTGGAGATAGGATTGGGTCCCAGACATGGTGCTTCACCTTTCTGACATTGAAGGTGTACCATATCGATATGCCATCAGTGTTCCAGATAGGCCAATCACTTTAGTGGGCACATAGTTTGATAGGGGTTTTGTGTATTTATTTGTGTATTTGTTATTCTATACAAATTGTGTGATCCATTGTTTTGAGGGAATGCTTTCAGCTTGTTAATAATAAACTTCCTCTCGATTTGTTGCCTCCAGTATTAATTTATAGCATGTATATTTAGCGGTGGGTGCTTTTCCCAGAGCAATATTTTTCCCACAAAATATTGGTCACTGGCTCTGTTTGTATGGACTATGGGGGAGATTTATCAAACTGGTGTACAGTAGAACTGGCTTAGTTGTCCATAGCAACCAATCAGATTCCACCTTTCATTTCCCAAAGTAGCTGTGAAAAATGAAAGGTTGAATCTGATTGGTTGCTATGGGCAACTAAGCCAGTTCTACTTTACACCAGTTTGATAAATCTCCCCCAATTCCCTGTTGACCCCAATTTCAATGCTGCTCCAATTACTGCTCCACTCCACTTCTTGTCCCAGATGAGCACATGGGAAATACTGAGAAAGGCCGACTCAGCCACTGATTAGCTAAGGTGGATCACCAACAATCACTGGCTGCCAAGGCTTTTTTTGGCATATTTTAATGTTTTGCCAGGACAGCAAGTGGAGAAAATCAGGGATCGGAGCAGCATCAGAACAGTATTGATGAAAAATCACTGGAGGTGAGTAATGCTGCTTTTTTATAGATATTTTTTTAACATTTTCTGGTCCTTTTTTAGTGTTTCCGTGGAAAACCCCATTAAGAAATACATAATGTTGGTTCTAACAGCAACACAATGTCAAAAGGTGGACAGTACACTTTAATAAATGCCATCTTTTATCATTTTCTATCATATCTGCTTATTTGCAATATGTTGAAAACAGCAGCAGAAAAGCTTTGTTATTGTGATTTTATTTTCTCTATGACAAAGCACTTTTACATCAATGCGTAGCTGAACGCACAAAGCTGCCAAATAATGACATAGGCTTAATACCTCCTGAATACAGTATGTTTGCTTTAACAATATATCTAACACACCCCTTACGTTGATGAAAATGACTTACCGACTCATCATGGAAATGTCATTTTTCCAAGGAAACATTGCCTAAAGTGTCCCAATGTTACTGCTGACCTTCCCTAAAGGGAAACAACAGACAAAGCACCTAACATAGTAAATCACAAGCCTTCCCTGAAGTCATAAGTCCCAGGCTCTTTCTGGAATGAAACACTGAGTTACCGGATAACTATAAAAATTGCAATTGTAGAATTTAACATGTGTCCAGATGCCAAGGTCACTTCTCTGTGGCTTTTTTTTATAGTAAATCATTGGCAGGAAACTCATGGCACAAGTGATCCCATTGCTTTCAGGTATATGCCACAAAGTGTCCAACATGATACATTCCTTCTTCTTCAGTCAATACGCCAGTGATGGAAAAAATCAACACCATATATGAGGTCATTGAGTCAATCTATCAGGCTTCATAACCGCCAATGAACAGATCCCCTGCCTAAAACTTTATATACAGATGTAGAAGCGGTTTCTTCTGTTTGTAGGATTTTTCTGGATTTCGCATAAACAGCATGCCAATTGTTTAGAGTTTTTTGGTTTCTTTTACCTCTCTACACTGCGTGCAGAATTATTAGGCAAATGAGTATTTTGACCACATCATCCTCTTTATGCATGTTGTCTTACTCCAAGCTGTATAGGCTCGAAAGCCTACTACCAATTAAGCATATTAGGTGATGTGCATCTCTGTGATGAGAAGGGGTGTGGTCTAATGACATCAACACTCTATATTAGGTGTGCATAATTATTAGGCAACTTCCTTTCCTTTGGCAAAATGGGTCAAAAGAAGGACTTGACAGGCTCAGAAAAGTCAAAAATAGTGAGATATCTTGCAGAGGGATGCAGCACTCTTAAAATTGCAAAGCTCCTAAAGCGTGATCATCGAACAATCAAGCGTTTCATTCAAAATAGTCAACAGGGTCGCAAGAAGCGTGTGGAAAAACCAAGGCGCAAAATAACTGCCCATGAACTGAGAAAAGTCAAGCGTGCAGCTGCCAAGATGCCACTTGCCACCAGTTTGGCCATATTTCAGAGCTGCAACATCACTGGAGTGACCAAAAGCACAAGGTGTGCAATACTCAGAGACATGGCCAAGGTAAGAAAGGCTGAAAGACGACCACCACTGAACAAGACACACAAGCTGAAATGTCAAGACTGGGCCAAGAAATATCTCAAGACTGATTTTTCTAAGGTTTTATGGACTGATGAAATGAGAGTGAGTCTTGATGGGCCAGATGGATGGGCCCGTGGCTGGATTGGTAAAGGGCAGAGAGCTCCAGTCCGACTCAGACGCCAGCAAGGTGGAGGTGGAGTACTGGTTTGGGCTGGTATCATCAAAGATGAGCTTGTGGGGCCTTTTCGGGTTGAGGATGGAGTCAAGCTCAACTCCCAGTCCTACTGCCAGTTTCTGGAAGACACCTTCTTCAAGCAGTGGTACAGGAAGAAGTCTGCATCCTTCAAGAAAAACATGATTTTCATGCAGGACAATGCTCCATCACACGCGTCCAAGTACTCCACAGCGTGGCTGGCAAGAAAGGGTGTAAAAGAAGAAAATCTAATGACATGGCCTCCTTGTTCATCTGATCTGAACCCCATTGAGAACCTGTGGTCCATCATCAAATGTGAGATTTACAAGGAGGGAAAACAGTACACCTCTTTGAATAGTGTCTGGGAGGCTGTGGTTGCTGCTGCACGCAATGTTGATGGTGAACAGATCAAAACACTGACAGAATCCATGGATGGCAGGCTTTTGAGTGTCCTTGCAAAGAAAGGTGGCTATATTGGTCACTGATTTGTTTTTGTTTTGTTTTTGAATGTCAGAAATGTATATTTGTGAATGTTGAGATGTTATATTGGTTTCACTGGTAAAAATAAATAATTGAAATGGGTATATATTTGTTTTTTGTTAAGTTGCCTAATAATTATGCACAGTAATAGTCACCTGCACACACAGATATCCCCCTAAAATAGCTAAAACTAAAAACAAACTAAAAACTACTTCCAAAAATATTCAGCTTTGATATTAATGAGTTTTTTGGGTTCATTGAGAACATGGTTGTTGTTCAATAATAAAATTAATCCTCAAAAATACAACTTGCCTAATAATTCTGCACTCCCTGTAGATCTATCTAGAATTTTATCATGTTTAAAATATATGGGTTGGAGAAAGACATGACAGGTAGTTTTTCATTCCAGAAAAATGTACTACATTACTTACAGAAGTACTAAATCTGACTTACAGGCTGTTAACAGTCGAGAGCTGCAGGTACGCTTCTGCTGGCTTCAGAGCTGAAATCTCCTAGCATTGTTTGCTGACTGTGGGCATAGAAAGTGCTCTGCAGATTTGCACCTCGTATTAAAAGACACTATAAAGCATACAATGTAATAAATATATAATTAAATAAACTGTTTAACTGCTTCATTACCTGGATGTTTATCCCACTTCCTTACCAGGCCAATGTTTCAGTTTTAGCTGTGGTACTAATTCATTTCTGAGCCAACCTACATGTATTTGCACTAGTGTCTCTGACCTCCATTGCTAAGCTGCCAACTACACTGGGACTAATTTCAAGAGGTAGCGAACTGATCTCTGTGTTAGGGTTAAAGGGTGAATACCAAGAGTCCAGCAGGATAATGCCATCAGGCATAGCCCAATGCCAAACCACTTAGTTGGCACAGTAGTTCCACAATAATTGCCTATATCACCTATCCGTAAGATAAGACAGTGTACCACTGACCCTGATTCTCACGTGTGGGTTGTGGTAGAGTAAAACAATTCTGAAATAAAGGTAAGGGCAAAATACAATGTCTCCAATATGCCCAGCAGCAAAATCCAATCCACTCTGCCCAACAATTGTTTTGTGTCTGTTCCATGTACAGTAAGAATAGTGTTTCTTTATGCAGTTAGATGACACATCTGCTCCAGGCCAATAAGAGTGTCCAATAGTTTAGCAATACTGTCACCTCTCCAGACATGGCTGTTGTAATAACCTTGTGTAATAATATTTCTGGGGCATCTATTCATATGGCGCTATGTTGTGCCATTCCTTCCATTATTTCTACAAAAATTTTATGAATGAATAGTCAGTAAAGGTATAAATGAGTGTTACCAGTAGGGGGGGGTCCCTGCACAGTCTGACACTAGCAGTACTAATTGGTTAGTGTCAGAAACGCCTGCTACCAATAAAACCCAGCAGCACTTTTACTATAGACTGCTCGATGTCACAGATCAGTGTGTGTGAACCCACTGTGCCACTGACTGGCTATACTCTGGAGGGGCGTGTCTAGACAACTACCTGGTTTTCACTAGAGCCTCAGATGGTGAGGATAGACTTGAGCTGTTAGGGCAGCAAAACAGGCAACATTTCTGCAGTACCCAATGTGGCGAAACTAACCTCACCACTGGGTTTTGGAGGGGCCTGGTTGCCAGCCTCTTGCCCCAGGATTATGGGCCCTCTCATCAGCCATGCTTCCTTTGTTCACAAAGGACTTTTACTAACTTTTGAACCCCTGGTCTAATTCGTGTCATTTTGGGATATGTTAAATGTCTATGTTACTGTAATGGGTGGGACATTGTATGTTTGAGTGGTGATATCTGTCCTATTGTCTCCACATGTGTATTGGCGATTTCCCTTTGTCCTGAGAGATAATTGAATTACTCCTCAGTTGTCTCCAGGACAGAGGACATAAGATAAGCAGGACAAAGTCTCATAAGATAAGCATGGTCCTCACTGGAGTGAAATTGCGACTTTTTTGCGACTTTTTAAATAGTCCCAATAGTAAATCTGTCTAGAGATTCATTTACATAAGAAAACACGCCCACTTTCAGAAAAAATGGCGAGCATAGTGCAGAGCAGAAAAAAGTCGCAAATTTGTGCGCAGTTTTAGCGTTTGGGACTTTTTTGGGACTTTTTCACTCCATTATTCTGACCTGAGCTAATGATAAATCTGGCACATTGTGTATTCTCCTGCCTGTGATAATTACATCAACCCATTGTACCATAATTATATCACAAGCAGAGGGGAGGATTTTGTGTGGAGTGTTTTACTGTATTGTACGTGGTTATTGGTTGTTTTTAGAACAAAATTATTTTTTATTACAATTTTCAAAGAAATTTTAATATAACATACAGAAAATTTAATTTTTCACATGTAATATTACTTCATATCACATGAGGTGGGAACACATAATCTACATTTCAAATATAATTGATTATGCATGTATCAGAATAAATTGCAGTAAAATAAAATAAACATATACACAAAAGTGCCTTCTTAAATCTTTGTTAACTTTAACATTAAATGAATAAAGAAAAGTGAATCTTTATTACATATACATTGAGAACATATCTTTAATTACATGTATCACTAATCTTTTCTGGCAATACTAAATTGGTTTTATGCATTACAATCTTTATTATATTTATGCTTTCTCTTATGTTGTCTGGCTTTTCGGTTGACCGGCTCCTTTCACACATCCGACTCCCTCCTTACTTAGGGAAGTACTTTAGCCATGCTTCCCATTTTTGTTGCATAATGGTATACCTGTCCATACATATTGCATACGATTTTTCATTGATACAGCTTCTTGACACCATCTCTATAATATTTTTAGTAATTGGTATTGTTTCTGTTTTCCAGTTTTTTGCTATCAACGTTCTATATGCAATAAAGATGTGTATCAAGGGGAACTGCATCGATGAATCCATAGAGTCTATTCCCAGATTCAGCAATACCAGTTGTGGGGTGATAGTAAGGGTTTTACCTGTGATCATATTAACTAGTATACCTATATCACCTTTCAATTTCGTCAGTTTCGGGCAAGACCAAAAGACATGGAAGAAAAGTTTCCCTTTGATTACAGTTTCTCCAACATGTGTCTGAGCATGCGTCGTAAAAGAAATGTAATCTTGCAGGGGTGTGATACCATCTACATAGTGTTTTAAATAATTGTTCTCTATGGTTAGTGCAAATTGTTGCTTTTTTAAACAGTTTCAATGCTGTGTTCCATTTATTTAAGGGTATGTTTTTATTAAGGTCTAATTCCCATTTTTTATGGTAGGGCAAAAGTTCTTGAGTTGAGTCGTTGTTTAGTATATCGTATATTGGTTTAAAGTTGCTTTTTGTAAGATTAGTGTAGGTTTGATTCAATAGGTCTGACAACTGCTGGGGAATATATGTATCTGTTTTGGGACATCTTTCCCACATCTTTTTCAAGGCGTTATATACTGGCTTGTCTTCTTCTGAAAGATTGAATTTTTCCTTTATTAGATTGAAGGGCTTAATAATATCGCCTTCAACTATGCTAATAAATGTGGTAATTCCCTTGGAGGTCCAATTTTCGATTTTTTTTATTAAGGTAAAATATTTTAGGGACTCTAGTTCTAAAGTGTGCTTGACTTTATCTGGAGAATTACTATCATTAAGAGTTTGCATGTTCCATGCCTCTAATGAAGCTTTAATCGTGGGCAAACATGAATTTGCTAGCATTTTGGCTTTTCCAGAGTTTAAAATAAATTGTATCCAGTTTGTCATTTGTAATGCTTTGGATTCAATTTCCACCCAACTTTTAGGGATATTTTTACTTTTGATCCAATCTAATGATTGCTGAATTAGAATAGTTTTATGATAGGATTCAATATTAGGGAACGAGATTCCTCCAAATTGAAATTTCTTCGCAAGGGTTAGCATAGATATTCTAGGCTTCATGTTTTTCCAGATGAAGTTAGAAGCCTGTATCTGGAACTTTCTCAAAAGTTATATAGCCATTTAGGAAGTATAAGCATTTTATATAGCGTGAGTCTTCCGAACTAACTCCATTCTTTAGACAACAGACTATCTATTTCTTTTTGTAGGTCCTTAACCACCTCCGGACCGCCTAACGCAGGATCGCGTTCCGGAGGTGGCAGCCCTGCGCACAGTCACGCATATATGCGTCATCTCGCGAGACGCGAGATTTCCTGTGAACGCGCACACACAGGCGCGCGCGCTCACAGGAACGGAAGGTAAGAGAGTGGATCTCCAGCCTGCCAGCGGCGATCGTTCGCTGGCAGGCTGGAGATGTGTTTTTTTTAACCCCTAACAGGTATATTAGACGCTGTTTTGATAACAGCGTCTAATATACCTGCTACCTGGTCCTCTGGTGGTCCCCTTTGTTTGGATCGACCACCAGAGGACACAGGTAGCTCAGTAAAGTCCCACCAAGCACCACTACACTACACTACACCCCCCCCCGTCACTTATTAACCCCTTATTAGCCCCTGATCACCCGTGATCACCCCATATAGACTCCCTGATCACCCCCCTGTCATTGATTACCCCCCTGTCATTGATCAACCCCCTGTAAAGCTCCATAAGACGTCCGCATGATTTTTACGGATCCACTGATAGATGGATCGGATCCGCAAAACGCATCCGGACGTCTGAATGAAGCCTTACAGGGGCATGATCAATGACTGTGGTGATCACCCCATATAGACTCCCTGATCACCCCCCTGTCATTGATTACCCCCCTGTAAAGCTCCATTTAGATGTCCGCATGATTTTTACGGATGCACTGATAAATGGATCGGATCCGCAAAACGCATCCGGACGTCTGAATGAAACCTTACAGGGGCATGATCAATGACTGTGGTTATCACCCCATATAGACTCCCTGATCACCCCCCTGTCATTGATTACACCCCTGTCATTGATTACCCCCCTGTAAAGCTCCATTCAGACGTCCGCATGATTTTTACGGATCCACTGATAGATGGATCGGATCCGCAAAACGCATCCGGACGTCTGAATGAAGCCTTACAGGGGCATGATCAATGACTGTGGTTATCACCCCATATAGACTCCCTGATCACCCCCCTGTCATTGATTACCCCCCTGTAAAGCTCCATTCAGATGTCCGCATGATTTTTACGGATCCACTGATAGATGGATCGGATCTGCAAAACACATACAGGCGTCTCCCTGGAGCCTTCCAGGGGGGGTGATCAATGACTGTGGTGATCACCCCATATAGACTCCCTGATCACCCCCCTGTCATTGATCACCACCCCTGTCATTGATCACCCCCCTGTCATTGATCACCCCCCTGTCATTGATCACACCCCCTGTCATTGATCACCCCCCTGTAAGGCTCCATTCAGACATTTTTTTGGCCCAAGTTAGCGGAATTATTTTTTTTTTCTTACAAAGTCTCATATTCCACTAACTTGTGTCAAAAAATAAAATCTCACATGAACTCACCATACCCCTCACGGAATCCAAATGCGTAAATTTTTTTAGACATTTATATTCCAGACTTCTTCTCACGCTTTAGGGCCCCTAGAATGCCAGGGCAGTATAAATACCCCACATGTGACCCAATTTCGGAAAGAAGACACCCCCAGGTATTCCGTGAGGGGCATATTGAGTCCATGAAAGATTGAAATTTTTGTCCCAAGTTAGCGGAACGGGAGACTTTGTGAGAAAAAAATTAAAAATATCAATTTCCGCTAACTTGTGCCAAAAAAAAAAAATTTCTATGAACTCGCCATGCCCCTCATTGAATACCTTGGGGTGTCTTCTTTCCAAAATGGGGTCACATGTGGGGTATTTATACTGCCCTGGCATTCTAGGGGCCCCAAAGCGTGAGAAGAAGTCTGGTATCCAAATGTCTAAAATTGCCCTCCTAAAAGGACTTTGGGCACCTTTGCGCATCTAGGCTGCAAAAAAGTGTCACACATCTGGTATCGCCGTACTCAGGAGAAGTTGGGAAATGTGTTTTGGGGTGTCATTTTACATATACCCATGCTGGGTGAGAGAAATATCTTGGTCAAATGCCAACTTTGTATAAAAAAATGGGAAAAGTTGTCTTTTGCCAAGATATTTCTCTCACCCAGCATGGGTATATGTGAAATGACACCCCAAAACACATTCCCCAACTTCTCCTGAATACGGCGATACCACATGTGTGACACTTTTTTGCAGCCTAGGTGGGCAAAGGGGCCCATATTCCAAAGAGCACCTTTAGGATTTCACAGGTCATTTACCTACTTACCACACATTAGGGCCCCTGGAAAATGCCAGGGCAGTATAACTACCCCACAAGTGACCCCATTTTGGAAAGAAGACACCCCAAGGTATTCCGTGAGGGGCATGGCGAGTTCCTAGAAATTTTTATTTTTTGTCACACGTTAGTGGAAAATGCTGATTTTTTTTTTTTTTTTTCATACAAAGTCTCATATTCCACTAACTTGTGACAAAAAATAAAAACTTCCATGAACTCACTATGCCCATCAGCGAATACCTTGGGGTCTCTTCTTTCCAAAATGGGGTCACTTGTGGGGTAGTTATACTGCCCTGGCATTCTAGGGGCCCAAATGTGTGGTAAGGAGTTTGAAATCAAATTCTGTAAAAAATGACCAGTGAAATCCGAAAGGTGCTCTTTGGAATATGGGCCCCTTTGCCCACCTAGGCTGCAAAAAAGTGTCACACATCTGGTATCTCCGTACTCAGGAGAAGTTGGGGAATGTGTTATGGGGTGTCATTTTACATATACCCATGCTGGGTGAGAGAAATATCTTGGCAAAAGACAACTTTTCCCATTTTTTTATACAAAGTTGGCATTTGACCAAGATATTTATCTCACCCAGCATGGGTATATGTAAAAAGACACCCCAAAACACATTCCTCAACTTCTCCTGAATACAGAGATACCAGATGTGTGACACTTTTTTGCAGCCTAGGTGGGCAAAGGGGCCCATATTCCAAAGAGCACCTTTCGGATTTCACAGGTCATTTTTTACAGAATTTGATTTCAAACTCCTTACCACACATTTGGGCCCCTAGAATGCCAGGGCAGTATAACTACCCCACAAGTGACCCCATTTTGGAAAGAAGAGACCCCAAGGTATTCGCTGATGGGCATAGTTAGTTCATGGAAGTTTTTATTTTTTGTCACAAGTTAGTGGAATATGAGACTTTGTATGAAAAAAAAAGAAAAAAAAAATCATCATTTTCCACTAATTTGTGACAAAAAATAAAAAATTCTAGGAACTTGCCATGCCCCTCACGGAATACCTTGGGGTGTCTTCTTTCCAAAATGGGGTCACTTGTGGGTTAGTTATACTGCCCTGGCATTCTAGGGGCCAAATGTGTGGTAAGGAGTTTGAAATCAAATTCTGTAAAAAATGACCTGTGAAATCCGAAAGGTGCTCTTTGGAATATGGGCCCCTTTGCCCACCTAGGCTGCAAAAAAGTGTCACACATCTGGTATCTCCGTACTCAGGAGAAGTTGGGGAATGTGTTTTTGGGTGTCATTTTACATATACCCATGCTGGGTGAGAGAAATATCTTGGCAAAAGACAACTTTTCCCATTTTTTTATACAAAGTTGGCATTTGACCAAGATATTTATCTCACCCAGCATCGGTATATGTAAAATGACACCCCAAAACACATTCCTCAACTTCTCCTGAATACAGAGATACCAGATGTGTGACACTTTTTTGCAGCCTAGGTGGGCAAAGGGGCCCATATTCCAAAGAGCACCTTTCGGATTTCACTCGTCATTTTTTACAGAATTTGATTTCAAACTCCTTACCACACATTTGGGCCCCTAGAATGCCAGGGCAGTATAACTACCCCACAAGTGACCCCATTTTGGAAAGAAGAGACCCCAAGGTATTTCGTGATGGGCATAGTTAGTTCATGGAAGTTTTTATTTTTTGTCACAAGTTAGTGGAATATGAGACTTTGTAAGAAAAAAAAAAAAAATCATCATTTTCCGCTAACTTGTGACAAAAAATAAAAAGTTCTATGAACTCACTATGCCCATCAGCGAATACCTTAGGGTGTGTACTTTCCAAAATGGGGTCATTTGTGGGGTGTTTGTACTGTCTGGCCATTGTAGAACCTCAGGAAACATGACAGGTGCTCAGAAAGTCAGAGCTGCTTCAAAAAGCGGAAATTCACATTTTTGTACCATAGTTTGTAAACGCTATAACTTTTACCCAAAGCATTTTTTTTTACCCAAACATTTTTTTTTTATCAAAGACATGTAGAACAATAAATTTAGAGCAAAATTTATATATGGATGTAGTTTTTTTTGCAAAATTTTACAACTGAAAGTGAAAAATGTCATTTTTTTGCAAAAAAATCGTTAAATTTCAATTAATAACAAAAAAAGTAAAAATGTCAGCAGCAATGAAATACCACCAAATGAAAGCTCTATTAGTGAGAAGAAAAGGAGGTAAAATTCATTTGGGTGGTAAGTTGCATGACCGAGCAATAAACGGTGAAAGTAGTGTAGGTCAGAAGTGTAAAAAGTGGCCTGGTCTTTCAGGGTGTTTAAGCACTGGGGGCTGAGGTGGTTAAGTAGCTTGGGGAAATTTTTTATAATTGGGGAAATCTTTTATAATTACATTCCTAGTTGGTGCTAATTCGACCCCTAAAAAGGTAATTGTCTTAGGGTTCCAGACAAAGCTTGATATGTCTTGTATTGCTGATTTAGTACTTTCGTTTATGTGTATTCCCAAGATCTGAGATTTATTTTGGTTCACTTTGTGATAGGACATATTGCCAAAGCTTTCCAATTCTTGTTGGACTTCCCTAACAGATTCAAGTGGGTTTATTAGTGTTGAAATCATATCATCTGAAAATAGCGTTATTTTATGCGTTTTGTCTGCTATTTTTATACCCTTAATGTTGTTGTTTTTTCTAATGTGGGCTGCCAGGGCTTCAACAGCTAGAATAAAAATCAGTGGCGATAATGGGCAGCCTTGCCGCGTTCCATTTGTGATCTGGAATTTTTCTGAGAAAATGCTGTTGCATTGTACTTTGGCTGTGGGTTCGGTATATAATGCAAAAATAGCTTTTATCATAGACTCTGGAAAGTTGTATTGGTTTAGAGCTATCTTAACAAAATTCCAGTGGATCCTGTCAAACGCCTTCTCTGCGTCCAAGGAGAGGAGCAGAGAAGGCGTTCTTTTTGACTTTGCCCAATACGATAAGTCCATGATCTTTCTGGTTCCATCGTATGGTTGTCTGTGCTTGGTGAAGCCTACTTGATCCATGCCAACTAGTGTTGGGACTATGTCTTGTAATCTAAATGCTAGGACTTTCGCATATAATTTAATATCAGAATTTAGTAGTGATATTGGGCGAAAATTACTAGGAGTTGTTGGTTCCTTGCCTGGCTTGGGAATTGTTATTATGTTTGCCGTTAACATTTCTTTGGGGAACTCACCATCTTTCATGGCTTTGTTAAAAGATCTGGTCAGATGGGGTATAAGAATATCACTAAATGACTTATAGTATTCTATAGATAGCCCATCCGGTCCCGGGGATTTTCCTGATTTTGAGGTTTTAACGGCTCGTTCTATTTCTTTTTCTGTGATAGGTGTCTCAAGAGTTTTTTTAAGTTCAGGTGATATCATGGGTAGCTGACTGTTACGCTGAGCGCTCCGGGTCCCCTGCTGGCCTCGGAGCGCTGACAGCGTATGCCCCCAGGCAGCACTCCAGCGTCTCGGCGTGTGCGTCCTCGCTCTCTAGGGCGCGCGCGCCGGGACTCTTAGATTCAAAGGACCAGTGCACCAGTGATTGGTGCCTGGTCCAAAGGGGTTATTAAGGGTTAAGGTTGTGAGAGGCAGTGCTGACTTAATTAGGCTGCACCTGTGCACTGCCCATATATACCTTCTCCTCCCACAGCCTTCTGCCGGATCTTTGTGCCTTGTGCCTCAGAGAAAGCGTTCCCTACGATGTTAGTTTGCCTTACCTGTTGCCGTACCCGTTGCTACCGTCCACTCGCCTTTGAACCTTTGCCGCCTGCCCTGACCGCTGCTACGTCCGACTACACTCTTACATTCTCCCTGTGTACCACGCCTTATCAGCTGCCAGAGAGGTCGAGTTGTTACTAGGGGACACGACCTGGTAGTTACCGCCGCGGCAAATCCATCCCGCCTTGCGGCGGGCTCTGGTGAAGACCAGTAACTGCTTAGAACCGGTCCTCTAGTACAACCCGCGCCATCGCCTCTCTGGTCCAGAGGATTCACTACCTGTCCTGCCGGTTCGTGACACTGACTTTCCCCAACATATTGGGTAATTTCTTTTTCGGTTGGTTGAGGAGTAATGGCGTTGCTTTTCAGGTTATACAGTTTCTCATAATATTTTGCAATGTAATTAACTATATCTACCGGATTGCTTATTTTTTCTTTAGTTATCTCATCCACTAAATGGTGAATCCTATGTTGGGTTCTAATGTTCTTTGTGTGTTTGGCCATGAGTTTGGATGGTTTGTTAAAATCTCTATAGTAACCTGCCTCTATTCTTTCTTTGGATTTTAAGTACTTTTTTAACATGAGCTCATGTAGTTTCAGTCTGACTTTTGAGAGGGCCTCTAACGTGGTGTATGAGTTGTCTTGTTTGTGTTGTTTTTCTAACGTCTCTAACTTATGCAATGTATTAGTTATATCCTTTTGATGCATTTTGTTAAATCTAGAGGTTTGCTGAATGATGATCCCTCTTATAAAAGCTTTGTGGGTTCTCCATAAAAGAATCGGGTCAATAGATGGGGTTAAATTGAATACCAAAAATTCCTCTAGATTTTTCCTGATATTTAGTTGTGTGGCTATGTTGGACAAAATAAAAGTGTTATTTCTCCAGGATGAAGCTTTGCTAAAATTTGCTGAAGACTTTACTCTCATCACTATAGGAGGGTGGTCCGACCAAGTGATGTTTTCAATTTTACATAAAAATAATCTGTCCTATAGTGTCTGCTTTCGCTAAGAACATATCTATTCTGGAATATGTTATGTGGCTTTGAGAGAAGTATGTAAAATCTCTTTCAGAAGCGTTCAGACATCGCCAGATATACAAAACCCTGCGGGTGGTACTGATGTGTACCAATGTTATATAAGATCAATAAAACACACAGCTATGGGTGACCACTGCTTGACCCTCAACACGGAGCCTCGTCTCGTTCTTGGGGGATTCACTGTATGCTGTTAGAGACTGATTGCTAGGCGTGTAAGCCGCTTGGGTGCGTTTCCTATTCGTCTGCTAGCAGCTATTCGTGAGGTTCCGTTCGGGAGTTTGGAGCATTGCCTTGTATGCCGTAACAATTGGTGGCAGCAGTGGGAGGTTGGACCATTCCCCTGTATGCCTTTACAATTGGTGGCAGCAGTGGGATCGTTCTCACAGCTCAGAAGGACAGCTACAAAGAAACATCATTCCCTGGAATTACAATTTGAGGGCAACGCATGTCCCAGTACAGCGTCCCTGACAGCAGCAGGATGGAACCAGCAGTGGCATACGATGAGGAAGACCTGGATGGCCGGGATGCATTAAGGAAAGGCATCTGGTACCGGGCCTGGATAATGTACAATACCAGCGAGGAGAGAGTCTCCCCAGTGAAGAGCAGTGATTGCAGAAGCAAGTGGCCTCGTCTCGTTCTTGGGGGGATTCACTGTATGCTGTTAGAGACTGATTGCTAGGAGTGTAAGCCGTTTGGGTGTGTTTCCTATTCGTCTGCTAGCAGCTATTCGTGAGGTTCTGGGCAATGTGTTTTGGGGTGTCTTTTTACACATGCCCATGCTGGGTGAGATAAATATCTCTGTCAAATGACAACTTTGTATAAAAAAAAATGGGAAAAGTTGTCTTTTAGAGAGATATTTCTCTCACCCAGCATGGGTATATGTAAAAAGACACCCCAAAACACATTGCCCAACTTCTCCTGAGTGCGGCGATACCACATGTGTGACACTTTTTTGCAGCCTAGGTGCGCAAAGGGGCCCACATTCCAAAGAGCATCTTTAGGATTTCACAGGACATTTTTTACACATTTTGATTTCAAACTACTATTTCGTGATGGGCATAGTGAGTTCATGGAAGTTTTTATTTTTTGTCACAAGTTAGTGGAATATGAGACTTTGTAAGAAAAAAAAATAATAATAATCATTTTCCGCTAACTTGTGACAAAAAATAATTCTAGGAACTCGCCATGCCCCTCACGGAATACCTTGGGGTGTCTTCTTTCCAAAATGGGGTCACTTGTGGGGTATTTATACTGCCCTGGCATTTTAGGGGACCTAAAGCATGAGAAGTAGTTTGAAATCAAAATGTGTAAAAAATGCCCTGTGAAATCCGAAAGGTGCTCTTTGGAATGTGAGCCCCTTTGCCCACCTAGGCTGCAAAAAAGTGTCGCACTTGTGGTATCGCCATACTCAGGAGAAGTTGGGCAATGTGTTTTGGGGTGTCTTTTTACATATACCCATGCTGGGAGAGAGAAATATCTCTCTAAAAGACAACTTTTCCCATTTTTTTTATACAAAGTTGGCATTTGACCGAGATATTTATCTCACCCAGCATGGGTATATGTAAAATGACACCCCAAAACACATTGCCCAACTTCTCCTGAGTACGGCGATACCACATGTGTGACACTTTTTTGCAGCCTAGATGCGCAAAGGGGCCCAAATTCCTTTTAGGAGGGCATTTTTAGACATTTGGATCCCAGACTTCTTTTCACGCTTTAGGGCCCCTAAAAGGCCAGGGCAGTATAAATACCCCACATGTGACCCCATTTTGGAAAGAAGACACCCCAAGGTATTCAATGAGGGGCATGGCGAGTTCATAGAAGATTTTTTTTTTTTGGCACAAGTTAGCGGAAATTGATTTTTATTTTTTTTTCTCACAAAGTCTCCCTTTCCGCTAACTTGGGACAAAAAGTTCAATCTTTAATGGACTCAATATGCCCCTCAGCGAATACCTTGGGGTGTCTTCTTTCCGAAATGGGGTCACATGTGGGGTATTTATACTGCCCTGGCATTTTCGGGGCCCTAAAGCGTGAGAAGAAGTCTGGAATATAAATGTTCATGTGAGATTTTATTTTTTGTCACAAGATAGTGGAATATGAGACTTTGTAAGAAAAAACAAAAAAACAAAAAGAAAATCTATTTCCGCTAACTTGTGCCAAAAAAATGTCTGAATGGAGCCTTACAGGGGGGTGATCAATGACAGGGGGGTGATCAGGGAGTCTATATGGGGTGATCACCACCCTGTCATTGATCACCCCCCTGTAAGGCTCCATTCAGACATCCGTATGTGTTTTGCGGATCTGCAGTGTCCGTGTTTTGCGGATCCACGGATTCGCGGATCCGCAAAACACATACGGACGTCTGAATGGAGCCTTACAGGGGGGTGATCAATGACGGGGGGGGTGATCACCCCATATAGACTCAATGATAACCCCCCTGTCATTGATCACCCCCCTGTAAGGCTCCATTCAGAGGTCCGTATGTGTTTTGCGGATCCACGGATCCATGGATCGGATCCGCAAAACACATACGGACCTCTGAATGGAGCCTTACAGGGGGGTGATCAATAACAGGGGGTGATCAATGACAGGGGGGTGATCAGGGAGTCTATATGGGGTGATCACCCCCCTGTAAGGCTCCATTTAGAGGTCCGTATGTGTTTTGCGGATCCACGGATCCATGGATCGGATCCGCAAAACACATACTGACGTCTGAATGGAGCCTTTCAGGGGGGTGATCAATGACAGGGGGGTGATCAGGGAGTCTGTATGGGGTGATCACCACCCTGTCATTGATCACCCCCCTGTAAGACTCCATTCAGAGGTCCGTATGTGTTTTGCGGACCCGCAAAACACATACGGACGTCTGAATGGAGCCTTACAGGGGGGTGATCAATGACAGGGGGGTGATCAGGGAGTCTATATGGGGTGATCACCCCCCTGTAAGGCTCCATTCAGACGTCTGTATGTGTTTTGCGGATCCGATCCATGGATCCGTGGATCCGTAAAACACATACGGACGTCTGAATGGAGCCTTACAGGGGGGTGATCAATGACAGGGGGGTGATCAGGGAGTCTATATGGGGTGATCACCCCCCTGGCATTGATCACCCCCCTGTAAGGCTCCATTCAGACGTCCGTATGTGTTTTGCGGATCCGATCCATGGATTCGTGGATCCGTAAAACACATACGGACGTCTGAATGGAGCCTTACAGGGGGTTATCAATGACAGGGGGGTGATCAGGGAGTCTATATGGGGTGATCACCCCCCTGGCATTGATCACCCCCCTGTAAGGCTCCATTCAGACGTCCGTATGTGTTTTGCGGATCCGATCCATGGATCCGTGGATTCGTAAAACACATATGGACGTCTGAATGGAGCCTTACAGGGGGGTGATCAATGACAGGGGGGTGATCAATGACAGTGGGGTAATCAGGGAGTCTGTATGGGGTGATCACCACCCTGTCATTGATCACCCCCCTGTAAGGCTCCATTCAGAGGTCCGTATGTGTTTTGCGGATCCGCAAAACACATACGGACGTCTGAATGGAGCCTTACAGGGGGGTGATCAATGACAGGGGGGTGATCAGGGAGTCTATATGGGGTGATCACCCCCCTGTAAGGCTCCATTCAGACGTCTGTATGTGTTTTGCGGATCCGATCCATGGATCCGTAAAACACATACGGACGTCTGAATGGAGCCTTACAGGGGGGTGATCCTGATCACCCCCCTGTCATTGATCACCCCCCTGTAAGGCTCCATTCAGACATCCGTATGTGTTTTACGGATCCGCAAAACACATACAGACGTCTGAATGGAGCCTTACAGGGGGGGTGATCACCCCATATAGACTCCATGATCACCCCCCTGTGATTGATCACCCCCCTGTAAGGCTCCATTCAGACATCCGTATGTGTTTTGCGGATCCGTAAAACACATACGGACGTCTGAATGGAGCCTTACAGGGGGGTGATCAATGACAGGGGGTGATCAGGAAGTCTATATGGGGTGATCATCCCCCTGTCATTGATCACCCCCCTGTAAGGCTCCATTCAGACGTCCGTATGTGTTTTACGGATCCACGGATCCATGGATCGGATCCGCAAAACACATACGGACGTCTGAATGGAGGCTTACAGGGGGGGTGATCAATGACAGGGGGATGATCAGGGAGTCTATATGGGGTGATCAGGGGTTAATTAGGGGTTAATAAGTGACAGGGCGGGGTGTAGTGTAGTGTGGTGCTTGGTGCTACTTATTACAGACCTGCCTGTGTCCTCTGGTGGTCGATCCAAGCAAAAGGGACCACCAGAGGACCAGGTAGCAGGTATATTAGACGCTGTTATCAAAACAGCGTCTAATATACCTGTTAGGGGTTAAAAAAATCGCATCTACAGCCTCCCAGCGAACGATCGCCGCTGGCAGGCTGTAGAGCCACTCGCTTACCTGCAGTTCCTGTGAACGCGCGCGCCTGTGTGCGCGCGTTCACAGGAAATCTAGCGTCTCGCGACTTGACGTGTATATGCGTGACTCTGCCTGGGTGAGCCGCCTCCGGAACACGATCCTGCGTTTGGCGGTCCGGAGGCGGTTAAAGAAAGTACGTTTGCTTATGGATAAAGTATGTTACTTTCACTGTGAATTAATGTTGTATTTCTCTGAGTACGCAGTTTGTGGATTACTATTTCATAATCCTCCTCATTTTAGATAGTCTATGATGTTTATAATTACTTAGTTATTGCTGTCTGCATATGTGTTCCGCATTGTTTTTACTCACTGTTTCGCTGGATTTGTCGGGCTTGCTACATATACCGTGGCGTCCCAAGTGTTGCTTGCTTGTAAGCAGTGGTCCGAGCTCCAGACCTCGCCATATGTTCGCATGTTCGGCGAACAGCGAACGAGCAAAGTTTGCCACGAACCGACCGCCGGGTGAACCGCAAGGCCATCTCTAATGACCAGCTCCTGTGGCTGTTCAGAGATTCCAGATCTTACTGTAAAGAATGCTTGTCACTTCTTATGACTGAATCTTTTTTTCTCCAGGTGTACGGAGTGGGCCCTTGTTTTTGAGGGGGTTTAACACACAATAGCTTCCCTAGATATTTTTTGTATAGTCTGTTTTTATATTTGTACAGGTTAGGCTACTTTCACACCTCCGTTTAGGTCGGATCCGTCTGGTATGTGCCCAGGCGGATCCGCACCTATAATGCAAACGTTTAGATCCGTTCAGAACGGATCCGTTTGCATTACCATGAACAAAAAAAAAAAAAAAAAATTTTTTTTTTTTTTTTTTTGTTCATGATAATGCAAACGGATCCATTTTGACTTTACATTGAAAGTCAATGGGAGACGGATCCGTTTGAAAATTGAGCCATACTGTGTCATCTTCAAACGGATCCGTCCCCATTGGTTACATTGTAAGTCTCGACGGATCCGTTTGCCTCCGCACGGCCAGGCGGACACCTGAACGCTGCAAGCTGCGTTCAGGTGTCCGCCTGCTGAGCGGAGCGGAGGACAAACGGAGCCAGACTGATGCATTCTGAGCGGATCCGCATCCATTCAGAATGCATTAGGGCTGGACGGATCCGTTCGGGGCCGCTTGTGAGCCCCTTCAAACGGAACTCACAAGCGGAGCCCCGAACGCTAGTGTGAAAGTAGCCTTAATCATGTCACCCCTTAGATGTCTTTTTTCAAGGCTCTACAAATTCAGTTCATTTAATCTTTGCTCATAATTAAGATCTTTCAGGCCCTTTATGAGTTTAGTTGCTCTCCTCTGTACTTTTTCTAACTCAAGGGCATTTTTCTATGGACTGGTGCCCAGAACTGAACTGCGTATTCCAGTTGGGGCCGCACCAACGCTTTGTATAGTGGCAATATTACATCCCTGTCCCGCGGGTCCATACCCCTTTTAATACAAGACACCATTTTGTTGGCCTTAGAGGCAGCTGACTGGAATTGCATGCTGTTATTTAGTCTATGATCTACTAATACACCCATATCCTTTTCAACAAGTGAATCTCCCAGTTATACTCCCTAGTATATATGCTGCATGCAGATTATTAGCCCCCAAGTGCATAACTTTACATTTATCTATATTCAACCTAATTTGCCAAGTGGAGGCCCAAACAGTAAGTTTGTTCAAGTCAGCTTGTAACTTATTAACATCTTCCATAGACTTGACTGTACTACAAAGTTTGGTGTCATCTGCAAAAATAGAAACAGCACTTAGAATCCCATCCTCTATATCATTGATGAATAAGTTAAATAATAGCGGACCCAGCACAGAACCTTAGGGTACACCAGTTATAACCAGGGACTATTCAGAGTAGGAATCATTGACCACAGGTCTTTGGATATGATCATGAAGCCAATTTTCAATCCAATTACAAATTATATTTTCTAAACCAATAGACCTTAATTTATCCATTAGTTGTTGGAGTGGGACAGCATCAAACGCCTTTGCAAAGTCCAAAAACACAATATCGACAACCTTCCCTCTGTACAGGCTTCTACTCACCTCCTCATAAAAACAAATCAGGTTAGTTTGACAGCTTCTGTTCTTATTAAAACCATGTTGGCTATCACTTATTATATTATTGACAGTTACATAATCCTGTATGTAGTCCCATAGAAGGCCCTCAAATTTTTTTCCCACTATGGATGTTTAGCTTACTGGTCTATAATTTCCTGGTGAAGACCTAGCGCCTTTTTGAAATGGGCACCACATTCACTTTGCACCAGTCCTTTGGTACAATGCCTGTCATTAACCCCTTCTACCCTGGGCCAGTTTTCGCCCTGCTGCCCAGGCCATTTTTTGCAAATCTGACATGTGTCACTTTATGTGGTTTGGAACACTTTTACTTATACAAGCCATTCTGAGATTGTTTTCTCTTGACACATTATACTTCATGATAGTTATAAATTTGAGTCAAAATATTTCACCTTTATTTATGAAAAAATCCCAAATTTACCAAAAATTTTGAATTTGCAATTTTCTAAATTTCAATTTCTCTGCTTTTAAAACAGAAAGTGATACCTCATAAAATATTTATTACTTAACATTCCCCATATGTCTACTTTATGTTGGCATAATTTATTTTTTTTAGGACGTTAGAAGGCTTAGAATTTTAGAAGTATAATTTTAAAGAAAATTTCCAAAAAACACTTTTAAATGACCAGTTCAGGTCTGAAGTCACTTTGTGGGGCTTACATAGTAGAAAACCCCCATAAATGACCCCATTGTAGAAACTACACCCCTCAATTTACTCAAAACTGATTTTACAAACTTTGTTAACCGTTTAGGTGTTCCACAAGAATTAAAGGAAAATGGAGATAAAATTTCACTTTTTTGGCAGATTTTCTATTTTAATCCATTTTATTCTTTAACACATTGAGGGTTAACAGCTAAACAAAACTCTATATTTATTACCCTGATTCTGCGGTTTACAGAAACATGCCACATGTGGTCGTAAACTGCTGTACTGGTGCACAGCAGGGCGCAGAAGCAAAGAAATGCTGTATGGTTTTGGAAGGCAGATTTTGCTGAACTGGTTTTTAGATGCCATGTCCCATTTGAAGCCTCCCTGATGCACCCTTACAGTAGAAACTCCCAAAAAGTGACCCCATTATGGAAACTAGGGGATAAGATGCTAGTTTTATTAGTACTATTTTCGGGTACATATGACTTTTAATTGCTCTATATTATGTTTTTGTGAGGCAAGGTAGCCAAAAAATGGCTGTTTTGGCACCGTTGTTTTTTTTTTTTTTACAGCATTCATTGACAGAGTAGATCATGTGCTATTTTTATAGAGCAGGTTGTTATGGACGCAATGATATCAAATATATCTACTTTCTTTGTTTCAGTTTTAAATAATAAGGCATTTTTGAAAAAAATTATGTTTTGTGTCTCCATTTTCTGAAAGCCATTTTTTTATTTTTCTGCCGATCGTCTTGTGCAGGGGCCCAGTTTTTGCAGGAAGAGTTGACATTTTTATTGGTACCATTTTTTGATCATTCATTATTACACTTTATGGGGCAAGGTAACCAAAAAATTTGTTGTTTTGGCACAGTTTTTATTTATTTATTTTTACAGCGTTCACCTGAGGGGTTAGGTCATGTGACATTTTTATAGAGCAGATTGTTATGGATGTGGCAATACCTAATATGTAAACTTTTTCTTATTTATTTGAGTTTTACACAATAATAGCATCTGTATTGTAATGCATTGCCTGTTAGTGTATTACACTGAGTCATACACTAACAGGTTGCCTAGGAGTCCCAGCCTGGGGCTAGATCTCCTCGGCCCCGTAGAAAGCAGGTCCCGATGCCATGCAAGGCATTGGGCAGCCTGTGCATGGCATCGGGCTGCCTTGTCAACCACCGGGTCCCTGCTACAACAGCGCGGGGAGCTGATGTGCTCCCTCACCCGCCGCATGCACCTTCTATGCCGCGGTCAACACTGACCATAGCATAGAAGGGGTTAATCTAACGGCATCGGCTTTTACAGCGATACCGGCGGATATAGCAGGGGCCCGGTTATCAGGGACTGCTGGGCCCCTGCAGGGATCGGGCGTGCACCGCTCCGATGCCCGCCCGATCACCATGATGTAATAGTACGTCAAAATGCTGCAAGTCACTTGCCACCATGACGTACTAATACGTCATATTTCAGGAAGGAGTTAAAGAATCTGTAAATATTATGAACAGAGGCAAAGCAATAACTGAACTGAGCTCCTTTAGAACTCTAGGGTGTAATCCATCTGGACCTGGGGCCTTGTTCACTTTTTTTTTTTTTAGCATATTAAGGATAAGGACAATATCTACAGTGAACCAGTTAGGTATGTTATTTGAGGAATGTATACAAGTGGTATCACCCTCATGAGGTGCCCATTTTTCTTTCGTATATGCAGTGCTAAAAAAAAAATCATTTAGGAGCTCTGCCTTCTCTTGATTCCCAGTGAACAACACCCTGTTACCATCATTTAGGGGCCCTACATGTTATGACCTTGTTTTTTTTGCATTTAAGTATTTGAAGAATTTTTGGGGGTTGTTCTTTGGCCACCTGTATTTCATTGTGTAGTTTCGCTGATTTTATTACCCCCTTTCATAATTTGTTTAGTTCTTTATACTTTTTAACCCCTTAAGGACACAGACTTATTTCACCTTAAGGACCAGGCCATTTTTTGCAAATCTGACCAGTGTCACTTTAAGTGGTGATAACTTTAAAACGCTTTGACTTATCCAGGCCATTCTGAGATAGTTTTTTCGTCACAAATTGTACTTCATGACACTGGTAAAATGAAGTCCAAAAAATAATTTTTTTGCATAAAAAAATACCTAATTTACCAGAAATTTGGAAAAATTAGCAAATTTCAAAGTTTCAGTTTCTCTACTTCTGTAATACATAGTAATACCCCGAAAAATTGTGATGACTTTACATTCCCCATATGTCTACTTCATGTTTGAATTATTTTGGGAATGATATTTTATTTTTTGGGGATGTTACAAGGCTTAGAAGTTTAGAAGCAAATCTTGAAAGGTTTCAGAAATTTACAAAAATACAATTTTTAGGGACCACTACAGCTCTGAAGTCACTTTGCGAGGCTTACATAATAGAAACCACCAAAAATGACCACATTTTATAAACTACACCCCTCAAGGTATTCAAAACTGATTTTACAAACTTCGTTAACCCTTTAGGTGTTGCACAAGAGTTATTGGCAAATGGGGATGAAATTTGAGAATTTCATTTTTTTGCCTAATTTTTCATTTTAACCCATTTTTTCCACTAACAAAGCAAGGGTTAACAGCCAAACAAGACTGTATCTTTATTGCCCTGACTCTGCCGTTTACAGAAACACCCCATATGTGGCCGTAAACTACTGTACGGCCACACAGCGGGGCGTAGAGTGAAAGGTGCGCCGTTTGGTTTTTGGAAGGCAGGTTTTGCTAGACTGGTTTTTTTGACACCATGTCCCATTTGAAGTTCCCCTGATGCACCCCTAGAGTAGAAACTCCATAAAAGTGACCCCATCTAAGAAACTACACCCCTCAAGGTATTCAAAACTGATTTTACAAACTTTGTTAACCCTTTAGGTGCTGCACAAGATTTAATGGAAAATAGAGATACAATTTCAAAATTTCACTTTTTTGGCAGATTTTCCATTTTAATATTTTTTTTCCAGTTACAAAGCAAGGGTTAACAGCCAAACAAAACTCAATATTTATGGCCCTGATTCTGTAGTTTACAGAAACACCCCATATGTGGTCGTAAACCGGTGTACGGGCACACGGCAGGGCGCAGAAGGAAAGGAATGCCATACGGTTTTTGGAAGGCAGATTTTGCTGGACTGTTTTTTTTACACCATGTCCCATTTGAAGCCCCCCTGATGCACCCCTAGAGTAGAAACTCCAAAAAAGTGACCCCATTTTAGAAACTACGGGATAGGGTGGCAGTTTTGTTGGTAGTAGTTTAGGGTACATATGATTTTTGGTTGCTCTATATTAGACTTTTTGTGCGGCAAGGTAACAAGAAATATCTTTTTTGGCACCATTTTTTTTTTTGTTATTTACAAAATTCATCTGACAGGTTAGATCATGTGGTAATTTTATAGATCAGGGCGTTACGGACGCGGCAATACCAAACATGTGTAGGGAATTTTATTTTTTTCATTTTTAATCAGTGATAAATGTGTTTTTTGATTTTTACTTTTTTTTCACTTTTTTTTTACTTTTTTTTTACCCAGACCCACTTGGTTCTTGAAGATCCAGTGGGTCTGATGTCTGTATAATACAGTACAGTACACTATATAGTGTTTTGTACTGTATTTTACTTACACTTTGTCTGAACAGATCTATGCCTTCAGCACAGATCTGTTCAGCACCATGGACAGCAGGATGCCTGAGAAGGTGTCCTGTTGCCATGGGAACCTTCCCCGTCTGCTCAGTTGTGGCCACAACTGCGCAGACGGGGAAGGGTAAGGAGAGGGGCTCCCTCCCTCTGTCACCCCATCCTGTCGGGGGGGCTGCAAAGGCACAGCAGCCCCCCGATGGGAGAGGGAGGGAGCTCCCGACTGTTAACCTCTGCTTTGGAAAGGGTTAAACAGCTGACATCGCATTACAGATGTCAGCCGTTTATACCAGGGTGTCAGCAATGTGCACTGGCCACTGGCTACCAACGATTATTCAAGGGGAGGTGGGCGGGGGATCGCGATCCTGCCTACCGCACCGCCCGCAACCCCCCCTGCACCTCCCGCCGCCATAAAATCATTCAGGGGTGCAGGGGGGGTTGAAAAAAACTATATTTTAGGCATATAAAGTTTCTGATCCCTGCGGTCAGGGACCGCGGGGATCAGAAACTGCAGAAAGCGCAGCAAACCGCAGGTCTGAATTGACCTGCGGTTTGTTGCGATCGCCGACATGGGGGGGGTCACGGGATCCCCCCGCGCATTTAGCCGAGGTGCCTGCTCAATGATTTGAGCAGGCACCTTGTTCCGATCACAGCCGGCCGGGCGGCAGTGATCGGAACAACACATGACGTACCGGTACGTCATGTGTCCTTAAGGGGTTAAAGGCTACAGCAGACCCATCCGATTTGTATTTCTTAAAGGCCCTCTTTTTGTCATTTATTCCCCTTACATGATTTGTAAGCCATGTTGGATTTAATTTTATTAGCTTGTACTTAGCTGTTACCTCTAGGAGTGTATTTTACAATATACTTATCTAAAGTAGATTTAAAGCACTCCCATTTAGCATTAGTGTAATTATGTGACAATGGTTGCTCCCAGTCTATGTCCTGAAGTGCAGCACTGAACCCTAAAAAATTCACCTTTTTGAAAGTTTTTGTCCTACTAACCTGAGTTAGTTTTTTATAGTTTAGTTGAAATACAATTAAATTGTGTTCAGTGTTACCAAATATTTCATGGACACTGACATTTCTCACAAGCTCTGCATTGTTATAAAATAATACAGTAGATCCAGAAGAGAATCTTCTACAAACTGGCCCATAAAATTATCCTGCAAAAACCTGATGAATTTTCTCAGTTTTGCAGCAAAGGCAGAACCATGTTCCCAATTTATGCTTTGATACCTAAAATCTCCCAAATCTCCATTTGCACATACAGTTGATCTTCTATCTCCTCATTGATATTGGGGGTCTATAGTTCACACCAACAATTATTTTTTAATATTTATTTTTTCCTCTGAAATTCCACCCACAAGGTTTCCACATCCTTACAACCTTCATCCAAAATTGTTTCTTTCACACTTTTCTCCTGGCATACAAACAGACACCACCACCTTTGCGATTAGCCCTGTCATTTCTAAAGAGTGTAAAACCTTGAATATTTACAGCCCAATCATGTGAAGAGTCCAGCCATGTCTCAACAACACCAACTACATCAATATGCTTCTCTAGTACCAAGGTCTCAAGCTCTCTCATATTCCTTGCTAGACTTCTGGCATTTGTGAATATACATTTTAAGATTTTTCATTATCATTTTTTCCTCCTTAAGAGTTGGTTTGCGACTGACAGATTGTCACGGTACTTTCTGTGACAGAGGTTAAAAGATCTGAGAGACTGACTGCACGTGAGGTTAACTGACAGTCTCTTGATTCTCAGTGTTGTTGGGTAATGACCACACCGCTTGTCAGGTACAGATTGTGGTCATTTCTGCTCCCCTATGTAGTGTGGTCTCACACTTCATACCATGTGGTTGATATTCTCTGCTTGGATTTGGAAGAGTTGGTGTGTGGACCTTACCTGAGTTCCTGCTCATCCATTTTCTATAAGATAAGTTGTACTGCTCTTTGTATTTGGTTGTTCCCTTGTGCTTGTTGTTACTAAGCCTCAGAGAGATGCTGGTTCTTTCACCTGGGAAGAAACCAGTAGTCTAATTCCCTGTCACTACCTCTAGGGCATCTCAGGGCTCCTACGGTTTAGGTTCCGGCGTATGTATTTTCCCACCTTCAGGGTCTATACATACTGACAGGAGTCAGGGCCAGTTCTAGAGGTTTCCTAGGAGGTGACCTTTCCCCTCTCCCAAGCCTTGAGGCCTAGTTCTTTGTCTTCTCCCTTCTGTTATCATTTTGGTGTCCCTCCCCATTATTCGTGACACAAATCTCCTTATCTACTTTTCTAATGTTCCCCCCACCATCCATTCCCCCCACCAATATATTGTCAACCCTCTCTAACCTGTCTACCTGTCACAGTCTCCCCATGACAGTGGTCAGAAGATCCAAGAGACTGGCTGCACGTGATGCGATCTGACAGCCTATTTGGTTTCACTTGTTTCTGTGCTGTTGCTGGGTATGACCACTAGTGTTGATCACGAATATTCGAATTTCGAATTTTTATTGCGAATATAGGTACTTCGAAAATTCGCGAAAATTTCGAATATAGTTATATATATTCGAAATTTCGAATATTCAAATTTTTTTTTTTATCAGTACACATGATCCCTCACTGCTTTTAGCTTGTGGGCCAATAAGAAGGCTGCAATATACTTGACTTTAGGAGTAGTAGTGTTTGCGAATTTTGCTCTATATTCGTTTTTTTTTGAATATTCGCTATATTGCTATATATTCTTGTTTTAGAATATTATAAATATTCGAAAAAACTAAGTTATAGCAATATAGAGAATATTCGAAAAAAAATTGAATAGAGCAATTTAGCTAATATAGTGATATAATCTTCTTTGTCTAATAGTTGTAAGTTGAAAAATTTGCAATAAAAAATTCGAATCCGAAAATTCGCATATTGCACGATCATTACCTTTCCGATTTTTTGAGTAAAAATAAAATCGTGAATTTGCGAATTTGCAAATTTTCTGCGAATATTCTACAAAATATTCGCGAAATATCACGAATTCGAATATGACCCCTGCCGCTCATCACTAATGACCACACCTTTTGTCTCAGGTGTAGCTTAAGTGGACATTCCAACTCCTCTATTTAATCTGGTCTCACCCATCATGCTATCCTTTTGGTTGTGGAAGTGCTGGTGTCATTTCTCCTCTGAGTTCCTGCTCATCTGCATACTTTGGAGTTAGGTGTCTTCCCTTATTTATTGTTTGTTGTATTCCCCTATCTTTTGGTATTAGGCCTGAGGGTGTCTCCTATTCCTTCAGCTGGAAAGGAACAGAACTTCTTTGTCCTGACACTATTTCCATGGCCCTTTAGGGTCAGATAGGGCTCCTTATTCCTGTGTATAAACATTCTGTCACGGTGAGGAGTGGGGGAAACCCTCAACCGTGCGATGTTATAGGAATGGGGAAGCTGCTAGGCCAGGACAACAGAATCACGGAGCAGGTCACCTCCTAAAGTGTCCCTAACTCTGACCCTGACTCCTAACCGTATAAGCCAACCCAGAAGGTAGGAGGGCTCATAATCAGGAACCTCGGGTCCCTACTAGACCTCAGGGAATCCCTGGTCTAGGAACTGGGTAAGACGACCTGTTCCTCTTAGACACGGACGAACAGAAGTCTAAACTGGCCAAGCTGCAAGAAAAGGGAAACATATAAAACATATGGATATGGCAGGTGAGTGAAACCACTTCCACACCTACCTGCCACAGACACACTGACTGGAACCCGTGCTCAAATGCTGATGTACACACCAAACATAGAGGGAGACAGCACACATACATTAAACACACAGGAACCAGATCCATAGCTGCAATAAGGTAAAACACAAACATACGCTTAACAGATGGTATAAGATCAGGAGAATGACTCCAGCATAAGGCATGGCTGGAGTACCCCTCAGCTACAGGGATGCAGCAGAGGCTAAATAGCCCAAGTAGCCACATCCACACCCACAAACTAGGAAAGGAGTTAACCCTTCCAACACCAGACAAGGTAAGTGTCACTTAAAGGGGAAATGCACACATAACATAAATCCCGTGCACACCAAACAGGGAAAGTGAACACATACATACATATGTTGCCAGATGCAACCGCATGCCTTGACAGCGAGCCGCCTAGCAACCAGCTCAGGCTGCTACACTGCCAAACCTCATTATGTTGGCAGCGCGCAACCACACGTGAGACAAATATACAAACTGTCCTCACCTGCAGTAGACAACAAGCAGACCGCGGGCAACTGCATGTGACACAAAGAGTCACGACCATAGGCCGTGACACATTCCTACCATTGAGGTCTGTTCATACTGATAGTAGTCAGGGCTCGGTTTAGGGATTCACTAGGTGGTGACCTTTTACCTTTCCCTAGTTTCCAGGCCTAGTACCTTTTCCCTTCTCTCTTGTGTTCGATGTGGAGTTTAGTACCCACACTGCACCGTGACATTATCAACCATCGCAAACCGTAATTTTTGTTTTTGTCAGTGAGGCTATGGATTCAATCACTGCACTGGCTAGACAATTGCAGGGTCTGTCTACAGAGGTAGTTGACCTGCACACATATCCAGGGATCACAGTCTGCTGGTGCCAGCAGTAGTAGTTATCAGGCCTGTCCTGAACCTAAGGTTGCACTTCCTGACAGATTTTTGGGGGGAAGTGATAATTTCATTCGGTTCAGAGAGTCGTGAAAATTGTGCTTTAAGTTACGTCTGCTCTCCTCTGGGGATGAGAGTCAAAGAGTGGGTATTATCATATCGTTGCTTAACCCCTTAACCCCATTTTCACATTAAGGACCAGGCCATTTTTTTTCAAATCTGACCAGTGTCACTTTATGTGTGAATAACTTTAAAACGGTTTTACTTATCCAGGCCATTCTGTTTTTTTGTCACATATTGTACTTCATGACACTGGTAAAATGGAATAAAAAAATTCATTTTTATTTATAAAAAAATACCAGATTTACCAGAAATTTCTCTACTTCTATAATACATAGTAATATCTCCAAAAATAGTTATTAATTTACATTCCCCATATGTCTCGCATATTGGGAATGCCATTTTATTTTTTGGGGGCGTTACAAGGCTTAGAAATTTAGAACCAAATCTTGAAATTTTTCCCCAAAATTTCTAAAACCCACTTTTTCAGGACCAGTTTAGGTCTGAAGTCACTTTGTGAGGCTTACATAATAGAAACCACCCAAAAATGACCCCGTTTTACAAACTACACCCCTTAAGGTATTCAAAACTGATTTTACAAACTTTGTTAACCCTTTAGGTGTTCCACAAGAATTAATGGAAAATAGAGATAAAATTTCAGAATTTCACTTTTTGGGCAGATTTTCCATTAGAATAATTTTTCTCCAGTTACAAAGCAAGGGTTAACAGCCAAACAAAACTCAATATTTATAGCCCTGATTCTGTAGTTTACAGAAACACCCCACATGTGGTCGTAAACTACTGTACGGGCACACGGCAGGGCGCAGAAGGAAAGGAATGCCATACGGTTTTTGGAAGGCAAATTTTGCTGAACAGTTTTTTTGACACCATGTCCCATTTGAAGCCCCCCCTGACGCACCCCTAGAGTAGAAACTCCAAAAAAGTGACCCATTTTGGAAACTACGGGATAGGGTGGCAGTTTTGTTGGTACTATTTTAGGGTACATATTATTTTTGGTTGCTCTCTTTTTTTTATTTATGTAAGTTTTACACAATTATTTCATTTTTAAAACAAAACAAATCATGTTTTAGTGTCTCCATAGTCCGAGAGCCATTGTTTTTTCAGTTTTTGGGCGATTGTCTTAGGTAGGGTATCATTTTTGTGGGATGAGATGACGGTTAGATTGGCACTATTTTGGGGGGCATACGACTTTTTGATCGCTTGCTATTACACTTTTTGTGATGTAAGGTGATAAAAAATTCCTTTTTTGACTACGTTTTTTTTTTTTTTACAGTGTTTACCTCAGGGTTTAGGTCATCTGGTATTTTTATAGAGAAGGTTCCTACGGACGCAGCAATACCTAATAGGCCTACTTTTTTTTTACGTTTAACACGAAAAAGCATTTTTGAAACCAAAAAATCATGTTTTAGTCTGAGAGCCATAGTTTTTTTATTTTTTGGCCATTGTCTCATGTAGGGGCTCATTTTTTGCGGGATGAGGTGACGGTTTGATTGGTTCTATTTTAGCGTACATACAACTTTTTTGATCACTTTTATTACCTTTTTTGGGAAGTAAGTTTTTATTTTTTATTTTTTATGGCGTTCACCGTGCGGGAAAATTAACATGACAGTTTTATAGATCAGGTCGTTACGGACGCGGTGATATCAAACATGTGTAGAGAATTTTTTCAGTGATAAATGTTTTTTATTTTTATTTTTTTTCCTTTTTTTTGACCCAGACCCACTTGGTTCTTGAAGATCCAGTGGGTCTGATGTCTGTATAATACAATACAGTACACTATATAGTGTACTGTGCTGTATTTTCACTTTACTTAGTCTGATCAGACTTCTACCTTTAGCACCATGGACAGCGGGAAGCCTGTGTGATCCCATCAGTAATCGGGGGCTGAAAAAGTACAGCTTCCCCTGATGGGAGAGGGAGGGAGCTCCCTCCCTGTTTACCCCTTCTATACAGCGGTCCCTACGGACCGTGGCATGGAAGGGGTTAAACGGCTGCCATTACAGCACAGATGTCAGCCGTTTCAAGCAATGAGCTGACACTCGGCTTGCTAACCGCTCGGCCATCCTGGAAATGAGAGGGGGCGGGCGGGATGATCGCGCGCCTGACCCCCCCCCAGCACCGCCCAGGGTTAAAAATAAAAATGTAGGTCATTTTTAAGTTTTTGATCCCGCGAGGATCAGAAACTTCCGACAGCGATGCAAATCACAGGTCTGAATTGACCTGCGGTTTGCAGTGATCACCGATACGGGGGGGTCACAGCACCCCCCTCGGCATTGTACTAGGGTGCCTGCTGATTTATTTCAGCAGGCACCCTGTTCTGATCACCGCCTGCCGCACGGCGGTGATCGGAAATACACATGACATACCGGCACGTCATGTGTCCTTAAGTACCGGGACATCATAACGTACCGGTATGTCTTGTGTCCCCAACAGGTTAAAGGGGACGCTCAGTCTTGGTCTTTTTCTCTACCGACCAAATCACAGTCCCTCCGGTCGGTAGATAAATTTTTCAGAGCGCTAGGTCTTATCTACGATGACCCGGATCAGATCTTCCTACGTGGTTTACAGCAGGGAGAGAGTTCTGTGGAGATCTATTGCTCTGAATTTAGGAGATGGGCTATGGATACGGAGTGGAAAGATCCAGCTCTCCATAGCCAATTCTGTCAAGGATCATCCGATAGGCTAAAGGACGCGTTGGCCTTTCACAAGAATCCTGAATCATTGGATGTGGCCATGTCCCTTGCTGTATGTATAGATAGACCCCTGAGAGAGAGAGATCTAAGGCCCCTCACTCTCAGGACGAACTATCATATAACGTGGCGGCTTCCTCTGACACCTTGGGTGGAGAGACTCCTGAGTTTATGCCTGGTGACGAACCTATGCAGTTAGGGCCAGCTACCCCTGGGCCTGCTTGCAAGAGTTTTATTTTTAAGAAGGGAGTATGTTTTTCCTGTGGAAAAATGGGACATGTTAATGTTTGTCCTTAAGTTCAGCTTCAAAGTGAAAACCAAAAAACCATTTAATTCCCATCTTACTCTTGGTGGTGTGGAGTTAGAGAACTTACTTTTTCCATTTACCGGTAGTACCCGATTTCTCCTGACTGCCGAGGTGGCGCTAGAGTCCAAAACTGTTGGAATTAAGATGTTTATTGACAGTGGGGCAGGGGTTAACATAGTTGATGGTCAGTTTGTCCATTTGAATGGGTTTACATCAAGTGCATTAGAGAAAAATATTTCAGTGTTTGCAATAGACTCCGCACCACTTACTCAGAAATGTTTGTCACAGATGGTGCATGACATTTGTTTAAAAGTGTGTGATTTTCATCAGGAATCCATTTCGTGTTTTGTGCCTGGAGGGTCTGCCTGCTCCATTGGTTCTGGGTTTACCATGGTTGAGCAAACATAATCCTACCATTTATAAATAATAAATAAGCCTCAAAAAAGTACGTTGCTTAGTGGCGTCGCCTGTCCCAATGGTGAAGTGGGTACAGTTTACACAGGTGAAAGCGTTTCTTTTGATTGGACCGCGCTGCCTCAGAAGTCACAGAAAATCCACAATCGAAGCCAGCAAGATAATCACGGACAAGGGGAAGCAAACAGGCCAGTCAAAGCCTCTCCTCCTCTCCTTTCCAGGCTTCTATGGAACACCAAAATTGCATCCAATAGTGAAGTACCATCATGCAAATTAGAGTAAAAAATGGTTTTATTATACTCACAATGTACAAGTATATACAGGCAGTATACAATGGATCAATGGATCAATCACCCGACCCGGGTTTCGCTCAGTCGAGCTTCGTCAGGGGTATTCATCCCACCCACTCCAGGGCGGTCTTATAACGGGTCAGGTTGGTTTGCACCCGCCTACCCACTCACACATGATCCAATCAATTATAAATTTAGACATCAAATCACACAAATACATGTCCAATAAAACAATGTAAAATACATAAAATAGCAAATACATAAAAGACATAAAACAGGGACATTTCAAACAGATCTATCATACATCGGTATATAACCTCCTGTAGCGATCTATGACTACTCCTTTACTGTCAGTTTCATTCATACTACTCCCTCTTTACTCTAATAAGTCTCCTAACCAATCGCAGACCACATTATCCCTAACCCTCCCTCCTCCATTCATAAAGACGGCAACACCCCCATATCACATGATATCTCCTGGCCAATCACAGATCAAATTAGACTTGGCCCGCCCTCCTTCATTCATAAAAACGGCAACTCCCCCATATCACATGATGTTGTCCAGCCAATTCAATTCCACAACCTTGGAAGGTCCTAGCTCGATACAACACCACACTCACAGGTCCTAGATCAACCGAGAACACTTCATTGCTTCAGGTAAGACAAGGTTTTAAATCAAATTCGGCATTCAGGCCTTTTGGTTGTAACGTTCCCATTTTATATATCCATTCCACCTCACGTTTATTTATCTGTTTTACTCCATCCCCTCCACGCCAGTGTGGCTTGACTTGTTCCAACCCACAAAGAACAAACCACTTGGATTTTTTTGGTGCATCAATTTAAAGTGCATCGAGACACTATGGGTTTCCAACTCCTTCTTGATATTCCTCACATGCTCCTGAATTCTTATTTTAAGCTTCCTGAGTGTACGTCCCACATATTGGAGTCCACATGGGCACTCCAACATGTAAACCACCTGCACTCTCACAAGTAATTTGTCCCTTAACCTTTATATCCACACTTTTTCCATTAGAGTGCACAGATTGAATATGCATTTTTTTATCTTCCCTTTTCCGATTCTTACATGGCAAGCAGAACCCACACCAGCTAAACTTGTTCCCTTTTATTGTCTTCTCTTGATAATTAGAACTATGTACTAGTTTAGTACGTAAACAGGGAGCCTTTTTGAAAATAACTACTGTTTTTTGTGGAATATCCTTCCCTAGCACAGGGTCATTTTTTAAAGTGGAACAATTTTTCCTAATAGCATCGTTTATCAAACCCGCCTGCGTATTGTATTGAGTTAAAAAGGAAAAGCGAAAATCTTTCTCAGTCTCCACCTTTTTCTTGTTTCCTTTATCTTCTTCCTCTATCATCCTGCTACATTTGGCTAATTCATCTGCCTGATACCCTTTCTCTCTGAACCGTTCCTTAATGACCTCGCTTTGTGTTCTAAAATCCTCCACTTTGGTACAATTTCTAAAGACCCTCTTTATTTGTCCCTTAGGGATATTTTTCAGCCACGGTGTAGAAAGGCAGCTGGAGATATCTATATAGCCGTTAACATCCGTCTCTTTAAAAAACGTTTTGGTTTTAAGCTCGTTGCCCTCAACAAAAAGTGTCAAATCCAAAAAATTTACGGAGGTATCGCTGACTGTACTAGTGAAGGATAAATTCCATTGATTGTCATTTAACCCCTTGATGAAATCTAGCAGGCCCTGTTTCTCCCCCTTCCACAGGACCAGACAATCATCGATAAATCTCCTCCATATTATCAATTCTCCAGCTTCCATTCAACACAGGTGTAATAGTGGCACTTTCCCAGGACCCCATAAAAATATTAGTGAAACTGGGGGCAAATTTCGCCCCCATCGCTGTACCGGTCCGTTGCAGGTAATACTGCTCCTTGTACCAAAAATAATTATGACTCAAACAGAAATCAACACACTCTAAAATAAATAACCCCTGTTGTTTGGTCATCAGGGGATCATTGTTCAGAGCGTGCTCGATCGCCTTGAGTCCTAGTTCTTTAGGGATCACTGTATATAATGAGGCCACATCAATAGTGGCCAACCACATATTGGCAGGACAATTGCCAAATTCTTTGACAAACTGCAGGACACTGCCAGTGTCCTTTAGAAAGGACGGCATCAAAGGGACATATTTCTGGAGGAAAAAATCCACATATTCCCCCCGTCGGCTGGTCAGTGAATTTATGCCGGAAACAATCGGCCTTCCCGGCGGATTAGTCTTACTTTTGTGGATTTTAGGCAAAAAGTATATAACAGGGGTGACTGGGTGCTTATTATTTAAATAATCCAATTCCTTTTTGTTGATAATCCCTTCTTTGAAGCCCCTGGTCAACAACAATTCAAGTTTAGCCTGAAACTCCAAAGAGGGATTTTTCTTGAGTGTCTGGTATGTTCCCACATCTGCCAATAGTCTGGACATTTCCCTCCCATACATATCCACGTCCATAATAACAAACCCCCCCCCTTATCTGCCAGTTTTATCACTATTTTCTTATTATTCTCAAGTTGTTTCAAAGCAAGTCTCTGTTCTGGTGTTAAATTCTGTCTCCTTGGTTTAGTGCCAATTCCCTCAATTTCCTTTAGGACTCCCCTTTTAAAGGCCTCTATGCACTCATTTTGTTTATTTTTCGGAATAAATTGGGATTTCTCCTTAAGTTGACTATGTACAATGTTGCCTTCCTCCTCAAAATTCCTACATGGGGCCTGGTTTGTTAAACAATATTTGGCTATGTTAAGCTTGCACACAAATCTATGCACATCTAAAAAGGCCTCAAATTTGCTGATCCCAGCAGTGGGGGCAAACTTCAGGCCTTTTCCTAAAACCTCTTTTTCAGATTGTGTTAAAGAATGTGAACTAAGGTTAAAGATACCCACTATATCCCCCTGCTTTTTTTGGGGGTTGGGCTTGTGTTTCTTTCCCCCTCATTTTCCTCTGCATGGCCTCTTTTTTGTGGGGTGCCCTGTTTCCCTGTCACAGTCCTCTGAACGCCCCTCATTGCCTGATGGGGAAAATTCTGTTTATCTGTAGTGCAGCTATGCTCCGCAATTATTGGTTCCCTATCTTCTATTTTATTTACCTGTGCAGTTGATTGGGGAACCTTTTCCCAGTTCTCATAATTCCTAAAATGTGGGGGGTTGGGGTAATTTCTTCTCCCATAATAGTTATTTCGTCGGGGAGGATAGTAGCCTCCTTGCTGCGGTGGATAGTGATTCCTATTGTGGTTAATAGGGATTTGTATGAATGAAAAGAGGGAGTAGTATGAATGAAACTGACAGTAAAGGAGTAGTCATAGATCGCTACAGGAGGTTATATACCGATGTATGATAGATCTATTTGAAATGTCCCTGTTTTATGTCTTTTATGTATTTGCTATTTTATGTATTTTACATTGTTTTATTGGACATGTATTTGTGTGATTTCATGTCTAAATTTATAATTGATTGGATCATGTGTGAGTGGGTAGGCAGGTGCAAACCAACCTGACCCGTTATAAGACCGCCCTGGAGTGGGTGGGATGAATACCCCTGACGAAGCTCGACTGAGCGAAACCCGGGTCGGGTGATTGATCCATTGATCCATTGTATACTGCCTGTATATACTTGTACATTGTGAGTATAATAAAATCATTTTTTACTCCAATTTGCATGACGGTACTTCACTATTGGATGCAATTTTGGTGTTCCATAGAAGCCTGGAAAGGAGAGGAGGAGAGGCTTTGACTGGCCTGTTTGCTTCCCCATAATCCTACCATTGACTGGCAAGCGAGACAGATTCTTGATTGGAGTGATTATTGCATGGACAACTGTCTTAATATATCTCTTTCTGTCTTGACCACTAAAGCTGTTCCCTCTTTCATTTCTGATTTTGCTGATGTATTTTCTGAGAGTGGTTGCCAGGGTTTACCCCCACACACCGGGAATATGATTGTCTTATTAATCTTATTCCCAGAGCGGTTGCCCAAATCTAGGTTATATAACCTTTCTGAAACCAAAAGCACGGCCATGCGAGAGTATATTGCTGAAAGCTTGGGTAAGGGATATATTAGATCTTCCAAGTCCCCAGTGGAAGCAGGGTTTTTCTTTGTAAAGAAAGCTCCGTGAGCTCAATCAGATTACGGTCCGTGATCCGTACCCCCTTCCTTTGATTCCTGACTTGTTTAACCAGATTTTTGGTGCCAAGGTGTTCTCCAATATAATTCTCGTCCGCATATAATCTGGTCAGGATCAAGGAAGGGGATGAATGGAAGACAGCGTTTAATAATCCTGGAGAGGGTCATTTTGAGAGTCTGGTCATGCCGTTTGGGTTAACTAATGCTCTTGCTGTTTTCCAGCATTTTGTTATTGATATCTTTCATCATCTGGTGGGAAAGTTTGTTGTTGTGTATCTGGAAGACATACTAATTTATTCTCCAGACATGGAGACTCATCAGGCTCACGTGAGACAGGTGTTACAGATCCTAAGTAAGAATAAATTGTATGCTAAGATGGAGAAGTGTGTATTTGCAGTTCAGGAAGTGCAATTCCTGGGTTACCTACTCTCATCTTCAGGTTTTCGTATGGATCCAGAGAAGGTCCATGCTGTGTTGGACTGGGATCGACGCAAAAATCTGAAAATGCTTATGCGGTTTTTGGGGTTCGACTGTGGTTAAACCTTTAACGGACATGACTAGGAAAGGTTTTGATGTCTCAGTCTGGTCTGATGCGGCATTACAAGCTTTTTCTCCGGTGAAGGAATGTTTTGCTTCTGCCCCTATACTGGTGCAAACGGATGTGTCACAACCATTCATTTTGGAAGTTAATGCATCCGAGGTAGGGGTAGGAGCAGTCTTGTCGCAGTGTAATTCACCTAGTAAATGGTGCCCATGTGCATTCTTCTCTATGAAACTCTCAGCTGCAGAAAGGAATTATGACGTGGGTAATAGAGAGTTACTGGCCATTAAGTTGGCTTTTGGAGGAGTGGCGTCATTGGTTGGAAGGACCAATTCATCCTATTACTGTGCTTACTGATTACAAAATTCTGGCTTACCTGGAGTCGGCTGAACGACTGAACCCAAGGTATGCCAGATGGTCGTTGTTTTTTACCAAATTTATAGCTTTACTGGGGAGGGGGGTGATTCGGAAGATCTTGGTCCGATATTGTCTGAAGTGGTAGTTATATCTGTCTTATATCCTGACCTTGAGGCAGAGATGTTGGAGGCCCAGGGAGATGCATCGGATTCTTGTCCTCTAGGGAAGTTGTTTGTTCTTTCTGAATTATGTCACAAGGTGTTCGAGGAACATCTGTCACGAGTAACGAGGAAGGGGAAAACACCAGATACACACAAAAGAAATAGACAACAGTCTAGGCCTCAAAAGCTAAGGAAGAGGGATGGTGACCTCCTATCCCTAGGCCTTTCCCTAACTCCTGCCAGTATGAGCAGATCCTGATGGTGGAAATGCTTATACGCCGTATACCTATGCCCTGCTAAAACTGACGAGCCCTAGGGTAGGTAGCAGGAGACGAGACAGCAGGTTCCTTCCCAGATGAAGAAACCTGCGTTTCCCTGAGGCCTAGAACCAAAACACACCAGAGAACAACAAAACAGAACAGACAACTTGTACTTAGCTTTGAGATGAATTGAGAAGCAGGAGACCCAAGACAAACAAGCTATTGTATCTCCCAGAGGAAATATCAACCGCATGGTCAGCAGTGTGAGGCAAACCTAAATAGAGCCTAATCACTGATAACAAGCAGAACCTGAGGAGAGGTGAGATCCTGCCAAACAACAACATACAAAGAGGAAAACAGAGAGACCTGTCAGATAGCCTCACATGCAGCAAGTCTATCCGATCTTCTCACCTTCATCAAGGGAGGGACCGTGACAACATCACTGTACGGTTCTCACAGGACACCCTGGGAGCAGATCCACTGTCGATCTAATCTCTCGTAGATTCTGGTGGCTGGGGTTGTGTAAGTGTGTTGAGGACTATGTGTCTGCTTGTAGTACTTGTGCACGTGCTAAGGTGACACATACTCAGCCTTCCAGATCTTTACTTCCATTGCCCATCCAGTCCCGACCTTAGACTCATTTATCCATGGATTTTATCACAGATTTACCTAATTCTTCAGGAAACACTGATTTTGGTGGTTTTTGATTGCTTTAGTAAGATGGTGCACTTTATAGCATTGCCAGGTTTACCTAATGCTAAATCTCTTGCACAAGTGTTTGTCGATAAAATCGTGAAATTACATGGTATTCCTTCTGATGTGGTGTCTGATAGGGGGACTCGGTTTGTTTCCAAGTTCTGGAAGGCAATCTGTACTCATCTGGGGATACGATTGTCCTTCTCTTCGGCCTTTCATCCTCAGTTGAACGGACAGACTGAACCCACTAATCAGAATCTGGAGACTTATTTGAGATGTTTTGTCTCGGAGAACCAGGAGGAGTGGTCTTCATTTTTGTCTTTAGCCGAGTTTGGCATAAATAACCGTAGACAGGAGTCCACTGATAAGTCACAGTTTTTTGGGGCATATGGGTTCCAACTGCAATTTGGCACATTTTCTGTTACAGAGACTTTTGGTATACCCGAAGAGGAACGATTTTCCTCTTCTTTGTTATCTATTTGGCGGAAAATTCAAAATAATCTGAAAAAAAATGGGCAACAAGTATAAACATATGGCTGACAAGAGACGTATGAATGGTCCGGACCTGAGAGTGGGTGATTCTGTGTGGCTGTCCACGAGAAACATTAAGTTGAAAGTATCTTCTTGGAACTTGGGTCCAAGGTTTATCGGTCGATATAAGATCACTGCCATTATTAACCCTGTAGCCTTTCGTCTTGAACTTCCTCAGGCTTTGAAGATTCATAATGTGTTCCATAAGTCATTGTTGAAGAGTCGAACCTGTTGAACCGCCCTCCTTGCCTCCCGCCAGGATAGTTGACTCCCAAATTCTCAGTAGATCCATCCAGTATCTTACTTACTGGAGGGGTTATGGACCAGAGGAGAGGATGTGGGTTCCAGCGGCCGACGTTATTGCTAGTCATCTAGTGAAAGCCTTTCACAGAGCTTATCTGGATAAAGTTGGTCCTGGGTGTCCGGAAGCCACCCGTAGAAGAGGGGGTACTGTTACGGTCTCTCCCATGACAGGGGTCAGAAGATCTAAGAGACTGGCTGCACATGATGCGATCTGACAGCCTCTTTGGTTTTACTTGTTTCTGTGTTGTTGCTGGGTATGACCACACCTATTGCCTCAGGTGTAGCTTAAGTGGTCATTCCAACTCCTCTATTTAATCTGGTCTCACCCATCATGCTATGCGGTTGATAGCTCCTTTTGGTTGTGGAATTGTTGGTGTCGGTTCTCCTCTGAGCTCCTGCTCATCCGCGTACTTCGGAGTTAAGTGTATTCCCTTATTTCTTGTTTGTTGTAATCCCCTATCTTTTGGTATTAGGCCTGAGGGAGTCTCCTGTTCCTTCAGCTGGGAAGGAACAGAACTTCTTTGTCCTGACACTATTTCCAGGGCTCTTTAGGGTCAGATAGGGCTCCTGGTTCCTGTGTATGAACATTCCAACCATCGAGGTCTGTTCATGCTGTTAGTAGTCAGGGCTCGGTATAGAGGTTCACTACATGGTGACCTTTCCCCTTTCCCTAGTTACCAAGCCTAGTACCTTTTCCCTTCCCTCTTGTGTTCGGTGTGGAGTTTACTACCCATACCAAGCCATGACACTACCTCCATATTTATAGCCATATCCTCCTCCCTCGTCCCTAGTTTAAATGCATTTTCACCCCAGCCAGAATCCCCAGACACAGCAGCTCCCCTTCCATTGAGTTGCAAATTATCTGCAGAAAACAGATTGTACTCCAGTGAAAAGTCAGCCCAATGGTCAAGGAACCCAAACCCTTCTGCTGTACACCAAAACTTAAGCCTTGCATTTAACTCCCTAAGCTCCCGCTGACTGCCCTTTGTAGCGCATGGCACAGGCATTGTTCCAGAGAACACTTCCTTGGAAGTCCTTCCCTTCAGTTTGGATCTAACATAGTAGCATAGTAACATAGTATAAAAGGCCAAAAAAAGACATTTGTCCATCGAGTTCGGCCTTTTATCCTGCAAGTTGATCCAGAAGAAGGCAAAAATAAAACAAAAACTGTGAGGTACCAGCCAATTTTCACCACTTAAGGGGGAAAAAATTCCTTCCCGACTCCAATCAGGCAATCAGAATAACTCCCTGGATCAACGACCCCTCTCTAGTAGCTATAGCCTGTAATATTATTACACTCCAGAAATTCATCCAAGCCCCTCTTGAATTATTTTATTGTACTCGCCATCACCACCTCCTCAGGCAGAGAGTTCCATAGTCTCACTGCTCTTACTGTAAAAAATCCTTTTCTATGTTTGTGTACAAACCTTCTTTCCTCCAGACGCAGAGGGTGTCCCCTCGTCACAGTCACAGTCCTGGTTATAAATAAATGATGGGAGAGATCTCTGTTCTGTCCTCTGAAATATTTATACATAGTAATTAGATCTCCCCTCAGTCGTCTTTTTTCTAGAGTGAATAACCCTAATGTTGATAATCTTTCAGGGTATTGTAGTTGCCTCATTCCAGTTTTTACTTTAGTTGCCCTTCTCTGAACCCTCTCCAGTTCTGCTATATCTGCCCTGTTCACAGGAGCCCAGAACTGTACACAGTACTCCATGTGTGGTCTGACTAGTGATTTGTAAAGTGGTAGAACTATGTTCTCATCACGGGCATCTATGCCCCTTTTGATGCAACCCATTATCTTATTGGCCTTGGCAGCAGCTGCCTGACACTGGTTTTTATTGCTTAGTTTGCTGTTTATTAAAATTCCTAGGTCCTTTTCCATGTCAGTGTTACCGAGTGTTTTACCATTTAGTATGTACGAGTGATTTCCATTATTCCTTCCCATGTGCATCTGCCACTTCTCTGCCCAAGCCTCTAATCTATCCAGATCCATCTGTAGCTGTATATTGTCCTCTTCAGTGTTAATTACTTTACACAGTTTAGCCTTCTACAAGATCATTAATAAATATATTGAAGAGAATAGGGCCCAATACTGACCCCTGAGGTACTCTGCTAGTGACAGTGACCCAATCTGAGTGTGTACCATTAATAACCACCCTCTGTTTTCTATCATTGAGCCAGTTTCTTACCCACATACAGACATTTTCTCCCATTCCGAACATTCTCATTTTATATACTAATCTTTTATGTGGTACAGTGTCAAATGCTTTGGAGAAGTCCATATATACGACATCCATTAATTCACCACTGTCAAGTCTAGAACTTACCTCCTCATAGAAACTGATTAAATTAGTTTGACATGACCAATCCCTCATGAAGCCATGCTGATATGATGTTATTTTCTTGTTTTCATTGAGATCCTCCAAGATAGCATCTCTTAGAAAACCTTCAAACAGTTTACCCACAACAGATGTTAAACTTACCGGCCTCTAATTTCCGGGGTCTGTTTTTGCACCTTTTTTAAATATTGGCACCACATTTGCTATGCGCCAATCCTGTGGAACACTCCCTGTCAGTATAGAGTCTGTAAATATCAGAAATAAGGGTCTGGCTATGACATTACTTAATTCTCTTAGAATACGAGGGTGTATGCCATCTGGTCCTGGCGATTTGTCTATTTTAATCTTTTTAGGTTGCTGTTGTACTTCTTCCTGGGTCAGACAGGTCACTTTTAATAGGGAATTTACTTTGAGGGTACTTTCACACTAGCAGCAGTTCGGATCCGACAGGCTGTTCACCCTGTCGGATCCGTCCTGCCGTTATTTCGCCGTGCCGCTGGACCGCTGCTCCGTCCCCATTGACTGTAATGGGGACAGGGCGGAGTTCCGGCACAGCACGGCAGTGCGCGGTGAGAGGCCGCCGGACTAAAAAGTCGGACATGCAGTACTTTTAGTCTGGCGGCCTCTCGCCGTACACTGTCGTGCTGCGCCGGAGCTCCACCCTGTCCCCATTATAGTCAATGGGGATAGAGCGGCGGTCCGGCGGCACGGCAAAATAGCGGCAGGATGGATCCAACAGGGTGAACAGCCTGTAGGATCCATCCTGCCGCTATTGTGAAAGTAGCCTTACATTCTGCATTTCATCTGACAGTTTATTCTCCTCAGTGAATACAGTGGAGAAAAAAATATTTAATAGCTTTGCTTTCTCCTCGTTGCTCTCTGAAACTTCCCCCTCATTGCTTTGTAGGGGGCCAACACCTTCAGATTTATTGTAGATAGGTATGACAGGCACACTCTCATATGTTGCTGCACGGAATAAATATAGAGATGGTGATGGAGTTTAAAATTGTGTTTTTATTTGTATATCTAAATATTAAAAGTTAAAATTTGGCAAAAATGTTGCTGGGGGTGGGGAGTCTTCTTTCTTGGATGGCTGTGTTGGGATTTGGGACGGATATTCAGTTGGGATGTATGAGACTATAGTGTTTAGTTGTAAATGTCTGCATTTTCATCTTCGCTGAATACATCAAATACATAACATACATAAAGTGTCAAGTGTTCAATTTAGTGCTGGGTACATAGGTAGGTGAAGTAGACAGATGTATAAAGGTAATTTATGCTGGATACATAGAGTGCCGGATTTGGCGTGTAGACGCTGGATAAAGTGTCTAGTGTTTGTTAAAGTGCTGAGTGAATGGATACTTGTGCCGGATGATTCTTGGCTGGGTATTAGTTGGGTATTGGTTGTAATAGAACTTCAGTGAGAATGTGTACATACATATAAAAAGGTTTGATTTCAAATATTTCCTCAGGATCGTTGGCCTGGTAGTAGAATTCGTATGTCAGTCTTATGGTGATCATAAAAAAATCATATAAAATGTCCCATGAGTAAGAAGTTGTGAATTTCTTACTCATGGGTCATTTTATATGACTTTTTTATGGACTGGACTGCGCTATCACTTATGGAACACATACTAGATGGGGATTACGCAAGAAAGAGAAAAATACAATATAGTGCAGTAATAAGAAACGGGGGGGGGGGGGGGGAGAGGGGAGGCCGCACACTGGCCAGCAATGTTGTTAATGCTATAGAGGGAGGGGGGGGCCGATGGGGGGCGCACACTGTGCCACCAACGATTTATTACAATAGAGGGAGAAAGGGGGGGGCGGGGGGGCGCACACTGTGCCACCAACGATTTATTACAATAGAGGGAGGAAGGGGGGGGGGCGCACACTGTGCCACCAACAAATTATTACAATAGAGGGAGGAAGGGGGGGGGCGCACTGGCCACCAATGATATTCAAACTGGGGAGGGGGGGGGGTCTGCCCCCTGCTGCCTGGCAGCCCTGATCTCTTACAGGGGGATATGATAGTACAATTAACCCCTTCAGGTGCGGCACTTGAGGGGTTAATTGTGCTGATCACGGCCCCCTGTAAGAGATCGGATGCTGCTAGGCAGCAGGGGGCAATCATGTACACAGTTTGTAGTATATTCTAACTAGAAGCGTCCCCATCACCATGGGAACGCCTCTGTGTTAGAATATACTGTCGGAAATGAGGTTTCACGATCTAACTCATATCCGACAGTATATTCTAACATAGGGGCGTTCCCATGGTGATGGGGACGCTTCAAGTTAAAATATACCATCGGATTGGAGAAAACTCTGATCCGATGGTATAAAAGGGACTCCAGACTTTACATTGAAAGTCAATAGGGACGGATCCGTTTGAAATGGCACCATATTGTGTCAACGTCAAACGGATCCGTCCCCATTGACTTGCATTGTAATTCAGGACGGATCCGTTTGGCTCCGCACGGCCAGGCGGACACCAAAACGACTTTTTTTTCATGTCCGTGGATCCTCCAAAAATCAAGGAAGACCCACGGACGAAAAAACGGTCACGGATCACGGAAAAACGGGACCCGTTTTTGCGGACCGCAAAAAAATACGTTCGTGTGCAGGAGGCCTAATACAAACACACACTTAAATCAAACACGCGACACGCAAACTCGCGTTATATTCCTGATTATATAAATGCAGCTCCCCCTGGATTAAAGTTCTTTAAAATTATACTTAAGGACCTTCCACCTACCATTTATTTTGTCATTGGTACCAACATGGACCACGACAGCTGGGCCATCCCCAGCCCATCCCAGTAATTTATCCACCCGTTCCACCACATGCCGAACCCTAGCACCAGGGAAACAGCAAACCATTCTGTTAGGGTCCATTCACACGTCCGTTTTTTCTTTCCTGATCTGTTCCGTTTTTTCAGGAACAGATCTGGACCAGATCTGGACCCATTCATTTTCAATGGGTCCTGGAAAAAATCAGACATTGAGCTGTCCGTTTTTTTCCAGGACCCATTGAAAATGAATGGGTCCAGATCTGGTCCAGATCTGTTCCTAAAAAAACGGAACAGATCAGGAAAGAAAAAACGGACGTGTGAATAGACCCTTAAGGTGGTCTTGGCGACAAATCACTGTCTAGGCCTACCTGCAGTACCATCACCCCGACTACTAGCTGGGCTATTCTCCCGGCTGTTAGGGACAACAAAAACCGCTAGGGCTGCCATTTCTGAAACTGACACCCTTGCATTATTGCCCAACTTGACAAATTTGCTTGGAAGCTCAGAAATAGCGTTGAGCATGAATATTCGAATAACAAATTTTTATTGCGAATATCGCCACTTCGAGAATTTGCGAATATTTAGAATATAGTGCTAACCTATATATTCGTTATATCGAATATTCAGCTTTTTTTTTTTCATCTGAACACATGATTCCTCTCTGCTTCTTGCTTGTGGGCCAATGAGAAGAAAGCAATGTCAAGTTCACAACAATACTTAGTGCACCAAGCAGTAATCTGTAGTCAGACCCGCTAAAATGTTCTAATCACTGCCGATTAGCGCAATCGCGAATATATTGGAGCACTTGACTCTATCTGCATATAAGGCTATTCTAATGTTCTGCTGTGTCAACCATTTTCTCCAGTCTCAGGTAACTTATACCAGCTTGAAAAATGTAGCCAGAGTGACCCACGCTTGTATTTCGCGATACGAATTCACATTACGCGATTTTCACATTGTCGAGTTTTCGCATTCAATAAAATAATCCCGAATTCTCGAAATTTGCGAATATATGATGAATATTCTGCAAAATATTCATGAAATATCGCAAATTCAAATAGAGCCCCTGCCGCTCATCACTCTTCTTGGATCCCTTTCTACTCCCTCTAAATACATTAACCCAGCAACCTACCTATTCTTATTGATCCACCAACTGATCTCCAACTTCCATATCTACCCCACTAACTGCTTGCTCAGTGAGCAGCATGCTCCTCTCAAGATTGTCAGTCGCCCTCAGTGTTGCATTTTGCTCTTCCCGATCTCTAACACGAGTTTCCAGATGGGCAACATGCTCACATCTTTCACAGAGGTATTCACCCTGGAACACCTTCTCCAGTCATGCATACATATGGCAAACTGTGCACTGATGGAAATCTCTTATGTTGCCATTATCCCAGCCGTTAAAAGTAGTAAAAAAAAAAAACTATTTAAGTTTGGTATAGCCGCAGAATAAGAACGTCAGATCTTTTTTTAGTGCATAGTAAATGCTGTGATGTCAAAACCCCTAAACCTTGGTGGAATTCAGTTTTTTTTTTTTTTTTGTTTTGTTGCCACACAAATAATTCTTTCCCCGTTTTCCAATCTAAGGTAAATTAAGTGGTAAATTAAATGGTGGCATTAAAAAATGCATGTTGTCCCGCCAAAAATAAGCCCTCATATAGCTATGTAAACGGAAAAATAAAAAAGTTATGGCTATTGGAACGTGGGGAGGAAAAATAAAAAATATAAAAATAAAAATAGGCCCGGTCTTTAAGGGGTTAAGGAGGAAAATACTTCTATCTTTGCCCTCTTTCAGAATTACTGAGATACTGTATATGCCTCTAATGACTGGTTGGATAATTGTACACCATTTAAAAGCAAATTGAACATATGCAGCTAGAACATTTCAAGTTAATATATTCTTACATTTTTAATTATAATAAAAAATAGGAAAGCCACCTGGACCTGTGGTTTCCCTTTATGGATAGAGAAAAGCAAGTCTAGGATCTCCGAAAGAGCAAAAGATTATATTAATTTAACTCATTCCACTAAAGGTATTTTTTGGCAACTGGATCACTTAAGAACCTATTAATGCCTTCAGGGGGATGTTGAATTCTCAGAGCCGTAAATATAAAGTTTTACAAAATAATTCAATTAATTTGCTATTTCTAAGTATTCATAACCATAGCACTGTTTTCAGATTTTATCACATGAAAGGATTTTTCTTTTTTCCCTCTAATAGGTAAAGAGCTAAGCTGTATCTATTATCACCATGGGCATTTTGTTTAAATTTGTACATTTCTAAAGCTTTCACTGCTCTAAGGTTCAATGGGTCCTTCAGTTGCTTCCTAAGGTTCTCAAGTTCCTCCTGAGCGGCAATGAAGCCAGACTTCTTTCTTAGATTTTCCAATTCAGAGATCTGTGAGAGAAGACGGTCCAGTTTCCTTTTTGTTTTTTTTTTGTTTTTTTTTCTGCCCATGGAGATAAGTTTGCCCCTCACCACTGCTTTGTGAGCTTCCTATGAATAGGTTTTGACATATCATTAGTATCATTTAAATGGAAAAACTAATCTATGATCTTGCTGAGCTCTTCACAATTGCAAAGCGCTCAGTAGCGAAACAAAGCAAATAGACATAATAGGGGCGTGGACTGAGACTATTAAATGTCCTGAGAGGGTGAGAAAATCATTTGTGGACTACAGAGATTTTACTATTATCTACTTTGCACTGAATAGAAGAGGTAACAAATCCACTTTTTAGATGCTTCTAAAGTAGGGTTGGGGGCCACGCTTAAATCACCTCTCAGTATTACCATCCCATCAGGCAGGGGCAAAGCTAAAGGCTCATGGGCCCTGGGGCAATAGTTCAGGAGCTCCCGGCCGGACACAGACATCGCAGCAGCCAGCAGGTAAGAATGATGCTTCTAATACTGTAATATTGCTATGTAACCATGGCAACCAGGCCTGCAGTAGCGTCCTGGTTGCCATGGTTACCGATCGGAGCCCCAGAGCGATTAAACTGGGACTCCGATCGGAATCTCCGCTGACACCAATGATCGGGGGAAGGGGGGAGGGGAGGCCGCACACTGGCCACCAATGATATTAATACAATAGAGGGGGGGCCGGGGGGGGAGGGGAGGCCACACACTGGCCACCAATGATATTAATACAATAGAGGGGGGGCCGCACACTGGCCACCAATGATATTACAATAGGGGGGCGGGGGGGCCGCACACTGCCCACCAATGATATTACAATAGGGGGGGGGGGGCGCCGCACACTGGCCACCAATGATATTCAAACTGGGGAGGGAAAGGGGCCTGCCCCCTCCTGCCTGGCAGCCCCTGATCTCTTATAGGGGGCTATGATATGCACAATTAACCCCTCAGGTGCAGCACCTGAGGGGTTAATTGTGCGGATCACAGCCCCCTGTAAGAGATCGGGTGCTGCCAGGCAGCAGGGGGCAGTCATGTACACAGTTCGTAGTATATTCTAACTAGAAGCGTCCCCATCACTATGGGAACGCCTCTGTGTTAGAATATACTGTCGGATTTGAGTTTTCACGAAGTGAAAACTCATCTCTGAAAAAGCTTTTATGCAGACGGATCTTCGGATCCGTCTTCATGAAAGTAACCTACGGCCACGGATCACGGACGCGGATGCCAATCTTGTGTGCATCCGTGTTCTTTCACGGACCCATTGACTTGAATAGGTCCGTGAACCGTTGTCCGTCAAAAAAATAGGACAGGTCATATTTTTTTGACGGACAGGAAACACGGATCATGGATGCGGCTGCAAAACGGTGCATTTTCCGATTTTTCCACGGACCCATTGAAAGTCAATGGGTACGCGAAAAAAAATGGAAAACGGACAACGGCCACGGATGCACACAACGGTCGTGTGCATGAGGCCTTATACTGCAAGTAGGTAAGGAAAGAAGGCTGGGTTCTAGGTCAGGGCTCACTCTCTGTGTCTGTCCCTACCTCTAGGTGTTACAAGATCATTCAGATTTTGCATCAAATTTTGGAAGCTTGTCATCAGAAAAAAAAAATTCATGCTATTTTTGTGTTGTTAGTGAAAGGTATGTGTCAAGTACCTGGTGTCTGGTGGTCACTCGTCATTCATTGCACGGGCAACAGCTCTGGTAGACATTTCTGCAGTCAGGATGCCAATTGCACGCTTCCTCAAACGTTGCGACATCTGTGGCATTGTGCTGTGTGATCAAACTGCACATTTCAGAGTGTTTTTTTATTGTGGGAAGTCTAAGGCACACTTGTGCAATATTCATGCTAATCAGCACCTTGATATGCCACACCTGTGAGGTGGGATGGATCATCTCGGCAAAGGAGAACTGCTCACTAACACAGATTTAGACAGATTTGTGAACAATATTTGAGAGTAATTAGTCTTTTGTGTATGTAGAAAATGTTTAACACACAATCTGGCAACTAAAATTTAATGTTGATAAGTGCAAGATAATGCACCTGGGGCGTAAAAACCCAAGAGCAGAATATAAAATCAGTGATACAGTCCTAACCTCAGTATCTGAGGAAAGGGATTTAGGGGTCATTATTTCAGAAGACTTAAAAGGTAGGCAGACAATGTCATAGAGCAGCAGGAAATGCTAGCAGAATGCTTGGGTGTATAGGGAGAGACATTACCAGTAGAAAGAGGGAGGTGCTCATGCCGCTCTACAGAGCACTAGTGAGACCTCATTTGGAGTATTGTGCTCAGTACTGGAGACCATATCTCCAGAAAGATATTGATACTTTGGAGAGAGTTCAGAGAAGAGCTACTAAACTGGTACATGGATTGCAGGATAAAACTTACCAGGAAAGATTAAAGGACCTTAACATGTATAGCTTGGAAGAAAGACGAGACAGAGGGGATATGATAGAAACTTTTAAATACATAAAGGGAATCAACAAGATAAAAGAGGAGAGAATATTTTAAAGAAGAAAAATTGCTACAAGAGGACATAGTTTTTAATTAGAAGGGCAAAGGTTTAAAAGTAATATCAGGAAGTATTACTTTACTGAGAGAGTAGTGGATGCATGGAATAGCCTTCCTGCAGAAGTGGTAGCTGCAAATACAGTGAAGGAGTTTAAGCATGCATGGGATAGGCATAAGGCCATCCTTCATATAAGATAGGGCCAAGGGCTATTCATAGTATTTAGTATATTGGGCAGACTAGATGGGCCAAATGGTTCTTATCTGCCGACACATTCTATGTTTCAATGATTCTATGTTTAAGATCTTTGAGTTCAGCTCATGCAAAATGGGAGCAAAACCGAAAGTGTTGCGTTTATATTTTTGCTCAGTGTAAATAACGTATCCCTGTCTCAGCTTGTACAACACAGTTCACACCCGTGATCAGATGCGGCTTTCCCAGCCCAACCTCCAGCAGCCTCCAGGCTGCTCCCACACCAGTGTCTCTTGGGGGATAGTGGTCTAAAAGTCTTCCCGACGCTGACCGTGCGACCCTCTTCCTTAGGCGTCATTGGACCTCCCCAAACCTCAGGCTAAACCCAGCCTTGTGGTCTCTCAGCCCTCCCGGCTCAGACCACACAGAACCACTCCAGGCTTCTGTGTGCAAGACACCACCCCCTCTCACTCTGAGGATTCATTTATCCCCAGGTGATTACTGCACCTGGTTTTGCTTCAGACCTGGTGTTTATGGGGAAGACCAAGCAAATCCTGCCATATATCTCCCCTAACAACCATTAGGCCTGTCACTGCCTCACATACCCCCCTCCTCTGTTCAAACCCATGAGGATAAACACCTGCATGTCCATACCCAGGCCAACAAAGCTTGGTTTGTCATGAATACTTGCTTTCTACCTAGTAGATCTTGTCTAAGGGACTCCTTCATCTTCTCCTTCTTCTTAGGTCTGTGGCCTGCCAGGAAATCTTCCATTGCCTGGGCACAGCTTTCAAACACCATGCTGTCTTCTCTCCGTTTGATCAGGTTCACATCCTAAACCTGTTCAGGCCCTTTTTCATGTGCTAGGTTAACATTGTAGGTTATGCCACCTTCATCTACCTTGCGCCCAAGCTCACTAACCAAAGAACCCCGTGGAGACTGCTTATCTGCATCTGGTTTGTGTGGTACACCTTCTAGCACTGCCTCATTTTTCTGCACGTTTATCACAGTAGGTTACCACAGCCTCACTTCAACTCATGTATGAGCACTTTGGCATCAAGTTCATAAGTCCCAGTTCCCCCTGGAGTATCACACTCAGTGAGAGCTACTGGACAGTTCATGCTATCCCCATGAATGTCCCGCACATAGTTCCCAGCCACCCGGCTGGCAGGTATCAGGATCACCTGGCTCTCTGCGTCCAACAACACCTGAACTGGACTGCCTTTCTCCATAAGGTCACACATTTGTGCAGCAGTCTCTAGTCCTGGTGTTTTTACACGAACTGGCTCGGCAGATAGCAACTGCTGCCGGCTCATACCACAACTCAGGGCTTCTGAGGTATTAGGGCACTGGTCAGAAACATGCCCAACCTCCAGAGCCCCGCTGTCATGGTGCCTCCTGTGACAGATGTCAGGAGATCAAGGAGACTGGCAGAGTGTGGAGGAATCTAACAGCCTCTTTGATTACTCTTGATTCAATGTTGATGTTGTTGTTAATGACCACATCAATTGTTTCAGGTGTGGCTTAGTAGTCAATACTTCTACCCTATTTAGTCTTTTCCCACCCTTCTGACTGTGCAGTAAGATAGCTTCATTTGGTTTTGGAAGAGCTGATGTGTGGTTCTCTCTGGAGTTCCTGCTCATCCAGCTCACTACAGAAGTTAAGTGTTGCGTTTGTGTTTTGTTTTCCCTTACTTGTGGGTTGTTACTAGGCCTTAGGGAGACACTTGTTTCTTCATCTGGGAAGGAACAGGTTGTCTCAGTCCTGCCAATATCCACAGGGCTCTTTAGGGTCTCCAGGGTCCTAGTTTACAGGGTATGGGTATTCCTACCTTCAAGGGGTGCCCATACGGTTAGGAGTCAGGGCCAGGAGTAGGGTTCTCTAGGAGGTGACCTTTTCCTTTCCCTAGCGTTGAGGCCTAGTGGCTTTCCCTTTCCCTCCTGGTTGTCAGTGTGGTGTTTCCTTCTATACCTCATAAGTGACACCCGCTCACTATCACTTTGTCTGCTATACAAGTAATAACTGAAAAGCTGTTATCCACTGTCGTCACAGGTGCAGTCACCTCGGAAGATGAGTGACCTCCAGGTACCTCTCTACCAAGTACATGCAGACTCCACAATAGCTGCAGCGACTTCTGATTTCGCAATCCTGCTTCCTCTTATGCGGGCTAGCATGGGATCCTTGAGATTCGCCATCCCCCAGTAACTTCTGGTAACTGACGATATAGATAAAGCTGTCATTTTCTCCAGGTAGTGGTTGCTCCTAACAACATCACTACGGTTTCTCTGCACATCCTCTCCAGGACTCGGTACTCACTGACAGAGAGCATATGCACTTCGGAATGCCACACTGCTCTCCCTATCACTTGGTTCCCGTTGGTTGCCCTTAGCAACGGCCCACATCTTTGTCTCTGGAACTCCAACCGCAGAACTTGAAGCACTCTCTCCGCTCCATAGCTGCCAAAATAAGGGAAAGTCCTTGCCCAGTATGAACTCTACCCTCAGGGTCTCACATTTCCAGAGCTCCCACTGTACAGAGCCATGGTCTGTCACAAAGGTCAGTGACACAGTAGTATTTGTCTCTGGCCCCCTCATTAGAAAGTCCAGAACTTCGGGCAGGACCCGAGACACTTGTTGACGGGAGTCTAGAATGACCCCCAGCGGGATTCCCCTGATCACTAACTCACAGGATCTTTCCGATGGGCTCCACCAACCCGCAGCCATTTCCACTGGTTAGTCTCTATCACTGGGCTTCTGGCCCTTGAACTCACCACACAACTTTTCTTTGCAAAACAGAAAAAAAATCCAGAAATGACACAAGCAGTTTTTTGGCAGCACCTGCTCTTTTCTGTGATGTAATTGCCCCTAGCAACCACTTTGCCCTTTTACTTTCTGTTAGGTCCGTTCAGCATGGACATAGCATGCATCCTCCACCAATTGCAAGGGATCGCTTTCTCTCAGGGGTTTTGAAGCACAGATTTCTTCCTCAGACAAGGGTTTTAGTGTCCAAACAGTGCTTTATTGTGGTGCACCAGCATAAACAAAGCAAAAGAAACAAACACCTGCCCATCTGGGCACTACCTATTACACAAATAACATATCCCTGTCTCACCTTGTACAACACAGTTCAGACCCATGATCAGATGCGGCTTTCCCAGCCCAACCTCCAGCAGCCTCCAGGCTGCTCCCACACCAGTGTCTCTTGGGGTATGGTGGTCTAAAAGTCTTCCCGACGCTGACCTTGCGACCCTCTTCCTTATGCAGCCTTGTGGTCTCTCAGCCCTTCCGGCTCAGACCACACAGAACCACTCCAGGCTTCTGTGTGCAAGACACCACCCCCTCTCCATTTATCCCCCGGTGATTACTACACCTGGTCTTGCTTCAGACCTGGTAATTGTGGAGAAGACAAAGCAAATCCTGCCATATATCTCCCCTAACAATCATGAGGCCTGTCACTGCCTCACAATAAATATATTCACAAGTACATTTCATTACTTAGAATGGCTTATTTTGTCTTGGGATCAATCATTATGAGAAATAAATGAAGACTTGGGTAGTGTGGTTTGGGACCGTGGGCGGTGGGAGAGGGAGAGAGAGCAGGGATTGTTTTTTTTGTTTTTTAGAGCAGACAGCGAATAAGGAAATTGGGGGGTGGGGTTATATAATGTATGATATTAAATGTTTGTAATAATAACTTTGTATGATGGAAAAAAAACAAAAACAAAGATTTATATGGGAAAAAAAAACTATGCCATTATTGTACGTTATTTGTGTTTGCAGAGTGCTGTTGCATTGTGTTTCTAGCCATGGTGGCGTGCACCTGCGCATTGGCATGTGCTGACTGACCTCCTTTTTCTTGCAGTTGTACTAAGCTGGAGGTGTGGCTGATTCCTGTTGGTGGAGCACTCCTGACTAGCCTGTCTGCTAATTTTAATTAGGCCTCATGCACACGACCATTCCGTTTTTTGCGGTCCGCAAATCGCGGATCCGCAAATTGCGGATCCGCAAAACACAGAAGCCGCACGTGTGCCTTCTGCAATTTGCGGAACGGAACAGGCGGCCCATTGTAGAAATGCCTGCAAATGCCTGCCCGCAAAACGGACAAGAATAGGACATGTTATATTTTTTTTGCAGAGCCATGGAACGGAGCAACGGATGCGGACAGCACACGGAGTGCTGTCCGCATCTTTTGCGGGCCCATTGAAGTGAATGGGTCCTCACCCGAGCAGCAAAAACTGTGGCTCGGTTGTGGACCAGAACAACGGTTGTGTGCATGATGCCTTAGTGTAAGACCCCTTGCAGACGAGCATGAGCGGATTAGGTCCGGATGCGTTCAGTGAAAAATGCTCCATTTCGCAAGCAAGTTCATTCCGTTTTTTATGCGACCGCGTTCAGTTGTTCAGTGGGTGCAATGCGATTCAATGCGTTTTGCACGCGCGTGATAAAAAAACTGAAGGTATACAAACATCTTTTAGCAACCATCCGTGAAAAACGCATCGCATCCCCACTTGCTTGCGGATGCCATGCGATTTTCACGCAACCCCATTCACTTCTATGGGGCAAGCGTTGCGTAAAAAAAAAGCTGAATATAGAACATGCTGCAGTTTTTACGCAACGCACAAGTGATGCGTGAAAACCAGCGTTCATATACACAGACCCATTGAAATGTATGGGTCCGTATTCAGTGCGGATCACGCATTGCACCCACGCGGAAAAATAGCTTGTGTGAAAGGGGCCTAAGTATAAAGCTGTAGCCTGCTCTCATTCCATTTATTGGAAGCCATCTGGCACTAGGAGAGGTTTAGAGTGGGCTCAGCATGCATGTTGGTACCTGCATTCCCTGGATTTAATGGAGGCCATTATGGCACCAAAAATGGTAAAAGGCAGAGTGGACCCAGCATGCATATGGAACATGCATTCCCTGAAATTTATGGTGGTCATTATGGCACATAACAGGTAGTACTTATTGTTAGGTTCCTGTCTTACAGAGATTGCCTTGACGTTTGGCAGATGGGCACAAATAATTTTGAACAAAATGTATTTGCCAAGAATCTCAAATTTACAAAATAAGTGTAGCAATAGCACCAGAATATTCTCTATATTAATGGCATTACTGTACGTTATTTGTGTCTGCAGAGTACTGTAGCATTGTGTTTTTTTCTTTGTATTTCTAGTTATGGTGACGTGCACCTGTGCATTGGGATGTGCTGACTGACCCCCTTTTTTTTTTTGCCCTAAACCGTTCCATTGTCGTTCTGGGTGTATGTTTAGGATCATTATCCTGCTGAAAGGTGAACCTCCACCCCAGTTCCAAGTCTTTTGCAGCCTGTAACAGGTTTCCTCCATGATTGCCTTAAATTTAGCTCCATCCATCCTATCTTTCCATCAACTCTGACCGGCTTCACTGTCAAGCATCCCCACATTATGATGCTACTACCACCATGTTTCACAGTGGGGAAGGTGTGTTCAATTTGATATGCAATGTTAGTTATGCAGGAGTACAGGGTTAGAAGCTAAATTGCCTTCCCCTGCAGTGCTAGCAGATTGTCACCTGCGGCAAGAGTATCACTTTGCCTCATAAATTATGCACTCTAGTGATGGACGAACATCGGCCGGGACGATTCGCAAACACGATCAAATGTTCACGAACCGCAAGTTCGCGGCGGGCCCCATTCACTTTAATAGCAGGCGAACCTGAAAAGCCTTCAGGTCATTATTGCAGCCAACAAATACTTACAAGAAGTGCACAAATCGTCCTACAACATGGACAGTAATATACCAGAGGGGGATCAATGGCAAAAATTCCCACAAAAAATATGTATTTTAATCAGGGGCCATTTTTGAGAGGCTGAAAGGGAAACTGTCAAAAATGTGGCCTGCTGGAGCCTAGAAAAATATCCAAATAACATTGGATTAAAAACATGGCTAACAAAATCCCCCCTCTTGAAAAAAACACAAATGATAATAGTTGAAATTCGATAACACGTGGTCGTCACAGGTGTTGAATTCCTCCGAGGTACCAAACATTAGGCAGTCACCGGACAGAAAAGGCATTTTATGCCGCTGTATTTACCTAAGACAGGGACTATTTTTTGTTCTGGGTGGTGGCGTATATTTGTGGGCTGTCATGAGGAAATTCAATTAAACGTGGTCGTCACAGGTGTCAAATTCCTCAGAGATCCATGCCTCATTCATTTTTAGAAATTTGAGGTAGTCCACACTGTCGTGAGCTAGGCGAGTACGCTTATCGGTCACGATCCCCCTGCTGCCCTGAACGTCCTTTCGGACAGGACACTCAACGAGGGGTCAGCCAAGAGTTCCTTGGCAAATTGTGCCAGCTCTGGCCTCAGGTCAAGCCTGCACACCCAGTAGTCCAGGGGTTCCTCGCTTCTCAGAGCATCCACATCAGCCGTTACCCGATATAGTCGGACACCTGTCGGTCTAGGCGTTCCCTGAGGCTAGATCCAGAGGGCGGCTGTCGATGGGTTGCATGCAAGAATGATCTCATATCCGAAGTGACCAACACATCTTCAAACCTCCCTCTTCTTGCAGGCGCGGTAGGATTGGTACCCGCATCTGTTTCGCTGTGGGTGGAAATTCCTCTGCCAGAGCCCGCAAAAGCAGAATGCAGCATCTCTCGTAGTAGGGCCTGGAAATGCTGCATTCTGCAAGCCCTCTGTGATGCTGGAAACATGTCCACCATTTTGTGTTTGTATCGGGGATATAAGTACGTTGCCACCCAGTACTGGTCCTTGCCCTTTATGCTTTTTATACTGGGGTCCCTCTTCAAACACTGGAGCATGAACGCCCCCATTTGCACTAAATTGGAAGTGGAGGAGTGCCCTGGCTCCTGCTCATAGCCCAGGAGAATGTCATCCTCGGTCTCCTCCCCCCAGCCACGGACAACACCAGGGATCCCCAAAAAGTTTGAAGTCCCCCTCAAAGCCTGCTCTTCTTGCTCCTCCTCCTCCACCCCCAAGCCGCCATCCTCCTCTAACTCCTCTTCAGACTCCTGCTGCCTTGTCTCAGATGGAGTATCTCCCCCTAGGAATTCATTCAGCATTGCAACTTCCTCATCTTCCTGCTCCTCGATGGCTTTATCAATGACAAGATGCAATGCATGCTCCAGAAAGAAGGAGTAAGGTACAATGTCACTGATGGCGCCCTGGCTGCGACTGACCAGCTTGGTGATCTCATCAAATGGCCGCAGAAGTCTGCATGCGTCGCGCATGAGCAGCCACTGACGCAGTGAAAAAAAAACAAGCTCCCCAGAACCTGTCCTGCCACAGAATTCGTACAGGTAGTCGTTAACCACAAGTTTCTGCTGGAGAAGCCTATCAAGCATATACAAGGTGGAGTTCCAGTGCGTCGGGCAGTCACAAATCAGACATCTGACGGGCAAGTGGTGTTGCCACTGAACGTCAGCAAGGCGAGCCATGGCCGTGTAAGATCTTCTAAAATGGCAAGACGTCCTGGACCCCGGGGTATTTGGCAACGAATCGCTGCACGACTAAGTTCAGGACGTGTGCCATGCACGGCACGTGTGTCATTTTGCCCTGTTTCAGCGCGCTCAGCAGATTGGCACCGTTGTCGCACACCACTTTATCAACTGTCAAATTGAGCGGGGTTAGCCACTGATCGGCCTGTGACCGAAGAGCTGAAAGGAGTGCAGGACCAGTGTGGCTCTTGGCTTCCAGGCACAACAGCCGCAGCACAGCATGCCAATGTCTCACCTGGTACATTGAATAGGTTCTGGGGAGCTTGGGGGGTGCAGCGGAAGAGGCGGTAGCAGTGGAAAAGGAGAAGTCAGCCGAGGAGGAAACGGAGGTTGGAGTAGGAGGAGGAGAAGAAGAGGCAGGCCTGCATGCAATCCGTGGTGGTAACACCAAATCCACATGGGTGCCATGGGTTACATGCTTGACGGCCGTCAGAAGGTTCACCCAGTGGGCAGTAAAAGTTATGTACTTTCCCTGCCCGTGTTTGCTAGACCACGTGTCTGTGGTCAGATGTATCTTGGCACTGACACTGTGTACCAGAGATACATTCACTTACAGCTAAACTTGGCCATATAGCTCTGGGATGCCCTTCTGGGAGAAATATTTCCTTCTGGGAACCTTCCATTGCGGTGTGCCAATGGCCACAAATTTTCTAAAGGCCTCCAAGTCCACCAATTTATATGGCAGCAGTTGGAGGGCTAGCAGTTCCGAAAAGCCAGCGGTCAGCCGTTGGGCAAGAGGATTATCCGGCGTCATCTTTTTTTTAGGTTCGAACTTTTGGGCCACGGAAGCCTGCCTTGTGCCAAAAGAACGCGACGAAGGCACGGTGGAAGGTGGAGTGGAGGACAAATGGGAGGAAAGTGGAGAAGGAGAAGAGGCAGGACGTGGAGTACCAGGAGTGTGGCTTTAAGAACTGTTTAAGTTAAAGACTTTGTGATTGCCTCTATACTGCGTCCGCTAGCCTGTCTACCAGAGCACAACCCCACACTGCGCATCGGTAAGATCTGGGAATTGATGGGAAAATAATTCCTCTGACTCGAGTGGAGGGGCTTTGGTAATGGTGGTGGTGTCTTTGAGGGTGCTCACAGCAGAGAGTGAGGAGGGTGCAGATACAGAGGTTGAGGACGGTGCAGAGGTGGAAGGCTTCAGTGAGCCACTCAACCAACTATGGTGCGTCCTTTGACGTAACCGCATGCACCTTCTCCGACTTCCCACTTAGGCTCCGGCCTGGTGCACCAGCCCGACCCCTACCACCCCTGCAGAATGGCCTGCCTCTTCCTCTGCCTGTCATTTTCAAAATTACACTGTGACAAAGTCCCTATAGAAGAGCAGTATTTCTGGAAGCAGGTATATAGAACCGAGGATTTAAAGGGTTGCAACAGTGTCGCTCAGTGGATGCTATATGTAAAAGCAGCGGTATCGCGGCAGAACCACAAAATCTGCCGCACAAGGGAAGACAATGTGATATATTATAATACTGCGCTTAAGGACATATTATGATAAGTATTGATGTACAGGTATTGCAGATATATTGTATCTGGCACACGAAGGTATATCAATGTACAGGTACTTAGCTGGTTTTAAACAGTGTACCTGAAATGAAGGCTTCTATTTGTGTGCTTCTGTTCACGTCCCCGTACTTGAAGTAGAAGTATTTTCTTCTTTACTTTTATTTCTGCACTTGGTCTTTCTTGATGCTGGGAGTCAGGATCAGTCCAGGTGTAATGTAGTTTGGCGTGCTGCCTCGTGCCCCGGCCGGTGGCGCGCTGCTGCCGCAGATGGAGGTGTATACAGAGGAGTGGTTAGCGCTCACTTGGAGCTTGTGAGTGACGTCACTTACAGCGATCATCAATGACCACCAGTACCAGGTATCTCTTTCTCCGACGCATTTCGAACAGACGCTGTTCTTCCTCAGGGAGTGTTACCTGGCTGCTCACGCTCCCTCTTTTTATGCGCTTCTCCAGAGCTTTAACCCCTTCCCTGCCGATCCTGCATGAATTCATCACCAGTCATTTATTCGAAAGCAAACAGTTCTATCTCCGCATTTAAACCATTGGGTATTACGGTGTCCATGTTAAATATCCACTTTGATTCTTTTTTAGACATTTCCTTAATGTAGTCCCCTCTCCTCTTGTTTGGCTGTATTGTTTCAACCCCGCAGAAATGGGACCCAGCAAAACTACCCCCATGCTTTACATTGTAGTGGCGCGATAATGGATGACCTTCATATTTTCTGTTTATATTGTATATGTGCTCCCCTATTCTTTTCTTTAGGGTTCTTTTGGTGCGACCCACATAAATCTTATTGCAGGGGCATGTTAAAGTGTAAATAACTCCTTTGCTGTTACAGGTGATGAAGTGTTTTATAGTTTGTTTATAGGTTCCCTCCGTATTGCTTATTTGTGTTATTGTTTTCTTGTTTTTGGATATTTTCCATCCTCTGCACATTTTACACGGATAGAAATCGCCTTTTTTCCCTTCTTTTTGTTTTTGTTTTTTCCCCTCTATATTTATTCCTGTACATCTACCTGTAGATGCAATTATGTTACCTACATTTTGTGCCCTTCGGAACACAAATTTTGGGTCTTTGGGGATAATTTCTCCTATTATTTTATCCTCTTTAAGGATGTCCCAGTGTTTTTTTATTATTTTTTTGAAAATTGGTACTTGATCACTGTATGGTGTAATGATGGGCGGTATTTTTGCGTTAATTTCAGTCTCTGGAGTTTTTATATTGTTCTTATTTTCTGTTAGTAAAGTCTGTCTATTTAATTGGTTTATCTCAGATTTTTGTTCTGACAATTTTATTGTATCATACCCCTTGTATTCCAATTTTTTCTGTAAAATTTCTGCCTCGCTCTCATATTCCCCTATTTTTGTACAATTCCTTCTTAGTCTCATGAACTGACTACGCGGGATATTTTCCAACCATCTGGGAAGGTGGCAGCTGTTAATGGCAATGAAGCTGTTTCCATCAGTTGGCTTACTGTAGGTTCTGGTGAGTAGTTTGTCCCCTTCTACATAAATAGATAAATCTAAAAAGTTGATTTCTTTTCTGCTGTATGTTCAACTAAATTCTAGATAAAAATCATTTTTATTAATATCATTTAAAAATTCCAGCAGCTTTGTTTCCCCCCCATCCCATATAAAAATAATATCATCTATAAAACGCCGCCAGAGGACGAGACCCGCACGGGGGGCGCCACTTGGGTGGATGAATAGTTCCTCCCACCACCCAACATACAAGTTTGCGAACCCCGGTGCGAATCTCGTCCCCATCGCGGTCCCCAACGTCTGGAGGTAAAAGTTTTCATTGTATAAAAAATAATTTTTTGTTAAAATGAACGTGATGCAGTCTCCCAAGAAATTTACTTGTGCTTCAGGCATTTCCCCTTTTGTTTTTAGGAAATGTTGAACGGCGTCTACTCCTTTTTTATTTTCTATCACAGTGTATAGAGATTTTACGTCCAGTGTGCCAATTATGTAGTTGTTTTTCCATTCTATGTTGTTTAGAATTTGTAAAGTGTGTTGAGTATCTTTGAGGTAGGTTGGAAGTACCTGTACATATGGCTGTAATTGTTGGTAGATGTATCTGGACAGTGGGCTAGTGAGGCAGTCTATACCGGACACTATTGGTCTCCCTGGTGGTTTTTCCGTATTTTTATGTATTTTGGGATTATGGCATAGCACAGCAATTTTTGGATGATCATTATTTATAAAAGCCGCTTCTTTTTTATTTAAAATCCCTGTGTCTGTCCCTTTTCGAACCAATCCTTTAAGTTGTTTTTTAAAAATCTCAGTGGGGTCATTTTTTTATTTTTTATATGTTCTTACATCACTTAGAATGTTTTCTGCTTCTCCCTTGTAGTCCTCGGTATTCATTAGGACTATGCCCCCCCCCCTTGTCCGCTGGACGTATAATAATATTATGGTTTTTCTGCATAGTGGAAATGGCCTTCTTTTCCTCCTCCGAAATATTACACATGTATTGAGGTTTTTTTGGATAATGAATTTTTCTTATCTCTCTTGTCACCTGATTCATAAAACTGTTTAATGCCGAGGAGTATTCCTGTAAAGGGTTATATTTTGATTTCGGTTTTAGATCAGTATGTTTGAAACCGTTTGTTAGCTCCTCCTCTTTTTCTTGTTTTTCCGTATATTGATTTTTTTGAGACAATTGGCTAAGGATTTTTTTCAGGTCCGAAAAAATACAAACAAAAAAGGTGATGCAGAGGGGGGAAATTCTCCAAAAAAGAGAAAAAATTAATAGGGGAAACAGAAACGGATGAAAAATGGGGACAAAAAGTATATAATCTGAGTAACCATGTTTTAAAACCAGGAGAGGAAAAAATCCTCAAAAAGGGACTCAAATTTGCCCCCACGGTGTACCTCAATAAATTTCAGGCCTTCATTGGGGTCAGAAAATTTATGAGACACCTAGCTTTGAAAAAATACTTTATAAAAAAATCTGCAAACCATTTCCACTATGCAGAAAAACCATAATATTATTATACGTCCAGCGGACAAGGGGGGGGGGGGGCATAGTCCTAATGAATACCGAGGACTACAAGGGAGAAGCAGAAAACATTCTAAGTGATGTAAGAACATATAAAAAATGTAAAAATGACCCCACTGAGATTTGTAAAAAACAACTTAAAGGGCTGGTTCAAAAAGGGACAGACACAGGGATTTTAAATAAAAAAGAAGCGGCTTTTATAAATAATGATCATCCAAAAATTGCTGTGCTATACCATAATCCCAAAATACATAAAAATACGGAAAAACCACCAGGGAGACCAATAGTGTCTGGTATAGACTGCCTCACTAGCCCACTGTCCAGATACATCGACCAACAATTACAGCCATATGTACAGGTACTTCCAACCTACCTCAAAGATACTCAACACACTTTACAAATTCTAAACATAGAATGGAAAAACAACTACATAATTGGCACACTGGACGTAAAATCTCTATACACTGTGATAGAAAATAAAAAAGGAGTAGACGCCGTTCAACATTTCCTAAAAACAAAAGGGGCAATGCCTGAAGCACAAGTAAATTTCTTGGGAGACTGCATCACGTTCATTTTAACAAAAAATTATTTTCTATACAATGAAAACTTTTACCTCCAGACGTGGGGGACCGCGATGGGGACGAGATTCGCACCGGGGTTCACAAACTTGTATGTTGGGTGGTGGGAGGAACTATTCATCCACCCAAGTGGCGCCCCCCGTGCGGGTCTCGTCCTCTGGCGGCGTTTTATAGATGATATTATTTTTATTTGGGATGGGGGGGAAACAAAGCTGCTGGAATTTTTAAATGATATTAATAAAAATGATTTTTATCTAGAATTTAGTTCAACATACAGCAGAAAAGAAATCAACTTTTTAGATTTATCTATTTATGTAGAAGGGGACAAACTACTCACCAGAACCTACAGTAAGCCAACTGATGGAAACAGCTTCATTGCCATGAACAGCTGCCACCTTCCCAGATGGTTGGAAAATATCCCGCGTAGTCAGTTCATGAGACTAAGAAGGAATTGTACAAAAATAGGGGAATATGAGAGGGAGGCAGAAATTTTACAGAAAAAATTGGAATACAAGGGGTATGATACAATAAAATAGTCAGAACAAAAATCTGAAATAAACCAATTAAATAGACAGACTTTACTAACAGAAAATAAGAACAATATAAAAACTCCAGAGACTGAAATTAACGCAAAAATACCGCCCATCATTACACCATACAGTGATCAAGTACCAATTTTCAAAAAAATAATAAAAAAACACTGGGACATCCTTAAAGAGGATAAAATAATAGGAGAAATTATCCCAAAGACCCGAAATTTGTGTTCCGAAGGGCACAAAATGTAGGTAACATAATTGCATCTACAGGTAGATGTACAGGAATAAATATAGAGGGAAAAAAACAAAAACAAAAAGAAGGGAAATAAGGCGGTTTCTATCCGTGTAAAATGTGCAGAGGATGGAAAATATCCAAAAACAAGAAAACAATAACACAAATAAGCAATACGGAGGGAACCTATAAACAAACTATAAAACACTTCATCACCTGTAACAGCAAAGGAGTTATTTACACTTTAACATGCCCCTGCAATAAGATTTATGTGGGTCGCACCAAAAGAACCCTAAAGAAAAGAATAGGGGAGCACATATACAATATAAACAGAAAATATGAAGGTCATCCATTATTGCGCCACTACAATGTAAAGCATGGGGGTAGTTTTGCTGGGTCCCATTTCTGCGGGGTTGAAACAATACAGCCAAACAAGAGGGGAGGGGACTACATTAAGGAAATGTCTAAAAAAGAATCAAAGTGGATATTTAACATGGACACCCTAATACCCAATGGTTTAAATGCAGAGATAGAACTGTTTGCTTTCGAATAAATGACTGGTGATGAATTCATGCAGGATCGGCAGGGAAGGGGTTAAAGCTCTGGAGAAGCGCATAAAAAGAGGGAGCGTGAGCAGCCAGGTAACACTCCCTGAGGAAGAACAGCGTCTGTTCGAAACGCGTCGGAGAAAGAGATACCTGGTACTGGTGGTCATTGATGACCGCTGTAAGTGACGTCACTCACAAGCTCCAAGTGAGCGCTAACCACTCCTCTGTATACACCTCCATCTGCGGCAGCAGCGCGCCACCGGCCGGGGCACGAGGCAGCACGCCAAACTACATTACACCTGGACTGATCCTGTCTCCCAGCATCAAGAAAGACCAAGTGCAGAAATAAAAGTAAAGAAGAAAATACTTCTACATCAAGTACGGGGACGTGAACAGAAGCACACAAATAGAAGCCTTCATTTCAGGTACACTGTTTAAAACCAGCTAAGTACCTGTACATTGATATACCTTCGTGTGCCAGATACAATATATCTGCAATACCTGTACATCAATACTTATCATAATATGTCCTTAAGCGCAGTATTATAATATATCACAAGGTATATAGAACCCCTTAATCAGATTTTTTTTGGGGGGGCAACTGTTATATCACACCAGTTGCAATTAGTTGTTTTAATGACGTTTGTCCCTCTGTATAGCTGCGGTATCTCAGCAGAACTGCACACAAATGCTGCACTATACAAATTATATTATTAGGTATATCACACCCCTACCTCAATCAGATTTTTTGGGGGGCAAGTGGTATATCACACCAGTTGCAATTAGTTGTTTAAATATCGTTTGTCCCTCAGTATAGAAACATAGAAACATAGAATGTGTCGGCAGATAAGAACCATTTGGCCCATCTAGTCTGCCCAATATACTGAATACTATGAATAGCCCTTGGCCCTATCTTATATGAAGGATGGCCTTATGCCTATCCCATGCATGCTTAAACTCCTTCACTGTATTTGCAGCTGCCACTTCTGCAGGAAGGCTATTCCATGCATCCACTACTCTCTCAGTAAAGTAATACTTCCTGATATTACTTTAAAACCTTTGCCCCTCTAAATTAAAACTATGTCCTCTTGTAGCAGGTTTTCTTCTTTTAAATATTCTCTCCTCTTTTACCTTGTTGATTCCCTTTATGTATTTAAAAGTTTCTATCATATCCCCTCTGTCTCGTCTTTCTTCCAAAGCTATACATGTTAAGGTCCTTTAATCTTTCCTGGAAAGTTTTATCCTGCAATCCATGTACTAGTTTAGTAGCTCTTCTCTGAACTCTCTCCAAAGTATCAATATCCTTCTGGAGATATACAGTATAGTGGGGCGCCAGTTACACGTGACCAATAATTACAAGGATGGCACTAAGGAACAGTATACAGATTATTCACAACCGCTCAAATAGCAGTTCTATTGGTGCTAAGATAGAGCTATATAGAAAACATACCATACTGTGATGGAATAATAAAAATAAATTAAGTCAAGGGACTTACTTCACCAGGGAGGAGGATGAACAGGATAAGCTCAAGACACCTGTCCTCCTTACCTCCCTCGCCGAGGTCGCCTGTAAGATGGATACACACCCCGTCCTCGGCGGGTGTGTATCCATCTTACAGGCGACCTCGGCGAGGGAGGTAAGGAGGACAGGTGTCTTGAGCTTATCCTGTTCATCCTCCTCCCTGGTGAAGTAAGTCCCTTGACTTAATTTATTTTTATTATTCCATCACAGTATGGTATGTTTTCTATATAGCTCTATCTTAGCACCAATAGAACTGCTATTTGAGCGGTTGTGAATAATCTGTATACTGTTCCTTAGTGCCATCCTTGTAATTATTGGTCACGTGTAACTGGCGCCCCACTATACTGTATTTGTTCTGTTGCGTATGGCACATTGTCCATGTCCCTGCGCCTTGTCTCTTTTTAAGTGGGCAGCTGCCTTGCACTGTGGCCAGTCTATCACAAGCTGGTAATTTGACGCTAGTTTCAAGTTCTCCTCTGGCGCTTCATCCCTCCTATTCTCCTCTCCCTGTCCCAATCCCCCTCCCCACAAATCCACTCCAATTTTTTCTTTTATCTTTTACGTACTTCTGGAGATATGGTCTCCAGTACTGAGCACAATACTCCAAATGAGGTCTCACTAGTGCTCTGTAGAGTGGCATGAGCACCTCCCTCTTTCTACTGGTAATGCCTCTCCCTATACACACAAACATTCTGCTAGCATTTCCTGTTGCTCTATGACATTGTCTGCCTACCTTTAAGTCTTCTGAAATAATGACCCCTAAATCCCTTTCCTCAGATACTGAGGTTAGGACTGTATCACTGATTTTATATTCTGCTCTTGGTTTTTTCCGCCCCAGGTGCATTATCTTGCACTTATCAACATTAAATTTTAGTTGCCAGATTTTTGACCATTTCTCTAGTTTTCCTAAATCCTTTTCCATTTGGTGTATCCCTCTAGGAACATCAACCCTGTTACAAATCTTTGTGTCATCAGCAAAAAGACACACCTTACCATCGAGGCCTTCTGCAATTTCACTGATAAAGATATTAAACAATATGGGTCCCAGAACAGATCCCTGAGGTACCACACTGGTAACAAGACCATGGTCTGAATATACTCCATTGACTACAACCTTCTGTTTTCTGTCATTTAGCCACTGCCTAATCCATTCAACAATATGGGAGTCCAAGCACAAATACTGCAATTTATTGATAAGCCTTCTATGTGGGACAGTATCAAAAACCTTACTAAAGTCTAGATAAGCGATGTCTACTGCACCTCCGCCATCTATTATTTTAGTCACCCAATCGAAAAAATCAATAAGATTAGTTTAACATGATCTCCCTGAAGTAAACCCATGCTGTTTTTCATCTTTCAATCCATGGGATTTTAGATGTTTCACAATCCTCTCCTTAAGTATGGTTTCCATTAATTTCCCAACTATTGATGTCAGGCTTACTGGCCTATAGTTGCCCGATTACTCACTACTACCTTTCTTGTGAATGGGCACAACATTTGCTAATTTCCAATCTTCTGGGACGACTCCTGTTACCAGTGATTGGTTAAATAAATCTGTTAATGGTTTTGCTAGTTCACCGCTAAGCTCTTTTAATAGCTTTGGGTGTATCCCATCAGGCCCCTGTAAATTCTTTGTATTAATTTTACACAGCTGACTTAGAACCTCTTCCTCTGTAAAGACACATGCATCAAAAGATTCATTAGTCTTCCTTCCTAACTGAGGTCCTTTTCCTTCACTTTCCTTTGTAAAAACTGAACAGAAGTATTCATTGAGGCAGTCAGCTAGTTCTTTATCTTCTTCCATATACCTTCCTTCTTTTGTTTTTAAGTTGGTAATTCCTTATTTTATTTTATTTTTTCATTTATGTATCTGAGGAATTTTATTTTTTCACTGACAGATAATTTCTCTTCTGCCTGTGCTTTAGAAGCTCTTATAACTTGTTTGGCCTCTCTCTGCCTAATCTTATAAATTTGCCTGTCATCCTCGTTTTTTTTATTTTTATAATTAATAAATGCTATCTTTTTGTTTTTAATGATTTTGGCCACTTCTGCTGAGTACCACAGTGGTCTCTTCCTTTTTTTGCTTTTACTGACAAGCCTAATGCAATTATCTGTTGCCTTCAATAGTGCCACTTTTAAGTAGTCCCATTTCTCCTGGACTCCATTGAAACTGTTCCAATCTGATAGGGACTCGTATACCACTAATCTAATTTTAGAAAAATCAGTTTTTCTAAAATCTAAAACTTTTGTTTTTGTGTGGTGTGACTCAGTCACTGTACTTATAGTAAACCACACTGACTGGTGATCACTAGATCCCAAGCCTTCCCCTACAGTAATATCAGATACTAAATTCCCATTTGTGAATACTAAATCTAAAATGGCCTCCTTCCGGGTTGGCTCCTCAACTACTTGCTGTAGAGATAATCCCAGTAGGGAATTTAGAATATCTGTACTCCTGGCAGAACTAGCTATTTTGGTTTTCCAGTTTACATCAGGAAGATTAAAGTCTCCCATAATGATAACTTCCCCTTTCAATGTCATTTTAGCTATTTACTCATCTAATTCTTTGACTTGGCTAGGTGGTCTATATATCACACCTACACGAGTTACCTTATGATTATCAAGCTGCAAGGTAACCCAAACTGACTCTAAATTGGTCTCGCTAACTTGTATTAAATTGCCTTCTCTGTCTTTCCTATATAGAGAGAACCCTGGTATCGTTATATCCCAGTCATTACTCCCATTGAACCATGTCTCAGTAACAGCCACTAAATCTATATTCTCAGATGCCATTATAGACTCAAGTTCATTGATCTTTTTCCCTAAACTGCGAGCATTTGTAGACAAGACTCTGAGCTTGTCATTTTTTAACCTATGTGCTACTGGCAATTTCTGGCATTGTTCCGTGGGGCAGTCGGACTGCTGGATTATCACTCTTTTGCCCCCCTTTCCTACTTTAAATGCTCCTTAGCAAATACTTTGAATTGTTCACTGAGGACATTTGTTCCCTTGAAAGAAAGATGCAAACCATCTGTCTTGTACAGTTCTTTCCCATTCCAACGAGAACTAACATGAGACACAAAGCCAAACCCTTGGTTCAGACACCATTCACCAAGCCATACATTGAATTCCTTAATGCGCATCTTCCTGTCATGCTGAAGGTTATGCACAGGCAAAACTGCAGAGAATGAAACAGTTGATGCAACCTCCCGTATATCATTTCCAAGTGTGTGAAAAGCTTCCTTCACGGTATCTCAGCAGAACCGCACACAAATGCTGCACAATACAAATGCACTATATAGGCAAAAAAAATATACCATGCAACAGCACTCTGCAAACCAAATAAAGTACAATGATGCCAAAATAATAGAAAGTATTCTGGTGCTAATGCTACGCTAATACATTTGAGAGGCTTGGCAAATCACTTTGTACAAAATAATTTGGGCCCGTCTGCCAAACTTCAAGGCGATCTCAGTAAGATGGGAACCTAACACTGAATACCACATTAACTGGTGCCATACTGGCCTCCATTACATTCAGGGAATGCAGGTTCCACATGCAAGCCGAGCCCACATTATATTATGCTTCTTATGGTGCCAAAATGGCCTCCATTATATTCTGGGGATGCAGGCTCCACATGCATGCTGAACTCACACTATATAATACCTCTTTGGTGCCGGCCTCCATTTTGTTCAATGAATGCAGGTTCCACTAGCATGCTGAGCCCACTTTGTATTCCACCTTTCCAGGTGGCAAATGGCTACCAACACATACAGGGAGAGTAGTCTACAGCTTTATAGCTATACTAATTAAAATCAGCCTATACGGCAGACAGGTTGATCAGGAGTGCACGACCACCAGAGTTAGCCACACCTCCAATACAAACTGCAAAGAAAAATTGATGGTGAGTCAGCACATCCAGTGCGCAGGTGCGCGTTGCCATGGCTGAAAGCCCAAAGGTAAAAAATATACAATGCAACAGCACTCTGCAAACCAAATAAAGTACAATGATGCCAAAATAATAGAAAGTATTCTGGTGCTAATGCTACGCTAATAAATTTGAGATGCTTGGCAAATCATTTTGTACAAAATTATTTGGGCCCGTCTGCCAAACGTCAAGGCGATCTCAGTAAGACGGGAACCTAACACTAAATACCACTTTAACTGGTGCTATACTGGCCTCCATTCCATTCAGGAAATGCAGGTTCCAAATGCATGCCAAGCTCACATTATAATATGCCTCTTATGGTGCCAAAATGGCCTCCATTATATTCAGGGGATGCAGACTCCACATGCATGCTGAACCCACACTATACAATACCTCTTTAATCGCCTTGACGTTTTGCAGATGGGCCCAAATAATTTTGTACAAAGTGATTTGCTAAGCATCTCAAATTTATTAGCGTAGCATTAGCACTGGAATACTTTCTATTATTTTGGCATCATTATACTATATTTGGTTTGCAGAGTGCTGTTGCATTGTATATTTTTTTGCCTTTGTGCTTTCAGCCATGGCAACGCGCACCTGCACACTGGATGTGCTGACTGACCCCCAGTTTCTTTGCAAATGCACTATATAGAAATTATATTCTAGGTATATCGCACCCTTGCCTAAATCAGATGTTTTTGGGGGCAACTGGTATATCACACCAGTTGCAATTAGTTGTTCCAGTGTCGTTTGTCCCTCTGTAAAGCTACGGTTTCTCAGCAGAACCGCACACAAATGCTGCACAATACAAATGCACTATATGGAAATTATATTATAGGTATATCACACCCCTGCCTCAATCAGATTTTTTGGGGGGCAACTGTTATATCACACCAGTTGCAACTAGTTGTTCCAATGACTTTTGTCCCTCTTTATAGCTGCGGTATCTGAGCAGAACCGCACACAACTGTTGCACAATACAAATGCACTATATAGAAATTATATTCCAGGTATATTGCACCCCTGCCTCAATCTGATTTTTTTGGGGGCAACTAGTATATCACACCAGATGCAATTAGTTGTTCCAATGTCATTTGTCCTTTTGTATAGCTGCGGTATCCCAGCAGAACCGCACACAAATGCTGCACAATACAAATGCACTATGTAGAAATTATATTATAGGTATATTACACCCCTGCCTCAATCAGATTTTTTGGGGGGCAACTGTTATATCACAGATGTTGCAGCTAGTTGTTCCAATGACTTTTGTCCCTCTGTATAGCTGCGGTATCTCAGCAGAACCGCACACAACTGTTGCACAAAACAAATGCACTACATAGAAATTATATTCTAGGTATATCGCGCCCCTGCCTCAATCAGATTTTACGTGGGACACCAAACACTCGGGCGCAGACAAAGCACACGGGATTACGAGGGGGGCAAGCGAATCAACTCAAAGGTAAGAGCCGTCAAGTACCGAAAAACACGTGGGACGCCGCGTATAGGTACATCAGCTAACAAATATCTGGCGATATTCTTGAGGTGCAGACGACAAGAGCGTGTAAGTGATTGAATATGGGGAACAAAGGAAAGATCAGAGTCAAATGTGGCCCCAATACAGCAGGCATGTTGCACAGGAGTTATGATAGTGCTGCAGACCGAAATTGAAATATCAAGTTTAGGTGAGTTAGTAGATGGGGGAAAGACAAGAAGTTCCGTTTTTGAGAGGTTCAGTTTTAGATACAGAGAGGACATGTTGTTAGAGACAGCTGCCAGACAATTAGTGGTGTTTTGGAGTAAACCAGGGGTGATGTCAGGGGATGAAGTGCATAGTTGGCTGTCGTCAGCATAGAGATGGTATCAAAAGCCACATCTACTAATAGTCTGTCCGATGGGGGCTGTATAGAGGGAGAAGAGTAGAGGACCTAGTACTGAGCCCTGAGGAACTCCAATATCAAGAGGAAGAGGAGAAGAAGAAGAGCCAGCGAATGATACACTAAAGGAGTGGCCAGAGAGATAGGAAGAGAACCAAGAGAGGGCAGTGTCCTTAAGGCCAATTGAGTGGAGCATGGTGAGGATGAGTTTATGGTCTACGGTATCGAACGCTGCAGAGAGATCCAACAGAATCAATAGCGAATAGTCACCATTTCTTTTTGCCATTAGGAGATCGTTAGACCCTTTAGTAAGGGCAGTTTCTGTAGAGTGAAGAGGGCGGAAGGCAGATTGTAATGGGTCAAGAAGAGAGTTTTCAGCAAGAGTAGACAAGACGTTCAAGGAGTTTAGAGATGAAGGGGAGGTTAGAAACAGGTTGGTAGTTTGCAGCACAGGTCGGGTCAAGAGATGGTTTCTTTAGTAGTGGGGTTATAATAGAGTGTTTGAAAGAGGAGGGAAAGATACCAGAAGAGAGAGAGGTTAAAAATTGTAGTTAGGTGAGTGATGACAGCTGGGGAGAGGGACTGGAGGAGGTGTGATGGAATAGGATCACTGCTACAGGTTGTGGGTCGAGAAGTAGAGAGAAGCCTGGAGACTTCTTCCTCTGCTATAGGGTCAAAAAAGGAGAGAGAGCATGTGGAGGAATTGGAGGGAGGAGGATTGAATTTATTTGGGGACTGGGACATTATTTCCTGCCGGATACTACCAATCTTGTCTCTGAAGTAAGTGGCCATGCCATCAGCGCAGAGGTCAGTGACAGGTTCTGGAACATTAGGGCTTAGAAGGGAGTGAAAAGTGTCAAAAAGTCGTTTTGGGTTATTCGAGAGTGAGGAGATGAGAAAGGTGAAGTACTTTTGTTTTGCAATATTGAGAGCCGAATTGTATGTTTTGAGCATAAATTTATAATGGAGGAAGTCTGCTGATATCAGAAATGAGCAGTCATAAGATGCCAGTGAACAAGTGTGTTCCAGGTGACCAGACGTTGCTGAGTGCTGGTAATGGCCTGACAGTAGTCCATGATAGAACTTGTATGTACAAATTATTGACCAAAAAATACACATAGGTGTACAATTAACCCCTTTCGGACACAGCCTTATTTCACCTTAAGGACCAGGCCATTTATTGCAAATCTGACCAGTGTCACTTTAAGTGGTGATAACTTTAAAACGCTTTGACTTATCCAGGCCATTCTGAGATTGTTTTTTCGTCACATATTGTACTTCATGACACTGGCAAAATGAAGTCAAATTATTTTTTTTTTTATTTATAAAAAAATACCTAATTTACCCAAAAATTTAAAAAAATTGCAAATTTACAAGTTTCAATTTCTCTACTTCTATAATACATAGTAATACCTACAAAAATAGTTATTACTTTACATTCCCCATATGTCTACTTCATGTTTGGATCATTTTGGGAATGACATTTTATTATTTGGGGATGTTACAAGGCTTAGAAGTTTAGAAGCAAATCTTGAAATTTTTCAGAAATTTTCAAAAACCCACTATTCAAGGACCAGTTCAGGTCTGAAGTCACTTTGTGAGGCTTACGTAATAGAAACCACCCAAAAATGACCCCATTCTAGAAACTACACCCCTCAAGGTATTCAAAACTGATTTTACAAACTTTGTTAACCCTTTAGGTGTTCCACAAGAATTAATGGAAAATAGAGCTACAATTTAAAAATTTTACTTTTTTGGCAGATTTTCCAAAAAAAAATTTTTTTTCCAGTTACAAAGCAAGGGTTAACAGCCAAACAAAACTCAATATTTATGGCCCTGATTCTGTAGTTTACAGAAACACCCCATATGTGGTCGTAAACCGCTGTACGGGCACACGGCAGGGCGCAGAAGGAAAGGAATGCCATACGGTTTTTGGAAGGCAGATTTTGCTGGACTGGTTCTTTGACACCATGTCCCATTTGAAGCCCACCTGATGCACCCCTAGAGTAGAAACTCCAAAAAAGTGACCCCATTCTAGAAACTACACCCCTCAAGGTATTCAAAACTAATTTTACAAACTTTGTTAACCCTTTAGGTATTCCACAAGAATTAATGGAAAATAGAGATACAATTTCAAAATTTAACTCTTTTGGCAGATTTTCCATATTTTTTATTTTTTTTCAGGTTACAAAGCAAGGGTTAACAGCCAAACAAAACTCAATGTTTATGGCTCTGATTCTGTAGTTTACAGAAACACCCCATATGTGGTCGTAAACCGCTGTACGGGCACACGGCAGGGCGCAAAAGGAAAGGAATGCTGTACGGTTTTTGGAAGGCAGATTTTGCTAGACTGTTTTTTTTTAAACCATGTCCCATTTGAAGCACCCATGATGCACCCCTAGCGTAGAAACTCCCAAAAAGTGACACCATTTTAGAAACTACCTGATAGGGTGGCAGTTTTGTTGGTACAATTTAGGGTACATATTATTTTTGGTTGCTCAATATTACACTTTTTGTGAGGCAAGGTAACAAGAAATAGCTGTTTTGGCACCGTTTGTATTTTTTGTTATTTACAACATTCATCTGATAGGTTAGATCATGTGGTATTTTTATAGACCAGGTTGTCACGGACGCGGCGATACATAATATGTATAATTTTTTTGTGTTTCCATAGTCTGAGAGCGATAGTTTTTTTAGTTTTTGGGCGATTATCTTGGGTAGGGTATGATTTTTGCGGGATGAGATGACGGTTTGATTGGCACTATTTTGGGGTGCGTGTGACTTTTTGATCGTTTGCTATTACACTTTATGTGATGTAAGGTGATAAAAAATGGCTTTTTTTACACCATTTTTATTTTTTTACGGTATTCATCTGAGGGGTTAGATCATGTGATATTCTTAAAGAGAAAGTTATTACGAACGCGGCGATACCTAATATGTATACTTTTTATTTTTGGAGGTTTTACACAATGACAGGGTATGATTTTTGCAGGATGAGATGTCGGTTTGATTGGCACTATTTTCGGGTTCATATGACTTTTTGATCGCTTGCTATTACACTTTTTGTGATGTAAGGTGACAAAAAATGGTTTATTTAGCACAGTTTTTTTTATTTTTTTTATTTACGGTGTTCATCTGAGGGGTTAGGTCATGTAATATTTTTATAGAGCCGGTCGATACGGACGCGGCGATACCTAATATGTATATATTTTTTTATTTATGTAAGTTTTACACAATAATGGAATTTTTTGTAATTAAAAAAAATGATGTTTTAGTGTCTCCATATTCTAAGCCATAGTTTTTTTGGGCGATTGTCTCAGGTAGGGGCTCATTTTTTGCGGGATGAGGTGACGGTTAGATTGGTACTATTTTATTGGGCATACGCCTTTTTGATCGCTTGCTGTTTTACTTGTTGTGATGTTGTCACGGCGGGGCATGTGGGAAACCCCCAGCCGTGCAATGGCGGTGGCTGCTAGCCAGGTAGCAGGGAACAGGGAGCAAGTCACCTCCTAATGCAACCCTAGGTTCTCCCTAGACTCCTAGCGCATGAGCCACCTCAGATGGTAAGGGGGCTCATGCTCACCAACCTAGGACCCTGGGAATCCCTGCTGTGCCCTAATCCTGAAGACAGGGCAGAGACCACCCATTCATCCTTCACCACGGATGAATGGTGTCTCCTGAAGCCCAGCAACTGACCACCAACTAGACAGGGCCACAGCCGAACGACAGGTAAGTACATAAGACAACAGACAACAAAAGTTATCAGGACTTACCTGTCGCCGACGAGATGGACCGGAAACTCACAGTCTAGCTGTTTGCTTAAACCCCTCTAGGAAAGCAAGCCCCATTAGGAGCACACACACCAGCAAAAAATTACAAGGCCCACACCATACAACATACACCACAGGTGGGGAAGGGTAAACAGAAGCAAGCAGGAGGGAAAGCAAGGGAAAACAATATAACAAATAACGGTGGCTCACACAGACATAATCACAACAGCCCAGGAGCAGAGCTCCACACCAAGCTGACAACAAAATACAAACTGACCTCAGGCTCCACCACGCCAACATATAAGGAGGCCTGAGGTGACACCCACCACACCTACCAAACACACCTTAACCCCGTGCACACCAAAGCAGGGAAAACACCATAACAAATACACGTTGCCGGAGGCAACAACATGCAAGGCAACCATGTCACGGCACACACCACAAAGGCCGTGAAACTGCCCCCGCATGCAGACACAGCAACACGTTGCCGCAGGCAACAGCAAGCGTGGCCAAGTGTCACAGTGCACACCAAAGGCCGTGACAGATGTAAGGTGACAAAAAAATTGTTTATTTAGCACAGTTTTTATTTTTTATGGTGTTCATCTGAGGGGTTAAGTCATGTGATATGTTTATAGAGCCGGTCGATATGGACGCGGCAATACTTAATATGTCTACTTTTTTTTCCCCCTATTTTTTATCAATAGTTTTTTAACTTTATTTGGGTGAAATGACATTTTTGTTTATTTTTACTTGAAACTTTAAATTTTTTGGGGGGAAAACTTTTTTTTTAAAACTTTTTTTCCACTTTATTTTTTGTCCCACTTTGGGACTTCAACTTTTGGGGGTCTAATCCTTTACAATGCATTCCAATACTTCTGTATTAGAATGCATTGGCTGTATGAGTAATACTGTGTGTATTACTGATACAGCTTCTGGCCAGGGGGCTGGATCTCACAGGCTCGTCACCGGAAGGCAGCGCGATGCCTTCCTTAGGCATCGCGCTGCCTTCCATGCCATCGGGTCTCCCCTACAGCCCCACGGGGACCCGATGGCACCGCCGCCCGCAACATAAAAAGCCGCAAACCGCAGGTCACAGGACCCCCCCGCGCATTTAGCCAAGGTGCCTGCTCAACGATTTGAGCAGGCACCTTGTTCCGATCACTGCCCGCCGGGCGGCGGTGATCGTAAATACACATGACGTACCGGTACGTCATGTGTCCTTAAGTACCGGGACAACATGCTGTACCGGTACATCATGTGTCCTGAAGAGGTTAAGGACATAATAAGGCAGATTTAGGCTCATGCACACAACCATATTTTCCTATGGGGCCGTACACACATTTGTATTTTTTGCGGATCTGCAAATTTTAGAGCAGGTCTTATTCCAGCCTGATCCATTCCATTCATTCAAGTCAGTGGGTCTGCAAAAACTGTGGACAGCACACAGGAAGCCATCTATTTGAGCCCATTTTTATGTTGATCAGTTGATAGGCACCTGGGAAGTGCCCTGCACACCTATGACTTTTTTATGGCAATTTCTCAGAGTAAATGGACATGTGCATGAGCCCTTACTATTAAAAATGTGCTTGAATTCTGGATCAAATCAATCTTATGTTGTGCACCAGATTTATTAAAGGGGTATTCTGGTTTCATGAAATTATCCTCAGGATAGGTCCTCCTGCCTCGGCGAGGGTCTAACTCTCGTCACCCCCACCAATCAGCTGTTCTAAGGGGCTGCAACTCTAGAGTGAGAACTGCGTCCTCTTCAATGTTTACCTACGTGCTGTCTACATTGTAGTGGCGGTACACTGTAATTACTGCTGTTCATACCATTCAAATTAATTGGAGAGGATACAAAATACTAAATTGCATGTGCCACTGTGATCACGTCCAAATTTTTCCAGTGTATTTTTTGCCCTTTTTATTCCCCTTTATTACAAAGTTGCGCTGCACATTTTGTTTGTAGCTCCAGAATAATAATGCAACACGTCTTCTAATGCTCATTTTAATATACCTGTACAGTATATTATGGGTCAGGATGAACTTCTCCAGATGTTACCCCATTCTAAGACTAGAATACGGGGGACATTTGTAAATAATTCCTTCAGCACTTCCATTTCTGATACACATTAGCATTCACGGCAAGACAATGTCAATGAAGTGAAGTGAAATGTGTGAATAATTTAGTATTAAAACCAAACAAATAAAGAAATATAAAAGACGGATCTCTTGTTCTATATCACATCATGTTGTAAAGACCCGCTCTAATAGGTCATTAAGTAATTGCATCAAACATGCAGTCGCAATGATGTATTGACGAACAGAGATTGATTTTGAACAATATAAAGAAATAGTAAACAATTTATATCTATGTGAAATAAATGAGCTGTCTTAGATGTCACAGGAGGACTTTTATCTTATGTTCTTTTATCTTCAGATTAAAACTTAAAAGACAGTTGAGAAAGAAAGGCCAATCTATTATGCATTTGAAATTTTAATAAGACAACTTGCTAGCACAATTATACTAATATGCAGAATTATTAGAGTACAACTACTGTATAAAGCCTAATTATTTTCTTAACACAATATTTTCAAGTTTTCTTAACTTCAAGAAAATGATTTTAGCAGGCCAGGTAAAAGCTTTTTAAATGTTGGACAATAATGAATTTACTTTACAATTCATAATTTTGTACTGATGAGCTCTGTTGATTTTAGGCTACTTTCACACTAGCGTTCGGAGCGGATCGGTCTGATGTTTCATCAGACGGATCCGCTCCGATAATGCAGACGTTCGCATCCGTTCAGAACGGATCCGTCTGCATTATAACTTAGAAAATTTTCTAAGTCTGAAAGTAGCCTGAGCGGATCCGTTCAGACTTTCCATTGTAAGTCAATGGGGAACGGATCCGCTTGAAGATTGAGCCATATAGTGTCATCTTCAAGCGGATCCGTCCCCATTGACTTCCATTATAAGTCTGGACGGATCCGCTCGCCTCCGCACGGCCAGGCGGACACCCGAACGCTGCAAGCAGCGTTCAGGTGTCCGCTCACTGAGCGGAGCGGAGGCTGAACGCTGGCAGGCGGATGCATTCTCAGTGGATCCGCCTCCACTGAGAATGCATTAGGGCCAGACGGATGCGTTCGGGGCCGCTCGTGAGCCCCTTCAAACGGAGCGCACGAGCGGACACCCGAACGCTAGTGTGAAAGTAGCCTTACATTGCTATTTGCAGTTATAACTAAGAATTTACAGGCAAGGAAATAATCATAATCATGTTTTTGTTTATAGATTTAAAAAAAACTATATTCTACAATCTGGGAATTCAATTCTTATCACTTAAAATAAATGGATGTAAATTATGTCCTTTTATCTGAATGAACGATCATTCTGGTTGTGCCAAGTTATAACTATTAGATCAGTGGGGGTCCTACAGCAGGGAACATGAGAACAGGAACCCTGTACCCCTCAGAGTCCCCTGAAATTATTGGAAAGGCAGGTCAAGAGTGCACATTGCCACGCCATTGGTCTCTATGGGAGTTCCAGAAATGCCAAATGCAGGACCTGCAGCTCCATTCATTCTGGGGACCCAAAGGGTACAGGGTCTTCATTTTTGTAATTGGTGGGGGTCCCAGCAGTAGGACCCCCACCAACCTAATAGCTCTACCCAATTAGTTATACCCTTATAGTTCTACAACCGGAGTACCCTTTTAAAGTGTACCTAAATGTTCATCTAAATTTTTTTTAAAGTGTTAGAAATACTTTAAAATAACTTTTCTAATATACTTCTTTTTTAGATTTTCCAATTTTACCATGAAACGAGGCCCCTGAAGTTCGGGTTTCCTTATGTTCTTTTCACTACAGTTCATAGAGAATCCGTACATGGCAGCCATGTATGCGGTGTATGGACACTGATTTATATTATATGTGCTGTAGTGAGCGCTGTCCTGATAGGAGTACATCTCCCTGTTCCACTCTGTACCTTCCGCTAAAAGCTCCACCATAGAATATCAGTGCAGGATACCACTGCCATGTTCTATGCAGAGGTTCCATCAGAGCACAGTGAGGACAGTCAGGAGCTCTGCATGGCACATCGCTGCTCCTGCTTGTCCTGGCTGCGCACTATTGGAACCTCTGCATAGAACATCATAGTGCTCGGCCCTAACTTCAGGGGTCTCTTTTGATGGTAAAGTTAGAAAATAAATGAATTAAGTATATAAGAAAAATTATTTTCAGGATTTTTTAACACTTTAAAAAATTTTAACTGGACATTTGGGTATAATTTAAGCAAATTTGGCTGAGTATATAAAAGATAGAATATTAACCAGACATCCCCTTCCTTTGCTATTCCTTTTCAGCCTGTTGATAGGCAGAAGAAATAAATATTTTCCAAGGCAAACAGAGCATGCTCAATTCTGGTAGAATTTATATGGAACCAAATCAAATCGGATGGGCAACTCGGCCAAATCAGACTCAAATCGAATTTTAAGAAATTCACTTGTGTCTATTCTCCACCTTTTGGCAGCTGCATGTGCTCTAAAGGACTGGTGTCACTAGAGATATTTTGGCAATGTTAGAACTTCAACCAGGGTCAAAACCACATCAGTGGAAGATCAGGATCAAAGCCATGTCAGTTGACCATATCATTAACCCTCTAACAACATTAAAATTGATAAAATCCTCCTGAACATGTCACTTTTTTTATTGTAAATTTTGAATGTAAGTATCAAGTAAGTAAAGCTGGCACACACGTCAGGTGATTTAAGTGCATTTTAACCCTTTAGTGACAGTTCCTTTGCTGTTCAAGACAGCTCCTTTCCTGATTCTGATGGATAGTTTCTTTGCCTAACTAGCTCCATCCTCAAACCTTATTTAATCCAGGCCTTGTCCTGTCCTCCTTGCCAGATTATTGTGCTTCCTTTAAGTCTAGCTACTGCACCTGAGCCTCTTGTGTTTATCTGTTACCGAATATAGACTGTTACCTGACTACACCTCTGCCTCACGCTACAACTATCGCCATTTATCCATTAACGAACCTGGACTATACCTCTGCCTCACGCTACAGCCATTCATTAGTTATTGAATTTTGACTGTTATTAAATACGACTTACTTCAGGAAACTCCAGTCTTTTGGATTTTCTAAGCCATTGGACTCCTAACTTGTTTCCAGACTTTGACAATTCCACATATCAGGTGAACAATCATGTGAATAGTAGTGTTGATCGAGCATGCTCGGCCGAACACCATTTTGACTCGAGCATCGCGATGCTCGGCACATTGTGGTGTTCGGCCTAACACCGCATGTGCTCGAGCACGAAGCTCGAGTCACTGTATTTAAATCTAATTTAGCCTTCATTTCTGAAACATTTCTGCCGGGATTTGAACTCACAACCTTCTACATTAGAGGCAAAAAACTTAACCACTCAGCTGTAAAGCTGAATGGTAAACTGTGTCAGAAAAAGCTCACAGTAGTAAGTATTCCTATACAGCAGAAGTGTGATTTTGTATTTAACTGCAGGTTAACATACAGCTTTATAGCATAGTGGTTAAGGTTCTTGACTCTAATATAGAAGGCTGTGAGTTCAAATCCCGGCAGAAACATTTCAGAAATAGAGGCTATATTCAGAAATAGACATAACTATATATGGAGTCAGAGCAGGGACTGTAGAGCACCCGAGAATCCCAAAGTGTTCTACCCGAGCACTTTGGTGCTCGGTCAACACTATTGAATAGTATTACACTAACAAAAATATATTAAATAGCTTTTATAAAAAAAAAAATTGTTTGGGGGAGATAAAAAATACAGCAATTTCAAAATAGTTTTTTGGGATTTATTTTTAAAGTTTTCACTGTATGATGTAAATAATATGATAACTTTATTCTGTGGGTCAGTACAATTAGGCATATTTCAGGAGCAGATGGTGGTGCAAAGGTTAGTTGCACTACTATATGTGACTCTTCCCTCTCACGATAGTTCTACAATTATGGGTGTAGCATGTGGGAAAGGGGCCATTTTCTACACTGTTTTAGGCGTGGAAAAAGGTCTAAATGTAAGCTAGCTAGGATGCTATCTTACATTTAGACTGCCATTGGATACGCCACAGCTATGTAGACGCCTGTGCCTCTTCATAACTTCGGTGGATCCACTGCCAGGTATAGGGCATTATTAAGACCGACTTCTAAAACGCTGGTTTTAATAAATGTGCCCCATAGTTTTTATTAGGTTAAACTTATTACACAGTAAAAACACTTTCTAGGACAATTTGTAGTTTTAATAGTATCTTTTTATTAATTCAAGATTAACAAAACATTACAAACACTCCAATAACAGGTACAGCACTTTCAAGCAGAGTACAGTAATCAACACGGGGTTAACCATAGCATCTTTTCACGATTTTGTCTAGGTCCGAAGCACAGGGTAACTGGATACTGTATATAACACCCAATATACTGTGACTGGAGCTAATAAAAGGCTCTGCATACACACATTCATACACACCCTCATCGGTCAGATCCCAAGAATCTTATCTCATTAGGGTAACAGCGTTTGGGCTCCAATCCAGGGGCCCCAGATTTTCACAAATCGGTCTGGTGTCCCTCGTTTCTCGTAGATAAACTTATACAATTCAAGGTTGGTATTAACTAGTTGTATCCACTGTTGCACAGCGGGATTCTTAGGGGGCTTCCAATTAAGGAGGATAGTTTTCCTAGCATAAAACAATAGTATTCTGTCCAGTTTCCTGCCAAATCTAGTGGGAACAACCTCATTCGCTATCCCCAGTAGACTCGTCAGTGCGGTGCAAACATTAGGGAGACCCAATCTGCTGTTAATGTAGGCATGAATCTCTATCCAAAAGTTGTGAATGATTGGACATTGCCATATCATATGAATTAGGCAACCCCCATCAAATCCACAACGAGTGCACCTCGACTCTGGTAGTTTGCCCATCTTAAATAATCTCTCAGGAGTATAATACACCCTATGCATCCATTTAGCCTGTATTACCTAGTCTCTAGAGCTTATCACTGTTGATCTCCAGGTGCGACTAATTTCCTTCACATGTGTATCATCTAGGTTTTCCACATATTTTTTCCATCTAGTCATCCTGTAGCATCATTAGCGACGCATATAGAGCCGATACTGGTTTGACCAGAGGAACCCTCCTAATGACTGCTTCCACTGGGCCACACTCCAGTTTCAGAGGTTCCCTGCTAAACTGTGTATGACAAGCATGTCTAAGCTGAAAGTATTTATATAGAATACGCTGGGGAAAGTTAAAATCTTGTTTCAAGCTACTGAAAGACCGGAAGAGACCCTTATCGTATATTTGGGTAAGATAGTGTACCACCTTTTGCGGCCAAAATTTTAATTCTACCAATGAGAGCAGCTCCGAAAAGGCTCTATTCCTCCATAGAGGTAGATATGGTGACCAGGTGATGCTGTCCTCACCGTGGTTGCTCACCTGACTCCATTTAACCCAAATCTTCACCACCACGGCCATAGATTGGGTATAGTGTTCTGCAGAGCCATCCCCTTTCCTGTAGGCTAGATTTGTAAGTGCTTCATAGGATCCCACCAAGGCTGCCTCAAACACCACCTCTGGATTGCCCGCATCCACCCGCACCCACCATGCCACGTAGTTCAATTGAGCAGCCACATAGTACATGTACATATTAGGCAGAGCAAGGCCTCCCTGTATGTATGTTGCCTGAAGGGTGCGTCTCGCTATCCTGGGAATGGATTTGTTCCATAGAAAGGGGGTGATCGCTTTATCTACTGCGGCAAAATGTTTCTTAGGGATAAGTGCCGGGGCAGCCCTATACATATATAGCAGTTTTGGAAGAAGAATCCTTTTTATAATATTGATACGCCCCATAAGGTTTAGAGGTAGGTTCCCCCAGGCTTCCAGTTTCTTACTAAGGTATTGAACTGTAGGAATCACGTTCAGTTCATAGAACTTCGCTACCTCCTTGTGAATAACAATCCCCAGATATGTAAATTTCTCTACAATCTGGAGCTTTGCACTCAGTGATGTGTGGATAGGATCGAACTCGTCAATTAGGCATAGGCTTGACTTGGCCCAGTTCACCTGAAGGCCTGAGAATCCACCAGGACAATTTGTATTTATTATTGGCACTATATTGATACTTTTTTATTCTGTCTTTAGTAGGTGAAACAGCAATTCTGCAATAGTTTTTTTGTTTGTTTTTATTTTACTGTATTTATGCTGATTGATAAATAATGTATTAATGATATATATATATATATATAAAGAAAGTAGAAAAACTGCAGCACATCCGATGTGGTGAAAGAAAAAAGTGGTCTTTTATTCACCCATGCGACGTTTCAGTGCATTTCCTGGGACCGTTTATCAAGATAACGGCCCCAGGAAGCGGACTGAAATGTCGCACGGGTGAATAAAAGACCGCTTTTTTCATTCACCACATCGGATGTGCTGCAGTTTTTCTACTTTCTTTATATGTGTGGACGGTTGGTTGCGTCTGTACCGCTGGCACTCCAGATTTACATTACGGTTGGTGCTGCCTTGGATTTTCCTTATATATTATATATATATACTAGCTGAAGGACCCGGCTTTGCTCGGTTATATTTAATCTATTTCATTTAATGTTTGTGTGTGTTGTTAAAAGATATCAACACTATCCACTATAACAGTGACATCTACAGCACCCCGCCCCAAAAACTGTGACCTCCACAGCCCCCACCCCTTAACACTGCCCCCGCACAGTGCCCCATCCCTTAAAATTGGACCTCCACAGCAGCCCACCCCCTTAACTTTGACTTTTACAGCAGCCTTCCCCTTTAACAATGACTTTCACAGCATAACACCCCCTTGACAGTGACCTCCACAAGGGGCCCACCCCCTTAACAGTGGCCTTTACTGGTTTGGGGGGCATGTCCTTTTGAACAGCACACTCTAAGACAGCAGCACTTTGCTGTCTGAGTGTGATCTGCAGGGAGAAAGTTACCCTCCCTCTCACCCCTGCAGCTGACAGAAGTTGATTTTTACCTTCATTTTTTTAATCCCTGTCGGCTAAGGAGTGGAGGGGGCGTGTCCTAACCAGATCAGGGGCGTGTACTTTTGAACAGCTCACTCTAAGGGTCTATTCACACGTCCATAGACGTAAGCCATTAGCTGTTCTACCAGACAGTCCGTTTGCGGATGGTAAACAGACGTTTGTAGTTGTTTTATGTGCAGCAACTTACAGAGTTTCCTCATCACCTTGGACATTAAAGGGGTCCCTTGGTCGGTCAGAACCTCTTTAGGTAGTCCTACTCAGGAAAACATCTCCATTAACTCCTTAGCTATGAGTTTGGCCGATGTATGTCGCAGTGTCACCCCCTCCGGGTACCGAGTGGCGTAGTCTAGAATGACTAAGATGTGTTGATGCCCTGTGGCGGACTTCGGTACTGGGCCTATGAGGTCCATAGCTATTCGGTCAAACTGTACTTTTTTATAATCGGGAGAGGTACTAGGGGACTATGGAAATGTGTCTGAGGGCTAGTTATCTGGCAGGTCGGGCAGGACTTACAAAACTCTTCCATTTCTTTGAATATGCTGGGCCAGTAAAACCGCTGTAGAATACGATCCTGAGTTTTCTGCAGCCCCAGGTGACCCCCGAGAATGTGCTGGTGGGCTAGATCTAACACAAGCTTGCTATAAGCCTTAGGGACCACTAACTGTTCAATAGGCTCACCCCATAGTTGGTTTACCTGATACAACATATCCTGATTAACCACAAAACGGGGAAACACTGACTCTGCCCCAGGTTGTTGTGGTTCACCATCTACTATTAACAAATTTTTCCAGGGTTGGGTCCCGACGTTGGGTGATACCAAAATTATCCCCGGAGACATTGAGGTCTGCCAATTCAGGACCCGGCAGCAAGTTCTCAACATCTCCCATCATCACACTTAGCAGGGTTGTCGCCCCCTCTTCCACCGAAGTGGTGGTCACCCCTACGGCTGGCCCTTTGGTCTCAGGTTCCCAGGGTTCTGGTCTCCACCCTGAGCCTGGCCACTCTGCTATGGTTACCCCTGTCTCATGGGTATCAGTCACTCTCATAGCAGGCCACAGTGCCGGGAAGCCCGGGAAGTCTCTCCCTATTATAAGTTTGTAGTGCAAATTTGGGGCAACTGCCACTTCGTGAATCCTTCTGCCAGACCCTGTGGTTAGAGACACCCGGGCGGTGGGATAGTCTTTTAAGTCTCCATGGATGCACATGACCCCGACTTTCCAGCCAGTATACTCCGCTGACCGTACCAGGGGAGCCCTTACTAGGGACACCAGACTCCCTGAGTCCAGCAGATCCTCCACTGGAGTGTCTCCTACTACAACCTGGCACAGGTGGTTTAGAGTTTTTGGGGTACCTGCTGCAAACAGCTTCCTGGCATATAGCGACTGAAGGTAGCCTTAGTTAGTATCCATGGGTTCCAGCTGATGGGGACAGTCAGCTCTTATATGGCCAGGCTCCTGACACCGCCAGCAGACTATTGGAGCCAGGTCCGTAGAGGGCACAAGTCGCCGGGTCTGGGATGGAGATTTACGGGGTTTGACTGCACCCTTCCCAAACGAACCCCCTCTAACAGTCTTAGTAGCCTCGTAGCGCTCCATCAGGTCCACCATTTCTAGGGCATTGCCAGGAGAAACCTGGCCGATCCAGAGCTGGAGAGGGGTTGGCAGAGCCCTCCAGAACATATCAGCCAATAGTCTATCCAGTATAGCCGTGGGACTCAGCACATAAGGCAGTAGCCACTTTTGCAAGAGGTGGAGTAAGTCATAATACTGGGTCCTCACATGCTCAGCCAGCTTAAACCCCAACTGATGTACCCGCTGAGCCCGGACAAACACATTCACCCCCAGTCTTGCCAAAATCTCACCCTTTACTTTTTGGTTGTTGGCCGCTTGATCGTCCGGCAAGTCGAAATATACCTACTAGGAATCGGATGCCAGGAATGGAGCGACGACCTCAGCCCACTGGTCACGGGGTAACTTTTCTCTGATGGCCACTTTCTCTTACATCGCCAGGTAGGTTTTGACGTTGTCTGCGGGTGTCATCTTAGGAATCGCAGCACGGATTGCTTTCCGGGCATCGAAGACGATCGGGGTTGCTCCCGCTGTCTGCAAAGCCATCACATGTAGTAGCAGCAACTGGTTAGTCTCTAGCTGCTGCTTATTAGCCTCGCGTTGCTGCAGGTTCTTCTCTCGCTGCTGCAGATTAGCCTCCATGAGGGCCTTCACAACAGCCTCCATTTTGTAGTGGGGCACTGGTTGTAATACAGTTGGTTTAATGTACGACATACCACCGTGCCTGAAAAATGCAGAAACCAAAAATATCGGCATTCACGCCAGCCTCACTGCTCTTGCACGCATCCTCCACCAATTGTGGGGTGTTCCTCTGGTAGATAGGGTAAGCGGGCACAGTACAGAGGCAAAATACAAGTTCTTAACTCAAAACATCAGTGTTTATTCACACTTGAGGCAATTGCTCAAAACAGCACAAAACTTTGCAGTCTTGGTGTTAATTCACACACAATGGAAAGTTCATATAACACAAGTCACCTTGCTGGCAGATCTGCCTCCAGTAGTCCACAGCAGGCTTTAGGGGGCCTGTTTCCCCAGCGTGTGGCTCTCAGCCCTCCAGCATGACACAAAGCCTCAGATCCCAAAAACAGAGACATCTCAGCTGAGCCCAGCTGCCTATTTAAGGACAGCCAAGTGCTGCCAAAACCCGGACCGGCACTTAAACTCCAGTCCGGAATTTGACCTCACCTGGCTGGAAACCAGCCCAGCCGCACATGCTGGGAGGAAAATACCTACCTTGCCAGACACAACCACTCACTGTGTCACAATATATATACACTCACCTAAAGAATTATTAGGAACACCTGTTCTATTTCTCATTAATGCATTTATCTAGTCAACCAATCACATGGGAGTTCCTTCAATGCATTTAGGGGTGTGGTCCTGGTCAAGACAATCTCCCGAACTCCAAACTGAATGTCAGAATGGGAAAGAAAGGTGATTTAAGCAATTTTGAGCGTGGCATGGTTGTTGGTGCCAGACTGTCACGGCTGTATGTGGGCAACAATAGTAATACACAGTACAGAGCTACTGACTGGACCCAGAACTAGGGAGGATAACGGGTGACCCCTGTCCGACCCTCAACGCTCTCCCTATTCTGCTAAAGCACATGCCCGGATCCAAATGGCGGAAAGAGGCATGCCCACGTGCCTAAGACTAATGACCACTGTGACCCCTACAATAGTGGAAGGGGCACGGCCACCAGTGCCCTACTCAGTATATGGAGGGAACCGTGGCCACCTCAGATCCAGTCAGAAAATAAACAGGAACACAACAATGTCTGCACACTTAGCTGACGGGGTTGCAGCCGCAGAGAAGACGGATCCAAGGACAGGCTGGCAATATCCGGAGTGCTAGCTGCAGCAGAACACAGGTCCAGTGGACTGATAGCCACAAGTGAACAAACCAAAGCTAGAGCCACAACTGAAGTGAGAACTATAATCCACATCCTATCATAGGAGGAGGGGTGATATAAAGAGAGGAAAATCAAACACATGAAGGACAGCTGTGGTGAAAGAAACCAAAAGTAAACAGAGTAGTGAGAACTCCTCCCAGCTCTAGTAGTGACATCATCACAGGGGTGGAGAAACAGAGCTGTGAGAACGTCCCAAAGCTCTGGTAGTGACAGTACCCCCCCCTCTACGGGTGGACTCCGGACACCCAGGACCCACCTTCTCAGGATGAGCCCTATGAAATGCCCTGATGAGGCGAGTGGCTTTAATGTCCGACACCGGAACCCACATCCTCTCCTCAGGACCATAACCCTTCCAATGAACGAGGTACTGAAGAGAACCGCGGACCATGCGAGAGTCCACAATTCTGGAAACCTCAAACTCCAGATTGCCATCAACCAAAATCGGAGGAGGAGGCAAAGAGGAGGGTACCGTGGGTTGGACATATGGTTTTAAGAGAGATCTGTGAAATACATTATGTATCTTCCAAACCCGTGGAAGATCAAGACGGAAGGCAACACGATTGATGACTGACAAGATTTTATAAGGCCCAATAAACTTGGGACCCAATTTCCAGGAGGGAACCTTCAACTTAATGTTTCTAGTAGACAACCACACCAGATCACCCACATTCAGGTCCGGACCAGGCACACGTCTCTTATCAGCCACACGCTTATACCTCTCACTCATCTTTTTAAGATTACCCTGAATCTTTTGCCAAATGGTAGACAAAGACGAGGAAAATCTCTCCTCCTCCGGTAAACCAGAAAGAGCCCCTCCCGAGAATGTCCCAAACTGTGGATGGAACCCATATGCACCAAAGAATGGTGACTTATCAGAAGATTCCTGACGACGGTTGTTCAGAGCAAACTCGGCAAGAGGGAGAAATGAACACCAATCCTCCTGGTTCTCTGAAACAAAACAGCGCAAATATGTCTCCAGATTCTGATTGAGGCGCTCAGTCTGACCATTCGACTGCGGATGAAAAGCAGAAGAGAAGGACAGCCGAACCCCCAGGCGAGAACAGAAAGCCTTCCAGAACCTGGACACAAACTGCGTGCCTCTATCGGAAACAATATCAGAGGGAATGCCGTGCAATTTAACAATATGGTCGACAAAAGCTTGCGCCAACGTTTTAGCATTAGGTAAACCAGGGAAAGGTACGAAATGAGCCATCTTGCTAAAACGGTCCACCACCACCAGGATCACCGACTTCCCCGAGGAACGAGGAAGATCCGTGATAAAGTCCATGGACAGGTGTGTCCAAGGACGGGAAGGAATGGGTAACGGGAGAAGGGAACCTGAAGGCCGTGAACGAGGGACCTTAGCGCGAGCGCACGTCTCACAAGCAGCCACAAAACCCTCCACCGACTTACGAAGAGCCGGCCACCAAAATCTCCGAGCAATGAGATCCACCGTGGCTCTACTCCCAGGGTGACCAGCAAGAACCGTATCATGATGCTCCTTAAAGAGTTTGTGACGTAGCTCAGGAGGCACGAACAACTTCCCAGAAGGACAACGGGCAGGTGTCTCAGTCTGGGCAGCCTGGACCTCGGCCTCCAAATCAGAATATAGAGCAGAAACAACTACCCCCTCCGCCAAAATGGGACCCGGGTCCTCAGAGTTTCCACCTCCCGGAAAACAGCGAGAGAGAGCATCAGCCTTCACATTTTTTATCCCAGGTCGGAATGTAACAACAAAATTAAATCTGGAGAAGAACAGAGACCATCTGGCCTGTCTCGGATTCATACGCCTGGCCGACTCCAAGTATGCCAGATTCTTATGGTCGGTAAAAACGGTGATAGGGTGCCTGGCCCCCTCCAACCAATGGCGCCATTCCTCGAAAGCCAACTTGATGGCCAACAACTCCCTATCGCCCACATCATAGTTTCTCTCTGCCGGGGAGAGTTTTTTAGAGAAAAAGGCACAGGGTCGCCACTTGGCAGGGGAAGGGCCCTGGGACAAAACCGCACCCACACCCACCTCGGAAGCATCCACCTCAACAATAAAAGGTAAGGAAACATCGGGATGCACCAAGACGGGAGCAGACGCAAAATTCTCTTTAATCTTAGAAAAGGCTGCAAGCGCCTCCTCCGACCAAGAGGAAAAATCCGCCCCCTTTTTTGTCATGTCAGTGAGGGGTTTGACAACAGAGGAATAATTCAAAATGAACTTTCTGTAATAGTTCGCAAAACCCAGAAAGCGCATCAATGCCTTCTGATTCTCAGGAAGCTCCCACTCAAGTACAGCACGGACCTTCTCGGGATCCATGCGAAAACCAGAAGCAGAGAGGAGAAAACCCAGAAATTGAATCTCCGATACCATAAAAAGACATTTCTCCAGCTTGGCGTACAATTTATTTTCCCGCAGAATCTGCAGAACCTGAAAAAGATGATCCTGATGGGTCTGAACATCAGGGGAAAAAATCAAAATATCATCAAGATACACCAATACAAATTTCCCCATTAAATGATAGAAAATACTATTAACAAAATGCTGAAAGACGGCCGGAGCATTCATCAGGCCGAAAGGCATAACGAGATTCTCGAAATGCCCGTCAGGGGTATTAAAGGCCGTTTTCCATTCATCCCCCTCTCTGACCCTGACCAGGTTGTACGCGCCTCTCAAATCCAATTTGGAAAACACCTTGGCCCCAACAATTTGATTGAAGAGGTCCGGGATCAGAGGAAGGGGATAGGGATCGCGAATCGTGATACGGTTCAGCTCCCTAAAATCTAGGCAAGGTCTCAGAGAGCCATCTTTCTTTTTAACAAAAAAAAAACCCGCGGCAACAGGTGACTTTGAGGGACGAATATGCCCCTTTTCGAGACTCTCGGAGATGTAAGTTCGCATAGCGATTCTTTCCGGTTGTGAGAGATTGTAGAGGCGTGCTTTTGGCAGCTTGGCGCCGGGAATGAGGTTAATGGGACAGTCAAACTCCCGGTGAGGAGGTAGCTCCTGAACACCGCTCTCGGAAAACACGTCCGAGAAATCAGAGAGAAATGATGGCACCGTTTTAGTAGACACCTCTGCAAAAGTCGCTGTGAGACAATTCTCTCTACAAAAGTCACTCCACTCATTTATTTGCCTTCCTTGCCAATCAATAGTGGGGTTATGTCTAGTGAGCCAGGGTAACCCCAAAACTAGAGGAGACGGCAATCCGTTAAGGACAAAACAAGATATATCCTCCACATGAGTGTCACCTACAGCTAGCCGGATATTGTGAACAATGCCTTTCAGAGATCTCTGTGAGAGTGGAGCAGAGTCAATAGCAAAAACAGGTATATCTTTATCTAATGTGCAAACCTGAAAACCATGCATGGCTACAAATTGAGTGTCAATAAGATTGACGGCCGCTCCACTATCGACAAAAATCTCACAAGAAATGACTTTGCTCTCTAGCGCCACCCTGGCAGACAGGAGAAAACGGGAACTGCAGGTCAGAGGAAAAGCATCAAATCCTACATCAACTTTGCCCAAAGTAGCAGATGAAGCAGAACTTGATGATTTACCTTTTGAGATTTTTCTCTTATAATCGCTCTTAGTACGGTTCAAGAATCTCCTAGATGGACAAACATTTGCCAAATGACCTATGCCCCCACAACAAAAACAGACCATACTCTGAGGACTAAATCCTCTTTTATCAGGGGCAAGTCGAGCTAGCTGCATGGGCTCCTCCTCAGAGGGGAGCGAGACAGGATGAGGCCCCTGCACACTGAATGAGTCCGCACCACTTCCCCTAGACTGACAATGGCTGGACAGAGAGGTCTCGTTTCTTTCTCTTAGACGCCTGTCAAGGCGTACCGCCAATGACATGGCAGACTCTAAGGACGTTGGTCTCTCATGGAAAGCAAACGCATCTTTTAATCTCTCCGAGAGACCATGACAGAACTGACTCCGGAGTGCAGCATCATTCCAACCCGAATCAGCTGCCCATCTCCGAAATTCAGAACAATAAAGCTCCGCAGACCGTTTGTTCTGGCATAAAACACGTAGGTTAGATTCGGCCAGAGCAACACGATCCGGGTCATCATAAATCTGCCCCAGGGCCACAAAAAATCCCTCCACGGATCGAAGGGAGGGATCCCCTGATGGCAGCGAAAAAGCCCAAGTCTGAGCATTACCCCTGAGCAGGGAGATGACAATCCTCACCCTCTGCTCTTGATTACCAGAAGAGTGAGGACACAAGCAAAAATGGAGTTTGCATGCCTCTCTGAAACGAACAAAATTCTCACTGCCCCCGGAGAACGTCTCCGGAAGTGAGACCTTTGGCTCGCAACAGACTCCATGAGCCGGAGCAGGGCCCAATGCTTGAAGCTGAGTCATAGATTGACGGAGATCCGCTACTTCCAAAGAAAGACCCTGCATGCGGTCAACCAGGCCAGAAAGCGGATCCATGTCAAAAAAGGACGGTTTTGGTGGATTATAATGTCACGGCTGTATGTGGGCAACAATAGTAATACACAGTACAGAGCTACTGACTGGACCCAGAACTAGGGAGGATAACGGGTGACCCCTGTCCGACCCTCAACGCTCTCCCTATTCTGCTAAAGCACATGCCCGGATCCAAATGGCGGAAAGAGGCATGCCCACGTGCCTAAGACTAATGACCACTGTGACCCCTACAATAGTGGAAGGGGCACGGCCACCAGTGCCCTACTCAGTATATGGAGGGAACCGTGGCCACCTCAGATCCAGTCAGAAAATAAACAGGAACACAACAATGTCTGCACACTTAGCTGACGGGGTTGCAGCCGCAGAGAAGACGGATCCAAGGACAGGCTGGCAATATCCGGAGTGCTAGCTGCAGCAGAACACAGGTCCAGTGGACTGATAGCCACAAGTGAACAAACCAAAGCTAGAGCCACAACTGAAGTGAGAACTATAATCCACATCCTATCATAGGAGGAGGGGTGATATAAAGAGAGGAAAATCAAACACATGAAGGACAGCTGTGGTGAAAGAAACCAAAAGTAAACAGAGTAGTGAGAACTCCTCCCAGCTCTAGTAGTGACATCATCACAGGGGTGGAGAAACAGAGCTGTGAGAACGTCCCAAAGCTCTGGTAGTGACACAGACGGGCCGGTCTGAGTATTTCATAATCTGCTCAGTTACTGGGATTTTCACGCACAACCATTTCTAGGGTTTACAAAGAATGGTGTGAAAAGGGAAAAACATCCAGTATGCGGCAGTCCTGTGGGCAAAAATGCCTTATGGATGCTAGAGGTCAGAGGAGAATGGGCCGACTGATTCAAGCTGATAGAAGAGCAACGTTGACTGAAATAACCACTCGTTACAACCGAGGTATGCAGCAAAGCATTTGTGAAGCCACAACACGCACAACCTTGAGGCGGATGGGCTACAACAGCAGAAGACCCCACCGGGTACCACTCATCTCCACTACAAATAGGAAAAAGAGGCTACAATTTGCACAAGCTCACCAAAATTGGACTGTTAAGGACTGGAAAAATGTTGCCTGGTCTGATGAATCTCGATTTCTGTTGAGACATTCAAATGGTAGAGTCCGAATTTGGCGTAAACAGAATGAGAACATGTATCCATCCTCTGATGGCTACTTCCAGCAGGATAATGCACCATGTCACAAAGCTCGAATCATTTCAAATTGGTTTCTTGAACATGACAATGAGTTCACTGTACTAAAATGGCCCCCACAGTCACCAGAATCTCCATCAACTGCAAGATGCTATCCTATCAATATGGGCCAACATTTCTAAAGAATGCTATCAGCACCTTGTTGAATCAATGCCACGTAGAATTAAGGCAGTTCTGAAGGCAAAAGGGGGTCCAACACTGTATTAGTATGGTGTTCCTAATAATTCTTTAGGTGGGTGTATATATATATATATATATATATATATATATATACACAGTATTTATATACTGTGACACAGTGAGAGGTTTGGTCTGGGAAAACAGGTATTTTCCTCCCAGCTTGTGCTGCTGGGCTGATTTACAGCCAGGTGAGGTCAAATACCGTACTGCATTTTAAGTGCTGGTCCGGGTTTTGGCAGTACCTGGCTGTCCTTAAATAGGCAGCTGGGCTCAGAAGCCAGGTCTGTGTGCTGGGATCTGAGACCTGTGCTGGGCTGGAGAGCTGAGACCTGTATGTCAGGGGAACAGGCCACCTAAAGCCTCTATTTGGACTTTCTGAGGCAGAACTGCCACCAAGGTTACTTTTTGTTATATTAACTTGCCATTGGGTGTGAAGTAACACCAACACTGCAAAAGTGACGTTTTTGTTTTTGGCACCAGTTGTGAATAAACACTGAAGTTTGAATTACGGACTTGTATTTTGCCTCTGTACTGTGCCCGCTTATCCTAACTACCAGAGCGAATCCCTACAATTGGTGAAGGATGCTGGAAAGATCAGAGAGGCAGTTGTAAGCACCGAAATATTGTTGTTGTTTTTGTTTTTTTCCGCTGGGCACGGTTGTATGTCTTACATTAAATCAGCTAAATTTCAACCCGTGACCCTTGACAAAATGGAGGCGGTAATGAAGCCCCTAGTGAAGTCTAACAAACAGAAGCAAGAAACAAATCTGCAACAGCGGGAGGCTAACAGGCAGCATCAAGAAACAAAGCAGCTGCTGAAAAAACACGTGATGCAGGAGCAACCCCGAGTGTCCACGATGCCTGGAAAGTGGTCTGTGCGGCGATCCCCAAGATGACATCCGCAGATGACGTAGAAACCTTCCTGGCGATGTACGAGAAGGTGGCCACAAGGGAGAAGCTACCCTGAGACCAGTGGGCTGAGGTCGTCGCTTCGTTCCTGGTATCCGATTCCCAGCGGGTCTATTTCGACTTGCCGGACGATCAAGCGGCCTACTACTGGAAAGTCAAGGGTGAAATTCTGGCAAGACTGGGGGTGAATGTGTTGGTCCGGGCCCAGCGGGTGCATCAGTGGGGGTTCAACCAGGCTAAGCCTGCAAGACCCCCGTATTATAACTTACTTCACCTCTTGCAAAACTGCTAAGCTGGATCGTCTGTTAACCGATATGTTCTGGAGGGCTTCGCCATACCCTCTCCAGCACTGGATCGGCCAGGTGTCTCCTGGCAATGCCCTTGAGATGGTGGACCTGGTGGAATGCTATGAAGCTACCAGGAATCTAAAGGAGGGTTCTGTCGGGAAGGGGGTCGGCAAACCCCAAAAATCTCCACCGCAGGCCCGGATAAAACCCGCCCGGGATGCACCCACGGCGGACCTGGCTCCAATAGTCTGCTGGCGGTGTCAGGAGCCTGGCCACGTAAGGGCTGACTGTCCCCATCGGGTTGAGCCCATGGACACTAACTATGGCTACCGTCAGTCGCTATATGCCAGGAGGCTGTGTGCAGCAGGTACCCCAGAAACTTTAGATCATTCGTGCCAGGTGGAAGTAGGAGACACTCGGGCGGAGGCTCTGTTGGACTTGGGGAGTCTGGTGACCCTAGTAAGAGCTACCCTGGTGCGGTCCACTGAGTATATTGGCCGGAAAGTCGGGGTGATGTGCATCCACGGAGAATTAAAAGACTACCCCACCGCTCTGCTGTCTCTAACCACGGTGGCCGGTAGATGGACCCACGAGTTGGCTGTCGCCACAAATTTACATTATGAGCTCATAATAGGGAGAGATTTACCGGGCTTCCCGGCACTGTGGCCTGCTACGTGAATTACCGATATCCATGAGACCGGGGTAACCCCAGCAGAGTGGCCTTGCTCAGGGGGGAGACCAGAACCCTGGGAACCCGAGGCCGAAGGGACAGCGGTAGGTTTGACCGCCACATTGGTGGAAGAGGGAGAGACAACCCCACTGAGTGTGATGGTGGGAGACGTTGAGGACTTGCCGCCGGATCCTGAATTGGCAGACCTCAATGTCTCCGGGGATAATTTTGGTACCGCACAACACCGCGACTCAACCCTATCCCGAGCCTGGGAGAATGTGTTAATAGTAGATGGGGAACTACAACAACCTGGGGCTGAGTCGGTGTTTCCCCGTTTTGTGGTTCATCAGGGTATGTTGTATCGGGTAAAGCAACTACAGGTTGAGCATATCGAACAGTTGGTGGTCCCCAAGGCTTATCCCAAACTCGTCTTAGATCTATCCCTCCAGCACGTTCTCGGGAGTCACCTGGGGTTGCAGAAAACACAGGATAGTATACTACAGCGGTTTTACTGGGCCACCATATTCAGAATATTAGGTAGAATAGTTTTGTAAGTCTTGCCCGACCTGCCAGATAACTAGCCCCCAGCCACATTTCCGTAGTCCCCTAGTTTCTCTCCCGATTATCGAAGTACCGTTTGACAGAATAGCTATGGATTTCATAGGCCCAGTACCGAAGTCCGCCAGAGGGCACCAACACATCTTAGGCCTCTTTCACACTTGCGTTGTCCGGATCCGGCGTGTACTCCACTTGCCGGAATTACACTCCGGATCCGGAAAAACGCAAGTGTACTGAAAGCATTTGAAGACGGAACCGTCTTCCAAATGCGTTCAGTGTTACTATGGCACGCAGGACGCTATTAAAGTCCTGGCTGCCATAGTAGTAGTGGGGAGCGGGGAAGCGGTATACTTACAGTCCGTGCGGCTCCTGGGGCGCTCCAGAATGACGTCAGAGCGCCCCATGCCCATGGATGACGTGATCCATGCGATCACATGATCCATGCGCTTGGGGCGCCCTGACGTCAATCTGGAGCGCCCAGGGAGCCACACGGAAGGTAAGTATACTGCTCCCCCGCTCCCCGCTACACTTTACCATGGCTGCCAGGACTTTAGCGTCCCGGCAGCCATGGTAACTATTCAGAAAAAGCTAAATGTCGGGTCCGGCAATGCGCCGAAACGACGTTTAGCTTAAGGCCGGATCCGGATCAATGCCTTTCAATGGGCATTAATTCCGGATCCGGCCTTGCGGCAAGTGTTCCGGATTTTTGGCCGGAGCAAAAAGCGCAGCATGCTGCGGTATTTTCTCCGGCCAAAAAACGTTCCGTTCCGGAACTGAAGACATCCTGATGCATCCTGAACGGATTTCTCTCCATTCAGAATGCATTAGGATAATCCTGATCAGGATTCTTCCGGCATAGAGCCCCGACGACGGAACTCTATGCCGGAAGAAAAGAACGCAAGTTACTGCACATAAAACAGCTATGGACGTCCGTTTACCATCCGAAAACGGACGGTTTGGTTGAAAGGTTTAACCAAACATTAAAAAATATGTTGAAAAGAGTGGTGGCTAAAGATGGGAAGGACTGGAACCTTCTTCTGCCCTATCTTATGTTCGCAGTGCGAGAGGTGCCCCAGGCCTCTACTGGGTTCTAGCCCTTCGAACTGCTATATGGCAGACACCCTCACAGTCTCTTGGATGTAGTCAAAGAGGCATGGGAACAATAACCCACTTCGTATAAAAGTGTTATTGAGTACAAAACTTTAAGTTTTCGGTGGAACACAGGGCAGGCCGGTTACAGGGAAACGCGTATGCCCTGTCCCGGGTACATTGTCTGGCATGTGTTCACCCCCTCGGGGTTGAACAAAGGGGGAGTTATGTGACACAGTGAGAGCTTTGGTCTGGGAAAACAGGTAATTTCTCCCAGCATGTGCTGCTGGGCTGATTTACAGCCAGGTGAGGTCAAATACCAGACCGGATTTTAAGTGCCGGTCCGGGTTTTTGGCAGCACCTGGCTGTCCTTAAATAGGCAGCTGGGCTCAGAAGCCAGATCTGTGTGCTGGGATCTGAGGCCTGTGCTGGGCTGAAGATCTTAGAACAGTATGTCAGGGGAACAGGCCGCCTAAAGCCTGTATTTGGACTTTTTGAGGCAGAACTGCCACCAGGGTGACTTTTTGTTATATTAACTTGCCATTGGGTGTAAAGTAACACCAACACTGCAAAAGTGACGTTTTGTTTTTGGCACCATGTGTGAATAAACACTGAAGTTTGTATTACGAACTTGTATTTTGCCTCTGTACTGCGCCCGCTTATCCTAACTACCAGAGCGAATCCCCACAATACATATCTCTACAGTATATATATATATATATATATATATATATTGGCAGTATTGGGGCACTACGGTGGGTGGGGGAGAGCATTATATACACTAAAGAAGGGCCACTATATATACTACAGTGGGCACCATCATATATACTACAGAGGGGTCCATTTTATATACTACAGAGGGATATATATATATATATATATATATATATATATATACAGTATAGATATATATAGATATATATATATACACTCACCTAAAGAATTATTAGGAACACCTGTTCTATTTCTCATTAATGCATTTATCTAGTCAACCAATCACATGGCAGTTGCTTCAATGCATTTAGGGGTGTGGTCCTGGTCAAGACAATCTCCTGAACTCCAAACTGAATGTCAGAATGGGAAAGAAAGGTGATTTAAGCAATTTTGAGCGTGGCATGGTTGTTGGTGCCAGACGGGCCGGTCTGAGTATTTCACAATCTGCTCAGTTACTGGGATTTTCACGCACAACCATTTCTAGGGTTTACAAAGAATGGTGTGAAAAGGGAAAAACATCCAGTATGCGGCAGTCCTGTGGGCAAAAATGCCTTGTGGATAGTAAATAAAAAGTAAAAAAGAACACCAAAATACTAAAAGTTTAAAAAATAAACATATTACATATCACCACACCCGAAAAAGGGTAAAATATTTAAAAATATTTCCTATGCGGTGAACGCCGTATCAAAACCATGCAATTCGCCACTTTTAGTCACCTTGTACCCCCCAAAAATAGGATAGGATTGTTCTATTATGGGCCGAATGTTCCATAAAACAAGGCTTTTTTTGTGTTTTATTTTTTTTCCGCGTGGTATCGAGTATCGCAATACTTTTTTATGGTATTGAAATAGAATCAAAATTTTGGCATCGTGACAACTCTATTGCCCACTGCTCGTACTGGTTCCCTCCCTGTTAGCCGGCTGGCCAATAAGCAGTGAGATGCCCTGATGCTGTCTCTGCTTATTGGCCAGCTGTATTTCAGCATCACCACATCTAATCTCTGTCTCCCGCTGCCGGCGCTATTGCAGTGAGGGGACAAGAGGCCCGTAGTTCTTGAGGATAAAAGTTTTGAAATAGCCCTCCAGTGTGACGACCACGGCCATGCCCAGTGACCGGCATGCGACCTCAGTAAGTAGGAGAGGCTGCACGCCTGGTGCCGCAGTCTTCATCACTTTGTCTGTGAGTGATTGTTAGGCCTCATGCACACGACCGTTGTTTTGGTCCGTATCCGAGCCACAGTTTTTGGCGGCTCGAATTCGGACGCATTCACTTCAATGGGACCGCAAAAGATGCGGACAGCACTCCGTGTGCTGTCCGCATCTGTTGCTCCCTTCCGTGGTCCGCCAAAAAAATAATAACCTGTCCTATTCTTGTCCGTTTTGCGGACAAGAATAGGCAGTTATATCAATGGCTGTCCATGCCGTTCCGCAAATTGAGGAACGCACACGGACGCCATCTGTGTTTTGCGGATCCACAATTTGCAGACCGCAAAACACACAACGGTCGTGTGCATGAGGCCTTAGTGTAATAATCAGTTAGTCACACACTGTGCTGCAATGTGTAGGGAGCTGTATACTGTGGTCTCTGGATGGTATATATATCTATAGTACCTTTCATTGGCCTAGTACTGTTAGTACAAGCCACTATTAGTAATAGGAATGAGAGGCAGAGAATGAAACCCCCTTAAATGACTGCATTTCCCCCATAGACATATGCTTTAAGTTCTAAGGGGGTTCAGTCTCTGACCCTCAGTGAACTATTAAGCTAATAGTCTTTGTGGATTGTACTAAATAACAGGACAATGAGAGCTTTTACATATAAATAGATATACAGCACAGTGGGTCAGTGGTTAGCACTGTTGCCTTGCAGCCCTGAGGTTCTAGGTTCAAATCTGACCAAGGACCAACATCTGCATGTAGTTTGTATGTTCTTCTCGTGTTTGCATGAGTTTCTCCCGGGTACTCCGGTTTCCTCTCACACTCCAAAGACATAGTGATAGGGAATTGTGAGCCCCACTGGGGACAGCATGATGCTAATGTCTATAAAGTGCTGCGGAATATAGTAGCGCTATATAAATAAATATACACATCCAAAACAATAAGACCACAGTATCACAGGGGTAAGTCAAAAATATAAAAAACTTTATTCAAAAAGGTACATCAATCACATGAAGCAATGTTTTGATAGCAAAAAATACTTGACAAAGGTGTTGTCTGAATCGTTGCATCATGTGATGGATGGACCTTTTTGAATAAAGCTGTTTCATATTTTTGATTTACCCCTGAGATACTGTGGTCCTATTTTCTTGGATGTTGAACCAAGCTGTTGTTCTGGTGGCCAGGCGCACAACGGGAGAGGAAACCGCTGACACACACTTATACTTAGGATCCATTCACACGTCCGTAGTGCATTGCGGATCCGCAATACACCCGGCCGGCACCCCCCATACAACTGCCTATTCTTGTCAAGAATAGGACATGTTTTATTTTTTTGGCAGAGCCGAGGCTCGGAAGTTCGGGGCCGCGCTCCTGAAATGTGGATGCGGAGAGCGCATATCTCTTCTGGCCCCATAGAGAATGAATGGGTCCGCACCCGTTCCCAATATTGCGGAACGGATGCAGACCCATTTGCGGACGTATGAATGGAGCCTTACAGTAGGAGGGAGGCAGGGATCTCAAGTCTCCCGGAGGTTCAGGGAGTCTCCCGCTATTACATAGCGGCTCCCTGACACCCGCATGTGAGACAATATATCCCGGAAAGGTTTACTGATAGCAGAGCAGAGAGATAAGAGAAGTGACAGGACAGAGTTTAGATTACAGGTTGAATTAACCCTTTAGGGTCAAATTGGCTTCTCAAGGAGATATATATGTTAAAGGCATCTCTTCTTCTGTCTCATTCAGTAGCTATAGAACTATTGAGAGAGATGTATTTTTTTAAAATACATTTACACATTTAACCCTCCATTTTAATTATATTATTTACCCCAGTGTTAAATTCACACCCCCTGGATGCTTGTTCTTTTCCTACAGTGGGGTAGATAATTACACACAGGGTTTTAAAGAATAAACTTCCTGACTCAGACCAAGAGCCGACTCAGCGAGTCCGCAAGTGAATCGAAGCATCCGCGCATGTGCATTGCGCAACCTAAGCTTCGGTTCACTTGCTTCTTGTCAGCTCAGCGAATGAACCGAAGATTCGATTCATGAACCGATTCATGTAAAAGATCCGAACTTCCCATCTCTAGTTTACTTGCAGTAAACCTTTCCGGCAACCTGTAGCAGTGCCCCCTTCTCGACGCGTGCGCACAGTGCAAGAAGAAGCCGATGCCAGCAGTCCGCAACGGCACATCAGGCTGAGCCTGTGGCACGCGCGGGATCTCAAAGCGGGAGGAGGGGGAGGGAGGGAGAGGGAGAGGCGGCACTGATGAGTAGAAGGCGGCGCTGGGCACGAACGGCGATGCGTGCGGCCGGGCACCATGCATCCACAGACCTCCCCTGCTTGGGCACCTTAATTCAATGATTGACAGGTTAGTAAAACCTGTTTTTCCGCAGAATAAAGCCACAAATAGCTTTTATAAGGCCACCTTAGAAATCAGAATGCTGCCCTGGACATGAGCATATGTTTAGCTCACAGGGCTCATAGCTGGTGACAGAATCCCTTTAATCATATACATAAATATGATAATTTGGGGGAGGGTAATGAGCCCAGTCCTCCACACCATAGAGCAAAGTGTGCAGATACTGCATATGTTTGGAAAATGTAATAAAAAGTTTGTGAAAGAAAAAAAAAGAAAACCTCCCTGAAATGGGGTTTTGCAGGTTGGGATGTCTGGGAGGGGGCCCACTTTTTTTTTTTTTTTGGCTATGGGGCCCCTTGATTTCTGTATTAGATAGATCTAAGAGAGATAGATAGTAGGTAGATATTACACAGATAATAGGTGACAACTGACAACCTATGTAGTGAACACAGAGCACGTCACTGACGCTGAGGAGCCGTGCACGTAGCTTCCTGCGCTGTAGTCCGGGATTAGCTGAGAGAACTACATTACCCGTGATGCTCTGCGTCCTCCGCGGGCGCTGATTGGCTGACAGCTCAGCCAGTGAGAGCCGCTGATGACAGCAGAGCAGGTGCTGATGGGGAAGCTGATGTCCACAGTCATGGCGTGCAGCATGAGAGCAGCCCTGCAGCATCTGCTCATCCTGACCCTGTGCCTGCAGATCGGGGGAGGACAGAAGAAGAAGGAGGTATAGTGTGTGTGCCGGGCGAGCTGCTGTGTGGGATACTGAGGGCTCTGTTCACACTGCATCATCTTCTGTATGACGTCCTTACTGTGTGGGATAAGGATTTTACTGGACGCCCGTAGATTAGGCAAAGGTAGGGGGTGTAAAAAAATAAATGAGACCCTCACCTTATAGACCCCATAATTCCTTTGCTGTTGCTCCAGGTCCCTGTGGTTTCTGCCACCCACTGGACCCCCATTCCCACTCTCAGTCCTCATCGGTCGCCTGTACTAGAATGGCGCATTCCTGTTGAGGCTCAGCCACGCAGGTCTTGTCCTTGTGACCGTTGAGGCCACATTCTCTGGGTGCTTGGTTTACGAAAGTAAAGGTAGGACCACGCGGCACCTCTGTCGCAACTGACAGCGTGGTCATACCCTAAGGGAAGGGCAGCCGGAGAGAGTTCAGAGCACCCGAAGATGGAGGCCTGATGGGTGCAGCGTGTGATTGTCATCCTCTACAATACTTACTTATAATGGTCATGTAAATAAAAGATGGAGGTGACATTTGTTTTTTAAAGGAGGTTCCCAGGATTTGAAGGGATTTTCCAGGCTCCTGATAATGATATCGTACCCTTGGGATAGGTCAATAATATCCCAGTAGGTGAGGGTCCGACACCCCGCGCCCCCACCGATCAGCAGTTCCCTGCAGCCTCCATCACTTTGAATGGCACAGGAAGCGCATCTCCGGTCAAGTGTACAGGCCGTGCTTCAGTGGGAGCTTAGCTGAAGTAACCCGGCATGGCCACTCCATCTTGAACAGAGCTGTTCTTCCTGCTTCATTCACAGTGCTGGAAACGGCTGATCATTGGTGTCAGACCATCACCGATTAGATATTAGTGACCTATCATGACGGTAAGTCATCAACGTCAGGAGCCTGGAGAATCCCTTTAAATATTGATGATAGGTCATCAATATCTGATTGTGGAAGTCCGACGCCCGGATCCCCCACCAGTCATCTGGTTGAAGGATGAGCATGGCCGCTCTTGTACCACCCTTAGCGGCATACTTTGGATAGCGGCTGTGCTTGGTATTCCAGCGCAATCCATTCACTTGAATGGGACTGAGTTGAGCAATAGCTGTGTGACCCACGGAGGTGACGTCACTGGTGGAAGAAGAGGCTGTGCCACGCACCAGAGCACCTAGGCTTTTCCAACAGCCGATCGGAGGAGTTGCCAGAGTTGGACCCCTACGATCAGAGTGGGGATAGGTTATCCATTATTTAAGGGATTCTCCAGGAATGAATAAAATAAAATGACTGAAAATGCCTAAATAATACTAATATAACCATACTCTTTTATATAGCATTTATTATTTATAAGAAGCCCTTTTGTTTAGGGGGAAATGAAATGGCCAAAGCCTTATTACCTCACACCAAACCCGTCCTAACTCACAGCAGGACAGGTTAGGCCTCGTTCACATCTCAGTTTGTGGATCCGGCTGTTCCGACATCTAAGTCGTGGAAAACCCCTTTAACACAACAAAAGCCATTGAAAGTCAAGTTGAAGCTTCCATTATTATGAGCGTGCCGGTAGAGGTTGTGACATCTTTGGTGCCTGCATGGACACGGACCATAAAGCTTTGTTGGAGGCAACGATACGGAATAACTTACAGATTCTCTATCAGTCAGGAGAATTAATACGTGCTTCTCGTCTGCCTAAGTGTGCGCCATCTGAAGGTTCATCACATTATAACCAAGCTGATGGATGTAGATGAAACCGTGAGCTGGAGCCATCTTACAATTATCTCTTCAAAATCCCCCGTAGAAATCAGACCGTACCATGGAAATGCTGGATGTAATAACTGAAATATTGCATGTCCTTTGTGACCAAGCTGCAGGTAGAACTGTCAGGTGCCCTTCATATTCGGGACTCTGCACCAACCAGTACGGTGGCGTGGGGGCAGCCAAAATAAATCATTGGCCTTGCAGTAGCGTTAGTTGGGATTTCGGTCTTTGCTTTCCTGGTCCATGTTGTACATCTGGCAGAGGAGGACTGTGCAAGTCTAAGAAAACTCTCAGCACTGTGCCTGGCACTTTATTACTGTAACATGGTTCTGGGCTTCCAGTGGACAGCTCTGTAAGTTGTTGTTTTTTATACTTTTTTGTGTGTGTTTTCCCAGATGAGTGAAAGCCAGCAGTGGGGGGGATTTTTCTTCACTTTTGGTGTGTAGTTCGGCATTTCTTATTTTTCAAAACACAAATGCTCTGTGTATGTCTTAGTTGTCCTTAGCAACCAATCAGATTCCTCCTTTCATTTTCCGAAGGAGCTGTCCAAAATGAAAGGTGGAATTTGGTTGCTATGGGCAACTAAGCCAGTTCTACTTTACACCTGTTTGATAAATGACCCCCTATGAGCCTCTAGGAGCAAGGGGGGCATTGCCATTACACCCAGAGGTTCAGCTCTCTGCCGTGCCCTCTGCACTTTGATTGACAGGGCCATAGTGAAAAAATCATAATGCCTGGCCCCGTCAGGCCTGGAGAGGGCGCTGGGCGCCTGCCAAAGACTTCTCATACGTCCTTGCTAATGATGGCTGGTCTCAGGCTGTATAGCAGCTAGAGATACCAGCCGCGACTTGTATTAAACCTTACAATAGAAGCTCTAGCCTCAAAACATTGGGCGTTACAGCTAGAAAGATGTAACCTTGATTCCTGGCCCGATTTATTTTTTTTTTTTAAGTGTGAAATAGTAGAGGAGCTGTATTTTCAACATTCAGAGCAAGGAGGAGGAGACGACGCCAGTGTCTCTCCTTCTCCCTGACAGCAGCGCTGTCCAATCGCAGCTCAGAGCCAGGGAGTTTTTTTTTCTCCCTGGCTCTGATCTCTGTGCTGTGATTGGACAGCGCTGCTGTCAGGGAGAAGGAGAGACACTGGCGTCTCCTCCTCCTTGCTCTGAATGTTGAAAATACCGGGGGCCACAGCGGGTGAACGGAGCGGCGCCCAGGAATAATAGTAAGTGCACTTAGATCCCTGGGCGCAGCTCTATGCAGCCTGCTACTTAGTTCATATTCTTTGGACCCATGAAAGGTCCTCTTTAATTACGTTCATTGGTGGCGCAGTGCGCCCCCCCCTTAGTATTAGTATAATTGGTGGTGCAGTGCACCCTCCCAAAAGCCCTCCGGCCCCCCCCCATTATTAGTATCATTGGTGGCGCAGTGGGCACAGGCCTCCCCCCACCCATTGTTATATGGTGTCCACAGGGTCCCCTCCTCTCCATTGGTGGCAGTGGCAGATTACACTGCTGGGGCTCCGATCGGTTACCATGGCAGCCAGGACGCTACTGAAGCCCGGGCTGCCATGGTAATCTCCCTGCTGCTGTGTGCACTATGCACAGAGCAGCAGGGAGAGTGTGAAGTCCTAGTCACCCTAATACAGCTCTATCGGGATGAATAGGACAAGGGACGAAAAGATCCAGGTTATAGCCCCTAAGGGTTATGAAATAAAAAGTAAAAAAATTAAAAAACACCAATATACTAAAAGTTTAAATCGCCCCCTTTCCCAATTTTACATATAAAATTTAAAAACAATAAAAAATAAACATATTACATATCGCCACATCTGAAAAAGTGTGAGCTATTAAAACATTAAAAAATATTTCCGCTCTGGTGAAGGCCGTAATTCTCCTATATGTAGGGCTGGCTCACTACTGTCACCTGCGTCTCATCTTCTCCGTCAAGTCCTTTTTTTTAATTATATGCATTTTAAATTTGACTACTAAAAAATGTAATTTGGCTCCTAAATTTTTTAGTTTAGGAGCCGATGGCTCCTGGTTATTTTTTTTAGTCTGGAGCACTGTTTGCAGTAATTTTTGCAGTCTGTGTTAGTCCTTTGCACCAAATCTATCAAATGTCGCAAGTTGTTAAACCTGGTGCGCGTCTATCTAGAAATGCTACTCTAGTTTTCTTTCTCCACCCTTTTACTGGAGTGAGTTTGCCACTTTTATGTCACTTTTGAAAAAGTCTCAGTAACAATGCCCACATTTCCACCTAATTTTCAAAACTGGAGCAGGTGGGGTAAAAATGCAGAAAGATTCAAAATTAATTTTTTATTTTTTTGCAAGGCCCCTATTTTGCAACTTTTCGAAGCCAGAATTCTGACGTGCAGGACATGATAAATTCCCCTCAGAGCGTCCTCTGTACCTGTCCCCAGGGGGAAGATAACCATCCCCCTTCCACCATCAGTCAGCATACTTGCTCTCTGCTTGTCACATATGGGTTTGTTCTTTTCCAGTAGAGGAGTGAGAAGATGAGTGATGGTTCATCTAATCACCCTCCTGTGCCTAATTGGGCTGCTTGACGCCATGACCCAGACGTTTACTGGCGTCCGGATCACCGCGCCAAATAAGTCACATCAAACACAACATCAATAAAGTTTACATTTTATACTGTCCCCATCCTATCCAGGCCCGATCCTTAGAGTAAAATATACAGACCACTTCTATAGTGATGACACATGGAAAAGAGTTTCATCAGTCAGAAAAGGCATTTCCACTCATTGTTGCCATAAATAATAATTTTCTTGTAGTGTGTTTTTTTTAACAATATTCAGACAATTTTCAGACGCGTATAATTCAGAGGTGCCCATACTATGAATGCAACACCTGGACCTCCTGTGGTTCATCAGAACCTGAGGTATGGCGCTCTAACTTATTCTCTGATGTGTGTCTGTAATACAGGAGTAATAAAGCAGCCATATTATACTTGGTTAAAGGGGTTATCCAACCCCTATAACGCCCCCTCTAATGGCCGGGCCCCTGACACAGGTTGTACTTACCTTGCTCCCTGGCATCACTGTTGCTTCTGATGCCCGCACGGCTGCCGCTGCATCTCCCTGTTGCGCGGATCAAAACATACGGGAGAAGGGGGGCAGGCTGTGAGGGATGAGCCTTCCTAGTATCGCGGGTGATGCTAGGAAGGCCCGTCCCCGTCACAGCATGCTACTGGCTGCCCCATCGCCAAATACGACATGGTCTCTTCAATGTTTTTAAGCGCGCACACTCTTTTGTTGAAGTCTATGCATGTGGTATATGAGATCTGCACACGTTAAAGGGGTTGTTGACGGCGAGCAGGTAAACAATGAAGAGAAGTCTGCTCTTGTACAAGCACTGCTTTCTCTTTAAACAGCTGATCGGTAGGGGTGTTAGGTGTCGGACCATCGCCGATCTGATATAGATGACCTATGCCGAAGATAGGTCATCAATATAAGGCCTCATGCACACGACCGTTGTTGTGTTCCGACAATCTTGTGTGCCTCTGCATTTTTTCACGGTCCCATTGACTTGAATGGGTCCGCGAACCGTTTTCCGTGAAAAAAATAGGACAGGTTATATTTTTTGAAGGACTGGAACCACGGAATGCGGATGACAAACGGTGCATTAGCCGAGTTTTCAACGGACCCATTGAAAGTCAATGGGTCCGCAGAAAATCACGAAAAACTGAATAACGGACACGGAATAAAACAACGGTCGTGTGCATGAGGCCTAAAAAAGTGGACAACCCCCTTAATATAGTACATTGTTTTTAATATATTACGTTGTAATAATACAATATTTACATAGTTTTTATGTGTAAAACGTCTCCCGAGTTGTGAGTTTTAGGTGCAAATGTTAATTTTGATCCATTTTTTTTCAAATAATTCCTGTTTGTCATAAAGTTACATGAAAGGTTGTCAACAGACTATCAAGACCACTGCAATGATCAGGTGGTCTGCTTTCAGGCATTATACAGTATAGGTCTTGGTGGTTCACTTACTTTTCGAGGACTATAATCCTTGTATTTTATAGGTTGTTACTTTTTAAAAAATTTCCAGATTTTTGTTCTTCTATTTCTGGTGATTTTATGAAGATATGTGCTTGTAACGTTTGATCTAACTTGTATGTATGAAATGTTATTTTTAGGAGGCGTAGTGCATATAACTTTTTGCAATTTTTTTTTTAAACTAATTACACTTTGACGCAAAGTTGCATGAAGATGCCGGGATGTATAAAGTGCTGAGTTGCATTTTGACAATGTGCCAGGTGTCTACTGCGTATGGAGGTTTAGCATTATTTATTTTTCCATAATTTTGGTTTTATTAATACAAAACAGCAAAAATTGTCCTGGCTACCAGAAGTGCAAAATGTCCAAGCCCCCTACCCCCGAAAGGGTTAAAGGGATTGTCCCATTAAAACAACCTATCCGCCCGCAGTAATGAGTCTGATCTGCAGGGGTCCAACTGCTTGGGCCTTTGTTGATCACTAAAACAGGGGTCCGTGCAGTCGTGCTGATGCTCCATTCAGCTCTATGGTAGCTACCTGAGATAGCCGAGTGCTTGCATGTGTGTCTGCTGCTCCGTTCAAGTAGGGAACATGGGCCCCCATTCTAGGGATCATACATCCCCCAATCCTGTGGATGATGTCCTGTCTTGGGACAAGCCCTTTAAGGCTGAGTGGCAGAAAACCGCCTTTAAAAAAAAAAAAGAAATGGATACAGAATGCTCCATCTGTGAAATATGACCACCGTATAAGGTGTGATGATGGAACTGTAATTTTATTGGTCTTATTTCTATTCTCTGCTTATTATGTTGGATGGAAATTGACATCTAAACAGATCCCATTGTTTTTGATGTGATTGTCTTCAACCAGCGGAGCGTACGTAGGAAATCTGAGATGCACAGTACCTTTTAGGCCGAATGCACACGACCGTTGTGTGCATCCGCATCCGTTCCGTCATTTTTCACAGTTTAGCGGAGGTCCCACTCATTTCTATGGAGCTGTGAAAAAAAACTGATAGTCCTCCGTTTTTTCTCCGCGTCCGTGATTCCAGTCCGTCAAAAAATATAACCTGCCCTATTCTTGTCAGTGGAAAACTGAGGACGGACCCATTCAAGTCAATGGGTCTGTAAAAAAAAAAAAACGGATGCACAACTTTTCATTAAGGGCTCTTTCACACTTGCGTTGTTCTGTTCCGGCATAGAGTTCCGTCGTCGGGGCTCTATGCCGGAAGAATCCTGATCAGGATTATCCCCATGCATTCTGAATGGAGAGAAATTCCGTCTTCAGTTCCGGAACGTAACGTTTTTTGGCCGGAGAAAATACCGCAGCATGCTGCGCTTTTTGCTCCGGTCAAAAATCATGAACACTTGCCGCAAGGCCGGATCCGGAATTAATGCCCATTGAAAGGCATTAATCCGGATCCGGCCTTAAGCTAAACGTCGTTTCGGCGCATTACCGGATCCGACGTTTAGCTTTTTCTGAATGGTTACCATGGCTGCCAGGACGCTAAAGTCCTGTTTGCCATGGTAAAGTGTAGAGCAGTATACTTACCGTGCGTGCGGCTCCTGGGGAGCTTCAGAGTGACGTCAGGGCGCCCCACGCGCATGGATGACGTGATCAACCGTATTTTGTTTCCGTGTCTGCTCCGTTTTTTTTTTTTTTTGCGGATAGGATGCGGACCCATTCATTTCAATGGGTCCGCAAAAAACGCGGACAGCACACCGTGTGCTGTCCGCATCAGTATGTCCGTTCCGTTGCGCCGCAAAAAAAATAGTGCATGTCCTATTTTTTTCTAGTTTGCGGACAAGGATAGGCATTATTACAATGGATCCGCAAAAAAAAAACGGATGCCCTACGGAACGTCATCTGTTTTTTTTTTTTTTTTTTTGCGGATCTGCAATTTGTGGACCGCAAAACACATACGATCGTCTGCATGTAGCCTAAATCAGTGATCTATGTGCCAGTCTCGCGTGAACTGGTACAACTTTCACTGGCAGATTAAGTAGATCATTACTGAAATAAATGGACTTTTGCACGATAATCAAATTTTTTGAGTTTCACCTGTACTGTGACGCCATATGCTACATAGGATGCTGTGTGTACAGAGGTATCCTCCCCTAGAAAGCTTTCATACAACTCCAAACCCTATACAGTGGTCCCTCAAGTTACAATATTACTTGGTTTCGGGACGCCCATTGTATGTTGAAACCATTGTAAGTTCAGTAATTGGTTCCAAAGCTCCAAAATGTCATCCAAGATAAGAGAAAATTAAGATTTTAAGAAAAATAAGCAGATAACTAAGACAGTCCTTAAATATAACAGGAATATCTGCTAATTATCAACTAATACAGCTATTTTACCAGAGAATTGGCCTTGATTGGTTGGATCTGAGACATTGTATGTTGAGTCTGGTTTAAACTTTTGATGGGTCAGAAAAGACCATTGTATGTTGAAAATATTGTATCCTGAGGCCATTGTATCTTGAGGGATCACTGTATATATAATAAACCCCTTTTTTCATATTGTTTGGAGGTGTTGGTCTAACTTTGTACATTTTGGGGGGTGCCTACCCCCTTTTGGACCGTGCACTCCTGCCCATCTGCCCAGGACTTGTAATCAGAGTGTGAATTCTACATGGATGGTTTCTACATTGCCCTAAAATTTTATAGGCCAATAGCCCAGGAGCTGCAAGTCTGATGGTGTAAGACACTGCTAGATGGGCCCGACACAATTTTGATCAAATAGTAAGTATAGCAGTGAAGTAGTTTACGTTCATTCATGTCTCTAGTGTTTGCATATGTCTTTGTACATGAGGCAGTGTGCTGCTACTTGTAGTCCTTGTTTGTGTGTATGTGTGTATATACACTGCTCAAAAAAATAAAGGGAACACAAAAATAACACATCCTAGATCTGAATTAATTAAATATTCTTCTAAAATACTTTGTTCTTTACATAGTTGAATGTGCTGACAACAAAATCACACAAAAATTAAAAAATGGAAATCAAATTTTTCAACCCATGGAGGTCTGGATTTGGAGTCACACTCAAAATTAAAGTAGAAAAACACACTACAGGCTGATCCAACTTTGATGTAATGTCCTTAAAACAAGTCAAAATGAGGCTCAGTAGTGTGTGTGGCCTCCACGTGCCTGTATGACCTCCCTACAACGCCTGTGCATGCTCCTGATGAGGTGGCGGACGGTCTCCTGAGGGATCTCCTCCCAGACCTGGACTAAAGCATCTGCCAACTCCTGGACAGTCTGTGGTGCAACGTGACGTTGGTGAATAGAGCGAGACATGATGTCCCAGATGTGCTCAATTGGATTCAGGTCTGGGGAACGGGCGGGCCAGTCCATAGCATCAATGCCTTCGTCTTGCAGGAACTGCTGACACACTCCAGCCACATGAGGTCTAGCATTGTCTTGCATTAGGAGGAACCCAGGGCCAACCGCACCAGCATATGGTCTCACAAGGGGTCTGAGGATCTCATCTCGGTACCTAATGGCAGTCAGGCTACCTCTGGCGAGCACATGGAGGGCTGTGCGGCCCTCCAAAGAAATGCCACCCCACACCATTACTGATCCAATGCCAAACCGGTCATGCTGGAGTATGTTGCAGGCAGCAAAACGTTCTCCACGGCGTCTCCAGACTCTGTCACGTCTGTCACATGTGCTCAGTGTGAACCTGCTTTCATCTGTGAAGAGCACAGGGCGCCAATGGCGAATTTGCCAATCTTGGTGTTCTCTGGCAAATGCCAAACGTCCTGCACGATGTTGGGCTGTAAGCACAACTCCCACCTGTGGACGTCGGGCCCTCATATCACCCTCATGGAGTCTGTTTATGACCTTTTGAGCAGACACATGCACATTTCTGGCCTGCTGGAGGTCATTTTGCAGGGCTCTGGCAGTGCTCCTCCTGTTCCTCCTTGCACAAAGGCGGAGATAGCGGTCCTGCTGCTGGGTTGTTGCCCTCCTATGGCCTCCTCCACGTCTCCTGATGTACTGGCCTGTCTCCTGGTAGCGCCTCCATGCTCTGGACACTACGCTGACAGACACAGCAAACCTTCTTGCCACAGCTCGCATTGATGTGCCATCCTGGATAAGCTGCACTACCTGAGCCACTTGTGTGGGTTGTAGACTCCGTCTCATGCTACCACTAGAGTGAAAGCACCGCCAGCATTCAAAAGTGACGAAAACATCAGCCAGGAAGCATAGGAACTGAGAAGTGTCTGTGGTCACCACCTGCAGAACCACTCCTTTATTGGGGGTGTCTTGCTAATTGCCTATAATTTCCACCTGTTGTCTATCCCATTTGCACAACAGCATGTGAAATTGATTGTCAGTCAGTGTTGCTTCCTAAGTGGACAGTTTGATTTCACAGAAGTGTGATTGACTTGGAGTTACATTGTGTTGTTTAAGTGTTCCCTTCATTTTTTTGAGCAGTGTGTGTATATATATATATATATTATATAAAGTGTGTGTATGTATTTTAATTGGTAAAATGGGCCTATACATTGATTACCTATGATTTTTGATATTCACTAATGGAAGATGATCCTGCCTGTATGTAGGCATGCTCTCAGCAAGAAAATATATATTTTGCAGAGGATGTATAATAGATGTGTGCAGTGGCCTCTGAAATACCAAGTAGTGAAACAATGTACAAAAGACTATGGCTCAGGAGATAATTAGCTCTTTTCCTAGGCAAACCGCGTTCCATGGGAGCATTTATTTTTTTTATTTTTTTAATGCACAAAATGCACCATACACTTGATAATATAACACAAAAAGGAGTTACTGATCCAAATCAAAGGTCTACATTACAGGGGAATGTCATTCATTGATTCAGACCAGATAGATCATGTACGAGAACATCCTAACAATGTAGCATTATAGACTTGGAACACGGACTTCTCTTAAGGCCTCATGCACACGACAGTATTTTTTCACGGTCCGCAAAACGGGGTTCCGTTGTTCCGTGATCCGTGTCTGTTTTTTTTTTCCGTGTGTCTTCCTTGATTTTTGGAGGATCACCAGACATGAAAAGTGAAAAAAAAATCTAAGTCAAGTTTGCCTTGGAATTGATAGGAAAAAAACTGACACGGATCACGGACGCGGATGACAATATTGTGTGCCTCCGTGTTTTTTCACGGACCCATTGACTTGAATGGGTCCGCGAACCGTTGTCCGTCCAAAAAATAGGACAGGTCATTTTTTTGGACGGAATGGAAACACGGATCTCGGACGCAGATGACAAACGGTGCATTTTCCGAGTTTTCAACGGACCCATTGAAACTCAATGGGTCCGCAGGAAAACCGAACAACGCACACGGATGCACACAACGGTCGTGTGCATGAGGCCTTATTCTCAAGTCTATAGTACTAATCAGCAAAAATCAACGGTCCAGTCGTGAGCCCACTTATTTATCGCAAAGTGCCAGCACGGCAATTTAACCTGAATACCAGTATAGTACACTGCCTGTCCAAAAAAACAAGTCCCCACCTGGATTTAACTAAGCAAATAGTTATGAGCCTCCAATTGGATAATTACTGCATGGGCGATTATCTTTCAGCTGGCAAGAAGTTATTTAACCCCAACTGGTGCAATGAGTTGCCTCTCATTTTTTAAACAACCATGTCGAAAGACACATCTCGTGGTCGTGGAAAAGATGTTAGTCTGTTTGAGAAGGGTCAAAACATTGGCATGCATCAAGCAGAGAAAACATCTAAGGAGATTGCAGAAACTACTAAAATTGGGTTAACAACTGTCCAATGCATTATTAAAAACTGAAAGGATAGTGGGGACCCATCATATTCGAGGAAGAAATGTGGCGGGAAAAAAAATCCTGAATGATCGTGATCGGCGATCACTTAAACGTTTGGTGAAATCAAATCGAAGAAAAACAACAGTAGAGTTCAGGGCTATGTTTAATAGTGAAAGTAAGAGCATTTCCACACGCACAATGCGAAGGGAACTCAAGGGATTGGGACTGAACAGCTGTGTAGTCGTAAGAAAACCACTAATCAGTCAGGCAAACAAGAAAAAAAGGTATGATAGGGAGCATATGGATTGGACTCTGGAGCAATGGAATAAGGTCATGTGGTCTAATGAGTCCAGATTTACCCTGTTCCAGAGTGATGGGCGCGTCAGGGTAAGAAGAGAGGCAGATGAAGTGATGCACCCATCATGCCTAGTGCCTACTGTACAAGCCTGTGGGGCAGTGCTATGATCTGGGGTTGCTGCAGTTGGTCAGGTCTAGGTTCAGTAACAGTATGTGCTCCAAGAATAAGGTCAGCTGACTACGGGTGATGGGACGTACGTATATTTTCTTTTTCTACACCACGTAAATGGCTGTAGTACAATGTAGAGTTGTTGCGATACCAAATTTTTGATTCGATTTCGATACCATAAAAAAGTATTGCGATACTCGATACCATGTGAAAAAAAGAAAACGCAAAAAAGCCACGTGCATTCCGCATTTTAAAAAATGGTGAATCGCGCAGTTTAAATTATTTTTTTTTTTTCTTTTCAGGCGTTCACCGCATATATTTAAAAAAAAAAATATTTTGATAGTTTGGACTTTTCGGACGTGGTGATATGTGATATGTTTATTTATTGTTTATATATTTTATATGTAAAATTGGGAAAGGGGGTGATTTATACTTTGTGTGTGGTGTGTTTTTTTTTTTTTAACTTTAATAACTATTTCCCCCTTTAGGGGCTAGAACCTGGGTTCTTTTTATCCCTTGTCCTATTCACCATGATAGATTTAATTAGGGTGAATAGGACTTCACACTCTCCCTGCTGCCCTGTGCATAGTACACACAGCAGCAGGGAGCTTACCATGGCAGCCCGGGCTTCAGTAGCATCCTGGCTGCCATGGTAACCGATCGGATTACATTGCTGGGGCTCCGATCAGAAGCTGCCACTGCCACCAAAGAGAAGGGAAGCGGACCCTGTGGCCACTGCCACCAATGAGAAGGGAAGCGGACCCTGTGGACACTGCCCCCAATGATTTTAATACTGGAGGGTTGAGCGGGGCGGGCACACTGCGCCACCAATGATAATTAACCTTTAATACAGGAGGCGGGTGTCGGCAGCAGATCAGCGGCAGTGCCACACCTGAGGCGTTAACTGCCGCTGATCGCAGCTCCCTGTCAGAGGCAGGGTGCCGGCTATGTGATTCTGCTGCCGGCACCTGCCTCCTGTATTAAAAGTTAAAGACGAGCTTTCATGGGTTCGGACTTTAAGTTAGCAGGATACATAGAGCGCCACTCCGTTCGCCCACTGTGGCCCAGTTACCGTCTCCTGCTCCGTATGCTAATTACTACTATTGGAGCAGTGGGGAGGAGACATCAGCTTCTCTCCTGGGCGTTCCTTTTCCCTGGCTGTGACATTCTGTGCTGCGATTCGACAGCGCTACAGCCAGGGAGAAGGAACGCCCAGGAGAGAAGCTGATGTCTCCTCACCACTGCTCCGATAGTAGTAATTAGCATACGGAGCAGCAGAAGGTAACGGGGGCACAGCAGGCGAACGGAGCGGCGCCCAGATATAATTGTAAGTGCAGGGAGATCCCTGGGTGCCGCTCTATGTAGCATGCTAACTTAACAATGTCCGGACCCATGAAAGGTTTCCCTATTCTTGGTGGCGCAGTGCGCCCGCCCCTCCTCCGCCCCTCTCTCTTTATTGGTAGCGCGGCAGAGGGGGGAAGGAGACACTGCTTCCTTCTCCCCTGTGCTGCTGAGAGAACATGGCGCGCTGACAGCAGCGCGCTCATGTTCCGTGATACTAGATTGTGCAGCAGCACAACCCAGTATTGAAAAAATCGAAATCGATATGATACCGAGACAAAAGTATTGATTGGGTATCGAAATTTCGATACCCGCAACAACCCTAGTACAATGTAACTTCACCACCGGCAATTCTGACATATTTATATTTTTCCCCTTTTTTTCCCCCCTATTAATAAACCACCCCCCCCCAAAAAAAAAAGTTTAACAATGTATACACCTTGTAAATGGCTATAGTACAATGTAATTTTACCACTGAACAGCAATTATGACATATTTTGTTCCCTTTTTTTCCCTAATAATAAACCACCCCCGCAAAAAAAGTAAAACGATGTAAAATCAAAGCAGAAAGGCTAATAGGACGTATGTATCTTTCCTATTAATACATAAATAGAATTGCTTTGATTGCACCCTGTTCTCCTTTTATAGTGTAGATGAGGCCTCCTTATCCTTTCCCTACACCTTGAATACCGTATATACTCGAGTATAAGCCGACCCCTAATTTTACCCCCAAAAAAAGGGAAAAATTATTGACTTGAGTATAAGACTAGGGTGGGAAATGCAGCTATAATGCAGAGTGTATGTGTATATAATGCACACACTCTACATTATATACACACATCTGCAAGAGGGTGACTCCCTGTATTTAATGCAGAGAGTGTGCATTATATACACACACACTCTGCATTAAATACAGGGAGCCATCCACAGATCTCCCCCCTAAACAGTGCCATCCACAGATCCCCCCTCCCCTAAACAGTGCAATGATGGCACTGTTTAGGGGAGGGGGGATCTGTGGATGGCACTGTAGGGGGATCTGTGGATGGCACTGCCATCCACAGATCCCCCTACAGTGCCATCCACAGATCCCCCTCCCCGGCGCTCACAGCAGTATATTTAAACTAATTAATAACCTTTAACTGTGGTTATCTTACTTTGTCTTTGCTCCGGTAATACAGGCAGTGCGGGGAGCGGCGCTCACTCACTGACGTCACGCGCCTTCTCCCACTAGGCAGCGCAGGCACGTGACGTCAGTGAGTGAGCGCCGCCCCCCGCACTGCCTGTATTACCGGAGCTAAGACCTAGACTCGAGTATAAGACGAGGAGGCTTTTTGAGCACAAAAATATGTGCCAAAAAACTCGTCTTATACTCGAGTATATACGGTAATCTTTCCCTGAACTTGTAAATAGTTTTTTCAGCACAGTGAAGTCTTTCCTAGCACTGTCCCTAACGCCTGCTGATATCTCTCCCTGCACTAAGCACACTGGAAAATGTCTGAGGCTATTTATAGGGCTGTGACATCACAGGGCTGGCTGGCTGCTGATTGGCTGCATGCATGGCATTGTGGGTGATCCCTTGTTCCCAGAGTTCTTTGCTCCATGTCCTAACACGTGCAGCAGTCATTTTATGTGATTCATTACTACGAATTTTGACTAAATTTTGGATCAAATGCCACTTTGTCAACTTCGAGTCGCTCATCTCTAGCCCCGGCATAGTTAAGAGTATTTCTGCTGAGAATCTTTATACATCTATCGGTTAAAGTAGTAACCGTTGCACCATCAGCCATCTTTAGCGGCTGTGTGAGTTTTTTATATTATGCTAATCCAGTTTATGTCGTTTTTATCCTTACGTGGCGTGTCTTGCACATACTCTTCATCTGTGCTGATTAAATAATTACCACTGATACATATCGTGTAGGAGGAATGTAATTAAAGTTGTTCATTTAATGTTATAGTAACATAACAGGAAGTTGTCTGAGCAGATTCAATATTGATACGGCACCTGGCCCGGCAGCATTCATGTCTATTAAGGTTGATCAGTGGTCAATAAAGGGGTAGGAACCGCGTAACCAAGGGCGTAGCTAAAGGGTCCTGGGGCAAGAGTTCAGCTTGGGGCCCCCCTTCCCTCAGTGCTTTGTGATGCACTTTCTAAAATACTGTTGTCTTCTTATGTGACACAAGGGTCTTTGGGCCCCCTCAGGCTCCTGGGCCCGGTAGCGACTGCTACCTCTGCACCCCCTGCGCGTAACTATTGACCTTTTAATATGGCTGTCCTGTGTTGTGTTCAAAATACTTGACATTTTTGTAAAGAATACATGGAAAAATGACACTGCAGGAAATAATACATAACTACCATGCCTAGTCATCCTAGTTTTGTCCTGTAGCTTTTTCAGTTGCTTTGTTCCCGGCCAAAAGCTGCACATGGAGTGGTGAGGGTCCTGGAGGTCAGATCCACAGCAATCATAGCTGCAGATTTACTAAAACCAGTGTTGCGCTAGGTTTACACCTAGCAGGCTGCCGTGAATCGCCAAATCCCTATTGACTTTAATGGGATCTGGCATTAGTGCATGGATCCCCATTGAATCCTATTATACTCAATAGGGATCCAGCGGTTCACGGCATTGTCTGGCTATGCCAGATACGGTGAACTCTGGTGGACTGTTCTTCTGCAAGGAATAACTCTAAGGCTGCGTTCACACGGGCGAGATTTCCGCGCGGGTGCAATGCGGTAGGTGAACGCATTGCACCCGCACTGAATCCGGACCCATTCACTTCAATGGGGCTGTTCAGATGAGCGATGATTTTCACGCATCACTTGTGCGTTGCGTGAAAATCACAGCATGTTCTATATTCTGCGTTTTTCACGCAACGCAGGCCCCATAGAAGTGAATGGGGTTGTGTGAAAATCGCAAGCAAGTGCGGATACGGTACGATTTTCACGCATGGTTGCTAGGTGACAGTCTATTCACTGTATTATTTCCCCTTATAACCTGGTTATAAGGGAATATAATAGCATTCTGAATACAGAATGCTTAGTAAAATAGCGCTGGAGGGGTTAAAAAAAATAAACAAATTAACTCACCTTAGTCCACTTGATCGCGTAGTTCCCAGTCTCTTCTGATGAGCTGTCGGCTAAAGGACCTTTGACGTCAGATCACATGCTCCAATCACATGGTCCATCACCGTGGTGATGGACCATGTGATTGGAGCATGTGATCTGACGTCACCACAGGTCCTAGCCTGTAGTTCATCATTAAAGAGATAAAGAAGAGACCGAGAACTACGCGGAGGAGGTGAGTTAATTTTTTTTATTTTTTTTTAACCCTCAATTGATCACCTACTATGCATTCTGTATTCAGAATGCTATTATTTTCCCTTTATAACCATGTTATAAGGGAAAATAATACAATCTACACTACAACTAACCCAAACCTGAACTTCTGTGAAGAAGTTCGGGTCTGGGTACCACAGTCGGTTTTTTTATCACGCGCGTGCAAAACACATTGCACCCTCGCGATAAAAACTGAACATCGGAACACAATCGCAGTCAAAACTGACTGCAGTTGCATACCTACTCGCGCGGGTTTGCCGCAACACACCGGGACGCATCCGGACCTAATCCGGACACGCTCGTGTGAACCCAGCCTAAATGTTACTCACCTAGAATGGTCTGTAGTTAAGGTGGAGTGTAACAGGGATGTGTATTAGGCTCAGCTCTTTTTTATACTTTTGTAATTGCTCTTACAAATCAATGGAATTCAAATCAAGTGGAAAGTTAAAGAAGTTATGTTTGGGTTGGTAGTTCAGAAGTTCATGTGGGCTGTTATGTGGACTTTTCTATCTCGGTGGTTGAGTGCCTTGCCTTATTTAGTAATATTTGCCTAAAGGGCTTGTCCGGCTTTAGAGCTGAACTTGACTTCTCCCCATTTTAACCCAGGCAGCTCCCCTGATATGAGCATCGGTGCGTTTAATGCTCCGATGCTCTCCCTTGCCCTGTGCTGGATGACGCAGGGTAAGGGCTTTTTTGTTTTATATTTTTACACTGCTAGCTGGAGGCTTCCGCCTAGAAGTTTTGCCGGTGACGTCACTTTCTCTGATGGATTTTACAGGCTAGGGCAGCGCTAAAGCCTGCCCATTAGTGCCGGTGATGTCACCAGGCTCACTGCTAGGCGGAAGCCCCCCGCCTAGCTTTAACCATGAAGAGCCCGGTACGTTACTGCATCCCCAAATAAAATCTTTGCCTTGTGCGATTTAGCTCAGGGCAAAGGAGAACATTGAAGCATGAAATCCTCCGATGCTCATATCAGGGGGACTGCCTGGGTGAAAACGAGCATATGTCTGGGTTCAGCTCTGGACCTGAACAACCCCTTTAAAGGGGTTGTGCAGCCAGTACATACTGATGAACTATCCTGAGGATAGTTCATCAGTATCTGATAGGTGGGGGTCCGACCCCCCGGCAACCCCACCGATCAGCTGTTTGAAGAGGAGGCAACATTCGTACAAGCACTGCTTCCTCCTTTAGATTCCACTGCACATTATCTCTCTTGCAGCAGCGGCATTGTGTAACTGCATCTTATTCAAGTGAATGAATCAAGCACTTATAATAACAGTGCGCCGCCAAGACTTCCGTGATAATGCGCGGTGTAATCTTGAAGAGGAAGTAGCGCTCAAACAGCTGATCGGCCAACCAGTTATAAGTCAACACTGTGTCCTGGCTGCACAACCCCTTTAATTAATATACATGAAGCAAAAGCGGGTGAGCAGGAAGTGTTTTTTCCTGTCTTAAGTACTGTGTGCAAAATGGTTGCCCATAGCCCCCAAAATGATTGACAGTGATTGCACCCTGCTCCCAGTTAAAATAGGAAGAACAGCCCTGGAGCGCGCACACACCAAAAAAAATCCTTTTATTATTTTTTCTTAGGATATATTTTTATCTCTCTCCGCCATGGTTACAATCACTGAACATTCCTGCAAGTTTATAACTTGGAATATAAAGCTTTTTATTATTTTTATATGTATTATTCAGCTAAATAACAGAAAAGATGATCTCCTGGTTTCCGTTTTCATTTCACAGTCCTGAGTCTACGTTTCTGCAAAACATAAGTATACAGTCTACAGAAATCCAGAAAATATATACCCTTAAGATGTATAAGGTAGTTTCCCTTTCTGTGTTTCATGAGGCAAAGATGCAATTTTTTTTTTAAAAAGAGGAGTACACTTAAAGCTTGTGTAATGCCCCCTTGATTGTGAGGTCAAATGCAATAAAAAGAAATAGTCTTTCTCCAGCTTTCTGAAGCGTTCAGGCTTAATCATCGACAACAACCTTTAATATTGCACCTTGAAAACTATTTTATAGTCCTACTTCCTGGAAGCCAATAAAAATAGAATTTCTCTGAGTTTGCACTGAATTTAATGTGTGTTACTGTAACTTCTGCATTATTGGATAACCTTATTGTAAATTGGGTTTAACTTTTTATATGTACTGTATGCCATTCGTCATGATATAAAAAAGTAACTTTGTACAGTAAGCCTTTTTTCTATTGTAAATTCAGCTAAAATGTGATTTGATTTCTAGTTGTCCAGTTGTATGTACACTTTAGCGTCGACCATTGTTTATTTCGGTTCTTTCCGCTGAGTCATCTTTGTCAGATCCGCTTTTATGGAAGGACTGTTTCCGATGCATGGCATGTTATTGAGCGTGCTGAATTTTTATTTTAGTTCCTGATTGAGTTTAGCACTTTTTGGGACATATCATTTATTTTAATTCAGATAACAGAGTACAAGAGATGTAACAATATTGGCGGCTATAAAAGCTTTATTAAAAGGATGGACCTTGCCTTGGAGCTGCTGCTGGACTCATTGAAGAAGCTTGTGTATTTAGAAAATTTGGTGGTAGAGAAAGCATTAGGATAAAAACTATCGAAAAAGTTATTGTCACAGTAGGTACTAGTGATGTCCTGTACACACCCAACCACAAGGTTACAGTCTATTTAGAAAGGATCGCAAAAACCGGAGAGGGGGAGGGGCTTGCCTTTATGTAAAGTCCTGTCTAAAGCCCACACTCCGTGAAGATATAAGTGAGGGACATGAACATGTGGAGTCACTGTGGGTAGAGATACATGGAGCTAAAAACAATAATAAATTACTAATAGGAGTTTACTATAAACCACCTAATAAACCAGAGTCCACAGAAAATCTACTACTAAACAAGAACGACAATGCGGCAAATCATAATGAGGTGGTCATTATGGGGGACTTCAACTACCCAGATATAGACTGGAAACTGAAAGCTGTACATCCCATAAAGGTAACAGGTTCTTGGCAATAACCAAAGACAATTACCTTTCCCAACTGGTTCAGGACCCGACTAGAGGGACGGCCATACTGGACTTAGTATTAACCAATAGACCTGACAGAACAACAGACGTGCAGGTCGGGGGATACCTGGGAAATAGTGACCATAAAGTAATAACCTTCCAATTATCATTTAAAAGAGCGTTTCTACAGGAAGGAACAAAAATACCAAACTTCAAAAAAGCAAAATTTTGCCAACTGAGAGGCCATAGGCCTAACTAGGGTTGTTGCGGGTATCGAAATTTCGATACCCAATTGATGCTTTTGTCCCAGTATCGATACGATACCGGGATTTCCATTTTTTTTCGATACTGGGCTGCGCTGCTGCGCAGTCTGGTATCACAGAACATGAGCGCGCTGCTATCGGCACGCTCCTGTTCCCTCAGCAGCACAGGGGAGAAGGAAGCAGTGTCTCCCTCTTACCTGTACTGCCCCTGCCACCAATGAACGGAGAGAGGAGCGGAGGAGGGGTGGGCGCACTGTGCCACCAATGATAGGACTTTTCCTACACCGTGCGGCACCCAGAGATGTCCCTGCACTTGCTATTATTCCTGGGCGCCGCTCCGTTAACCCGCTGTGCCCCATTACTGTCTCCTCTCCTGCTCCATATGCTAATTTACTATCGGAGCAATGGGGAGGAGACCATCAGCTTCTCTAGTGGGCGTTCCTTCTCCCTGTGCTGTGCTGCGATTGGATTAGCGCCCAGGCAGCCCCCCTGACTTGAGCATCGGAGAAGGAATCCTGGTGAAGTCACCGGAATTGATGGGCAGGGTTTAGCGCTGCCCTAGCCAGTTTAACGGCGCTAAAGCCCGCCCCATCAGAGCCGGTGACGTCCCTGAACACACTGCCGGGCGGAAACTTCCGACCAGCAGTGTGTTATGGAAAAAAAAAAGAGCCGGACAACCCCTTTTAAGTATAATATGGTCCGGCGGAGATCCATATGCATTCTGGCAGATGAACAGAGAACCGGCCGGACACAAACCACTGCAAGCTGCAGTTTTTGTCCAGCTGATCCTCCGCTTTTTTGCCGGAACGGCTATGCCGGAGTTTAACACCGGACGTGTGAAAGTAGCCTAAGCGCTGGGGCCTATATGGGAAGGGTACCAGGGAAGCAAAATGGTAAACAAGTGACAAATCAAACTAAACCATGCCAAAATCAATGCCAGGAGAAATGGACAGGATTGAGTCAAAGATTAATAATCGTCAATTTCTAACGATAATTTGTTTTCCCTTAGTCCTAACAGCAGCACAGATGGGGTTAACTGCCCCCCGTGGACTGGTAGGACCGGCGGAATTTTCAATGAGCCCAAAGAATAACCAATAGAATAATTCCAGCTCCCTTAAAGGGAGGCGTTCGCCCCCCAGCCCACCGTGTCTATAACAAGAAAATACCTTTAGGGTGGGAAATTTGTGTGCTGCTGTTAGGACTAAGGGAAAACAAATTATCGTTTGAAATAACGATTCCCTTACGTCCTACCAGCAGCAGAGATGGGGAGCTAGCAAGAAGAATCCCCTAGGGAGGGTCCTCATGCTCGGCAGAAGTAAGGACTGTCTGCCCAAAGGCCGAAAACTCTGATACCTTAGCATCAAGCCTATAATGGGAGATGAAGGTTGATTCAGAGCTCCAGGAAGCTGCCTTACAGATCAACTCTAGGGGGAGAAGACTTCTCTCCGCGACAGAGGTAGCTACGGCCCTTGTAGAATGGGCCCTCACAAACTCCGGAGGATCTAAGGATTGGGAGGTGAAAGCTTCCCTAATCGCTTCCTTGACCCAGCGACTAATAGTAGTTTTAGACGCTTTACGGCCTTTAGACTTACCGGCAAACAGGATAAAAAGATTTTCATCCATCCTGAATTCTTTGGATCTATCCACATAGGTCTGGAGGCATCTCGATATATCCAGTGGATGTCGGACTGGAACATCAGAGGAGGAGGCAGAGAATAATACAGGTAGAGAGATTACCTGATTGATATTTTGAAAGGTTGGAACTTTAGGTCTAAAATAAGGTAGAAATTTTAGAAGGACCCTATCCTGTAAGAACATGGTGTATGGGTATAACGCAGAGAAGGCTTGCAGCTCCGAAATTCTTTTGGCCGAGGTTATGGCCAGAAGAAAGACCATCTTAAGTGTTAGGAATTTAAAGCTTGCCTCCTCCAAGGGTTCAAAGGGGGGGATGCTAACCCCCTGAGAACAACTGACAAATCCCATTGGGGAACGGGTTTCAGTATTGTAGGCTTCAATCTTTCCGCTCCCTTAAGGAAGCGTTTGATGAGCGGGTCCCGAGAATATGGCCTGTTGAGACAGGCCGAGATGGCAAAAACTTGGACCTTCAGGGTAGATGGGGAGAGACCTCTGTCTATCCCATCCTGAAGGAATTGTAAGATCGCTGCGAGGGGCGGATCTGCAGACGCCACCTGGTTGGAGCTACACCAGGAGGTGAAGATCCTCATGATCCGGGAGTAGGCCTTCTTGGTAGACTCTGCTCTGGAATGCGATAAACTTCTCAGGACCGACTCAGAAAGCCCATCCACTCTGGGAAGGGACTGATCAACCTCCAGGCTGTCAGGTTGAATCTGTGCAGATCTGGGCAGAGATGAGTGTCCCACGACACCAGGGTCTGCTCCGGGGGGAGTCTCCAATATTTTCCCCGACTCATCTGAATGAGCTGGGTAAACCAGGATCTCCTGGGCCAAAATGGTATGATGGCTATTACCGAGGCCTGATCCTGACGGATTTTCATCAATACCCTCTGAATCATGGAAAAAGGAGGGAAGATGTACGCCAGCCTCAACCTCCACGGTATTGTCAGAGCATCTATCGCTAGGGGGTTGTCCTCCCTGTATAGGGAACAGAACCTCTGTACCTTGGCGTTGAACCTGGTTGCCATGAGATCTACCTCTGGCATCCCCCATCTGAGGACTAACTGTTTGAAGATCTCCGGATGCAGTGACCATTCCATGGTCGGTAAGTCGCGACTTAGGCGGTCCACGATGATGTTGAGGGAGCCTCTGATGTGAGTGGCGGATAGATGGGATAGGTTCAGCTCTGCCCACCGCAGAATTACCCCAATCTCTGAAAGAAGGGGTAGGGATCTTGTGCCTCCCTGCTTGTTTATATAAAGCACAGCAGTCATGTTGTCTGACTGGACTTTCACTGCTTTGCCCCGAATCTGAGGGGCGAAGTGAAGGAGGGCTAGCCGGATAGCACGCATCTCGCGGAGATTCGAAGAAAGATGCCGCTCCTGAGGAGACCAGGATCCCCGAACTGGGGATCCGTCTAAATGGGCGCCCCAGCCTACAAGGGACACGTCCGTAGTCAATATGAGCCAAACTGGTTGGGTCATAGACTTCCCTTCTGGTAGGTGGAACCATCACCTGAGGGAATTTCGAGTTTGGTTGGATAGGGAGCACAGGGAATCTAGCCCCGTAGGGCTGCCGTTCCATTTGTTTAAGACCTCTGACTGAAGAGGTCGGAGGTGCCATAAAGCCCAAGGGACTGCATCCGCAGCCGCTGACATGATCCCCAACATCTTCATGAGGGTCCGTATAGAGACTCGTCGTGGTACATAAAGGAACCTTGCCAGGTCCTGAATCCGCGTTCTTCTTTCTGGCGTCAACTGGAGGGACATCTCCAGAGAGTCGATTATGAATCCTAGATAATGGATAGAAGTTGAAGGGCTCACGTTCGACTTCTGCCAGTTGATAATCCAGCCTAGGCGGAGCAGAAAGGAAATTGCGACATGAAGATGATGGGAAAGTAGAGGGACTGAAGGGGCTAGAAGAAGCCAGTCATCCAGGAAAGGGACAATGGTCAGACCCTGGAGTCTCAAAGCTGCCACTACCGATACTACCACCTTGGTGAAGATCAGGCGGGCAGATGAGATTCCGAAGGGAAGGGCGGCAAACTGAAAATGCCTGCACACTCCTGAAATCTGGACCGCGATCCTGAGAAATTTCCAGGAGCAAGAATGGATCGGGATGTGGAGGTAAGCATCCTTGAGGTCCAGAGTAGCCATCACATCCCCAGGATTGAGGAGGTGGTTGACTGACCTTATGGTTTCCATGCAGAACCTGGTTCTCCTTACGAAACGATTGAGGAATCTCAAATCTATGATCATCCGAAGATCTCCTGTCTTTTTGGGTACCATAAATACTGGAGAATAAATCCCTAGACCCTTCTCCCCTGCCGGTACCTCCTCCAGGGCTCCCTTGGAAAGGTAGTCTTGGATATAGGACTCCAAGATCCTTTGCCTGGCCGGCGAAAAACTGCGCGTAGCAATGAATCTTCCCGGGGGGAGAGAAACAAGGTCTATTAGATAGCCTGTGGCTACTATACTTTGGACCCAGGGATCTAAGACTTCCTGGGCCCATACGTGTTTGAAGAAGAAAAGACGCCCCCCTACAGGGAGGTGAGGGAGGGGTACGGGAAAATCTAGAGGCGTGACGACAGGGGTAGCAGGGTTTATCCAAGAGCCTCTGAGAGGCCCATAGTCAGGAGGGTTTTGCCTCCCTGGTGGGTTTGCGGGAGCGTCTAGAAAACTTTCTAGACGCCACACCCCAAGTCTCTACGTCCAGCCTGCTGTCCTGGTCGGCCCCCGCGAGCTTGTCTACCCCTGTCCCGAAAGGGCTGTTGGGGGAGACTCTTCCCCTTTTTATCTGAAAGACCCTCCATAATGGTGTCTAATTCGTATCCGAATAGACGATTCGGTTCAAAGGGGAGCCCACAGAGGTTGTACTTGAATGCATTATCTGCATTCCAAGGCTTTAGCCACAGAGGTCTCCTAGCAGCAGACACTAGAGCCATTGTCTTGGCCGCCAATTTCAGCTGTAGTTGGGATGTGTCACATAGGAAATCCATAACCAAATTGACGGATTTGAAGGTGGCGAGGATATCGTCCCGAGAGACACTTTGGTCAACATCCGTCTGGATTTGATTTAACTTAGATCTAAGAAAGGAAGAAACCTCTGGCTGCAATGGATGTCGAGGCCGAGGCTGCGGCCGCCGAGTAACCCCTTCTTAGGGTGCATTCTGCCCTCCTATCTAGAGGGTCCTGCAGACTAGACCCATCGTCTGCAGGAACCAGAGTGCGCCTGGACAACTTGGCTATCGCCATGTCCACCTTAGGAATGGAACCCCATGATTCCACTAAGGGTTTAGCCATCAGAAACATTAGCTTAATTTTCCGGGTAAGGACTGGACCTTTCTCCGGCTTTTTCCACTCTGTGTGCATCACAGAGAGAAAGGTCTCATCTGCCCTAAAGACCCGCTGGGTCCGGCAGGCGGGGATCGGAAGACTCCCCTACGTCAACATCATGGTCCCCCGACCTGATGGACTTTAGTAGCTTCTGTGTCTTTTCGGGTGGAAAGAAACAAGAAGTTGATTCTTCCTCATCAGAGGAAGACGTCCCCACAGAAAGGGGCATTGGTCTATCAGTGGGGGCGACCACCTCCATCGGAGTTTGAGAGGGAATCGGTAACCTCTCATTTAGAAGACGTACGACCCCCTTAATGGAGTCGTCTACATAAGTCTTGGCCCACTGGTACATGTCCTGCATTGAAGGTTCTGTAGCAGTGGCGGAACGGCAGCTGTCACACCTGGAAAAAGGGCAGCTCTCGTCAAGAGGCGTATTGCACTCGTAACAGGCCAGGTGTTTCCTCTTGGCCGCTGACTTCCGTAGCTGGTCTGACTCTCTGGGAGAGGCCATAGCTGAAACGAAAGAAGAAAAAATTTAAAAGCATCCCTAAAGTAAGGGAGAAACATCCATTAACTAGGAGCACGAACCAGAGGAGAAGTCAAATACAATGATAAAGCTGAAATAGAATAGCAATCGGATGATAGCAATATCTCTCACTGAACACAGGAGACTCTGGAGCTAGCTTGTTAAAGCAGCGCAGCCAGAGACAGACTGAAGCTATCATGGAGCTTATGTAGGTGAACAGCTCCACCCAGGGGAGGGGCCTGTTACCAACCCTCCCCCAGGAGTCCTTGTAAAGCTATTTGTTTTAAAACCTACAGGTGTAAAAAAACGGCATCTAATTTGCCCTTGTATGGTCCCCACTACCTGTGGGAACAAACTCCTCGGCTGCCAGACTAATTTGATTCAAGCAAAATAATCGGGGACAGCCGGAAAACCGGAAGTGACGCTTCTAGTAACCGCGCGTCACTTCCAGTCATGGCGGCGCCCATACCACGCCGGATCGGAGACCCGATGTATTCAGGAGGGGAGCCAGTGCCCCAAAGGGAACACCTCGCCCCCAGGTATCGCATAGGTAGCTAACTGGGGAAATTAAGCGCAGACATAAGTGAAAAAAGAGACCAAACAGACATAGCTGATAATGGTCTCCAAGCCCCAAGAAGGGAGAGCTTCGCCAGTCCACCTGTCCAAAGGACAGAAAAAAACACGGTGGGCTGGGGGGCGAACCCCTCCCTTTAAGGGAGCTGGAGTTCTTCTATTGGTTATTCTTTGGGCTCATTAAAAATTCCGCCGGTCCTACCAGTCCACGGGGGGCAGTTAACCCCATCTGTGCTGCTGGTAGGACGTAAGGGAATCAGAAACAAGGGGTCAATAGCAGGATGTCACATCAGGGTCCAAATTGTCAGGCAAAGGGTCGGCGTCTAGGTCCAAAGCAGAGGTCTGGAATACAATGGTTATGAGAAAAGACTCCTAATCACAGGCAACTTGTGACCAGACGTCCCCTATTAACATGGGACGTCCGAGTCACATGGTACCATCAAGCCGGATGAGGAACTTCTTATAATACCCTGCAAAACTTGTACTCCCATGCTTAGGCCAGGTATAGCTGCTACCTGTGCAGACTGGTCTGGTTGGTACAGTTGGAAACTCGCCTTTCCTCAAGTACTCTGGTGAAAGATCTTAGTCTTTATTTCAATTCTTAAACAGGCTTCCAATTTTCTGGTTAATGCCTCTGCGGATTTGGCAAGATTATGTGCCTCTAATGTGTCCTTGTCAAATTCCTTGGTATTGCTGTCTGCCTTTTGATCTTGCTTGGACGATGCTGGTTCCACAGGTTGTGTACATTTTTATGTGAGGGAAACTGTCTGTTCTGTGTTAGATGATATGCTTGACAAAGCGTCAGATAAGAAGAAAGGATTGCCAATAGAAGCACATTTTTACTATCAAAGCTGTTCATTTCATAACCAGAAGCACAGAAGCCCTGAGCAGAGAAGGAAAGAGGGATCTGAAAATTACCAGCCCAATAAATGTAAAGGCAAAGTATTTGTTTTCAATCCTGACAACACCAATTGTCACTCCCAATGATGGCAGTTTTTCAGTTGGGGTCAGCCAATTATTATAATTTATTTTTTTAACCAAGCATCAGAAAAGATATTTTCCATTCCATGGTTCCTGTATGCTATACACAGGATTACAGGCTGGATTTCCTGTTGCTTCTTACCAACAGCCAATCCCTCTATGGAGATGAGAATTCTGCTCCCCAGTGAATAAGCCAAGTGGGGCCTTCAGACTCCTACTCAGTTTAACCACCTCAGCCCCCCTAGCTTAAACACCCTTAATGACCAGACCACTTTTTACACTTCTGCACTACACTACTTTCACCGTTTATTGCTCGGTCATGCAACTTACCACCCAAATGAATTTTACCTCCTTTTCTTCTCACTAATAGAGCTTTCATTTGGTGGTATTTCATTGCTGCTGACATTTTAACTTATTAATCGAAATTTAACGATTTTTTTTTTGCAAAAAAATGAAATTTTTCACTTTCAGTTGTAAAATTTTGCAAAAAAAACGACATCCATATATAAATTTTTCTCTAAATTTATTGTTCTACATGTCTTTGATAAAAAAAAAAATGTTTGGGTAAAAAATTTTTTTTTTACAGTTTACAAACTGGTACAAAAATGTGAATTTCCGCTTTTTGAAGCAGCTCTGACTTTCTGAGCACCTGTCATGTTTCCTGAGGTTCTACAATGCCCAGACAGTACAAACACCCCACAAATGACCCCATTTCGGAAAGTAGACACCCTAAGGTATTCGCTGATGGGCATAGTGAGTTCATAGAACTTTTTATTTTTTGTCACAAGTTAGCGGAAAATGATGTGTTTTTTCTTCTTTTTTTTTTCTTTTTTCTTTTCTGGAATGTGGGCCCCTTTGCCCACCTAGGCTCAAAAAAGTGTCACACATCTGGTATTGCCGTACTCAGGAGAAGTTGGGGAATGTGTTTTGGGGTGGCATTTTACATGTACCCATGCTGGGTGAGATAAATATTTTGGTCAATTGCCAACTTTGTATAAAAAAATGGGAAAAGTTGTCTTTTGCCAAGATATTTCTCTCACCCAGCATGGGTATATGTAAAATGACACCCCAAAACACATTCCCCAACTTCTCCTGAGTACGGCAATACCAGATGTGTGACACTTTTTTGCAGCCTAGGTGGGCAAAGGGGCCCACATTCCAAAGAGCACCTTTCGGATTTCACCGGCCATTTTTTACAGATTTTGATTTCAAACTACTTCGCACGCATTTGGGCCCCTAAAATGCCAGGGCAGTATAACTACCCCACAAGTGACCCCATTTTGGAAAGAAGACACCCCAAGGTATTTCGTGATGGGCATAGTGAGTTCATGGAAGTTTTTTATTTTTTGTCACAAGTTAGTGGAATATGAGACTTTGTAAGAAAAAAAAAAAAATCATCATTGTCCGCTAACTTGTGACACAAAATTAAAAATTTTAGGAACTCGCCATGCCCCTCACGGAATACCTTGGGGTGTCTTCTTTCCAAAATGGGGTCACTTGTGGGGTAGTTATACTGCCCTGGCATTCTAGGGGCCCTAATGTGTGGTAAGTAGTCTGAAATCAAAATGTGTAAAAAATGACCTGTGAAATCCTAAAGGTGCTCTTTGGAATGTGGGCCCCTTTGCCCACCTAGGCTGCAAAAAAGTGTCACACGTGGTATTGCCGTACTCAGGAGAAGTTGGGCAATGTGTTTTGGGGTGTCATTTTACATATACTATGCTGGGTGAGATAAATATCTCGGCAAAAGACAACTTTTCCCATTTTTTTTTTATACAAAGTTGGCATTTGACCGAGATATTTCTCTCACCCAGCATGGGTATATGTAAAATGACACGCCAAAACACATTGCCCAACTTCTCCTGAGTACGGCGATACCAGATGTGTGACACTTTTTTGCAACCTAGATGCGCAAAGGGGCCCACATTCCTTTTAGGAGGGCATTTTTTTTAGACATTTGGATTCCAGACTTCTTCTCACGCTTTAGGGCCCCTAAAATGCCAGGGCAGTATAAATACCCCACATGTGACCCCATTTTGGAAAGAATACACCCCAAGGTATTCAATGAGGGGCATGGCGAGTTCATAGAATTTTTTTTTTTTTTTTTGCCACAAGTTAGCGGAAATTGTTTTTTTTTTTTTTTTTTTTTTCACAAAGTCTCCCTTCCCGCTAACTTGGGACAAAAATTTCAATCTTTCATGGACTCAATATGCCCCTCAGCGAATACCTTGGGGTGTCTACTTTCCGAAATGGGGTCACATGTGGGGTATTTATACTGCCCTGGCATTTTAGGGGCCCTAAAGCGTGAGAAGAAGTCTGGAATAATTTACGCATTTGGATTCCGTGAGGGGTATGGTGAGTTCATGTGAGATTTAATTTTTTGACACAAGTTAGTGGAATATGAGACTTTGTAAGAAAAAAATTAAAAATTAAAAATTTCCACTAACTTGGGCCAAAAAAATGTCTGAATGGAGCCTTACAGGGGGGTGATCAGGGAGTCTATATGGGGTGATCACCCCCCTGTCATTGATCACCCCCCTGTAAGGCTCCATTCAGACGTCCACAGGAAATCTCGCGTCTCGCGAGAGGACGCGTATATGCGTCCAGAAGGAATGAATCGACCGCCTCCAGGACGCGTCCCTGCGTTCGGCGGTCCGGAGGCGGTTAAAGAACGTGAACAATTTTATCAAATACATGAAATTCTAAATGTTAACTATCAAATCCACCATCCATCTTCTACTGTAGGACTGTTTAATGGCTATCCCATTCAGAATTTTATCTGCCCCAAGGATATCCATCAAGATTATGGCACACATCCTCATCTCAGCCAACTCAGAACATCTGTTACAGTCTCATCTTCAGATAGTTCTGCATATTTTTTTCTACCTTGAAATGGCTGTTAAACCTAGAAAAGTCCAATCTAATTCCCTGCAGGTCAAATGTTTTCTTGGAGTTGCTGCTCGACTCTTATCACCAAATGTCTTTTGTTCCTGCAGACAACCAGGAATCTGGTAGCGTCTTTCAAAAACATTATACGCCATTAGTCAGGTGCCCAAGCTAATACATGGATTCTCCAAACTACCCTTCTGAGCATATGGGATGTAACCGAATCTTCCCTGGATGTAAAGGACCAGTCTGTTCAGGTGGATGTTCTCTTAGACCAGGGATGCTCAACCTGCAGCCTCCCAACTGTTGTAAAACTACAACTCCCACGATGCCCTTCTGTAGGAAGATAGCTGTAGGCTGTCAGGGAATGATGGGAGTTGTAGTTTTGCAACAGTTGGAGGGCCACAGGTTGAGCATGGCTGTCTTAGACCAATGGCCAAGTCGTCACTTGTATAATTTCCCACTCTCCGGTTCCCAGGACCTTGATGAAAATAGTGGAACAAAAGGCAAAAGTCATCCTGAGAGCGCTCTACTTGTCCAAGTGGTCCTTGTTTCCTCTTCTTAACATGTTGGCGGGAAACTACTGGTCTCTGCCATGGCACTCAATCTCCTTTTGCAGGGACCAGTTTCACATGCCAATGTCTCGTTATTTCTAGCTGCCTAGACATTGAATATGCCCTTTTGAGGAGGAAAGCTTCTTCAGATTTGGTTGTTTTCATACTTCATGATGGGAAACCAGTTATTTCTGCCACATATCTCAAAACATGGAAGGAAGGTTTTTCTATCCTATATATTTAAAATTGGATCCTTCAGACCCTCCAGACATGCCCTTGATATTGGACTTTCTACAAACCAGACTGGATAAAGTCTTAAAGGCTGCCACTCTAACAGTACATATTGCAGTGCTTAGTGCTTTAAAGGGAATCTGTCACTAGCATATTAGCAAATTTTTTTTTTCATGAATCCATGTGTAATAAAGTACCTTATTTCCATATGTCTTGTTCTTTTTATTCTGTGTCTTGTCATTTCTTCAAAAAAACGCTTTTTATGATATTCAAATGAAGCTGTAAGGAGCCCAGAGGGGCGTTATTCTTTGACCACGGTGCCCAGGAACGCCCCTCTGAAGTGCCGTGCCCGCCTAAATTTGAAAACTAAGAACTCCTCCAAGATGGCGTAAATCACCTCCCAGAGGCGAGGCTAAGTGCTCCCCCCCCCCCCCAGCGCCGCACTCTGCGGCAAACACCCCCGATCCTCCTCTCGCCCGCAGCCGAAATCCCACGCAGGCGCAGTGCCGGCGATTGCCTGCGCGATAAGACGACTGAGGGCAACAGCTTCAACAGGGTCACTGGGCATGCGCCGATCCCAGTGACGTGTTCGCTGTTTCCTCAGCCAGCTGGGATCGGCGCATGCCCATTGAAGCTGTTGCCCTCAGTCGTCTTATCATCGTGCAGGCGCAGGCAATCGCCTGCGTGGGATTTCGGCTGCGGGCAAGAGGAGGATCGGGGGTGTTTGCCGCAGAGCGCGCGCGGGGGGGGGGAGCACTTAGCCTCGCCTCTGGGAGGTGATTTAGGCGATCTTGGAGGAGTTCTTAGTTTTCAAATTTAGGCGGGCACGGCACTTCAGAGGGGCGTTCCTGGGCACTGTGGACAAAGAATAACGCCCCTCTGGGCTCCTTACAGTTTCATTTGAATATTTTTTTGCTAATATGCTAGTGACAGATTCCCTTTAAACGTGCTGTCATTCAGCTTAATAAAAGATTCATTAAGGGCTGTAACAGAATCTGCCCTTCGTTTAGATCCATGGTTCCTCCATGGGACTTGAATTTGGTGTTGTCGCCTTTCATGCAGACTCCATTTTGAACCTCTTTTGGAGATCTCGCTAAGACTGCTTACTTTCTAAGGTAAGACTACTCTGCTTTTAGCTATCACAACAACTAGAAGAACAGGACTTACTCATCCTGGAATTGTTCCTAAACATCATCCTGCCTTCCTTCCTAAAGTTGTAAAGTTTCACTATAAAAATTATAACTACCTGCTTTTTGTGCAGAAATTGAGAAGAAATTATCTAATCTAGAATAGATGTACACAGATTTCTCCTTCACATGACATAGCAGGATTCAATATCAAGGGAAGAATATAGGGGCCCAGCAAGTAAAGCTACCATAGTCCATTGGATCATATTAGGTATTGCTTCTTGTTACATGGCCAGAAACAAGACCCCCTCAGTAAGGTTCCTTAGCTTATTCAGTTATGGTTGTTTCCACCTCTTGGGCTGCGGGGGCTTCACCTTTAAATCAACAGAACCTGTGAAGGTTAATGGAAAATCGAATTACTAGTATGAGTTTTTTTTAATCTTTTGCCATTGACGTAGATGTTAAAACCATGATGCATCACAATCCACATACAAAAATCAGCCTTGCAAATAACCACTTCCAGTCTCCAAACATTCTATAAAACTGTTTCAAATTGTTAAAGCTAATAAACGAATAAAAATCTACTGTATCCTATTCTTGTGATGGTTGCACAGCTCTGCCTTTTAACCAGCTGAGAAATTTTTATGACTACTGTACTACTTTACAGTTTATCTGAAGAAGAGACACTTCTGGCTTCTAAACGCATGGGAAGGACATTTTGAAACAATTTGAAGGTGATATCTTCACTTGTACTGTACACTTTTGTACAAGAATTGTTGGATCACTCCTCCGTCAGTTCTTTTTAAACCACAATCTCTCTTCCTGTGAGCTGTCACTGATTTGGGTGAGCTGTCATGTGCAGTAATTCACCTTTTCTTACTTGTAATATTATTATGATTTTGTTTTTGCCCAAAAAAAAAAAAAACACTTTTCAAAATAAAAGGTATTTAGCGAACAGGGTTCATTTGTACAATGCAGTAAAAATCACTTGCATTGACAGCATGCCATACTTCTCCCGCCATGTGCCAAGACTCAGTGCATCGATCTCACATCGATCTCTATTATTACTGCTGAACTGACTTATTGTACCGTGGCTGCAGTTCGATTCTCATTGTGTTGCTGTGCTTAACTATTATATCACGGGTCAATGATTGCTGTGCGGTACAATGGTGATAATGAGAATAATGAAATTCTGTCAACGTTTTAAACTGTTTCCGACCGTCTGAAAGAAGACCCTTGATCTCTCTGTGTCAGAAATAAGGATGAATACCTTTTATGTTACACATTAAGATCTGCTCTTCAAGAGGAGACTTTGTCACAAAAGAAGAGGTCGTGGCACACAGCAAACAGTCTGTAATGTTATGTATTACTGCTATAGACCGTAATGGAAAGATAAATGAGAAAGTTGTGTTCTAGAGCTATACTATATGTAACATACACTGGAAAAAGGCTCAAGTATACTGACCTACAGCAGCAGATGGAGGCCAAAAGGTCCTTCTTATGGCCTCTGTTTCGTGAATTGAGGCCAATTGATGCATTTGACATATACAGTTGCAAGAAAAAGTATGTGAACCCTTTGGAATGATATGGATTTCTGCACAAATTGGTCATAAAATGTGATCTGATCTTCATCTAAGTCACAACAATAGACAATCACAGTCTGCTTAAACTAATAACACACAAAGAATTAAATGTTACCATGTTTTTATTGAACACACCATGTAAACGTTCACATTGCAGGTGGAAAAAGTATGTGAACCCTTGGATTTAATAACTGGTTGAACCTCCTTTGGCAGCAATAACTTCAACCAAAGGTTTCCTGTAGTTGCAGATCAGATGTGCACAACAGTCAGGAGTAATTCTTGACCATTTCTCTTTTACAGAACGGTTTTAGTTCAGCAATATTCTTGGGATGTCTGGTGTGAATCGCTTTCTTGAGGTCATGCCACAGCATCTCAATCGGGTTGAGGTCAGGACTCTGACTGGGCCACTCCAGGAGGCGTATTTTCTTCTGTTTAAGCCATTCTGTTGTTTTACTTCTGTGCTTTGGGTCGTTGTCCTGTTGCAACACCCATCTTCTGTTGAGCTTCAGCTGGTGGACAGATGGCCTTAGGTTCTCCTGCAAAATGTCTTGATAAACTTGGGAATTCATTTTTCCTTCGATGATATCAATCCGTCCAGACCCTGACGCAGCAAAGCAGCCCCAAACCATGATTCCCCCACCACCATACTTCAGTTGGGATGAGGTTTTGATGTTTGTGTGCTGTGCCTCTTTTTCTCCACACATAGTGTTGTGTGTTTCTTCCAAACAACTCAACTTTGGTTTCATCTGTCCACAGAATATTTTGCCAGTACTGCTGTGGAACATCCAGGTGCTCTTGTGCAAACTGTAAATGTGCAGCAATGTTTTTTATTTTTTTTTGACAGCAGTGGCTTCCTCTGTGGTATCCTCCCATGAAATCCATTCTTGTTTAGTGTTTTACGTATCGTAGATTCACTAACAGGGATGTTAGCATATGCCAGAGACTTTTATAAGTCTTTAGCTGACACTCTAGGATTCTTCTTCACCTCATTGAGCAGTCTGCGCCGTGCTATTGCAGTCATCTTTACAGGACGGCCACTCCTAGGGCGAGTAACAGAGGTGCTGAACTTTCTCCATTTATAGACAATTTGTCTTACCGTGGACTGATGAACAGCAAGGCTTTTGGAGGTACTTTTATAACCCTTTCCAGCTTTATGCAAGTCAACAATTCTTAATCGTAGGTCTTCTGAAAGCTCTTTTGTGCGAGGCATCATTCACATCGGGCAATGCTTCTTGTGAAAAGCAAACCCAGAACTGGTGTGTGTGTGTGTGTGTGTGTGTGTGTGTGTGTGTGTGTGTTTTTTTTTTTTTTTTTTTAATAGGGCAGGGTAGCTGTAACCAACACCTTCCATCTCAACTCATTGATTGGACTCCAGTTGGCTGACATCTCACTCCAATTAGCTCTTGGAGATGTCATTAGTCTAGGGGTTCACATACTTTTTCCACCTGCACTGTGAATGTTTACATGGTGTGTTCAATAAAAACATGGTAACATTTAATTATTTGTGTGTTATTAGTTTAAGCAGACTGTGATTGTCTATTGTTGTGACTTAGATGAAGATCAGATCACATTTTATGATCAATTTGAGCAGAAATTCATATCATTCCAAAGGGTTCACATACTTTCTTGCAACTGTACATTGGGAGCTTTACTGGATTATGTGCCAAATGTAGGGCTCTAACTGGATGTGTACATGGTCTAAATTGTGTTTGTGTAGTTTACACACTTTTCTTTTGTCTACAGCTTCTCGGGCACTAAACAAACTTTCGTTCCCTATAATTGGCCCCATTAATGACCCATGTAAGGCTACTTTCACACCTGCGTTTGGGTGTCCGCTCGCGAGCTCCGTTTGAAGGGGCTCACAAGCGGCCCCGAACGCATCCGTCCAGCTCTAATGCATTCTGAGTGGACGCGGATCCGCTCAGAATGCATCAGTCTGGCGGCGTTCAGCCTCCGCTCAGCAAGCGGACACCTGAACGCTGCTTGCAGCGTTCGGGTGTCCGCCTGGCCGTGCGGAGGCAAGCGGATCCGTCCAGACTTAGAATGTAAGTCAATGGGGACGGATCCGTTTGAAGATGACACAATATGGCTCAATCTTCAAACGGATCCGCCCCCCATTGACTTTCAATGTAAAGTCTGGACGGATCCGTTCAGGCTACCTTCACACTTAGAATTTTTTCTAAGTTATAATGCAGACGGATCCGTTCTGAACGGATACAAGCGTCTGCATTATAGGAGCGGATCCGTTTGAGCAGACATCAGACGGACCCGCTCTAAACGCTAGTGTGAAAGTAGCCTAAGTGTCCACAAAAGATGTCTGTAGCAGGGATTCTCACCATGCATGGTCGAAGCCCTCGTCGATATGTAAAACACTGCTTGGGCTACTTTCACACTAGCGTTTTTGCTGGATCCGGCAGGGCTCAGCAAAAAACGCTTCTGTTACTGATAATACAGCCATCTGCATCCATTATCAACGGATCCGGTGGTATTATATTTAACATTGCCAAGACGGATCCGTCATGAACTCCACTGAAAGTCAATGGAGGACTGATCCGTTTTCTATTGTGTCAGAGAGAGTTTTGCTTCGCAATCTATGACAAAGAAAAACACACAGCATGCTGCGGTTTGCTCTCCTGTATGGGAATGGAACGGACTGCATTTTGGAGCATTCAGTTCTGTTCTGTTCAGTTACTTTTTGCCCCCATTGACAATCAATGGGGACAAAACGGAAGCGTGTTTTTCCGGTATTGAGACCCTATGATGGGAAGTTTGAAAGTAGCCTTAATTTACAGTATATATAGAAAAAAGTCGGCACTACCTGGTTGAAGTTCAATAGTGTCGTAATCCCGGCCTGTAGAAGCTCATAGTCATGAAACGGCCATTGCCTGTACCTCATCTTTTGTGTCTTCATTGACCAGATTTTAATGGACTAATATAGAAATGGAAGTTTTTTCAGTGGTGTGTGACAGTTTTTTTTTCTATTGCTGGATATATTCCTTAAAGGGACACTGACAGGCTGTTAGAGCATATAAAGTGACATATATTCTTAATATGCTTAATTAAACTATACCATTATCACCCCTCGCTGCCTTTCCTTCACTTTTAAAAAGTGTTTTTATCAATATCCAAATTACCTTACTTTGTGCCCAAGGGGCTGTCCCTCATTCAATTGTGTGCCCAGCCGCGCTCCAACTGCTGCCTCTTAGTGCCGCCCAGCTCATTAGTATTCACTGCACTGGGCGACTTTTTTTTCTTCTCTCGACTTCTCGACGCAGTAAAATCCCGCGCATGCCCAGTACTATCTTCTACTGGAGCTGGAGGGTGCCGGGGACGTTTTCTGGCGCAGGCACGGAGTGACAAGTTGAGGCTGATGCCAGGAAGATAGTACTGGGCATGCACGGGATTTCACTGCGTCGGGAGAAAAAAAAAGCCCCCCAGTGCAGTGAATACTAATGAGCTGGGAGGCACTAGGAGACGGCAGTTGGGGCGCGGCTGGGCACACAACTGAATGAGGGACAGCCCCTTGGGCACAAAGTAAGGTAATTTGGATATTGATAAAAACACTTTTTTTTAAAAGTGAAGGAAAGGCAGCGAGGGGTGATAATGGTTTAGTTTAATTAAGCATATTAAGACCAATAGAAGAATATGTCACTTTATATGCTCTAACGGCCTGTCAGTGTCCCTTTAAGTTACCTTTTAATGTATCTACGAAGCCTAATATAGCCTCAAAATAAGTCAGTTACTATACTGCAGCCAGAGAAGGAACTGTGTAACTTGTGATCGCTTCTGTCCACCTGCCCCCCTCACAAGTGGGCCTGATCAACAACTAGGGACACCTCACTGGTGAGACCCGCTTCACAGTATGAGAAGCATCGGTCTAGAGCAGTGGTGGCAAACCTATGGCACGGATGCCAGAGGTGGCACTCAGAGCCCTCCCTGTGGGCACCCACATCCTGTAATAAGTCTGTGGTGTACCAATATGCCATAGACTTTTCCTGCCCTTCATCAGCGCAGGGAGCACTATTAACAGCGCAGGCAGCGCACTGAATGTAGGCAGGCTATTATAGCTAAATGATAAAGTACATGGAAGATATGCTATACTGGACTGTAGTATTCAGGGTGAATTACCGTGTCGGCACTTTGCAATAAATAAGTGGGTATTTGGTTGCAGTTTGGGCACTCTGTCTCTAAAAGGTTCACCATCACTGGTCTAGAGTATGCTCTCCTGAACATCCTTTCATGAACACCCTTTTTCACCAAATGTCATGGAAAAACTCAGATCTCTGCTCATTGATTGAAACCATGCCCACCAAAACAGACATGATACACTGACTAGAGGCTGCGGTTAGAAATCTCTTGTGGCAACTAAAGAATTTGGTGGAATGGGATAATAATGGGGTAACCCCTTCCAGCGCTGGGTTCCTAGGTTAGAATCCGACCAAGGACACCATCTGCATGGAGTTTGTATGTTCTCCCCATGTTTGTGTGGGTTTCCTCCGGGTACTCCGGTTTCCTCCCACACTCTAAAGACATAATGATAGGGTACTTAGATTATGAGCCCCATTGGAGACAGCAATGGATGATAATATCTGTAAAGTCGGCTCTATATAAGTGAGTAAAATGAATAAATAATAAACATGTACTTGTTGGGTGTTTATAATAAAAATGTAGGTATAAATTTTCCTGTCTGAGAGTTTACTTCAAGGGAATCGGTCACCTCTGGCAAGCCCTATTAAGTACAGTAATATATGTATAATACAATGACTCCAGATCTGTAATTCGCAGGTCGATACATCCATTCCCCTGCTATGTGCTCACAAACTGACTATAAAATGTATATAGAGGACTGCAGGAGTCCTCTCCGTGCATTCATTCGCTGTTTACCGTGCGACCACGGGCAAATGACGGTGTGGTGTATATCAACATTCAAATTGTTGATCCTGAGTGAGCGGTAGGTGTTCTGTACAGTACATGTATTACTGTCCTTGTTACGCCTTAGGGTTGTCACCATACCAAAAAGCTGCCTGCATTCCGCATTTTATAGAACTTCCGGCCCATAATAGAACAGTCCTTTCTTATTTATTTTTTTCAGGCGTGGTGATGTTTATTTTTTTTATTGTTTATATATTTTATATGTAAAATTTGGCAAGGGGGTGATTTAAACTTTTAATATTTAGTGTTTTTTTAAATAATTATCAGCCCCCTTAGAGGCTAGAACCCTTGTCCTAATAGAGCTCTATTAGGGTGAATAGGATTTTACACTGTCCCTGCTGACCTATACCTTTTGCACAAAGCAGCAGGAAGCTTACCATGGCAGCCAGGGCTTCAGTAGCGTCCTGCCTGCCATGGTAACTGATCGGAGCCCCGCGATTTCACTGCTGGGGCTCTGATCGGAAGCTGCCACCAATGTAAATACTGGGGAGAAGGGGAGGGGACCCTGTGGCCACTGCTACAAATGAATATAATACTTCGGGGGAGAGGCTGCTGCGCCACCAATGATTATTTGGGGGGGCACACTGCGCCTCAAATGAATAGAATTAACCCGTTAATACAAATGCAGACTGCGGGTGCCAGCTTTATCACACATCCCCTCCCCTCCTCCTCAGTGCTATCTTCTCATTGGTGGCCAGCAGCAGCCGTGTCACAGTGGGGAAAGAGAGACTCTCCTCCACTGTGCTGGCTCAGGAGAACATGGCGCGCGCTGAGAGCCTGGTGCAACCCTATTAGGCCTTGCCGGAGGTGACAGCTTCCCTTTAAAATGACGCCTATTTGGAGAAATGTAAAAGTACTAGAATTATAGGTAATGGATAAAATGCCGTGGGTTGAGACGGGCTTCTGGTTTAGTTCAGTTTTTTATTTTTTATGAGATACTTTTAAAATCATTTTAGGAGATGGATAGGGAATATGGGTTGGGTAAGCACTTATATTTTCACCATATTCGGTTAAACCACACAATAAAGAGCGCACATAATTATTATTTATAGGTGATTAATTCTTAAGAATTGTTGCAGAATGCTTTACATTTTAAGCAGAAGGGATTTAGGTCTAAAATATGAGGCACCGATGGTGAATTTTAAGAAGGTATTAAAGTTTCTTGCTAAAAACAAATTAGAAGAAGCACAATGTAGATAAATATAGAAGTTATGGACAGAGACTTTAATTTTATTTTACTGTATTGATTATGTTATACTTATCCTATCCTCAGAAGAGGCCATCAATATCTGATCATCTGTTTGGCAGCATCCTGTGTCAGAATTACACAGCTCAATTCACTGTGTAGTGGAGGTTGCTGGTTGGCGCAGCGCTGCTTCTAGTGAAGGGAATGGGATCAGTACTGTAGTTACGAGCTCTGTCCTCTACACAATGGACTTTACTGTGTAGGTGTGGCACCTGAGCTACATTGAAGTAGCTGGTGGATGGAGGTTCAAGGTGTCGCTCCCCCGCCAATCAGACATTATGGTCTATACTGAGGATAGAATTGTTAAATCCTTGGAGGGTGGTTACTGAATAGATCTTTAATGTATTTAAAGTGAACAAGCTTCCCTTTTAAAGCGGTTATCCCATGATTGATGTAAAAAATGGAAATCATACAGTACTTGGCAACCTTTTTCTAACAAAGCTAGAACCAGCCGTGTACCTCACATGGATCCAGAGATCTCCCCATTCATTGCTCTGCTAGATTTATATCAAGCTGAAAGCTCAAGTGGAGTCTATTTTCTTCTGCAGCTCAGGGGGCGTGTCCATGCTCTCCCTATCACAGCTCAGGGGGCATGTCCATGCTCTCCCTATCACAGCTCAGGGGGCATGTCCATGCTCTCCCTATCACAGCTCAGGGGGCGTGTCCATGCTCTCCCTATCACAGCTCAGGGGGCGTGTCCATGCTCTCCCTATCACAGCTCAGGGGGCGTGTCCATGCTCTCCCTATCACAGCTCAGGGGGCGTGTCCATGCTCTCCCTATCACAGCTCAGGGGGCGTGTCCATGCTCTCCCTATCACAGCTCAGGGGGCGTGTCCATGCTCTCCCTATCACAGCTCAGGGGGCGTGTCCATGCTCTCCCTATCACAGCTCAGGAGGCAATTCAAGGATGAACAAAGAGCAGGTGGCCTTATACAGATAGACTTTATTGAATATTTCAGTGGCTATGCTAAATTTTTAATTACATGCAATTATAAAAGCATTCAGATCCAGGTGCTGGTCTGAAAACTGTAGAATATTTTTCGTGAGACAACCCCTTTAACTCATGTTGTCGTTCCCACATTACATTTGGACATATGTCCAAAGGTTTTCTCTTGGCTCAGTATATCAATGAGTGGCACTAAAATACCAGCTTTGAAATGTTTTCTTCTTTTTAACAGCTGGTACTTTTATGTCACTCATTTTCGGTTATCTTGAGCCAGGAAGAAAGGTAAGGAAGGTCACATTTGTATGGAGTATAGAAATGTATGTGAGAGTACAAACTCCATATAAACCAATGTGGCTTATATAGGGAAATCTGTAGCACCGTTCATCTTGCGTCAGAGGAAGTACAAAAGGTTTGAGCTATCCATTTTCCCTCTGGAATGATGTGTAATATTATTGAATTATCCATAAATGTATTGAATTAATGGTGTATACGTAACCCATAGGGCCTTTGTTTCCTCCTGTACGGGCCTTATCTGCAGCATGGTATTTATAAACATGATTATATGGCCTTGTACGCCAGGCCTGTATTTAAGTGTGTTTTATCACAGACTGCAGGTTCCCCCCTGTCAGAGGTGTCAGGATTACTTTACTGTGCCCTTCGCTAGAACATTAGCTGCCTATAGTCACAAATCAGATTTTTTTTGGGACAATGAATGCTGTGTGCTCTTATGCAGAACTCATGCTTATTTGGCTGTGAGGGGATACATTATAAGTTCATTAGCTGATGTAGCGGCTTTGTTTTTCAAAGTAATTAGGGTTTTCAAGTTTTTTTTTCTCTCCCTCGCAGATGAGTTAAATTGAGATAGTCTCTGTGTCACTAGCGGGGTTGTGCGCAAACAAACGCATTAAAGCGAACCTTTCACCTGGATTTCACTTAATAAACTATTACCAATACCTTATAGATTATCCTCATTCTGTTTCAATGCATTCTTGTGCCGCTTTCCTGGGATGTATATTCGCGCTTGTACAGGCGGCGCATGCGCCGTCGGCCTCAGTAGCAGCGCGATCCCGTAACTGAATCGCGCAGGCATCGGGGACGGACGGCACATGCGCGATTCAGTTACAGGATCGCGCTTGAGTCTGCGCGATAGACGGGATCGCGCTGCTACTGAGGCCGACGGCGCATGCGCCGCCTGTACAAGCGCGGTCCCGGCGACTGAGCCGGGTGTTGGTTACACTGCTTAGAGGAGGGGTTAGGGCAGGGGAGTTACAGCCCGGAGTGAGGGAAGGGCTACCCCCTTGACTTCTAGCGTGACTTCAGGAGCTGGAGATGAGGACTTTATAAGTCGTTTTTTTCATGAATATACATCCCAGGAAAGCGGCACAAGAATGCATTGAAACAGAATGAGGATAATCTATAAGGTACTGGTAATAGTTTATTAAGTGAAATCCAGGTGAAAGGTTCGCTTTAAGTTGAGTAAATCCGTAAAAATGGGAACTTTATAGCTGTTTTTTTTTTTTTCTTTTATCTTAGATGGTTTATTTAATTTTTCCAGTGTATGTTTAAAGAGTTTGTTCTGTTGAAAAAATAAATAAAAGTAAAATAATTCCAAAAGGAACACTCACCTTTACCCTGCCATACCCATGTAAACACTTTCCAGTTTCCCCTGCAGTCTGTACTTCCTGGTCCCTCACAACACAGTAAATGTGACCGCTCAGCCAATCACTGGCCACTGCAGTCACTAGCCTCAGAAAGTAATTGGCTGAAATGTACCCACATTCAGAGGACTTTAAATGTACCCACATTCAGAGGACTTTAAATGTACCCACATTCAGAGGACTTTAAATGTACCCACATTCAGAGGACTTTAAATGTAACCACATTCAGAGGACTTTAAATGTAACCACATTCAGAGGACTTAAAATGTAACCACATTCAGAGGACTTAAAATGTAACCACATTCAGAGGACTTAAAATGTAACCACATTCAGAGGACTTAAAATGTAACCACATTCAGAGGACTTAAAATGTAACCACATTCAGAGGACTTAAAATGTAACCACATTCAGAGGACTTAAAATGTAACCACATTCAGAGGACTTAAAATGTAACCACATTCAGAGGACTTAAAATGTAACCACATTCAGAGGACTTAAAATGTAACCACATTCAGAGGACTTAAAATGTAACCACATTCAGAGGACTTAAAATGTAACCACATTCAGAGGACTTAAAATGTAACCACATTCAGAGGACTTTAAATGTAACCACATAACCCAACTCCTCTGTGATGATATAATATTACAGAGGAGTTGAGAAAGTTGTAGGAAAGGGCAAAGAAATGGCAAATTAAGTTCCATGTGGATAAATGTAAATTCATGCACCTGGAGCAAGGAAACAGAGGGTAAATCATTGTAATGGTCAAACTGCCACAGAAAAAATTACTTGGGGTGAGGGTACAGCACCTCACTACACACTGCACAGTTCTACAATGATGTGATCCTTCATAGGATATACCATCATGGCTGAGCAGCCTGACAAGAAAGCTCACCAATGCATAGTATATGCAAGTGCCAGAGCGTAGTGTGTAGTGAGGCCCCAGACAGCTCTGCAAGTGGAGGCAACCAGTCCTGCTCACATTCTAGGACAGGCTGCTGGCAGCCATTTTAAAACGTTCCCAGAGAAACCATTTAAATACGATTTTACAGATTACAGTTAAATGGCTAGTGATGTCAGACACACATATTCATTCTCCATGGTTTTCTTTTAAGCAGCTTTATTCTTCTGTTCCACTTCTCAGTAACTGGAAATGGAAGCAGAAGTTTAGCTGCAGATTTTCTTCAGGAACCAGTTTGCCTTTCACCACTGACAATGCCAGCTTTCAAAGGTCTGAAGTGCTTATTGATAAGACTGCCTTCTGTATAGTTACTGACTCACTGTATGAATATTCTTCACTTCTCCCATAGCACTTCCCACTGTGAATATACTTTTTCAGATTTAAGGGGAACTTTGAGATGAAACTGTGTTGTGTGTGTATATATAGTATCCATGGCTGGAAATGCATAGTTAATTCATGGGGCAGCAATGTCTTCTTGTAAGGAACCTGACCCAGGCACAGTGGAAAATATTGGTTGAACTCATTTCCGCTCAATGTGATTTTTATTTTTATTTTGCTCTCCCTCCCCCCACAGAACTTTAAATCCTTGGCGAGCTTTTATACTGTGATATATGAAATCCAATGGACCCATTTATGAAGGGGGGAAAAAAAAGCTACATTTTTTTTCTGCTGAAAAAACTGATGCCTTGACGAAGACCAAACAGATCCCATTATAGTCAATGGGATCTCTTCATGTCAATTATGTCCCGAATCTGGCACTTTTGTTATTTTCATTGTTCTGCTCCTGTAACAGAGCAGAACGATGGAAATCAGTATTGCTGGGGTGAAAGAGGCCTGCAAGTAAGACAGTCAAACTGTGCTAGATGCTGGATGATAAATCTGTCACACCTTTAGACTGTAGTGTGGAAAACGACTGGCACTCACGATATTGAAGTTGAAGAATGTCTTTATTCACATCACAATATGGTACAGAAGTGACGCGTTTCAGCTCAGGCTTGACCCGAAACGTGCCACTTATGTACCATATTGTGATGTGAATAAAGACCTATTCTTCAACTTCAATATAATGAGTGCCAGTCATTTTCTTCACTTCAGAGCGGGGGCACCCCCCCTAGACGCGAGCACCACAACCGGAGTGCCAACTAAGCTTTTGTAGCACACATCTTTAGACTGTCTAGTTTCAGGACAGAAAAAGAGAGTTCCTCATAGGGAGGATCGTTAAATACAGAGAAGGGCTCTTACAGCAGAGCTTCTTACAGTACCTTCAAATGTTCAAACAACCACTTCATGCATGTAGTAAAACTAAAGACCAAGGTGCCGCCAGGCACTCCCACCGAATGGCATGTGGCTCCCGAAGCTGGGAAACGCGTTACTTGAACAACTTGAAATAAATTGTTTAAAGCTTTAATCAGTGAAGAATTACTTACCTAGGTCGCACTGCTGCTGCATCGTGTCTTTTCCTGTTCTTCTAGTCTAAGTTTAAGCCACCTATAGGTTAACTTAGTTTTATTCCAAAAATTTGCCAACATTTTAGTGCATTTTTATTTATGCCCAGAGGCCATATTTAAGAGACTCCCCTTTCATGTGAAGCCACACCTTCTTTCACATAAGCCTCATAAATGCAGTGCAAAGCATGTACGACAGTTTTTTGGTGCAAATTGCTCCAAAAAACTGGCACATTTTTACTAGTAAATATGCATCATTGTGCTTTGAGAAAATTCTGTTAATCCTTAGTTCGTTGACCATAGTCTACAATCTGACAACTATACTGCAACTGGCATGTGCAGGGAGATGTATTAAGACGGTCAGTATTAGGCCTCTTGCACACAACCGTATGCCCTCCGAGATATATGGTCCGTGAGCGGCATTGATCGGGAGCACACAGCATCATAGATTACAATGATGCTGTGGACTTTGGGCTATTGTCCCGCACTCATAAGATCATATGAGTGCGGGATAATAGCCCTGCGGGCGGCCCCACGTCCCCAGCATCATTGTAATCTAAGATGCTGTGTGCTCCCGTGCGCACGATCAATACCGCTCCGGGACATATGGCCCGCTCACCGACCGTATATCTCGGAGGGCATACGGTCATGTGCAAGAGGCTTTAAACTGAAGTTTTTCATAGTGAAATATAGGAAATTTATTAAGAAGCACACATCTCTCAATAAATTTGGTGAATGTTGGACTGCCTATAAGAGGAAATCAAATTTATGCCTGCTGTAAGCTGATGTACATTTGCTCTACAATTTGCACAATTTTCTATCTTTAAAAATGAAAACTCTGCTGAATATTTGTGGTCGCTGCCCAGGAACAATCTAAAAGTCTAAAGATTTTTTAATTCCTATATGCTAGACCAAATTTAGCAACTTTTTTAACGTCAAAGTTTCAAATCCCTATATATCTTCTTATGTGTTTCTTTGGACCATCTGACATAACATTACTACATCTGTAACAGAGGTTGTCTACCTCAAGTTATTACTTATTTTCTGTATATTGCCACTTACTCCATGTTGCCACTGGACAGAAGCAGTAGTGTTAGTCAGTTTGAATTCCATCATGACTGCCACCGAGATGTTGCATTCATGACATCATAACTGATGGTCCAAAAGGCCATCTCCACCCAAAATCTAAAGATAACATATTGATTGGAGATGAGCTCAGTATCTCCATTACTCCACATGCACAGATCTGGTGTGCTGTATGTAGAGTCCTTACTTTGAAGGACTGGTGTAATGTCTTTGTGAAATGGACTAATAAGTGGAAAATGGATTGATCTTCTGAATAGAAAGAAAAAAAAATACCTGACTGTCTTCCTCTTCTTCCAGTACAATGACAACTAGTGGGAAGACCCCTGTGATATTGATCTTCATGTTAGTTCATTCTTAGCAGAGTATTCAAGCAAATGCCGCTTATCCATTATATATTGAAAAGTTACTACTATACAGTTTGTACTAGACAGCGTCCAGATCCCTGCAGATGTTCATTGATTGGATCCATTCTTGTCTCTATCCAGAGGCTGAAAACAGTCAAGCAGAGGTATAAAAAAAGGTGAGGACTTGATATATCTGCTTACTCCTGAGAGGCTACCCGCGCCACTGCTCTTAGGAATTAAGGAGGGAGTGTTACTGGCTGCTGAGCTATTCCCTGGACCGTCTCCACTGTAAGTTCCTGGGTGAGTGACAGCCAGGATATGAAGGGGTACTCGGGGGCAGACCTGGACATTAAGTATATATTAAATATAATTATAACCCCACATCCATAGGATTTCAGCCATGTACTGCAGTACATGGATGTATTCTTAAGGATAAGGGGGTTATATTCATATTTAAAGGGATTCTGTCATCAGGATTTTAGCAACAGAGCTTTTCACATTAACACATCAGTCTCCACGTGTAACCACACCAGCCCAGGACCTCCACATCCAGCATTCTCACCTCAATGAACATCTGAGACCAGCCACCCAGACAGCTGCAGCAACAATCGGTTTGCATAACCAAAGAATTTCTGCACAAACTGTCAGAAACCGTCTCAGGGAAGCTCATCTGCATGTTCGTCATCCTCATCGGGGTCTGGACCTGACTGCAGTTCGTCGTCGTAACCGACTTGAGTGGGCAAATGCTCACATTCAATGGCGTCTGGCACGTTGGAGAGGCGTTCTGTTCATGGATGAGTCCCGGTTTTCACTGTTCAGGGCAGATGGCAGACAGCGTGTGTGGCATCGTGTGGGTGAGCGGTTTGCTGACGTCAACGTTGTGGATCGAGTGGCCCATGGAGGCGGTGGGGTTATGGTATGGGCAGGCGTATGTCATGGACAACGAACACAGGTGCAGTTTATTGATGGCATTTTGAATGCACAGAGATACCGTGACGAGATCCTGAGGCCCATTGTTGTACCATTCATCCACGACCATCACCTCATGTTGCAGCATTATAATGCAGGGCCCCATATTGCAAGGATCTGTACACAATTCCTGGAAGCTGAAAACATCCCAGTTCTTGCATGGCCAGCATACTCGCCGGACATGTCACCCATTGAGCATGTTTGGGATGCTCTAGATTGGCGTATACGACAGCGTGTTCCAGTTCCTGCCAATATTCTGCAACTTCTCACAGCTATTGAAGAGGAGTGGACCACCATTCCACAGGCCACAATCAACAACCTGATCAACTCTATGCGACGGAGATTTGTTGCACTGCATGAGGCAAATGGTGGCCACACCAGAGACTGACTGGTTTTCTGACCAGCCCCCACCCCCAAAAAAAAAAAAAAAACAACAAAGAAAAACCGGTGCACATTTCAGAGTGTCCTTTTATTGTGGGAAGTCTAAGGCACACCTGTGCAATATTCATGTCTAATCAGCACCTCGATATTCCACACCAGTGAGGTGGGATGGATTATCTCGGCAAAGGAGAAGTGCTCACTAACACAGGTTTAGACCAGATTTGTGAACAATATTTGAGAGTAATGGGTCTTTTGTGTTGTTTCAGATCTTTGAGTTCAGCTCATGCAAAATGGGAGCAAAACCGAAAGTGTTGCGTTTATATTTTTGTTCAGTGTATAAACTCTGTTGAGGGACTGAACCGTAATTGGTGTTTATTAGTAGGTGTTTATATCAAATTTCACAATAACCCCTCTCATCATTAAGAATGCATCCATGTACTGTAGGACCAATCCCAGACAATGCCCCCCATCCCAGACAATGGGGGCATATCGCTAGGATATGCCCCCATTGTCTGATAGCACTCGCCTATTTTGGCGGCCCCATAGAAATGAATGGAGGGCAGCTGCGCATGCGCCCTCTACCACCTACCCTGCTCCATTCTCTGTCCCAGAGGTGCGACCCGCACCTGCCAGACAATGGGGCATATCCTAGCGTTATGTCCCCAATGTCTGTGATGGGAATACCCCTTTAAGGATGAGGGGAGGTATAGGCACATAACAACATAACAATGCTTCATCCACAGATCCTCCCCCATAACAGTGCATTATCTGCAGATACCCCCCCCCCCCATAACAGTGTGTCATTAGAGGATGCCCCATAACAGTATGATATATTATTCTGTTATTTTATTAAAAAATTTTAGCACACCTTTTGGTTCAAAATCTTTTTTTATTTTCCTCCTCTAAAACCTAGGTGCGTCTTATCAGGTACATCTTATAAACCGAAAAATACGGTATAACTTTTTTTTTTTTTTTTTTTAACATGCATGTTAAGATGTTAGCCCATAGGTCAATGGTAATTATGTAATACACAATTTTCAATTTTTTTTTTTTTATATACATTTTTTCAATTGTGGTGCATTTTGTGTGTCCTTTGGTGTTTTCCTTTTTTTATAGGGAAAAGAAATGCATTTCAAATGAGTGGGGAAAAAACCCTTAAAAAGCGCCAAATCAAATTTGTGACTTACCCCCTAACAGTTTTATCCTTTTAGTGGATATGTTGTGATTATGGGTTGGGGTTGGTGGTAGGGTCCTGTTTTGAGTGTTTTGAAACCTGAATTTTTAGATTTTACTTGATTTGTATTAGATCTATATTTCCATTTCCATTGCACGGTAATTGGAGTGTTCCTTTTATATTCTGCTGTTACTTTTATGTCTCACATCTATATATTTGTGTGTAATGTTGTAACTGCTAGAAAGCCGATGAATAACCCGCAGTGGAAGAAGTTTATCTTACTAGGCATTTCCACTTTAAATAATATAAACTTTAAATATAAGAACATGAACTGGGAGCGAAGAGTAGCTTCTAAAGACGTCCCTTGTTAAATAAATCTCTTTTCTCTGTATAAGCTCGAGTTCTGACAAGAGAACTCGACGGATTAAATGCTTTTGCAAATTACTTCAGTATCTTTTTCCAATTATTTTTTCATTGCGGCAGGATTATAGACTGCATTGCATGTCACTTTGTATTTGCTTAGTACTTACATAACAAAACACTGTCCTTAGCCAGCTATTGTAAGCCAGTGATGGAGAATTACAGTATGATTGTATCACTGATATTAGTGTTCAGCTGTGATATTAATGGCGCTATTAGTGATGTTTTTAGGCTTGCGGTTTATGACAGCTGCAACTGATTAAGTTTAATGCTCATAGATGCTGGTAAGGATGCCTGGCTTGTTTTTCCCATTATTTCTTCTGATGTAGGCAGATATTTTGCTTATTTACACATTTAAAATGAAAGCTGACACGTTTCCGTCCTGCCATCGATTTTGTGCTGAAGCTGAGATCTATAATGCTTTGAAGTCAAGTAAATTGGCCCAAATGCATGACGCTGACTTTCTTTGACAATGCAACTAGAAACTGTGCAATCATCATTAGGCTTAAAGGGGTTGTCTGGGTTCAGAGCTGAACCTGGACATATCTCCATCTTCACCCCTCCGGCCCCCCTGATATGAGCATCGGAGCATTTCATGCTCTGATGCTCTCCTTTGCGCTGCACTGAATCGCGCAGGGCAAAGGCATTTTTGGGAGATCCGGTGACGTACCGGGCTCTTCATGGGTAAAGCTTGACGGAGGCTTCCTCCTAGCAGTGAGCCCAGTGATGTCACCGGCACTAATGGGCGGGCTTTAGCGCTGCCCTAGCTTGTAAAACGGCTAGGGCAGCCCAAAGCTCGCCCATCAGAGCCGGTGAACACTGCTAGGCAGAAGTAAACAAAAAAAGCCTTTGCCCTGCATCGTAGCATGAAATGCTCCAATGTTCATATCGGGGGGGAGGGGGGTTCGAGGGGTGAAGATGGGGATATTTCCGGGTTCAGACAACGCCTTTTAAGCTACAAATGTCTTATTATATCGACACATAATTAAATAATATAAGTTGAAAGTCCACTTTCAACTGTACTTACTGTATTTTGTCCTTAGGAAGATAAAAATCTTCCAGGCACATGTTCCCATTTTGTCTCCTATGAGTAATAAGCCCAAACTTCATTGTAAATCTCTTTTGTTAAAGTTGATTTCTTGGAGTTTAAAGGGGCTGTCTAGCCAGATATATTGATGACCTATCCACAGGGACAGGCAACCCCGCCAATCAGCTGTTTGATGAGGCTCCATATGAGCGTTGCTTCCTCATCACTACACAACGCGTTGTCTCCTGTACTTGAATGAAGCGAGTACTAGCCATTACACTGCACTTCCAAGACGAAGTGCAGCATGATGAACAGCTGCCGATCTGATGTTGATGACCTCTCCTGAGGAAAGGTCATCAATATATATATGGCCGGACAACCCATTTAATATTGATGACTTAACCATAGAATAGTTAATCAATTTCAGATCAGCGGGGGTCAGGCTGTTTGCAGGAGCTGCACTGGAACTGGGCTGGAACAGATCAGCGCTATATACTGTGCAGTGGTCGTGTCTGGTTACTGCAGCTATCTCCCATTCACTTGGGTGGGAGCAAGCAAACCCATGCCAATCTAATATTGAAAACTTAGCAATATTAACCCCTTCCTGACCGCCCACTGGCTATATACATCCTATCTGCACATACCCCTTGCCGATAGCACGTATATAAATGGTCAGGCAGCACTTTAATCCCTGCGCTGATCAGCGCTAGGATTAAAGCTCCGGCTCCTGCAATCTAGCAGGAGCAGGATGGGTCCCGGCTGTCAGGCACAGCGGGGACCCTGAGGAGAAGACAGGAGCGGTTTATTACCTCTTCTGCCTTCTTATGTGCTGGCAGCAGAGCAGTTCCTGAGTGCAGGGGGGAGAGCGGGAAGCAGCCGCTTCCTCTGTTAGTCCTCGCGGTCATGTGAGCGCCGGGGGTGTATGGGGTAGGAGCAGAGCTGCAGGGTCTAAGGAGACCCTGATCAGCTCTGCCTGTGTGTAATGGCCCCATAGGGGGGCTGTTTTCCCCTGTAACTGGGGCTCCTGTGGATGCCTCAGTTACAGTGAAAACAGTGAACAAAAAGAAAATGTCTGTGTCCTCCAGAGGTCTTTTTAATGACCTCCTGGGGGACATATTATGTGCCAAAAAAATAGGAAACCCATTGCAATAATTATTTGTGTCAGTTTTAATATTTAAGAAATAAGCTAAAATTTTAAAAATATTTATTTTTATAAGAATTAGTGTTTTCCCCCAAATTAAAACTAAAAAAGGAAAAATAAAAACTCTTAAAATACAAAAAACATGCTAATAAAAACTTTTAAGTGTCACTAAACCACTACGTGCACAAAATCACAAATTGCCAGGACATTCAGGCCTTTTTTAGGCCCGGTCATGAATGGGTTAAACCACTTTAGGGTAGTTTCTCACACAGATTTTTTTATTTTATTTTTTTAAAGCGAATGTGTCATCAGAATTTTTTTTATGTTTAACAAATTTTGAAAGAATTTTTGATGATATTTTTCCAGTTCAATATCTATATTTGAACACGACCCATAAACTCCTGCAATTTTCCCACTGGCCACTAAGCCTGATAATAGGCGCCACTTCTTGGTCTGCACAGATCACTTTACTGCCCTTATATACCATTCCCCACCTGCCGGTAATGATAAGGAGATATCAACTCTGTGTATAGATAAGACAGGATCCACCAGTCACTGTAGGTGATTGTCAAAGCTTATCTATTCCTACCTTGTACACAGAGCATGCCTAGAAAACTCTTCCATAGAAGTCAGTGAGGTCCCTCCTGACCATTGTGTCTATGGCCCATGTGGCAATTCTCTCGATGCTTTCTAAATGATAAAGGGGTTGTCTCATCACAGACTGTGGGGGCATATTGCTAGGATATGCCCCCATTGTCTGATAGGTGCGTGTCCCACCGCTGGGACCAGCACCTATATCAAGAAAAGAGCCCCAAAAGTGTTGGAGAGTGCACTGCGCACGCGAAGCCGCCCTACATTCATTCAGTTCCCATGAGGATAACTCCTCTAATCGGTAAATTTGATCTATTTTCTGATACCATTGATCCATAGTGTAGGGATCAGCAATTTTGCAGCATTCACTAGATGTTTGAAAAGAAGTAGATTAGGGGGGGAGGGGTTACGAGGATAAAGATTTTGTTTCATTAACACTTCAAGTGTTAACAGCCAATTAAAACTCAATTTATTACCCTGATTCTGCGGTTTAGGCCTCCTGCACACAAACTTTATTGTTTACGTTCCGTGTTTTGCATTCCATATAAGGACCATATACGAAACCATTCATTTCAATGGATCCACAAAAAACGGAAGGTATTCCGTATGCCTTCCATTTCTGTTCCGTTCAAACATAGAATATGACCAATTATTGCACGCAAATAACGATCCATGGCTCCATTAAAGCTAATGGGTCCGCAAAAAAACTGAATGCATACAGAGTGCATCCGTATGTCTTCCGTATCCATTCTGTTTTTGCGGAACCATCTATTTAAAATGTTCTGCCCAGGCCAATTTTTTTTATGTACTTACTGTTTAAACATTATTGTATGCTTCCATTTGCGATCCGCAAAAAACTGATCACAAACGGGAACCAAACGTAACGGAAAAACTACTGAAACAATAAACGGATCCGTGAAACAGACTGCAAAATACTGAAAAAGCCATACGGTTGTGTGCAGGAGGCCTTACAGAAATGCCCCATATGTGGTCGTAAACTGATGTAAGGGCACACGACAGGGCGCAGAAGAAAAGGATCGTCATATAGTTTTTGGACGGCAGATTTTGCTGAACTGGTTTTTAGATGCCACCTGCACATGCACCCTTACAGTAGAAACTCCCAAAAAGTGACCCTATTTTGGAAACTAGGGGATAAGGTTTTATTGGTACTATTTTTGGCTACATATGATTTTTAATTGCTCTATATTAAGTTTTTTGGCTGTTTTGGCAGTTTTTATTTTTTACAACATTCATCTGACAGGGTAGCCACTATACAATGTACGGCACTGTGCTTAGGGAGCACAGAGAAGACCAAGGCGCTCACAGGAGTGCCGGTGTCTTCTCAAACAGCTAATCTGTGGGGGTCCCAGTTGTCGGACCCCACTGATAATTATCTCTGAAAAACCCCGAAAGGGCTGTTTCACTCAAGCGAGTCCATTGCGGGATTTGCATTCCGTGTGTGAACGTGATCCTCTTTTCTAGATTTCCAGGAGTGCACGGCATTATACTGATTTATAATGCTATGTACCTCTGCTTGACCTTACAGCTACAGAATCATGGTGACATAAAGCTGTCAATATGAGCCTGCAGAAGTAAGGTCAAGCAGAGGCACACAGCATTATAAACCAGGAGTGCACGGCATTATATGAAAGTCCAGAATGGAGCATGACGTTCCCACACGGAGCATTATTCTCGCAATGGACTCGCTCCTGTGAAACAGCCCTAATAGGTCAGCCTATGCCAGACTGTGTACATTTTCTTGGTCTGGCTTACACTGCCACAAAACTTTGTGTGAGTGGGAGCAGTGCTGCAGTAACCAGGCATGGCCTCTAGACAGTCTAAAGAGCGGTGTAGTTCTGGAGGTGGTGCCGCTAGTGAAAACAACTGATAACTGGAGTTGATGGGAGTCAGACCCTTGTCGTTCTGATATTGATGACTTTCTTCCATGTTGAAGTGTCTGTAGCGCAAACCTCTGGAACTACAAGATTACTGCTACCGTAATCATGTAAAAAAAAGAAAATATAAAGAAAATGATACTGTAGCTTCAAATAAGTATTAAGAATGAAACTGAATGACGTTACATTTAATCAGCAGAGTATTCAGTCTGTTCCAACCTCTCTGATCTCTACAACATGTTGAAAATTTCAGTGAAAGAATATGGAAGGAGAAGCATCTTTATGAACAGGGAAGTCTAAGGCCCCTTTCACACGGGCGAGTATTCCGCGCGGATGCGATGCGTGAGTTGAATGCATTGCACCCGCACTGAATCCCGACCCATTCATTTCTATGGGGCTGTTCACATGAGCAGTGATTTTCACGCATCACTTGTGCGTTGCGTGAAAATCGCAGCATGTTCTATATTCTGCGTTTTTCACGCAACGCAGGCCCCATAGAAGTGAATGGGATTGCGTGAAAATCGCAAGCATCCGCAAGCAAGTGCAGATGAGGTGCGATTTTCATGCACGGTTGCTAGGAGACGATCGGGATGGAGACCCGATCATTATTTTCCCTTATAACATGGTTATAAGGGGAAATAATATCATTCTGAATACAGAATGCTTAGTAAAACATCGCTGGAGGGGTTAAAAAAATATAAAAAATAATTTAACTCACTTTAGTCCACTTGATCACGTAGCCCGGCATCTCCTTCTGTCTTCATCTGATCTCTGCGCAGCAATAGGACCTGTGGTGACGTCACTTCGGTCATCACATGATCCATCACATGATCTTTTACCATGGTGATGGATCATGTGATGACCGGAATGACACAGGTCCTGTTGCTGCACAGAGATCAGATGAAGACAGAAGGAGATGCCGTGCTACGCGATCAAGTGGACGAAGGTGAGTTAAATTATTATTATAATTTTTTTTAACCCCTCCAGCGATGTTTTACTATGCATTCTGTATTCAGATTTTCAGAATGCTATTATTTTCCCTTATAACCATGTTATAAGGGAAAATAATTCAATCTACAGAACACCGATCCCAAGCCCGAACTTCTTGTGAAGAAGTTCGGGTTTGGGTACCAAACATGCGCGATTTTTCTCACGCGAGTACAAAACGCATTACAATGTTTTGCACTCGCGCGGAAAAATTGTGGGTGTTCCCGTAACGCACCCGCACATTTTCCCGCAACGCCCGTCTGAAAGAGGCCTAATTGATTTATATGCTCATGGCGAGGGGTTGGGGTGGGGAGAGACTATCCGTGGATGTGTGCCTCTCTTTGTAGCCTACAAAAGTTGCATATTTTTGCACAAGGTACACATTTGAAATGTTTGTCATTTTAGCGTTTCTTGTGACTTTGTAAACATAAGTAGCAGAGATTTGGAGAGATTTGGGGGTCTCTTGGGCACTACAAATTTAGGGCTCATTCAGACGGCCGCGCAATTTGTGGAACTGAACGGGCAGCCTGATATAGAAATGCCTATTCTTGTCCGCAAAACGGGCAAGAATAGGACATGTTCTATCTCTTTTGCGGGGCCATGGAACAGAGCATTGGATGCTGACAGCACACAGTGTGCTGGCCGCATCTTTTCCGGCCCCTTTGAAATGAATGGGTCAGCATCCATTCCTCAATATTGCGTAATAGATGAGGGCCCATTCATAGGGCCGTAGGAATGAGCCGGCTTCTCTGGTGGTCCGTACTCATGGAAACAAGCAGTGTATAATGCCATGGAAACAAGCAGTGTATAATGCCATGGAAAAACTAATCCAGCCAGCAAAGGAGGCAATACGGACAATCACAATACATTAGTAAGTGCCTTGTATTAACTCTCTCTACATAATAAGTGCTATTTGCTGAAGTTACACAACCCCTTTAACAATAATGTACACCAAAAATCACCTTATATTATGGTGTGAAACTGCACCCGCTGATTGCAGGCTTGGAGGCTATTCTGGTGCACAAGTACCCCACAGATGTGACAAATTTATTAATAGATGAACGCCTTAATTAATTCGGTACATCTTACTCTAGCAATTAAGTGATATTTTTCCAAAAATTATCATTTATCATTTTGTACCATGTACTGAGAAATTTAATGGGATCCTGTCAGAAGAAATTAGAATTGTGACAGGTGACGTAAAAACAAGATGAAACCTGCAGTATGTGGTCGTTCATAGCTGTGCCATAGCAGAGAAAACTTAAGGGAATCAGTCACGTCACTTTTACCTATATAACTAACAACGTTACCCCACAGAAGACTGCAAACATACCTGTGTGCACTTTGGGTCTTTATTCCATGTCCAGAAAAAGTGCTTTTATTCTGCTGACAAACAGCTCCCAAGGGCCCCGCTGGACAGGGTTTGCTGCTCACTGTGCCCAAAGCAAACCAGACTTAAAGGGGTTGTCTCACTTCAGCACGTAGCATTTATCATGTACGTAAAGTTAATACAATGCACTTACTAATGTATTGTGATTGTCCATATTGCTTCCTTTACTGGCTGGATTCATTTTTCCATTACATTATACACGGCTTGTTTGTGAAGCACCGATGAGCTACTTGCAAGGCTGCAATAGTTTAATAGTGTAGGGAAGCCAAGAAAGTTTATCATGTACGGCATACATATTAGGACATTGTCAGACATCATCCACAACTCCAGCCTCCATCAGGCAAAACTCCCTCAGACATCAGCCAAAACTCCGTCCTCCCTCATCCAAAACTCCTTCCTTCTAACTTAAAATATGTCCTACTACATACACTCTTCGCCTGATGGAGCTACTAGCTGCTGGAGAGGCAAAGGACCGCCCTGTGATGACGTCATGACCATGTGACGAGTCACGTGTGTGGGAGGAGTCAGATGTGCACAGCAGCTGGTAGAGTGTACAGAACTGTAGCCATCAAATAGAGCTGTGTACTAGAGATGTGCGTGTAACCTGCATGTACCAGTGCTGTGTACTGTGTAGCAGAGATGTGTGTGTAACCTGCAGGTAGCAGAGCTGTGTACTGTGTAGTCGAGATGTGTGTGTAACCTGCATGTAGTAGAGCTGTGTACTGTGTAGCGGAGATGTGTATGTAACCTGCATGTAGTAGAGCTGTGTACTGTGTACTGTGTAAAACTAGCTCAGTCTATGAAAAAAGGGGATAAGACATTCTTCAGATATATAAATGAAAAAAGGAAATTAAAACAAGGAATAACTAAATTAAAAACAAAGGACGGAAGGTATGTAGAAGAGAATAAAGGGCTAGCCGACTGCCTTAATGAATACTTCTGTTCAGTTTTTACAAAAGAAAAAGGAGAAGGACCTCCACTAGAAAGGATGACTAATAAATCATTTGATGCATGTATCTTTACAGAGGAAGATGTTCTAAGTTTGCTGTCTAAGGTGAAGACAAATAAGTCACAGGGGCCTGATGAGATACACCCAAAATTATTAAAAGAGCTTAGTGGTGAGCTGGCAAAACCGCTAACAGATTTATTTAACCAATCATTAGTAACAGGAGTCGTCCCGGAAGATTGGAAATTGGCAAATGTCGTGCCTATTCACAAGAAAGGTAGTAGGGAGGAATCGAGCAACTATAGACCAGTGAGTCTGACATCAATAGTAGGCAAATTAATGGAAACCCTATTAAAGGATAGGATTGTGGAACATCTAAAATCCCATGGATTGCAAGATGAAAAACAACATGGGTTTACTTCAGGGAGATCATGTCAAACAAATCTTATAGATTTTTTTGACTGGGTGACTAAAATAATAGACGGTGGAGGTGCAGTAGACATCGCATATCTAGATTTTAGTAAGGCTTTTGACACTGTCCCACATAGAAGACTTATCAATAAACTGCAGTCATTGAGCATGGACTCCCATATTGTTGAGTGGATTAGGCAGTGGCTGAGTGACAGACAACAGAGGGTTGTAGTCAATGGAGAACATTCAAAACAAGGTCATGTTACCAGTGGGGTTCCACAGGGATCTGTACTGGGACCAATTTTGTTTAATATCTTCAGAAGTGATCTTGCAAAAGGCCTCGATGGTAAGGTTTGTCTTTTTGCTGATGACACAAAGATGTAACAGGGTTGATGTTCCTGGAGGGAAACGCCAAATGGAAAAGGATTTAGGAAAACTAGAAGAATGGTCAGAACTCTGGCAACTGAAATTTAATGTGGATAAGTGCAAGATAATGCACCTGGGGCGTAAAAACCCAAGGGCAGAATATAGAATATTTGACACAGTCCTGACCTCAGTATCTGAGGAAAGGGATTTAGGAGTAATTATTTCAGAAGACTTAAAGGTGGGAAGACAATGTAATAGAGCAGCACGAAATGCCAGCAGAATGCTTGGATGTATAGGGAGAGGTATAAGCAGTAGAAAGAGTGAAGTGCTTATGCTGCTGTACAGAACACTGGTGAGACCTCACTTGGAGTATTGTGCGCAGTACTGGAGGCCATATCTCGAGAAGGATATAGATACTCTAGAGAGAGTTCAGAGAAGAGCTACTAAACTAGTACATGGATTGCAGGATAAAACTTACCAGGAAAGGTTAAAGGACCTTAACATGTATAGCTTGGAAGAAAGAAGAGACAGAGGGGATATGATAGAAACTTTTAAATACATAAAGGGAATCAACTCGGTAAAGGAGGAGAGCATATTTAAAAGAAGAAAAACTACCACAAGAGGACACAGTTTTAAATTAGAGGGGCAAAGGTTTAAAAGTAATATAAGGAAGTATTACTTTACTGAGAGAGTAGTGGATGCATGGAATAGCCTTCCTGCAGAAGTGGTAGCTGCAAATACAGTGAAGGGGTTTAAGCATGCATGGGATAGGCATAAGGCTATCCTTCATATAAGATAGGGCCAGGGACTATTCATAGGATTCAGATATATTGGGCAGACTAGATGGGCCAAATGGTTCTTATCTGCCGACACATTCTATGTTTCTATGTATCAGATGTGTGTGTAACCTGCATGTAGCAGTGCTGTGTACTGTGTATATAAAGCAGTGTGTGTAACCACATGTAGCAGAGCTGTGTACTGTGTTACAGAGAGATGTGTGTGTAATCTGGGAACTATAAAAAAGTGTAAAAAAAAACAACTTTTTTGTAATTATTTGTACGGAGCTGGGTGGGGGCTCATTTTTTGCGGGGTGATCTGAACTTTTCACTGATAACATTCTGGGGTGTTTAAGACTTTTTGATCACTTTTTATTTACATTTTTGTAGCAAATGAAGCGACCAAAAACGGCGAATCGGACATTTGGACTTTTTTTTTTACACACACACACAGGGCTGATACATGCAGGTCTGATACACACACATCTCTGTAACACAGTAGACAGCTTTGCTACATGCAGGTTACACACACATCTCTGATACACAGTACACAGCTCTGCTACATGCGGTTACACACACTGCTCTATATACACAGTACACAGCTCTACTACATGCAGGTTACACACACATCTCTGAAACACAGTACACAGCTCTGCTACATGCAGGTAAAACATACATCTCTGCTACACAGTACTGCTTCATGCAGGTTACACATACATCTCTAACACAGTACACATCTCTGCTACACAGTACACAGCACTGCTACCTGCAGGTTACACATACATCTCTGTAACACAGTACACAGCACTGGTACATGCAGGTTACACACACATCTCTAGTACACAGCTCTATTTGATGGCTACAGTTCTGTACACTCTACCAGCTGCTGTGCACATCTGACCCCTACCTAACACACGTGACTCGTCACATGGTCATGATGTCATCACAGGTCCTTTGCCTCTCCAGCAGCTCCGTCAGGCGAAGAGTGTGTGTAGTAGGACATATCTTGAGTTAGGGGGGAGGGAGTTTTGGCGGAGGGGGGAGGGAGTTTTGGCGGAGGGGGGAGGGAGTTTTGGCGGAGGGGGGAGGGAGTTTTGGCGGAGGGGGGAGGGAGTTTTGGCGGAGGGAGGAGGGAGTTTTGGCTGATGTCTGACGATGTCCTAATATGTATGCCGTAATCATGAGTTGTATGCATGAGTCCACCGGAGGTAGATGCAGGCAGACGGAGGTAGATAATAGAGAGAGAGAGAGATTTTATGTAGGGTATTAGCTATATAGATGGATATATAGAATTAGATATATAGATGGATATAGATAATAAATATTGGAGAGAGATGGATAAAATATCTATCTATATTTATATATATATATATATATATATATATGTGTGTAATGTGTCTATGTGTGTCTGAGAGAGATTTATAAAGCAGAACCTAATATTCTGTGGACGTGTTTATTATAATACATTAGTGAGCGCATTTTCTATAAATGGAGCAATATGAAGTTACTAAAAAAGGTGAGCTTGTTCATGCCCTAGAGAGCCTACAGTCAAATATCAGATGGCAGAGACATACGGCCTGATCTTAAATCAATTTTGAAGTCAATTTGTATTCCCCATTTTATAATTTGCAAGGGATTTTAATGAATAAAGCAGTGTAATTAACCTAATTAACCCTAATATAATTATAATTTGCCACTTACCAAGTCTATCAATCTAGCCATCACTCTTGAAGTATAAGGAAGTCTGCATCACTGATCACCTCTGGGCTCTTCATTACAGCTATACATTAGATGTGTCTTATAAATGTGGATTTTATAACCAGTGGTCTACATTCCTGCTGCTTTCAATAAGCTTGAATTAATTAGCAAATTAATACTCTGATATTTTTATGTTTGTATTGCACCAATGGTCGTGAATATAACCTTTTTTTTTTAAAGGGGTTGTGCAGGGGGTTTATATCGATGATCTGTTTGAAGAAGAGGTGCGCTCATGCATTTCCTCATCAAAATTAACTGTGCTTGGTCCGGTTTGCAATGGTGGCACCTTGTCATTACAAGTGCTTGTCCTATTCACTTAAATATGTTGAACACTTATAAGTAGATTGTAAAGAAAAAGGGGGTCAGTCAGCACATCTCAATGCGCAGGTGCACGCTGCCATGGCTAGAAACACAAAGACAAAAAAAAAAATGCAACAGCAGTCTGCAAACCAAATAAAGTACAATAATGCCATAGTTATAGAAAATATTCTGGTGCTAATGCTACATTTTATATATATATATATATATATATATATATATATATATATATATAAAAAAAATTGTTTCTGTCTGTTCTTTATGCGTGACCAAACGACTGGACCGATCTTCACCAAATTTGGAACACAAGTACATCAGGTGTCCAAGAAGGTTTTGGACCCGGACTCGGCTCTCTAGGACACAACGTTCCTGAGATAGTCCCATAAAATGACCTGCATTAGCCAATACAACCCTGCAAGTCTTTCTCTTCATATCCCAACTGCCATACACACGGTCACATGTCCCTTATCAGCCAATAGAAGCTCGCAGGCCCTTAGTCTCCACATACACACAGTTTTATTCCAGGTTTCCATAACAACGCAGCCATTTTTCTTCACTGCTGTAGGTCAGCTACACGACGACAATAAGTCATCTTGACACATAGGGCACGACTACACTGCGACCAAAAATTTTTTGTGACGTGTCGTAGTCGCAGCATGTCACATGTCGCAGTGCAACACCATAGCCTATCATTATAAAAAAAATTGTGTGAAAATGTCGCGTGACACATGTCGTCATGTAGCCCTAGCCTTAAAAGGGCAGGGCGCTGTGGAGGTCACTGTTAAGGCGGCAGGGGCCACTATTAAAAGGGCAGCTGCTGTGGAGCTCACTGTTAAAGGGGCGGGCACTGTGGAGGTCACTGTTAAGGGAGCGGGGTACTGTGGAGGTCACTGTTAAGGGAGCGGGGTACTGTGGAGGTCACTGTTAAGGGAGCGGGGTACTGTGGAGGTCACTGTTAAGGGAGCGGGGTACTGTGGAGGTCACTGTTAAGGGAGCGGGGTACTGTGGAGGTCACTGTTAAGGGAGCGGGGTACTGTGGAGGTCACTGTTAAGGGAGCGGGGTACTGTGGAGGTCACTGTTAAGGGAGCGGGGTACTGTGGAGGTCACTGTTAAGGGAGCGGGGTACTGTGGCGGTCACTGTTAAGGGAGCGGGGTACTGTGGCGGTCACTGTTAAGGGGGCAGTGGAGATCACAGATAAGGGAACGGTCCCCTATGGAGGTCAATGTTAAGGGGCGGGGTGCTGTGAAGGTCAAAGTTACAGGGATGGTCTGCTGTGGAGGTTCCATTTTAAGGAGGCTGGGCACTGTGGGGGGGTCAGTGTTGAGGGGTGAGGGGCTGTGGAGTTCACTGTTATGGGGGATACTGTCTATCTTTTAACGACACACAGAAACATGAAATGAAATGGATGAAATATAACCTTGTGAAGCTGGGTCCTACTGCTAGTATTTTATAAATTTGAGATTCTTGGCAAATACATTTTGTACAGAATTATTTGTGCCCGTCTGCCAGTGTCAAGGAGATCTCTATAGGATGGGAACCTAACACTAAGTACTACCTGCCATAATGGCCACCATAAAATTCAGGCAATGCAGGTTTCACATGCATGCTAGGTCCACTCTGCCTTTTGCTGCTTTTGGTACCTGCATTCCCTGGATTAAATGGAGGCCATTATGGCACCAAAAGTGGCAAAAGGTAGAGTGGACCCAGCATGCATGTGGAACCTGCATTCTCTGTATTTTATGGTGGTAAGTATGGCACATAACAGGTAGTATTTAGTGTTAGGTTCCTGTCCTATAGAGATTGCCTTGACGCCGGCAGATGGGCACAAATAAATGTATTTGCCAAGAATCTATAACTTATAAAATAAGCGTAGCATTAGCACCAGAATATCTTCTACAAGTATGGCATTATTGTACTTTATTTGTGTTTGCAGAGTGCTGTTGCATTTTTTGTCTTTGTAATTACACTGTGCCACCTTTACAGGTGAGCTGATGCACAGGTTATGTTGAAGAGAAAGCAGTGCCAGTGCCACCTTCTCTTCAGACAACTAATCGGCAGGGGTGACGGGTATCAGACCCCCACCGATCTGATATTGATGATCTGTCTTGAATATAGGTCATCAATATAAACCCCCTGCACAACCCCTATAATGTAAGCTGTAGTAACAATCAGTTGATCATTATTTGGTGACCATTCAAATGATTTATTGTCCATGTAATACATCAAAAGACTAGTCCTGTCTGGACATTTATGATATTTCTATAGGATATGTCATTATTGTATGATAGGTGTTGGTCCCACCTCCTGGATCCACATTTATCTCTAGAATGCGGCACAATCTGGTGGCCTCCACCAGTAACCGGGCATGCATGGTTCTCTCCATTTGCTTCAATGGGCGTTCCGAAAATAGCGGAGTGAGATTGTACAGTTTACTTTTATAACTCCCATAGAAGTGAACTACGATATCCACGCATCTCAAGGTAGGTGGCAGGTACACCTACACTTATTGAACATATATAGCATGTCCTGTGGATATACCGTAAATGTCAAGATGGGAATACCTCTTTAACCAGCTCCCGACCGCCTAACGCAGGGATGCGTCCTGCGGGCGGCTGGGTTATTCCTCCTTGACGCATCGGCGCGTCATCTCGCGAGACGCGAGATTTCCTGTGAACGCGCGCACACAGGAGCGCGCGTTCACAGGATCGGGAGGTAAACGATTTGATCTACAGCCTGCCAGCGGCGATCATTCGCTGGCAGGCTGTAGATGCGATTTATTTATTTTTAACCCCAGAAAGGTATATCAGACGCTGTTTTGTTAACGGCGTCTGATATACCTGCTACCTGGTTTATGGTGGTCCATTTTGCTTGGATCGACCACCAGAGGACACAGGCAGCTCTGTAAGTAGCACCAAGCACCACACTACACCCCCCCCGTCACTTATTAACCCCTGATCACCCCATATAGACTCCCTGATCACCCCCCTGTCATTGATCACCCCCCTGTAAGGCTCCATTCAGACGTCCGTATGTGTTTTGCGGATCCATGCATCCGCGGATCCGTAAAACACGGACACCGGCAATGTGCTTTCCGCATTTTGCGGATCCGCACATTGCCAGAACTATATAGAAAATGCCTTTTCTTGTCCGCAATTGCGGACATGTGAATGGGGAACAGAATTGCGGAACAGAATTGCGGACGTGTGAATGGGGCCTAGTTAGCCACTTGTTAGGTAGTTAGCGCCCACCGCACCGCAGTCACTGATTAGTCGCTGATTAGCGTCATCGCTGTCGCTAATCAGCACTAGTACTATATAGTATCTGTAAGTGATCAACACTGATCGCAATCAGATCTATATCAGTACATTAGGGTCAACTTAGGCTCTACAAAAAACGCAGTGTTCGCCCGATCAGGCCTGATCTTGTGCGCACACTTGCGTTCAGTCCGCCCCACCACAGTGACAGAAATAATTATTTTTTCTGATCACTGCAAAAACACCGTAAAATCGCTGCGGCGCTATAAAGATCACTTTTGAGCTTTTAGGATCTTTATTAGCGATCGCAGCTTTATTTTTTTTGCACATTTTTTGGCAGAGATTTTTTCATCCACATTGATCGATGCGAATGAAGAAATCTGTGCCGTTAATTTTTTCCTTCAGCCCAGAGGCTGAACGGAAAAAAAAATCTCATTACCCGTATGCTCAATATAAGGCCTCATGCACACGACCGTGCCGTTTTTTGCGGTCCGCAAACCGCGGATGCGCAAAAAACGGAAGGCGCCCGTGTTGACGTCCACAATTTGCGGAACGGCGCCGGCAATATAAATGCCTATTCTTGTCCGCAAAGCGCGGACAAGAATAGGACATGTTATATTTTTTTTGCGGGGCCGCGGAACGGAGACACGGGTGCGGCCCCATTGAAATGAATGGGTCCGCATCCGAGCCGCCAAAACGCCAGCTCGGATGCGGACCCAAACAACGGTCTTGTGCATGAGGCCTAAGGAGAATAGCAGAAACTCCTAATGCTGGCCATACATGTAATGATTGCAGAGACCCTCAAATACCAGGGCAGTACAAACACCCCACAAATCACCCCATTTTGGAAAGAAGACACCCCAAGGTATTCGCTGAGGGGCATATTGAGTCCATGAAAAAATGAACTTTTTGTCACAAGTTAGCGGAAAGGGAGACTGTGAGGAAAAAAAACAAAAAAAATATCAATTTCCGCTAACTTGTGCCAAAAAAAAAAAATCTATCAACTCGCCATGCCCCTCACGGAATACCTTGGGGTGTCTTCTTTCCAAAATGGGGTCACATGTGGGGTATTTATACTGCCCTGGCATTTTAGGGGCCCTAAAGCGTGAGAAGTCTGGAATCCAAATGCCCTCCTAAAAGGTACTCGTTGGACTTTCGGCCCCTTTGCGCATCTTGGCTGCAAAAAAATGTCACACATGTGGTATCGCCATACTTAGGAGAAGTAGGGCAATGTGTTTTGGGGGGTCTTTTTACATATACCTATGCTGGATGAGAGAAATATCTCTGTAAATTGACAACTTTGTATAAAAAAATTGGAAAAGTTGTCATTTACAGAGATATTTCTCTCACCCAGCATGGGTATATGTAAAAATACACCCCAAAACACATTGCCCTACTTCTCCTGAGTACGGAGATACCAGATGTGTGACACTTTTTTGCAGCCTAGGTGCGCAAAGGGGCCCAAATTCCAATGAGTACTTTTAGGATTTCACAGGGCATTTTTTTCGCATTTGGATTCCAAACTACTTCTCACGCTTTAGGTCCCTTAAAATGCCAGGGCAGTATAAATACCCCACAAGTGACCCCATTTTGGAAAGAAGACCCCCCCCCCCAAGGTATTTTGTGAGGGGCATGGCGAGTTCATGTAAAATTTTATTTTTTGTCACAAGTTAGTGGAATATGAGACTTTGTAAGAAAATAATAATAATAATAAAAATCATTTTCCGCTAATTTGTGACAAAAAATAAAAACTTCCATGAACTCACTATGCCCATCAGCGAATACCTTAGGGTGTCTACTTTCCAAATGGGGTCATTTGTGGGGTGTTCCTACTGTCTGGACATTGTAGAACCTCAGGAAACATGACAGATGCTCAGAAAGTCAAAGTGCGTAAATTAATTTTTTTGCACCATAGATTGTAAACGCTATAACTTTTACCCAAACCAATAAATATACACTTATTGCATTTTTTTTTTTATCAAAGACATGTAGAACAATAAATTTAGAGAAAAGTTTATATAGAAATGTAGTTTTATTTGAAAAATTTTACAACAGAGTGAAAAATGCAATTTTTTTGCAAAAATTTCGGTCAATTTTGATTAATATAAAAAAAAAATGTCAGCAGAAAAGGAGGTAAAATTCATTTGGGTGGTAAGTTGTATGACCGAGCAATAAACGGTGAAAGTAGTGTAGTGCAGAATTGTAAAAAGTGGTCTGGTCATTAAGGGTGTTTAAGCTAGGGGAGCTGAGGTGGTTAAAGGGGTTCTCTGCATTTCCTAAATTGCTGATCTGTCCTCATGAAAGATAATAAATATCAGTTTTGCAGGGGCCTGACTGGCGGCACCCCCGACGATCAGCTATATGAGGAGAATTTTATAAATCAGGGATGGCCAACCTGAGGATCTCCAGCTGTTGCAAAACTACAACTCCCAGTATACCCAGAGTACCGACAGCAGGGCATGGGGAGAGTTGTACTTTTACAACAGCTGGAGGGCCGCAGGTTGGCCATGCCTGCAATAAATTAATAGAACGGAGCCATCCCATTGAAGTGAATGGGATGGAGGAGCTGTACTTGCACTTCTCGCCACTGCAATGACGGCAACGAGCAGGTAAACAGTCTGAGTGCTGCATTCTCTTCAAACAGCTGATCAGCGGGGGTGCTAGCAGTCGGGCTCCTGCCGATCTGATATCGATGACCTATCCCGAGAATATAGGAAAAGTGGGGAATTCCTTTTAAGGGCCAGGTCCAGATGCTTAATAAGGGTCCATTCACACGTCCGCAATTTCGTTCCGCCTTTTGCGGAACGGAATTGCGGACCCATTCATTTCTATGGGGCAGCACAATGTGCTTATCGGATCCGGAATTGCGGATCCGCGCTTCCGGGTCCGCAATTCCGATCCCGAAAAATATAGAACATGTCCTATACTTGTCCGCAAGTGCGGACAAGAATAGGCATTTTCTATTAAGTGTCGGCGATGTGCGGTCTGCAAAATGCGGAACGCACATCGCCAATGGACCCTTAGTCTAACTTTTTCTACATTTAGCAGAGCAAGAATATTTGTGCTTATTGCAATAAAGCATAAGAATAGATCTAGAAGACTAAAAGTGATAGTAAACCCCTAGGCAAGCGGTGCATAATATTCTGCTGCTTATAAGACTTTAAATTCATTAGCTAAAAAGAAAGTTGATACAAATTACATCTTTTAAATCCTGATACTGCTGAAAATAATTGGTTTCTTATATTTTTTTAATTTCTCTGTAATCTAATTTATACAAGAAACCCCAAAGTAATCTAGTATGAGAATTGGAAATGCTGCTAGCATTGGAAATATGTCAATATTAAAAGAAATGTTAGATTCTTATAGCGCCACGTTATTGTCTTCTCATTTTCCTTTTTTTTATTTTTTGTAATTGGAATGGTGTTATACAAAGCAGAAATGTTGAAGGCTGGCTATTTGTTTTATTATATTGCAATATATTAAGCATTACTATGAATTTTAGTTGTTATATGATCATGTTAACTCATTTACTATGTGTATCTTTGTACCGTTTCGTGGCATTTTCTGCTGCCCTCCTTTGACTACATTATTTTTCAGTCTATACCATCTGCATAGTATTAAGAAACAGTCATTACAGGCAATGTAGTTTTACAGTCTTTGGTTAGTGTAAGTACATGGATCCACTTCCATAGGTATATCAGTCTGTGAATCTAACCTTAAAGTGGCACTGTACGTTGAACAAACTTTTAATACATCCCTACAGCATATCAAAAGTTTAGATTGTGGAAGTTTTGAGTGCTGAGACCCCCAATGATCTCTAGAATAAGGCGCTAGAAGCATACGCATATTGCACTCTTTCTACTTGCTGCCTGAGACTGGTGCCAGACTGGCCCATAGACTTTCTTTTGAGTCTGATGCGCTTCCTGCTAGGTGGCAAGGTTAGAGAGTGTGATATGCGCATGCTTCTCTACCGTCATTCTAGAGATCAGTGGGGATCTTAGCGCTCAGACCACCACCAATCTAAAATATTTGTATGTCCCTACAAAGTAAAGGGGTTTTTACAAGACTTTATAACTAGAGATGAGCAAATTTAAGCTGACAAAGTGGAATTCGTTTAGAATTTCAGAAAAAAATCGATTTGCAACTAATGCGAATTTCCTCGCGCTTCGTAGTAACAAATCGCATTTTTCCTAAATTGGCGGATACACATGTGAGGACTGAGGACATGGGGCAAGGAACTCTGGGAAGGCGGGATCACCCAGATTGACATGCCTGCATGCAGACAATCAGCAGCCAGCCATCCCTGTAATGTCACAGCCCTATAAATACGGCGGCCATCTTAGAGTCAGACATTTTTCAGCGTTCAGAGTGCAGGGACAGACGTGTGAAGGCGCTAGCGACAGCTATTGGAAAAACGATTGTGGAAAAAAAAAAGACAGAAAAAAGCGATTTACTAGTGCAGGGAAAGGATAGGGAGGAATCATTTCACAGCATCTTAGTGCAGGGAGAGACGTCAGAACGCACTAAGAACATTGATAGGAAAGTGATTTACAAGTGCAGGGAACGAATATTTGGGGATCCGAATAGTCATTAGACAGCTCTGTCATTCAAGCTTTTTGTTATTGGGCTGCAAGTCTTTTGTTGAAAACCCTTAGGCTTATGTCTTAGTATCCTATTCAGTACTACAAGAAAAATATATACCCATTTCACTTCTGCAGTTATTTCTGTTGAAAGCGTATAGGGGCATATTTCAGTACTACCAGAAAAATACAGTATATACGCACTTCACTATTTAATTGTTTTCTGGTTAAAGCGTATAGTGGCCTATTTAATTCCAACAAGAAATATATATTCTCAGTTCACTTCTGCAGTTATTTCTGTTGAAAGCGTATAGGGGCGTATACCAGTACTACCAAAAAATATATACAGTCGTGGCCAAAAGCTTTGAGAATTACATAAATATTGGAAAAGTTGCTGCTTAAGTTTAGCAATTTGCATATACTCCAGAATGTTATGAAGAGTGATCAGATGAATTGCATAGTCCTTCTTTGCCATGAAAATTAACTTAATCCCAAAAAAACCTTTCCACTGCATTTCATTGCTGTCATTAAAGGACCTGCTGAGATCATTTCAGTAATCGTCTTGTTAACTCAGGTGAGAATGTTGACGAGCACAAGGCTGGAGATCATTATGTCAGGCTGATTGGGTTAAAATGGCAGACTTGACATGTTAAAAGGAGGGTGATGCTTGAAATCATTGTTCTTCCATTGTTAACCATGGTGACCTGCAAAGAAACGCGTGCAGCCATCATTGCGTTGCATAAAAATGGCTTCACAGGCAAGGATATTGTGGCTACTGAGATTGCACCTCAATCAACAATTTATAGGATCATCAAGAGCTTCAAGGAAAGAGGTTCAATTCTTGTTAAGAAGGCTTCAGGGCATCCAAGAAAGTCCAGCAAGCGCCAGGATAGTCTCCTAAAGAGGATTCAGCTGCGGGATCGGAGTGCCACCAGTGCAGAGCTTGCTCAGGAATGGCAGCAGGCAGGTGTGAGCGCATCTGCACGCACAGTGAGGCAAAGACTTTTGGAAGATGGCCTGGTGTCAAGAAGGGCAGCAAAGAAGCCACTTCTCTCCAAAAAAAACATCAGGGACAGATTGATCTTCTGCAGAAAGTATGGTGAATGGACTGCTGAGGACTGGGGCAAAGTCATATTCTCCGATGAAGCCTCTTTCCGATTGTTTGGGGCATCTGGAAAAAGGCTTGTCCGTAGAAGAAAAGGTGAGCGCTACCATCAGTCCTGTGTCATGCCAACAGTAAAGCATCCTGAGACCATTCATGTGTGGGGTTGCTTCTCATCCAAGGGAGTGGGCTCACTCACAATTTTGCCCAAAAACACAGCCATGAATAAAGAATGGTACCAAAACATCCTCCAACAGCAACTTCTTCCAACAATCCAACAACAGTTTGGTGAAGAACAATGCATTTTCCAGCACGATGGAGCACTGTGCCATAAGGCAAAAGTGATAACTAAGTGGCTCGGGGACCAAAACGTTGACATTTTGGGTCCATGGCTTGGAAACTCCCCAGAAGTTATTAATCCCATTGAGAACTTGTGGTCAATCCTCAAGAGGCGGGTAGACAAACAAAAACCCACTAATTCTGACAAACTCCAAAAAGTGATTATGAAAGAATGGGTTGCTATCAGTCAGGAATTGGCCCAGAAGTTGATTGAGAGCATGCCCAGTCGAATTGCAGAGGTCCTGAAAAAGAAGGGCTAACGCTGCAAATACTGACTCTTTGCATAAATGTCATGTAATTGTCGATAAAAGCCTTTGAAACGTATGAAGTGCGTGTAATTATATTTCACTACATCACAGAAACAACTGAAACAACGATCTAAAAGCAGTTTAGCAGCAAACTTTGTGAAGACTAATATTTTTGTCATTCTCAAAACTTTTGGCCACGACTGTACACACTTCACTATTTAATTGTTTTCTGGTTAAAGCATATAGTGGCCTATTTCATTCCAACAAGAAATATATATTCTCAGGTCACTTCTGCAGTTATTTCTGGTGAAAGCGTATTGGGGCGTATAACAATAAAAAAAAGAAAAATATATATGCACTGCACTGTTGCAGTTATTTCTGTTGAAAGCGTATAACTGCGTATTTCAGTAAAATTAAGAAATATATACGCACTTCACTATTGCAGTTATTTTTGGTGAAAGCTTATTGTGGCGCATTACAGTAAAAAAAGAAAAATATATACGCATTTCACTGGTGTATTTCTGCTGAAAGCGTTTACTGGCCTATTTCAGTACAAAAAGAAAAATACATTCTTTGTTCACGTCGGTGGCGGTTATATGTGTTGAAAGTGTTTAGTGGCCTATTTCAGTACAAACAGAAATATACATTCTCAGTTCATGTTGGAGGTTATATATGTTGAAAGCATGGCTGGGATTCAGCAGGGTGGCAGCAGTGGGAGGTCGGGAGCCAAACGTGCCTGGGGTAGACCACCTTCGCAGCAGCCTACCCGGGAAGTAGTGGTCCAGAGGTTCACGGAAGAAGCGGCGGTAGCAATAAGTCAGTGTGGCGGTAATATGTGGTAAAATCTTTATTGAAGTATTTAGTTTGAAAAACAACAATTATTCAGCAGTCAGAGATGCGGTTATATGCGGTTAAATCTCCATGATGTCTCCATGATAAATCTACAGTGTGGGGGCCCCGTGTGGCTTCTACACACTTTCAAAATAATCCTTCAGCGGAGCGAATAGATGCTGGATGACCGGGACGCTCTATGACCTTTGCAAGAGCTGCTGTCGGGAGCAGCGGTTCATTTCTGAGACGTCCGTATAGTGCGGGGGGAATCCGAAGACCGTTTCCATCTCTGTGCTTCGTTATATGTGGTAAAATCTTTATTGAAGTATTTTGGTGGAAAAACTAATTTAATTTAGCGTTCAGCGCTGCAGTTACATTTTGGTGATTTTGGTGGAAAAACTAATTTCCACCACCTCCATTCCTACTCTCTTCATTCTCATCCTCAACACATACACACTGACTTGACCCCCTTCCCCCCAGCTATATATATATATATATATATATATATATATATATGTGGTGCCAGCATCACCTAGGGGCAAATAAAGGTAAATGAAATTGCCAGCCTGTTTAAGGGAATTACAGCATGATACCACAATGCATTTGAAATGACATTTAGCAACAGTATAAAGTGCCCACATATAGCACATAGTGGGACACTGCATCAAGATGAATTAGGCGTGGATCAGCCAGGATTTACACACACCAATGCCTGATGCATCAGACTAGATCATCTATGGTGCCACACCAACAATTTCACAAAAGAGACCGGTTTCTTCTGGCTACCTGCCTCAGCTACTATTCTGATGCTGTTACCCGCCTGATGCTACACATCTGATGCGAAGTGCTCCTTCTTTCATCCACCATCTTCAGCGGGTACTGGTATTGCCACCAACCTCCACAGTATGTCACCTTGCCACTCTGTGGCCTACTCATGCTGCCGCCACCTCCACACTATGTCACCTTGCCACTCAGTGTGGATATGGCAGCAGCAGGAAGAGACCACAGAGTGGCAAGGTGACATAGTGTGGATATGGCAGCAGCAGGAGGAGACCACAATGTCACCTTGCCACTCTGTGGTCTCCTCATGCTGCTGCCATCTGCACACTGTCACCTTGCCACTCTTGGTATCCCGCTGCTGCCATATCCACACTATGTCACCTTGCTACTTTGTGGCCTTCTGATGCTGCTGCCATCTCCACACTATGTCACTTTGCCACTCTGTGATCTCCTCATGCTGCTGCCATCTACAGACTCTATCATTGTGCCACTCGGTGGTCTTCTCATGATGCTGCTGCTGCATCCGCCACCCCCACACTCATTGTGCCACTCTTTCTAAGTATTTTTTTCGGTAATATTGATGGGTGACTGAAAAACTCCTTTTGCTGTATGGACCGAATGACATTGTGTGAGGTCGTGTGACGTCTGAGTGTGTGAGGAAAATATATATTATGAAAGAACGAATATACAAAAAGTACATGAAAACAATGACAACCTCCTGATGCTGCCGCCACCTCCAGATTCTGTCATTGTGCCACTCGGTGGCCTCCTCATACTGCTGCCAACTCCAGACTCTGTCGTTGTGCCACTTGGTGGCCTTCTCCTGATGCTGCCAACTCCAGACTGTGTCATTGTGGCACTCAGTGACCTCCTCATGCTGCTTCCACCTCCAGACCCTGTAATTGGGCCACTCTGTGGTCTCCTCATGCTGCTTCCACCTCACCACTATGCCATAGGTCCACTCTGTGGACTTCTCATGCTGTTTCCACCCTCCCCACTTCATGAATGGTACACTATTTTGGCTTTCGGCCTGGCTGACATCATAATTTATTTGACCTTTCTTCTGATCTGTCAGAAGGAAGGAAAAATGACACACAAAGGATCCTGTCTGTGTAGCAGCTGTAAGGCCTGTATGGTCTTATCAGAATTGGCTCATAATTTGGTAGCCAAAGCAGGAGTGGGTAGAAAACACATAAGGCCTCTTTCACACTTGCGTTGTTGGGATCCGGCATGCACTTCCGTTGCCGGAGGTGCCTGCCGGATCCGTAACAACGCAAGTGTACTGAAAGCATTTGAAGACGGAACCGTCTTCCAAATGCTTTCAGTGTTACTATGGCACCCAGGACGCTATTAAAGTCCTGGTTGCCATAGTAGGAGCGGGGAGCGGGGGAGCAGTATACTTACAGTCCGTGCGGCTCCCCGGGCGCTCCAGAATGACGTCAGAGCGCCCCATGCGCATGGATGACGTGATCCATGTGATCACGTGATCCATGCGCTTGGGGCGCCCTGACGTCACTCTGGAGCGCCCGGGGAGCCGCACGGACGGTAAGTATGCTGCTCCCCTGCTCCCCGCTACACTTACCATGGCTGTCAGGACTTTAGCGTCCCGGCAGCCATGGTAACTATTCAGAAAAAGCTAAACGTTGGGTCCGGCAATGCGCCGAAACGACGTTTAGCTTAAGGCCGGATCCGGATCAATGCCTTTCAATGGGCATTGATCCCGGATCCGGCCTTGCGGCAAGTCTTCAGGATTTTTGGCCGGAGCAAAAAGCGCAGCATGCTGCGGTATTTTCTCCGGCCAAAAAACGTTCCGTACCGGAACTGAAGACATCCTGATGCATCCTGAACGGATTACTCTCCATTCAGAATGCATTAGGATAATCCTGATCAGTATTCTTCCGGCATAGAGTCCCGACGACGGAACTCTATGCCGGAAGACAATAACGCAAGTGTGAAAGAGCCCTAAGACATGCAAATATTCCATTCACGTGTCATCTGTTTTACATCCACTCCTGTTTTTTTTTTTTTTTTTTGGCATTAGCAATACTGATGGATTATTGAGCAAATGCTGACTGAAGGCGTATGCTCCACAGACAGGATCCGTTTTTTTGTGGGTTACTATTCTGACGGATCAGAGGAGGGACTAATTAATCAGTGACGTCAACAAAAAATTACTACTGTCAGGGGGGCTCTACTTGTATACACATTTAATAGAACAGGTTCTGCTAAAATCGATGTGGAATCAGCTGGTGACTGTGTAAAAGGAGTGCGCTTCTTCTTGGCGCTAACATTGACCTGTAAGGCTGAGTTAATACTTCAGTTATTCGGTCAGTTTTGGCCCCGTGACTGCCCAAATAAGCGAAGTGTGCAGTGATTCTAAGAGCGACGCCTGTCATCTGCATTTCATACGGGCTCGCAGTATTATTTTACTACCAAAGCAGACTCCCTAGGCCTGTTACTACAAGGCACAGTGTTCTACACCCCTATAAAGGCTCTGTGTAGCCAGGAAATAGCAGTTTTTTAACTTTATTCGCCGCGAATATATTCGGATCGAATCTAATTTTTCCCCAAATATTTGGCGAATCAATTTTTTTTAAATTCGCTAATCTCTGTTTATAACCAATGACCTATCCTCTCGATAGGTCATCAGTATCTGAATAGTGGGGGTCTGACACCTAGGACCCTCACGATCCGCTTTTCCCAGGCCAGTGACAACACATCCGTCAGTCACATGGCTTAGGCACACCTCAGCCACATAAAAGAGAATGGGACTGAGCGCAATACCAAGCACAGCGATTATACTATGTAACCTGAGGATAGGTCATTAGTTATAAAATCTTGGAAAACCCTTTGAAGCGGTTGTTCGCTTTTCACTATTGATGACCTGTTCTCAGGTTAGGTCATCAATATCAGATTGGCGGGGGTCCGACTCCCAGCACCCCCGCCATTCAGCTGTTTGAAGAGAAGGCAGTGCTGCCTTCTCTTCTCTATTTACTTGCTGAACGCAGCAATTACAGTGGTGAGGAGGTGTAATTACTACTATGGCATCCCCATTCACTTCTATGGCTCTGTCTGTTCAAGTGAATACTACAGAGCCGTCTCATAGAAGTGAATGGGGATGCCATACTTGTAATTACACCTCCTCACCATTGTAATTGCTGTGGCGAGCAGGTAAACTGTGCAGAGAAGGCAATTCACTTCTCTTCATTCAAACAGCTGATAGGCGGGGGTGCCGATCTGATATTGATGACCTTTTTCTGAAGATAGGTCATTAATAGGGATGAGCGAACCCGAACTGTATAGTTCGGGTTCGTACCGAATTTTGGGGTGTCCGTGACACGGACACGAACATTTTCGTAAAAGTCCGTGTTCGGCGCTTTCTTGGCGCTTTTTGAAAGGCTGCAAAGCAGCCAATCAACAAGCGTCATACTACTTGCCCCAAGAGGCCATCACAGCCTTGCCTACTATTGGCATGGCTGTGATTGGCCAGTGCAGCATGTGACCCAGCCTCTATATAAGCTTGGGTCACGTAGCGCTGCACGTCACTCTGCTGATTCAAGCATAGGGAGAGGTTGCTGCTGCGACGTTAGGGCGAGATTAGGCAGATTAACTCCTCCAAAAGATTTAATTCAGTGATCGATCTCCAGCTGTGGATCATTGAAGTGCTAATATTGAATTGCTCACTTTTTTTAGGCTGCCCAGAGCGTTTTTATATCACTTTTTTCTGGGGTGATCGGCGGCCATTTTGTGGCTTGTGGTGCGCCAGCACAAGCTACCACCAAGTGCATTTAACCATCAATAGTGTGGTTATTTTTTACTGTATCCTACATCAGCTGCAGGCTGAGCCTGTGTCACCGAAGTGCATTTAACCATCAACAGTGTGGTTATTTTTTGGCCATATACTACATCAGGTGCAGGCTGAGCCTGTGTCACCGAAGTGCATTTAACCATCAACAGTGTGGTTATTTTTTGGCCATATACTACATCAGGGGCAAGTTGAGCCTGTCACCCAGCGCCTAAAAAATAGACCTGACATTTCTATTCAACCAAATCTGTACTGTTTTAGCTGGTCAAGTTATTTGTAGTGACCGTAAAAGCACTTTTTATTTTCTGGATTGAAAAACTATTCCCAAATTTGCCATTCTCAAAATAACTAGTTTGTGGTATTTGAGGCCTTCTTGAAATCTATCCCAAAAAGGATATCTTACATTGAAGGTACTGATAGTGTCATTCAGGAAAACCTAAGACACACGCTAGCGTGCAGATAGAAGTCTGATTCTGTGATTAAACCTATACCTGTCACACAGCGCAAAAAAAAACAGGCCTCACATTTCTATTCAACCAAATCTGTACTGTTTTAGCTGGTCAAGTTATTTGTAGTGACCGTAAAAGCACAGTTTTTGTTCTGGGTTGAAAAACTATTCCCAAATTTGACATTCTCAAAATTGTGGTGAACGGGAACAATGAGGAAAACATCTAATAAGGGACGCGGACGTGGACATGGTCGTGGTGGTGTTAGTGGACCCTCTGGTGCTGGAAGAGGACGTGGCCGTTCTGCCACAGCCACACGTCCTAGTGAACCAACTACCTCAGGTCCCAGTAGCCAGCAGAATTTACAGCGATATTTGGTGGGGCCCAATGCCGTTCTAAGGATGGTAAGGCCTGAGCAGGTACAGGCATTAGTCAATTGGGTGGCCGACAGTGGATCCAGCACATTCACATTATCTCCCGCCCAGTCTTCTGCAGAAAGCGCACAGATGGCGCATGAAAACCAAGCCCATCAGTCTGTCACATCACCCCCATGCATATCAGGGAAACTGTCTGAGCCTCAAGTTATGCAGCAGTCTCTTATGCTGTTTGAAGACTCTGCTGCCAGGGTTTCCCAAGGGCATCCACCTAGCCCTTCACCAGGGGTGGAAGAGATAGAATGCACTAACGCACAACCACTTATTTTTCCTGATGATAAGGACATGGGAATATCACCTCAGCACGTCTCTGATGATGATGAAACACAGGTGCCAACTGCTGCGTCTTTCTGCAGTGTGCAGACTGAACAGGAGGTCAGGGATCAAGACTGGGTGGAAGACGATGCAGGGGACGATTAGGTCCTAGACCCCACATGGAATGAAGGTCGTGCCACTGACTTTCAGAGTTTGGAGGAAGAGGCAGTGGTGAGACCGAGCCAACAGCGTAGCAAAAGAGGGAGCAGTGGGCAAAATCAGAACACCCGCCGCCAAGAGACTCCGCCTGCTACTGACCGCCGCCATCTGGGACCGAGCACCCCAAAGGCAGCTTCAAGGAGTTCCCTGGCATGGCACTTCTTCAAACAATGTGCTGACGACAAGACACGAGTGGTTTGCACGCTGTGCCATCAGAGCCTGAAGCGAGGCATTAACGTTCTGAACCTTGGCACAACCTGCATGACCAGACACCTGCATGCAAAGCATGAACTGCAGTGGAGTAAACACCTTAAAAACAAGGAAGTCACTCAGGCTCCCCCTGCTGCCTCTGCTGCTGCCGCCGCCTCGGCCTCTTCTGCTGCTGCTGCCGCCGCCTCGGTCTCTTCCTCTGCCTCTGGAGGAACGTTGGCACCTGCCGCCCAGCAAACATGGGATGTACCACCAACACCACCACCTGCGTCACCAAGCATCTCAACCATGTCACACGGCAGCGTTCAGCTCTCCATCTCACAAACATTTGAGAGAAAGCGTAAATTCCCACCTAGCCACCGTAAATTCCCACCTAGCCACACTCGATCCCTGGCCCTGAATGCCAGCATTTCTAAACTACTGGCCTATGAAATGCTGTTATTTAGGCTGGTGGACACACACAGCTTCAAACAGCTCATGTCACTTGCTGTCCCACAGTATGTTGTTCCCAGCCGCCACTACTTCTCCAAGAGAGCCGTGCCTTCCCTGCACAAACAAGTGTCCGATAAAATCAAGTGTGCACTGCGCAACGCCATCTGTGGCAAGGTCCACCTAACCACAGATACGTGGACCAGTAAGCACGGCCAAGGACGCTATATCTCCCTAACTGCACACTGGGTAAATGTAGTGGCGGCTGGGCCCCAGGCGGAGAGCTGTTTGGCGCACGTCCTTCCGCCGCCAAGGATCGCAGGGCAACATTCTTTGCCTCCTGTCTCCTCCTCCTTCTACTCAGCTTCCTCCTCCTCTTCTTCCACCTGCTCATCCAGTCAGCCACACACCTTCACCACCAACTTCAGCACAGCACGGGGTAAACGTCAGCAGGCCATTCTGAAACTCATATGTTTGGGGGACAGGTCCCACACCGCACAGGAGTTGTGGCGGGGTATAGAACAACAGACCAACGAGTGGTTGCTGCCGGTGAGCCTCAAGCCCGGCCTGGTGGTGTGTGATAATGGGCGAAATCTCGTTGCAGCTCTGGGACTAGCCGGTTTGACGCACATCCCTTGCCTGGCGCATGTGCTGAATTTGGTGGTGCAGAAGTTCATTCGCAACTACCCCGACATGTCAGAGCTGCTGCATAAAGTGCGGGCCGTCTGTTCGCGCTTCCGGCGTTCACACCCTGCCGCTGCTCGCCTGTCTGCGCTACAGCGTAACTTCGGCCTTCCCGCTCACCGCCTCATATGCGACGTACCCACCAGGTGGAACTCCACCTTGCATATGCTGGACAGACTGTGCGAGCAGCAGCAGGCCATAGTGGAGTTTCAGCTGCAGCACGCACGGGTCAGTCACACTGTGGATCAGACACACTTCACCACCAATGACTGGGCCTCCATGCGAGACCTGTGTGCCCTGTTGCGCTGTTTCGAGTACTCCACCAACATGGCCAGTGGCGATGACGCCGTTATCAGCGTTACAATACCACTTCTATGTCTCCTTGAGAAAACACTTAGGGCGATGATGGAAGAGGAGGTGGCCCAGGAGGAAGAGGAGGAAGAGGGGTCATTTTTAGCACTTTCAGGCCAGTCTCTTCGAAGTGACTCAGAGGGAGTTTTTTTGCAACAGCAGAGGCCAGGTACAAATGTGGCCAGACAGGGCCCACTACTGGAGGACGAGGAGGATGAGGAGGAGGTGGAGGAGGATGAGGATGAAGCATGTTCACAGCGAGGTGGCACCCAAAGCAGCTCGGGCCCATCACTGGTGCGTGGCTGGGGGGAAACACAGGACGATGACGATACGCCTCCCACAGAGGACAGCTTGTCCTTACCTCTGGGCAGCCTGGCACACATGAGCGACTACATGCTGCAGTGCCTGCGCAACGACAGCAGAGTTGCCCACATTTTAACGTGTGTGGACTACTGGGTTGCCACCCTGCTGGATCCCTGGTACAAAGACAATGTGCCCACCTTACTTCCTACACTGGAGCGTGATAGGAAGATGCGCGAGTACAAGCGCACGTTGGTAGACGCGCTACTGAGAGCATTCCCAAATGTCACAGGGGAACCAGTGGAAGCCCAAGGCGAAGGCAGAGGAGGAGCAAGAGGTCACCAACGCAGCTGTGTCACGCCCAGCTCCTCTGAGGGCAGGGTTAGCATGGCAGAGATGTGGAAAAGTTTTGTCAACACGCCACAGCTAAGTGCACCACCACCTGATACGGAACGTGTTAGCATCAGGCAACATTTCACTAACCTGGTGGAACAGTACCTGTGCACACCCCTCCACGTACTGACTGATGGTTCGGCCCCATTCAACTTCTGGGTCTCCAAATTGTCCACGTGGCCAGAGCTAGCCTTTTATGCCTTGGAGGTGCTGGCCTGCCCGGCGGCCAGCGTTTTGTCTGAACGTGTATTCAGCACGGCAGGGGGCGTCATTACAGACAAACGCAACCGCCTGTCTACAGCCAATGTGGACAAGCTGACGTTCATAAAAATGAACCAGGCATGGATCCCACAGGACCTGTCCATCCCTTGTGCAGATTAGATATTAACTACCTCCCCTTAACAATATATTATTCTACTCCAGGGCACTTCCTCATTCAATACTATTTTTAATTTCATTTTACCATTATATTGCGGGGCAACCCAAAGTTGAATGAACCTCTCCTCTGTCTGGGTGCCTGGGCCTAAATGTGTGACAGTGGCCTGTTCCAGTGGTGGGTGACGTGAAGCCTGATTCTCTGCTATGACATGAAGACTTATTCTGTGCTGACATGAAGCCAGATTCTCTGTTACGCGACCTCTCTCCTCTGCCTGGGCCTAAATATGTGACAGTGGCCTGTTCCAGTGGTGGGTGACGTGAAGCCTGATTCTCTGCTATGACATGAAGACTTATTCTGTGCTGACATGAAGCCAGATTCTCTGTTACGCGACCTCTCTCCTCTGCCTGGGTGCCTGGGCCTAAATATGTGACAGTGGCCTGTTCCAGTGGTGGGTGACGTGAAGCCTGATTCTCTGCTATGACATGAAGACTGATTCTGCGCTGACATAAGGCCAGATTCTCTGTTACAGGACCTCTCTCCTCTGTCTGGGTGCCGGGGCCTAAATGTGTGAAAGTGGCCTGTTCCAGTGGTGGGTGACGTGAAGCCTGATTCTCTGCTATGACATGAAGAGACTGATTCTGTGCTGACATGAAGCCAGATTCTTTGCTATGGCATGAAGAGACTGATTCTCTGCTGACGTGAAGCCAGATTCTCTGCTATGGGACCTCTGTCCAATTGATATTGGGTCATTTTTTTTTTTTATTCATTTCCCTATCCACATTTGTTTGCAGGGGATTTACCTACATGTTGCTGCCTTTTGCAGCCCTCTAGCTCTTTCCTGGGCTGTTTTACAGCCTTTTTAGTGCCCAAAAGTTCGGGTCCCCATTGACTTCAATGGAGTTCGGGTTCGGGACGAAGTTCGGTTCGGGTTCGGATCCCGAACCCGAACATTTCCGTGAAGTTCGGCCGAACTTCTCGAACCCGATCATCCAGGTGTTCGCTCAACTCTAGTCATTAATAGTAAAAAAATGGCCAACACCTTTAAGCCTTCGGTTTCATAGCTGTTTCAGTCTGTAATGCTATACAGGGTTACTCACCTTGCAAGAATGACGAGCATTCCAGTGCCATTGCTCCAGCGATCAGTCACATCCATTTTCTAGGCAAAGGGATGCTTTTGGTGCTGGTTCTAATTTCTGCCTCCTTTTCTTGTGCAGTGTCACTTTGTCAGGCAGCCAGCAATAATGTTGGTTTTCCAGCTTTTTTAAAGGACATTTAGCCTCCAATGTTTTGCCTGCTGATTTATGTTTATTCCCTTGCCTGGGTCTTGTTCCTGGATATTGCTTCCACCTTACCCTTGATATATGTGGTTCTACTCCTGGCTCTGACCATGGGTTCCTTTCCTGACTTTGTTTCCGTCTCGGCCTGTGGTCTGTCACATCCTAACTGCTTTTCTCATAACAACACTTGGCTCTATTCCAGACTATGTTACTACACTGTGAGCACTAGTTCCACCAGTATGACAATTCTGGAAAATGAAACCTGTGGAGCTTCCTGTTGCAATATCCATACCTCCTTGCAGATTTTTGAGGTTGAAGGCTAGATGATTTATATTAAAGCATGTTGGGACAATGGGGAAGATCTGTGTTTTCATATGAATGTTACATTTATACAATAAATAATAGGAGTAGATGATCCAGAAATCAGGTCCTTAGTTTTGGAAGTGACAACACTAATAAGTATGTACGTTTTTCAGCTGTACACATGTTGTTTTGAAGTCATTTTTGGACCCATGCAGGAATAACATCTTAAATGATGAAATAAAAGCATATGGTTTAGTCCCCCAATAAAAGGCTGTTTCACTAGTGGGGCATTTTGACTTTTTAGTTTTTGTGATACATTTATAATATACTTCAGACCAAAGTTTGGACAATGTGCAGCTCTGGTGTTTTTGTGACATTATTACAGACTGCTACAAGTATATTTTGGGAATTGTTCTGTCATATTAGATAGAGAGCCACATGTCTAGGTTTTAGGGCTTTTTTTGACTTTAATGTTCACTGTATTTTTTTACAACTTTGCATAAATCAGTAGTACAGGCGAATCAAAGAAATTTTAGAATATACCTTATTAGAGAAAAATGCCTTGCTGTGGAGTTATCTTTATCAGCTGTCTCCTCCCACTTTTTCGCTCTGAAATTTGTGAGGAATCCATGTTGCGAGACCAAGACCATTTGCCTGCTATATTACATGATCATGTAGGAGACTATGGAAAGGAGGAAGGTGGAAGTGTAGAGAGAAACAAGCAGACATAGGAGGGATACACGATTCAGCAGCTAATAGTAAGTGTTATATCACATCCCAATTGTTTTATTCACATCTATTCTTCTCAGTATTTCTTTATAATGTACTACTTGGTGCTTATGAGTGAAGGTGAGTCAGGATGCAGTCTTTTATCTCCACGTGTATTCTATGGACATATGAGATTAGAGATACAATATACAAAAGAAAAAACTGCCAAAAAAGATGCTAGATGCAATTCATATGTTGTTGACTCGGATATTTTGCCTGGATATCCACCTAATGGCTTTGGAATAGATGGATGAACTTCATTTCATTCAGTGTTTTTTTTTTTTTTTTTTTATAACTATTGCCCTTAGGGGCTAGGACCTGGGATCTTTTAATGCCTTGTCCTATTCACCCTAATAGATATCTAATAGGACTTCACACTCTCCCTGCTGCCCTGTGCACAATGCACACAGCAGCAGGGAGCTTACCATGGCAGCCAGGGCTTCAGTAGCTTCCTGGCTGCCATGGTAACCGATCGGAGACCCAGGATTACACTGCTGGGGCTCCGATCACAAGCTGTCACTGCCACCAATAAAGAGGGGACCCTGTGGCCACTGCCACCAATGACTAATACGGGGGCGGGGGTGCACTGCGCCACCGATGACTTTAATACTGGGGGGAAGGTGCACTGCGCCACAAATGATGATTAACCTTTAATACAGATACAGGAGGCAGGTACCGCTGGCACCCGCCTCCTGTATTTGTATTAAAGGTTAATTATCATTGGTGACACAGTGGCCAGGCACCTGCTGTGCTGGCTGCTTGACTCTAGGGGAGGACACTCAGGAGGAGGAGGCTGCTGCCGTTCACCTAGCTCACTAGCTCAGAAGGCGCAGCAGTGTATTCCCTCTCCTGTCCCGCCTCCTGCTTTAATTAATAGCGGCACATTCATTAATGGCAGAGGTGCGGGCAGCTTCAGAGTCCAATGAGAGAGCCAAAATGATTGTCTAATATAAAATGATGGTGGTCTCACATTTGAAGCTGTAGTGGATGGTGAGATATGGAGCCTGAAAGTCAAAAGTTCAAAACATTGTTACCCTTTTTCTCGTTAGTGTAATGGTCAGATATTGTGCTGCCATTCACATATATACATATGGAAGCCTATTCTGAAAATCCATCTGAAAGTTTAGGTACACTTTCACCTTGATACCAGGTTTCTGTGTGATTTAATCCCACCTTGGTCCTTGTTTGCTGCCGAGGGCCATTTGCTTATTTGTAACATCGCTTGCGGGCCATACAATATTCTCAACTTAAAAATGTGACTGCTGTATTTGGTCAAACATATACAGTGGGGGAAATAATTATTTGACCCCTCGCTGATTTTGTAAGTTTGTCCAATGACAAAGAAATGAAAAGTCTCAGAACAGTATCATTTCAATGGTAGGTTTATTGTAACAGTGGCAGATAGCACATCAAAAGGAAAATCGAAAAAATAACTTTAAATAAAAGATAGCAACTGATTTGCATTTCATTGAGTGAAATAAGTATTTGAACCCCTACCAACCATTAAGAGTTCTGGCTCCCACAGAGTGGTTAGACACTTCTACTCAATTAGTCACCCTCATTAAGGACACCTGTCTTAACTAGTCACCTGTATAAAAGACACCTGTCCACAGAATCAATCAATCAAGCAGACTCCAAACTCTCCAACATGGGAAAGACCAAAGAGCTGTCCAAGGATGTCAGAGACAAAATTGTAGACCTGCACAAGGCTGGAATGGGCTACAAAACCATTAGCAAGAAGCTGGGAGAGAAGGTGACAACTGTTGGTGCGATTGTTCGAAAATGGAAGGAGCACAAAATGACCATCAATCGACCTCGCTCTGGGGCTCCACGCAAGATCTCACCTCGTGGGGTGTCAATGGTTCTGAGAAAGGTGAAAAAGCATCCTAGAACTACACGGGAGGAGTTAGTTAATGACCTCAAATTAGCAGGGACCACAGTCACCAAGAAAACCATTGGAAACACATTACACCGCAATGGATTAAAATCCTGCAGGGCTCGCAAGGTCCCCCTGCTCAGGAAGGCACATGTGCAGGCCCGTCTGAAGTTTGCCAATGAACACCTGAATGATTCAGAGAGTGACTGGGAGAAGGTGCTGTGGTCTGATGAGACCAAAATAGAGCTCTTTGGCATTAACTCAACTCGCTGTGTTTGGAGGAAGAAAAATGCTGCCTATGACCCCCAAAACACCGTCCCCACCGTCAAGCATGGGGGTGGAAACATTTTGCTTTGGGGGTGTTTTTCTGCTAAGGGCACAGGACAACTTATTCGCATAAACGGGAAAATGGACGGAGCCATGTATCGTGAAATCCTGAGCGACAACCTCCTTCCCTCTGCCAGGAAACTGAAAATGGGTCGTGGATGGGTGTTCCAGCACGACAATGACCCAAAACATACAGCAAAGGCAACAAAGGAGTGGCTCAAGAAGAAGCACATTAAGGTCATGGAGTGGCCTAGTCAGTCTCCGGACCTTAATCCAATCGAAAACCTATGGAGGGAGCTCAAGCTCAGAGTTGCACAGAGACAGCCTCGAAACCTTAGGGATTTAGAGATGATCTGCAAAGAGGAGTGGACCAACATTCCTCCTAAAATGTGCGCAAACTTGGTCATCAATTACAAGAAACGTTTGACCTCTGTGCTTGCAAACAAGGGTTTTTCCACCAAGTATTAAGTCTTTTTTTGTTAGAGGGTTCAAATACTTATTTCACTCAATGAAATGCAAATCAGTTGCTATCTTTTATTTAAAGTTATTTTTTCGATTTTCCTTTTGATGTGCTATCTGCCACTGTTACAATAAACCTACCATTGAAATGATACTGTTCTGAGACTTTTCATTTCTTTGTCATTGGACAAACTTACAAAATCAGTGAGGGGTCAAATAATTATTTCCCCCACTGTAACTAATTTAGGGGTAAGTTACAGAAATAGTGCTGCTGTATTTTTGCAGCACAGAATGGCGTCTGCACTATATATATCTCATATAGTACAGGTGCCATTTTGACCACACTGTCCCTGCCTCTTTCTTCACAATCGTCCCTGCCTTTGTCCCTTTCCCAGCCTCATATCTGACCCCCCACCTCCATCAGCCTGAAATCATCCTATCAGACCCCCTTGCCTACATCAGCCTCAGATCAGACTCCCATCAGACCCCCAGCCTCAAATCAGACCCCCATATGACCCCCCAGCCTCAGATCAGACTCCCATCAGACCCCCATATGACCCCCCAGCCTCAGATCAGACTCCCATCAGACCCCCATATGACCCCCCAGCCTCAGATCAGACTCCCATCAGACCCCCATATGACCCCCCACCCTCAGATCAGACTCCCATCAGACCCCATATGACCCCCCAGCCTCAGATCAGACTCCCATCAGACCCTCCCAGCCTTAGATCAGACCCCCATATGACCCCCAGCCTCAGATCAGACTCCACACCCTCATCAGCCCCTCCTCAGATCAGCCCCTCATCAGACCCTCCCCAGCTCAGACCCTCATCAGACCCTCCCCAGCTCAGCCCCTCATCAGACCCTCCCCAGCTCAGCTCCCATCAGACTCTCTCTAGCCTCAGATCAGTCCCCCAATAGGCCCCCAGCCTCAGATCAGACCCCCCCCAGCCTCAGATCAGACCCTCCCCACCCTCAGATCAACAGATCATCCCCAATAAGACCTCATATCAGACATTTAAAATAAATAAATAAACTCGACTCTCCAGCTGCTGATGGTGCTACCACTTGGCAGATTAACTTACCATCCCTGGTTTTCTTCCCTCCGCACTGTACTGTGAGCTGACAGCGCACAGTGTGCAGTTCATGCTCCGATGCTATCCTTTGCCCTGCGCTAAATCGCGCAGGGCAAAGGCATTTTCAGAAGTTCCGGTGACGAACCGGGCTCTCCATAGGGCTGCCAGGAAGCCCGGTGACTTCACCGGCACTGATGAGTGAGCTTTAGCGCTGTCCTAGCCAGTAAAACAGCTAGTGCAGCGCTAAAGCATGCCCATCAGAGCCGGTGATGTCGCCGAACACACTGCCGGGCGGAAGCCTCCACCCGGCATTGTGTTATTGTAAACAAAAGAGCCTGTGCCTTGCGCGATCTAGCGCAGGGCAAGGGAGCGCATCGGAGCATGATATGCTCTGATGCTAACATCAGGTGGGCTGCCTGCGTGAAAATATGGGAGCTGAACCCGGACAACCCCTTTAACTGAACATGGCGTCTGTGTGAAGGATTGCCTTTACATTTCTATATGCTGTTGCAATTTTCGTTTTTGTTTTGTGTTCCATCTATGTTGTATTTAGTGAACAATTTCCATTTATTTCAGCTCTATTGGATCTTATTTTGCTGCAGCAGTAAAGGATAGGAAAAGCAGTCATGTCAAGGTTTCCTTTTATGTATTTTGTGTACCATACGAACAGATTTATTCTGTAACTGTGCGTTATTCTAAATTGGTCTGACATAACAGACAGGCTTTTTCAGTATTACATCCTTCTGTGCATAACGCTCCAATTTCATGTTTGACTTTACAGCCTGAAGCATGGTGATTGCCTCACGTTCCTGCTCGTGTACAGCAGCTTCGTGTTTACTATTGCACTTGAAAAATTAAACAGCTTTTTTTATATATAATTTTTATTTTTATGATTTATTTTTTATTTTTATGATTTCTTCCAGTACATAATGCTACTAATGCAGGTGAACTAGATACTGAAGATGACACTCGGATGTACATGTTGAAGAGGGGAAGGTCTCATAACAAAAATTAACTAGCAGTAGAACATTTCTCCACGCTCATTGTCAGATCCTGTAGGAATTGGAGGTACACTTTAAGGGCTAGTTCACACGGCCGTATAGCTTTTTCAGTGTTTTGCGGGCCGTTTTTTAACGGATCCATTTTTCAGTTTTTTTGTTTCGGTAGTGTTTCCGGTTCCATTCTGTTTTTCCGTTCGGTTTTTACGTATGGCATATACAGTATATAGTAATTACATAGAAAAAAAATGGGCTGGGCATAACATTTTCGATAGATTGAACGTATACGGAAGATATACAGAGTACATTCCGTATCTTTTTTTTTTTTGCGGACCCATTGACTTGAATGGAGCCACGGAACGTGATTTGCAGGCAATAATAGGACATGTTCTATCTTTGAACAGAAAAACGGAAATACGGAAACGGAATGCACACGGAGACACTTCAGTTTTTTTTGCTGACCCATTGAAATGAATGGTTCAGTATAAGTAACGTATACTGAAATAAAAAAAGGCCAGTATACTGAACGCAAAACACGTTTGTGTGCATGAACCCCAAGGCTGAGTTCACACCACTGTTCAGCTTTCCGTTGTTCTGATCCGTCAGAAGAACAGAAGAAAAAAAAAATAATGCTTTATATTGAGCATCAGTTATGATCAGTAATCAGTTTGCACTTAAAATAACTGATCCGTGTTTTTTCGAGCATCAGTTATGATCAGTTAGGCTCTAGCACACGGGCGTCACGTATTTTGTCCGGATGCATTGCGGCAAACCCGCGAGTAGGCACGCAATTTCAGTCAGTTTTGTCTGCGATTGCGTTCCGTTCAGTTTTTTTCCGCGCAAATGCAATGCGTTTTGCACGCGCGTGATAAAAAACTAAATGTGTTACCCAGACCCGAACCCGGACTTCTTCACAGAAGTTCGGGTTTGGGTTCGGTGTTCTGTAGATTGTATTATTTTCCCTTCTAACATGGTTATAATGGAAAATAAGAGCATTCTTAATACAGAATGTTTACTAAAATGTTCATCGAATTGACTTTAATGGGATCCGGGGTTGCTCATCCCTATTTACTAACATCATCTCCTAGCAACCATGCGTGAAAATCCGCATTTGCTTGCGATTTTTACACAGCCCCATTCACTTCTATGGGACCTGCATTGCGTGAAAAACGCAGAATATAGAACCTGCTGTGATTTTCACGCAACGCACACGTTCACAGCGTCATTGAAATGAATGGGTTCGGATTCGGTGCGGGTGCAATGCGTTCACTTCACGCATTGCACCCGCGCGGAATACTTGCCCATGTGAAAGGGTCCTTAGAATTAGGCCTCATGCACACGACCGTTGTTTTGGTCCGCATCCAAGCCGCAGTTTTTTCGGCTTGGATGCGGACCTATTCACTTCACTCAGTGTGCTGTCCGCATCCGTTGCTCTGTTCCGTGGTCCCCAAAAAAAAATATAACCTGTCTTATTCTTGTTCGTTTTGCAGACAAGAATAGGCAGTTATATCAATGGCTGTCCGTGCCGGTCCTCAAATTGCGGAACGCACACGGACGCCATCTGTGTTTTGCGGATCCGCAATTTGCGGACCGCAAAACACACAACGGTTGTGTGCATGAGGCCTTAGTTTGAGTCAGTTCCATCAGAGATCAGTTATTTTTGACAGGAGAAAAAGTACAGGACTTTTTCTCCGGTCAAAAATAAGGGGGTGTTCACAACACCGTTATTTTTCCGTTCTTCTGATCCGTCAGAAAAACAGAAAAGTAAAAAAAAACAAAAAAAAAAAAACGATCCTATATAAAAAAAAAATGGATCATGTGCATCAGTTATGCGCATTTCTCATCTGTTTGAGCCATTTCCGTCAGATATACATTTTTTGGGATGAAAAAAAGTACTGCATTTGACTCAAACGGAGGCCAAATGTATACAACTGATGCACAGGATCCGGAGTTTATTATTTTTTTTTACAGGATGTTTTTTGTATTTTTTTTGTGTTCTGACGGATCAGAAGAACGGAAAAATAACTGTAATGTGTAATCTGAAACGGTCTCCGAGGCAAATTGATCATAACTGATGCTCAAAATACAGGATCCGTTTTTTTCTTCTGTTCTTCTGACGGATTAGGCTACTTTCAGACCCGCGCTAGGTGCGGATTCCTCTGGTGTCTGCACAGATGGATCCGCACCTATAATGCAAACACTTGTATCCGTTCAGAACGGATCCGTTCTGATTATTCTTTTAAAAAAAAGTCTAAGTCAAAACGGATCCGTCTTGACTTACACTGAAAGTCAATGGGGGACGGATCCGTTTTCAATTGCACCATATTGTGTCAGTGAAAACGCATCCGTCCCCATTGACTTACATTGTAAGTCAAGACGGATCCGTTTGGCTCCGCAAGCAGCATTTTGGTGTCCGCATCCAGAGCGGAACGGAGCCAAACTGATGCATTCTGAACGGATCATTATCCATTTAGAATGCATTGGGGCTGAACTGATCCGTTTTGAACCGTTTGTGAGATCCCTGAAACGGATCTCACAAACAGAATTCAAAACGCCAGTGTGAAAGTAGCCTAAGAAGATCGGAAAGCTAAATGGTGATGTGAACGCAGCCTAAGGTCACTGTGCAAGCATAAAAGTTCTTTACACCCCACTAATCAGCTGTTCTGCAGTAGCTCCAGCTCCAGAAGTCAGCAAAAGAACTACAGCTCTGTCCATTGGTGTAGTGGATGGAGCTGGTCAATGCTGCGCTGGATATGTTAAGTTTTCCTGATCCACAGGATTTGGAATAACAATTAGATCAGGTGGAGGTCCTTCTGCTGGGATCCCCACACTCACGAGAAGGGTGCCCCCATATCCCATGGATGAGCCCTAATAGACATAGAGCTATGTCAAGCACCATGGCACCACATCGGCACCCTATGATTTTGTTCACAGGGGAAGGGGGTCAATGGTGGCAGAGGAAGCCCTTTCCCGAACTGCCTAGATGCTGCAGTCGCTATTGACTGTGCCATCTAGGGAGTTAAACAGCCAGCATCTGTGTTAGCCTTTGAGGCCTGTTTAGTTCCTGCTACCCCCGCCAGGATTAATGTTGCTGGCGGCGGGGGCTGAACAGATTAGACAGGCTGTCCGAACACGGCGCTCCATACCTGTCACGGACGTTCCCGCGACAGGTGGCAGGAGATCGGTGAGACTCGTGGTTTGATCTGACATGTTTTCCGTTTAGATCAAATGACGTCTGTGTTGTTTCTGGTGCTTGCTGCACCTTCTTTCCCCAGGTGTGGCTATTATGGTCATTTAACCTTCTCTATTTAGTGTTGTTTCTCCCACTATGCTATGCGGTTTAAAGGTTCTGTTTGAGTTGTGGATAGCTGGTGTGTGGATCTCGGCTGAGTTCCTGGTGCTGTCATAGCCACTTGAAGTTAAAGGGAACCTGTCACCAGGATTTTGTGTATAGAGCTGAGGACATAGGTTGCTAGATGGCCGCTAGCACATCCGCAATACCCAGTCCCCATAGCTCTGTGTGCTTTTATTGTGTATAAAAAATGATTTGTTACATATGTAAATTAACCTGAGATGAGTCCTGTACGTGAGATGAGTCAGGGACAGGACTCGTCTCAGGTTAATGTCCTCAGCTCTATACACAAAATCCCGGTGACAGGTTCCCTTTAAGTGTTTTCTCTCCCTCTTGTTTGGGTTATTTTGTATGTTGCATTTCCTTGTCATTTGTATTAAGGTTGGAGGAACAGGTTGTCTCAGTCCTGACATTAGTACCAGGATCATATAGGGTGAGTTAGGACACTAGGTATTCATGTGTATGAAATCGCCTACCTCTGGGGTCTGTTCATACTGGTAGTTAGTCAGGACTTTGATTAGGGTTTTACTAGAAGGTGTCCTCTCCTTTCTCTAGTTTCCAGGCCTTTTTCCCGTCTCCCCTTTCCCAACTATGTTCGGTGTGGTGTTTCCCTCCCCCACCCGAATGTGACAATACCAAAGAAAGTCTCATGCGTAGAAATTCACATGAGCCTTTTTTTAAAAGAGTAAAATGGCCTGTACAGGCATCTACAATGTGGACATTATTACAACCTCCGTCTCTCAGGATGCATTACAATTACTTCTCGTTAACTACTTCCTCTCCTATAGCCCCAGATATTCTTATGGTATGTAATGTCTCCACCAGTGGCCTACATAGAGAAGAAAGGGCCCCATAGCAAGGATCAAACCAGACTTCCCACACAGGACAGAAGGGTTTCCGTCTAAACCCCTTTCAATGACCCTTGGGCCATTTTTTCCACTGCCTCATTTGCTAAAATAGCTGTAGGCTCTCTGGGCATGCTGGGAGTTGTAGTTTTGCAACAGCTGGAGGTCCGCAGGTTGGACATCCCTGCTTTTAGAGGGTAGAGTCCTGACTACGTTTTCACCCCCAGTAGAAGAGTGGAGAATCCCAACTGGGCCCCCTTTTGCCCTGGGGCCCATAGCAGTCGCAAGGTCTGCCGTTATGGTAGTTACACCCCTGGCCTCCATTGTTTAGGAAACGATATAGCTACAGTATATACTTCTAGGAATTTAAAAATAGGAATGAATGAAAGGCATCTGGACCCCTTCGCTATGATGTCACCAGACCTGCATGAGGGGAGGAAGGGAAGGACTGGGTATGTTCACAATATTTTTCCTAGGGTGTCTTTTAGGTATTTTATTTTCACGTTTATAAAGACCATTGTTCCTATGTGATGTTTTTTTGTATCAAGTGTTAATTGTAGTAAATCGAATTTTAAAAATCATGTTTATTAAATGCAGTAAAAATGCCTGCGTAATGTCTCTGCATGGTTTTACATAAAAGCAGCTAACTTTTCTGTTAGAGAAACCCTCCTCTCGCATTTCTGTTTTTGTGCATATTACTGAAATTCTTTTTATTTGGTATATTAAAAATGTCCCAAAATGCTTGAGGCTGTGTATATTGCTTATTACATTTCTATCATCATGCATTTAACAAATATGCTAAAAAATAAAAAGTGGCAGTTATTATTTTATTTTTTTGTGCATTAAATTTTTTTGTAAAATGGATGCAAATGGATGCCCTTCTGTAGATATCAGAAACAGATCTGGAGGATGGAAACATGATGTAAATACACCCTAACACTTGTAGATATTGCCATGGATTTGTCACTGATTTGTAAAAAATAAAAAAATTCTGCATCAGAAAATCTGAATGTACCATTTAGGAAAATGGTAAAAACTAATACTATGTCTGCAAATAATTAAAGGGGCGATCCAGGAAAAGATATTTATGACTTATCCTAATGATAGGTCATTAGTATGAGATCTGCGGGGGTGCGATCAGCTGAAGCCTTGAGTGCCACAGCCAGTGACATCACTGTACATCGGTTCAAGTCAATGGTTCTGAGCTGCAATACCAAGAACTGCCACTATATGATGTACGGCGCTGTCCTTGGATGGCTGCCAGGAGCCTGTATCGGTCACCAGCACTTCGGTGAGCACAGTGGCTTCCTTAAACAGCTGATCGGCAGAGATGCTGGGACTTGGACCCCCACTGATGTGATAATGACCTATCCTAAGGATAAGACATCATCATTTTCTAGATAATCCCTTTAAGATTATAAAAATTTACATGACAGGTTCTCTTTAAAAACCTACAATTACCTCCTCGTCCTGTATCTGCAGAATGTAGAATGTGTTTACAGTGCGGAAAGGGAAGATCAACGATGTCTTGGTGAATTCTCAGTCTTGTAAAAGCGGCATGCATAAGTTACTACAACTTCTAGTACATCAAACGCGACCTTGTTGGAGAAGTGAACCTGTGTTGGAGATTGTGGACAGCTGAAGGCAGTGCCTAAGAAATGAACATTTTTAGATATTGAGAAATGTTCTTTCCTTTTTTCTCTCGGATGCTTCTAGCTTAACATAAAAAGAATCAATGTGGTTTAGTAGAAAGGAGCGATAAGACTATTCTAAGAAGTACTTCTCTGCATTCCTAATAAAATCTGCCACTTTTATATAGACAGTTGTTTAGAGAATGGAAACCTAGATGATCAGATATTATCCACCCTAACTCTTAAAGGGGTTATCCCATCATTAATGTAAAAAAATGAAAATCAGACATCATATAGTACATGACAATCCCTTTCTAACAAAGCTAGAACCAGCCCTGTACCTCACATGGGTCCAGAGATCTCCACATTCATTGCTCCAATTCTTCTTCTAGATTGTCTTCATCCTGGAAGCTCAGGAGGAATGTCCTTTCTACTGTAGCTTTTTCCCTGTCTCGCCACAGCTTCTAACAGTATATATGGCTGGTGGCAGTTAAAGATTTAAAGGGGTTCTGCAGTTTGTTTAAACTGATGATCTATCAGTTGGATAGATCATCAGCATCTGATCGGCGGGGGTCCGACACCCAGGACCCCCACTGATCAGCTGTTTGAGAAGGCAGTGGCGCTCCAGGAGTGCCACGGCCTTCTCACTGTTTACCGCAGGCCCAGTGACATCACGACTAGTATCAACTGGTCTGGGCGGGGCTAAGCTCTGTTCACTTGAATGGAGCTTAGCTTCGCCCAGGCCAGTTGATACTTGTCGCGATGTCACTTGGCCTGTAGTAAACAGAATGATGGCCGCGGCGCTCCTGCAGCGCCGCTGCCTTCTCAAACAGCTGATCGCCGGGGATCCCGGGTGTCGGACCCCCGCCGATCAGATGCTGATGATTTATCCAGAGGATAGATCATCAGATTAAACAAACTGCAGAACCCCTTTAAACTGAGCGTGTGCGTCCAGCATAGTGAGGTGGTCAAGAAATAAGGAAAACAACAAACAGCAGGTGGAGCTATACAAATACATTTCATTGATTAGATCACCGGCTATACCAAATTTTCAATTATATGCAATTACAAAAGTATTCAGATCCAGGTGCTATTTCAAAAATATAGAATAGTTGGATAGTAAACCAGGAAAGTCTGTCATTTACGATCACGTACATTTTACGTTGGTAACCTGAGAGAAAATCCGAATACATAGAATAAAGAGTAATTTTTCCACTCATGCGTTTCACACTATGACTAAGGCCACTGTGACTTCTTTATTTTGCTTCTACATCTGCAGATTTTACTTTGTTTCTTATAAAGAAATGTATTTTATGAGATCTTGGATGCTGAACTTTTTCTTGCTTACCTGGATTTTGCCTAGGGTTATGTTCACATAGAGCAGGTTTGCTGTAGATTTTACCTGCTGATTTCAAACTTACGGTAAATGGAGTTCAAGTCAAGGGTGTGTCCAAAACCCCTCACACATTGTGGAAAAATCAATGGGAATGTATCTGCACATATAGGTGATATTTGTCATTCTAATCCTGCCTGTAATGATATGCAGATAACTGCAGTAAAGTGATCTTTACAGAGTAAGTGGTGGCTATTATTAGGATTAGTGACCAGTGTGAAAATTGTAGGATTTTAGGAATTTTTAAAATACAGATATTGACATGGCTATTTAATAATATCACCAAAAATTACTTAAATAAGTAGCTCAAAGTCTTGTTGCACTCTGCATGTGCTATTCAGTGCTGGAAGTAAGGTTCCCACCCCATATGACACATGTAAAGTAGACTTCAGCACAAGATCCTCCCTCTAGCGACAGTGATGTGCTTTCTGGATTGGAGGAAGAGGGAGAATGTCTTTCCTTTAAATTAAGCCTCTGATGACGAAGCTGCTGGGAAGCCGCTTTTTCATACAGAGAACATTAATTTCCTAGTAAAAGTAGTAAGCTACTATGGGCTTAGAAGACCAAAAGCTGCCGCAGTCTGTTCAGAACTCTGTTTGAAGGTCTTGGCCCTAAAAAAAGAAAAGTCTTTGATGTGCATAAAAATATTCAGGCTGTTATTGCTAAAGAATGGAAAAAGCCTGACAGGAAGTGTTTTTATACCCTCCTCTGTTAAGCGTAAATACCCTTTTGAGGAGGAGGTGACTACCTCTTGGGATAGAGCCCCAAAGCTAGATGCCACGGTTGCCAAAATAGCTAAAAAAAGCTGCGCTTCCGTTTGAGGATATGGCTTCTTTAAAAGACCCAACGGATAGAAGGGCAGACATTTATTTAAAGAAAAATTGGGAAGCCTCAGCGGGGGCCTTTAAACCGGCTATTGTCGCTACTTCGGTAGCTAGATCCCTTAAGGCATGGATGAAGGAGTTGGAGAATCACATTAAAGGGGGTATTCCTAGGGAGCAATTGTTATCCTCATTTCCTACTTTTTATAATGCCCTAGATTTTTATGGCTGGTGCTTCGACGGACTCCCTAAGATTATCGGCCAGGGCCTCATCTTTATCCAATTCTGCCCGAAAAGCTATCTGGTGGAAAAGCTGGAGCGGGGATGCTAGCTCTAAAGCTAAACTTTGTGCCATTCCGTGTCAGGGGGGATTCTGATTTGGCCAGGTCCTCGACAATCTTCTTGAGAAGGCCTCTGTTAAAAGGGCTTTCCTTCCACCAGTCACCCTCCTAAAAAATCTTTCCGCCCCAAGTTTAACAGGGTAGTTTTCAGGGGAAGAGAAAGGTCTAGACAATATGCAGGAGCAGCAAAAAAGTCAAAGGGGTTTCTTTTTTCCGGGGCAGAGGCCTCAAAGAAGCAACCCCAATGACGCCAGGCCTCCAGTGGGCGGTCGTCTGTCTCACTTCTCAAGTCAGTGGCAAAAAATCTCCAAGAAGCTGGCGGAAGAGATTTGTGTTGACAAACTATCGTTCAGACCCCCCGAAACAGGCAGCCATTATTTCAGAGGTTTATTCCCTATTAGCAAAAAAAAGTATTGATGGAGGTTCCAAAGCAGGAAGAGGCAAGAGGATTTTACTTATTTTCGTACCATAATAAACTTAGTGCTTGAACCTTTTTTTGGTGTACGAAAATTTTTTCGGTTGAAATCCATCAGGTCAGCAGTGAATCATCTCTTCCCAGATTGTTACATGGCCACAGGATTATGCATGCTCAATTTCAGGCCCTTCCCTTTAGGCTGTCTTAGGCCCCAAGAATTTTTACGAAGTTCATTGCGGAGATGATGGCATATGTGAGGGAGAAGGACTTGGTAATCATTCCATATCTAGACGAGTTTCTTACCTGGTTGAGAGAGGTTCTGGAGAAATTGGTATGGGAGAGGAACATAGAAAATTTCAGTTTGCAACCGAGTCAAAGGTGCAGTTTTTTGGGGATGATCCTAGATTCAAAGTCCCAGAGGTGTCTGTTGCCCTTAAACAAAGCTCTGTTGATATCATCAAAGATTCAGAAACTTCTTTCTCGGCAGGTAGTTTCCCTAAGGGAAGCCATGTCTGTGCTGGGGCTCATCACTGCCGCGATTCCGGGAGTGGAATGGGCTCAGTACCACTGAAGGCCTCTGCAGCTTCAGATTCTGGAAGTTTGGGACAGGCATGCTCTCTGTTTCAGCTATCATCCCAGACGTTGCTTTCTCTGGAGTGGTGGAGGAATCTTCAAAATCTACTGGCACAGAGCTGCATATAGAGTCTCTGCTACTGCAGGGGACCTGGGACTTCGGCTCCTGTGCCCAGTCTCAAAATTTCAGAGAACTGAATGCTATCAGATTAGCGTTGACTTCCGATCAGGGGCAGGAATGTCAGGATCTATTCAGACAATATGACAACAGTTGCCTATATCAACAAGCAGGGTGTTACGAGAGCTCTGAGTCTGATGGCCCTAAGCCACCAGATTTTCAGACTAGCGGAGAATTCTCTTATCTCTTTCTGCAGTACATCTAAAAGGGGTAGACAACGTAGAAGCAGATTTCCTCAGCAGTCATCATCTATGCCAGAGCAAATGGTCCCTAGATCAGGGGGTTTTCAATAAAATTTCGGCCTTATGGGGCGTCCCGGAAATAGACCTCTTTGCCACCAGGGCAAACGGAAAGGTGGGGGTTTCTTTTGTCTGTCACCGATGGCTGTAGACTCAATAGCTCAATCCTGGAGAAGGGGGTCTTCTTTATGCCTTCCCTCCTCTGAAGCTGTTGCCAAGAGTCCTCAAAAGAGTCCTCAAAAAGATCAAGGAAGATTGTGCTACGGTTATAGTGATAGTCCCCTTTTGGCCAAGGAGTGTGTGGTTTTCAGAGCTCCGCAAAATGTCGATCGGCACCCCCTGGGTTCTTCTAATTTTACGGGGTCTTTTAGCTCAGGGACCAATCCTTCACCCAGAAGTGGAGAGTCTTCATCTGACTGCTGGCTTTTGAGAGGGAAATTTTAAGAAGGGTTCTCTCTGAGGAGGTTATCACTACTCTGTTGGCGAGTCATAAGAAGGTCACTTCTGTGATTTATTTGAGAATTTTGAGGGCTTTCTGAAGATTTGCCAATAGACCAGTAGATGTTCTGGAGGCTCCAGATATTTCTCTTGTCTTAGATTTCCTGCAGAAAGGTTTGGAGAAAAAAACAGACCTAGCACTTTAAAGGTGCAGATCTCAGCCTTAAGCGCCTTATTTGAATTTATTTATTTATTTATTTTTTTTTATTTATATTGAAAATTTTCACAATATAACAGGGGATGTCAACATTTCAAGGTGTTGGCTCGCAGGCCACATCAGAGTGCTGATAAGCATGAAGTGGATACAAATTTAGGATCCAACATAATCCGACACAAAGCACAAAGCACATTACACGAGCTAAGATACAAATCAGTTTCTAGCTACTCTAAGAAGGTTTCCAATATGCTAGATGTTTGTGAGACTTGAAGATTAAGACCCAGACAGAGTGTGGAGGCCACGTAGATGGGCATTTTTAGACTATTGTTTGAGGGGTAAAGTTATCAGTGCAGGGTCTATGGCATGGTGAGTGTTTGTACAAGATAGTTACAGGGGTATTGCAGCTGACTGAGTTTCTAGAGGTAAGTTAAGGTTTGGGGGATCTGTATTTAGACCACAGAGACCATTTTTTGAGGAAGGTCAAATGTGTGCGAGATTCCCAAGAGGATAATTCCTCGAACCTGTGTATCTGGTCAATTTTTTGAATCCATTGGTCTAGAGGTGGAACAGTAGTCAGGAGCCAAAATTTAGGAAGCTGGAGACGAGCTGCCAAAATCATTTGTGTAAATATATACGGAGGTTTGGCATTCGCCTTTTCCTGAGAAAATGAGAGGAGGGCAATTAACGGGGAGGGTTGAATTGTTGTACCACAAACACTATTGGCAATAGAGAAAACCTCACACCACCATTTCTGGATGGGAGGGCATGTCCACCAAATATGCAGGAAAGTTCCTCTCTCTCCCAGGCACCTCCAGCATACGTCAGAAGCGGATCCAGCATATCTCGATATCTTGTCTGGCGTATTGTACCATCTTGTAAGAATTTTGTAACTATTTTCCTGAATTCTGACGCAGCGGGAGGCACCATGGGGGGACTCCAGTAGTTTGGGCAAGGATTCAAAAGGAAAGGTGATATTTAGATCTGATTCCCATTTCATGACAAAAGCTGGTTTAGCCAACATAGGGGGTTGACGTAGTTTGTTGTACAGTCGTGAGATGAGTTTTTTAGGTAGTGTTTGTAAGGAGGTCATGGCTTCCAGCCAAACTAAGGGGCGAAGGAGATCTCCTACTTTAATATGCTGTTTTAGGTAGGCCCTGAGGTAAGTACCTGAGATAAAATCTCGGGGGTGGGGGTTAAGAATTGTGTTTGTATCCTTTGAGTCCATCCAATCTCCAGATGGAAGAGCTAAAGAGACTATTGGAGTCAAAGATGATAGCAATCCTGCTGAAGTGGATTCTCTTAATGTGAGAGGTCCTGTGTTTATTACATCTGCTACCGTCAGCATGGGCGAGGGGAATGGAACCGAGTAGTGTGTGGAGGATAGCCATTTCCATGCTTCCAATGTGGCCCGGACAATCGGGTAATGAGACATGTGACCAGGATAGATCGTCTCTTGGCCCAACAATAGTGCTCTGGCTGATTTTTTCAGTATTTCTAATTCTATCCGGACCACAGCGGAAGGCGGGGAAGCGCTTAACCAAGCTATTGAGCGTGCTAGGAGAATGGACTTCCCATATAGTTCAGGGTTCGGTAAACCTATTCCCCCCGCGTGTCTAGGTCTAATGAGGAGGTTAGAAGAAAGTCGCGCCTTTTTCCCGCTCCAGATGAAAGATCTGAATTTTTTCGTGATCAGGTCAGAATAGTGTTTAGGGACAGGAATGGGGAGTACCTGCTGCAAATATGTGAGTCTGGGAAGTATAAGGGAAGAAAGGAGGTTTTTTCGACCAAACCAGGACAGCATTGGATTGGATTTGGCCAAATTATCGATAGAGTCAAAAATAGACTTTTTCAGGGGAATGTAGTTAAGAGAGTAAAGTTCTGTTATTTCTGGGCTAATCTTGACCCCTAAGTATGTGATGTTGGGAGAAGACCAATTAAATGGGGAGTCTATCATTAAGAGGCATTTGGTTGACCGGGGAATTCCTATGCATAAAACTAGCGATTTGTTAGCATTAATTTTGAAATCTGACATTTTGCTATATGTTTTCAGATGTGACTGGATTCGGGGCAGGGATGTTTTGGGATTAGTCGTCATTATAAGAACATCATCCGCAAAAGCGGCGATTTTCTGTTCCCTGCCTCCCAAACATAGACCCATTACCTCCTGGTCCAACCTTATGTTAGCTAGAAGAGGCTCAAGAGCCAGGATAAATAAGAGGGGTGACAATGGGCAACCCTGGCGTGTCCCATTTCTAATAGAGAAGGGGGCAGACATAGTGCCATTAACTAGGACTGAAGCTGTTGCTTGTTCGTACATCGAGAAGACAGCTCTGATATAGGAGTCAGGTATGCCGAATCCCGGAAGTATTTGTTTTAAATATGTCCAATTAACTCTATCAAATGCTTTTTCAGCATCTGTGCTGAGTAAAAGCAAAGGAGAGGAGACTCGTTTAGCATGGCAAAGAGTATTAATCACCCTCGTGGTATTGTCTTTACCTTCTCTGTTACGGACAAAGCCTACCTGATCACCATGGATAATTTGAGGAAGAAGAGTAGCTAGTCTATTTGCTAACATCTTGGCCAGGAGTTTGAGGTCTATGTTTAGGAGAGATATGGGTCTGTAATTAGAGCATAAGCTGGCATCATTCCCTTCGTTGGGAATGAGAATGATGTGGGCCGCAGTCATATCCCTTGAAAGAGGAATTCCTTCAAGAGTCTGGTTATATACTTCCAATAGGTAAGGAAGGAGGAGATCCTGGAACATTTTGTAGTATGCTAATGGGAGGCCATCAGGGCCTGGACTCTTTCCTGACGGCATTTGGTTCATAGCTTTTTTTAGCTCAGTTAGGGAAAAGGGAGCTGTGAGGCTCGATCTCTGTTCCAAATCTATGCTAGGGAGTTTAGCAGCTTCCAGAAATGAAGAGATGACTGAAGTTCTGGCTTTTGGTTCAATTGTTGAGGGGAGGTTGTATAACTCACTATAGAATGTGCGAAATTGTGCTGCAATCTGATTGACCGAGAAGATAGGAGTCCCATTTTGTGAGGATAATTGGTGGACAAAATTAGCGGATCTCCTACCTTTAATCCTGTTCATTACAAACTTGGTGGCCTTGTCCCCGTGAGCAAAAAACTTATGTTGAGAGCTCATGTGGTACTTAGCTGATCTAGTGGCTAAAAGAGATCTAAGTTTGGCCCTGTAATCTGACAGCTTTTGGAATTGGGTGTCAGAGGGTTCAGTTTTGTGGCATGATTCTAACTTCTGAATGTTTTTAAGTGTATCATCTATTTCTCTGTCTCTCATTTTTTTGAGGTGTGTACCAATGCTAATAAATTGTCCTCTGACAACAGGTTTGTGGGCATCCCAAAGAGTGTTAGCCGTTATGTCAGAACTTTTATTAAGGGAAAAATATTCTTTAATATGCTTGGAGATTTTCTCAACCGAATCCTGATAACCCAGGAGAGTTTCATTTAGCCGCCAATTGAAACATGTGGGTGTTTCACTAGGAGCCAAAATAGAGATATATATTGGGGAATGGTCTGATATGTGAATAGCACCAATAGAGGCCTCTTTACACAAGTGTATGTGCTCTTTAGAAATGAACAGGTAGTCTAGCCTGTGATAGGTTTTATGTGCGGAAGAGTAGAAGGTGAAATCTAAAGAACTTGGGTGGAAGGTTCGCCAGACATCGATCAAGTGTAACTCCAGAAGGGTATTTCTGATACTTTTTAGGAATCTTCTGGAATGAGATGATTTATGAGAGGAGACATCTAATTGAGGATATAGAGCTACATTTAAGTCGCCCCCAGCAATTACTATGCCCTCCTTAAAGGAATCTATAGTAGGGAAGACCTCAGACAACCAGCGGGACTGGTTGGAGTTAGGAGCGTATAAATTGATAAAAGTGTATGTTTGTGGCCCTATGGTGCCTTTGAGTAGTATATATCTGCCGTCCGGGTCTAAGCATTGGCTAACAAATTTGAAGGGGATTTTCCTCTGTAGCCCTATGCTGACCCCACTAGAGGCTGAGGAGTTACTCCCACAGTGGTACCAATTGGAGAAGTGGGAGAACTGCATGTCAGGGTAGTGGTTAAAGTGAAAATGTGTCTCTTGTAGGAATATGACACTTGCCCTGGCTTTTCTTAAAATGGCAAAGATTTGGCTCCGTTTAGATGGGGAGTTGAAGCCTTTGACATTGTAAGAGGCCACCAAGATATCAGCCATTTTTTGTGGTGTGCCCGAGTTTACCTTGTATCTGTTGTGGTCTCTTTTTAAAAGGTGTAGCGAGCTTACTGTAGTCGTCAGTCTCATGTACCGTGAAGGATGTGCGCATATAAGACTCAATCCAATTCAGCAGGATAAGCGACTACCTTGAGTTAGGGATATGGAAAAGGGACAGAACACAACTTATTAAACAAACAAAAAGTAATAACAAAGACATAGTATGGTATGTCATAATCAGGGGGGGGTTAATAGGTCAGTAGACCGTTTATGAGAACGTATAACGCCTAGAGGAGGGCATCGATAAGGCAGAAAAGTGGGGGGAACAATCTGAGACAAATGGAGAGACTGTTGGGGATCATAGTGACAGTTAGATCATAAATCCTAGGCCCCTAGACCCTATTAAAGAAAAGACATCTCAAAATGAGAACACAATCTAAGGATCACATATTATAGAAAAAATAAACAGGTAAATCTTTCTACTGTTCTTGTGACAGACTTCTTGGGGTGAGCTGGAGACCTCTCTTCTTAGATCGGGAAGACTTTGGCGTGCGTAGTATTTCAAAAGGAGCCACCTTTGGTAATTCAGGCAAGGTGCCAAGGTCCTGGAAAAGTTCCCAATTTTCTATCAGCATAGGCGGCACATTCAGGATTTCAAAGGCGGATATGAGGTCTGTATAAGATGATATATTCACTCTCTTGCCCGCATATGAAAAGGACAGGCCGAATGGATATGACCAACGGTATAATACTTTTTTTGAGCGTAACCAATCTGTCAGAGGCTTAAGGGATCTACGTTTCTTCAGAGTTGATGGGGCTAAGTCCTGAAATATTTCAATCTTGGACTCTTCATGTGTTAGTTCAGGGCGGTTACGTGCAGCTTCCAGGATAGCAGTTTTCACTTGGAAGTTCAAGAACTTGCATATAATATCCCTGGGTGGTTCAGCAGGTTTGGGCTTGGGTCTGAGGGCTCTGTGTGCCCGTTCTATTATTATTTCTTGGGGGAAGTTTGGGCCCAGCAGCGTTTCACATATTTCAATTATGGAGGCTGAGACATCCCCAGGGGAAACCGACTCTGGCACCCCTCTGAATCTCAGGTTGTTTCGGCGCCCCCTGTTTTCTTGGTCCTCTAATGAGCTGTGGAGGTCATTTAAATACAAGGCACAGCGGCGGAGAGAGTCTGACACTGCAGACTGATGATTTAGAATTTCCGTTTGGTGCTGCTCTAGGCTTTCTACACGGCTTCCTATGTGCCTCACCTCGTTCCTGCATGCTGACAGTTCTGCAAGAATCGGCTCCATTATCCTGCTCAGAGCCCGATCGAGGTACTTTCTTGTTACCGGCAGGTCAGAGCTGGCCTGTGCTTCATCTGAGTCGCTCTCTGGGTCCGACTGTGCAGGGGCGCGCTTCGGTGCTTTAGCCTGTGGTGTCGGCGCCATCTTGGGTTCTCTGGCCGCAACCGTTGCGGCGGCTTTCTTTAGAAATTTCTCCATATCTCCCCCAGCAGTCAGTGGTTTAGAGGGAGCAGGGGTGTCACCGTGCCTGGCGTTCCCAACTTTCACCATTCTGCCTTTATAAGCTTATGTTAGCTGGCGTTAGGGACGAATCTCTTCACAGACCACAGTGCTATGCGACCATCTTCATCCGGCGCAAGCTCCGCCCCCCCCCCTTATTTGAATTTAAATTAGCAGGTCATCCCTGGGTGAAGAGATTGATTACTGCAGTAATCCCCAGTTTGCAGAAATAGGATCCCTCCTTGGGATTTAAACGTAGTTCTCTCAGCCCTGACGTCAGATGCTTTTGAGCCGATAGACAGCATTTCCCCTAAGATGCTCTCCCTAAAGCTGGCCTTTCTCCTAGCTTTTATTCTTCTAGAAGGGTTAGGTGGCTGCTCTTTTCATTGACCAGCCTTACTTAAAGATCTCGAAGGATCGGGTGTTTTTTTTCTCCTGATCCTTCTTTGCCAAAGGTGTCCTCCTCTTTTCACCGTTCCTAAGAGTTAGTTATTCCATCCTTCTGTGCTTCTCCAAAAAATGAGAAAGAATCGGAGTCCATTGTTTAGACCTGAGGAGATGTTTAATTCAATATCTGCAGGTCATACAGCCCTGGAGGTCCTCCTCTTTTCTGTTGCTTTGCTTTCAGGATAGTAAGAAGGGCTCTGCTGCATCTTCCCAGACTATTGCTAGATTGATTAGGCAGGCTATTTACTTAGCATACTCCTCAATGGGAGCCATTCCACCATCTGGGTTCGGGGATCACTCTACTAGATCAGTCTCTACTTTTTGGGCAGAGAGGGCCTCCACTTCTATAGAGCAGATTTGTAGGGCTGCCACCTGGCGTTCCCCCGCATACTTTTTTTAAGCATTATAAACTTCAGCTGCCTTCTAATGAAGGCCTGACTTTTGGCCGTAAAGTACTTCAAGCCGTTGTCCCACCCTAGATAGATCTCACTTATACCTCTATGGGTGCTGTCATAAGCGAGGGGGAAAAATGAGATTACACTTACCGGTAATCTTTTTTTTTTTTTTTGTTTTGTTTTTTGAGCCTATGACAGCACTCGGCTAATTCCCTTCCCCCCCCCCTGCCCCCTCCAAAAAAGAGGATTATTATAATAAAAATATATATATATATATATATATATATATATATATATATATATATATATATATATATATTACCTTATGTGTCTTAGTTCTTGGAAAAGGACTGGAGGTGGAGAGGGTGGTCCCTATTTTAAAGCTGTTTTTGGTTCCTGTTTGCTGTCATGAGGAGTAGGAGGCTGTCTCTCCATGGGTGCTGTCATAGGCTCAAAGAAAAACGATTACCGGTAAGTGTAATCTAATTTTTCCAGTTTGTATCAACATCCTTTGAAATAATCATTTATGAAGGTAAAAACTTGAAAATGGTATGAGCAGCACAGCGGTCAAATACATACGTTGTGCCAGCGGCTGAAGAGGCGATCCACCAACCAAAAAGACGAAAAGGAAAAAATTCCTCGGCACTCGCAAAAGAAATAAATTAAAAAGGATGTTCTTAAATCACCAGACAGCAACGTTTCAGTCCACTTACTGGGACTTTTCTCAAGCAGTGACAACATAGAATGGTGCAATGTGCAAGTATATAAACATCTCCATAGTAATTGTTCATTAAACATAATTAGTGAATAAAACACAATTCTTATACATAAATGAAAATAGAACATGATCTATCACCAAACTTCATCGTAATCATTATAGTGAATCCATATGGGAAGGAAAAAATAATTCCTAATAATTCATTTATATCCATGTCTTCTACATAATTAGTGATAATCAACATATCCCATAGCTTATACATGATTAGTGATAATTAAAATATCTCACAGTTTTGTGGACACAGGTGTAAGTTAAAAATAAAACCGATAAGGAAAGCACATGCCAGCATGGACCCACTACACGTGTATTCAGCGTCATGTACTGTGTACTGCGCATGCTCTCAGGTTACCAGTGTTTCGCTGTGGAGCGCAATACTCTCATGTGACTGTGCGCTGGGTCACATGATCCCACCCCACATGGAACACACTCTGAACCGCAAGCATCACCCTAGTGATGCAGTTACGTGATGTGACTACATGCTGGAGACTATGTGTTGTGTACATATGGACGTCCCCCGACAGTGAGTGGCAGAAGATCTTTGAGACTGGCTACAAGTGGTTTGATTTCACATGTTAACCTTGTGGATCAATAGGCATCTGTGTTGTTTCTAGTACTGACCACACCCTTAACCTCCAGGTGTTGCTATTGTGAACATTTAACTTTCCCTATTTATAGTTGTTTCTCCCACTGTGCTGTGCGGTTTATAGTTTAACTTGGACCTGTCGATAGCTGGTTTGTGGATCTCGGCTGGGTTCCTGGTGCTGCCATAGCTTCTCCTTTCCCTTTTGTATTTTTGACTTTCTGTGTGTTGCATTTCCCTGTCATTTGTATTAAGGTCTGAGGGAGACTCCTGTTAATCCTTCCTTTTGGAGGAACAGGATGTCTCAGTCCTGTCATTAGTACCAGGGTCCTTTAGGGTTAGATAGGACTTTAGGTATTCCTGTGTATTAACTCACCTACCTCTGGGGTCTGTTAATACTGGTAGTCAGTCAGGGCTTTGATTAGGGTTTTCACTAGGAGGCGTCATCTTCCTTCCCTAGTTTTCAGGCCTTATTTCATTTTCCTCCTATGTTCGGTGTGGGGTTCCCCTCCCAAACTAGAGCATGACACTATGTATATCCTGCCATTGAATCAATACAAGAAAAATCCAAGTTAATTAACAATATAATGGGGGAATAGAATGAGATGTTGGATAAACAGATAATAATGGGATGTAGATTCCACATATCCTGCCGCATATTCCACTGCACACAAGACATGTCGGAGGGCCGATGCAGCTGCTCGGTATCTGCATCATTGACATCAAACACAGTGGCAGCAAGCCACAAACTCCTATCTCTTATATAAAAATATAATATAAGTTCCACCATTGTAAACGGGATAATAAGTAACCCTGACCCATGACACAATTCTGTTTCATGAAGCAACTAGGGGGCCACACATCGAACCAATGTCGGGTAATCGGCATGCGATCCTCGTATGTGGCTCCCTTACCCGATTGTGTAGAGGAACAGAGAATTTTTTTTCATATTTATAGTAAATAAAGATCAAGCATCTCATGCATTACACCCCACTTGGAAAAAAAATCTGAAATATGATGGTAACTACAATAGAAAGAGAACATATAGTAACTGAAGAATAATTTTCTATCATAAAGTAATCTAGATCATATAATAATGCTAATCGTCAGAAGAAGGGTCGATACTGGTTTCACATATAGGGTATTCCATATCCATTCTTTTCTGCAAGATAGAAAAAAAGTTAGTTTATTTTTTTTGGATAAAAATAAAAAAAAATCGGCAAAAAATAGCACCAAAGGGGGTACAAGAGCAAGTTGGACAAGAATAATTAAAAACTCATCAGGGGAGTCATTAAGAAAAAATCCAAGGTTTGAAATGGCAAGATATACACAGTCTCTGCAGTATATAGTCACATCCCGTGACTGCATCACTAGGGTGATGCTTGCGGTTCAGAGTGTGTTCCATGTGGGGTAGGATCACGTGACCCAGCGCGCAGCCACATCCGAGCCGCTCGGTAATGTGCTCCACAGGGAAACACTGTTAACCTGAGAGCATGCGCAGTACACAGTACATGACGCTGAATACACGTGTAGTGGGTCCATGCTGGTATGTGGTTTCCTTATCTGTTTTGTTTTTAACTTGCACCTGTGTCCACACAACTGTGAGATATTTTAATTATCACTAATCATGTATAAGCTATGGGATATGTTGATTATCACTTATTATGTAGAAGACATGGATATAAATGAATTAGGAATTATGTATTTTTTCCTTCACATATGGATTCACTATAATGATTGCCATGAAGTTTGGTGATGGATCATGTTCTATTTTCATTTATGTATAAGAATCGTGTTTTATTCACTAATTATGTTTAATGATCCATTACTATGGAGATGTTTATATACTTGCACATTGCACCATTGTATGTTGTCACTGCTTGAGAAAAGTCCCAGTAAGTGGACTGAAACATCGCCGTCTGGTGATTAAAAAACATCCTTCTTAATTTACTTCTTTTGGGGGTGCCGTGGAATTTTTTCCTTTTTACATTTATGAAGGTAGCTATAATTTTTTTATGTATTTTACTTTTTTTGGTCTTATATACCTTTCTGGGCTGTGCCCATGAAGCTCTTTCTTATTTCCCGTGATGTTATGTCCATGGGCGGGGCAGTGATAGGGGAGTGCATCATGGGTTTGGTTGGATACAGGAACAGGAAGTGCTACATACAGGATGTGAAGAAACTAGGGTGATTGGTTTACATGGTGAAAATGGGTCAGGAGGATACACATTAAAAAAGAAAAGGCTTGGGGGAGATGTACATAAGGTAAGGAATTACATGAACATATCTGTTACAAACCATAGTAATCCTAGAAAAAACCCTTTTACCTAAAACCTTTTCTGTCTCGAAGAAGAGATGCATACATTTTTTATTATACTTTTTCATTGTTTAGGTTCTGATTCGAATGTAAAATATTCTTTCTAACTCTTCATTCTGATAGCGCATTGAGTTCTTGGCACACTAGACTTTGGTATATTGGTTCAGTATAGCAGTCTTCATTTCAGAGGTTCATGGAAAGGCTTGAAGCCTGTGTATGGTTGTCCTTTGTACTCTACGCCACCACTTTTTGCATCCTTTTCTCTGTTATGTCAAGAACAGGCAATGTTCTGAATGAAAATGTGACAAATTAATTCTTGTGTTTAACAGTGCATTGTTAAAATGACTACTGTATGAATATAAAGTGTATGGCGACACTCTGGTCTTTAATTTCATAGGCTTTTTATGTAGATTTCTAACTTCATTGGAAACATTGGTGACCTGCCTTATGTAACTTAATTGCTTTATCCAGAGAACAGATGCGACCTTGTCAAAGATCTGTACATATTTTCTTCCAGAAAACTAATTTATCATTGTTCTGTCATGTCACAAGCATCAAGAATCGTAGGGAACTTCTGTTTTTCCCTTCATCTCTGTTTTTTTTTGCCAGTGTGTTTACTTGTTTTTATATATGACAAATTGTTTGGTTTAGGCACAAGATGTGTTTGTTACTAGGAGACACATTTAGAAAGTGGAGAATAGCTGGGGCCCTTTTTTAACTTTACCTTCTATGGACGACAACTTTATAGCTCTTTAAAGCAGGGCTCGACAAATTTCCTTTGAATCTAGGAGCCAGCTAAAAAGGTTAGGAGCCAGTTTTTTTTTTAACCTCATAAGGCTGCATTCACACGTCCGTGGTGTGTTGCGGACCCGCAAATTGCGCGTCCGCAACACCCCAGCCCGTCACCCCCATAGAAATGCCTATTCTTGTCCACAAGCTGCGGACAAGAATAGGACATGTTCTATCTTTTTGCGGAGCTGCGGACCCAAAGATCGGGGCCGCGCACCGCAAATGCGGATGCGGACAGCACACTGTGTGCTGTCCGCATCCATTCCGTCCCCATAGAGAATGAATGGGTCTGCACCCCTTCCGCAATTTGCGGAACGGGTGCAGACACATTCACGGACGTGTGAATGGAGCCTAAAGCTGTATGTTCATGGGCATGAGCAAGATAATGAAAATATTATGTCATAATAATAATAATGATGAAGTGACTTACCAGTACCTGTCATACCAGATTATTTTCATGAAGTAGAAAGTAGATCATTTTTTTTCACTTGGCTTTTTGTGGCCATGAACATGCCTTGTATTCTTTGAAGTAAAGTACCAATGGTCAACAGCCTTTGCAGGATCAAACTCCTTCACAGATGGTCCATTCATGTTGATCATTAACAAATCACCCAAACTTTCTTGCTGCATTGATGATCTGAACTTATTTTTTACAAAGTTCATTAAACTGAACCCTCGTTCACAACATGCGGTTGAGACAGGCAACACAGACACTATAGACAGCAAGTTTCCCAAAACTGGAAATCTGTCTGTGTTGGAGAGTGCCAAATCCAGAAGATCACTCAGTTTCTTCCCTTTGCCAAGGACTTTAAATTCATACCACTCATTGTGAATAGCATGCATACTTTCGTCATGCATTTCAGGCAGTGAGAGTTGTTTCTGGAAATGACGAACCAATGCTGTAATGTCATCAACCCCATAGTCCTGTAATGCTGTTCCTGATGGCCAGGCAAATGTATCAAACACTGCTGTGGAACGTTCGATATTCTTCTGAGTTAGAAATCGCTCTTCCAGATATGCAACACCATGCTGAATCAATTTTTCTTTCTCATGTTGGATGGAAGAATTTGCAGTATGGCTGAGTCCATGCAACTGAATGTTTTGATACAGTCCTTTAAGGGATGTTCCACTAATAAATCTCTCCTCATGCTGTTTTGGCACATCTTTGAGTGCGTTTAAGAATGAAATTGTGTTTTTCACATGCAACTAAACTGTGCTTAAGAAAAGCTCTTCTCTTTGAAATAAAAGAGAAAGGTTCTTAATAATTTCTAAGTAATCAAGCAGAAAATGGAGCATGTGAACAAATTTATAATCAGTCAGTTTCTTTAACAAACCATGTGCAACTGCAGAAGAACTGTCTTTTTCTGCAGCAACACTTTCAAGGTGGACTGTCACACATTTCCAGTCTTTGACGAGTGCAGAGAGAGCACTGACTTTGCTCGACACCCATCTTAGGGTACTTTCACATTAGCGTTTTTCTTTTCCGGCGCTGAGTTCCGTCCTAGGGGCTCAAATCCGGAAAAGAACTGATCAGGCATATCCCCATGCATTCTGAATGGAGAGTCAGTCCTACAGGATGCATCAGGATGTCTTCAGTTCAGTCTTTTTGACTGATCAGGCTTTTCAGAAAAACGTAGCATGCAGTATTTTTACCTCCGGCCAAAAAGCCTGAACACTTTGACTGAACGCCGGATCAGGCCTTTTTCCCATTGACTTGCATTAACGCCGGATCTGGCGCTGTGTGTTCAGTCAAAACGGATCCGGCTTTTGCATGTTAAACCCGAAAAGTGTGAAAAAAAAGTTAAAGTCCCTAAATGGCGGATCCGTTTTTTCCAATGCATTTTTTCATTGTGATCAAAATCCTGATCAGGATTCAAATGTAATCCGTTTTCACACGTTTTTCCGGATCCGGCGGGCAGTTCCGGTGTCGGAATTGAACGCCGGATAAAAACAACGCTAGTGTGAAAGTAGCCTAACGTTATGCAAGTACTGAAATTTCAGGATTTTTGCCTGAAAACTATCAGCTACCTGCTTCAGCTGTCGCAATCTCTTGGGTGAATACTGATAAAATTGGTACAGCTTCTTTAAAACCGAGTCGAGGTCATCAATGTGTTTTGCGTCTTTCACAGAGCTTAACCCCTTAGTGACCAAGCACATTTTTAAAAAATTGCATTCCAAGAGCTAGAACTTTTTTTTTGTTTTTTTTAAATGTACTTGTATGAGGTCTTATTTTTTGCAGGACAAGTTATAGTTTTGAATATAAGTTGAATACAGTGAATGCCTATTACATGTGGAAGATTTTGCCGTACTTTCTGTACCAGTCCTTTTTCAGCTCCAATCATGCTGGCAGCGCCATCTGTACCAAATCCAATCAGTTTGCTTGAAGAAAGCCAGTCTAAGAGGCCATGTGTCTTCAGGTCTTTAGTAATGGTTTGTAAGTACCTATCTGCAGTAGCCATTTCAAGAGGTAGGACTGATAGAAATACTTCATTAATCTTATTCTTCTTGATGTACCTGACCTACAATATTAGCTCTTCGGCGCTTCCTTTATCAGTTGATCCGTCTAGCATCAAACTTACATATTTTGACTCCTTTAGCTCGCAGATGAGCTCTTTCCTTATAACATTTGCAATATGTGAGATGAATTCCTTGCATCTCTTGTCATTTCCATATTCCTCTCTCACAGCAATCCCTAGTTTCCCAGTCAGCTCTAGCAAACCTTCAAAATCTGTATATGGTCTGTTATGTTTTGCAATATAATAAGCCACATTAAATAGAACGTCCATGTGGTTGAACATCTCTTGATCCATTTTCTTAACACATGCAGCCAATGGCGTAGCTTCTGGAGATAAAAGAACATGTTTTGCCTTTACACATTTTTCATGCTGGAGAGACTTTGCATGTTTTTTGAAGGTCTCCAGTTTAAATGGTCCTGAAAACCCGTTCACACACTTAGATGCTTGGTCAGCAATCCCAGGGAAAGAAGCACAGATCTCGCATATGGCTATACCCGTGTTATGGTCAAATTTTAACCACGTGAGTTCCTTGCACCAATATTGCTTAAACTTCCCTTTTCCAGCATTTTGAGAGTGACTTGTTGAAGGGGACTCCTCTGCTGGTTGTTCTTCTCTTGTGCAGGTTGGTTCTGCAGTAACAAGTTCCACCTCACTTTCCAAACAAGAGGTCTTTGCGAAGAAATTTGTCATCCGCAGTTGCTTAGCATCTTCTGATGCAGCTTTTGCTGTACGCTTCATTTTTTTTCTGAAGTCACAAAGAAAGATGTTTGCATTTTAGTACGTTATTAATCAGTTCCATTCATCTGAAATGGGGCAAATAGAAATCCATGTGCTCACTGCCCCATTCAAACGAATGGAACTGATTTTCAGAAGCACTGATGGAACTGATTCATTCCCTGGCCCTATCTGACATATCCAAAGCAGCTCACCTTGTCCTGCAGTCGCAGAGAGTGACACAGAGTTGAAGGAGTTGAAGGAGACACGCCGCAGCGATGAGGTAGGACCAGGACAGACTGAGGCAGTAGCGGTCCTCTTCACTGTTTGTGGTGGGAAGCTAGAGACCTGTGTATGTATGTGTATATGTATATGTATATGTATATGTATATATATATATATATATATATATATATATATTTTATTATTATATATGGAGGAGACTGGGGGTATATGGGCACCTCAAGAAGTGAGAATCTGCCCTCATGTGTAAGCGGCGCCCCAGACGCCATGACAGCCGCTGGTCCCTCAGCCGCTTGTCCCTCTCCAGCACCTCCCGGTCTCATTCCCTGGCCCTATCTGACATATGCAAAGCAGCTTACCTTGTCCTGCAGTCGCAGAGACACGCCACAGCGATGAGGTAGGACCAGGACAGACTGAGCCAGTAGCGGTCCTCTTCACTGCAGTCAGCCTGAGGCAGTCGCGGTTCTCTTCACTGTTGTCTGTGGCGGGAAGCGTGGGGGGCGGACCTACTAGAGTCTAGACGTGACGCCGCGTCTACTGTGAACTTAAAGAGATACTGCGCCCGTCTGGCTGCTGGTGTGCTGGGCCTATTCTGAATTATATTTTCATGCCATGGCAAATACCTAAGGCGCCAGGACCAAATTCCTGGTCGCCATGGCGACCTGGCGCCCAGGATTTGTCGAGCCCTGCTTTAAAGTATGATCCCCCAGTTACAGTAGTTACATATTCACATTTTGTTGGCAATTGATAATTTTTTTCCCCCCTCATCTGGTAAATAGTGCTGCAAAATACTGATCAAAATACTGCCATGTGAAAGTGGCCTCACTGTGTTCAAGACCTCATATTTTTAGCTTCATGAGACACACTGGACCCTAAGACGCACCTAGAATTTAGTGGAATACGTTTTTATCAGACCTCCGATCACACACCCAATCCTCATCAGACCACAGATCAGACCCCCAATCCTCATCAGACCTCAGCTCAGACCCCCAATCCTCATCAGACCTCAGATCAGACCCCCATTCCTCATTAGACCTCAGATCATACCCCCAAATCAAACCCCCATTGATTGTTAGACATCCAACCCCTATTATCAGACCTTAGATTCGACCCCTATCAGACCTTAGACCCCCATCAGACTCCTATTGTGCATTATACATCAGATCAGACTCCATTAGATATAACATTAATTAACTTACCTCTCCTGCTCCGCCGCTGCTCTGCAGATCACACGGTCTCTCTTCCACTCCCTGCTCCGTGGTCTTCTTCAGGCCTGCGCGCCACTGTGACCTGGCTGCATACAGTGTTAAGTGATAGTGTGCGCACCACGTCCTGGCGGTGTATTCAGTCAGGACGTTGCAGCGTGGTGCCCAGATGAAGACCAGGGAGCGGTGAGTACAGACAATGGTAGCAGCTTTTCACTCAGAAATACTTACGCCTCCTGCATACTAGTGAACACTTCCATAATGGAATCGCTCACTGGTATTTCCTCCATAATATGCACTGCCATTTTTCTCCCAGAAAAGTGTATCTTATGGAGTTGAAAATACAATATCTGCTAGTGGACACATTAGGATAGATCTACGTATGCAGTTCCGCTTGAATTCTGGTGTAAGTTGCATCATATTATTGCCAAAGATCAATTTAGACAAATTTATTAATGAAATGCACCAAAGAGAGCAAATACTTGTCATGCTCCATATTTTCAAAAGTGTCTAGGAAAGGGAACATAGTTTTGTCGAGCTGAAAAACGCGCCAGATTTATTAATGGCGTGCCAATGTTTTTTTAAGGCGAAAAACTGTTTTAAAGTACCGTATAGCAACCAAGACATAGTATAAAGAAGACAAAAGTATATAATATACTCCAAGATGTGACCCACTGTGATAAATTTGGTCCATCTTCTGACTGCATGGTCTTAAGTTTATGCTGTCTAATAGACAGTGAATGTTCCTCATTGTCCATGAGGTAGGTGCACAGGCTTTGCACACATTTGACTTGGAAATTTTTTTTTTTACCTATATTAGTGTTTATGTTGAAAAGCATTAATAGCCAATAATGGCCAAGCTGCAATGTTCATCCCTTCATTCAGTTTGCATTCTGCTCTTAGTTTCAAACTTTTGTCATGTGAGAGTGTCCCTCCCAATAACGCTGGATGTGAGGTCTGTGTGACCAGAATGCTGCTGCCTTCACTAACACTCATGTATCAGGACAGCTATGTAGAGTTGCACAGACTCTAGTCAGCATGCTTTTTTTTAATTTTATATAGAAGTAAATGGAGTGCTCCGCACACGGGCGTCAACCTTTCCATTTTTGGCAACAGTGGCTCAGTTCCCACAGGTCCCAAATGGGAATATCCTGTTAAAGGGAACCTGTCATCAACTTTATGCAGCCCGTACTAAGTAGAGACAGGTGAGTTGATTTCAGAGGTCTGCCATTTAAAAGTTAAAAGTAAGTGGTTGCTGAGAACCGACATCACAATCATTGCAGACTGGGCCTGGAAAAGAGTCCCGGCCACCTGAGAAGAGTCATGGTTACTCATAATCTCCTGCTCTCCTGCCCACCTGCTGATGACTGACAGTCTTCTACCTGGTTTTCTCCCTTTCTCTCTAGGAGACAACTGCCAATCATCAGCAGACGGGTGAGAGAGCAGGAGATTATGAATAACCAGGACTCTTCTCAGGTAGATTTGACTCTTTTCAAGGCCTGGGCTGAAATGATTATGATGCTGGTTCTCAGTAACCACTTACTTTTAGCTCATGAGTGACACACCGCTGAGATCAGCATTTCTGTCACTATTTCATGCTGCCCTCAGTGAGGTCAGCATAAAGTTGATGACTGGTTCCCTTTAAACTCTATAGCATTCTGAGCCTCTTCTAACTATTTTTTGATGACCCCTTGTACGTGAGCCCTGATAGACACCACCAGTTATTTAGCGCAGCACAGACTGGCCATCATACAGAATAGCACCTGCTCCTTTCATAGCCTTGGTAGAGAGACGCAGAAGATAGAAAAAAGAAAAGTCTCTCTTTAATCTTGAAGTTAACGTTAATAATATTTAATTGACATGCCCTTTTTTAATAGCCATTCTAATTTATTATTTTTGACAAAAGGGCTCTCAAGCTGCCTCATGTCAAGCGAACAGAAACGAGCATCAACTACAAAGAAGCCAGGCCTCGATACCCAGCTGTCACACCAAGACACTAAGTAAACCTGTTTTTCTTCTTCCTATGGAAACCACCATCATGGACATCAATGGCAAAGCCATAATTAGTGGTTTGCAGATGGATAATATTCAATAGCTCCACGCACTAATCATAGCAGGCTTTGACGTTCTGCCATGCATTCTTTTCAGCCGTGATATAAATACGCGGCTCGCTGACATCTTGGTTGCTGTGTTTGTATTTTCTTCTATTCACGTCTTGTGATTGTGACCGTTGTGGTGGAAGGTTGAAGGGAGGCAGGAGGCTACGGACACCATGGTGCACAGGCCCGGCCATTATTAAGTTAATTGGTAAAATTAGACTTCTCTTCTGCTCAAGAATCCTTTCTGTGACACGAATAACTCGCTGGTTGTTCTAATTTTGCAGTCTTTTTCAGATGCTGCCAGATAACGCTGTAATCTATACTTCTTCTTTTCATTCGTATGATCTGTGTCGACACGGGTATAGCTCCAGTGTATAGAGTATTATTAGTGTCTTAGTCACAGGGGAAGTGATACAGCAAAGTATTGGCAGCCTGTACAATGGCTTTTGAATAGGTTTTTAGTCACAGAACATATGTTTCTTCTGAACTGAAAGAGTGAATATGGACTGTGTAGAATGGAGGACGTGGCTTTGATCTCTCCACGTTCTGTATGTATGATATCGACGTATGCTAATAAAACTCAGGCTGAGAGGGAGCCTATCACCGGAAAATCTGCAACGCCTTGTAGGGCTAGCTCAGCTGGATGTCATGATATCTTTCACTTAGTGATCCGTTGCTTAAAGGAGTTCTCCGGATATTGATATTGATGACCTATCTTCCAGATTTGCAGGGGTCCGACACCCAGGACCCTCGCTGATCAGCTGTTAGAAGAGACCGGGTGCTCCGTGAGCAGCATGGCCTTTTCCTAGGAGATGTGACATGACTGCACATCGCAAAGAAAAAGGGGGTCAGTCGGCACATCCCAATGTGCACATTACCATGACTGAAAGCACAAAGACAAAAAAAAACAATGCAACAGCACTCTGCAAACACCAATAACGTACAATAATGCCATATTTATAGAAAATATTCTGGTACTAATGCTACGCCGATTTTTATAAATTTGAGATAAATTAAAGTTTGCATTGGAGGTGTGGCTGACTGCATTCCTGACTAGCCTGTCTGCCCCTAGGCCATTGGCGGCACTCTCTCTGTGGGCTCCCCCACCCTGAAAAAAGTCAATGGTGTACCAATATGCCTTAGACTTTTTCTGCCATTCATCAGTGTAGGGCGCACTATGAACAGCACACTGAATGTAGGCAGGCTATTATAACTAAATGATAAAGTACATGGAAGATGTACTATACTGGTATTCAGGTTAAACTGCCGTGTTGGCACTTTGCGATAAATACGTGGGTTTTGGGTTACAGTTTGGGCACTCTAAAAGGTGCGCCATCACTGCCTTAGGCCTCATGCACACGACCGCTGTGTGCATCCGTGGCCGTTCCGTTTTCCGTGATTTTATGTGGACCCATCGACTTTCAATGGGTCCATTGAAAACTCGGAAAATGTACCGTTGTTCATCCGCGGCTGTGATCCGTGTTTCCTGTCCGTCAAAAAAATATGACCTGTCCTATTTTTTTGACGGACAACGGTTTACGGACCCATTCAAGTCAATGGGTCCGTGAAAAAACACGGATGCACACAAGATTGGCATCCGCGTCCGTGATCCGTGGCCGTAGGCTACTTTCACACAGACGGATCGCAGATCTGTCTGCATAAAAGCTTTTTTAGAGCTGAGTTTTCACTTTGTGAAAACTCAGATCCGACAGTATATTCTAACACAGAGGCGTTCCCATAGTGATGGGGACGCTTCAAGTTAGAATATACTGCGAAATGTGTACATGACTGCTGCCTGGCAGCACCCGATCTCTTACAGGGGGCTGTGATCCGCACAATTAACCCCTCAGGTGCCGCACCTGAGGGGTTAATTGTGCGTATCATAGCCCCCTGTAAAAGATCAGGTGCGCAGGAGGGGACACACCCCCCTCCCTCCCCAGTTTTAAATTCATTGGTGGCCAGTGTGCCCCCCCTCCCTCCCTCCCCTGTATTACATTCATTGGTGGTCAGTGCGGCCCCCCCTCCCTCCCCTGTATTACTGTGCATTCATTGGTGGCCAGTGGGCCCCCGCTCCCTCCCCTGTATTACTGTACATTCATTGGTGGCCACTGCGGCCCCCCTCCCTCCCCCTCCTAATTAAAATCCCCCCCCATCATTGGTGGCAGCGGAGAGTTCCGATCGAAGTCCTAGTTTAATCGCTGGGATTCCGATCGGTAACCATGGCAACCAGGACGCTACTGCAGTCCTGGTTGCCATGGTTACTTAGCAATATTTAGAAGCATTATACTTACCTGCGATGTCTGTGACCGGTCGGGCGCTCCTCCTACTGGTAAGTGACAGGTCTGTGCTATAAGCAATGCGCCGCACAGACCTTTCACTTACCAGTAGGAGGAGCGCCCGGCCGGTCACAGACAGCGAAGGTAAGTATAATGCTTCTAAAATTGCTAAGTAACCATGGCAACCAGGACTGCAGTAGCGTCCTGGTTGCCATGGTTACCGATCGAAGTCCCAGCGATTAAACTGGGACTCCGATCGGAACTCTCCGCTGCCACCAATGATGGGGGGGGGGGGAAATTTTAATTAGGAGGGGGAGGGAGGGGGCACCCACTGGCCACCAATGAATGTACAGTAATACAGGGGAGGGAGGGGGGGGGCTGAATTTAAAACTGGGGAGGGAGCAGGGTGTGCGCTCTCCTGCCTGGCAGCACCTGATCTCTTACAGGGGGCTATGATACGCACAATTAACCCCTCAGGTGCGGATCCGTTTGCAATTGCACCATATTGTGTCAACATCAAACAGATCCGTCCCCATTGACTTGCATTGTAAATCAGGACGGATCCGTTTGGCTCCGCACGGCCAGGCGGACACCAAAACGACTTTTTCCTTCATGTCCGTGGATCCTCCAAAAATCAAGGAAGACCCACGGAAGAAAAAACAGACACGGATCACGGACCTACGGACCCCGTTTTTGCGGACCGCAAAAAAAAAAACGGTCATGTGCATGAGGCCTTAGGCTGATTTTAGTTAGTGTAAGTATAAAGCTGTGGCCTGCTCTCCCTGCAATCATTGGAAGCCACCTGGCAACAGGAGAGGTATAGAGTGGGCTCAGCATGCATGTTGGTACCTGCATTCCCTGGATTTAATGGAGGCCATTATGACACCAAAAGCGGCTAAAGCTAGACTGGAACCAGCATGCATTTGGAACCTGCACTCCCTGTATTTTATAGTGGCCAGTATGCCACCATTACAGGTAGCAGTTAGGGTTAGGTTCTTGTCCTATAGAGATCACCATGACTCTGGCGGACAGGCACAAATACTTTCATACAAAATGTATTTGCCAAGAATCTAATGAGCGTAGCATTAGCACCAGAATATTTTCTATAATTCTGGCATTATTGTACTTTGCAGGGTGCTGTTGCATTATCACTGTACATCGGCCACATGGTCTAGTTGGAGCTCTAGTACAGCGCTCTGCTTGGTAAGCGCCCTGGAGGCCTCTGCACTCACCAGAGCTCCGGTGAGCATAGCAGCTTCCCATAACAGCTGATCGGCTGTGGATAGGTCATCAATAGTTTAACCCCTTTAATTCTGGAGAAAAGTACTTTTATTCCTTTTATTCAGTATGCAAATGAGTGGTTAAGTGCACTGAGCGTGGACCCAAGCCACTCTGTGCACCTTTACTGCTCCTGCCAGCCATTATATTTGGTTCTGTGTCATAATTCACTGTTTTCATACTCAGATTCTAAATATTATACACAAATGCCAAAAGAATAACAAAAAGCTTTTCTAATGTGTCCCTAGGGCTGTGATGACTAGTTCTTCCCGTTCTTCCTTCTAGTGATTACATTTTAAGGGTTAGGGATGTTTGCTGCATTCAATACAAGTTATAGCACAGAGGTGTTTAGGTAAGGTACAGATATAGTAGCCCCCCTCCCCCATTCAACTCATGCCGTATAGTGAATATGATTGTCTTTGTAAGCGTGAAACTGAAGCTTCGTTGAAGCCTTAGGCTACTTTCACACTGGCGTGTTGGCTTTCCGTTTGTGAGATCCATTCAGGGCTCTCACTAGCGGTCCAAAACGGATCAGTTTGCATTCTAATGCATTCTGAATGGGAAAGGATCCGCTCAGAATGCATCAGTTCAGTCTCCATTCCGCTTTCGAGACGGACACCAAAGCACTGTTTGCAGCGTTTGGTGTCCATCTGATGAAACTGAGCCAAACAGATCCGTCCTGGCACACAATGTAAGTCAATGGGTACGGATCCGTTTTCACTGACACAATCTGGCACAATAGAAAACGGATCCGTCCTCCTTGACTTTCTATGGTGTTCAAGATGGATCCGTCTTGGCAATGTTAAAGATAATACAAATGGATCCGTTCTCTGTATTTTCTGAAAGGATCCGTCCATGACTGATCCGCACAAAACGCGAGTATGAAAGTAGCCTTAATTAAATTGACAAAAACCGTCTCTGTTCGCGGTAACGCTGCCATTGGCTGAAACCACCTGTAATTGCATTGTGCAAAGAGCCGACTGTACACTGCCTGTATTCCTGATTAGAATGGAAGGCTTTTTTACAAGTGAAAATTAGTTAAGGGACAGATAGTAATTTAGTAGGTGGGTTGTTCATGTTTTTTATTTTTATTTTTTTGGATTCAAAGCAATTTTACTGCTTCTATCTTTTTTCCTTCCTATTTCTATTTTGTGCATTTAGAGAACTTTTTAAAAGACGTCAGCAAAATAACGAAAGAAATGATCTGCAACATCTTTCATGATGTGAATAGGTTTAATAATTTGACTAAAGAAAATAATAATAAATACACCTGCAAATCCTGTAAGTGTCCAGAAATGGCACGATGGCTGTATCTAGGGATGAGCGAATCGACTTTGGGTTAAAGCGCACTTGGAACCGAACCGGAGTTCGGGAAATGTTTTTTTTACAGTAGAAATCGATTTATGAAGTTATTATGCGAGCCGGTACATTCTAATACTGTACGGAGCGCTCGCGCTGTACAATATTCAAACCAAGGATTATGCGAATCGACTTCGGATAATGTTTTGTGAATTGAGGAAATGTGACTTTTAACCCCTTCACTACCGAGCCACTTTTCACCTTAAATTCCAAAGTGATTTTTGCAAATATGACATGTCACTTTTTGTGGTAATAACTTTGGAAAGCTTTTTCTTAGGGCTTGTTCACACGACCATGGTTTTGTGGCTTGGGTGCGGACCCATTCACTTCAATGGGGCCGTAAAAGATGCTCCATGTGCTGTCCCCATCCATTGCTCCGTTCCGTGGCCCCGCAAAAATGCTGAGGCATGTCCTATTCTTGTCCGTTTTGCGGACAAGAATAGGCATTTCTATAATGGGCCTCATGTTCCGTTCCGCAAATAGCGGAAGGCACACGGGCGGCATCCGTGTTTTGTGGATCCGCAATTTGCGGACAGCAAAACACGGCACGATCGTGTGAACAAGCCCTTATTGAAGCCATTCTAGGATTGTTTTCTTGCAACACATTGTGCTTCATGTTGGTGATAAATTTGAGTCAATATGTTTTTTACCTTTATTAAAAAAATCCCCAAATTAGAGAAAATTTGGAAACATTTACTATTCTCTAAATATGAATTTCTATGCTGTTATGGCAAATAGTGATACCTCACAAAATAGTTATTACTTTACATTTTCCATATGTCTACTTTATGTTGCCATCATTTTGTAAATGTCATTTAATTATTTTAGGACGTTTAGTTGTAAGACTTTTAAAAAGACAGGGCTGTATCATTCCAAATCATGTCCAGTCATCCGAAGTTACCACAGGTGGGGTCCAATCAAGGTGTAGAAACATTGAAAGATGATCAAGAGAAATAGGAGGCCCCCAGAGCTAAACTTCAAGTTCATAAGGGCTCATGCACACGACCGTATGTATTTTATGGTCCAAAAAAAACCGGATGACATCCATGTGACATCTGTATTGCATCCGTTGTTTTTTTTTTTTGCGGATCCATTGTAACAAAGCCTGTCCTTGTCTGCAAAACAGACCAGTGTAGGACATGTTTGTTTATTGTTTTTGTGGAGCGGACGTACACAATGCCCATGCACCTCATACAGGTTATACTTACCCCGCTCCTTGGCACCTGCGTCACTCCTGCTGCCCGCACGGCTCCCGCTTCATCTCCCCGTCGTGTGGATCAAAACATCTGGGGACAGGGTGGGGGGACTGTTTGCCAATAGTAGGCCACAATGGGGACCAGCCTCCGTAGCATCGCGGGTGATGCTATGGAGGCTCATCCCCGTCGCAGCCTACTATTGGCTTCCCCTGTCGCCGGATATTTTGATCCACATGACAGGGAGATGTAGCGGAGGCCGTGTACGGGCATCTTAAGCGACGTGGGTACCAGGGAGTGGCATAAGTATAACCTGCATGAGGTGCCCAGGCATTGGGGTGGGGGTTATTATAGTGGTTTGCCTACCATCTGCCTACTTAAAGGGGTTGAGTGATTTCACATACGTATCCATCACTCCCCAGACAGTCTCTCTCAGAATCACTACTAACCTGTGGTCTCTCCCCTAGATCATCATCAGTTTAGTTAATCTATGCTTCTATCTCTTACTGTACACACAACGTTTGCAAAGTAAACGCTCTGTGGTTTCTGTCCTGGATTTTCCTCTGGATGTAAAATCCATCACTCCCCAATCATGGTGTACTTCTCAGTGTACGTCCAGAGAAGAAACCAGATAAAGCCATGGTAGATTTGCTTTGCAGAAGCTAGATACAGTAGACACAGAAGCAGGCACACAGCACATGGTCTACGAGCTCTGTCTAATGCAGGAGCACAAAGGACATGTCCCCACTTTATGAAACCCTTACTGTTTGAGACCGACTTCACATAACAACCAGTAGTGGTAAGCAAAATGTATAGCAATACATATACTGTAAGGTTCTTGGTATACACTTTGGTCAAACTGTGAGGTCTACTTTCTACCTTCACAATGACCTTTAATAAATGGGTCCCTACTACAACACCAACCTCCGCTGCCACAACAGAACACCAGTGGGGGTAAGGGCTGCCTCACAACCCAATGGCACCCCTGCTGCCAGGCTAAGCACTCTCTTGTTCTATCATTTTAGTGTACTTAAGAAATAGACCCTGGTAGTTGGGGAGGGTCACAGTCAGCTGTAAATGGGGTGGTCTTATGGCATACTCCAGTAGGCCTTAAAGCCAATAGGGTTGGACTGGCCCAACTGCACCAACAACTTGACGTAAGATATGACCTCAGCGATGACAATACAAGCACTATGGCGACTTTTAACCCCTCATCAAATTCCAAGCGCTATAATGTCTGTAGAAGAAAACCGCTAAAGTGAACAAATGAAGGTGGCTACATACTGTATGGAAGTCTCATGTAGATTTTCTGCTGTACAGGGCTCAGTGTTATTACATTGCACATTAGTTTGATGGGGGGAAAAAAACAAGAGCATGTTAGAGATTAATTAAGAAGGTTTATGTTAATACAGGCTAAATATATTTTCAAGGTTTGTCTCTAAATTAGTGTCTCTCTGCAATAACTTCAGCGTGTCTGGGTGAATGCAAGATAAACTGGAAATTAATTATGCTGTAATGAGCTTATCGTTCTGTCATTTGTAACAGCAGAAATTAGGAATAGGGTCATGCTTTGTGCTAGAGTAAATCCTCTATAATGTGGTTTTATTTGATTTAATGTTTGTGTAAATAGAATGGCGCCGCTCCACGATTCCATCATTTCAGGGCCGGTAAGACATAATGTCTTGAAGTTATGTTATGTCTTTACCAAACCATGGGATGCTTTATGGTAATGAGCATATTCCATATGTTAGGATTATATCTTGACTCGTGCATTGATCCAGCCTCTTATATAATACGGGGTGGGCCATTTATATGGATACACCTTAATAAAATGGGAATGGTTGGTGATATTAACTTCCTGTTTGTGGCACATTAGTATATGTGAGGGGGGGAAACTTTTCAAGATGGGTGGTGACCATGGCGGCCATTTTGAAGTCGGCCATTTTGAATCCAACTTTTGTTTTTTCAATAGGAAGAGGGTCATGTGACACATCAAACTTATTGGGAATTTCACAAGAAAAACAATGGTGTGCTTGGTTTTAACGTAACTTTATTCTTTCATGAGTTATTTACAAGTTTCTGACCACTTATAAAATGTGTTAAATGTGCTGCCCATTGTGTTGGATTGTCAATGCAACCCTCTTCTCCCACGCTTCACACATTGATAGCAACACCGCAGGAGAAATGCTCGCACAGGCTTCCAGTATCCGTAGTTTCAGGTGCTGCACATCTCGTATCTTCACAGCATAGACAATTGCCTTCAGATGACCCCAAAGATAAAAGTCTAAGGGGGTCAGATCGGGAGACCTTGGGGGCCATTCAACTGGCCCACGACGACCAATCCACTTTCCAGGAAACTGTTCATCTAGGAATGCTCGGACCTGACCCCCAATGTTATGCATACTCCCAATCAGACCCCCAATATTATTCATACCTCAGATCAGACGCTATGGTTATTCAGCCCTCAGATCAGACAAAAAATAAATAAATCTACTCACCTCTTCTGCTAAGGACACCGTCACTCGGGAGATTCATCGCTCTTCCTGCCGCACTGTGCTGGGACCCAACGTCACACATCGTGGCGTCACACATCGTGACGTCACAGAATGCCCCTACGTCCTCACACTGTGCGCAGGTCGCAGCATAGAAAGGGGTGAGTACAGAGCCAGCACATGGAGCACTGAATTCACCGCTTCCCGTTTCTACTGTACTGGAAGCACTCATTAGTGTTGGCCATATAAAATACGATGCATACAATATGCCAGCAAAATATTGTAAGCTACAATTTTTGAAATTATGGAAAAACTTAGACCAGACTATAGGTGCTTTGCATAGAAGAGATGCATTTTTGCCTGTGTTGCTTACTTGTGGTTGTGTTTTCTAAAGAGGTTTTTCAAGTTTTTCTTCAAATTAGAATAGAGCAGGAGGTGTCTAAAATAAAGGAAAAACATTCCCGTTAAATCAGCCGCTCTGGTCCACTCTATTAATGCACACTGACCACTAAGCTTTATTAGTGCATCATTCTCAAAGTGCAGCATTTCTAAGTGCATTTGAGATATTCAGGAGACTAAGGCCGAATGCACACGACCGTAGAACACTGACGTGAGCGGTCCGTGGTATCCCAGCCTGGCATCCTGCTGAGAGCAGGAGCGCACTGCGTCATTGGTTACTATGACGCAGTGCGCTTCGTGCCGCCGCTGCAATACAGTAATACACTCGTATGATCTATACGAGTGTATTACTGTACTGCAGCGGCGGCACGAAGCGCACAGCGTCATAGTAACCAATGACGCCGTGCGCTCCTGCTCTCAGCAGGATGCCAGGCCGGTATACCACGGACCGCTCACGTCCGTGTTCCACGGTCATGTGCATTCGGCCTAACTTAGAGCTTTTCCACTGTAGCAGAACTTCAGCTGTGTTTTTGGTGGCTACTCAGACACTCTGCTTCAAAACAGGTAAGGAATTTGTTAGACAGGTTTTGCTATTGTCTGATTGCAAATGAGCATAGGTGATTAAGGTGTTAAATTTGTTGTTGGGGGGAGGAGCTTTTGTGGGTGGGTGTGTGTGTGTATATATAGCAACATAGTATTAGCTTGCCTAATTATAGCTTGCTGCATTCTCAAAGTGCAGCATTTCTAAGTGCATTTGAGATATTCAGGAGGTAATCTGGAGGTGGATACAATCTAAAAAAGTAAGATTTGTTTGTTTAAAATCTTTCCCCTCATTACAATGGCAGACCTGGTTCTGTGCAGGAATTGTTGTGCTTTTATTTCAGGTTCCACTCTTCAGAGGTTTGGATGCTGTCTGATCTGTAGACAGCTCTCCATAATGCAGCAGGAAATTACATTTTTGAAATCTCAGATCTGTTAATTAACTGTTAAACAAACTCAGGCTGGGAACGTTGCAATGCCACTGCCGCAGAGGCCCCCTAGAAATGGAAGATGGGTTACTGCAGGTTCTGGTAGACTGAGAGTTGTGGATAGAAGACATGTCCCACAGTCTGTGGCTCTCCATAATTCATTTGCAGCACTTTCAGAGTGCAAGAGCAACATGGAGGATGGCTCACGCACAGTGAGAAACAATCATCTCCCATGCCTAAAGTATGCAAGACTGCAGCCAAAGACAAAAAGGAGAAGGTGAGGACTGATAGTAAGCAGCTGTTGGTGGGTGATTCTATCATAAGAGGTGTGAAGTTTGAGGAAAATGGTTTTGTGAGATGTCTCCCTGGTGCTACCGCTAGCAGGGACAGACGACGTATCCTTAATATTGTTAGGCAAGCAAAGCAGGAAAGGGAGGTGGATGTTATTGCCCATCTTGGGACAAATGATCTAGCTTGAAATGAGGTTTCAAAGGTGAAGGAAGCTTTTCACACACTTGGTAATGATATACGGGAGTTGCATCGACTGTTTCATGCTCTGCAGTTTTGCCTGTGTATATAAACTTCAGTATGACAGGCAGATGCGCATTAAGGAATTCAGTGTATGGCTTGGTGAATGGTGTCTAAACCAAGGGTTTGACTTTGTGTCTGTTAGCTCTCGTTGGAATGGAAAAGAACTGTACAAGAAAGATGGTTTGCATCTTTCTCTCAAGGGAACGAATGTCCTTAGTGAACAGTTCCAAGTATTTGCTAAGGAGCATTTAGACTAGGAAAGGGGGGCAAAAGAGTGATAATCCAGCAATCCGACTGCCCCCCGGAACAATGCCAGAAGATGCCAGTAGCACATAGGTTAAGAAATTACAAGCTCAGAGTCTTGTCTACAAATGCTCGCAGTTTAGGGAATAAGATCAATGAACTTGAGTCTATAATGGCATCTGAGAATATAGTTTTAGTGGCTGTTACTGAGACATGGTTCAATGGGAGTAATGACTGGGATATAACAATACCAGGGTTCTCTCTATATAGGAAAGACAGAGAAGACAAGAAAGGGGGAGGGGTGGCCCTGTATGAGAAAGATAGTATAAAATCGAATTTAATACAAGTTAGCGAGACCAATTTAGAGTCAGTTTGGGTCACGTTGCAGCTTGATATTCATAAGGTAACGCGTGTAAGTGTGATATATAGACCACCTGGCCAAGTCAAAGAATTAGACGATCTACTAGTTGAGGAAATGGCTAAAATGAAATTGAAAGGGGAAGTTATCCTTTTGGAAGACTTTAATCCTCCTGATGTAAACTGTAAAACCCAAATAGTTACTTCTGCTAGGAGTACAGATATTCTACATTCCCTACTGGGATTATCTCTACAGCAAGTAGTAGTAGTAGTTTGCAGCATTCTCTTATCCCCCTTGCTTGAATTCTGCTTCTTGGTTTGTCATATGACTGCTGTCCCATCATGCCTTAAGGCAGTGCGATGTGTCCTGACATCAGCAGTACATGTGACACTAACCAGTTAATTTTCTACCTCCACATATTCAAAATGCTCTGTGTATCTTGATTTATAATAGATACAGCTAATGTCCATCATTTATTAGTTAAAAATTCATTATTTTGTTTATCTGTCTATTATCTATTTGCCTGTCTGTCTATCCATCCATAACTTACACTGTAACTCAGGGTTCCTCAACCTCAGCCCTCAGGGCCCACTAGCCAGCCATGATTTCAGGATTTCCTTAGTATTGAGCAGGTGATATAATTAGTGTCAGTGCATCAGGGCTTACAACAGGTATTCATTCTGTGGGATATGCTCAAATTGTGACTGATAGGTGGGCCCTGAGGACTGGAGTTCAGGAACACTCCTGTAAATGTCTCTGCATAGTGGTTTTTAAAGGGAAAGAAATGAAGCGCTGTGGGCATGTGCATCCTCCATTACAAGGCTCCACTACATGATGTAACCAGCGGCAACTGAAAATCAAAACAGATTTGCCACCGGGTGCAATGGTAGGCTTATGACTTTAGAATAAGACAGTTTTGGTAAATGGTGGTATTTGGAGAAAGTGGTATAACAGTGATATCTGTTGGCGGGACAGATTTATATTTATAGGCTATGTACACCTTTGGGGGCATTTTTTTTATTATTGCATTGTACTTATTTTGAGTTGAAAATCATTTTTTAAATTGGTCTTTATTAACAATATGGAATCCTTTTTTGTGTACAGAGCGGACATGCCCCACTAGCTGCCTGTGGATTTTCAGTCTTTTCCGTCATCCGGGGAGCAGACAGGCTCTTTATCTCTGCTCTCACATTATAAACACTCATTATAGCTTAATCCTTATCTTACTGATAAGAATGTGGCTTAAATAAGTGTTTACGACCTCTTACTAAATTAGAGAAAAGGGTTATTAAATGACCGGCACATAGTGAAAGTACCAGTCACACAGCTAGAAAAACTGTTAACTCTTTGTGACAGAATGGCTCAATATTTTTAATAAAGGCCAATTGAAAATATGATTTTTGGCCAAAAATAAGTTAAATGCAATGATAAAAATAATGCATCCCAAAGTGTACATAGCCTTTAAAGGCACATCCCCTTTAACAATGTGCAAAGCTTCTAAAGCTTAATAAAGTTGTTATTGATTTATACTGTCGGGATAGCGCTTTAACCCACTGATATTGGTGCTGGCTACATCTGTATTTACACCGTTCTCTCATTCATAGTGTTGTAATTCTATTAACTGAAGTGGTAGATACTGATAGACTTGTTTGATGGTAAAAATAATGATAATGTTATACAAGTGGCAAAGCTTGAAAATGCTGATTGTACCCAGTGTTCCTGAGCATCTGTCTGCAGCTTGTCGTGAAATGTACACGCGCTGGAAATACATTTGTAACACTAACCGCCGTTTAGCATCCTCACTAGAGTGCTAAGCTATTCCGCAATATGTTGCCTAATCAATGTTGACTGCTTTTGCCGACATCAGCAAATGACAGCATAGCGGCGACTAATCTAAAGAGACATTTTGCCTTCCAGAGATTTACAGTAAATTGAGAATTGTTTTTATTACTGAACTTAAAATTAACAATTGTAGAATTTCCCTTGAGTGACTTTTCTGTACATAAGGAGATAGATCGTTTAAATATTTGGAAGCGGCTCAGGTTCAGTGATGCTAACATTTTTCTAAGATGTCAAAATGCAGCAGTTTATACACAGACTGAAAAGAAGTAAAACTGTGGAGTTTACAGTCATTGCGTTATCTACTTGAATGGAAACGGAGGTCCGTAAATCTGGATCTGAATCATAGCGAGCATCGGATATGAGTCACGAGGCGAATCCTGGAGTTGGGTTATAGCAAATGGAAGTCGCGTTAGTGGCAATGCCAATATACTGTACAATAAAAACTTTTGTGCTGCAAGGTGTCATTGTCACATAGGTGATAAACTAGTCATCATTCCTAATTGTGAGTTTCTGACCTATTCGAAAACCTTAAAGGGGTTGCCCAGCCATTAATATTGATGACCTTTCGTCAAGATAGGTCATTAATATCTGATCAGTGGGGGTCCGACACCTGGCACCCCCGCCAATCAGCTGTTTGAAGAGAAAGCAGTGCTCATACGCGCTCTGCCTTCTTATTGTTTACCTGTTCATCGTTGCAACTGATCCCAGCACCCCTGCCGATAAGATACTGATCTATCCTGACGATAGGTCATTAATATTAACGGCTAGACAGCCCCTTTAAAAGCAAAAAAACAAAAAACAAAGTCGGTTTACTGCCTTGAACTAAAACTGTAGCTAAATTGTTAAAATCCATTAAAGGTCCTACAAAAAGTCTAGGTTTAGCCCCAGCCTTACACCCTCTCTTATGTCCTATTCTGAAAATATTCTCCTATGGATGCAAGCCCAGCAATGTCAGCACTGCGGCAGAAACCGAACAATGTGTATATTGGAAAGGCTTCTGTTTTGCATTCCGTTCTAGAATTCCATTATATTCCCTTATAACTATGTTATAACGGAACCTATAATGGAACTCAATAACGCCGAGGTGAACCCGGCCTTGCACTGTACACTACTTTTAGTTCTGCAGTGTTGACAGATTCCATTTAATCTTGAAGGTTCAGGTATTTTTTGATTATGACCCTGAGCAGAGAGAATTACTACAAAGTTCATCCCTCACTATGGAGCCTGGCATGTCCATGCACTACAACAGGCCAGTGATTTCTATGGACATTGTGTAATGCATCATTTTTCCTGCAGGGGCACTGCAGGGAAATTGAACAATCCCTGTCAGCTGGTTTCTGGCTGTCTCCATTTTATCACCAGGGGACCCTTTTGGCAAATAGGGGTTGCCTAGAATAGCTTGCATATAATTCAGATAAGCTTCTCTTGCAGAAGTGTTTGCCGCTGTTACTGTCTTGGCCAGGCCTAAAAGAAAACCTAAAATTGTCTCTTTATATAAGAACACAATCCTGTGATCCTTAACGTTAAATGAACTTTTCACAGGCCATACTCAAGAAGGCATCATTAAAGGAAATGTTTTCCTCCTGGCGTGAAAAGGCTTAATTTTTCATTAAAAGAGCAATGGCCAAGTCAATTCAGAATGTTATAAATGCCCTTAAAATCGGGAAGAAATTGAAATTTTAAACAAGTGCGCAGTCTAAGCCCAAGTGATTACAGAATGACCAGCTAGTGGTGAGGAATACCAACGCTGTATTATCCTGCAAGGCAGCAGCAGATAATGAACAGGTTAGCTGCTCAGCTCGCAGAGAGATGAGGACCTCATTTCATTCTAAGACTATATATTTCCTGCTTTTTATTTTTCTCTGGAGCCATATTACACAGCTCAGCAGCGACCTACCATCTGTCATTTCCGCTTCTTTTCTAATTTTTTTCAGCCACCACAGCATGGTATCAATCAAACGAAACCTCCTCAAAGGGTCTAAAGACCACAATGGCGACTTATTAATCAAGGCATATTCTCTATTATAGCTGCCATATTTTAGTGTAGGCTATATGTTTTGATATTAAAGGAACTAATCCTATTTCAAGGCCTTCCAATATGATTTATCTTCTTTCAAAATTAGAAGAAAAAAAAAAATCTAATCCTATTCCTAGACTATGTACAGATTCATCGTGTGCCAGGCTGCCACTTGGCACTTGCTGTCATTTGTATCTCAGAGCATTTCCATGTTACCAATGGAATAAAGAAAATTGAAGGTGTCCAGACATCAACTGTGTGTTTCTCCTGGACCAGGTTACAAACCGGGAAACTGAAGTTATTAACATATCTCCTTTTACATCGTAGTCATTTTATATATGCATAAAACATAATAACATGCCAATTCATACTCGGCAAATCAGGATAGCATACAACCACTTCATAGTTGGAAAATGCCACAAACGGCCACTACAATGGCTAGGAATTTACGAGTTATAAATGTCTACTTCAATATGGTCTTGTAACGGTCTTGTTTCCTGCAGTTAGCAGAAGAATGAATGACTATAAGCAGGTTTGACTTTTGGTAATAAATATATAAATATGACGTTCGAAATAGCCCGTCAGGTTTTATATAGTTTACATATACAGTGCCTTGCAAAAGTATTCACCTCCCTTGACTTTTTTCGTGTTTTGTTACATTAACCCCCCTGGCGGTAATCCCAAGTGTGGCTCGGGGTTAACTTTCACTGCCAGAAGCGGTAACCCCGAACCACACTTGAACTGCAAAACACAGACGCGGCCGGCACTTACATAGAGAAGTCCTCGGCTATTATCTTGCGGAGCTGCAGACCGGAAGTTCGCGTCCGCGCTCCGGAAATGCAGATGCGGACAGCACACTGTGTGCTGTCCACATCCATTTCTGCCCCATTGAAAATGAATGGGTCCGCACCAGTTCCGCATAATTGCAGAATGGGTGCGGACCATTCATACTGACATCTGAACCACAAAGGTCTTTACCTGTTCCCTGCGAGTCGGGCGGCGCATGAGGCAGAACTGGGAGGGAAATTCAAATCAATAAACTGAAATACAGTACACACACAAACAGTGATGGAGTGTAATCTGTGAGGGTTTGTCCCTAGGGATCATGCTCTAGTGCCCTGCCTGCCCTTTTACTGTCATTTCTGTCTGGAAATGTTTCGGCCATGGCATCCAAAAAGTGTCAATTGAGTGCAAAAGCAGTTTAGACCAGATTAATGACAGTGACTTAGAAGTACTCGCTGAGAGAGAGGGATTCATGGGGGAATTCCTTATCCGACACTGATCAGACAAGTGACAGTGACGAATCTGCATCTCAGTGATGTGCGAACCTGGTGCCCTATTTACTGTGGTACGGGGCAGGCAGCGCCCCCAAGATTCCCGTTTATTGGAACACCTAGTACCAAAGTAGACGTTGAGCACAACAACCTATTGGCACACCTACAATTATTTCTGATCCATGAGGCAATTGAAAAAATTGCTATGGAGAGAAACCGGTACAAAGAGCAACAATCCACTACTCTGTGTCACAAGTTTTCAAGAAGCAGAAAGTGAGAACCAGTGACCAAAGATGACATTTGGTAATTTATGGGCCTAATAATACTTCAGGGAGTAGTGGGAAAACCCCTGCAGAAATGGTATTGGACCACTAATAAACCACTTGCAACTCCATTTTTTGGCACCGTCATGTCAGAATACAGATTTTCCCTGATTATGATTTTTTTTTTTCACTTCACAAAAACGAAAGAAAATTTGGGAAATATGTCAAATGATTGTAAAGAATTTCCAACAGACCTATGTGCCAGAAAGAGACATCCGCATGGATGAAAGTCTAATGGCCAAAGAGGGACGGCTCAGCTGGATACAATACATTGCATCAAAGAGCACGATTTGGCATAAAATCCTGCAAATGGTTAACTGGCTACATTTGGAATTCAGTTATATACACTGGAAAAGACACAAAATTCAATCCAAAGTACAGCGACTATGGGATGTCATCATCTTCCGTCCTCACTCATTGAACCATTGCTAAATCAGGGCTATTGTGTAACAACCGACAACTTTATATATCTCCGACTTTATGAGTTTCTTCTACAAAACAAAACCGATGCCTATGGAACCGTTAGGGCTAACCGCAGTGACATGCCATCAATGTTTGTCAATAAGAAGCTGAAAACTGGAGAAATGGTTGCCTGGCAGAAAGTCAAGCTCATGGCACTGCGTTGGCATGACAAAAAAGATGTGTGCCTATTGAGTACTGTTCATAATACCTAGACTGTTACGGTACACACGAAAGGTGGGAAAGAAGTCATAAAGTAGTAATAGACTACAATAAAACCATGGGAGGTGTCGACAGAGCCGACCAAGCAATTACATTCTACCCAGCAATGCGGAAACAGCAAAAGTAGTACTACAAGATGATCTTCAGGCATCTTCTTGAGCAATGCTTGTGGAATGCCTACATTCTGCATAGAGAAAAGAGTGACAAGCCTTTGGTTCATTCTGAGTTAATTTGGAAAGTTGCTGAACCGATCTTTGTGAATCACCAAACACCATCAATGGCTGTGAATAGACCTGGACGTCGTACTGTTAATGTTGTCAACCCGGAACTCCTGACTGGTCGTCACTTCATGGACTACATCCCACCAACCGAAAAAAAGTCAGCACCTACAAGGATGTGCGTGGTTTGTTGCTCAAAGCGAGATGATAATGGAAAGAGAATTCGAAAGGAAACCAGGTTCCATTGTCCTGATTGTGACGTCTGACTTTGTGCAGTCCCATGTTTCAAAAATTTTCACACCCTGGAGGTTTATTGAACCAATATGCAGTGTCTATTATTACAGGGACTAGTGATGTTGCACCCTTGTTTGACAAATTGCAGTGTTTTTGATTTGATTACATTATTGAGTAAAATTATATATATATTTTTTTATTATTTATTGTATTATAACTTATGATTTTGTGTTTCAAACTTTATCATACCTGGAATGTCTACTAGACTTTTGTTTAGACAGATTTAAGTGAGTAATTCCTAAGAATTACAGGCCTACAATATAAAAAAATTTCTATGCAAAACAATGTACCGCTTTGGGTACAAAATTACTAATCAGACCGCCAGGGAGGTTAAAGCCGTAAGTTCAATGTTTTGTTAATCTGAATTTCATGTGATGGATCAGAACACAATAGTCTAAGTTGGTGAAGTGAAATGAGAAAAATATATAAATAAAACAATTGTTTAGAAATGGAAAACAGAAAATTGGCATGTACGTATGTATTCACCCCCTTTGTTAGGAAGCCCATAAAAAGCTCTGGTGCAACCAATTACCTTCAGAAGTCACATAATTAGTAAAATGATGTCCACCTGTGCGCAATCTAAGTGTCACGATCTGTCATTACATATACACACCTTTTTTGAAAGGCCCCAGAGGCTGCAACACCTAAGCAAGAGGCTAGGGTTGTTGCGGGTATCGAAATTTTTCGATACTGGGCTGCGCTGCTGCGCAGTCTAGTATCTCCGAACATGAGTGCGCTGCTGTCGGCGCACTCATGTTCTCTCAGCAGCACAGGGGAGAAGGAAGCAGTGTCTCCCTCCCCCTGTGCTGCTGCTGCCGCTGCCGACAATAAACTGAGAGAGGGGCGGAGGAGGGGCAGGCACACTGTACCACCAATGATGGGACTTTACCTGGGTCCGGACTTTAAGTAGAAGGCTACATAGAGCAACGCCCAGAGATGTCCCTGCACTTACTATTATTCCTGGGTGCCGCTCCGTTCGCCCGCTTTGCCCCATTACTGTCTCCTGCTCCATATGCTAATTACTATCGGAGCAATGGGGAGGAGACATCAGCTTCTCTAGTGGCCGTTCCTTCTCCCTGGCTGTAGCGCTGTCCAAAAAAATAAATAAAAAAAAGTTCAAAAAACACACCAAATTATTAAGTATAAATCACCCCCTTTCCCAATTTCACATATAAAATATATAAACAATAAATAAACATATCGCCACGTCAAAAAAGTCCAAAATATTAAAATATTTTAAAAAATCTATGCAGTGAATGCCGGAACAGAAAAAAAATGATAAAACTGCGCGATTCGCCATTTTTTTTAAAATGCGGAATGCTCGTGGCTTTTTTTGTTTATTTTTTTGCGCGGTATCGAATATCGCAATACTTTTTTATGGTATAGAAATTGAATCAAAAATTTGGTATCGCAACAACTCTACAAGAGGCATCACTAACCAAACACTGCCATGAAGACCAAGGAACTCTCCAAACAAGTAAGGGACAATGTTGTTGAGAAGTACAGGTCAGGGTTAGGTTATAAAAAAAAATATCCAAATCTTTGATGATCCTCAGGAGCACCATCAAATGTATCATAACCAAATGGAAAGAACATTATCTGTACATAGGACGACAATAAGCCATACGCTCCATAGAATTGGGCTTTATGGCAGAGTGGCCAGAAGAAAGCCATTACTTTCAACAAAAAACGAAAAGGCACATTGTGAGTTTGCAAAATGGCATGAGGGAGACAACTTAAATGTATGGAGGAAGGTGCTCTGGTCTGATGAGACTAAAATTTTACTTTTCGGCCATAAAAGAAAACACTGGCGCAAACCCAACACATCACATCACCCAAAGAACACCATCCCCACAGTGAAACATGGTAGTGGCAGCATCATGCTGGGGGGATGTTTGTCAGCAGCCGGGACTGGGAAAGTGGTCAGAGTTGAGGGGAAGATGGATGGTGCTAAATACAGGGATATTCTTGAGCAAAATCTGTACCACTCTGTGTGTGATTTGAGGCTAGGATGGAGGTTCACCTTCCAGCAGGACAATGCCCCAAACACACTGCTAAAGCAACACTTGAGTGGTTTTGGGGGAAACATGTAAATGTGTTGGTATGGCCTAGTCAAAGCACAGATCTCAATCCAATAGAAAATCTGTGGTCAGACTTAAAGATTGCTGTTCACAAGCACAAACCATCCAACTTAAAGTAGCTGGAGAAGTTTTGCAAGGAGGAATAGGCAAAAATCCCAGTGGTAAGATGTGGCAAGCTCATAGAGACCTGTCCAAAGTGATTGCTGCAATAGGTGGCTCTACAAAGTATTGACTTTAGGGGGGGGGGGGGTGAATAGTTATGCACATTGACTTTCTGTTATTTTGTCCTATTTGTTGTTTTCTCCCCAATTAAAAAAAAATAAAAAATCTGTGGGCATGTTCTGTAAATTAAATGATGCAAATCCTCAAACAATCCATGTTAATTCCAGGTTGTGAGGCACCAAAACACAAAAAAAGTCAAAGGGGGTGAATACTTTTGCAAGGCACTGTATATAGTCGAGGGTATAGGCTGCTCATGTGGCTGTGTGGTGGCAGCATGCTCATGGCAGGTGGTAGGGTTTCCTGAAAAGGTGGGTTTTCAGGTTACCCTTGAAGGTTTGGATGTTGGAGGAGAGCCTGGTGTGTTGAGGTAAAGAGTTCCAGAGTAGGGGAGAGGCATGTGAGAAATCTTCTAGTCTATTGTGTGAAGAACAGATGAGGGGAGAAGGTCCTGTGAGGATCTGAGATTACGTATGGGGACGTATCGAGAAAGCAGGTCAGAGATGTAAGGAGGGGATCAGGTTGTGGACAGACTTATATGTAGTTGTAAGTATTTTAAACTAAATTTGCTGGGCAATGGGGAGCCAGTGAAGAGACTGGCAGAGGGGAGAAGCAGAGAAGAAATGAGGGGCAGCAGAATTGAGAATAGATTGGAGAGGAGTGAGAGTGCTCGATGGGAGGCCACACAGGGGGAATGTGCAGTAGTCCAGGCAGGAGATGAGAGCATGCACTAGTATTTTAGTTGACTCAGGGGTGATTATCCAAGGGAAGGAAGATTTTAAGACTTCATGTTATGTCTCCCATTATCAGTCCGATAGTGGTATAGTGATTGCCACACATGATAGAGGTATTTTTGTTTTCAGAAAAAAAGGAACTATTCATTCTACATCTTGCAAACTGTTTACCTGCTCAGATGCTGCTATCAGTTCTGACCCTGCAATTTTCAAAAAACGTTTTCTCCCACACAAGGCTTTATTATTAAGGGAAATCTAAAAAAGATACAACATGTCACTAAGAACCCATACTATAAGGTTAATACATTATTTATTGGTCACCGAAAACACTGTAACAAAAAAAGGTTTATTTTGTAGAACCTAATAAAAACATGAAAGCATTATTATGTTATTTATAACACACAGTCAACACTGTAAAAGTAAATCCCAAAATGTTGAAATTTCTAGTTTTTTTTTTTACCACCCAAAAATGTATAAAAGTTATTTAATTCAATATACCTAACCCAGAATGGTTTCTATAAAAATTACAAATATTCCCGCAAAATTATGCCAGTGTCTCATGCAGAAGAATACTGCTGGAAGACGGAGGAGGGGGGATAGTGGAATTTTCCTAGTCCTTTAGGTTAAAATTAGTTACATCGCTAAGGGGTTAAAGGCTAAGTACACCTTTGGGGGCAAATTTTTGCTATTATTGCATTGTATTCATTTAGAGCTAAAAATCATTTTTAAAATTGGTCTTTAAATATGGAACCCTTTTCTCTGTACAGGGCTGAGCTGCTCTAATAAAAGGATTAGAATTTTCTCTCTGCTCTGTCAGCCAGCTAATCTGACGGGCTCCTTTATCTCTGTTCTCTGACATTATAAACACTCATTATAGCTCAGTTCTTACCTTACTCATAAGAATGTGGCTTAAGTAAATGTTTATGACCTCTTAGTAAATTACGGATAAAGGTGACTGGCACAAAGTGAAAGTACAATTCACACAGCTAGACAGACAGAACAGCTTAATATTTTTTTTAATAAAGACTAATTGAAAAAAATTTTTTTATCCCAAAATAAGTAAAAATGTAATCATAAAAAAATTAATTGCCTCCGAAGGTGTACATAGCCTGGGTTATCCGACAGTTTGTAATTGATGACCTATCCTCTGAATAGATCATCAGCATCTGATTGTTGGAGATCTGACGCCTGGGATCCCAGCTGATCAGCTGTTTTGAGAAAATCCTGATTACTGTTGTGGTTGTTGCGGTCTTCTCGCTGCTTACCCTAGGCCAGTGATGTCTCGTCCATCAGTCACATGGCCTATGCACAGCTAAGGCCCATTGAAATGAATAGTATGAGTATGGTTCATTAGTTACAGACAGTTGAATAACCCCTTTAAGGCACCTGAGTTGTACACCAACTATAATCATTTAAGACATCCATTCAAATTCTACAGTGAAATGGGTATTTTTTTCCAATTTTCTGTTTTGGGGTTAAAATACCATGACGTGTCTGTTTGGTAATAAAGTACTAAAGGAACACTCCAAGCAAAACTTATATGTAATTATGCCTAGCCTATTATTAGGCTTAGGGGCCAGTGCAAAAACAGAATTTATTAAAATATCTTTTAATAAAAATATCGACATGGAAAATAAAAAATAGCCACCAAAAATTATTTAGAAATTGAAAAAAAAAAAAACAGGATTTAAACTATAGATAATTTTCTCATTACTCATTCCCTTTAAATGCTGACAGCAGGTGAATAAGGGGGAGTAGGAAAATAAAAAACTGTGATATGGACTCCTTATCTGCAGGACTACTCATTTATAACAGCAGAAAATAGTCCAAAATCGTGGTAACTCAGCTCCCCTAGCTTAATTCCGTGAGGGGTATGGTGAGTTCATGTAAAATTTAATTTTTTGTCACAAGTTAGTGGAATATGAGACTTTGTAATAAAAAAAAATTAAAAATAAAATTTTCCGCTAACTTGTGCCAAAAATGTAATATTCTAGGGACTCGCCATGCCCCTCACGGAATACCTTGGGGTGTCTTCTTTCTAAAATGGGGTCACGTGTGGGGTATTTATACTGCCCTGGCATTTTAGGGGCCCTAAAGCGTGAGAAGTAGTTTGGAATCCAAATGCGTAGAAAATGCCCTGTGAAATCGTAAAGGTGCTCTTTGGAATTTGGGCCCCTTTGCGCACCTAGGCTGCAAAAAAGTGTCACACATGTGGTATCGCCGTATTCAGGAGAAGTTGGGGAATGTGTTTTGGGGTGTCATTTATCTCACCCAGCATGGGTATATGTAAAATGACACCCCAAAACACATTCCCCAACTTCTCCTGAATACGGCGATACCACATGTGACACTTTTTTGCAGCCTAGGTGCGCAAAGGGGCCCAAATTCCAATGAGTATCTTTACGATTTCACAGGGCATTTTCTATGCATTTGGATTCCAAACTACTTCTCACGCTTTAGGGCCCCTAAAATGCCAGGGCAGTATAAATACCCCACAAGTGACCCCATTTTGGAAATAAGACACCCCAAGGTATTCCGTGAGGGGCATGGCGAGTTCCTAGAATATTTATTTTTTGTCACAAGTTAGCGGAAAATGATTTATTAATTTTTTTTATTTTTTTTCTTACAAAGTCTCATATTCCACTAACTTGTGACAAAAAATAAATTTTTACATGAACTCACCATACCCCTCACGGAATACCTTGGGGTGTCTTCTTTCCAAAATGGGGTCACTTGTGGGGTATTTATACTGCCCTGGCATTTTAGGGGCCCTAAAGCGTGAGAAGAAGTCTGGAATATAAATGTCCAAAAATTTGTGCGCATTTGGATTCCGTGAGGGGTATGGTGAGTTCATGTGAGATTTTATTTTTTGTCACAAGTTAGTGGAATATGAGACTTTGTAAGAAAAAACAAAAAAAAATATCAATTTTGAACTCGCCATGCCCCTCAAAAGTGATCTTTATAGCGCCACAGCGATTTTACGGTGTTTTTGCAGTGATCAGAAAAAAAAATAATTCTGTCACTGCGGTGGGGCGGACTGAACGCAAGTGTGCGCACAAGAAAAGGCATTTTCTATATAGTTCTGGCAATGTGCGGATCCGCAAAATGCGGAAAGCACATTGCCTGTGTCTGTGTTTTGCGGATCCGCGGTGTTCGTGTTTTGCGGATCCGCAAAACACATACGGGTGTCTGAATGGAGCCTTACAGGGGGGTGATCAATGACAGGGGGGTGATCAATGACATGGGGGTGATCACCCCCCTGTCATTGATCACCCCCCTGTAAGGCTCCATTCAGACGTCCGTATGTGTTTTGCGGATCCGCAAAACACATACGGACGTATGAATGGAGCCTTACAGGGGGGTGATTAGGGAGTCTATATGGGGTGATCAGCGGTTAATAAGGGGTTAATAAGTGACAGGGGGGGTGTAGTGTAGTGTGGTGATTGGTGCTACTTACAGAGCTGCCTGTGTCCTCTGGTGGTCGATCTAAGCAAAAGGGACCACCAGAGGACCAGGTAGCAGGTATATCAGACGCTGTTAACAAAACATATATATACATATACCTTTCAGGGGTTAAAAAAATCGCATCTACAGCCTGCCAGCGAATGATCGCCGCTGGCAGGCTGTAGATCCACTAGTTTACCTCCCGATCCTTTGAACGCACGCTCCTGTGTGTGCGCGTTCACTGGAAATCTCGCGAGATGACGCGCCGATGCGTCAAGGAGGAACAAACCGCCCGCAGGACGCATCCCTGCGGTAGGCGGTCGGGAAGCCGTTTTAAGCACAGACCTAGTTCCTGTGTAATGTCATTATGATGCCCCCAGGATTAGGTGAAGACTGGCAGGGCATCTGGCAGCTCCTGTTAATGTATTCTTCCCCCCAAAAAAGGGGGGGGGGGGTCCTGGTTGCATTCTTCATTTCTCCAAGATTTGCCGATTTGCCAACTTCCTGTTATTTTGTCATATTATTGGGCAAAATTCCATGCAAGCTGATGGGACAACCCATTTGAGACTGCGTCTTCATTGAGTTTCTATATGCCTTTGAAAATACATAAATGGTTCCATTTTCTTTTCATTTCTCTTTATAATATAGTTTATATTTATTATAGATCGTAACGTAACAGCACAAGCTAATTGACGCCTTTTTTAAATTTTCATCACATTTGTACCCTTGCAAAATGAAATGTAAATAAATGTTTAAAAAAAAAAAGCTTCTTTATTCTAAAGCTCTAATTAGTCTTCAGTAGCTGAAATCAGTTTGCTTCCTGCTGCTCCGCTCTATGTGATGTTGCACATTACGCGTGTTACCCTGTTGCTTTTTGTCTTGTAAACAAGCTGGAGTGATTGACTTGAATAGTTTTTAAGAATTGTGTTGAGATGAAATTACAGGAAATTCACTGGGACTCTTTGGAGTATTCACTCCATCTGCTGAAGTAACTCCAAAGTTTTGTAAGCATCGAAAAGTGGAAATTAGAAATCAACATGGAGTGTCAATCCGGCTGCTCTGCGTGTCTCTAATCAAGGCTGCTTGAACAATGCGGTAAAATAAAGTACAAACGGATAGACTTGACGTACAAAATTTTACATTATAGACGATTGTAACGCACCTCAGGATTTCTTTAATACTAATCTGTAAAATAAAAGAATTCTACCTAATTGCCATTTAATTGTTTTAGGTGTCTTATACATTTGCTTGAAAAGGACGTTTTTGTAAGTCTATAATTTTGACCCTGCACAAATTCCTCAAATAATACAATTCCATACAGATTTGTTAAATGGGTTGTCCAAGTGTTTAATATTGAAGGCGTTCTCTCAGGATAGGTCATCAATATCTGATCGGCAGAGATCAGACTCCTGGCACCCAGTCGGGCTAAATGCTCCACTAAGTTTTCTCTTTTTCCATTGTGTGGGTAAAGTGAAGAAGAGTTTTCCAGTTGTGTATCCTCAGAATATGTCATCATTATCTGATCGGTAGGGGTCTGACAACTGGCACCCTGCCGATCATCTGTTTTGAAAAGGCCATGGTGCTCTGTGAGCTCTGCACCCTCGTCGCAGCTTACCAGATACTACACCCTCCATTGTATAGTGGATGTGCTTGGTATCACATCTAAGCTCCATTCACTTGAATGGGACTGAGCTGTGTCTAGTTCATGTGACCAGTGAATGTGACATCACTGGCCTAAAAGGAGGGGCACCACAATCAGCTGATCGGCGGAGGTGCCAGGAGTCTGACTCTCACCGATCAGACTTTGATGACCTATCCTGAGGATAGGCTATCTATATTAAACACCCAGAAAACCAATTTAATGGATTTGGATGATTCACTTATTGATCTCCATTCTGCACCAATTTATGGTGCACCTTGCTTAATCAGGTGCAAACACAATTTTGATGTTTGATATACATATATATATATAAATTATAATATCAATTTAATAACACTTTTTACGTTCACTTTATTGAAAACATTTTTTTCTTTTATGTGAAGTATAGTCACTGTTTTTTTTTTGTTTGTTTTTTTCTTTTAAGAGTTTTACTATTCAGTAAATTAAAGTAAAGTAAAATGTAATAGTCCAATCCCGAAGGGATGGGCTACAGTATATGGGAATGAAGGGGCTACAGTATAACAAGATGCCATCTCACTAATGGAAATGGATACCACATACATTTTTCTATATGACCAACATATCTCTCACTTTTCATAAACCTGTGTGTTTGATGGCAGGAAGTGCTCATTCTTATGCAGCATGAATTTCTGTTTTTGATATAGGTGTCTATAGCCTGCCAAATCCTAGAACTTGTTTGTGAGATTACATTGAGGTTTGCGGCAGCAGCCATATTCCCTGACAATCCCACCCCCACTGGACACAGAAGTATCCTGACAACCCTTTCCCTACTGGCAACAATATTGTCCCCTGGCAACACCTCTCCCACTGGCAAGAATATTGTCTACTGACAACCCCTCCCCCACTGGCAGCAGTATTGTCTCCTGACAACCCCTCCTCCACTGGCAGCAGTATTGTCCCCTGATGACCTCTCCCCACTACAGAATAGTGCTTTTTGCCTAAAAATAACCATCGGTATTAAAAAAAAAAAATTCGAATAAACCTCTCAAAATGTCAATAAAATGCGTACGTTTTTTACTGTAAAAAAAAACCAAGTATGTTTTTGTGGTAATTTTTAGCACATCTTTGGCATTATTCAACTCCTATAAAAAGTACATGGGGTAAAAACACCTGAAAATCTGCAGTTGCAAAAAATACTAACAACGCAATGCAAAAATGCCAGGAAAAAAATGTGGTAAAAAATTGATTTTTTTGAAAAAGCATGTGATTTTAATGCAAGTCGATCACTTGCAAAACGCAATGTGATGTGTCAAAAAATAAAAACGTTAAATGATCTGCAATGCAGATTTTAAAATCCTCAGCATGTCAGTCCCACACAGGGTATTTGCACATTATCTGTAAGGCCTAGTTCAGACTTCAGTGATTTGGTCAATGGTTTGATTACCAATTTTTTATCAGTGATTGTGAACTAAAACCAGGTGTGGGTCAAAAGGTGCGGAACGACAGCAAGCGTTCCTTCCCAACAATCTGCTGTTCGCTGGTGGAGGACACTGCTGCATTTACATGCAGTGATCTCCTCCAGAGTATGGGGAGGGGCGATCACTAATGCCACCTCAGACAGAATTGTTGTTTGCCGGCAGCAGATCTTGTTTACACAGCAAGATCTTCTGCCGGCAGATGTCAATGTTTGTGCACACACAAAAATCGGATTATCGGCGGTACATTTACACCACCATATAACGTGTGTTCCTATGATTATCATTACGGATTATGAGCTGAAGGCAGAAATGGAGTCTACACAGAGATAAGGCATAATAGAAAGATTTGCAGTTTCACCTATTCTGATTTATTACTCACTTGGTTTTGGCTCAGAATCACTGATCAAACACTGACTGTGTGAAAGCGGCCTTACTGTACAACATCACAAGACTTGCATTCCATTGCTATTACTCCAGATCACTTTACTTTGCAGCTCCTTTCCATCTGCTGGAAGGTTACCATTGTCAACATGGGATGTTTGCTCAGTGATTACTTAGAGTAGACTCATCCTCTCCCACCTGCTCTCGTTTCACCCCCTCGGAAGTAATTATCTTATCTCGGTTAACAGGCTCCAGATTTGAATTACAGTATGTCAATTATATTCTAATAAATTCTTAACTAGATAAGGCATATATTGACATGCTTTTTTTGGATAACATTTGTTTAGTATTGCATTCACTTTGTTGTGAAGTCATTAAGGGGTTAAAAGTGGTTGAAAATCAGGTATGTGCATGGAAAGGATACCTTAATGCAAAAAAAATGTTTTTTCTCCAGTAGTTTAGTAAGATGTGTGTGTATTGAATTTTCATGCATAAAGGTGTCCATAGCATTTAAAGGCTAGGTACACATTTAGAGGCATTTTTTGTTTATTTGGCAAAATATTGAGCCGTTCTGTCACAAAGGGTTAACTGTTTTTCTAACTGTGTAACTGGAACTTTCACATTGTGCCGGTCATCTAAATACCCTTATCTCTAAACTGCTAAGAGGTCATAAACACTTATTTAAGTCACATTCTCACAGTAAGATAAAAACTGAGCTATAATGAGTGTTTATAAGGTCAGAGAGCAGAGATAAGGAACCCGTCTGCTCCCCAGATGACGGAAAAGACAGAAAATTCACAGGCAGCTAGTGGAGCATGTCAGTTCCATACGCAAAAAAGGATTCCATAATTGTTAATAAACACCAATTGAAAAAAATTATTATTTGATCAAAATAAGTACAATGCTTTTTACCACCCAAAAAAGTGCAAAAAAGGAAAAAATACTAAATGTGAAGGAAGCTTAAGGACTGTATAGATGATTTTGCTCATGATTTTTTTTTGTTCAGTAAAAAATGCTTTTTAAACCACTAATGATTTTTTCCCATTGTGCCTGGCTTTTTTAAGTTTTTTTTTTTCTACCATTTTTTCCCCATATAGAGAAGATATATATATTATAAAAATACCAAAAGCTTAATTATGTTTGTATTAAAAAATAATGCTCAAGACCCAGAAATGCCAGTAGTAAAAAAAAAATGCTTGTGTATCCTGTGTTTCATATTTCCCATAGACCTTCAGCTAACATCTGGAGCTGGAATTTTTACTGAAAAAAAAAAAAAATACCAGACATCAAAGGTCCAAAAAAAAAGAAAAAAAAAGTCAAGAGCATTTTTCAGCATGATCAACCCTATTACACCAGGTATACTGCCTGATAGAGTTGATCATGCTAATTAAAATGATACTTTTCTTTTGTCTGTATGTTTAACAGCTGCAGAGAGATCTGCATTTTATCCTTATGCCAATAAGCATGTTGGAGAATCAGGGGGCATGGGTGAATCCTTGGAGCACTGCTTTTATGTGCTTTGCACACTCCTCCCTCCCTTTGATTGATAGGGCTACAAATCATCATACTGAAGACAGAGGCTGACATTATGATCATGCTAACATAGGCTCTTTGAAGATATAAGATCATTTGTGGTCCAACACCCAGCACCCCCACCAATCAGGAAAAGGGTTTAGAAAAATAAGAAAATAAAATATTTTCCCTCAGAGCAAACCCCCAAATCAGAACCCCCTTCTAAATCAGACCTCAGATCAGACCCCCCAAACCAGACCTCCATTTTTCATCAGACCTTAGATCAGACCCCAAAATTAGACCCCCCCAAGCTCCATTAGCATCACATTAGCCTCAGATCAGACCCCCTCTCCCCCCAGCCTCCATCAGCCTCAGATTGGTCCCCCATTCCTTCTCACTGTCCTCAACTTGAAGCGAAACTTGAATGGAGCGGTGATCATGAGTGTGCCCTGCCCTTCTGTTCAATGTCTGACATTGCTTGGTTTCAGAATTTGACTTTATTATAAAGTAGCATGCAGTACCATCATTTTTCTTTATTTTTTTAGAACCTCTTAAGTGAAAAAGTAGAACAGATGATGGAATGGAGCTCCCGGAGATCTGTCATCCGTATGAATGGTGACAAGTTTAGAAGATTTGTGAAGGCACCACCACGTAATTATTCTGTTATTGTGATGTTCACTGCCCTTCAACCTCAGAGACAATGTTCTGTGTGTAGGTGAGTAGATGCATTTCTAAGGAATATCCTGTGTGGAGATGAGTTACAGCTATATATAGTACACATACTGTATACATCGGCATGAAAAGGTTTGAACACCCCTGGTCAAAATTATTGTTACTGTGGAACAGTTAAGCAAGTTGAAGATGAAATAATCTCCAAAAGGCATAAAGTTAAAGTTGACACATTCCCTTTGTATTTTAAGCAAAAGCAAAAGTTTGGCACCCTGCATGGTTAGTACCTAGTAGCACTCCCTTTGGAATGTATCACAGCTTGTAAACCTTTTTGTAGCCAGCCAAGAGTCTCAATTCTTGTTTGAGGGATTTTCATAAATTTTTCAGTAATTGTGACCAGAGGTGCCCAAACGTTTGCATGCCACCGTTTATGTATGTCTGTTTGCATATATTATAAAATAGATATGCCCTTAATCTGCTGCCATTAGGCATAGACCCAGTAAGGGACATTTATGAAGACTCATATGCCCAGTATAATGACTTAAAGCCCTAAATGTTACTAATTGTGTTTTATGATTTACATGGTGCTGACCATAAAACACAGCTTTGTGCCTTGCCAGCAGTCATCTTTTACATAGTAACATAGTACATAAGGCCAAAAAAAAGACATCTGTCCACCCAGTTCGGCCTGTTATCCTGCAAGTTGATCCAGAGGAAGGCAATAAAAAACAACCTGTGAGGTAGAAGACAATTTTCCCCACTTAAGGGGAAAAATATTCCTTCCCGACTACAATCGGGCAATCAGAATAACTCTCTGGATCAATGACACCTCTCTAGTAGCTATAGCCTGTAATATTATTACACTCCAGAAATACATTCAGGCCCCTCTTGAACTTACCATCACCACCTCCTCAGGCAGAGAGTTTCATAGTCTCACTGCTCTTACCATAAAGAATCCTCTTCTATGTTTGTGTACAAACCTTCTTTCCTCCAGACGCAGAGGATGTCCCCTAGTCACAGTCACAGTCCTGGGGATAAATAGATGATGGCAGAGATCTCTGTACTGACCGCTGATATATTTATACATAGTTACAGTTGCAAGAAAAAGTATATGAACTCTTTGGATTGATATGGATTTCTGCACAAATTGGTCATAAAATGTGATCTGATCTTCATCTAAGTCACAACAATAGACAATCACAGTCTGCTTAAACTAATAACACACAAATAATTAAATGTTACCATGTTTTTATTGAACACACCATGTAAACGTTCACATTGCAGGTGGAAAAAGTATGTGAACCCCTAGACTAATGACATCTCAAAGAGCTAATTGGGGTATCATTCCAAAGGGTTCACATACTTTTTCTTGTAACTGTATTAGATCTCCGATAGTTGTCTTTTTTCTAAAGTGCATAACCCTAATTTTGATCTTTCAGGGTACTGTAGTCCACCCATTCCAGTTATTACTTTAGTTGCCCTCCTCTGAACCCTCTCTAGCTCTGCTATGTCTGCCTTGTTCACAGGAGCCCAGAACTGTACACAGTACTCAATGTGTGGTCTTACTAGTGATTTGTAAAGTGGTAGGTCTATGTTCTCATCACGGGCATCTATGCCCTTTTTGAAGCAACCCATTATCTTATTGTCCTTGGCAGCAGTTCATTAAAATTCCTAGGTCCTTTTCCATGTTAGTGTTACCCAGTGTTTTACCATTTAGTATGTACGGGTGACTTGCATTATTCCTTTCCATGTGCATAACCTTACATTTGTCAGTGTTAAACCTCATCTGCCACTTCTCTGCCCAAGCCTTCAATCTATCCAGAACTATCTGTAGCCGTATACTGTCCTTTTCCGTGTCAATTACTTTGCACAGTTTAGGGTCATCTGCAAAAATTTATATTTTACTCTACAAGATCATTAATAAATATATTGAAGAGAATAGGGCCCAATACTGACGCCTGAGGTACTCCACTAGTGACAGTGACCCAATCTAATTGTTTACCGTAAATAACTACCCTCTATTTTCTATCACTGAGCCCGTTACTTACCCACATACAGACATTTTCTCCCAGTCCAAGCATTCTCATTTTATATACTAACCTTTCATGCAATACAGCGTCAAATGCTTTGGAGAAGTCCAGATATATGACATTCATCGATTCACTGCTGTCAAGTCTAGAACTTACCTCCTCATAGAAACTGATTCAATTAATTTGACATGACCTATCCCTCGTGAAGCCATGCTGATATGGTGTTATTTGCTTATTTTCATTGACGTACTTAAGATAGCATCTCTTAGATAGCATCTCTTAGAAAACCTTCAAACAGTTTACCTACGACAGATGTTAAACTTACCAGCTTATAGCACCACATTTGCTATGCACCAAGTCTGTGGAACCCTCCCTGTCAGTATAGAGTCCTTATCAGAAATAAGGGTCTGGTAATGACATTACTTAATTCCCTTAGGATACGGGGGTGTATGCCATCTGTTCCTGGCGATTTTGTCTATTTTAATCTTTTTAAGACACCACTGTACTTCTTCCTTGATCAGACAGGGCACTTTTAATGTGGAATTTACTCTTACAGCCTGCATTTCATCTGACAGTTTATTTTCCTTAGTGAATACAGTGGAGAAAAAAATATTTATTAGCTTTGCTTTCTCCTCATCGCTCTCTGCAACTCCTCCCGATTACTCTGTAAAGGGCTGACAACTTCAGATTTATACTTTATACCATTTATATAATTGAAGAACATTTTAGGGTTTGTTTTGCTCTCTTTGGCAATTAATTGCTCGGTCTCTAGTTTGGCTGCTTTTATTAGTTTTTTTTCATATTCTATTTTTTTCTTATGGTTTTTCAGTGCTTCCTTACTACCCTCCTGTTTTAGTGATTGAATTGCTTTCTTTTTGTCATTTATTGCTTTCTTTACAGTTCTTTTTATCCACATTGTTTTTTTTTCTTGTTCCTTAACCTTTTATTCCCATAAGGTATGTACCTCTCACAATTAGATTTTAGGATGTTTTTAAAAATATCCCATTTTGTGGTTGTATTTTTATTTTTGAGGACTTTTTTTCCAGTTAGTTAGGCCTATAGCCTCTCTTAGTTGGCTAAATTTTGGTATTTTTGTTCCTCCCTGAAGAAACACTCTTTTTAATGACAATTGGAAGGTTATTACTTTATGGTCACTATTTCCCAGGTGTCACATGGTGATAGAATGATATAATATCGCCATGGTGCCTTACGAAATATTCCTCCCCTTGGTGGTTTTTCTGTTTTGTTGCATTACAACCTGGAAGTAAAATTGATTTTTAGTGGGTTTGTACTATTTGAATTTTTTACACAGCATAGCCACCACTTTGAAGGTGCAAAACAATTTTTCACTGACACAAACAATAATTAAGAAAAAAAAATAATAATATTTGAAATGTAATGTACATTGGTATTCACCTCCTGAAAGTCAGTACTTTGTGGAGCCACCTTTTGTTGCACTTACAGATGCAAGTCTCTATTAGCTTAGCACATCTACACACAGGGATTTATGTCCTTTCCTCTAGTCAAAATTTCTCTAACTCCTTCAAATAAGATGTGTTCTATTGGTGTACAGCAGTCTTCGAGTCATGTCACAGATTCTCATTTGGTTTGAAGTCTGAGTCTTGACTAGGCCATACACAATTAAATGTTTCCTCTTAACCCCTTTCTATACCTTGCCGTAAATATATGGCATGGTGATTATTACCTTGATGCACCATACAGTATTTTTACGGCATGGTATCGATACGATACCGGGATTTCCATTTTTTCGATACTGGGCTGCTGCGCAGTCTAGTATCACAGGACATGAGCGCGCTGCTGTCAGCGCACTCATGTTCCCTCAGCAGCACAGGGCAGAAGGAAGCAGTCACTCCCTCCCCCTGTGCTGCTGCTGCCGCTGCCACCAATGAACGGAGAGGGGGCGGGCGCACTGCGCCACCAATGATAGGACTTTTCGTACACAGAGCGGCGCCCAGAGATGTCCCAGCACTTACCATTATTCCTGGGCGGCGCTCCGTTCGCCCGCTGTGCCCCATTACTGTCTCCTCTCCTGCTCCATATGCTAATTACTATCGGAGCAATGGGGAGGAGACATCAGCTTCTCTAGTGTCTCCTTCCCATTGCTCCGATAGTAATTAGCATATGGAGCAGGAGAGGAGACCGTAATGGGGCACTGCGGGCGAACGGAGCGGCGCCCAGGAATAATGATAAGTTCTGGGACATCTCTGGGCGCCGCTCTGTGTAGCCTGATACTTAGTCTGGACTCATATAAAGAAGTATTTAAAACATAATACAGGAGGCGGGTGCCGGCAGCAGAATCGCATTGCCGGCACCCTGCCCCTGACGGAGCTGCGGTCAGTGGCAGTTAACCCCTAAGGTGCGGCACCTGAGGGGTTAACTGCCGCTGATCTGCCAGTACCCGCCACCTGTATTAAGGGGTAATTATCATTGGTAGCACAGTGCGCCCCCCCCCTCAACCCCCCACCCCATTAAATCATTGTCACAGTGCCCCCTCCCCCAGTATTAAAATCATTGGTGGCAGTGGCCACAGGGTCCTCTCACCTCCCCCTAATTGGTGGTGCTTAGGGGGAGGTGAGAGGACAGCTTCTGATCGGAGCACCAGCAGTGTAAGCCTGGGGCTCCGATCGGTTACAATAGCAGCCAGGACGCTACTGAAGCCCTGGCTGCCATGGTAACATCCCTGATGCTGTGTGCACAGAGCACAGAGCAGCAGGGACAGTGTGAGGTCCTATTCACCCTGATAGAGCTGAATAGGACAAGGGATGAAAAAAATCCCAGGTTCTGGCCCCTAAGGGGGGAAATAGTTATTAAATAAAAAGTGTAAATAAAAAGTTTAAAAAACCCACCAAAATATTAAGTATGAATCACCCCCTTTACCAATTTCACATATAAAATGTATAAACAATAAATAAACATATTACATATCGCCACGTCAGAAAAGTCCAAACTATTAAAATATAAAAAAAAATCTATGCGGTGAACGACAGAACAGAAAAAATAAATAAAAACTGTGCGATTCGGCATTTTTTTAAATGCAGAATGCAAGTTGCTTTTTTGGTTTATTTTTTCGCGTGGTATCGAATGGTATCGAGTATCGCAATACTTTTTTATGGTATCGAAACCGAATAAAAAATTTGGTATCGCAACAACTCTAGTGCACAGTCTGTAGCAACCATGGCGTCTAAGGGGTTTATAGTGGGAGAGGGCTTCCTTTCTGCCTAATTTGGCCCAAGTGACACTATTGCAGGGACTTGATTGTTGCCAAGGCCTTAAAAGTCCTTAGAGCCTGCCATGGACGCAAAGCTCTCAAGACGTGCCAGAGGCAGGGTCTGATTGGGCCAGGTATTTGTGCAAAACTGACATTACAATACACTGCAGTAGATGACTACTGCAGTATATTGTACCAGTGATAGGGTTTTGTATTTTGTATCCCCAAATGGGATCAAAAAATCATATCCACCCCAAAATGGTGCTAATAAAAACCCCAGCTTGTCCCGCAAAAAACAAACCCTCGCACAGCTCTGTTGACAGAAAAATAAAAAAGTTATGAGTTTTGGTTGTGGCGATGCAAAAAAATTATTATATTTTATAAAAAAGTTATTTTTGGATGAAAAAGTAGCAAAACATGAAATAAACTTATATAAATTTGCCATCTCCATATTTGTATCGACCCCCCCCCCCTCCCAGAATAAGGTTATCATATATCATATATACCGCATGGTGAACCCCATAAAATAAAAAAACAGAATTAAAATTTTTACCCATCTCATCTTCCCTAAAAATGACATTAAAAGGGATTAGAAAAATCTTATGTACCCCAAAATGGTACCACTAAAAACTTCAGCCAGTGCCTCAAAAACAAGCACCTGTACAACTTTGTTGACAGAAAAATAAAAATATTATGGAAGTTGATATATGGCGATACAAAATACAACTGATAAAATCACTTTTTTTATTAAAAAGAATAGTAAAACATGAAAAACTATATGGATCTGGCATCACCATAATTTTGTCCAGTGGCAGAACAAAGCTATATCATTTATAAATTGCAACAGATTGCCCCTCAAAATAACAACCCATCACAGTATGATTACATTTGGGGTATTTCCGCATTCCGGAACAATTGCATAATAAACGGATGCGTTTTCTCAGTTTAAGGCCTCATGCACACGACCGTGCTCTTTTTTGCGGTCCGCAAACCGTGGATCCGCAAAAAACGAAAGCCACCCGTGTGCCTTCCGCAATTTGCGGAACGGAACGGGCGGCCGTCAATATAATGCCTATTCTTGTCCGCAAAGCGCGGACAAGAATAGGACATGTTATATTTTTTTAGCGGGGCAACGGATGCGGACAGCACACTGAGTGCTGTCCGCATCTTTTGCGGCCCCATTGAAGTGAATGTGTCCGCATCCGAGCCGCCAAAACGACGGCTCGAATGCGGACCCAAACAACGGTCGTGTGCATTAAGCCTTACCCTTGCAAAAATTTAAGATTTGATGCCAATGCACTGTAGTACAACTGTGAGTACACCAAACACTTCACTGTAGCCCCAGATCACCCCCCTGCACCCCAATTAACCCTTTGATCACCTCTTTGATCGCCCCTGTCAATCACTAGTGAAAGGAAAAAAAGTGATCAGTGTAAACTGTCACTTTTTTTTTTTCACTAGTATTGGCTGTTAGGTTTTAGGGATAGTTTAGGCCCCTTGGTTAGGTAGTTTAGCGTGAGTTAGCGCCCAGCCCACCGCACCGCAGTCACTTATTCGCTGTTTAGCGTATCGCTAATCAGCATTTGTACTTTTATAGTATCTGTAAGTGATCAAAACTATATTATAGTATTAGTGTCACCTTAGCTCGCCCTCCACCCAAAACGCAGTGTTTGCCCGATCAGGCCTGATCGGTCGCCCACACGTGCGTTCACCCACGCCCACCCCACCGCAGTGACAAAAAATATATATTTTTTTGATCACTGCACATTCATTTTACACGCTCTGCGGCGATAAAAAAAATCAGTTTTGATATTTTTTATCAACCGCAGCGGCCTCCGGTACTTCGCTAGCCTCCCCTTTGTAAGACAGGCTTGCTTTTTTTCTTGGGTAGTCTCAGGGAATACCCCTAAATTTAGTAGTCCAAAATGTCAAACAGGGGGTATTCTTCTGAAGAGGCCTACAGGATTCTGACCCAGTCGGATGAGGAGTGGGAACCCTCATCTGACGAATCTAGCGGGTCAGAATATGAACCTGTGGAAAGCAGTGGCTCTCTGACCCAAAGTTCGGACGAGGAGGTTGAGGTCCCTGGAAGCACCAGGCGTACCCGGCCCGTGTCGCTAGACCACAGGTTACGCAGGATCCGCTTCAAGAGCACCAGAGTGGGGCTGTCGCTGCCGGATCACGTGGTGAGGCATACACCAGCAGCGCAGCCCTCCCTGGACCTAGTACCAGCACTGCCGTACAACATGGTGACGTGGCGAGCACCAGAAGGGCAGTTGAAGCTGGTACGGTGGCACGTGCACTAGTTCCCCCGTCGCAGCCACCGCACAGATAGGCCCGTAGAGCCCCTAGAGTCCCTGAGGTGCTGGCAAACCCTGATTGGCAGTCACCAACTTCAGCCGCACCATTAGTTCCCCCTTTCACCGCCCAGTCTGGAGTTCGGGTTGAGACGGCTCAAATCGGTTCGGCCCTGGTATTTTTTGAGCTGTTCTTGACTGCGGAGCTCTTAGACTTAGTCGTGGCAGAGACAAACCGGTATGCCACACAATTTATATCCGCCAACCCGGGAAGCTATTATGCCCAGCCTTTCCGGTGGAAACCAGTCTAAGTTTCCGAGCTTAAATTTTTTTTGGGCCTTCTCCTCAACATGGGTCTAACTAAAAAGCATAAATTGCGGTCATATTGGTCCACGAACCCGATTCATCACATGCCCATATTCTCTGCTGCTATGTCCAGGGCACGTTTTGAGACCATCCTGCGTTTCCTGCACTTTAGCGACAACACCACCTCCCGTCCCAGAGGCCACCCAGCTTTTGACCGGCTCCACAAAATTCGGCCCCTCATAGACCATTTCAACCAGAAATTTGCAGATTTGTATACCCCCGAGCAAAACATCTGCGTAGAAGAGTCCCTAATACATTTTACCGGGCGCCTTGGCTTCAAACAATACATCCCAAGCAAGCGTGCCCGGTATGGGGTCAAATTGTATAAGCTCTGTGAAAGGGCCACATGCTATACCCACAAATTTCGGATCTATGAGGGAAAAGATCAGACCCTGGAGCCGGTCGGTTGCCCTGACTACCTGGGGAGAAGTGGGAAGACAGTCTGGGACTTGGTGTCACCCTTATTCGGCAAGGGGTACCATCTTTATGTGGACAATTTCTACACAAGTGTGGCCCTCTTTAGGCATTTGTTTCTAGAACGGATTTGCGCCTGTGGCACCGCGCGAACTAGTCGCGTGGGCTTCCCCCAACGGCTTGTAACCACCCGTCTTGCAAGGGGGGAGAGGGCTGCCTTGTGTAACGAAGAACTGCTCGCGGTGAAATGGAGAGACAAGCGTGACGTTTACATGCTCTCCTCCATTCACGCAGACACGACAATCCAAATTGAGCGAGCAACCCGTGTCATTGAAAAGCCCCTCTGTGTCCACGACTATAATGCGCTCATGGGAGGGGTGGACTTCAATGACCAGATGTTGTCTCCGTATTTAGTTTCCCGCAGAACCAGACGCTGGTATAAGAAGGTGTCTGTATATTTAATTCAATTGGCGCTGTATAATAGTTTTGTTCTCTACAGTAAGGCTGGGAGAACACGATCCTTCCTCAAATTCCAGGAAGAGATCATCGAGAACCTCCTTTATCCAGGAGGTTCCGTGGCCCCATCCACCAGTGAAGTTAGCCGTCTACACGAGCGACATTTCCCCAGTGTCGTTCCTGGTACCTCAATCCAACCGTCACCCCGAAAAAGATGTCGTGTCTGTAGCAGGAGTGGAATAAGGCGTGACACCCGCTATTTCTGTCCTGACTGTCCTGACCACCCTGCCCTATGCTTTGGTGAGTGTTTCCGGAAGTACCACACACAGGTACACCTAGCATAGGGATTGCATCTCACAGGACAGGCACACAGGGCTATTAGGGCCCTTACACTCACAGCTGCTGCAAACCTCTCCTTTCACCTGGGATAAAGTGCATAACGTACTTCGCCACATCTTTGGGCGATTTGCGCTTTGCACATTGTCCCATGGGGAAGGAGAGGTTTGTTCTATAAAGGTAAAAAAAACTAAACAAAAAAAAAAATACCGGTAAGTAAAAAGGTTAATGTTCAGTTAAAAAAGTTAAAAAAAAGTTAAATATGTTCTGTTCAAAAGTTAATAAATTTATTGCGTTGCGGCCTGGTTTTTTCTTTTTTGTTTTGTTTTTTTTTACCTTCCAGGTGGACCAACCGATCGACTAGCTGCAGCACTGATGTGCATTCGGACAGAAGCATTGCGCTGCTGTCAGATTACACGCAAGTCGGTGTATGCGGCGCTGCAAGACGAGATTTCTCCTCTGCAGTAAAAGATACGTTTGCCGAGGCATATGAGCTGAGGAGGTGGCGGTGTTCATATACTTTGGCAAACACTTTGTATATATAAAAAAAAAATCCCGGCAATGATTTATTCATCCACATCGATTGATGTGAATGGAGAAATCTGGTTTGCCAGGGCATATGAGCTAAGTGGGTATGGATGTTAGGCGGAGCTCCTATGTCCTGGCAGACGCCTTTTTTTGGCAGAGATTTTTTCATCCACATTGATCGATGCGAATGAAGAAATCTGTGCCGTTCATTTTTTTCTTTCAGCCCAGAGGCTGAACGGAAAAAAAAAATCTTATTACCCGTATGCTCAATATAAGGAGAATAGCAGAAACTCCTAATGCTGGGCATACATGTAATGATTGCGGAGACCCTCAAATGCCAGGGCAGTACAAACACCCCACAAATAACACCATTTTGGAAAGAAGACACCCCAAGGTATTCGCTGAGGGGCATATTGAGTCCATGAAAGATTGAAATTTTTGTCCCAAGTTAGCGGAAAGGGAGACTTTGTGAGAAAAAAATCAAAAAAATCAATTTCCGCTAACTTGTGCCAAATTTTTTTTTTTTCTATGAACTCGCCATGCCCCTCATTGAATACCTTGGGGTGTCTTCTTTCCAAAATGGGGTCACATGTGGGGTATTTATACTGCCCTGGCATTTTAGGGGCCCCAAAGCGTGAGAAGAAGTCTGGTATCCAAATGTCTAAAAATGCCCTCCTAAAAGGAATTTGGGCCCCTTTGCCCACCTAGGCTGCAAAAAAGTGTCACACATGTGGTATCTCCGTATTCAGGAGAAGTTGTGGAATGTGTTTTGGGGTGTCATTTTACATATACCCATGCTGGGTGAGATAAATATCTTGGCAAAATACAACTTTTCCCATTTTTTTATACAAAGTTGGCATTTGACCAAGATATTTATCTCACCCAGCATGGGTATATGTAAAAAGACACCCCAAAACACATTCCCCAACTTCTCCTGAATACAGAGATACCAGATGTGTGACACTTTTTTGCAGCCTAGGTGGACAAAGGGGCCCATATTCCAAAGAGCACCTTTCGGATTTCACTGGTCATTTTTTACAGAATTTGATTTCAAACTCCTTACCACACATTTGGGCCCCTAGAATGCCAGGGCAGTATAACTACCCCACAAGTGACCCCATTTTGGAAAGAAGAGACCCCAAGGTATTTCGTGATGGGCATAGTGAGTTCATAGAACTTTTTATTTTGTGTCACAAGTTAGTGGAATATGAGACTTTGTAAGAAAAAATAAATAAAAAAATCATAATTTTCCGCTAACTTGTGACAAAAAATAAAAAGTTCTATGAACTCACTATGCCCATCAGCGAATACCTTAGGGTGTCTACTTTCTGAAATGGGGTCATTTGTGGGGTGTTTGTACTGTCTGGGCATTTTAGAACCTCAGGAAACATGACAGGTGCTCAGAAAGTCAGAGCTGCTTCATAAAGCGGAAATTCACATTTTTGTACCATAGTTTGTAAACGCTATAACTTTTACCCAAACCATTTTTTTTTTTTACCCAAACATTTTTTTTTTATTAAAGACATGTAGAACAATAAATTTAGAGAAAAATTTATATATGGATGTCGTTTTTTTTGCAAAATTTTACACCTGAAAGTGAAAAATGTAATTTTTTTGCAAAAAAATCGTTAAATTTCGATTAATAACAAAAAAAGTAAAAATGTCAGCAGCAATGAAATACCACCAAATGAAAGCTCTATTAGTGAGAAGAAAAGGAGGTAAAATTCATTTGGGTGGTAAGTTGCATGACCGAGCAATAAACGGTGAAAGTAGTGTAGGTCAGAAGTGTAAAAAGTGGCCTGGTCTTTCAGGGTGTTTAAGCACTGGGGGTTGAGGTGGTTAAAACGACTCGCCATTAGTGTTGAGCGAACTTGTGTTTTAAGTTTGGTGTCCAAAGTGCGGGTTATCGAAGAATCCCGTGATGAATTCAGCTACCACGACCATATGTTATGGTCCATGGTAGCGGAATACATAACTGGATTCTTCCATAACCCGACGCCGAACTTAAAGGGAACCTGTCACCTCCATAATCCATCCCAAGCCGCCAGCAGTACCTGACAGTAGCGAGCAGCGTGTTTCCGACGATAATTTTCTTCCTGAATTACAATGCGGCAAAGCTCAGAAAACGTTCTTTTATCCCCTGCCGGCGCGCTTCTCTAGTCATGCTAGAGGATAGGGGGATAAAAGAAAGTTTTCTGCGCTTTAGCCGCATCTGCCTTCGGGAAGAAAATTATCGTTGGAAACACTGCTGGCCGCTTGGGATGGTTTTTGGAGGTGACAGGTTCCCTTTAAAACACAAGTTCGCTCAACACTACTCGCCATCTTGTAAAGTTAGGCTGCCAGTTAAGTAAGGAAATTAGCACCAGGTGCCGGATTAACCCTAATAACTGGACGGTATCTGAAAATCTCAGTTTTTATACTGTGCTTCAGAATATATAACCCATGAAATATGCTTAAAATACTGCTAATTTACTCCTATTTGGATAATATCAAATATGTGTACGCAGTGACCTAGACATTTAGTAAATTGTATGTACTCTAATTTTTATCTCTAGTGTGTGTGTGTGTGTGTATATACAGTCTATATTGTGTGTGTGTGTATGTGTGTGTGTATATATATATATATATATATATATATATATATATATATATATATATATATATATGTAGAGAAAGCAGGACTGCACTCCAAGTAGTGATGAAAGCAAAAAGTTTTTATTCACCCATGATATGGCAAATCTTGCAACGTTTCAGCTCACACGAGCCTTCCTCAAGCTTGAGGAAGGCTCGTGTGAGCTGAAACGTTGCAAGATTTGCCATATCATGGGTGAATAAAAACTTTTTGCTTTCATCACTACTTGGAGTGCAGTCCTGCTTTCTCTACTTATACCATTGGGGATTGCCGTTACCCCATTTTGGACCTTGCACCCATATCCTGGCTGGTGCTCCCGTTGGACTTTTTCTTTTTTGTATATATATATATATGAGCCGAAACGTCGCTTTTGCCACCTTATGGGTGAATAAAAACTAACTTCTTTGAAGAAATGCTTGGAGTGCAGTCCGATTTTTTGTCTTCTATATATATATATATATATATATATATATATATATATATATATATATATATATATATATATACACTGCTCAAAAAAATAAAGGGAACACTTAAATAACACAATGTAACTCCAAGTCAATCACACTTCCGTGAAATCAAACTGTCCACTTAGGAAGCAACACTGAGTGACAATCAATTTCACATGCTGTTGTGCAAATGGGATAGACAACAGGTGGAAATTATAGGCAATTAGCAAGACATCCCCAATAAAGGAGTGGTTCTGCAGGTGGTGACCACAGACCACTTCTCAGTTCCTATGCTTCCTGGCTGATGTTTTGGTCACTTTTGAATGCTGGCGGTGCTTTCACTCTAGTGGTAGCATGAGACGGAGTCTACAACCCACACAAGTGGCTCAGGTAGTGCAGCTTATCCAGGATGGCACATCAATGCGAGCTGTGGCAAGAAGGTTTGCTGTGTCTGTCAGCGTAGTGTCCAGAGCATGGAGGCACTACCAGGAGACAGGCCAGTACATCAGGAGACGTGGAGGAGGCCGTAGGAGGGCAACAACCCAGCAGCAGGACCGCTACCTCCGCCTTTGTGCAAGGAGGAACAGGAGGAGCACTGCCAGAGCCCTGCAAAATGACCTCCAGCAGGCCACAAATGTGCATGTGTCTGCTCAAACGGTCAGAAACAGACTCCATGAGGGTGATATGAGGGCCCGACGTCCACAGGGGGGGGGTTGTGCTTACAGCCCAACACCGTGCAGGACGTTTGGCATTTGCCAGAGAACACCAAGATTGGCAAATTCGCCACTGGCGCCCTGTGCTCTTCACAGATGAAAGCAGGTTCACACTGAGCACATGTGACAGACGTGACAGAGTCTTGAGACGCCGTGGAGAACGTTGTGCTGCCTGCAACATCCTCCAGCATGACTGGTTTGGCATTGGGTCAGTAATGGTTTGGGGTGGCATTTCTTTGTAGGGCCGCACAGCCCTCCATGTGCTCGCCAGAGGTAGCCTGACTGCCATTAGGTACCGAGATGAGATCCTCAGACCCCTTGTGAGACCATATGCTGGTGCGGTTGGCCCTGGGTTCCTCCTAATGCAAGACAATGCTAGACCTCATGTGGCTGGAGTGTGTCAGCAGTTCCTGCAAGACGAAGGCATTGATGCTATGGACTGGCCCGCCCGTTCCCCAGACCTGAATCCAATTGAGCACATCTGGGACATCATGTCTCGCTCTATCCACCAACGTCACGTTGCACCACAGACTGTCCAGGAGTTGGCAGATGCTTTAGTCCAGGTCTGGGAGGAGATCCCTCAGGAGACCGTCCGCCACCTCATCAGAAGCATGCACAGGCGTTGTAGGGAGGTCATACAGGCACGTGGAGGCCACACACACTACTGAGCCTCATTTTGACTTGTTTTAAGGACATTACATCAAAGTTGGATCAGCCTGTAGTGTGTTTTTCCACTTTAATTTTGAGTGTGACTCCAAATCCAGACCTCCATGGGTTTAAAAATTTGATTTCCATTTTTTTTTTGGTGTGATTTTGTTGTTAGCACATTCAACTATGTAAAGAACAAAGTATTTCTGAAGAATATTTAATTAACTCAGATCTAGGATGTGTTATTTTTGTGTTCCTTATTTTTTTGAGCAGTGTGTGTATGTATGTATATGTATATATGTATATATATATATAACACAAAGAAATAGCAGCAGCACTACTTTGCAGATGAAGCCGGGTGCAAAAATCCTCTGACCTTAGGCTGTTGGGTCAAATTGTTGTAGATTTTTCAAAGAAGAGGCAGCACTCCAGGATACGGTGAAAAAACGACCCTCTTTATTTCCCCTGTGCAACGTTTCAACTCCCCATTGCAGTCTTTCTCAAGCATAACAGTGGTGTCACAGCATTTACATTTATACCCACAATGCTTAGTGGGTCAATTAACACAGTAATTGACAACAATACAGTCAAATCAAATATAAAAACATGAATTACAATAGAATATTTTCATGATCATAGGTGTAACATGTATGCCGATCACAATCTTTACATACATCGTGCAAATTCATAAAAATCACAAATCAATAGACAATGCCAAGTGCATAAAGTGCCTTGTGCTTTGTGCCCAATTATAGTGATCACCTGTGTATATTAATTACGCGGTACGAAGCCGCATGGTTAAAAAAACTTACATAGTGGAGTGTAACGATGGCAGGCATCTCGGCGTCCCTGTAGCCTCACCGCGCATGCCCGGTATCCTGGATACCGATGTACACAATGGGAAGACGCAACCGGAAGTGACGTCAAACCCGATGCGCACACCAGCATCCCAGCGCCAACCTCACAGCATGACGGAATGGAGGGCAGCATCTCCCTGTCCGGCCTCCCGATCACATGACTTTGTCACGTGAATCGTTGCCTGGCAACCAGGAAGCGCTTACCCTCAACACCACGCCACCTCCGGGGTCGATCAGAGCACGGCCGTGAAAGCTATATCAGGGACAAATTAGTTGGAGAATGATAAGGTCATGCACACTATTCTCATGGTTATAGTAAAAAACTGAAGTATAAAGATATATAGAACAGGATATCAAATCGTGAATATCGGAGGATTGTACTCCTTAAAGGGGACAACACATATATATATTATTTTATTTTGTTTTTTTGGAGAAAGGGGGATATGGTCCATAAGGATGAACCACACAAGTGACCATCCCCATAAACCCGAAGGCCCGCGGGGTGCAAAGTGTTGTCCACACCCCGCATCCCCACCCACCTTCTTCTACCCTCCATACATCTCCTATAACCATGACTTCCTCCATTCACGACTTATCCATTTTTTCTTTCAATGTGATGCCATGATTCAATTGTGTGCCCCATTCTCCCATTCCAAACTTATGCCGCCAAGGCGACCGCCATCATTCTCTTCCACCATGGAAATAACTTGAAGAGTAAATATATCCCTTTAGGATCCGAATAGTCCTAAAAAGAGAATAAAAAGAATAAGTACATATAATAATTTAAATTTTGACACCAAAGGTGGTCACATAATCAATTTGGCGGACTGAAACCCCACACAGGCGCAATAGGACCCAGTTTACATGATATTCCACTTAAAGTCCACATTTAGACCCTTAGGTTTGAGTGACTGTAGGCGATGTATCCACCGCAGTTCCCGTTGCTTAAGGGTCACTGTACGGTCGCCACCTCGTCTACCCCTCTGAACCTGGTCTATAATCATACACTTAAGGTCTTTATCAGTATGGCCATATTCCACAAAGTGTTTAAGGACCGGTAGGTCCAATCTTTTGCGTCTTATCGAGAACCGGTGGTTATTTAACCGCGTTTTCATGTCACATGTGGTCTCCCCCACATAGAGGAGACCACATGGACATTTCAACATGTAAATAACAAACGTGCTATCACACGTCAAATAATGACGAATGTCATATTGTGCTCCAGTTTCCGGATGTGTAAAGACATTACCCTTGATCATATAAGTGCAGTTCACACATGAAAGGCACGGGAAACATCCCGTCCTCCTTGCACCAAGAAATGTCTGCACCTTCTTTTTAATAGGGACATCGGCTCTCACTAATCTGTCTCTCAGGTTAGTGGGCCGTCTATACGATAAGAGAGGAGGTCTCATTAATTTCTCAATCTTAGGGAAATTACTCTGTAGGATAGGCCAGTGTTTTTTTTAAAATACCAGCTATATCCTTACTTTGTTCAGAGTAAGTTGTTACAAACGGGATCTGTTCAAATTTTGGTCTTCTCTCTTCCTCCTCCTGTGGGTACTGAATTCTCTCCAGATGTCTCACTAGATTTTTTTGCGGGTACCCCCTCTGTCTAAACTTCTTAACCATTTCTCCATACCTGACAGGTAAGTTTTTTTGCATACGTGGGGGCCACATTGGACCCCATTGCGGTCCCACGCAATTGCAGAAAAAACTGCTCCCCAAACATAAAATAATTATGTCTCAGGACCAGATTCAAAAGTTGAATAATGAAATCCCAACACACACCTGAGTAGTCACTATGTTCCAAACATCTCCTAACCGCATTAACTCCCCGCTCGTGGTCTATGGAGGTATAAAGACTGGTGACATCAAAAGATGCCACCAAACATCCATAGGGCACTTTTACTGAGGCAATCTTTTCCAAGAAATCCTCAGTGTCCCTTATATAGGACTTTGTATTGATTGCATAAGTGCGGAGTAAGCGGTCCAAAAAAATTGAAACATGAGAGCAGATCGAATCAATGCCCGACACAATGGGTCTCCCAGGGGGATTCGTCAGGGACTTGTGTATTTTTGGCAATACGTAAATCATTGGTGTACGTGGATTCTCAATGAGCAAAAAATTGTACACACCCTCATCAATGATCCCATGATCACGTGCCAAATCCAAGACATTTTTGATTTTTTTTGATATACTCAAATTTTGGGTCCCCTGGCAGTTCCCTGTAGACATTCTGGTCATTCAGCTGTCTCCTTATTTCACCCATATACCAGGACGTGTCCATGACAAGATTACGCAGAGAGAGGCCAAACAAGTTATAAGAGCTTCCAAAGCACAGGCAGAAGAGAAATTAGCTCAGTCAGGGAAAAAAGGCGAGAAGGCATTCTTCAGATACATAAATGAAAAAAGGAAACTAAAACAAGGAATTACCTAATTAAAAACAAAAGAAGGAAGGTATATAGAAGAAGATAAAGAACTAGCTGACTGCCTCAATGAATATTTCTGTTCAGTTTTTACAAAGGAAAATGAAGGAGAAGGACCTCAGTTAGGAAAGAAGACTAATGAATCTTTTGATGCATGTGTCTTTACAGAGGAAGAGGTTCTAAGTCAGCTGTCTAAAATTAATACAAATAAGTCACAGGGGCCTGATGGGATACACCCAAAGCTATTAAAAGAGCTCAGCGGTGAACTAGCAAAACCATTAACAGATTTATTTAACCAATCGCTGGCAACAGGAGTCGTCCCAGAAGATTGGAAATTAGCAAATGTTGTGCCCATTCACAAGAAAGGTAGTAGGGAGGAATCGGGCAACTATAGGCCAGTAAGCCTGACATCAATAGTGGGGAAATTAATGGAAACCATACTTAAGGAGAGGATTGTGGAACATCTAAAATCCCATGGATTGAAAGATGAAAAACAGCATGGGTTTACTTCAGGGAGATCATGTCAAACTAATCTTATTGATTTTTTCGATTGGGTGACTAAAATAATAGATGGAGGAGGTGCAGTAGACATCGCTTATCTAGACTTTAGTAAGGCTTTTGATACTGTCCCACATAGAAAGCTTATCAATAAAGTGTAGTCTTTGGGCTTGGACTCCCATATTGTTGAATGGATTAGGCAGTGGCTGAGGGACAGGCAACAGAGGGTTGTAGTCAATGGAGTATATTCAGACCAAGGTCTTGTTACCAGTGGGGTACCTCAGGGATCTGTTCTGGGACCCATATTGTTTAATATCTTTATCAGCGAAATTGCAGAAGGCCTCGATGGTAAGGTGTGTCTTTTTGCTGATGACACAAAGATTTGTAACAGGGTTGATGTTCCTGGAGGGATACACCAAATGGAAAAGGACTTAGGAAAACTAGAGGAATGGTCAAAAATATGACAACTAAAATTTAATGTTGATAAGTGCAAGATAATGCACCTGGGACGTAAAAACCCAAGAGCAGAATATAAAATCAGTGATACAGTCCTAACCTCAGTATCTGAGGAAAGGGATTTAGGGGTCATTATTTCAGAAGACTTAAAGGTAGGCAGACAATGTCATAGAGCAGCAGGAAATGCTAGCAGAATGCTTGGGTGTATAGGGAGAGGAATTACCAGTAGAAAGAGGGAGGTGCTCATGCCGCTCTACAGAGCACTAGTGAGACCTTATTTGGAGTATTGTGCTCAGTACTGGAGACCATATCTCCAGAAGGATATTGATACTTTGGAGAGAGTTCAGAGAAGAGCTACTAAACTGGTACATGGATTGCAGGATAAAACTTACCAGGAAAGATTAAAGGACCTTAACATGTATAGCTTGGAAGAAAGACGAGACAGAGGGGATATGATAGAAACTTTTAAATACATAAAGGGAATCAACAAGGTAAAAGAGGAGAGAATATTTAAAAGAAGAAAAACTGCTACAAGAGGACATAGTTTTAAATTAGAGGGGCAAAGGTTTAAAAGTAATATCAGGAAGTATTACTTTACTGAGAGAGTAGTGGATGCATGTAATGGCCTTCCTGCAGAAGTGGTAGCTGCAAATACAGTGGAGGAGTTTAAGCATGCATGGGATAGGCATAAGGCCATCCTTCATATAAGATAGGGCCAGGGGCTATCCATAGTATTTAGTATATTGGGCAGACTGGATGGGCCAAATGGTTCTTATCTGCCGACACATTCTATGTTTCTATGTATTAAGTAGTGACTGTAGTGCCGTTTTAGTTTTCAGATGTCTCTCCTCCACTTCCACTAGTTCTTGTTGCAAAAACTCTAGATTAAGCAGTATGATATCAAAAGCGTATTTGTTTGATATTTGCACAAACTTTAGTGCGCATGCTGAGCCGCCAGGGAATAGATTGGGGTTCAGCTGTGAATATATATATATATATATATATATATATATATATATATACACTGCTCAAAAAAATAAAGGGAACACAAAAATAACACATCCTAGATCTGAATTAATTAAATATTATTTTGAAATACTTTGTTCTTTACATAGTTGAATGTGCTGACAACAAAATCACACAAAAATAAAAAAATTGAAATCAAAATTTTCAACCCATGGAGGTCTGGATTTTGAGTCACCCTCAAAATTAAAGTGGAAAAACACACTACAGGCTGATCCAACTTTGATGTAATGTCCTTAAAACAAGTCAAAATGAGGCTCAGTAGTGTGTGTGGCCTCCACGTGCCTGTATGACCTCCCTACAACGCCTGTGCATGCTCCTGATGAGGTGGCAGACGGTCTCCTGAGGGATCTCCTCCCAGACCTGGACTAAAGCATCTGCCAACTCCTGGACAGTCTGTGGTGCAACGTGACGTTGGTGGATAGAGCGAGACATGATGTCCCAGATGTGCTCAATTGGATTCAGGTCTGGGGAACGGGCAGGACAGTCCATAGCATCAATGCCTTCAGCTTGCAGGAACTGCTGACACACTCCAACCACATGAGGTCTAGCATTGTCTTGCATTAGGAGGAACCCAGGGCCAACCGCACCAGCATATGGTCTCACAAGGGGTCTGAGGATCTCCTCTCGGTACCTAATGGCAGTCAGGCTACCTCTGGCGAGCACATGGAGGGCTGTGCAGCCCTCCAAAGAAATGCCACCCCACACCATTACTGACCCAATGCCAAACCGGTCATGCTGGAGGATGTTGCAGGCAGCACAATGTTCTCCACGGCGTCTCAAGACTGTCACGTCTGTCACATGTGCTGAGTGTGAACCTGCTTTCATCTGTGAAGAGCACAGGGCGCCAGTGGCGAATTTGCCAATATTGGTGTTCTCTGGAAAATGCCAAACGTCCTGTACGGTGTTGGGCTGTAAGCACAACCCCCACCTGTGGACGTCGGGCCCTCATATCACCCTCATGGAGTCTGTTTCTGACCGTTTGAGCAGACACATGCACATTTGTGGCCTGCTGGAGGTCATTTTGCAGGGCTCTGGCAGTGCTCCTCCTTTTCCTCCTTGCACAAAGGCGGAGGTAGCGGTCCTGCTGCTGGGTTGTTGCCCTCCTACGGCCTCCTCCACGTCTCCTGATGTACTGGCCTGTCTCCTGGTAGTGCCTCCATGCTCTGGACACTACGCTGACAGACACAGCAAACCTTCTTGCCACAGCTCGCATTGATGTGCCATCCTGGATAAGCTGCACTACCTGAGCCACTTGTGTGGGTTGTAGACTCCATCTCATGCTACCACTAGAGTGAAAGCACCGTGAGCATTCAAAAGTGACCAAAACATCAGCCAGGAAGCATAGGAACTGAGAAGTGATCTGTGGTCACCACCTGCAGAACCACCCCTTTATTGGGGGTGTCTTGCTAATTGCCTATAATTTCCACCTGTTGTCTATCCCATTTGCACAACAGCATGTAAAATTGATTGTCACTCAGTGTTGCTTCCTAAGTGGACAGTTTGATTTCACAGAAGTGTGATTGACTTGGAGTTACATTGTGTTGTTTAAGTGTTCCCTTTATTTTTTTGAGCAGTGTGTGTATATGTATATATATATATATATATATATATATATATATATATATATATATATATATGTGTGTGTGTATGTATGTGTATATATATATATATATATATATATATATATAATGAAAAGGTTGGCAGCAACGGCAATAAATAAGAAAAGAAAAAAAGTGGGTACTAAGTCCTGGGGCATAGGCTAATAGCCCAGAAAATAAAATAGAAAAATGGACAGCACTCCAAAGGCTATAAAACAGTAAAAAGTTTATTCACCTATGTGGAACAAAACAGCAGCGACGTTTCGGCTCATCCATAGAGCCTTTCTCAAGCTTGAGTGCTATCCATTATATATATCTCATATCGTGTATCATTTTTATATCTCTGCACTTTCTATCCTTAGGAATGCAGGGGGTGGTCCTGCTTAGTGAGTGACACAGAGAGAACCGGCTACTGGACTTTTAATCCTAGAAAGATCAGGGGTTAAATTGAATAAAATACAGATTATACTAAATATTTTCTGACAAAGCTGTATATCCATCTGCTCAGCTCCTCCCACCGATCAGACACCATGTTCAATGTGACAGGTTCCATTTAAAGGGAACCTGTCACCTCCTAAAAACATCCCAAGCCGGCAGCAGTACCGGAGAGTAGCCAGCAGCATGTTTGTAACGATTATTTTATTCCTGCAGGTAGTTTAAGCAAAAGCTGTAAAAACCTTCTTTAATCCCCTGCTGGCACGCTTCTCTAGTCAGGCTCGAAGTCATGGAGGCAGCGGCCTCCTTGCTTCAAGTCACGGTAACCACGCCCCCTTCCCTGCCCCTTCGCTGTGATTGACAGCGCTTATGCACGACAGTTCGGCTGGCTTTGCCAAACTGCCGGCTGTCAGTCACAGTGAAGGGGCAGGGAAGAGGGGACGTAGTTATCGTGACTTGAAGCAAGGAGGCCGCTGCCACCATGACTTCGAGCCTGACTAGAGAAGCGTGCCAGCAGGGGATTAAAGAAAGTTTTTACAGCTTTTGCTTCATCTGCCTGCAGGAAGAAAATTATCGTTACAAACATGCTGCTGGCTACTCTAAGGTACTGCTGCCGGCTTGGGATGTTTGTTGGAGGTGACAGGTTCCCTTTAAATAAATAATCATGGAAGGTTAACATTTATATTCAGCATTTTATATTTAGTATTGTGTTCAAGGAAAGACCTTGACCTGGTGTATAGGTTAGACGGGCAATATGGTGAAAACCTGCAAACATTTATTTTTATCAGACCTCAGGTCGGACCCTCAATCTTTATCTTTATTAGACGGGCAATATGGTGAAAACCTGCAATTATACCAAAGAAATGGCTTTATAAAGAGGGAATTAACACAGTAAAGTTTCAGATTTGAACACTGATCAGGACTTGAGTATAAAGAGAATAACTTTAACTTTAGAGTGTAATACTGTATATCCCAGACTTCACACTGATTAAAATTATACCTTATACTATCTTGTGAAAATAGTTTGTGGCATTTCCAAGAAAATAGTTTGCATATTCTTTATGCAAATAAGGGTTTCTGTGCACAAAGGGACGTGGGCAGCACAGGAAAGCTGAGGAACTGAAGTGCACCAAAGCCCCAGCCCTCGGTGCACCCGTGCCTTCAAATGCGTAAAGAATAAAAGTATTTTTTCTTGGGAATGCCGCAACCGATTTTCACAAGATATGTGTCATTATAATCGGCACTGTCAACCCCAATAGGCAGTTACCTAATAAGGTTGATCCTGCTGTCAGTTGCTCTTTAACCCTTCAAAAAATCTGGTTCTTTCCTACAGATTACAGATGAAGCAGAACTGAAATAATAGGGATTTTATTAATGCTTTTATGCACTAGTATGATTTGCTATAAGATGAAGAATTTCATGCACTCCTATTGCGAATCACTGACCACACGCTGGGATATCCCGGTGACAGCGAGAATGATGAATGTAGCGTGGTACAATGCAACATCAATAGAAATAAGTGCTACCTATATATTCTACCTGCCAATAGCTGCCTGTTTCAAGAGATATACTGGTTAGTACTAATGTCGCCTGTGGACATTGTACTGCTGGGCAAGCAGCAGAATGCACTCCTACATTAGATTAATAGGACTTGTCTGTGACGGTATTGGCTCAGGCGCCCCCCCCCCTCTATGATTCACAGTGGCGGGAAGCTCAGCCAGGCCTGAATCGTCTATACATAAAATGGTCAGCTATTGACTTGAGTGGTCTCCATGTAATACTACCCTAGCCAGACAAAATGCATAGCAAGGCATTGCTTGCATATATCAGCTGATTGCCAGAGATTAGAGAAGGGCAGATCTTCTAGCGCAAATCCTTTTAAAGGGGTTTTCCGAGACCTAAAGGGGTTAAGGGGAAAAGATATTGATGAGTTAATGACTTATCTTCAGAATGCATAGCATGTGGATGTGCGATCCATGTTTTTCTTCTTTTTTTTTTTGGTTGGATATTCCATTAGTGTCTTCCGATTCGACCTAAGTGTTTTTAATTGACAAGAGACTGCATAAGGGTTAATAAATTCCCACTAGTTCTCAGTTGGAGTTCCTGAAAGCACATGGAAAGGTGAGCCCTTGTTCACATGGTGGGGAACTTTATGGTTACCATTGTTGCTGTGATGGGTTGGTGGGGCCCAGTGCCAGGGTGGCTTTGTCTAGCAGCATGGGTGCTGTTGGACTGTCGGGTCCCGCCGTCTGTTGGTGCGGTGCAGTAGCGTCGGTGGTCACCACATGGTGCCGTGCCAAATTAGAGAAGGTACCCACTCATGGAGACAACCTTGGCATGTTGAGTGGGCTCATGCATTTTGGTAAAACGTATACCAATGCCTTTTTTACATTATGTATATTAGGGGGCTGTATACTATTACTCTGAGAAGCGATGTCAGTTGTGCTGAGAAATAGTGATAGATCAATGAATAGCATGTGGATGTGTGATCTATGTTATATATATTTTTGGGGTTATCCTCAGAATGGGTCATCAGTATCAGATCTGCAGCTGTTAGAAGAGGCTGGCGCTCTGTGAGTGCCGCAACCTCTTCCTAGGCCAGTGACGTCATCATACAGTCACGTCAATGGGGCTGAGCTTCAGTATCAAGCACATCCACTATACAATGTACGGTGCTGTACTTGGTAAGCTGCCAGGAGGCCACAGCACTCCCAGAAGATCCGGTGACTGCCATGGCTTCCTGAAACAGCTTAAGGTTGGACCCCAACGTAATAATGGTGACCTATCCTGAGGATAGCTCATTATTATCTTTTCAAGGATAACCTCTGTAAAGGAGTTCTCTGGGAATTATTTAAAATAGCCATCTGCAACCAATGTGTGCCTCTACTTGCAGAGCCTCCTAGGGGGAGTGATGGCGTTGGAGTTGTGCAGGCGGTAAAGGAGTTGTGCAGGCGGTCTATCTTAATGACCTATCCTCAGGATTGGTCATCAATATCTGATCTGTGGTGGTCTGACACCCGGCACCCCTCGCTGATCAGCTGTTTGAAGAGGAGGCGGTGCTACTTCCTCTTCATTAGACTGCTCGTCATCTCCTAAGCAAATGTAATTACAAATACTCTCTCCATTTAGTTGAATGGAGCAAGTACTTGTAATTACACTACACCACCGCTACAGGTGAGACAACGTGTAGTGTACTGAAGAGGAAGCAGTGCTCGCATGGATCACCGCCTCCTCTTCAAATAGTTGATCAGTGTGGGTGCTGGGCATCAGAGCCCCGCAGATCAGCTATTGATGACCTATCCGGAGTATAGGTCTTCGATATATACCACCTGCACAACTCCTTTAAGTCCTGAACAGCCCCTTAGAAGACTTTTATATACCAAAAGTCGTGCATGAAAACTAGCAATGGGAAGTTGCGTGCCCCCAAGACCAAGAAGCCGATTTCCATGTAAACGAGAGAGGTTCTCCTGTGACATACAGGTTATCATTTATCTGGGAAGTTATTAATATTATTGATATTATTGTGTGTGGATACATTTGAAACACTGACAAATGTGATTTGAGACCTTTTTAGAATGGTAAATTTACAGAACCATTTTATTGCACAATAAGCCTACAAAGGCTAATGTTTGACCCTGTAAATTGGCATTGGGAGAATACAGTAATGATGCATTGTTCGTATGTTAATGAATGCAGGTTTACAATCACTTCACAGTGCTCGCTTATACAGTAAGGTGGTGCCTTTCCTGGTAGCATTGTGTTCTTAGACACCAGCTAATGAGACTGACGTTACATTACTGCCCTCTACAGCTTGTTCCCATTCACTGGTGCTGTTTCTTCCAAAATAATTTAAACGTTAAAATCTGACTGTGTGTCGGCTCGTTTAAAAACAGCATAAGCGTCTAAGGCTCATCTACATCTAGTTCTTAAATTAACCCTCCCTCCCCCTTTATTTTGCTCATGGAAACTCTTTTGGAGCTGACCATACACATTTGATTAATGTCAGGGGAACCTGTTGATTTCGATGGAAGCAGCCAACCATCTAATGTACATGGAGAATGTCCTGATTTTTATTTTTTTTCCTGATGGCAGATTTGTAGGCAAAGAAGGACTGGGCGGTTGGATTTCAGCATGCCTGATCCTTTTGTTCTCAGGGAGGTGTCTGTCGGTGTCTTACTTCCCTCTCCCTGTTCAAAAGGCATGCACGCTTGGCTAAGCGGAGTGTGTATGGGGGCAGTTGGGAGGGATAGCTCCACAGCTGACCAGTGAATGGCCCACCTTACTCCACTCCATCAACCCTCCCCCATGTGATTTTTAAGGGAAATCCACATCAAGTGATGACCCTATTGCAAAATTGTTATTGTACCAAGACATTTTATTGCCACTGTGATGATTGCCCATAGTTGATATTGAAGCGATTAAACTGGGATAAACTTATATATTACTAGGAATTACTGTGAATCTGTCATCAGAATTTGATACTGTGAATGCTTTTGTCTGTATTTTAAAGGTTCTGCCAGGAGAGCAGACGAACCTGTAGCTCAGGCAGCTGCATGATACCGTGGAGCTGGGACTACACATTCAATCAAGTTTTTACGAAGAAAATATTCAGTGTACCGTATATAGTAACAGGAGGTTGCTATATAGGCTAGTTGGATATCTTCTTAATAAATCCTGGACATCTTAGATCTGCTTTTCCCACCTAAGCACAAGCGTGAACTGCATGCGACTTCATGAAAGACAATCCTTTTAAAAGGAAACTTACATATTCTAATAATTAAAATAAACATTTTGCTTTTCTCTCTCCAGAAAGCCTCAGAAATTTCTCTTGCTATGATGAGGGGTCTAGAACAGTGAAAGAGTAAATGCTAAAATGTCTGGAGGGCTAGTGTAGTGAAGTTGTTAATGCTAGCATCCCTGATGGTTCAGGGCAGTGGAGGGGCCTAGGGTACTGTAGTGAAGGGCTTAGCAACAGGTATTTAAAGGCTGCAGGACTCCTTCCTCTTGCTACTCCATCTGTGAATGCAGACTGCTATGACATGCTGATACTGCTCCATCACTTTCCAGCCAATTATAGAGACAGTCTGGTAGTCATAGCATTAAGGGCTCCTGCCCACGAAAGTAAGGGCTCCATGCCCATGCTGCGGACCGCATACGAAGGTTCCGCAATACACGGGTCTTCAACTGTGTGCATGCCGGGTCACGGATGCGGACCCATTCACTTGAATGGGTCAGCAAATCCGGAGATGCGGTGCGGAAGCGCTACGGAGTGCTTCCATTGTGTTTATGGCCGTGCCTCCGCATGCACTACTTTTTTGCGGTGCGGACCTTCGGATCGCGGACCCATGCAGCACGGGCACGGAGCCCTTAAAGAGGACCTTTCACTGATTATTACACTATGAACTAAGTATACAGACATGGAGAGCTGCGCCCGGGGATCTCACTGCACTTACTATTATCCCTGGGCGCCGCTCCGTTCTCCTGCTATGCCCTCCGGTATCTTCGCTCACTAAGTTATGGTAGATACCGGAGGACATAGCGGGAGAACGGAGCGGCGCCCAGGTATAACAGTAAGTGCAGGGAGATCCCTGGGCGCCGCTCTACATGTCTGTATACTTAGTTCATAGTGAAATAATCGGTGAAAGGTCCTCTTTAAGTTCGTGGGCATGAGCCCTTAGGGTGGAGCAGTGTCTGTGTTATTAATGAGTGTGTTAGAGGAGCAGAGTACTTGTACTAAAATGTCCCACGGCTAGAGTGGACACCCTCGCCCCTCTGGACTGTGCAGCTGAACCGGCTGCGCGGACTGTCTGTGCGTCTCTGGACTGAGCAGCAATAGTACACAAAGCTCTTAGAAAAATCCATAATGTTGGAAAGAACAAATCTCTCTTTTTTTATATCTCTGGAAGTCTCCTTGTCACTATGCCTCTATTTTAGACCAAGGAAAAAGTTGGCCACCTTTGGTCGTCTTGCCTAATCATGGCTCTGGTTGGGTAAGGTGTGACGCACAGCTCCCCATATTGCTACGGTTTTCTCGAACCATGTATGGTGACTTTCACACAGTCAGTATTTTTTATCTGTATCTGTAAGCCAAAATCAGGAGAGGGTCCAAAGCACAGAAGAGGCACATATATGGATACAAAATACTGACCAGGTGAAAGTGGTCAACGTGTGGCATTGAATATTTCACTACATCTCGCCTGACTATCCCAGTCCCTGTATCTCTACCACATTATTGGGGACGTGGAATAACCTTTTGCCCCAGGCCATAGAGGACTAAGCGTGACGTTTTTGATGAGAAGGTTTTTCTTGGATACTGCACTGTTATTGGCTATTTTAAGTACAACTAACATAAATTGTGTATTTTAATGATTCTGTTCTATAAATTGTTTAGCTATTGAGTCAGAGAAATATTCCTAGATAATTAGTGCAAATTGCTGAGGATTTTCAGCTTTTTTTCCTTTTTATACTTTTATATTTTTATTTTCTGTCTCATAATTATCCTTCCACATAAAGACAGTGCATATTTTAAATTATCTTGCATGAATTATCCTAACTGCTACACCTGCTGTTAGAGCATATCTGAATGTGTAGACTACTGTGTTCTTTCTGGAAGCTTCCGATTGTTAATACATGAATGTTCTGCAGCAGGCAATCAAATAGCTACATGCATGGTATAATGTTAGAGGGAGAAGCTCACAGCCATCGCCTGGTATGTATTTTACTCAATTTCAGTAGCCAGTAATAGGTTTTGTGAATAATAGGTGCCTTGATAATATATAAGGAAATTGTTCTTAGAAACCTGAGATGTCTCAGTGGTCGTAGCGATGTATGGACAGCTTTGGTCATATTATTCCACTCTTACAGTATTTAAATACGTTTTTTTAAAGGTGGCCCTTCATTTTATAGCTTCATCTAATCTACTATTCTAATCCACAGCTCTTTTAGGCTGAGTTCACACGGGCGAGATTTCCGCGCGGGTGCAATGCGGGAGGTGAACGCATTGCACCCGCACTGAATCCGGACCATTCATTTCTATGGGGCTGTGCACATGAGCGGTGATTTTCACGCATCACTTATGCGTTGCGTGAAAATCGCAGCATCCTCTATATTGTGCGTTTATCACGCAACGCAGGCCCCATGGAAGTGAATGGGGCTGAGTGAAAATCGCAAGCAAGTGCGGATGCGGTGCGATTTTCACGCACGGTTGCTAGGAGACTATCGGGATGGGAACCCGATCTTTATTATTTTCCCTTATAACATGGTTATAAGGGAAAATAATAGCATTCTGAATACAGAATGCATAGTACAATAGGGCTGGAGGGGTTAAAAAAATTAAAAATTATTTAACTCTCCTTAATCTACTTGCTCGCGCAGCCGGCATCTCTTCTGTCTTCATCTTTGCTGTGTACAGGAAAAGGACCTGTTGTGACATCAATCCGGTCATCACATGGTCCATCACATGATCTTTTACCATGGTGGTGGATCATGTGATGGACCATGTGATGACCGGAGTGACGTCACCACAGATCCTTTTCCTGTACACAGCAAAGAAGAATACAGAAGAGATGCCGGCTGCGCGAGCAAGTGGATTAAGGTGAGTTAAATTATTTTTTATTTTTTTAACCTCTCCAGCCCTATTTACTATGCATTCTGTATTAAGAATGCTATTATTTTCCCTTATAACCATGTTATAAGGGAAAATAATACAATCTACACAACCCCGATCCCAAACCTGAACTTCTGTGGAGAAGTTCGGGTTTGGGTACCAAACATAACTATTTTTCTTACGCGCGTGCAAAACGCATTACAATGTTTTGCACTCGCGCTGAAAAATCGAGCATGTTCCCGCAACGCACCTCCACCTTTTACCGCAACGCCCGTGTGAACCCAGCCTTACTTGACTAGTCACCAGTACTCAAGAGCGTAGATTTTGGTCACCAGCATACCTCCTAACGTTTTGGCAGGGCTTTGCAGTCGGTAAGCCAAAGCTCCAACCCCTGCATTTTATCACGCTCGACTCCTTCAAAAATTTCCAATAATTTAGTAATAATAAGTTTCCTGCCTTTTTCTTACTATCATGTAAGTAATCAGGCTACTTAGCTAGATCTTAAACCTTATGTATTGGAATCCAATTTCTGAATTTCCTGACATTTTCTAGTAAATATGTAATGCCCTATGCATTCAATAACTGGGAAGTTTTGTTATGCACCAAATACTTGTGAGAAATCTATGAATTTGTCCGCCCAAATTTTTGGAAAAGCTCAATATGTATGTTCTGGAAATGTACAGATTCATAAGTCTAAATGGGAATAAAAGAAACATGTTAAAAGTGTAGCTGCTATATACAGTGCTTACCATGAAAGGGTTGTCTGGGAATAAATAACATTCCACAGACACGCAGCTATCCGCAGCTCCGATCCTGCATACTGGCTCCCGTGTGTCTATCTTCCGGTCCTCGGCTTGTTTACTACCTCTCTGGCACAGGCATGATCATCCACTCCACTGCAACCAATGACTGGCTTCAGCTGTGGTGTGTCCACAAGAGAAACATCACCACTGAAGCCAGTTATTGGCTGCAGCGGAGAAGATCATGCCCGTGCTGGGGACAAATTAAACAAGCCGTAGAACAGAAGATGGACACGCAGAAGCCGGCAGGAAGCAGGTAAGTATGATTCTTTCTATAGCGGAGACAGGCTGCGGGCACCTGTGAAAAGTTACTTATTGCCACAGGAGGTTCTTGCTACTGAGCATGTGCAACACAGTTTCCGGCATTGTATTGTAAGTAAGGGCCTTGGAATAACATGAAGATATCAAGTATTAGGGACAGCAGGGAAGACAGGAGAGGGGAGAACTGATTGTCACCAGTAGAACACCCCGCTCATCACTGATTTTGATTAAATAAGGGCCTTAAATTGATAGAACATAAAATTTATTTATGATTTAAAGGGGTTGTCTCACTTCAGCAAATTCATGCATTCAGCATTTATCATGTAGAGAAAGTTAAATACAAGACACTAATGTATTGTGATTGTCCATATTGCTTCCTTTGCTGGCTGGATTAATTTTTCCACCACATTATACACTGCTCGTTTCCATGGCTATGACCACCCTGCAATCCAGCAGTGGTGGTCGCGCTTGTACACTATAGGAAAAAGCACCAGTCTACTGTATATGCGCTCCCACAGTCCAGATCACCAGAGATGCTGGCATTTTTTCCTATAGTGTGCAAGCACATCCACCACTGATGGATTACAGGGTGGTCGTAACCATAGAAACAAGCTGTGTATAATGTGATGGAAAAATGAATCCAGCCAGCAAAGGAAACAATATGGACAATCACAATACCTTAGTAAATGCCTTCTATTAACTTCCTGTACATAATAAATCCTATATTCTGTAGTGGCACAACCATTTTAACATTTCTAAACTGTTCTACATTTACAGTATATGAAATTTAATACATTAATAACACAATATTAATAACTGAAAATATTTTTTTTTAACCTGAAGTCAGTATATTTTTTCCGACTCCACCCAAAACCAGCATAGACTCCGACTCCATGAATGTATATCTATACACTTGTGTTTTGTTTTTGTTTTTTAACCCCTTTCTGACCAGCGCCGTAATAGTACGGCGCAGCGAGACGTGACTTGCTGCCCAGCGCCGTACTATTACGGCCCGCTGATCAGGCCGTTGCAGGAGCTGTGCCCGCCCAATCAGCTGCAGGGGATCGGCTGTTCCCGTTAGCCGGACCCCTGCTGTTTACACCTTGCATTGGTGAAAACACCAATGCCGTCGCATTAACCCCTTCTATGCCGCGGTCAGCGCTGACCGTGACATAGAAGGGGTTTGCTGTGTGTGAGGGAGCCCATCGGGTCCCCGCACTGCTGTGAAGGGGGCCCGATGGGTGAGAAGACAGCCCGATCTCCTTCTGTTTTAAAAGCAGAGAAATAGAAATTTAGAAAATTGCGAATTTTTTAAAATTTTTGCTATTTTTTTTTCATAAATAAAGGTGAAATATATTGACTCAAATTTATGACTATCATGAAGTACAATGTGTCACGAGAAAAAAATTCTCAGAATATCTTGGATAAATAAGTGTTCCAAAGTTATTACCACATAAAAGTGATGTGCAAAAAAATTGCCTGGGCAGGAAGGTGAAAACTGGGCCGGGGTAGAAAGGGTTAAAGGGGACCTGTCACCATGAAAATGTAGTGTAATCTGCCGGCCCCATGTTATAGAGCAGGAGGAGCTGAGCAGATTATACATTATATAGTTTTATGGAAAATGATTAAGTAAAACTTGTAATATATTAGTTTCAGTGCCTGCTTGTTCTGGGCTTTGGAGCCCAGGAGGCGGTCCTATCAGTGACAGCTATCTCTGTGCACAGACTTGTGCCTTTATTCACACATCAGTGTTTGGTCAGTGATTTCCATCAGTGATTGTGGGCCAAAACCAGGTGCGGCTCCAAACAAAGAACAGGAGCAGATCTTTCCCTTAGACTACATGCACACGATCTTTGTTTGTTTCCGTTCCATTTTTTTTTGCGGATAGGAGGCGGACCCATTCATTTCAATGGGTCCGCAAAAAATGCAGACAGCACACCGTGTGCTATCCGCATCAGTATGTCCGTTCTGTAGCCCCGCAAAAAAAAAATAGAACATGTCCTATTCTTGTCCGTTTTAGGTATGCGGATGTCATCATTTTTTTTTTTTTTTGCGGACCGCAAAACGCACACGGTCGTGTGCGTGTAGCCTTATACCTGGTTTTGGCTCACAATCACTGATAGAAATAACTGACGTGTGAATGAGGCTTATCAAGGAAGGTCTTCAGTCACGAATTGAAAAGCCAAGAATGAGCAAGACAAGTTTTGCAGAATCCTCTCCCATAAAACTGTACACCAATCTGCTCAGCTCCTCCTGCTCTATAACCTGCAGATCACTCAACATTTTGTTGGTGACAGGTTCCCTTTAATAAAAAAAAAAACACTCCAGTTTTTTTTAGCTGACCTCATCATTCTAACAACCGTTTCGCTGCCAGGGGAGTTCGCACATTTTGCATCTCGGGTAGCCAGGACAATTTTCCCAGTTTAGCCACGTGCAAATAAAACTGAATTACAGAATAGAAAGATCATACTAACCCATATATTTTCTGAAAGTTTGTACGCACGAGGTATGTCCTTGGTTTTTCTTTTGCTGATCTGAGGCTTTGTTCCGGACTTAACATACTTTGTTTCTATCTTAACATACTTTTTCTTAGGCTACTTTCACACTTGCGGCAGAGCGATCCGGCAAGCAGTTCCGTTGCGGATGCGAATCCGTCTTACAAATGCATTGCAAGAACGGATCCGTCTCTCCGGATGTCATCCGGAGAAACCGATCCGTTCTATATTTTTTTCACATTCGGCATTGCAGTATTTTTAATGCCGGATCCGCCACTAATACATTTCAATGTAAATTAATGCCGGATTCGGCATTCCGACAACTGATCCGGAATTTTAGATGGAGACAATGCCGCAGCATGCTGCAGTATGTCCTCTGTCCACTGCTTTCTATTGCCAGCCCCTCCCTGGCTGCTTTGCCACTGCTTGGCCCTGTTAATCAAAGGAGGGGCTGGTCCGAAAAAGAGGCGGCGCTTAGGTGCAACAAGTGCAATGATGACCCCCTCATTGCACCAAATGCCTAATTTGCATATTAATAAAAAGTATCATTACTTTGAAATGGAGCCTCGGTTATGTGTCTATGCAAACAGTTGGATAGCGAGGCCGCTGGTGACAGATTCTCTTTAAAGGGGGTTGTCTGAGTTCAATTAGAACTCGGCCAGGCCCTGTAAATATGTTAAGATAATAAAAGAAGAGATATTTAATCCTTTTCTCCCTTGTAGTTAGTTTCTTAATGCACATCTTTCCCATGTCAAAAAGAGGAATATTTAAACCGTTTTTTCCCGGGAGTTTTATACTGATACCCTATCTTCTAACATCACATGGCTTAGGCTACAAGAAGGCTGTGGCGCTACTGCGGAGAGGCAGCGCCTTCTCAAACGGCTTATTGACAGTGGTTCCGGGTGTCGGACCCCCACCGATTACAGAGAATAGGTCATCAGTGTAAAACTCCCAGAAAACCTGTTTAAAGGGAACCTGTCATGTTTAACATGGTGTTCGAGCTGCAGGCAGCATGTTATAGAGCAGGAGGAGCTGAGCAGATTGATAAATATTTTTATGGGAAAAGATTCAGTTAAACTTGTGGTTCATTCATTTAAATTCCATCTTAGGCCTCATGCACACGACCGTTGTTTGGGTCCGCATCCGAGCCGCCGTTTTGGCGGCTCGGATGCGGACCCATTCACTTCAATAGGGCCGCAAAAGATGCAGACAGCACCCAGTGTGCTGTCCGCATCCGTTTCTCCGTTCCGCGGCCCCGCTAAAAAAAATATAACCTGTCCTATTCTTGTCCGCGCTTTGCGGACAAGAATAGGCATTTATATTGACAGCTTTCCGTTCCGCAAATTGCGGAAGGCACGCGGGCGGCTTCTGTTTTTTTGTGGTTCCGCGGTTTGCGGACCGCAAAAAAACGGAATGGTCGTGTGCATGAGGCCTTATTCTTTGCTTTGAAGTTCAGGTGGAGGTCCTGGTAGTACAGCGAGTTCTGTCAACCACATAGCTTGCTGTGCTCCGCTGTTTGCCTAGCTCCAATGCAATGCAGCGGCGCGTCTGTCCGTTCTGTCGTTTTCCATCTAACTGGTGGATGGGCTGAGATGATACAACCCCTTTGAGGAGTAATAATTTTGCATATTGAAACCATTGTTACTAGCGCCGTAGAATTATTGGCTTCTTTTTTCAATCTTGTCAGCTGTGTAACATTACCTGCAGTACCGTACCTAACCTTATGGTTTGCTGTAACGAAAGAGCACAAGTGCAAAAGATACAAGAATTCAGTGCACTGCTTGTTGAATAAGAACGTAATGTCAGAAATATCTTTTTGTTAAAATATACAATTCATTTTACTTACATTTTGTTATGGCAACAGTAACCATGCATGTTTTTTTTTTTTTACGTTGCCAAAAATTGTCATGGTAAAAGTGATAGTTTTAGGAGCCTACAATATGACAATTTGTGCTCCTGTAACTGTAACATGTGTATACATAATCTGGTAACCTATAGTAAACCTCTTCTGGTATTCATTAAAAGGTAATCCAATTTATACACTGATGCGGTTTGTGATGTCCTTCATTAGCTAGTTATTAAAACCGATTTACTACAGGTAAATTAATTATTGTAGAAAGCAATTATCTGTATAACAGCAATACATGACATAAGGCCCCATGTACAGGTATAAAATGCAGACCGTTGTAATGCTTTATGCTTTGCTATTGTTTCGTTTTCCTGTTGTGGCCCTCTTAGCTTTTCTGGTACACAGTGTACGGGGGAATTTATCATTGGATTTGTGCCAGTTGACTGCCATAAAAAGTCACACATTTTTGTGCACATGAAAATTGAGTAACACCCCTAGACAAAAGTATTGTTTGTAAAGATCCACCAAATTTATTAAACGGCATGCAATGCTTGATAAGTTATGTGCAAATTACGTGAACACGGACTAGAAAATCTGACTTAAAAATTCTCCTCATGTTAAATCCCTCCTGTGGTCTACACGGGATGTGATCTGCATAGAGTTGTTGCGATACCAAATTTTTGATTCGGTTTCGATACCATGAAAAAGTATTGCGATACTCGATACCATTCGATACCACGCGAAAAAAATAAACAAAAAAAGCCACGTGCATTCCTCATTTTTAAAAATGGCGAATCGCGCAGTTTTTATTTTATTTTTTCTGTTCCGGCATTCACCACCTAGATTTTTTTTTTATATTTTAATAGTTTGGACTTTTCTGACGTGGCGATGTAATATGTTTATTTATATATTTTATATGTGAAATTGGGAAAAGGGGGGTGATTTATACTTCATATTTTAGTGTTTTTTTTTTTTCACTTTTTATTTAATAACTATTTCTTCCCTTAGGGGCTAGAACCTGGGATCTTTCATCCCTTTTCCTATTCACCCTGATAGATCTCTATCAGGGTGAATAGGACTCCACACTGTCCCTGCTGCTCTGTGCTTTGTGCACACAGCATCAGGGATGTTACCATGGCAACCAGGGCTTCTGTAGCGTCCTGGCTGCCATGGTAACCGATCGGATCCCCAGGCTTACACAGCTGGGGCTCCGATCAGAAGCTGCCACTGCACCACCAATGAGGGGGAGTGGAGAGGTCCCTGTGGCCACTGCCACCAATGATTTTAATACTGGAGGGTTGAGAGGGGCCGGCACACTGTGCCACCAATGATTTTAATGGGATGGGGGGATTGAGGGGGGGGGCACACTGCACCACCAATGATTTTACCCCTTTATACAGGAGGCGGGTACTAGCAGATCAGCGGCAGTTAACTGCCGCTGATCGCAGCTCCCTGTCAGGGGCAGGGTGCCGGCAATGCGATTCTGCTGCCGGCACCCGCCTCCTGTATGTGTTAAAGACTGACTACTGTATATGAGTCCAGACTTCCACTATTAGGCCACACAGAGCGGCGCCCAGCGATGTCTCAGCACTCACCATTAGTCCTGGGCGCCGCTCCGTTCGCCCGCAGTGCCCCATTACTGTCTCCTCTCCTGCTCCACATGCTGCTGATTACTATCGGAGCGATGGGAGGAGACATCAGCTTCACTAGTGGGCGTTCCTTCTCCCTGGCTGTAGCGCTGTCCAATCGCAGCGCAGGGAAAAGGAACGCCCACTAGTGAAGCTGATGTCTCCTCCCATCGCTCCGATAGTAATCCTATCATTGGTGGCGCAGTGCGCCCGCCCCTCCTCCGCCCCTCTCTTCTCATTGCCGCCCCTCCTCCACCCCCTCTCTTCTCATTGCCGCCCCTCCTCCGCCCCTCTCTTCTCATTGGTGGCAGCGGCAGCAGCACAGGGGGAGGGAGGACAGCTTCCTTCTCCCCGTGCTGCTGAGAGAGAACATGAGCGCGCCGATAGCAGCGCGCTCATGTTCAGAGATACTAGACTGCGCAGAAGCGCAGCCCAGTATCGAAAAAACGGAAATCCCGGTATCGTATCGATACCGGGACAAAAGTATCGATTGGGTATCGAAATTTCGATACCCGCAACAACCCTAGATCTGCAGTACCTAGGTCGTAAAAATCTACATAATATGGCAGTGTTCGGAAAGTCTTCAGACCCTTTCACGTTTTTCATGTTTTGTTAAATTGCAGCCTGGTGCTAAAATAAATAAAAAATTTAAATTTTTTACCCCCTTCGTTCTGCACTCAATATCCCATAGTGAGAAAGTGAAACCAGAATGAGTGAAAATAGTATTCAGACCCTTTACTTAGGACTTAGTTGAAGCACCTTTGGCAGTGATTGCAGCCTCTGGTTCTTTTGGGTATAATGCCACAAAGTTTGCCCACCTGGATTTGGAGATTTTCTGTCATCCTTCTCTGCAGATTCTCCCGAGCTCTGTCAGGTTGGACGGGTATCTGTTGATGGACAGCCATTTTCAGGTTTCTCCAGAGATGATTGATTGGGTTGAAGTCAGGGCCGTGGTTGGGTCACTCAAGGACATTCGCAGAGTTGTCCTTAAGCCACTCCTGTGTTATCTTGACTGTGTTTAGGGTCATTGTCTTTTGGGAAAGGGAATCTTTCGCCCAGTCTGAGGTCCAGAGCACTCTGGATCAGATTGTCAGTAAGATTATCCCTTTACTTTGCTTCATTCAGCTTTCCCTCAACTTTGACCAGTCTCCCTGTCCCAACAACTGAAAAACAACCCCACAGCATGATGCTGCCACCACCTTGCTTTACTGAAGGGATGGTGTTTGCAGTGCTTGGTCTCCTCCAAACATGACAATTAAGACCAAAAAATTTAATCTTGGTTTCATCAGGCCAGAGAATCTTGTTTCTCGCTGTCTGGAAGGGGGGGTCCTTTGGTTAATTTCTTGAAAAGCGAACGTGTCTTTTACTGAAGCCCAGCTTGGTGGAGTGATGTAGTGATGGTTGACCTTCTGGAAGTTTCTCCCAACTGCACTCAGGATCTTTGGAGCTCAGCCAGACTAACCATTGGGTTATTGGTCACCTTTCTTACTAATCCCCTTCTCCCCCAATTCCTTAATTTGATTAAGTTCCCAGCTCTAGGAAGAAGTCCTGGTTGTTCCTATCTTCTTCCATTTCAGAATTTTGGAGGCCACTGTACTCTTGGGAACTTTCAGTGCAGCAGAAATGTCATGTACTCTTCTCCAGATCCGTGCATCCACTCAATTCTGTCTATGAGCTCATTAGGAATGGCTTAGCAAGAAATGGCCAAGGCTTAAAGGGGTTCTCCGGTAAACAAAAAATGAAAATACAGAAAAAACATGTTATTGTAAATAAACTCTTAAATACTTTTAATTATTTATAACGACTCATTTTTTTTAGGGGGCAATCAGTGAAGAAGTTAAAATGGCCGCTGTCAGATTTATGACCCTGTGCTTCAGAAAGGAGTTCACCTCTCCTTGTACTCACAGGCTGAAGTGTTTTTTAATGCCGCTCCTCCCCCGCAGCAACACATCTGCTCCTCAATCCTACCCTTCAGCTTGGGAGGACGAGGGGAATTCTGAAGCACCTTCAGTGGTTGATGTTATTACCCTAAAAAGCTCTAGTCTGGTTTTATCTCTCCCTCAGCCCCCAAAATGAATAATAACGGACATTTGAAGAAATGCATTTCACACCCCTTTATATTGGTAGTCCTAAGATAGCTTCCACTTGCCATACAGCTGTATCGATCGATTGTCCCCATAGAGCGAAAGTGATTGCTGCGTGTAAAAGCAGCCCTCATCTCCGCTGATCAGTCACTCATTGGGAACGTCTGCTTAGTTCCTAATAATCCACCTCATCATTGGTCAATGTAAAAGGACCTTTACACATTCCTTATCCATAGAGATGTGTCCACACTTAAATGGGTCGCCTCACTTCAGCAAGTGGCATTTATCATGTAGAGAAAGCTAATACAAGGCACTTACTAATGTATTGTTATTGTCCATATTGCCTCCTTTGCTGGCTGGATTCATTTTTCCATCACATTATACACTGCTCACTTCCAGCGATTATGACCACTCTGTAATCCAGCAGCGGTGGCCGTGCTTGTACACTATAGAAAAAGCACTGGGTTCTCTGGTGGCTGGGACTATTGGAGTGTTCATAGGTCGGCGGTTTTTCTTATAGTGTGCAAGCATGACCACTGCTGCTGGGTTACTGGGTGGTCGTAACCATGGAAACGAGCAGTGTATAATGTAATGGAAAAATGAATCCAGCCAGCAAAGGAGGCAACAAGGACAATCGCAATATATTAGTAAGTGTCTTGTATTAACTTTCTCTACATGATAAATGCCACTTACTGAAGTGAGACAACCCCTTTAACTGTTCATTTATCGCAACATTGTCTGATACGTGTAATACAAGATGCATCGCATAAATCATTTCAACACAGTGGGGGAGATAGATCGAGACTGGCACATCCATATGCCAGTCTTGATCTCCCTACACTGGTGTGAGATGTGCCTAATTTATTAAGAGACAGATGTCTCTCAATATATCAGGCGTATCTCTGCCCTGCCGTGCGCCAGAAACTGAAGTCTACGCCAGCTACAAGCAGAGCAACAAGTTTTTAAAACCACATTGTGAATAACATTAAAAGAACGCCAGAAACGATGGCAAAATTGCGGTTTCTCATTCCACCCCCCATAAAATGTTTTAAAAATGAATCCATAAGCTATTTGTGCCCAAAAATGGTGGCAAAAATTGCAGTTTATCTCACAAAAAATTAAAAAAAGATATGTCTTGAAAAGTCATGACCTAAAAGATTTTTTTTCTCGTCTGCAAAACTACTAAAACACAAAAGTTATTCAATAAATTATATGTACTTCAAAATGGTGCCAATAAGTACAACTCATCCTGCAAAAAAACTAAAAAAATCCTTATTTAACTTTGCAAATGAAAAACGTAAAGGGGGTAATTTATGAAGCTGAAATGCGTCTATGTTGGGCGTATTTCAGGCGCAGATTGAGCTGTAACCTGTGACTTTTCCCCGCTCATACCAGGTCTTAAAAAGTAGGCAGGCCGTTTCTGGCGTAGAAAAAGGTCGAAAAAAGGTCTAAATGTAAGAGGGCTCGGAAGCTGTCTTACATTTAAGAGCGGCCTCTTCATAACTCCAGAGGATCCACCGCCAGCGCAGGGGTTTATTAAGACCAGTGTTCAATCAAAAAACCTTACCCCGTGAAAATCCCTTACCACTCGTGACTTCCGGTGACGCGGCCGCACCCGAAATGACGAAGATCAGCTGGAGGAGGGGGTGTGCACTACCACGGTAAGGTAAAATTACAGGGAGCGCTGCCGGAGAAGCGGCCACCAAATGTGCAACCACCAACAGCTAGGCTCCGGGAGACAGAGCTGCGGTAGGAGGGGGGTGCAAGCCGCGATGTACTCCCGTCAGCCACAAACGTCGGGATTACACTGCACGTGTGCTCTATCGGCCAGGGATCGCGGCTTGCACCCCCCCTCCTACTGCAGCTAAGGCTCCGTGCGCAGGCGCAGTGTCTCCCGGGTCATAGCTGTTGGTGGTCACGCATGCGCATTTGGTGGCCGCTTCTCCCGCAGCGCTCCCTGTAATTTTACCTTACCCGTGGCATTGCGCTTGCGCACCCGTCGTAGTGTGCTTGCGCTGAGGCGCACACCCCCTCCTCCAGCTGATCTTCGTCATGTCCAGTGTGGCCACATCACCGGAAGTCACGAGGGGTAAGGGATTTTCACGGGGTAAGGTTTTTTTTGATAGAACAATGGCATCTGAAAACGCCAGTCTTAATAAATGACCCTCAAAGTTTGTTAGATTTAGTTTCAGGCAGTGCACATTTTGCATGGTAGGAACGGGTTAATGTCTGAGCACTCGATGGCCATGCAAAATGCATGAATGTCACACAAGATGTCGAAGATTGGTTTATGGGAGTTCTGACAGTTGCGGACTTTCTCAGCAGGAGGGGCATTTAATTTTTAATTTTATTTTAGCATTTTATTTTATTCTTTATTGTTTTAAAGTTTGCTACTGTATTTATTAATAGGGGCACATGTTAGGTTAGTATCACCCTGATTTAGTAGTTCCGCTCCCTATTTCACTGAACCTATTCGGCTCCAGAAATGTAGAACTTCTTCTTTAAAGTTGAGTAGTTTCCCCATCTTTTTCGTCTGTGGGTCGTGGGTATGGACATATGGATCCATGATTTATTGCAAACCCTGTGTGGACTCATCAGTAGGACATTATTTTTAGATGTAATCCTGGAGACTCTCCTTCTATAAATTTTCTATTCGATGATATTAAATTAGTCATAATATGGAGCACGGTTTCTGCCGTATGTGATTGACAGCCCTGGGAGTGAGGTTGTCATGGAATCCGGAGCGCTGATCATCTTCCCAGCTCCCCGATGATTTCGCAGGCAGACTTCACATTGTTGGAGTGATTTGCTAACAGGATGTTGATGATGAGACTTCCGAGATTAGCAGCAGTAGAGGGCCAGCCAAAATGATTGGTATTATTTCTGAATAAACAGTTGGATAGATAAGTCGGATATTAGAAAAGAGCAGGTAAAGTGTACTATTATGCTGTCGAATGTTCCGCCTGTACGCCTTGGTTTCAAGCTTTTATGTGGACTACAAAAGAATATATTGTAGAGAATATTCACTTTTGACTGGGTGTGTTTAAAGGGACAATCCAGGAAAAATTCTAAGGTTTTTCTGGTACTTAATTGCCAATATCAGATCAGTGGATCAGTCCCACACCCAGAACCCTGACTGATCAGCTGTTTTTGGCACTATACAGTGACTGGAGCCAGAGGCACAATGTTCTGTTCACTGTGTAGTACTGGGGTTAGCAACTCTGCTTGCATGCAAATGAATGAGAGCTGAGCTACCATATGCTGGTATTGGAAACGACGCAGTAGATGTATTGTTTCTATCCCTAGCAGCTGGTTGGTAGCAGCTCCAGGTACCAGTCCCCTACTACTCTGATATTGATGACCTCTACTGAGGCTTGACCATCAATATCTAAGTACCAGAAAACTTCTTTAAGTCAGTCCAGTACAAGAGACACTTAAAGGGGTTTTCCGAGATTTTGATACTGATGACCTATCCTCGGACAGCCTGGACCCCCACTGATCAACTGAGAAGACACCGGTGCTCCTGTGAGTGCCACAGCCTTCTCACAGCTCGCCAAGCACCAAGCCGTACAATGTATAGCGGCTGTCCTTGGTATTGCAGCTTAGCCCCATTGAAGTGAATGGAGCCGAGCTGCAATACCGAGCACAGCCGCTAAACAATGTACGGGGCTGTGCTCGGTGAGCTGAGAGAAGGCCGTGGCGGTGTCTTCTCAAACAGCTGATCGGCGGAGGTCCCACCAATCAGATACCAATGACCCTCTTAAAGGGGTTTTCAGAGATTCTGATATGGATGACCTATCCAAGGGATAACAGGTTGGCGGTGGTCTGAGCGCTGCAGCCTCCCAACAGCTTTCCAAGCACAGCATCGTCCTGTGTGAGTGCTTAGGCCTCTTCCTAGGCCATTGATGTCATGTTCATCAGTCACGTGGACTAGGGGCAGCTCAGTCTCATTCAAGGGGTTCTGAGTTTCAATACTAAGCACAGGCACTGTCCAATAGACTACGCTTTGCTTGGAAAGCTATGAGGAGGCTGCATCACTTACTGGAGCTCCATGAACTCCTTCCAGGGGCGGACTGGGAACTTAAAGTGGGCCTGGAAAAAATACTAAAAGCGGCCCGGTTTTGTAGTCAGGTCCAAATTGATGGAAGGCGGGGCCAACAATACCATATTGTGGTACATTATAACACCCCAACAGAGCCGAATACCATAGTACATCACAAAATACTGCCCCAGCAGCACAAAATACATCCCCAAAAACTTCTACTACCCGGCCGTGAGGAGGGCCCCAGTGGGCATCGGGCCACCGGAAAATTTTCCTGTTAGTTCTATGGCCAATCCACCCCTGATTCCTTCAAACAGCTGATCCGCCGGGGGGGGGGGGGGAATTGCTGGGTGTCCACATGGTAGGTCATTAATACCATAATCTTGGAAAATCCTTTTAATGAGATGTATTATTTTAACTGAAATGAAAATGGTAAAATGTGATCCATGAAATATTTGTATGCACACAACAGTGCCTGGCTGATCATAAGCTATAGGATAAGCTTTTTATGTTTGCTAATAAAATGAGACGCATTTGTGAATTTAGGGGGTTATGTCATCTGGGACTTTGGCATATGGCAAGGATATGTCTTCTGAGTCGGATAGGAGCAGTTCCCACCTTTTGGGGCCTGCACCTGTCTCCAAACGGGCCCGATAAAGTGAAGGAAAGCATACCGTGCATGAACAGCGTGCGCTCCATTCATTTCTATGGGAATTCCGAAAATAGTTGAGTGATCGTGCTCAGCTATCAATGGCAGCACTAAAGAAATGAATGGAGAGCAAATCGGGTAAGCGTGTCCACCACTCCATTCATTTCTATGAGACTGCTGAAAATAGCCAAGCCATGGACAGGGACCGCACATACGCAGCTGCTCGCCGCTCACTTCGAGGGTCCCATTCTGGAGTGGGACCCCCACCTATCTAACATTGGTGGCATATCCTAGCATGATAAGACAACCCCTTTAAGAGGGAATATGGCCAATCGGTTGAAGCTTTTGCCTAAATGTTGGTATTGATTTGTAAAATGTTGTATTTCTGTACCACATTTAGGAAACTAAGCCAAGTGTTTTATCTAAGGCCTCTTTCACACTTGCGTTGTCCGGATCCGGCGTGCACTCCACTTGCCGGAATTACACTCCGGATCCGGAAAAACGCAAGTGTACTGAAAGCATTTGAAGACGGAACCGTCTTTAAAATGCTTTCAGTGTTACTATGGCAGCCAGGACGCTATTAAAGTCCTGGTTGCCATAGTAGTAGCGGGGAGCGGGGGAGCGGTATACTTACAGTCCGTGCGGCTCCCGGGGCGCTCCAGAATGACGTCAGAGCGCCCCATGCGCATGGATGACGTGTCCAATGCGATCACATGATCCATGCGCTTGGGGCGCCCTGACGTCACTCTGGAGCGCCCCAGGAGCCGCACGGACGGTAAGTATACTGCTCCCCCGCTCCCCGCTACACTTTACCATGGCTGCCAGGACTTTAGCGTCCCGGCAGCCATGGTAACCATTCAGAAAATGCTAAATGTCGGCTCCGGCAATGCGCCGAAACGACGTTTAGCTTAAGGCCGGATCCGGATCAATGCCTTTCAATGGGCATTAATTCCGGATCCGGCCTTGCGGCAAGTGTTCCGGATTTTTGGCCGGAGCAAAAAGCGCAGCATGCTGCGGTATTTTCTCCGGCCAAAAAACGTTCCGTTCCGGAACTGAAGACATCCTGATGCATCCTGAACGGATTTCACTCCATTCAGAATGCATAGGGATAATCCTGATCAGGATTCTTCCGGCATAGAGCCCCGACGACGGAACTCTATGCCGGAAGACAAGAACGCAAGTGTGAAAGAGCCCTAAATGATGCTACCTATTCCATTTCAAGGTAAATTGACTTAATGGTGATCCTGAGGCATTGGAAGTGAAGCATTTTACTTCAACATACACTAGAAACTAGTACTATATATATATATATTCCCCCGCTCCGTTCTCATTGTATGTGCGGGTCCCAGAGGTGGGACCCGCACCTATCAGACAATGTGAGCATATCCTAGTGATATGCCCCCATTATCTGTGATGGGAATACCCCTTTTAGAGAAAAAAAAGTTAAATTTCATTCAGTGTCTATAGATAACATTGTTTTTTGTCACCTGCTCTTACTTTGTGGTTATAGGTGTAAGCCATCTTGCCTGAGCTGACCTCTGCTCTAACAGCAGTTCAGAGGTTAACGCAGTGGATATGGACCCATTGTGCCTACGCAACCATTTTGGTTTGGGGATACTCCTGGGGGTGTTCTCAAGGTAGATCCCTGGTTTTCACCCTTTTGCTAACATAAAGGTACCGAGACATTCCTCAAGGAGCAGTCTCCATTCAGAGACTGTTGACCCAGGCAGGTCAAGAGACACCAGTTCATGGCACCGAGGGGACAGGCAATAGCTGGTCAGTGGACAGGCAGAGTTTCTATAGTACGGTAGTCAGGCACTAGATCAGGCCAAGGAGTCAATACGGAGATCAGGCAGAGGTCCCGACAGGCAGCACAAGGTCAGTTCGGTAAAAAGGCAGAGGTCAGGCATAGTTAGAACAATACAATACAACACCTTTGCAGGACTAGGCAAGCCAGGAACCTAAAGCTTAGGCACCTTCCCATGGGGAAGTCACTCTATGAATACCACCATTAGCTGGGGCCACATTAGTCTACTGGCCTTTAAGAGCAGCAAAGAACCGAGCGGGGAAGGCCATGAGTGGTCTGCAGCCTTGAACTTTGGGCAGGGTATAAGTGCTCCATTGACTATACCAGCAGGCCGCCCGCTATCTGCCACCATCACACAGAGATATGCTTTAGAGCAGTCACATGGACAGAGGATACCAGTTTCTGGGGATGACTCAATTGACTTCTATGGGAGAGCATTTCGGACATGCAGGGAGAGCAGGAAAATGACCAGTGACTATCATATATGGTCACTGAATGATCCTGCTCTCTATGCTTTAGGCCTCATGCACACAACAGTATTTTTTCATGGTCCGCAAAACGGGGTTCCGTTGTTTAGTGATCCGTGTCCGTTTTTTTTCCCGTGTGTCTGCCTTGATTTTTGGAGGATCACCGGACATGAAAAGTGAAAGAAAAGTCAAGTTTGCTTTGAAAATGATAGGAAAAAAACGGACACGGATCACGGACGCGTGTGACAATCTTGTGAGCCTCCGTGTTTTTTCACGGACCCATTGACTTGAATGGGTCCGCGAACCATTGTCCGTGAAAAAAATGGGACTGGTCATATTTTTTTGACGGACTGGAAACACGGATCACGGACGCGGATGACAAACGGTGCATTTTCCGAGTTTTCAACGAAAGTCAATGGGTCCGCAGAAAATCACGGAAAACTGAACAATGGACACGGAACCCAACAACGGTCGTGTGCATGAGTCCTTATAGTAAGGAGTTACCATTCATTGTCCTCCTGTTTGTACCAATAATGAGATTACTGCTGAGATTTCTACAGAACAGTTAGTGCCAACGTATTGTAAGTCTCAGTTTTTTTAAAAAATATAGATAATGACATAAAATAAAAAAACACCAATAATAAAAAAAATTTTAACACAATAAAACAAAACAGATGGTTATTTTCTGATGGTACATATCTTATTGCAACAGCTGATGAACAGGAAGGAGCAAGGGCTAGGAAGATCTGCAGCGTGGGAACGGCAGAGATTTATGATATAAGTTATGATAGTTTTTCTTAATATGCAAATTAGGCCTTTGGTGCAATGAGGGTGTCATCATTTCTCTTGTTGCACCAAAGATCCACTATCAGTGAACACATAGATGCTAAATGCAACATAAGCTCAACATAAGATATATTTTTTTTTAATTGGTACATATAGGTAAACCCATTGATAATAAATCGCAGGTCATAATCAGGGTAATTGTATTACATATCTGTATACAAGACAGATATCTATATATTAACAAATCATAAAGTGTGATTTATTGATCACAACACATTACAAAACTCATGTGCTACAAACGTGATTGATAGCATATACCAGGGGTACTCAACTAGTTTTATTAAGGGGGCACATACCTGGGTCTGCAGTCAGGTGAAGGTCCGAGCTGAAAGCCAACAGTAAAGATGCCATGCGATCATGTGATCCATGCGCGTGGGGCGCTCTGACGTTATAGTGGAGCGCCCCGGGTAAGTCCCAGAATTAGTAATGGCCACATTAGTGGCCAGTAAGAATAATGCCCCCAGTAAGAATAATGTCCCCATTAGTGCCCCCAGTAAGAGTAATGCCTCCATTAGTGCCCCCCTTCTCTGCTTTTGCAAAAAAAAAATAATAATAATTAGCATTCACCTGGCTGCGGTGAACATTCGCTGCTGACTGCACGCTCAGGACCGGTGTTCCAACGTAATGACGTCTTGTAGGTCCTGTCCTGAGCTTCTAGTCAGCAGGGAGTGTTCTCCACAGCGTGAGCAAATGGAGGTGGAGGTACCGTAATTTTATAAATTTTTTTACTAGCACAAGTAGCGGTGGAGGTAACGGCTGTACTAATGGGCGTTCCATGATGGAAGCGCTCATTAGTAAGGGTACTTTCACACTTGCAGCAGGACGGATCCGACAGGCTTCTCACCCTGTCAGATCCATCTTGCCACTTCTTCGCCGTGCCACTGCTCTGTGCCCATCGACTATAATGGGGATGGGGGCAGAGCTACGGTGCAGCACGGTGAGAGGCCGCCAGACTAAAAGTACTACATGTCCGACTTTTTCGTCTGGCGGCCTCACGTCGTGCACTGCCATGCTGCGCTGTAGCTCCACTCCCGCTATAGTTAATGGGGAGTGGCAGTCTGGCGAAATAGCGGCAGGACGGATCTGACACGGTGAACAGCCTGTCGGATCCGTCCTGCCGCAAGTGTGAAAGGAGCCTAACAGTCCTTACAGGAAAATTCTGGCACCGGCAAGGGAACTAAAATACCAGCCTTGCTGGTGAACTACTGGCCGGGTGGCAACCCAAGCCACAGAACAGACATATGATAGTTTTGTTCCGCATCCAATTCCCATTATTGGGGGATTGGATGCGGCCCCTTAATTACAATGGGGCCCCAAGAGATGCAGACAGCACACTGTGTGCTGTCTGCATCTTTTTCCGCTCCATTGAAACTAAGGGGTCCACATCCAATGCCCCAATAATGGTAATTGGATGCGGAACGAAACTATCATGGTTTGATGGGGCTTTATCACTTTATTTAATCAGGTTACCTAAAGAAGATGGCCCAGGGGAGATGGGAACACGACACTGGAGTCAGTGACGTGTTCCCGCCTCTCTGTAGCCCTCTCCACGCACCCCTTACTTCCCAAATGGGACATTTATTTCATTGGTGGCAGTGGTGATGTCCCTCCCCTCTCCAGCAGCAGGTAAGTGTCCTTTGGAGCTTGAAGCTCCCTTACCTGCTGCCGCTGCTGCAGGGGAGGAGGGACCTGTGAGCGCACTGAGGGAGAAAGCTCCTTACCAGGCTGATTTACATATCTCTAGAATCATTTTTTAAACACAATAAAAAGCACACAGCGCTATAGGACAGGTACCGTATATTGCGGACATGCTAGCGGCGATCTAGCCATGCATGTAGGCTAAACAAGGTGACAGAATCCCTTTAAGTATTACCCTGTGCCCCTTTACACTGCCCGATGATCAAAGAGACGATCGCTAATGAGTTTTCGTATGAACGCTCATTAATGATGATGTGCCGGTGTAAAGGTGCTGCCGATGAACAGTTGAAACACTCGTTCATCGGGTAAAAAGCGTTATATGAATCATCATTTGCCGGCAGCAGATCGTGCCATCTAAACAACCCTCTGCAGCCGGCAAACACTGATTCTGTATGAGGACGAGAGATGGCATTAGCGATTGCCGCTCCCCGTACTGTGGAGGAGATCTCTGCATGTAAATGACCAGTCTCCTTCACTAACAAGGAACGCTTCCTTTCCGACAATCATCTGCTCCATTGAACAGTGTAAAGGGGCCATAATTGATCTCAATACTATTCTTAGCACATGAGTTTTGTAATATATTGTGGTAAATAAATCACACTTTATGATTTGTGAATATATTGATATCTGTCTTATATACAGGTAATGTGTGTTATACAATTTCCCTGGTTATGACCAGTGATTTATTATCAATGGGTTTATCTATATGTACCAATTTAACCCCTTCCCGACCGCCCCATGTAAATTTACGAGGGCGGTCCAGCATGTTGTAAACAGCAGGCACCCATGACTAATGCATGCAATCAATGATAACGTCAGTCGCATACATTTTACCTCTCAGATGCCATGGTCAAATGTGACCACGACATCTGGGAAGTTAAAGACCAGGAGCATTTACTCTCGGCCATGCTCTGGTTCCCCCTGGTGAGGATCGGGGGAGCTGGATGCAGTGTGAGGCAGCCCCTGTACTCAGAAGTGGAACAGGGCTTCCGCACACTAGTTCCTATGGAGAGTTTGCCTGTGGCAGGGCTCCGTAGGAATTTATGGGGTCATTTATCAAACTGGTGTAAAGTAGAACTGGCTTAGTTGCCCATAGCAACCAATCAGATTCCATATTTAGTCTTTGACAGCTCCTTTGGAAAATGAAAGGTGGAATCTGATTGGATATATTGCCAACTAAGCCAGGTCTACTTTACACCAGTTTGATAAATTACCCCATTTAGTGTAATTGTCATAGACTCAAATGCTAAAGCACTGGAGTCTATGAAAAAGCAATCTAATGATTGCTTGCTATAGTTCCCCAGGGGAACACTTAAAGTGTAAAAAAAAAAAAAAAAAAAAAAATTTAAAAAAAAAATATATAAAAATTAAAACCACCCCTTTCCCCAAAATTAAAAAAAAATTAAAATAATTAAGAAAAATTAACATGAGCATCACTGTGTGTGAAAACACCCGTACTATTAAAATATTAAAATATTTATCCCATGCGGCGAAACGGAAAAAAAGTTAAAATGGCTGTTTTTTGGTCACTTTACTTCCCACAAAAAATTGGATAAAAAAGTGACCAAAAGGTCATAACCACCCCAGAATGGTATCAATGAAAAGTACAGATTGGCCCGCAAAAAGTGTGCCCTCGTACAGCTCCGTAGGCAAAAAAATAAGTTATGTGGGTTACAATGTGGCAATACAAAGAAAAAAGTATTTTTTTCAAACATTTTTTATTTTTTTAGTATTAAAACTCAAGAAAAACTACATATGTGATATTGTTGTAATTGTAGTGACCCAGAGAATAAAAGTAACAGGTCAGTTTTACCACATAGGAAATGGTATAAAAAAAAAACCCATAAAAACTGTGGTGGAATGGTGTTTTTTTTCTTTTTTTTTATAATTCCACCCCATTTGGAATTTTTTCCCACTTCCCACCACATTGTATGCAACCATAGATTGTGCCATTAGAAAGTGCATCTTGTCCCATAGAGAAACAAAAGAGAAAGTGTTTTAATTAGGTCAGGGATGCCCAACCTGCGGCCCTCCAGCTCCCAGCATGCCTGGACAGCATGGTCGCTGGTGACAGATTCCCTTTAAAGGTTTTTCTCTGGGATTACTATGGTTTTTACAGATAAGCTAATGTAATTCGTTATCTCATTTAGATTCTCCTCATGTTTATTTTTTAAAATTTGGACTCTCCTGACTCCTGTTTCCTATATGTAGCACTTCCTGTTGCTGAATCCAACCAAACCCATAATGCACTTCTCCATTCTCTGCCACAGCTCCAGCACCGCCCCTAGCAACTCCCAGCTAGTTTATAGCTCCTCCCACCCACTAGTTACATAGACACTTCCCTGTCATTAGCACACCCATGGACATAACATCACAGGAAATAAGAAAGAGCTGCATGGACATGGTCATGTGACCACAGCCCAGAACGGGAAAATAGGAGCATTACAGGTAAAATAAAAGCATTAAAACTGGTAATTTCGTAAGTGATTATTTTAAAGGATGTTTATTCAAACTGAAAGGCCTCTTTAAAGGGGGTTTTCTGGTAATATTTATTTTAAGCAAGTGCCCACAGCCTGCCCCCTGAAATAGAGGATTCCTACTTACCTGCTCCGCTCCTCCGCACTGCCTCAACTGTTTCCATCTGCCAGTGCATGGACATGGTCATGTGCACTGCTCCAGCCAATGACTGGCTTCAGCGGTGACGTGCTGCTTGAGCCCACATTGCTGCTGTAGCCAGTCATTGGCTGAAGCGGTGCATGTGACCATGGCCAGATGGAGACAGGACTGGAGCGGAGTAAAGTGAGTAAGTATGAATCTCCTATTTCAGGGGGCAGGCTGCCAGCACTTGCTTAAAAATCTGTATTACCTGGAAACTCCTGTAAGACTAAATTATTATTATAATTTTTTTTTACAAGGCTGTATCTTGCAGGCTTAGTAGCAGCTGATTAACACTTCAAGCTGTAGTCTATGATATACAAGTACAACCAGATTCTTCTCTACTATTTATTCCACCTCCCTCGCCCCCCAGAACGTGTGAGGAATGGTGATTTACAGTCAGGTCCATAAATATTGGGACATGGACACAATTCTAACATTTTTGGCTCTATACACCACCACAATGGATTTGAAATGAAACAAACAAGATGTGCTTTAACTGCAGACTGTCAGCTTTAATTTGAGGGTATTTACATCCAAATCAGGTGAACGGTGCAGGAATTACAACAGTTTGCATATGTGCCTCCCACTTGTTAAGGGACCAAAAGTAATGGGGCAGAATAATAATCCTAAATCAAACTTTCACTTTTTAATACTTGGTTGCAAATCCTTTGCAGTCAATTACAGAATCAAGTCTGGAATGCATAGACATCACCAGACGCTGGGTTTCATCCCTGGTGATGCTCTGCCAGGCCTCTACTGCAACTGTCTTCAGTTCCTGCTTGTTCTTGGAGCATTTTCCCTTCAGTTTTGTCTTCAGCAAGTGAAATGCATGCTCAATCGGATTCAGGTCAGGGGATTGACTTGGCCTTTGCATAACATTCCACTTCTTTCCCTTAAAAAACTCTTTGGTTACTTTTGCAGTATGCTTTGGGTCATTGTCCATCTGCACTGTGAAACGCCGTCCAATGAGTTCTGAAGCATTTGGCTGAATATAAGCAGTTAATATTGCCCGAAACACTTCAGAATTCATCCTGCTGCTTTTGTCAGCAGTCACATCATCAATAGCTACAAGAGAACCAGGTCCATTGGCAGCCATACATGCCCACGCCATGACACTACCACCACCATGCTTCACTGATGAGGTGGTATGCTTAGGATCATGAGCGGTTCCGTTCGTTCTCCATACTCTTCTCTTCCCATCACTCTGGTACAAGTTGATCTTGGTCTCATCTGTCCATAGGATGTTTTTCCAGAACTGTGAAGGCTTTTTTAGATGTCGTTTGGCAAACTCTAATCTGGCCTTCCTGTTTTTGAGGCTCACCAATGGTTTACATCTTGTTGTGAACCCTCTGTATTCACTCTGGTGAAGTCTTCTCTTGATTGTTGACTTTGACACACATACACCTACCTCCTGGAGAGTGATCTGGCCAACTGTTGTGAAGGGTGTTTTTTTTCACCAGGGAAAGAATTCTTCGGTCATCCACCACAGTTGTTTTCCTTGGTCTTCCGGGTCTTTTGGTGTTGCTGAGCCCATAGGTGCGTTCCTTCTTTTTAAGAATGTTCCAAACAGTTGTTTTGGCCACGCCTAATGTTTTTGCTATCTCTCTGATGGGTTTATTTTGTTTTTTCAGCCTAATGATGGCTTGCTTCACTGTTAGTGATAGCTCTTTGGATCTCACCTTGAGAGTTGACAGCAACAGATTCCAAATGCAAATAGCACACTTGAAATGAACTCTGGACCTTTTATCTGCTCATTGTAATTGGGATAATTAGTGAACAACACACACCTGCCCATGAAACAGCTGAGAAGCCAATTGTCCCATTACTTTTGGTCCCTTAACAAGTGGGAGGCACATATGCAAACTGTTGTAATTACCACACCGTTCACCTGATTTGGATGTAAATACCCTCAAATTAAAGCTGACAGTCTGCAGTTAAAGCACATCTTGTTTGTTTCATTTCAAATCCACTGTGGTGGTGTATAGAGCCAAAAATGTCACAATTGTGTTGATGTCCCAATATTTATGGACCTGACTGTAGTCCTTTGATAGTTTACAGATGTTAACATTGAATTCAAAAATTCGAAAACATTCTCAAATCCATAGGGGAAATATATAATTACTGTCCTAAAATTAAGGTAAAGCTACACCAGCCAGACATTAACTTCAGCAAATTTATGAAAGCCGCATATGTTGCAAGAAAAATTTGGTGCATCCTGTTGGACATGTTAGATACTTTCATTTACTCTCCCTCATGGCTGTCTTACTTTACACAAATGTTTTGTCCAAAAATACACTGCGTGCAGAATTATTAGGCAAATGAGTATTTTGACCACATCATCCTCTTTATGCATGTTGTCTTACTCCAAGCTGTATAGGCTCGAAAGCCTACTACCAATTAAGCATATTAGGTGATGTGCATCTCTGTAATGAGAAGGGGTGTGGTCTAATGACATCAACACCCTATATTAGGTGTGCATAATTATTAGGCAACTTCCTTTCCTTTGGCAAAATGGGTCAAAAGAAGGACTTGACAGGCTCAGAAAAGTCAAAAATAGTGAGATATCTTGCAGAGGGATGCAGCACTCTTAAAATTGCAAAGCTTCTGAAGCGTGATCATCGAACAATCAAGCGTTTCATTCAAAATAGTCAACAGGGTCGCAAGAAGCGTGTGGAAAAACCAAGGCGCAAAATAACTGCCCATGAACTGAGAAAAGTCAAGCGTGCAGCTGCCAAGATGCCACTTGCCACCAGTTTGGCCATATTTCAGAGCTGCAACATCACTGGAGTGCCCAAAAGCACAAGGTGCGCAATACTCAGAGACATGGCCAAGGTAAGAAAGGCTGAAAGACGACCACCACTGAACAAGACACACAAGCTGAAACGTCAAGACTGGGCCAAGAAATATCTCAAGACTAATTTTTCTAAGGTTTTATGGACTGATGAAATGAGAGTGAGTCTTGATGGGCCAGATGGATGGGCCCGTGGCTGGATTGGTAAAGGGCAGAGAGCTCCAGTCCGACTCAGACGCCAGCAAGGTGGAGGTGTAGTACTGGTTTGGGCTGGTATCATCAAAGATGAGCTTGTGGGGCCTTTTCGGGTTGAGGATGGAGTCAAGCTCAACTCCCAGTCCTACTGCCAGTTTCTGGAAGACACCTTCTTCAAGCAGTGGTACAGGAAGAAGTCTGCATCCTTCAAGAATAACATGATTTTCATGCAGGACAATGCTCCATCACACGCGTCCAAGTACTCCACAGCGTGGCTGGCAAGAAAGGGTATAAAAGAAGAAAATCTAATGACATGGCCTCCTTGTTCACCTGATCTGAACCTCATTGAGAACCTGTGGTCCATCATCAAATGTGAGATTTACAAGGAGGGAAAACAGTACACCTCTCTGAACAGTGTCTGGGAGGCTGTGGTTGCTGCTGCACGCAATGTTGATGGTGAACAGATCAAAACACTGACAGAATCCATGGATGGCAGGCTTTTGAGTGTCCTTGCAAAGAAAGGTGGCTATATTGGTCACTGATTTGTTTTTGTTTTGTTTTTGAATGTCAGAAATGTATATTTGTGAATGTTGAGATGTTATATTGGTTTCACTGGTAAAAATAAATAATTGAAATGGGTATATATTTGTTTTTTGTTAAGTTGCCTAATAATTATGCACAGTAATAGTCACCTGCACACACAGATATCCCCCTAAAATAGCTAAAACTAAAAACAAACTAAAAACTACTTCCAAAAATATTCAGCTTTGATATTAATGAGTTTTTTGGGTTCATTAAGGAACATGGTTGTTGTTCAATAATAAAATTAATCCTCAAAAATACAACTTGCCTAATAATTCTGCACTCCCTGTAATGGCACACACCTTTACTAAATCTTACACATTTTAGCAACATCTCCTTTCTTAGGCACTTTTCAATGCTGTCTAAAACACAATAAATTTGGTGCACATTTCATCACTTGTTTGGGATACATTACAATAGTATTGATGTGTAAGTCAGGGACCATGCTCTCTGTTACTGGGGTTCAAGGTAAATTTTAATTAAATTACAAACTAGCAAATATAACTAAGAATTAGAATAAAACCTGACATGGCCAGAATGAATACAAGACAAAGATATTTAAATGAAGGAAGAGGTTTTTTATGCCGGAATGCAATGTGTTCCTTTTTCCAAACATAACGTATCTCATTTAAACCAAAAACTTCTCATCCGTCAACAAAATATTGTTCTAATGGCCTGTTCAAGTGACCTTTAGCAAACTGCAGACAGACAGCAATGTTTTTTTTTGTTTTTTTTTAAGAGAGCAGCGGCTTGCAAATCCTGTCATGCACATTATTGTTATAAAGTGTCCTCCTGATGAACATTAACTGATGTGAGAAAAGCCTTTGAGGTTACTTTGGGTTCCATTGGGACTGCATGCTGTTGGCATAATCTTTGTTGGTCGACCACTCCTAGAGAGGGTAATAATGGTGTAAACAATCTTTCTCACTGTGGAATCCAAGCTCTTTAGAGATGGTTTTGGAACTTTTCTCTAGCCTGATGAGCATCAACAACTCTTCTTCTGAGGTCAGAACTTGCTCCACATGCCACACTGTTTCCTTATGCAGTAGTCCCACACCCTTACAACGTCTCTTCTGTACGTTAGCTAGGCAGAGTAAGCCCTGAGGAACATCACAGAGCAAAGTTTTGCATGTAAATTTCCTGCCAGGATGCAGTGATGCCAAGAACAGGGAAAGTAAAGTGCAGACATGAGAACTTCTTAAAGGCATTGCCTGAGATTAGAAAATAAGTCTTCTTTCCTTAAACATTGTAATTGGAGCAGAGCTGTAATTTAAGGGAAAACAGCAACTTTTTCCTAATTCTGGACTACCCATTTAAGTTGTCTTGCATGTAGCTGTGGTGGGACGTGCCATAGAGGCCTTCCTTTGCTGCTCTGTATGCACAAGAGGTAAGACCTGCCCCTTCACAATGGCTATGTGGTTTCTGGTGGTCCACAGCCTATGATGAAAGGGACCAGGTCATAGACTTCTGTTTACTTAGCCAGAATACTGCTGAAGAAATTTGTGTAGACTAAAACATAGGTTTCTAATCCTTTCTTGTTTTCATCTAGCTTCTGTTTTAGCATTCCTTTTGACCTCTTAATAACTTAAGCATGTGCTTGTTTCCATATCATGATTGATATACTTGTCATGATTATCTCATAGGCACTACCCAATGTAAACACAAGATCGCTGTAGAAGCTCGGCTAAAATACACAATTTTGCTAATGCTACAACTGCCAACATTGTAATGATCTCCAATTTCAGCAGTTTTACCTCTTAAATGCTACAGTAAACAACGACTGTGGCATCTAAGCAGTTGGCAGAGGGAGGGGGACCCCCACCCCTCTGGCCATCGGCACCTTGTGACTCTGCCATGGCAACCATTGGCCTAGCAAAGGCTCCTAGGCCTGCCATCAGTATCCATCTATTAAGCCATGCCAGATGCACCAAAATATTTTCTGCCAGATAAAACCAGACACAAATATCCTTTTTTTTTGTTAATCTGTTTTTATTTTATGATTGCAGAGCTTTTTTTTTTAATTCTATTTCTTCCTGAACGTGATTATGGGAACAGGCAGGGTCTAATAGGGATGTCTACATGGCAGACCTGGGAAACATTGTTAGGCCCCCCAGCTGCAATAGCAGCCATCAGCACTTTGCAGTTGTAACATGGGGGCCGATAGCATGTGAAAGGAGACCCCTGTTCCTGTCTAGTCAATTAAGCAGTTAAACTGCCTGGAGCAGAGATACCTCTGGTCCTGACAGTAGTTGCAGCAGGAGCAGGGCTCACTCGTACAACTCTGCTCTTGCTGCTGATCTCTTAGATACAATTAAGGCACCTTTAAGATCACCATGTACATCATAAAGTGGGATGTAGCACCTGATCATGATCTACGTTTTCTGCATAGGTTGGGAAAGAGTTAAACAGCAATATAATATATGAAGTCCGCAGTAAATATACCATATATTTTAGAGTATATGCATACATAACTTTCTATGTGTATTTTCTTTTAGTTACCACGGCATACTTATATTGACCTTGCTAGGTTTGGCATATAAATATTTCGCACAGAAAATCCTATTAGGAAGTTGCCTTGAACAAACAGCTTAATTTCAGTTCACTTTTAGAGCGCGTTACTTTTTTTATTTCGTAATCTCTTTCTACCTTGAAAAATGGGCCCATTATCTCTCCCAGTAGGCCCATTGCGGTCGGTTGCCATATATAACCAGCTTTGATAATGTTCAAAAGTTGGATTTAGCCCTAAGGGGCTTAGCTGCATTTCTAGTTACTATCCGTCAAATTATATTTTCTTTCATGAATACAATGCATTATCATTATTAAACTAGTTTATTTCTTTTATTCATTAAATAAAGACATGATAACTGTATATTAGTCCCGAAAGGATCACAAAATTGTGTTGTGTTTGCCTTATGTAGAAAATCAGCAAGCCAAGTGAACATTTCCCTGGATGTAAAGAGCGGCATGCTTTCTAGTATACTTCCCAAAGCTTCGTGTTAGGTGGAAATGACACAGTTTGTAGGCAGATCAATGAGCTGAATCCCCACACGTCTACAAAATGTACACAACACAATATAAAAAACGAGGGGCTATTACCTTGTAGGTGTATTACAAGCTACAACTCCTACAAAAAAAATTACCAAATGGCACACAAGATATTGGCTTGAAAAAAGTTCTGAGAGAGAACCGAAACGTTGCTGTATGACGTGTGAATAAATAGCAAAAAAATTTCACTTTTAAGGAGTGCCGTGGATTTTTGCAATTTGTCTACCACCCTGAATCGAGGGGTTACCGCTGGCACCCACTTTACAGTTGGCAAAGGAGTGCTGTCCTACTTTTGATGTGTGTGTGTGTGTGTGTATATATATATATATGTATGTATGTTATATATATATACACTCACCTAAAGAATTATTAGGAATAGGGGTGCACCGAAATTCCGGCGGCCGAAAATGGGCCTAATCCATTTCGGCCGATATTGGTACATATCGGCAGAAAATATGGGGTTTGGGATTTGTGGGATTTGTCACCCGCGTCGGGCGGGCGGTTTACTTTAAGTCACTGCATCTTTATTTTACCTTACAATCGTGACGCTCCAGTAACAACTCTGCAGGCAGAGCGGAGGGCGGCGTAACGTCACTTACTCACGTGACGCGCCTGCTCCGCCTCCTTCATTCATAAAGTGGGCGGAGCAGGTGCGTCACGTGAGTAAGTGACGTTACGCCGCCCTCCGCTCTGCCTGCAGAGTTGTTACTGGAGCGTCACGATTGTAAGGTAAAATAAAGATGCAGTGAGTCATTAGTCTGCTGTGAGCAGCAGGGCCGGGGCTGTTATGGGTAGGGGGATCGGTCTATGGCACTGCTATGGGGAGGGGGGATCTGTGCACCGTAATGGGGAAAGGGATCTGTGCACTGTTATGGGGAAAGGGATCTGTGCACTGTTATGCCCATAACAGTGCACATATCCCCCCCTCCATAACAGCGCCACCCACAGATGAATTTCATTCATGAAAAAGAATTATTAATAAAATCATTAAAAAAAAAAGTATTTTAAAAGTATTTGGGCAAAAAGGCAGTTTCGGTTTTGGTCAAGGGCATCGGACCAGAATTTTCATTTCGGTGCACCCCTAATTAGGAACACCTGTTCTATTTCTCATTAATGCAACTATCTAGTCAACCAATCACATGGCAGTTGCTTCAATGCATTTAGGGGGTGGTCCTGGTCAAGACAATTTCCTGAACTCCAAACTGAATGTCAGAATGGGAAAGAAAGGTGATTTAAGCAATTTTGAGCGTGGCATGGTTGTTGGTGCCAGACGGGCCGGTCTGAGTATTTCACAATCTGCTCAGTTACTGGGATTTTCACGCACAACCATTTCTAGGGTTTACAAAGAATGGTGTGAAAAGGGAAAAACATCCAGTATGCGGCAGTCCTGTGGGCAAAAATGCCTTGTGGATGCTAGAGGTCAGAGGAGAATGGGCCGACTGATTCAAGCTGATAGAAGAGCAACGTTGACTGAAATAACCACTCGTTACAACCGAGGTATGCAGCAAAGCATTTGTGAAGCCACAACACGCACAACCTTGAGGCGGATGGGCTACAGCAGCAGAAGACCCCACCGGGTACCACTCATCTCCACTACAAATAGGAAAAAGAGTCTACAATTTGCACGAGCTCACCAAAATTGGACTGTTGAAGACTGGAAAAATGTTGCCTGGTCTGATGAGTGTCGATTTCTGTTGAGACATTCAAATGGTAGAGTCCGAATTTGGTGTAAACAGAATGAGAACATGTATCCATCCTCTGATGGCTACTTCCAGCAGGATAATGCACCATGTCACAAAGCTCGAATCATTTCAAATTGGTTTCTTGAACATGACAATGAGTTCACTGTACTAAAATGGCCCCCACAGTCACCAGATCTCAACCCAATAGAGCATCTTTGGGATGTGGTGGAACAGGAGCTTCGTGCCCTGCATGTGCATCCCTCAAATCTCCATCAACTGCAAGATGCTATCCTATCAATATGGGCCAACATTTCTAAAGAATGCTATCAGCACCTTGTTGAATCAATGCCACGTAGAATTAAGGCAGTTCTGAAGGCAAAAGGGGGTCCAACACCGTATTAGTATAGTGTTCCTAATAATTCTTTAGGTGAGTGTATATACACACAAGCATTAGGGTGGGACTCCCTTCCATCCTTGGTCGGTATTACTATTACTTTTAACATAGTATATAAGGCCGAAAAAAGACATCTGTCCATCCAGTTCGGCCTGTTATCCTGCAAGTTGTTCCAGAGGAAGACAAAAAAAAACTGTGAGGTAGAAGCTAATTTTCCTCACTTTAGGGGAAAAAAATTCCTTCCCGACTCCAATCAGACAATCAGAATAACTCCCTGGATCAACAACCCCCTCTCTAGTAGCTATAGCCTGTAATATTATTACACTCCGGAAATACATCCAGGCCCTTCTTGAACTCTTTTTGTGAACTCACCATCACCACCTCTTCAGGCAGAGAGTTCCATAGTCTCACTGCTCTTACCGTAAAGAATCCTCTTCTATGTGGAGTGATCTCTGTACTGACTCCTGATATATTGACACATAGTTATTAGATATCCCCTCAGTTGCTGAATTCCTGAAGGATCCAGCAGAAACGCAGATGTGAAACTAGCCTTACTCCACACTGGATATTTTCCTGCTCTTTCCTCTGACTATGTGACCAAGCCTCTCGGACCAAAACGTCAGACTACTGTCAAAATAAACTACTTTGCATTATATCGTCCATAGATTTGAATTAATTTGTTCCTTTGTGTCTTTGAAATAAACGTATACCTTTTTAATTGTGTCATTCCTTGGAGAGTGAGCGGTGGTTTATGTGCTAAATAATATAATTTCTACATTTCTACATTTTATTTTTGTATTCTATTAAGATGTGCAAAGGATCTGACACGTCTGAACTTGTCAAATTGATATCAGCACTTAACATTACTTACTCCTATGAGAAGATTCTCTCTATGGGTAATGGTGGATTTACCCGCTGTCAACAAAATTGGTGCCACTGGTCGGCCTCCCCATACTGTTCCCTTCCTTAGGCCCTCACCAGGCCTTAGTGATCAGAGCTACTTACTTACTGATATTTTGTCTCAATCCACTTGTTTGCCACTTGGCTATATCTTTTAGACAGCAACGCCCCTTTAGTGCAGCTAATACTCCTCTTCTCCAGGCATGGTATTCATATTCCATTAGATTATACCCTCCAATTGCCCCACTTTTGTTCTTTTCATGTTGGTTACTATGTTACCTTCCTTATACCTGTGTTTCCCGGGTATGCCCAGCATGTTTCTTGTATGCTGCAAAACTTTAATAAAAACTATTGAATCGAAGAGATGCAAAGGACCTGTCACAAGTGTAAACTTTTTAAACTGTAAAGCAAAAAATCGGCAGCACCACATTTCTAGAATCCAAATTTTAGGCACGTGTTAAGCTTTAAATAAACCACCATTGCATTTGAGGAGTGCTGCAGTTTTTGATCAGTTTTAAATTGTCTAGCACCATAATTTTTTTTTCTCCACTCCCCCCGTTCCCAAGTTAAGGGGCCCATTACTGCAGCAGTGGTTAGCCAAGGGGGCTCTTCTCTCAAGAGGGTATGAACTTCATCACTCTGACATGGACAGAGTCAAAACGGTAAAGACCTATATTATACCTGATCTTCCAAGACCCCACAGTGTTATCACTTCAGCCTATTGGATTAGAGAGACGCATAGCAATATGCTATGCATCCCTTTGCTCCGCAGTTGAAGTGAGAACACTGCATGGGCGCAAGATCACGCTAGTACAGTGTTTACCACTCTGACACTGTCCACGCAGGTTGATGAAAATCACTCCGTCCTGAGAGAAGAGTCCTGTTGACCATCTACTTGGCTATTTACTGCTGCACCAACAGGCCCCGTAACTCTGCAACGGGGAGAGGTCAGGAAAAAAAACGAGCGACTCAGAGGAGCAACACAGGCAGGCAGCAATTCAGGCAAGTGCACCGCTTTACATTTTGTTTGATGTGATGAATGGTCCTCTTTAACTTCAACCAGTATTCATCCAAATAACCTGAAAGGGGTTTTCCTGTGCTTAAATATTGATGACCTGTCCTCAGAATAGGTGAGCAACATCAGATTAGTGGAGGTCTGCCACCCCGTGCCCCAACTGTTCAGCTATTTCGGGCAACTGCCAGTGCTGGAAACTGAAGTTCACTCCAATGTGTAGAGGCCATGCTGGATGATTGCAGTTCAGCTCCCATTCAAGTCAAGGGGAGCTGAGATGGTGTATTTTGGCATTGGAGCCTTCTGTCCACTGTATAGTTAGCGGTGGGGGTGCTGATTGTTGGACACCCACCTATTTGATATTAGAGACATATCCTAAGGATAGGTCATCAACACCAGAGTCCTGGAAAACCTCATTAGATATTTTGACTTTAGATACAGTTATAATAAAAATCTACCCCTATAACATGCTGTATATCTGCGTCACTCACAGCTTTCTCTGGCAGTGTTTGATGCAGTTCTTGGAGCCAAAGTCAAAAGTGCGTTGGAAGTGAATGAGAGATATAAAGGAAGGACTTTCTCATTCCTGCTGGATCCACTTCTGGCTTTGGCTCAACAAACTTCCACAAAAAGCTGTTTGTGACCTTTTAGTTGTCTTGTATGGTCGCTGTTAGTACTAGGACTATATACTGTAAGTCTTGCAGTACTAAGCATAACTTTTTTTTTTTTTTTTTTACAGACAAGCTAATGAAGAGTATCAAGTACTTGCAAATTCTTGGCGATATTCTTCAGCATTTTCCAACAAACTTTTCTTCACCATTGTGGATTACGATGAAGGAGCGGATGTTTTCCAACAGGTAAATAATCTGTCGCATTTTTCCTGTTTCTCTAAATTATATATAAAGCCTAAATGCAGCATTTTCCCAGAGGAAAAGTAGCCACCTAACCCATAAAGGTTATGAACACCTTCAAAGCCATTTTTTTGTATTCTTATGATGTATTGTGAGATAAAAAAAAAATACATGTTTGTTATAGGTTTTCATTAGAAATGTTGCACGGTTTAGTCTCTGTAGCTATTACATTTCACAGTACATAGCAGCTGCAGAAGGCTGCTCTGTGATAAATCTGTCCGAGGTTTTGTCTGGTGGCTCATTCTCCAACCTGGAAGAGCTTGTGTATTGGCTCGTTCTAGAGAAATGGGAGAATTTGAAATTGCAAAGTACAAAATGTTTTCTGATCCTGGAGTTGTCCATAGTAGAGTTGAGCGAAGCAAGCTTCGGACGCTTAATAAAATCAAAACTTAGGGTACTTTCACACTAGCGATATTCTTTTCCGGCATTGAGTTCCGTCCTAAGGACACAATACCAGAAAAGAACTGAACAGTTTTATCCCCATGCATTCTGTATGGAGAGCAATCCATTCAGGATGCATCAAGATGTCCTCAGTTCAGTCTTTTTGACTGTTCAGCACGGAGATAATACCGCAGGATGCTGTGGTTTTATCTCCGTCCAAAATTCCAGAACACTTGCCCACTTTTTCCCATTGAAATGCATTAATGCCGGCCCCGAGTGTTTCGGCAAAATGGATTCGGCATTGAGGTCTGCGCATGCTCAGACCGTAAAAAAAATAAAAATAATGCCGGATCCGTTTTTCCGGATGACACCGGAGAGATGGATCCGGCATTTCAATGCATTTGTCATACGGATCAGGATCCTGATCCGTCTGACAAATGCCATCAGTTTGCATATGTTTTTACGGATCCGGGAAGGCAGTTCCGGCCACGGTACCGCCTGCCGAAATCCTCTGCCGCAAGTGTGAAAGTACCCTTAATCAATTCCAAACTTCTGAATAATACTGTACAGAGATCCTTCTCCGTACAGTATTAGAATGTATGAGCCGAAGTAAGTTATTCACGAAGTCGCAGGTGACTTCGTTGACTAACTTCGGTAATTTATTTTTGAAGCGCAAAACCACTTTTTAAAACTTGAAACTGAGTTCGGTTTCAAGTTATTCAACAAAGTCAGACAAAGACGAATCTCCGTAGAGTATTATACCGAAGTTTTGAACAAAGCGACTTCGGATTAAGCATCTGAAGCGCGCTTCGTTCAACTGTTATCCATAGCATTCAAAGCGCACACATAGACTGATAACAGCTGATTGGGACACGAACAGGCAGCCATGGTGAAAGAGCCTACTGTATGAGGATCTACAGAACCATGTGGACCAGGTAACTATAACTGTAGGGTTGGTGTGGACGCCTTCCCTGCTTTTGTTTAGTGCGGCTAGAAAGATATTAACAAACAGAACTGTCCATTTGGCACTTATTGGAATAAAAAAAAAAATGTATTGCTGTAAAATGTAATACATCTGGAGTATGAGACATTAAAGGGTTTCCATTGATTATAGGATTGTCTTGTTAATATGACTTCATACTTTATTTCAAACCTGTTTATCGCTTTCCCAAATAAGCCTTGTGATTCTAAATACTTTTGTGTTAAAGGGGTTCTGTACCTTTTGATTATTGATGATCTATCCTTTAGATAGACCATCAGCATCTGATTGGCGGGGGTCTGACACAAGGGAATGAGCAGCTGTTTTAGAAGTCAGCAGTGCTCGCAGAAGCGCAGCGGCCATTTTGTGTTTCCTGCAGGGCCAGTGGCGTCACGACTCTTATCACAGGCCTGGGCATGTCTCAGACCTATTGGAGGGAACGGGGCTGAGCCGCACCCAGGCCAGTTATAATAGCTGTGATGTCAGGGGGCCTGCGGGAAAAACGGTGAGAAGGCCGCGGTGCTACTGCGAACGCGGCTGCCTTCCCAAACAGCGGGATCCCTCGCCGATCAGATGCCAATAATCTATGCTTTAATTCTTGTATAAAAGGTTGAGCATTGCCCTTGGATAGCTATGTTACACCTTGTGGTGAGGCACTCCATTTTACTTTCCGTTCCATTTGGAAGAAAAACTGATTTGCATGTTTATCTCACAGAGACAATTCGCATGTCTCTTTCAACCCTAGGTTCTCTCACTAAAGGCGACCGTGGATGTGAAATCCTTATATTCCAATATCCTACACGAAGGTGGATTGCCAACTGTAATGGTTATGAAAATGGGATATCCGTCACTCAAGGAGATTAAAGATAAAAACATAATTTATTGTAATTCCTCGAACCTAGCTGCAATGGTTCTTACTCATAGCATGATAGATAACCTGAAATCACGCAGCCTTACATCAGTACAGTGAGCCAAATATACGGATTTCCAAGTGTACCTAGAGGCTGATGGGATTGTCTCAGAGTCTGTGCGTCAACTCACAAAATTCATCCTCTCCCACAGTTACTTCTCTTTTGGCAAAGAAATATACCTACAAAGCACTGGAACTGCCATGGGCAGCAAAATGCTGCCACAATGTGAAAACCTTTTCATGACAAAACTGGAAACTGATATCCGAACAATCTGCATTCAGTCTGAACATGAACTAATAAAATTCCATGAACGATTCAATATATTTCATTCCACCATATTCTGGCCCTTAAATGGGTTGACCGGGTTCACATATCCACTTCTTCACCCAGGCAGCCCCTCTGAGATGAGCATCGGAGCATTTTTCTGCTACAGCTGTTTGACAGGCTAGGGTAGCGAGAAAGCCCGCCCATTAGTGCCGGTGACATCACCAGCAACACTGCTAGGTGGAAGCTTCCGCCTAGCAGTGTAAAAATGTAAACAAAAAAGCCCTTCCCTACGTGATACAGCGCAGTGCAAGGGTGAGCATCGGAGCATTTCATGCTCCTCTCAGAGGGGCTGGCTGGATGAAAAGGGGGATATGTCCGGGTTCAGCTCTGAACCTGGACAACCCCTTTAACTATTCAAATACAGAAATCAGCTTTCTGGATAGTACTATAAAACTTGAAAGCAGCTTAATACAGACCAAACACGTGCAGTTGCACCTATTCACTGCCAGGCGCCATTCAGCCACTGTCTGAAATCCTGTGCCACCAGGGCAACATAAAACAGTATGCTGCCTTGTGCACTCTGCCAGTCTGGCACTGTCCTGCACCCTGTACCATTCATAGCCCTTTAGACATTCTGTGCCTGTGCTATTAGGCTCCATGTGCCACTGCTGGGCACCCTGTGCCAGTCAGAATCTATGGCCCCTAGTCAAGCAGCAGGTGTGCCCTGACCCCTGTACACAAGTGTGTGCCACCCTGCTGCCAGTCACTGTCCTGCGGCCTCTGACACCTTAGTGCGGTTGCCAGGGGTGCTCACCAGGTTCTGCTCCTCGCTGTGCTCCAGGTCCACATTGCCTTGGCTCTTGCCAAGATCATGTGTCTTCGGCGCGTGATCCCGCGAGACCCATCTCTGGAGGTCACTGGTCTCGCGGGATTGCGCGCCTGAAGTCAGGGCCGGTGCAAGGATTTTTCTCAACACAAGCGAATCTACATTTTGGCGCCCCCGCCCCCCATCATTTCACATTTCTGCCCCTCATGATTCATGTCCATTTCTTGCCCCCTCCATGTGCTAATATCATAGTGCCATCCTCTCCCCCTGCCCCCTAATGTGCCAGTATCAAGTGCCTCTCTCCTCCCCCCTCCATGTGCCAGTATCATGGCGCCAATAGCCCCCCCTCCTTCGTGGCAGTAAAGTAACAGTCCGGTATTAAAAAAAAAAAAAAAAAAAAACACTTTCAGAAAAGTTTCTCCTGGGATTCGAACTCTCAACCTTTCACATCAGAGGCAAGGCAGAAGTCTTATCTTAAAGCAACTGGCTATACAGCTTTCCTAGCTGTGTGGGTAAATGCCTTGCCTCTGATGTGAAAGGTTGTGAGTTCGAATCCCAGGAGAAACTTTTCTGAAAGACAGCCTAAATGAGATTTAAATACACCAGGGTCTCGTAGCTGTGTGTCAGCTGCGTGCCGCTCGTTCTGCCCGAAGTGACTGAACAAACTCATGCTCGCACTCGCAGCGGTGGCCTACTCTGCTTATGGGTGGCGCCGGCCCTGGCTCAGCTCTGGGTGGAGCCTAACTTATGAAGCTACCGGGAGAACGGAGCAGGGGGATCCCTGGGCGCCACTCTCCATGTCTGTATACTGAGGTCCTCTTTAAAGATAAGGAATGTTAAAAGGTCCAACATCTACGACACGGCAGGTGATAAGTGTCTGATTGATGGGGGTCTGACTGCTGGGACCCCCCTGATCAAGGGAACGTGGTCTTAAGACTCTTGTGTACATAGATTGGCTGTAATGTAATTGAATTTCTCAGGACCCCCTTTCATGATCAGTGGGTGTTCCATCAGTCAGACCCCCAGCAATCTGATATTTATCACCTATCCTGGAGATAGGCGATAGGACATTATGGTAGGACAACCCTTTTAAATATACTGTAGATTATGTGCAATCTGAGGAGGTAAAATTCATGCCAGACATTTATGCTTAAAGGGGTTAATGGGTTTATCTCACTTCAGTAAATGGCATTTATCATGCAGTTAATACAAGGCACTTACTAATGTATTGTTATGATCCATATTGCCTCCTTTCCATCACATTATACACAGCACGTATCCGTGGTTATGACCACCCTGCAATCCAGCAGCAGTGGCCGTGCTTACAGACTATAGGGAAAGGCTGGAAGTGCGCATAAGCCAACACCATTACCTATAGTGTGCAAGCACGGCCACCGCTGCTGGATTGCAGAGTGGTCAAAACCATGGATACGTGCTGTGTATAAAGTAAGGGTACTTTCACACTAGCGGCAGGACGGATCTGACGGGCTGTTCACCCTGTTGGATCCGTCCTGCCACTATTTCGCCGTGCCACCGGACTGCCGCTCCGTCCCCATTGACTATAATGGGGACGAGGGCGGAGCTCCGGCCGCCGGACTAAAAAGTCGGACATGCAGTACTTTTAGTCTGGCGGCCTCTCGCCGTGCTGCGCTGGAGCTCCGCCCCCGTACCCATTATAGTCTGTGGGGACGGCGCAGCGGCACGGCGAAATAGCGGCAGGACGGATCTGACAGGGTGAACAGTCCGTCGGATCCGCCCTGCCACTAGTGTGAAAGTACCCGAAGTGCCTTGTATTAACTTTCTCTACATGATAAATGCCAATTGCTGAACTTAATAGGGTTAGGCATAAATGTCTTGGTGTGTGCTTTACGTGTTCCCTATGTGTGATTGGTGTGTGCTATATATGTTCTATGTTTCAGTGGTGTATGTGCAGCATGTGACATATGCATCAGTGACATGTGACCCATGTAGAAGTGTCTTGTGTGCCGAATCTGTCCAATGAGTGATTGGTGTGCGCTGCATGTGTCTGGTTTCTGACTGACTTAAGTGCAGGATATCCATATATGTGTAATATCTGCCACATGTATGTTTGGGCGTTTTGCTGTGAGTGTCTACCATCATACTTCATCTTTAATATTTCTGTTATAAGTGCTCAAGAACACGACCGTTGGATGTTTTGCAGTCTGCAAATTGCGGATCTGCAAAACATGGATACTGGGTGTGTGCATTCCACATTATGCGGAACAGAACAGCCGGCCTCTAATCGAACAGTCCTATCCTTGTCTGTAGTGCCGACAATAATAGGACATGTTCTATCATTTTGCAGAACGGCCATGCGGACATACAGACACGGAATGTACACAGTCATTTTTATTTTTTTTGCGGCCCCATTGAAGTGAAGGGACAGGTACTGACATGGAAAAAAAAATAGGTTTGTGTGCAGGAGCCCTAAGGTGGGCCCCCAGAATCAGTTACACTGGTGGACCCGAGGTACCCCAGTCCGACACTGCACCTTCCTGTTCTATCATGTATTATACAGGTAGAGACTCAGTTTAGCTTTCAGTTTTTGACTGTTGTTCTGACCCTTAGGGTCCATTCACACATCCGTGTGTGTTTTGCGGCACTAAGAGAATATGCCTATTCTTGTCCGCTATTGCGGACAAGAATAGGATATGTTCTATTTTTTTCAGGATCGGAATTGCAGACCCGGAAGTGCGGGTCCGCAACTCCGGATCGGGGCCGCACGTCATGCGGCCCCATAGAAATGTATGAGTCCGCTATTCCGTTCCGAAAAATGCAGAATGGAATTGCGGATGTGTGAATGGACCCTTAAAGGGGTTGTCCATTTTTTTTTATATTGATGGCCTATCCTCAGAACAGGCTATCAATATCAGATCAGCAGGGTCTGATACGCTGCACCTCCGCTGCTGTTTAGGTGTAGCTTTGTCACTGACTTCCAGAATCTGAGAAGCACTGCAGTTACCAGCTCCATGGATGTCGGGCCCCTGCCCATCTGATTCTGATGGCATATATTTTTATGCTGTTTGTAGCTAGCCCCAAGAGCTTGTTGTATTTAGTGAAAAAATCATCCTCGCCTTAAAAACAACCATTGGGCTGGACAACCCCTTTAAGTTACATATTATTCTTCCATATTGATGGTTGTCTTAGTGTTGCTTTGGTTTATTCCTTGTCATTATACAATATAAGTCATGTGTTGATTGATGTGTTATTAACCATGTGTTTGCCTCCGGACAGAATGCGTTACAGGCTATGTTGTCAGGTATCTTGTTGCCTATGCGTCGCAGAATTCTCTCTATGCATTCTAAAGGGTGAACTCAAAGTTTATTTTTTTTCCCTAAGGCTACTTTCACACTAGCGTTGTTTAAATCCGGCGTTCAATTCCGACACCGGAACTGCCCGCCGGATCCGGAAAAACGTGTGAAAACGGATTACATTTGAATTCTGATCAGGATTTTGATCACAATGAAAAAATGCATTGGAAAAAACGGATCCGCCATTTATGGACTTTAACTTTTTTTTCACATTTTTCGGGTTTTAAATGCAAAAGCCGGATCCGGTTTGACTGAACACACGGCGCCGGATCCGGCGTTAATGCAAGTCAATGGGAAAAAGGCCGGATCCGGCGTTCAGTCAAAGTGTTCAGGATTTTTGGCCGGAGGTAAAAATACAACATGCTACGGTTTTCTGAAAAGCCTGATCAGTCAAAAAGACTGAACTGAAGACGTCCTGATGCATCCTGAACGGTATGCTCTCCATTCAGAATGCATGGGGATAAAACTGATCAGTTCTTTTCCCGATTTGAGCCCCTAGGACGGAACTCAGCGCCGGAAAAGAAAAACGCTAGTGTGAAAGTACCCTTAGCATGTGCACCAGATTTTGTAACATTATATACATTGCCAGCATTGTAATATTCTGCTGATGTTATGCCCCCAGTTCCACAAGGGAAAATCTGTCACTTGCAAGCTTATATTTATGATACCACATAACCTAATAGGACAGATGAAAATGCATAGTCCATTTAACTATAAATAACTTGAAAGTATAAAATAAAAATTCCTTAAAGGGGTTTAAAATACTTTAGAAGAGTTGGCCTATCCTTAGCATAAGCCATCTCTATCTGATTGGCGGGTCACCGATACTCTGCACCCTGGACGATCAGCTGTTCTGCAGTAGCTCCGGCACCAGAACGACACTGCTCCATCTGTGGGGCTGGTTACTGCAGTGCTGCCTCCATTCACTTCAGCGCAGAACCAGAACTACTACACAACAGCTGAGTGGTGGGAGGGCAGGGTGTTAGACAACTTCTTTCAAGGGGTTGTCTGGTTTCCGATATTGATGACCCATCCTCAGAATAGGTCATCAATATCAGAGTGGTGGGGGTCCGACTCCAGGCACCCTCACCGATCAGCTGGTTGAAAAGAATAAAGCGCTCCTGCGAGCCCAACGTTTCCCTGCTCTCTGTTGGCCCTGCAGTGGCGAGCAGGTGGAATTACAGCTCCTTCATCCCATAGAGTATGGCTAGGTCTACATGACGACATTTTTCGCACAACATTTTGTTGCACCAATGTCGCGCAACAATTTTTATAATGGCAGTCTATGGTGTCGCACTGCAACATGCTGCGACTGCGACGCAACAGTCGCAGAAAATCCATTCGAGATGGATCTTTCTGCGACTGTTGCATCGCAGTCGCAGCATGTTGCAGTGCGACACCATAGACTGCCATTATAAAAATTGTTGCGCGACATTGGTGCAACGAAATGTTGCGCTACAAATGTTGCAGTGTAGTTGTGCCCTATCTGTCATAAGTCGCGCGAAAAATGTCGTCGTGTAGACCTAGCCTATAGCTACAACTGCTCCTTCCCACTGTAATGACACCGGCTCACCACTGCAGGTAAATAATGAAGAGAAGGCAGAACTCGTACTATCCAGGAGTCGGACCCCCACTGATCTGATAGAACCTCTCAGTCCACATTAAGGGCTCATGCACACGACCTTATGTTCTTTGCGTGTCCATTATATATTTTTTTTGTTTGCAGCCCATATGCGGAACCATCCACTTGAAAAGGTCCGCAAAAAGAGAAAAACAAAACTGTGCACCGCAATCTGCAACAGATATACCACAAAAAGTGGTATACTAAGGGTATACCCCGAACCCAATATGAAGAGAGGTAGTTTGATAATCTGTTTCTTCTTAATCCATTTATCAGATCTGATTTAAGCCAGGTCTTATTTTTTTTTTTATGACCCTAAAAATCTATGACAAAAACAAACAAATATTTTTCCATGATTGCCATGCAATAATTATCGATGCATTTTTTGGGGGGGGTGAAACACACTGATGTAAAACACGCAATTGCGGTAAAAATGTATGCATTTTTCTCATATTTTTCTCATATTTTTTTTTAAACCTCACAAATGGTGTAAACTACCGGATGTACCATTTCTGCTGTACCTCCATGACTGTCCTGTTACTCTGACCCCTGTAAATGGACTTGGTTAGAAGCATGTTAAACTGCAGATAGCTAAATGTATTCATATACATGCTGACATTTCATAGAAAATGTTCTTTTTGTGTTTTATGTCCTCATAAATCATTTTTGGACACAAAAAGGGAATAAAACGCCAGATTTCTCACCCCGAACAAAATCAAATGTCACGCACTTTTCAGGATACATTAGATAGAAATATTTTGTTTGCCGTAAGTCCTTTATTGATCAGATTTTCTATATACCGGCCATATGCTTACTTCAGCTCACTCTGGTAAGATACCGAATGCAATTTCTAGAGAAAGACAATTCGGGAAGAAAAGAGCAGATGCAGTTTTTATGTTACTATTGTGCATTAACATAATTCACACCTTTCTGTAAAGACGACCATCTGTTATAAAGTAAATTCCTTTGCTCCTCCATAAATATTAGTTTAGCACTAGTGAAATGAAATAACGTCCTGAATGAATGTGAGATATATTACATAGAACATTAAAAGTGGTGCTTTAGTTGGTTAATTAAGTGAATACTTCATCAGCCGCCCTAATCTTCTTAAAGTATTCTGCTATTTAATGAAGCAGCTAAAACCGTGCCGTCTCAATGGATATTAGCTGCAAAATCTGGTGAAACGGCCCTTTTGAATGATAAACGTGAAAATTCCTTTAATCCAGTATTCGATGATCTAAAAAGTGTCATAATCCAGCACTTTGATACAGGATCATGTAGAATTTAAAGGGGATGTCAAACTAATCTTTATAGAGTAACTGCCGTTTTATTTTTTTGCTAATGTGTAGGGACAGTGACAGGGAACATTTAATATACTTTATTTAAGGAAAAACGATTATTTGTGGTAGAAAACTGGGGTTGAAATGTCCCGTAGCAGCTCTCTCTCAAATGAGGGTTGCTAAGGGCCATCCGTCTTTTATCAGGATAGGAGAGACGTCCTCTGCCCGCCATGCTCCCTCACAGCCTGGTGGGCACAGGAGCCTTATGTATTACATATACATTTCCCCTTGTATTAAATATGATAGTTTACAGTATGTTTATACTCACTGATCAGTGTGGCCAGCGCTGTTAGTGAGCCTTACCCTGCGCTCCCGGCTGACTACTGAAACAGCGATGCCTGTGTGTGCAGTAAGAGATCAGTGCAGGGAGGCAGGGGAATCTGCTATACAGTATATATACGGACATTACTGTCGCTAGAACAGCTTCCAGATGTCCGAGTGGTAAGCGCTCAGTGCAGGGAGGCAGGGGGAAGCTGCTTACAGTGTGTGTGTGTATATATATATATATATATATATATATATATACGGACATAACTGTCGCTATAACAGCTTCCAGATGTCTGAGCGAGTGGTAAGCGCTCAGTGTAGGGAGGCAGGGAAAGCTGCTATACAGTGTATATATATATATATATATATACGGACATAACTGTCGCTAGAACAGCTTCCAGATGTCTGAGCGAGTGGTAAGCGCTCAGTGTAGGGAGGCAGGGGAAGCTGCTATACAGTATATAAACACAGTTATTTCCCTATAACAGCTCCTCCCTGCACTGCCTGTATTGAGCGCTTACCACTCGGTCCTGTTACGTATCCTCTCCCTCACAATCCTGGCGCATGTCAATACACAGGGGCGTAGCTAAAAGCTTATGGGCCCTGATGCAAGAATTCAGCTTGGGCCCCCCTCCCCTCAGTGCTTTGTTGCAAGGGGTAGGGGTGCATCTCACCTCTCTGCTGCCTGAGTCAAAAATTGAAAAGGCACCCCCCCCCCCATGCCAAATTCTCAACCTAACCCCTTCCCTCAAGCCCTACTGTTAAATACAATCTTGGGAAACATTACATACAGCGCTACAAAACATACAGGGTAATACAGCGCCATATACCTCTGACATCCAGTGACGTCTCTTCTAATGTAGATCTTCTCCTTTCAGACCAGACCACTATGACGATTTCTCTTAGCCATCTCTTATCTCTGCAGAGTTTGACAGACTGGCATCTTAGTTTCCTACTTTTCCATCATCCTCACACCTTCTGAACACCCCATGCTGTCACCCCCAATATTGTGCCCGGTGTGCTCCCCAATACTATACTGCAGAAACAGTCGACCTAAAAACACTTGTAGTATTACTAATAGTGTAAACATAATGTCCCCCACAAATAATTATGCTAAGCGGATACTGTGCCATGGTGCCCCTCACAGTAATAGTGCTCCCCAAAGTCCCACCAATAGAAATAATTATCTGCCAGAGTGCATAGTGTTGAGTGCTCCCAATAGTAATAATATCCCCCATTGTGCCCCAGAAGTAATGATGCCAAATCAGACCTCAAATCAGACCTTAAATCAGATCCTCAAATTAGACCCCATATCAGATCCTCAGATCAAACCCCCATCTCAGATCCTCAAATTAGACCCCATATCAGATCCTCAGATCAAACCCCCATCTCAGATCCTCAAATTAGACCCTGGGTGGAAGCCAAGTGGAATTAAACCAGGAGGCTTAAACATGTAATTTGACACAGCACAACAGCATGTTTTATGCTCCCTTATTATTTGTTGTTTTTCCTGTAAAATAAAATAAAAACCTTCCTTTTGTTCCTTTATTTTTACATAATTGAACCAAAGATAATAGATGAGAAGGCATCGGTTATACAATCAGATTTTCTCAGGAAGCCATGGGCCAAACTAGCGCCAGTATGAGTGGAATATTTTCCGCAAAGCTCCAGTTTTTCACTGATTCTTATAGTGCATAAATATATTTTTTTACTTTCTTTGTTCTAAACAATTGATTTCCCGGTGATCCATACAATGAATTCTGAGAAATCCGAATAGAATGAATAGGAAATGTCAGTTGTTTCTTGGCAGAACATATTTCACTGAGTTTTCTATGATGATCTTCATAAAAGGAAGAGAGCAGTAAGTACCGAGAAGCTGAACTTAAAAGACCAGTATTCATCCCTTTGTATGGATTGTACAATAGGCAGATTATTCTCCATTTGATGCAGTAGTAGACTAAAGCTGGCTACAGACATCAGGTAGGTGTCATTCAGCCGTCATCATCATCATCATCAACTGAACCAAGGAGATGTTGTTTCAACATGATAGGGGGCAAAAACATACCGCCATGGTTCATCATCAGGGCAGGGATCTGACATGTAAAAATCCAATTTAATCCTTACTTCTCCTGACTACATGACTATCTGGCAGTCGCATAAACAAGCAGGATAGACTCGTATAGCACTGCTTAGTTTCTAGATATTTAATTTTAGTTTTCTACTTGTTGGGGGTCAGTTTTTATAGTTCTATGCCAGTTTTCTGAATTTGTTACTTTTTTAGCTTTCACTGACACTCTATCCACGTGTGCAAAAAATGGACAAGACATGGGAAGGAGTTGTTTAACCACAGGTTCTCCAGAATACTGGGGCATATTACACCAGAAATCTACTCTACCTCTTGGCTGGAGTAGATCTCAGTTCTGGTACAAGCGGACTGAGGACATGGATTACTAGAACTATGTCCTGTGGTGTGATGAGACCAAGATAAACTTATTTGGTTCAGATGGTGTCAAACGTGTGTGGCGGCAACCAGTTGAGGAGTACAAAGACAAGTGTGTCTTACATACAGTCAGGCATGGTGATGGGAATGTCATAGTTTGGGGTTGCATGAGTGCTGCTGGCTGTGGGAGCTACAGTTCATTGAGGGAAACATGAATGCCACCATGTACTGTGACCTACTGAAGGGCAGTATTCCAACAACCCCAAACACACCTCCAAGATGAACACTCCATTGCTAAAGAAACTGAGGGTAAAAGTGCTGGACTGGCCAATCATGTCTCCATCAGTGATGGCCAGTTCGCAGTGTTCGCCAGGGAACACATGCGGGCTGCCATCTTGACTCACAAGTCCGGCAATGCACAGGTAAGCCCTTACCTGTGCCTGTGCCGCGAGCCGGTCTGAAATAAATGAGGTCACCGGGAGCAGGCAGTTCCGAGAACAGCCGCCGGGGACCTTCATCGGGCTGTTCTCGGAACTGCCTGCTCCCGGTGACCGCATTTGTTTCAGACCGGCTCCCGGCACAGGTAAGGGCTTACCTGTGCATTGCCGGACTTGTGAGTAAAGATGGCAGCCCGCATGTGTTCGCTGGCGAACACTGCGAACTGGCCATCACTGGTCTTCAGACCTAAACCCTATTGAGCATCTGTGGGGCATCCTCAAACGGAAGGTGGAGGAGCGCGAGGTCTCTAACATCCACCAGCTCCGTGATGTCGGAGGAGTGGAAGAGGATTCCAGTGGCACCCTGTGAAGCTCTAGTGAACTCCATGCCCAAGAGAGTTAAGGCAGTGCTAGAAAATAATGGTGGCCATGCAAAATATTGACACTTTGGGCGCACAATTTGGCCATTTTCCCTACAGATCAGTTATTTTTAGTGCAAACTGATGCTAACTGAACATAACTGATGCTCAAAGTAAACAATCAGTTTATTTAATTTACAGTGGATATAAAAGTCTACACACCCCTGTTAAAATGTCAGGTTTCTGTGATGTAAAAAAAAATATTTCAGTTTTTTTTGTTTTCTTCCCTCCACCTAAAATATTTCAGTTTGTTTTTCAATTGAGTGGTACAGTTTATAGGTCACATTAAAGGTGGAAAACGTTCTGAAATGATTTATCTTTGTCTCATTTTTTTTTTTTTTTTACAGCACATGAACCTAACATTTTAACAGGGGAGTGTAGACTTTTTATATCCACTGTATCTTTCTTTTTCTGATGGATCAGAAGAACAACGGAAAACTAAAAGTTGATGTGAACTCAGCATAAGCAATATCCCCTTTATCTTACTACATTTAAAGATTAAGAATCACACATTGTCCACTAAGCGGGATCTGTAATTAAAGTCGATCCTTTATAACCACAAGTCCTAGACCCCAAAATTGCTTTACTTCTGGACAAAGCAGATTGATAGTTACCTCCATCGTAGGCAGAAAGTAGTATCTTTAAATCCCATCTTATTCATAAGGATTGGAGTACCATATAATCTGTGAATTATATTAAATTGAACTATCACGTGGTAATAATTGTGTGAAACATTCACCAAGTTCTCATGTATACTCTCCCAACTTTGCTGGGATAGGGCTGGAATCTCCAAATGCCATGCAATTTGACCAGGAAGAGTTAGACCCCCGAGGGACTCTTTTTAATGATATATTCCAGTAGTACGCTCAGTTCAGGGATTCAGTATTGAACAGGGAATTATTCCCTGTCCCATTAAATGTAGAGCACAGTTGGGAATATCTGAAGAAACCTTGGGGCCCCATATTCCTTATTGACATTAAGTGATTATATGAAACCAATTCCCTATCCATAACTACATGTGCAACATAAACAATATTCTTTTTTCACCCAAAATTGATGATCAGACATTTAAAAAATTCCTTTAAATAATAAGGGTTCCAGAGAGGAGTACATGAAAGCACTCCTTTGATCCCCAACATTTCCCTTAGGCCTCTTGCACACGACTGTATGCCCTCCGAGATATACGGTCGGTGAGCGGGCCTTGTGTCCTGGAGCGGCATTGATCGTGCGCACAGGAGCACACAGCATCATAGATTACAATGAGGCTGTGGACGTTGGGCCGCCCGCAGGGCTGTTGTCCCGCACTCACACGATCTTATGAGTGCGGGATAATAGTCCCGCGGGCGGCCCAACGTCCACAGCATCATTGTAATCTATGATGCTGTGTGCTCCCGTGCGCACGATCAATGACGCTCCGGGACACATGGCCCGCTCCCCGACCGTATATCTCGGAGGGCATACGGTCGTTTGCAAGAGGCATTAGTGTAAACTTATTGAGAAGCTCATCAATAGGCCAGGTTTTTATTCACCATACCTTAACTCCCCAGATTCTGTGTAAATATATTATTGAAAGGGGATTGCCTTACAAGCCTATTAATCGTCTGACTATATTCCCAGTTAGTACACAGCCATAGTTGTGAAGCTAAAAAATTTCCCTTAGGCAACATTCACACGAACGTATTTTGTTTCCGTATCCGTTGCGTTTTTTTTTTTTTTTTGTGTATTGAATGAGGACCCATTCATTTCAATGGGTCCGCAAAAAATGCGGACAGCACACCGTGTGCTATCCGCATCCGTATGTCCGTTCCGTAGCTCCGCAAACAAAATAAAGCATGTCCTATTCTTGTCTGTTTTACGGACAAGGATAGTCATTGTTACAATGGATCCGCAAAAAAAAAACGGGATCCATACGGATGTCATAATCAATTTGCGGACCGCAAAACACATACGGTCGTGTGAATCTAGCCTTAAAGTGAGGAAGGGATGACCCTTCTTGCCCAAGGACACACAGATGGACCATTTTTTATCCTAACTTTGTTTCTTCCCCAAATTAAATCATTAATATTTTTTATTTTTTTTTTTTAATTATTTTGGAGAATTGTCTTCAATCCAAACAGGGGATACTCTTAAGACATACAAAATTTTTGGTAAGATTACCATTTTAACCAGCGACATTCTATCGCCTCTAGATAGAGGTAGTTTAAGCCATTTACGTAATTTTAGTCCTCATGTTTTTATATCAGGGGTATTAAATTAATTGTTGTATGGTCATCAATATTTGCTGAAATCCTAATAGAAATATATTCAAGCCATTCGAACATGCCCAGGACCCTCAAATCCCCCCCACTGTCTAATTCAAGTCTATCTAAAAGCAAAAGAGCAGCCTTGGACCAGTTAAAGACCAAACCCAGTAACCTCAGCAGCTCTCTACCACTTGAATAATCCTTGGAAATGTATTATTCATATCACTAGTATAAAATAATATATCATCTGCATACATAGATATCTGATCCATTTAACCTCCCACACCTAAACCCTTAATAATACTATCTTGTCTAACACAAATTGCCAGTGGCTCAATTTAGATATCATTGGGAAAGAGGACATCCCTGACGGGTACCTCTAGTTAAAGCAGGATGTCACTCTCTGACTGGCTGTTGGACATTTATACAATAGCTTACTCATATTCAATAAACTGTATTCCAAATCCAGATCTACCCATCACACTCTAGAGGAACTCCTACTCCTCCCTGTCAAAGGTATTAGTGTCATCAAGCGACAGGATGGAGCGTGATCCCTCCCATGAGGACTGTATGTTTGCAAAAAGACGATGCAAATTAAGATGAGAACCCTTGGGAATAAAGCCATTTTGGTCAGGATGAATTACTAAAGTTAATTCCATTACTAAGCCTTGTAGTAAGTGTTTTTGCAAACAACTTAACATGGGTTTTGGTAAGAATCTTTTTGCAAGGAGTCCTTGCCTTTTTTTTTTTTTTCTTCTGACATGGAATCCGATAACTACACAATTGAGAGAGATTCTTGGAAGGATCACAGCTCCATAACTTTGGTAGAATTAAAATGGAATACCATCAGATTGAGGGGAGGTGTTCCCTGTAGATGATTGAACTGCTGCTTTAAGTTCTTCTAATGTTATCGACTCCTCAAGCTTCCCCCTTTGGATATCCGAAAGTACTGGAAACGAAAGAGCCCTCAAATATAATTCCACATCATACATTATTCCTTGTGATTTTATATAATTCCAAAAAATAAGCAAAAACCTAATTTGATCCTGATCTTCTATAACTACCATGTGAGGAGCAAATCTCTCAAATATCCTCTCTAGGCTCTTGAATGTGGATGACCCTTGCTAACATTTTGCTAGATACACACACAAAAATGTTTTTGACCAGCACTTTTCCCAACATAAAGTTCTGGTATTCCTGATTTGCTTTCTGCATAGGCAGTCATCATCTGTACTACATTTAAAAAAATTCCTGTCCCATCATAAATGATGAATGAAGTCTGATTTTAATTTTTTACATCAATCATGGCATAATCCTTTAGAGGAAATATCCTGTATGGTTTGTCTGGTGTAGGAAACCCATGATCAAAAACTATATTAAGGAATATAGAGAGGTGGTCCCTCAGTTGGAAGAGTGTTGGTGTCCATGGAGAACCTGGCATGCATTATATGAACCTCCTATTGCTTTCAGTGGCAGTTTTGTAATAAATGCCTTATTTCCTCTGTGGTGCCGCTGCTGGGAAATTGAACACTTGCAGCAAGGGTCTTCTACAGATTGAATAGTTGCAGAGCTCAACATGAGGACACCCTATTATCAACTTATTTTTAGGAGGTCTTCTAACAAAAACGGTTTATCTAGAAAACCCCTTAAAAACCCACATAAGGCTAATGTACAATATGCATTGCCTGCTTTGGCACATTTTGTTCCTTCACTTTGCTTCATTGTCATTCAGTACTTCATTACCGTAATTTATTTAGTTTGTTTTTTTCCGTTTTGTGCTGCAGTTTGTTGAGAGGTGAATCATTGTGTAGCAGGGCTTTCATAATTTAATGCAAGTGTCAAGCTGAACAGACTTTTATTCATGTCCAGCTTTTCTTCTAACAATATAAATCCCTATCTCCTCGTGTTCAAACTGTGAATATCAAATCAATTTCTTGCTTTTCAAGGTTTCTATCATTAAAGTACAAATACACTTTTGTCTATACATTGTAGCTAGTTACAAATACAGCTGCTCTCCTGCTAATTCACCAGAATTTGTTAAATAGACACTTATGTTACCTATTATTTATCCGCCCACAGTATGGTTTTTCGGGATTTACATCCCATGGTTTCCTGAAACAGATGATTGGTGGGGGTGCCAGGAGTTGGATCCCTGCTGGTCTCATATTGATGACCTATCCTGAGGATAGGTCATCAATATGTAAATCCTGGAGAAGCCCTTTAAGGTAACTAATTCCGTTTTGTGCTGAAGGACACAATATACAAGACTGAAGAGCGGACAGTCGTGATGTGTTTACCCTAAATCCAGTTTATATCTTCGTAAGGCCTCTTTTGCCTTAGGGTACTTTCACACTAGCGTTATTCTTTTCCGGCACTGAGTTCCGTCCTAGGGGCTCAGTACCGGAAAAGAACTGATCAGTTTTATCCTAATGCATTCTGAATGGAGAGCATTCTGTTCAGGATGCATCAGGATGTCTTCAGTTCAGTCTTTTTGACTTTTCAGGACGGAGATAATACCGCAGGATGCTGCGATCTGATCTCTGTCCAAAATTCTGCAACACTTTTTCCCATTGACATGCATTAATGCCGAATCCGGCCCCGAGTGTTCTGGCAAAACGGATCCGGCATTGCGGTCTGAGCAAAAAAAATTAAAAAAAAGGCCAGATCCGTTTTTCTGGATGACACCGGAGAGACGGATCCGGCATTGCAATGCATTTGTCATACGGATCAGGATCCTGATCCGTATGACTCATGCCATCAGTCTGCATGCGTTTTGACTGATCCGGCAGGCAGTTCCGGCGATGGTACTGCTTGCCGGAATCCTCTGCCGCAAGTGTGAAACTACCCTTACTGTGCCATTTTATACCAAATGTAAAAGCTGAAAGGACAGGATAATCTTTACTAAATACTGGTAAATTTACATGGTGGAATGTAAATGTGTCTTACTTATATTTTTTGTGTCGTGGCTGGATGGTATAATCATATATACTGTGATATGCAACATCTAATGCCAATGGCCTGTTCATTGACCCACACAATTTACGCAACCCAGCACGACGACAATGTAAAGCACGTTGTATGTCGGTAAAGTTTTTGAACTGGATGCGGTCAGTATTTTGTCTGTACTTTCCGTAACTGATCTTATTAGAGACGCATATCTTTCCTGTTGGGGAACAGGAGGCATTTTATGAGATCTGGTCATAATCAACACCTACTCACCCCAGCTAAGAAGCTACGGTAGGTGTCTTCCCCAGGGATTAAGACCATAGCATACAACTCCTAAAAAAGTACTTGGTATACAAAATCCAAACATTGCTTGTATAAAAAAAATAGATATAATTTTTATTAGGTAAATCATAGTTAATACAGTATGGTGGGAAGTCAAAGCCCTACACTGTTAATCAAAAACATACCTCTACAGTATAAATCTCATGTACAGTAAGTATATATGACACCCTAGACCAGTGGTGGCGAACCTATGGCACTGGTGCCAGAGGCGGCACTCAGAGCCCTGTCTGTGAGCACCCGCACCCTGGAAAAAGTCTAAGGCATACTAATATGCCTTAGACTTTACCCGCCATTCATCAGCGCAGGGCGCACTATGTACAGCACAAGCAGCGCACTAAATGTAGGCAGGTTTTTATAGCCAAATGATAAAGTACATAGAAGATGTACTATATTGGACTGTAGTATTCAGGGTAAATTGCTGTGTAGGCACTTTGCGATAAATAAGTTGATTTTTGGTTGAAGATTGGCACTCGGTCTCTAAAAGGTTCACCATCACTGCTCTAGAGCCGCAAACTGATGTATAGTACAAACCAAGTTGCAAAATACAGGTATTAAGGCATAATAGGCAGTAAAACACTAAGACAGGGAAACCAAAGTTACCAACCACTGTTAGACATACTATAACCACAGGGCAGTGACTTACGCCTCAGACCCTGCCACATAAAGGTGCATCTCAATAATAAAAAGTAAAACTCATATATCATATAGATTGATTACACACAGAATGATTTATTTCAAGCGTTTATTTCTCCTACAGCGAATGTAAACCCAAAGTTAGTATCTCAGAAAATTAGATTATATAAGTCAAATTACAAAAATATTTTTAATACAGAAATGTTGGCCTACTAAAAAGTATGTGCACTCAATGCTTGGTTGGGGCTCCTTTTTCATGAATTACTGTGTCAGTGTGGCGTGGCATGGAGGCAATCAGCCTGTAGAACTGCTGAGGTGTTATGGAAGTCCAGGTTGCTTTCATAGTGGCCTTCAGTTCGTCTGCAATGTTGGGTCCAGTGTCCCTCATCTTTCTCTTGATAATACCCCATACATTCTCCACAGGGTTAAGGTGGGGCGAGTTTGCTGTGGATAGGTCGTCATTATAAAAAAAAGAAGAACATAAAACACAATTCAGATGTTGGGACAGGGCCAACAAAACGGTGTAAATGTGAGTAGGACTAACAACTGGAGGAGCAATTTGCAACTAATTTACATGACTTGGTATGAAAAGAGTACGTTAGAGATGGGCAGAAGTTCACCAATATTTGCATCTACAAATTGTGAAACCGTTTCAGAAAAATGTTTCTCATTGCAAAATTGTGAATACTTCCTCTGGATCAACTTGCAGGACAACAGGCTTAAATGGATGGACAGATGTCTTTTTTTCAGCCTTATAAACTATGATACTATGCTACTAATATGTCATCATGTACAATACATAATATCAAAAGATTTAGGTAATCTGCAGAAATCCATGTGTGCAAGGGACCATGTCGACTGTCAATATTGGATGCTAGTGATTAGAGATGAGTGAATTGTTCAATAATTCGATTCGCCAGTTCGCCAAATATTTTTGGAAAAATTAGCTTCGATCCGAATAGATTTGCGGCGAATTACGTTAAAAAAATTGCTATTTTCTGGCTGCAGAGAGCCTTTATAGTGGTGTAGAACATTGTGCCTTGCAGCAACATGCATAGGGAGTGTGCTGTGGTAGTGAAATAATATTGAGTCCATATGACATGCAGATGACAGGTGTCACTCTTAGAATGACTGCACACTTCAGTTATTTGGTCAGTTTTGGCCCTGTGACTGTCCAAATTAGTGAAGTATGAACTCAACCTTACAAGTCGATGTTAGTGCCAAGAAGAAGCGCACTCCTTTTACACCGTCGTCAGCTAATTCCACATAGATGTCTACAGAACCTGTTCTGTTAAACACTTATACAAGTAGAGCATCCCAACCAGAGTGGAGAGGGTGTTAGCAGTAAGTTTGTGTTGACGTCACTGATTATTTTGCCCTTCCTCTGATCCGTCAGAACAATAACCCACAAAAAACAGATCCTGTCTGTGGAGCATACGCCGTCACTCGGTCAGCATTTGTTCAATAATCCATCAGTATTGCTAATGCCCAAAAAAACAGGAGTTGGTTGTCTTAGTGCCGACACTATGTTCTTCCTGCTGTCGGTCTCCATTGTTCCGATTTTCATTTGTCACGGAGAAAGCCAGGATTCGATTTCTTCATGAATCACATGGAGCAGTTCCTCCCCTGTGTGACTCCATTCGCCCAGGGCAACGAGGTGCAGAACACATTGACACCGCCTTAGCCCTGCACATGTGGTATGCTAGAGGAGCACTGTGACTTACCCCTGCAGTGGAGGCCGAGGACATGGTAGAGGATGAGGAGGCAGAGGCGGACATTGTCACAGGACCAATGGCATGACAACTTTGAGGCGGAAGCGGAGTGTCTTGGCCAAGTTGCTGGTGTAGCTGTGCAGGAACCACATTCACCCAGTGGGCCATAAAGGACATGTATTGTCCCTGACCTTAGTTACAGCTACACACGTCGGCGCTGCTTTGCACTTTGGCAGACACCGACAGGGTCAAGAACTGGCTCACCGTCTATTTTACATGTTTGTGCAGGGCTGGTACTGCCTTTTGGCAAATAAATGACTTCTTGGGACTGTCCACCTCTGCTCGGCACAAGCCATCAGTTCTCTAATTGGTGCAGAGTCCCCCACTTGGAAAGGGAGCAACTGAAGCACCAGCAACTTGGACAGGAGCACGTTCAGGTTCTGCGCCGTTGGATGCGTGCACGCATACTGTTGTTTCTTGGCAATCACTTCGGTGATCGATCGCTGATGGAATGACTGACGAGGAGCAGGAGCATCTGGACCAGCAGAAGATGGGAATGACAGACAGCTCCCTTCGGCTGAGGTGGTGGAGCCATGACTGGCTGAAACCGGATGCGTGCCGCTGGGTGATGCAGTGGTAGCTGTGACAGGCTGGACCACCACATCGGAGCCACACTTCTCCAAGGCCACTTTATGGTGACGCTGCATATGTTGACGCAGGGCCGTGGTGCCAACATTGGCACCCTGGCAACGCTTCACCTTCTGCCCACATATTCTTCATATGGCCATGTTGACCTCCTCCGGCGGCTTCACAAAAAACTGCCAAACCGCTGAGTACCTAATTTTCCCCCCATCACTACTCACTAACTGACTGCTACCGCCACTGCTTCCGTGAACCCGTCCACCACTCCTTTTCGGGCAGGTAGGCTGCTGCAAAGTTGGTGGTCTACCCCGTGCCTGTTTGGCTCCCGACCTTCCACTGCTGCCACCCTGCTGACTCCCGGCCATGCTAGCGACTTGCTGGCTTAGCCGCTGCCTGACGGGCAAGCTGCCACCGTCTTCTCCCGATGATGACAAAGCCCCTTCTTCACCCAGCTCCCAAGTGCGATCGGCTTCATCATCGAGTAGTGTCTACGCGTCACTGATGTCCTCCTCAATGGTCTCTGGGTCAGGAGCCTGACCGCTCACCACACAAGCTCCTGCGCCACTCTCCTCATCACTACTTGCCCGCCTAGCGGAGTTAGCGGCGGATGTCTCCTCCAGATCTTGGCTGGGCAGTAGTTGCTGACTGTCTTCTAGTACCTCATTCTTGCTGTATAGTGAAGTTGAGCCCACTGCACACAATACTTTTGTGGCTAAGGGAACAGCAAAAGACAGAGGCAGGTTGAGGAAAGGTGAGGGCACAGGGCGTGCTCCCAGGCCATGCCAACTAAGGGTTGTGTCTGACGAACCCACTGACTGTTGGCTGGGGGTGTCTGATGTCACTTTGGGTGACGTGGATGACAGAGTTAAAGAATCAAGAACCGCTGGGTTGCTGGTCAAGACACGACCGCTAGATGTCAGTGGGAGATCAGGCCTCTCACTGCGACTCCTGATGCCATGCCTCCTTATTCTGCTGCAACCTCTGCTTGCCCCAGAAACATTCAGGCCTCTGCCACTCCTCTGTGCATGGCCTGGCACTTCTCTGCCTGACGTACTTGTAGCTGAACTAAACAAATTAAATGGAAATTACACCCCCCTCCCCCAAAAGCTACGAATATATTTATATTTTTGTACTGAAATAGGCCACTAAACGCTTTGACCACAATTAACTGCAGAAGTGAACTGAGAATATATTTTTCTGGTTGGACTGAAATACACCACTATACGCTTTCACCAGAAATAACTGCAACAGTGCAATGCATATATATTTTTATTTTTTTACTGAAATACGCCCCTATACGCTTTCAACAGAAATAACTGCAGAAGTGAACTGAGAATATATTTTTCTTGTTGGACTGAAATAGGCCACTATGCGCTTTAACCAGAATTAACTGTAGAAATGCACTGCGAATATATATTCTTTGTTTTACTCGTATACGACCCTATACGCTTTCACCAGAAATAACTGCAGAAGTGAAATGCGTATATATTTTTCTTGTAGTACTGATATAAGATACTAAGATATAAGACACTAAAGGCTTTTCAACATAGCACTTGCAGCCCAATAACAAATGACAGAGCTGTCTAATGGCTATTTGGATCCCCAAATAATCTTTCCTTGCACTTGCAAATCGCTTTCCTATCAATGTCCCTAGCGCCTTCTGACGTCTCTCCCTGCGCTAAGATGCTGTGAAATGATTCCTCCCTATCCTTTCCCTGCACTTGTAAATCTTTTTTTTTTGTCTTTTTTTTTTCCACACTCAGGTTTTTCCAATTACTGTCTCTAGTGCCTTCACACTTCTGTCCCTGCACTCTGAACGCTGGAAAATGTCTGACTCTAAGATGGCCGCTGTGTTTATAGGGTTATGACATCACAGGGCTGGCTGGCTGCTAATTGGCTGCATGCATGGCATTATGGGTCATCCAGCCTTACCAGAGTTCCTTGCCTCATGTCCTCACACGTGTAGCCACCATTTTAGGAAAAATTGTGATTCGTTACCACGAAGCGCAAGGAAATTCACATTCGTTGCAAACCTAATTTTTCCTGAAATTCTATACAAATTCCACTTTGTCAGCTTCGATTCGCTCATCTCTACTAGTGATCTATGAGCCCTTGGACGGCACTGCATTAAAAAACAAATTCTGTACTGGAAATCACTGCATGGGCTAAGGAACACTTTTTGAAATCCTTGTCTGTGCAATCATTGTCTGTGTCGGTTCATAGTGCAATCCAGAAATGCAAGTTAAAGTTGTATCACGCAAAGAAGCCATATGTCAACGTGATCTGGGCAAAAGTTCATTTGAAACGGACTGAGATAGAATGGAAAACTTTCTACGGTTTTGTGGTCAGATGAATCAAAATTTGAAATTATTTTTGGAAACCACGGACTTCATGTTCTGTGGACTCAAGAGGAGAGGGACCATCCAGCTTATCAGCGCACAGTTCAAAAGCTTGTATCTCTGATGGTATCAATGCTGAACAGTATATTAAGGTTTTAGAACAACATACAGTATGCTCCCATCCAGACATCTTTCAGGGAAGACCTTGCTTATGTCAGCAAAACAATGCTAAACTACATACTTCATCCAGCACACCAGCATGGCTTCGCAGAGGAAGAGACCAGGTCTACCTGGTGTCCAGACCTTTCACCAATAGAAAACTTTTGGCACATCATAAAACAAAAAATCCAGCAAAGAAGACTCAGCAGCTAGAATCCTACATCAGAAAATAATGGGACAACATTCTTCTCCCAAAACGCCATTAATTGGTCTCATTTCCTAAATGTTTACACACTGTTATGAGGGGATGCTACACAATGGTAGACATGGCCCTATCCCAACTTTTTTGAGATGCATTGCTGTCATCAAGTTGTAATTGAGATTTTGATTGCATGAAATGGTAAAATGTCTCGCTTTCAACCTCTGATATGTGTTCTATGTTCTATTGTAAATACAATATCCGTATGGGTCTATGAGATTTGTAAATCATTGCATTGTTTTATTAACATCTTATTGTATATGTAATTGTGGTTACACATTTATCTTTAACTAAAATGTTTTACTTGACCATTCATTTCAGTGCACAGTAAATTTAATAATTATTATTTTGCTCTTCACTACAGCTTAACATGAATTCAGCCCCTACGTTCATGCATTTTCCAGCCAAAGGCAAGCCTAAGAGAGCAGATACCTTCGATCTTCAGCGTATTGGGTTTGCTGCAGAACAACTAGCAAAATGGATTGCTGACAGAACCGATGTTCATGTACGTAAATAGATTTTGGCAACATACATCTTTACTCCTATTTTTATTCACATAGTATATGGTTTATTCTGTTATTGAAGGTCTTCTTAGACCTGTCACTTTAGTTTAGTAGACGAAGTCCGGTGTATCTTTAGAAGACTCGTAGCTTTCTGCTAACTATGGCATTCCATTCAGGTTTTTTTTTGCGGACTGTATAAAGAACCATTCATTTCAATGGGACCGCAAAAAAATAGAATATGTCCTATTATTGTCCGCATTACGGACAATGATAGTACTGTTCTATTAGGGGCCAGCTGTTCTGTTCCACAAAATACGGAATGCACACGGATGTCATCCTTATTTTTTGCCGACCACAAAATACATATGGTTGTGTGCATGAGGCCTTATTGATAGTAATGGATATTTGTTAGCCAGTGGTTATAGAATAACATGATAATTAAAATTATATGAATAAGTAAAAGTACAAGGTTAACCCCTTCCCGACATGCACTGTACATGTATGACGCATGTCTGGAGCAAGCCTGCTGTTACACAGGAGTTGCCTATAGACAATGTCAATGATTGGCGAAAACACCAATAGCAAACATTTGACCCCTCAGATGCCATGGTCAAATTGACCACGGCATTTAAAAGGCCTTGCCCCAGGTGTGCTGCACTCTTGGGGTCTAAACAGCTCCCCCACATGGTGATCATGGGAGCTGTTTGGTTGCTATGGTAGCCTCTGGCCCTCTGAAGGATCTGAGGTCTGCCACAATACCTGAAAAAATATATATATATAAAATTCAAATCACCTCCTTTTCCCCATATAAAAAAACTAAAATAACGAAATAAATAAACATCATATGTATTGTTGCATCCCTAAAGGTCTCTTCCGGACACATGACGTACCGGTACGGCATGTTGTCCCGGTACTTAAGGACACATGACATACCGGTACGTCATGTGTATTTCCGGCGGGCGGTGATCGGAACAAGGTGCCTACTGAAATTATTGAGCAGGCACCCCCCCGTGTCGGTGACCTGAGGTTTGCGGCTTTTACATGCGGTTGCGGTCGGCGGTGCCATCGGGTCCCCGTGGGGCTGTAGGGGGGACCCGATGGCATGGAAGGCAGCGCGATGCCTTCCTGATGCATCTGCGCTGCCTTCCGGTGAAATGTCTGTGAGATCCAGCCCCCTGGATCTCACAGGCAGGAAGCTGTGTTAGTAATACTCACTGTATTACTCATACAGCCAATGCATTCCAATACAGAAGTATTGGAATGCATTGTAAAGGATTAGACCTAATTTAAAGTGAAAAAAAAGTTGAAAAAATAAAGTTTTCCCCCCAAAAATTAAAAGTTTCAAGTAAAAATAAACAAAAACATTGTTTTCCCCAGATAAAGTAAAAAAATATTGGGAAAAAATATGGGAAAAACAAAAGTATACATATTGGGTATTGCCGCGTCCGTATCGACCAGCTCGATAAACATATCACATGACCTAACCCCTCAGATCAACACTGTAAAAAATAAAAACTGTGCTAAATAAACAATTTTTTTGTCACCTTACATCACAAAAAGTACAACAGCAAGCGATCAAAAAGGCTTTTGTCCACCAAAATAGTACCAATCTAATAGTCACCTCATCCCACAAAAAATGAGCCCCTACCTGAAACAATCGCCCAAAAATTTATAAAACTATGGCTCAGAATATGGAGACACTAAAACATCATTTTTTTTGTTTAAAAAAAGCTGTTATTGTGTAAAACTTACATAAATAAAAAAAAGTATACATATTAGGTATCGCCGCGTCCGTATCAACCGGCTCTATAAAAATATCACATGACCTAACCCCTCCGATGAACACCGTAAAAAATATAAACTGTGCTAAATAAACCATTTTTTGTCACCTTACATCACATAAAGTGTAATAGCAAGCGATCAAAAAGTCATATGCACCCCAAAATAGTGCCAATCCAACCGTCATCTCATCCCGCAAAAATCATACCGTACCCAAGATAATTGCCCAAAAGCTGAAAAAATTATGGCTCTCAGACTATGGAAACACTAAAACATGATTTTATTTGTTTTAAAAAAGAAATCATTGTGTAAAACTTACATTAAAAAAAAAGTATACATATTAGGTATCGCCGCGTTCGTGACAACCTGGTCTATAAAAATACCACATGATCTAACCTGTCAGATGAATGTTGTAAATAACAAAAAATAGAAACTGTGCCAAAACAGCTATTTCTTGTTACCTTACCTCACAAAAAGTGTAATATAGAGCAGCCAAAAATCATATGTACCCTAAAATAGTACCAACAAAACTGCCACCCTATCCCGTAGTTTCTAAAATAGGATCACTTTTTTGGAGTTTTTACTCTAGGGGTGCATCAGGGGGGCTTCAAATGGGATATGGTGTCAAAAAACCAGTCCAGCAAAATCTGCCTTCCAAAAACCGTATGGCATTCCTTTCCTTCTGCGGTGTGCCCGTAACATGCTGCCTGTAGATTATTTAGCATTTTCATGGTGAGTTTCACTTTAATCATTCAAAGGGCAAATCAAGTGTTGGTTCTATACCTTCATAATCCAAACTACAGCTATTTCAACCTTAGCTTATTTCTGTCCAAATGTAAACGTCCTAAAACTCACAGAGAATGTCACTCACGTTTGAAATAAGACTACTTTCACACTTGCGTTGTCTTCTGGTATTGAGATCCGGCAGAGGATCTCAATACCGGAAAGAAACATTTCCGTTTGGTCCTCATGCATTCTGAATGGAAAGAGATCCGTTCAGGATGCATCAGGATGTCGTCATTCCGTTACGTGATCAGACACAACCAAAAACGGATTGACATGGCATTGAAAACAATATAAGTCAATAGTGATGGATCCGTTTTTTTATGAGCCTAAGAAACCAGATCCATCACCCACTGACTTTCAATGTATTTAGTGACGGATACGTTTTTTTTTTCCGTTTTGATTTCACACAACCGCATCCTAATGGAACAGATGCATCCTGATGTGCAAAATCAAAACCGATTCGTTTAATTCCGCTATCCTCTGCCGGATCTCAATACCGGAATTAACAATGCAAGTGTTAAAGTAACCTAAGATGACTCAAGCTGTTGGCAGGAAGGTATCGGAAGAGAACAGAAATGGAGGTCCTGGACATATGCCATTTTTCATAATGTGAGCAGATATTGTAGTGACATCTGCCCATTAGCATTAGCTTTGACTTCTTTAAATTTAGACCTGCACTTTGCTGCAGTTTCTGCACTGGTGGCCAGTGCATCAAAGATAATGTGCAGAAACTCATGAACAGGTTGCAGAGCCTATCCTCAGAGTGCAGTCCCCATTATCAGAGGACTGCCAGCATGGCTCACCCTCACAATCATGTGGAATAGGGGTTACATGCTAATATTTTGTTTTGCCAAGGGTTTTTGGTTGTCAAAAGTTATCCCCTATCCACAGGATAGGAGTTAACTATTAGATCGGTGTGAGTCCTACTGTTGGGATGCCTACTGATCACGAGAATGGATACCCCTCAGAGTCCTCCAAAATAGATGAAGCGGCAGGTCAAGCACGTGCAATGCTACTCCATTCATCTCCAATACAGTTCTGTAGATAGCTGTGTGCAAAGCTCTGCTATTTCCAGAACCCCTATAAAGATGAATGGATCAGTAGCTTCCGTGCCCAACCTGCCGCTCCATTCATTGTGGGGGGCTCCTGGGAGTACAGGGTACCCATTTTCATGATCGTGGGAGTCCTTGTGGTAGGACGCCCACCGATCTGATTGTTATCTCCATCCTGTAATACCCCTTTAATTTGGCCAGAGACATAAGATTTTAATGGGCAAATGGATGTCCATTCGCTTGTCTGACAATATTTTGGTCCAGGACTCCCACAAACAGTTGCCAACCTTCATAATTATTGTCACGTTGGGAAGGATCTACAAGTGAAAAAAACATACAGTTGGCCGATTATATGAACTACATATGATGGGTGACTACCGCACAGGAACCTGGCCAGGAGTTTGGGCATCCCAAGATAGGATGTCTTGATGGCAGTATCCTAGTGCAGGGTCTAGAGAGTGAAGTGACAAATTGGCAAATGTGAATTCTCATGCTTATTTGTCATATTCCTGGAGTGGCTCAGTGAAAGAACAAAATGACCCACCAGACAACAGAGCCTATTTCGGGCACATCTTGACAGGTTCTAACACTGTAAATCAATAGTGATGAGCAAGAATACATTTGATTGTCTCAGAGCAAATCAATCATGGTTCACAAGTCAGACAGAGCAGACCTGCTTTATCATTCTGGTCTGTTCAGCAAAGATTGGCTCTTGAGGATCCTTCTCCTTCATTATCTCTTGTCCAGAACCAAGGTTCTTTCACCATCAAAACACATTCCTTTTTAAGAGATAAAAATGTGATTCCGCTGCCCATTTGGACCTTTCATGTGCAAGGGCGGTAGACGGTGATTGTCCTCAAACCAAATACACCTGATGGAGGACAAATACTGTACCCCAGCATCCGGACCAAAACTCTTCAATTCATTTTAACCATAATATCCTGTATACTGATTTTCCTACTTGATAAATTATGGTATGTAAATTCCCTATTTAAAATCTTGACCTTCCCCTGGTAGAAACAATTCACATCCTTATCCTTCTATTAGCAACATTCTGTGTTTCTCATTTTTGGTCTTGCTGGTAATGAGGTCTTATCAGTATATTGAGCTATAGACGTGGATTACTTATAATCTTTATCATTCATTGTGGTTTTCCAATTTGTCTGTAAAAAAAATGTTGGCTATCTGTGATTTTGGGATAAATTGTCCAGAAAAAATAAAAATTCTGGTTGGCAACTCTGATAGGCACACACTCTCACACACACAGGGACAGACACGCACTCTCACACACACAGGGACAGACACGCACTCTCACACACACAGGGACAGGCACAAACAGGGACACGGGGACAGACGCGCGCAAACGGGTATGCGTGCACACAGGGACAGACACGCACACGTGCAGGGACAGACACGCACACGTGCAGGGACAGACACGCACACGTGCAGGGACAGACACGCACACGTGCAGGGACAGACACGCACAAGTGCAGGGACAGACACGCACACGTGCAGGGACAGACATGCACACGCGCAGGGACAGACTCGCGCAGGGACAGACTCACGCAGGGACAGACTCGCGCTCGCACACACACAGGGACAGACGCGCGCACAGGGACAGAGGCTGTGGTGCTTCGTGAGCGCCAGTGTCTCTTCCTAGGCCATATGACATCACATTTATTGGTCACGTGGCCTAGGTGCAGCTCTGTCCCATCTGAGTGATTGGGGCTGAGCTGCAATACCAAGCGCAGTGCTATGAAATGGACATTGCTGTGCTTGGTAAGGAGAAAAGAGGCTGCGGCGCTCACTGGAACATTGCGGTCTCCTCAAACAGCTAATTGGTGGAGGTGCCAGGAGTCTGACCCCCACCATCTCTTAACTCTGAGTACAGATGTCATAGATGTTACCTGCAGTCCCAGGGCTCCAGATGGCGACCAAAATGGTCGCCAATGCGACTTAGAATTTACAAATGGCGTCAAGACTTTTTAGCCATTTGCGACTAGACCCGCCGCCGCATCTCTGCAGTTAAATACAGCGGCGGGGCACAGGAGCTGATAGTTCTCTGCCCCGCCGCCGATGTTCTTCTCAGCAGCGCAGTGGAGAAGGAGTCTCTCCCTCCTCCCTGTGCTGCTGCCGCCAGTAAGAGGAGAGACGGGGGGAGAAGGGGAGGGGCTGTGGCCACTGCGCCACCAATAAAGATAACTGACCTGTTAATACAAATACAGGAGGCGGGTGCCGGAATCAAATAGCCGGCACCCGACCTCTATGACAGGGAGCTGCGATCAGCGGCAGTTAACCCTTCAGGTGCGGTACCTGAGGGGTTAACTGCAGCGGATCGCAGCTCCCTGTCATAGAGGTCGGGTGCCGGCTATTTGATTCCGGCACCCGCCTCCTGTATTTGTATTAACAGGTCAGTTATCTTCATTGGTGGCGCAGTGCGCCCCCCCCCCCCAACACCCCAGTATTATAAACATTGGTGGCACAGTACACCCTCCCCCAACACCCCAGTATAATAAACATTGGTGGCGCAGTGTGCCCACCCCAACACCCCAGTATAATAAACATTGGTGGCGCAGTGGGCAGTGCCAATGAGGGTTAAAAAATAAATTAACTCACCTCCTCCAATTGATCGCGTAGCTGCCGGTCTCCTGTTCTTTCTTCAGGACCTGTCAAAGGACCTGTGGTGACGTCACTGAGCTCATCACATGGTCCATTACCATGGTGATGGATCATGTGATGTACCATGTGATGAGCACAGTAATGTCACCACAGGTCCTTTGACATAACAGGAGACCGGCAGCTACGCGATCAATTGGAGGAGGTGAGTTATTTTTTTATAATTTTTTAACCCTCAATTGACCTTCTACTAAGCATTCTATATTAAAGAATGCTATTATTTTCCCTTATAACCATGTTATAAGGGAAAATAACACAGTGAATAGACTTTCATCCTAGCAACCATGCGTGAAAATCGCACCGCATCCGCACTTGCTTGCAGATGCTTGTGATTTTCACGCAGCCCCATTAACTTCTATGGGGCCTGCATTGCGTGAAAAACGCACAACATAGAGCTTGCTGCGATTTTCATGCAATGCACAAGTGATGCGTGAAAATCACTGATCATGTGCACAGCCCCATAGAAGTGAATGGCTCCGGATTCAGTGTGGGTGCAATGCGTTCACCTCACGCATTGCACCCGCGCAGAAATCTCGCCTATGTGTAAGGGGCCTAAGGGTGAATAGGACTAGGGTTCCAGCCCCTAAGGTGGCTAATAGTAAGTAAAAAAAACCAAAAAAAACCCACTAAGGCTACTTTCACACTTGCTGCAGTGTGATCCGGCAACTAGTTCCGTCGTCAGAAACTGCCTGCCGGATTTGCCTATCTGGATGTGACTGAAAGCATTTGTGAGACGCATCCGGATGCGGATCCATCTCACAAATGCATTGCAAGAACGAATCCATCTCTCTGCTTGTCATGCCGGCACTAATACATTCCTATGGGGAAAAATGCCGGCATTCAGGCAAGTCTTCAGTTTTTTTCGCCGGAGATAAAACCGTAGCATGCTACGGTTTTATCTTTTGCCTGATCAGTCAAAATGACTGAACTGAAGACATCCTGATGCATCCTGAACAGATTGCTCTCCATTCAGAATGCTTGGGGATATACCTGATCAGTTATTTTCCGGTATAGAGCCCCTGTGACAGAACTCTATGCCGGAAATGAAAAACACTAGTGTGAAAGTACCCTAAAATATTAAGTTTAAATCCCCCCTTTCCCAATTTACATATAAAATATATAAACAATAAATAAATAAATAAACATATTACATAGAGCTGCGTTCGAAAAGTCCAAACTATTAAATTATTAAAAAATATCTCCTATGCGGTGAGCGCCGTAACAGAAATAAATAAATAAAAACCATGCGATTCGCCCTTTTTTAGTCACCTTGTCGGCCCAAAAAATAGGATAGGACTGTTCTATTATGGGCTGAACGTTTAATAAAATGCGAAATGCACACGGCTTTTTTTGGTGTTTTTTTTGCGTGGTATTGAGTATCGCAATACTTTTTTATGGTGACGAAAGCGAATCTGAATTTTGGTATCGAAACAACCCTACGCCGATCTGATCGTCGTAGCGTTGTCACGATACCAGAATTTTGATTCGGTTTCAATTTGGCTCCTAAATTTTTCAGTTCAGGAGCCAATGGCTACTAGGTATTTTTTTTTAGTCTGGAGCACTGAGTCCTATGTAACAACCACATAACACAGTGAACTATTGTGTTATGTGGAGTGTTACATAGGATTGCATGGAACATCTACTACATTATCTGCAAACAGAAAGTTATCACTGTTATCTGGGCTGTTATGTAGGACTGAAAGTGACAAATTAAAATTTTAGTTGCTAAATTTAAAATACATATGATTATAATAAAAAAGACTTGGAGGAGAAGATGAGACGCAGGTCAGAGTAGTGAGTTAGTTCTACATATAGGGGAATACAACACCACATACCTCTTACATCCAGTGACTTCTCCTGTCATGCAGATCTTCTCTTTCCTCTTCTCCTCCGTTTGACCCAGACCGCCATGACAAATTATTTCAGCCGCATCTCGTCCCTACAGAGTTTGTTACACAGACATGTTAGATTTCTCATAATTGGGTTTATTTATCAAACAGGTGTAAAGTACAACTGGCTTAGTAGCCCATAGCAACCAATCAGTTTACACCTTTCATTTTCCAAAGGAGCTGTCAAAAATGAAAGGTGGAGTCTGGTTGCTATGGGGTACTAAGCCAGTTCAACTTTACACCAGTTTGATAAATTATTCCAAAGGTCCCTATAGTGTCTACAGCAGTTATAATGTCCCCTAGAGTGCCCCCAGTAATAATAACACCCTATATTTTGCTCCAGGTAATAATGCCTGTATAGTGTCTCCAAAAATAATGTCCCCTAATAGCAACGCTCCCACACTGTCCCCATATAGTAATTTCCCCCACACTGTCCCCACATAGTAATTTCCCCCACACTGTCCCCATATAGTAATTTCCCCCACACTGTCCCCATATAGTAATTTCCCCCACACTGTCCCCATATAGTAATTTCCCCCACACTGTCCCCATATAGTAATTTCCCCCACACTGTCCCCATATAGTAATTTCCCCCACACTGTCCCCATATAGTAATTTCCCCCACACTGTCCCCCATTAAGTAATTTGCCACATCAAGTAATAACCCCCCAAGCTGCCCCCCATTAAGTAATTTGTCCTCCACTCTGCCCCCCATCAAGTAATTTGCCCCCATCAAGTAATAACCCCCGCAAGCTGCCCCCCATTAAGTAATTTGTCCTCCACTCTGCCCCCCATCAAGTAATTTGCCCCCACACTGCCCTCCATTAAGTAATTTTCCCCCACATTGCCCCCAATTAAGTAATTTGCCCCCATAAAAACATTTGCCCCCACTGTCCCTGCAGTAATATGTCCTCCTCTGCCCCCCAAAGTTGGTATACACACACACACACACACACACACACGATGATTTCACCACGCATGCCGCGCTTTTACCACCACATAGGCCTCAGGCCTACTAGGCCTGAAGACTATGGCGGTGATAGGCTGCGGGGCAGGGATCTATGTGATCCTCTGCCCTGCTGCAGTATGTGGGCGTTTTGGCCCCCCAGCGATGTCAGGCCCGGGGCGGCTGACCCAAACGCCCCAATTCTAATCCGCCACTGATCCTGAGGGTAGTCATCAATATTAAGCACTCGGGCTATTACAAAGTCTTCACATATAGACAACCAAATAATGCTCCTAGACTTACTTGTTCTTCTGGATGATGTCACCTACTTGGTGACCAGGAAAAGGCTGTTAACAGATTGTATGAAGGTTTCAAAAGAAGTATTTTAGCTAGTGCAACCATGCAGGTATGCAGAAGTGATCATTAACTGTAGCATTGTATTAGCAGTAATTGCATCATTGTCCTAGTAATGTAAAATTAGTATTAGCCAAACAGTTTTACTTTTGGGATAGTGACACAAAACAAAGTAAAGCGCAACTTGCTACAACTCCAACATTACCTATCTTGTGCTATGCAGTGTGCTCTACTTAGGAACTATTATTACAGCCTACGGTAAGCTGTAAAATTTTTCTTACATGTGCAAAATAATAAGTACGGTCTTATACGAATAAATGATTTGCCCTGGAGTCGGGCGTTGTGTTCTTTTTGACATAGATCCAACAAGGAGAAATATCCCATTAAGTTATTAAAAGTAAAGATTGAAGGATTGTTGAAAGAAACATAATTTCTTTAAGTAATGCTTGAAGCACTGCCAGGTCCATCAACATTCTGTGTTAAGATCCTGGTTGAACCTAGACTCCTCAATCATGACAACAGTAAGCTAATAAAACACATTCATAGTACGTGAAAGCTTCCCAAGTGTGTCCTCAAGAGCGTCCCCAACAATCTTAGCATTAGGTGAATATATTATTAATCGATATTGTCTGGAGATCCAAAAAAATATCAATTGCTCTTTGGAAATGAGTGTTGGTATGTGGACATGTGGTGCTATAATTAGAAATGTATGACCCTGTTGTAAAATATAGATGAGGTATAGTTTTGCTAATTTTGAGTTTTGAGATTTTTTTTTCAGTATTACGGTACTATTCTAACTTGGCAAGAAGATCCAAAGCAACGGTTTGTTGTAGTTGCTATCAGTCAAAGTAAGAAAAAAGCTCAAATCGGTCAAATTGAAATAAAGATTGATATATAAGAAACCATGCTATTGCTGAGTTCTTTACTACTTGATGTCCTGCCAGGTCCATCATCATTATATACAAAGTGTCTGGCAGCACCATAACACTTTGTTCTGTTTCTACAAAATCCAAAATGATTGAAGATGAACCTTCAGGATCGTTTTGAAGTTTAATGGAAGAGTGACGTTTAAAGGGCTTCTGTCACCCTACTAAACAGTTTTTTATTTTTTTGGTTACTTTTAATCCCTATACTGCGATTTATGCATACATACTGTAATTAATCATTTTGGTTCAGCAGATTATGTTAAAAACGTACTTTTAAAATATGCAAATTACCTTGCTACCAGCAAGTAGGGCGGCTACTTGCTGGTAGCAGCCGCATCCTCCAATCCTATGTTGATTGACAGGGCCAGCGGACAGGATCTCTCTCTGCTGGCCCTGTTTGCATTCAAAATCTGGCGCCTGCCCCGTACCTGTCTTTAGTCGGCGCAGGCGCACTGAGAGGCAGATGCTCGCTCTGCCGCTCCATCCTCAATGCGCCTGCGCCGATGACGTCACATCTACACCCGGCGCAGGCGCATTGAGAAGGGGGACGCTCGCTCGGCGCTCCTTCCTCAACGCGCCTGCGCCGGGTGTAGATGTGACGTCATCGGCGCAGGCGCATTGAGGATGGAGCGGCCGAGCGAGCGTCCGCCTCTCAGTGCGCCTGCGCCGACTGAAGACAGGTACGGCGCAGGCGCGAGATCTTGATAGCAGACAGGGCCAGCAGAGAGAGATCCCGTCCGCTGGCCCTGTCAATCAACATGCGGAGGGGGCGTCTTTAGGATAGGAGGATGCGGCTGCTACCAGCAAGTAGCCGCCTTACTTGCTGGTAGCAAGGTAATTTGCATATTTTAAAAGTACGTTTTTAACATAATCTGCTCAACCAAAATGATTAATTACAGTATGTACGCATAAATCGCAGTATAGGGATTAAAAATAACCAAAAAAAAACAAAACAGTTTAGTAGGGTGACAGAAGCCCTTTAAAGAAAATTGTTAATATCTGGTAATCTTCCAAAAGGATATGTTATACTGGTGGTTCATGGCCATCATGAGGTCTGCCAGCCCTGACCTTCGCCTGTTTCCTGACTACATGTATTGCCTATTCCGTTGGTGCCATACACCGGTGTCTCTGGTCCCTGTGGGGCAGCACTTTGACTACTACAAGAGGTAGCAGCCTGGTGGCTACCCTGCAGTGAAGGCCAGATACATGTTTGGGGGAAAGAGTGAAAACCAGGCGACCGCCAGGATAATACCCTGCGGACTTGCCTAAAGTCAAGCCACTTTCCACAGTGGGCCCTTACTCGCTGCCCATAATAGGTTAATAAAAAATGTATTATAGTAATAAAAAAATTTAAACTCATTATCATTATTATATCTGTAGGAAGATGTCACTGCTTATATTATAAAAAGGGGTTAAAGGGATTAAGCAAAAACCGAGCTTTCTGGATCTCTGACATACATGTATTTAAAGATGGCCCCCTCTCATGAGCACAACGGCGCTATAACCACCAGGTTTCTACTGTTTTAAATAGCAGAGGCCCGGGGCTAATGTCAGTGATAATGTCAATCTAAGACATGTAATCCCTCAGATGATGTGGTGTGGTCAAATGTGACCACAGCATCAGAGGGCTCTAAAATCAGAAGCCAAGTGCTTCCCAGGCCGCCTTCCCTAGGCTAAGATCTGGGAAGGTGTCCCATACTAGTAATAGGCCTGAGCATGTATAAGGCCAATTCCTAGTATAATCCAATGCTGGCCTATAGGTGGCAGCACTGCACTGGAATATTCCAAATCCTTTGTTCTGTAATGGATAGAAATGCATTATAGAAATGCATTATAAAATGCAGGTGGCAGTCTAATGATTTGTTATTCATGTTATTGGGTGACCTAAAAAAAGTTAAACATTTTTTTAAAAATATATAAAAAAAAGTTAAAACATAGATAAAAGTTCAAATCACCCCACTTTCCCTACAATAAAAAATTAAACATCATGAGCATCATTGTGTCTGAAAACGCCCTTACTATTAAAATATAAAAATATGCATCCCATTCAAAGTAACGGGAAAAAAAGCTATTTTTGTCACATTACCTCCCCAAAAAATGTAATTCTTAAGTCTCATTATAAATTTATACACACCCCAAAATAGGATCAATAAAAACTGCAGATAATCCCGCAAAAAATTAGCCCCTACACAGCTCCATAAACAGAACTAGAAAAGAGTTATGGGGGTCAGAATATGGCTATGAATTTTTTTTTCCCAGTATTAACCCTCTCAGTTTTTGTTTTTTTTTTAGTTTTCGTTTTGCGCTCCCTGCCTTCCCAGAGCCATAACTTTTCTGTTTGTCTGTTCACATAGCCATATGAGGGCTTGATTTCTGCGGGACAAGTTTTACTTTCCAACGCCACCATTTAATATTGCATATGATGTAGTGGGAAGCAGGAAAAAAAATCCACATGGGGTGAAATTGCAAAAAAAAAAGCAATTCCACCACAGTTTTCCGTTGTTTTTTCTTTTTAAATTTCTGACGTTCGATGTACGATAAAACTTACCACTTACTTTTATTCTATAGGTCAGTACGAATCCGGCGATACCTTTATATGTATAGTTTTTCTTGCGTTTTGATAGTGATAAAAAAATAAAAATGTGGGAAAAAATCTGTTTTATTTTTTTTTGTCGCCATTTTGACCTCTATAAATTTTTAGTAATGTGTACGGAGCTGTATGGGGGCTCATTTTTTGCGGGGCGATCTGAACTTTTTATTTATACCAATGGGGTGTGTATGACTTATTGATCACTTTTTATTAAATTTTTCCCCTCACCCATGACGGTACCCATATGACTAGGACCTCCCATCCAGGACAGGAAACCTGAAGAGATAAAATGGTTCACACCCCCACCACACCTCAGTTCAGGTTTCCTATCCTCCGGATAGGAGGTACCTGAAGAGTTCCCTCTTATTTTTTTAGGTTCTCATCTCAAGGGGCTGGGGAAGGTCCGGGTCTACAACACCATAACAGGACCTATCTCTGGCGGTGTAAGTCTCCTGGGGGAGCCGTTGCCTAAATCTGCCCTGCTTCCTGCCTCCTCCCAAGCCTCATTGGGGAGCCGCTGTGGCTGTGTTCAGGTCCATAGTAGTGCGGTGGCCGGCGTCCCACTTCCAAAATGGCGGAGCGTGCTCCCGATGTGCTCCGCACATGCACGCCGGGGCGAATTCTTCCGGCGCATTGAGGATGTTTCCGGCAGCACTGACCGGAAGGGGGAGGGCTCACCTGCCTCATGGATTAGGCATTTTTTGGGCCTGATGTTAAAAGGAGCCGAGGCGCGTAATAAGTCGGCAGCAGCAGGAGATAGCCAACCTTGTTGCGCACACAGTGCTATGCAGGATCTGGAGCCAACACAATACATGTCGGAACCAGGTGACGCCAGATACGCCCACAAGCCCGGTATTGGACCTGAGGAATGGGGAAGCTTGACTCTACGAATTGGTGAGATTGATCCTCTACTAATAAATTTGGGTGGTGTTTGCTTTTTTGTAGGTAGCAAAAACACCTAAGAAATCTTCCGGCAAAACTAAACACAAAGAATGTGGAGGATGTAGAGTAGCATTGTCAGCTTCATATGCTAAACCACTATGTCAAGCTTGTATAGATAAGTTAGTCATGGAAGAATCCCATAGCTTATCTAAAACCAATAAGGCCTTGGTACGATCTGAAGTTAGGTCTTCCGTTAAATCCTTCAGTCGGGGCCGTCCGAAATCACCAGAAAGGCGTACCTATAACAGGGCTCTGATTCTTATTTTTCTGGGGAAGACGAAGACATAGAATCAGGTCAGGATTTATCTTCTGATTTTATGTCTTCAGATGAGGATTCAGCGGGGAAAGCGCTATTTCCACCTGAAGATACTGAGCCTTTGTTAAAAGCCGTAAAAACCACGATGCAATTGGAGGACGTAAAACAGCCTAAGGCTATCGCTGACTAGGTTTTTGAAGGCCTTGGCCCTAAACGCCATAAAGTTTTCTCCGTTCATAAGAACATAGAAGCACTGATTAAGAAAGAATGGAAAAACCCTGACAGAATTTTTTTTTTATACCAAATTCTGTTAAGAGAAAATATTTATTTAAAGAGTCAGTGGCGGGCGTAAGGGACAGAGCTCCTTCTGTAGATGCCCCTGTAGCTAAAATAGCCCAAAAAATTGTCTCTTCCGTTTGAGGATTTAGGCTGTTTAGGAGATTCCTTAGATAAAAGAGCAGACGATTATCTAAATGTATTTGGCAATGTGCCTCTACAAGTCTCAGGCCGGCCATTGCCACCTCTTTGGTCTCCAGGTCATTAAGGCTATGGTTAAGTCAACTAGAATCTCATATTAGAGACAAAACTCCTAGAGAGGACTTACTATCAACCTTCCTCAAGGCAGAAGATTTCCTTGCAGACGCTTCTACTGATGTGGTCCGTTTTTCTGCCAGAGCAGCTGCCATATCAAATGCAGCAAGGCATGCTATTTGGCCTAAATCATGGAAAGGGGAACAAGGGTCCAAGTCTAGACTTTGCTCTCTTCCTTCTGAAGGTTCTAGATTGTTTGGTTCCTCTCTTGATGACATCTTAGAGAGAGCCTCTGACAAAAAGAAGGTGTTACCGGTTCCCCAGCAAACTTCTTTTTTTCGTAAACCCCAGGCCAGTTTTAAAAAACAAAGGAGTAGGCAAAGTAATACATTTCCTAAATGATCTGACTCCCTACCAGTGTTTAAAACCCAGGAAAACAGACTAAAAGACAAACTGCAATGATGCCAGAAGTCATATGGGAGGAAGACTGTCTCAGTTCTTCCCAGCCTGGAGGTCCATTTCTCAGAACAAGTGGATCCTAAGTGTAATCGAAAACGGATTCCGGCTGGAGTTCATTTCTCGTCCAAATTTTTTTTTCACTCAGTTCGTCCCAAAAATTCGGAAAAAAGGAAAGCTTTAGAATCGGAGATTTTTTCTCTCTTAGACAAGGGAGTAGTTTGTCCAGTCCCCAAGACAGAGAGGGGCAAAGGGTTATATTCCCCTTTATTTTTGGTGAAGAAATCAAATGGAACATTCAAGATTATTTTGAATCTGAAGAAACTGAACAAATCCCTGGTCTACAAGAAATTTAGAATTGAGACGATAAAAACAACTGTGAACCTCCTCTTCCAGGATTGCTGGATGGCAAGCCTGGATCTGGAGGATGCGTATTACCATGTTCCAATACATTCCTCCTCCCAAAAGTTTTTAAGAACAGCAGTCTGGGTTCAGGGGAAGTTGCTGCATCTCCAATACAGAGCGCTCTCCTTCGGTGTAGCGCAAGCTCCAAGAGTCTTCACCAAAGTGGTAGCAGAGTTAGCGTTTTTTTTAAGACAGTCAGTAATTACTCTGGTGCCCTATCTGGACGATTTTTTGATAGTCTCTCAGTCAAAAGAAGGGCTAGAAAAAGATATGAAATTCCTCTGCTCCACTTTAGAAAATCTAGGATAGATAATCAATTGGAAAAAATCTAATCTGATTCCTTCTAAAGTTTGTGTTTTTTGGGGGGATTCAGTTGGACTCCTGTTTACAAAAAAAGTTTTCTTCCACCTCAAAGGAGAGAGTCGATTATGGATCAAATAAGGTCAGTCTTCCTGTCCTACCAGTGTACTTTCAGGAAAGCAATGGCGGTACTAGGGCAGATGACATCAGCAATCCCAGCAGTACCTTATGCACAGATCCACTCCAGAGATCTTCAAGCAGACATGCTAAGATTGTGGGACGGCTTCCCTTATTCCTTGGATCAAAAATTCCACCTTTCCTCAAAGGCAAGATGCTCCCTGTTGTGGTGGATGGTACAGAACATCTATCAGCAGAAGTTCCATGGACATTTGCAGACCAGGCCATAATTACCACAGACGCCAGCCCTTGGGATGGTGGGGTCTGATTAAGAGAAAAGCATCCTCCAATTTCAAGGAGTTAAAAGCAGTAAAGATGGTGCTGACAGTGGCTCTTCCAGAAATAAAAAAAAAAAGAAGATTGTGTTTTATTCGAACAATTCAACAGTGGTGGCCTACATAAGCCGTCAAGGAGGAACGAGTCTCTTCCCTCCTACATCTATTCCAGGAGATCTTTTGCATAGCAGAAAGAAGAATGCTTTTCCTTTCAGCGGTACATCTGAAGGGGAAGGAGAATGTTATAGTGGACTTTCTCCGTCGAGTTTCCATAAGACATGGAAAATGGTGTCTGAACAAAGAAATATTTTTTGCAGATAGTCCAGAAGTACGGTCTTCCTACAGTGGACCTTTTTGCCTCAAGAGCCAACAGAAAGGTAGAAAAATGTTTCTCCCTCAATCATTTGGACGGCCCATCAGCAGTGGACGGGTTAGCACAGGACTGGAGCCAAGAATTAGGGTACGCCTTCCCTTTATTTTGCCTTATCCCACAAGTATTGAAAAAATAGAGAGAGAGGAGACCTTGGTTATTCTGATAGCTCCAAAGTGGCCCAAGCGGTATTCAAATCTTCTGAGGTTGGCAGTACAGCCTCCATGGTCCCTACCATTGAGAGAGGATCTAATTTACCAGGGTCCACTAGTTCATCCCAGCCCAGAAGTCCTTCATCTTTCAGCATGGATTTTGAAAGAGAAGTCTGGTCGGGAAGGGGATTGTCGAAAAATGTGGTTTCCACCTTACTACAAAGTAGGAAGGCGGTTACCTCTAAAAAAATATATAATTGTTTTTCTTGAAACCCATGACGGCACCTCAAAAATTCCCTCCCTAATATATATATATATATATATATATATATATATATATATATATATACACACTGCTCAAAAAAATAAAGGGAACACAAAAATAACACATCCTAGATCTGAATTAATTAAATATTCTTCTGAAATACTTTGTTCTTTACATGTGCTGACAACAAAATCACACAAAAATTTAAAAATGGAAATCAAATTTTTCCACCCAGGGAGGTCTGGATTTGCAGTCACACTCAAAATTAAAGTGGAAAAACACACTACAGGCTGATCCAACTTTGATGTGATGTCCTTAAAACAAGTCAAAATGAGGCTTAGTAGTGTGTGTGGCCTCCACGTGCCTGTATGACCTCCCTACAACTCCTGTGCATGCTCCTGATGAGGTGGCGGACAGTCTCCTGAGGGATCTCCTCCCAGACCTGGACTAAAGCATCTGCCAACTCCTGGACAGTCTGTGGTGCAACGAGACATGATGTCCCAGATGTGCTCAATTGGATTCAGGTCTGGGGAACGGGCGAGCCAGTCCATAGCATCAATGCCTTCATCTTGCAGGAACTGCTGACACACTCCAGCCACATGAGGTCTAGCATTGTCTTGCATTCGGAGGAACCCAGGGCCAACCGCACCAGCATATGGTCTCACAAGGGGTCTGAGGATCTCATCTCGGTACCTAATGGCAGTCAGGCTACCTCTGGCGAGCACATGGAGGGCTGTGCGGCCCTCCAAAGAAATGCCACCCCACACCATTACTGACCCAATGCCAAATCGGTCATGCTGGAGGATGTTGCAGGCAGCAGAACGTTCTCCACGGCGTCTCAAGACTGTCACGTCTGTCACATGTGCTCAGTGTGAACCTGCTTTCATCTGTGAAGAGCACAGGGCGCCAGTGGCGAATTTGCCAATATTGGTGTTCTCTGGCAAATGCCAAACGTCCTGCACGGTGTTGGGCTGTAAGCACAACCCCCACCTGTGGACGTCGGGCCCTCATATCACCCTCATGGAGTCTGTTTCTGACCGTTTGAGCAGACACATGCACATTTGTGGCCTGCTGGAGGTCATTTTGCAGGGCTCTGGCAGTGCTCCTCCTGTTCCTCCTTGCACAAAGGCAGAGGTAGCGGTACTGCTGCTGGGTTGTTGCCCTCCTACGGCCTCCTCCACGTCTCCTGATGTACTGGCCTGTCTCCTGGTAGCGCCTCCATGCTCTGGACACTACGCTGACAGACACAGCAAACCTTCTTGCCACAGCTCGCATTGATGTGCCATCCTGGATAAGCTGCACTACCTGAGCCACTTGTGTGGGTTGTAGACTCCGTCTCAAGCTACCACTAGAGTGAAAGCACCGCCAGCATTCAAAAGTGACCAAAACATCAGCCAGGAAGCATAGGAACTGAGAAGTGGTCTGTGATCACCACCTGCAGAACCACTTCTTTATTGGGGGTGTCTTGCTAATTGCCTATAATTTCCACCTGTTGTCTATCCCATTTTCACAACAGCATGTGAAATTGATTGTCACTCAGTGTTGCTTCCTAAGTGGACAGTTTGATTTCACAGAAGTGTGATTGACTTGGAGTTACATTGTGTTGTTTAAGTGTTCCCTTTATTTTTTTGAGCAGTATATATATATATATATATATACACATATAGAATTATAGTTGATAGAACTTCTTTCCCATGGGAAATTAGACGAGTTACCTGATAGGTTCTCTTCTTTACCATTATGTGTGGTGTTTTCTGTTTTTTTCAACTCTTCTTTCTTGGTGGTTGGCACACCTCCGGAGGTCGGTTTATTATAATGACTGAGGTGTGGTGGGGGTGTGAAAATTTTTATCTCTTCAGGTTTCCTGTCCTGGATGGAAGGTCCTAGTCGCATGGGTGCCATCATGGGTTTCAAGAAAATTGTTTGTAGAAAATGAAGTGACCAAAAACGGCGAATCGGCCATTTGGACGCTTTTTTCCGTTTTGCTGTTTGCCGTATGGGGAATATATTTTTATACTATGGGTGTTTTCACACATCGTGACACCCATGATGTGTATTTTTTAAATTTTTTTAGTTATTTTATTTTTATTTTGGGAAAGGGGGGGTGATTTTTTTTATTTTTAAAAAATTATTTTTACACTTTTTTATAGCGAACTGTAACATGCAAACATTAGATTGCTATTATCGTACACTCCAATGCACTTGCATTGGAATCTATGATTATACTACTTTCCTATGGAGCCCTATTACAGGCAAGGGCTCCATAGGAAATACTATGCAGCAGCCTCCTGTCATTCACAAAGACAGGGGAAGCTGCACACACATTCCGGCTGCTCTGATCGCCGCAAGGGGGAGCCGGAGCATAACCGGAAGTGCGTGTTTTTGGTTTTCAGCGCGCTCAGATGGTTAGGATTGACCACAGCATCTGAGGGGTGAAGTGTCTGCGATGAGCATTACTGACGGTTGCAGAAATGAGCCACGGGTGTCTGCTATAAGAAGCAGGCGGCCACCCACTTCTATGGCCCCGCAGCGCTCAGGAGCAGGTGCCATCTTTAAAGACCCGAAGACATGTACGGTGCTAGTCGTTAAGGGGTTAAAACACAAGAAAAACAACAGTATATATGGTAAATGTGGTATCGTTGTAATCGTACTGACCCAGAGAATGAAGGGCATAGGTCAGTTTTACTGCATAGGGAATGTCATCAAAATAAAAATGTGGTGCAATTGTATATTTTTCCAATTCCACCCCAATTTGTAATTTTTTTTCCAGCTCCCCACTACATTGTGAATGGTAAAAAAAAAAAAAAAGTTATGGCTTCGGGAAGGCAGGGACTGAAAAATAAAAATGCAAAAACTGAAAAAGAAAGTTCCTGAAAGGGTTAAAATAAAGTCACTCATATTTCAAGGTTCTGTGGTTAACCACCAGTCTTTGTTTAAAACATTAGATGAGGATTTGGAAGCTTAGTATGTGTCAGTTTGTTAATTTTAGCCATATACGTTACATATAGGGCTTTTTCAAGTTGTCAGAAACTTGGACTAGACAGTCCAAAATTAGGCATCATGCACACAAACATATTTTCATTCCGTGTCCGTTCTGTTTTTTTTGCGGACCATATGCAGAAGGTACTCCGTGTGCATGTCCCATTATTGTCCGCATTACAGACAAGGATAGGACTGTTATATTAGGGGCCAGCTGTTTCGTTCCGCAAAATACAGAATGCACACGGATGTCGTCTGTATTTTTTGCGGATCCTTTTTTTGCAGACCGCAAAATACATACGGTCGTGTGCATGAGGTCTTAGTAACATTCATCACAGTGTCTGGTGCTGGATGATAAATCTGGTGCACCTTTAAACTCTCTAATCTGTTTATACCACCTATAGTGGTGCTTGAAAATTTGTGAACCCTTCATAATTTTCTATATTTCTATATAAATTTGACCTAAAATTGCATCAGATTTTAGGAGAAAAGAAAACCCTGCATTCCAGCTTAAAAATCTAATCCCTTCTGTGAAACACGGTGGTGGTAGTATCATGGTTTGGACCTATTTTGGGGTATCTGAGCCAGGGTGGCTTGCCATCATTGATGGAACAATGAATCCTGACTGATACCAGCAAATTCTAAAGGAAATGTCAGGATATCTGTCCATGAGCTGAATCTCAAAATGGTCGCCAATGTGACGAGGAATTTGCAAATGGCGATAACACTTTTAAGTCTTATCACCATTTGCGACTTGTCCCACCGCCGCGCTGCAGCTCTAAGAAATAAAAAAAACTTCAGCAGACGCACCACGCTAGGCACGTCTGTTAGAAGAGCCAACCCTCCGACATCCAGCCTGCCATCCAGCGAGGAACGGGAAGCAAGGACCAGTGGTGTACTTGGGGGGGGTCCGCCCCGCATGCCGGCTCTCAAGGGGGTGCCAGAAGCAATGAGCGCTTCCATCAATACAGATGGAAGCGCTCATTGCTGGAGCGCTGGGAGCTGCGGTCCTGTCACTCACCGCTCAGCTCCCAGAGCTCCTCCCCTCCTTCAGGCCGGCGGCACACAGAATGGTGAAGCAGGAAGACTTCTTCTCGCTCCAACATTCAGCCTGCAGACACAGATCGTGCTACCAGCCTCCGATCTGTGCCTGCAGGGAAGAGGTATGTTAGCTTCAGGAACGGGACAAGGTGAGCAGTTACTGTGTGTGTTTTTTTTTGTTTGTTTTTTACAGAGGAGGTAAAGAGCGCTTTATTAGTATGGAGGGGGCACAGAGAGCATTATTACTGTGAACAGAGCACAGTGGACATTATTACTGTGACAGGGGCACAGTGGGCATTATTACTATAAAGGGTGCACAATGGGGATTATTACTATGAAGGGGACACAATGGGGATTATTACTAGGAAGGGTACACAATGGGGATTATTACTAGGAAGGGGGCACCATGGGGATTATTACTATGAAGGGGGCACAATGGAGATTATTACTATGAAGGGAGCACAATGGGGATTTTTACTGTGAAGGGGGCACAAAGAGGGCATTACAACTGTGAAAGGGTACCAAACACCCTAGGCACGCCACTGGCAAGGACGCAAGCTTGTGAGTACACAAGTACAATACTTTGCCTTCCTAAATGCTTCGGCATCCACATAGTAAATTGGGTAGTCTAACTGGCTGCACATAACTGGTACATTATCATGAGGCCCCTGTGTTGTTCCCCCTCCCCCGGCTTCCTCCCTTCACGGCACACTTCCTTGCCTCCTTCTTGCGGAGACCACGCTGCTCTGAAGATTTCTACCTCCAGTGCAGGATCACAGGAGACAGGCCCTCACCGAAGATCATGCAGCAGGCTGCTGTGAAGCAGGGACCATAAAGCACCACAGGGAACACAGAAGGGCTGAACCAAGGACAAAGACAAGAGGAAGGAGGTCCTGTATACACAGACAAATTGTTGGAAACAGTGCAGGAGGACACATAAGGAAACGATAAACAATGGTTTACCTTCCCTTCATTATATATTCCCTTTTAGGTCCCTTTCACACGAGCGAGTCCCACGCATTGAATTCGCAGCGCGTGTCAGGGAGAATACCCGTCCTGACCTCCCAGCACTGCCGGGGTCACATAGCATTGTATTGATTTATGATGCTATGTAACCCTTACAGTTCAGGACTGTATTAGATGACACTTACATAATGCTGTCAGTGTTATCCAATACATTCCCCCCCAAAGAAAGACTTTGAATATTGATGACCTATCTTCAGGATGGTCCTATTGAAAAGTAGAACTCAATCCAGTGTGAACGAAGGTTTATCTGCCCAAAACAGAATTACCGTAAATCAAAAGTATGCAATCAATTCATATTTCTACACTGGAGAATCTAATCCAAATTAGCTCAGAAGGCCCTTCACTTGAGACATTTAATCCTGAGCCCCGAGTTAGATGCTGTTTTGTATCTAAAACAAAGAGTATGCCTCATTACACAGGATGGCCAAGTGACGCTGACATTTTGACTGTTTATTGGGACCAATAAACCCTAAATTTTGAAATTTGTAAATAGTTTTCATCACTAATGAAAGTTCAAGTTTTTAAGTTCAGCTGTAAGAGGACCAAATGGAATGAGAAGGAGGAGAAAGATGCAGGACACTGTACACAGTAATGCCTTAGGCCTCATGCACACGACCGTTGTGTGTTTTGCGGTCTGCAAATTGCGGATCCGCAAAACACGGAAGACGTCCGTGTGCGTTCCACAATTTACGGCACGGACAGCCATTGATGTAACTGCCTATTCTTGTCCACAAAACGGACAAGAATAGGACAGATTATATTTTTTTGTGGACCACGGAACGGATCAACGGATGCTGTCCCGCATCTTTTGCAACCCCATTGAAGTGAATGGGTCCGCATCCAAGCCGCAAAAACTGCGGCTCGGATGCGGACTAAAACAACGTGTGCATGAGGCCTAATTCACACAGTCAGTGTTTGGTCAGTGATTTCCATAGTACAATATGGCTGGAGGGGTTATAAAAAATAATTTAACTCACCTTAATCCACTTGCTCGCGCAGCCCGGCTTCTCTTCTGTCTTCTTCTTTGCTGATTGCAGGAAAAGGACCGGTGGTGACGTCACTCCGGTCATCACATGGTCCATCACATGATCTTTTACCATGGTGATGGATCATGTGATGACCGGAGTGACGTCACCACAGGTCCTTTTCCTGCAATCGGCAAAGAAGGAGACAGAAGAGAAGCCGGGCTGCGCGAGCAAGTGGATTAAGTTGAGTTAAATCATTTTTTTATTTTTTTTTAACCCCTCCAGCGCTATTGTACTATGCATTCTGTATTCAGAATGCTATTATTTGCCCTTATAACCATGTTATAAGGGAAAATAATAAAATGATCGGGTCCCTACCCCGATCGTCTCCTAGCAACCGTGCGTAAAAATCGCACCGCATCGCACTTGCTTGCGGATGCTTGCGATTTTCACGCAGCCCCATTCACTTCTATGGGGCCTGCGTTGCGTGGAAATCGCACAATATAGAGCATGCTGCGATTTACAAGCAACACAGAAGTGATGCGTGAAAATCAACGCTCATGTGCACAGCCCCATAGAAATTAATGGGTCTGGATTCAGTGCGGGTGCAATGCGTTCACCTCACGCATTGCACCCGCGCGGAATACTCGCCCGTGTGAAAGGGGCCTTATACCTTATGGGAAAGATGGAGGCTCCAATCCTGGTTTTGGCTCCCAGTTCATGGGAGAAGACCCACCAATTTAACGGAGGTGAAGCTGCTTTGTATGGAGGAATGGCCTGAAATTCTTCCAAGCCAATGTGCAGGACAAATAAACAGTTTCCGGAAAGATTTAGTTGCAGTTATTGCTTCACAAGGATTCACACCAGATACTAAAAGTAAAGGTTCATATACTTTTTCCGCTCAGACATGTGATATTGGATCGTTTAAGTCCAATATTTTTGACTCGTTTGGTTTGGATGTCTATCTACTTTTCGAAGGTGAAAATGTGATGTAGTTTTAGGACAAATGTATGCAGAAATATAGAAAATTCTGAACAGTTCACAAACTTTCTAGCACCTCTGTATCTGTTCTCTTACTTTATGCCAGAATTTTGCATTAAAATTCTAGAGCCCTTTTGGCGTTGCACCTTAAGCCACACTCCTTATCTGGCAATCTCCACTCATTTCATGCTAAATCAAACCGTTTGTCAAGCACCATAGAAAATATGTGGTGTTAGGCCTAGTTCACATTTCTGTGATTTGGTTAGTGATTTCCATCAGTGATTGTGAGTCAGAAGCACTGAACAGATTCAGATCTTTCCATTATAGAGTACCTTCTCACTCCTGATTTTGGCTCCCAATCACTGACCAAATCAATGAAGTGTAAACTAGGCCTAAGGCATCCTGACTTAATCTTGTCCCAAATTCTGGCACATTTGCAATAGTAAATCTTCCCCAGTGTATTTCCTGGAAGAGTGTAAGGCCACATGCACATGGCAGTGTACTTTATGCAGATTTTCCACATAGATTTTCATGCAGATTTCCCGTGCCACTTTGAGAGACCTTGACGGGGTGCGCGGGCTCCGGTATGTTCTTGAAATAAGAATATATTGCCGAAAGTCTTATGTTAATATAAGTGTGAGGGTTTAGCCATATATTTTCAATTGCATTTTCCATTGTAGTGCACCATTTTTTCTTTGTAAATGTTTGCATAAAAGAATGGCCCTTATAATGCACCAGTAGTACAAATGCCCCTTTTATGTGTGCCAGTAGAAGAAAATGCCCCTTGTAGAGCACCCCCAGTATAAAGAAAAATAACAAACCCAGATACTCACCTGCAATGTGGTTCAGGACCACTGGTCTCCTGTCCTGCTTGCAGCCTGGCCCAGACAGCATGGTGATGATGCTATTGCGCCTCCAGCGTCTGCCTCTGAGGGGCTACAGGCACTAGGCCTTGCCACAGTGTTCTGCTGATTTGCTGTCCAGAGTCGACTATTGAGATGCCCTAGCAGCTGGCAGTCCCACCTACCCCCTCACCATATAGCACAGGTTGCACCTCTGTTCTAGACTAATGCTAGCTTAGACTAAACACAAAAATTGTAAACCCTTATCGTGCAATTTTTTTAAGCCAGAAGAGTGCAAGGCTTGATAAGTTCCCCCTGAGTATATGCAATATTACATGTGTGCTTTCTCCCTGTTTTAGATCCGCGTGTTCCGGCCACCTAATTACTCGGGAACAATAGCTCTGGCTTTGCTGGTGTCTCTGGTTGGTGGTCTGCTGTACCTGAGAAGAAATAATTTGGAATTCATCTACAACAAGACAGGCTGGGCAATGGCAGCTCTTGTAAGTATTATTTATATTCCTCCAGTTACATCTGTCCTCTTGTGCTGGTTTCTTACCACTGATTTCTTCCTACCCCATAGTAAATGTACAGTCTACTTGTACCTCACAGCATTGATATATGACTTTTAGAAGTCATCTTCTGATGTTACATGGCCATTGTTAGCATTTAAATCACAAAAATTCAGAAAAGGCCATCAGTATCTAAGTACAGGAAAAAACTTATTTACTGAAAGCACCATTTCTGCATGCAGTGCTATAACAGCTACTCCATTTTAAAGGGGATGTCCCACGAAAAATATTCTACAGTTTTTAAAACCAGCACCTGGATCTGAATATTTTTGTAATTACATAGAATTAAACATTTAGCATAGCCGCTGAGATATTCAATAAAATGCATCTGTATAGCTCCACCTGCTGTTTGTTCTTTTTCCTATTTCTTCCTGCTCACTCAGAAGGCCGCACATGCTCAGTTTCAACTTTCAACTGCCTCCTGAGTTGTGATAAGGGGGCGTGTCCATGCTCTCCCTAGCTGCAGCAGTAAAGACACTCCCCTTCAGCTGACAGCTTGATAATATAATATACAGGGTGGGCCATTTATATGGATACACCTTAATAAAATGGGAATGGTTGGTGATATTAACTTCCTGTTTGTGGCACATTAGTATATGTGAGGGGGGAAACTTTTCAAGATGGGTGGTGACCATGGCGGCCATTTTGAAGTCGGACATTTTGAATCCAACTTTTGTTTTTTCAATAGGAAGTGGGTCATTTGACACATCAAACTTATTGGGAATTTCACAAGAAAAACAATGGTGTGCTTAGTTTTAACGTAACTTTATTCTTTCATGAGTTATTTACAAGTTTCTGACCACTTACAAAATGTGTTCAATGTGCTGCCGATTGTGTTGGATTGTCAATGCAACCCTCTTCTCCCACTCTTCACACACTGATAGCAACACCGCAGGAGAAATGCTAGCACAGGCTTCCAGTATCCGTAGTTTCAGGTGCTGCACATCTCGTATCATCTGAAGGCAATCGTCTATGCTGTGAAGATACGAGATGTGCAGCACCTGAAACTACGGATACTGGAAGCCTGTGCTAGCATTTCTCCTGCGGTGTTGCTATCAGTGTGTGAAGAGTGGGAGAAGAGGGTTGCATTGACAATCCAACACAATGGGCAGCACATTGAACACATTTTATAAGTGGTCAGAAACTTGTAAATAACTCATGAAAGAATAAAGTTACGTTAAAACCAAGCACACCATTGTTTTTCTTGTGAAATTCCCAATAAGTTTGATGTGTCACATGACCCTCTTCCTATTGAAAAAACAAAAGTTGGATTCAAAATGGCCGCCATGGTCACCACCCATCTTGAAAAGTTTCCCCCCTCACATATACTAATGTGCCACAAACAGGAAGTTAATATCACCAACCATTCCCATTTTATTAAGGTGTATCCATATAAATGGCCCACCCTGTATATTGATATAAATCTAGCAGAGCAATGAATAGGGGGATTGCTGGATCCATGTGAGGTGCAGGGCTGGTTCTAGCTTTGTTAGAAAGAGATTATCATGTACTATATGATGTCTAATTTTCATTGTTTACATTAGTCATGGGATAACCCCTTTAAGGGCACCAATATCTATTAAAGGTAATCTCTGACCAGTTTTATGGTGTCCATCAACAGATAACGTACTGAGAGATCCTGAGCAAAACGATGGGTCCACTTACTTGCATTGACCCAATCGTTTTGTTAAAATCTGGAGTTGGTTCAATACACAGCATGTACTCAGAAGTCCTCATATTTATGAGCTTCAAGACCATTCAGCGGCAGGGGGTGGGGAGACACAGGAGCTGATAAATATAAGCATTACTGAGCAAAATGAAGTTTTAATGTATGCAAATGAGCCTCTAGGATCAACAGAAGCTCTGCTCCTGTCGCGCTCTCTACACTTTAATTGACAGGGCCAGGCAGGGAAAACATCATCATGCCTGGCCCTGACTTCTACTAAAGCCCCGCTCTGCACCGTCTGCTTCAGTATCTGGCGCAGTACAAGAAAGAGGCTTGTCAGAGCTGGATACTGAAGCGCTGAGATTTAGGAGTAACGGCAACGCCCCCATTGCTCCTAGAGGCTCATTTGAATGTATTAAAACATTATTTTTCTCAGCAATGCGGGCACATATGAACATGGGACCAACACAGATGTCTTCAGCTGCCAAGCGGACATGTAACAGGTCAGTCAGCGTCATAGTTACAAATCTGCTGACAGGTACCCTTTAACTTTGTGTACATGATAAATGCCATTTGCTGAAGTGAAACAATCCCTTTAAAAATCATTGACACATGAAGACATGCTGTGCAGGGGTCTTCGGTGTTAGTCTTAGGAAGCTAACTTACATAGTTTCAAGAGAATTGTACATTTAGCCATATTTATGATGGTGGATTGATAAAATGAAAAGCACTAACAGTATAGTAAAGTGGAGCCATAGTAGAACTATGTTCAGAAGAGCGAGAAATAAAGAAAGTGAGAACATCCAGCAGTCACCACCAGGATGCCATATGTAAATTAATGGACAGTTTGTAAAATTAAAGCTGTATTCACATCATGTTTTTGTCCCATGTTTAGAGTATGTACATGACGTATAGATTGATGCCTCCAACAGATGCTATACAAAAAAAAAAAAAAACATTTAACGTATACTGTTTTGCCGGACTCTACAGGATGGAAAAGACTAGTATATACTTTTGCATGGTGCTTTTTTGTTAAACGTGGTATTAAAACTTGTTGCGACAAAGCCTTAGAAACATTTGTCCTTTGTTCATATTAAAAAAAATAATTTGACCATGATTTTTAGAACCTGTTTGTATAGTTAAAGTTAACTTTTCCCATATCAATTTCAGTAGAGGTGAGCGAATCGAATCAGACGAAGTGGAATTCAATGCGAATCGCAATTTTTCCTAAAATGGCGACTTCAAGTGTGAGGACATGGAGCAAGGAACTATGGGAAGGCAGGCTGACCCATAATGCCATGCATGCAGCCAATCAGCAGCCAGCCAGCCCTGTGATGTCACAGCCCTATAAATACGGCGGCCATTTTAGAGTCAGACATTTTCGTTCTGAGTGCAGGGACAGATGTGTGAAGATGCTAGGGACAGCATTTGGAAAAACATCATTGTGAAAAAAAACTATTTTTAAGTGCAGGGAAACAATAGGGAGGAATCATTTCACAGCATCTTAGTGCAGGGAGAGATATCAGAAGGCGCTAGGAACAGTGCCAGAAAAGCGATTTACAAGTGCAAAGAAAGAGTATTTGGGGATCCAAATAGCCATTATTTGTCCTATTTCATTATAGAAAGAAAAAAATATATGCACTTCACTGGTGCACTTATTTGTGGCAAAAGGGTTTAATGGCCTATTTCAGTACAGAAATAAAAATATATACGCATTTCATTGGTGCATTTATTCCTGCTGAAAGCGTTTACTGGCCTATTTCAGAACAAAAAGAAAAATATGTTCTCAGTTCACGGCGGTTATATGTGTTGAAACCATGGCTGGGAGTGAGCAGGGTGGCACCAGTGGGAGGTCGGGAGCCAAACGTGCCCGGAGTAGAGCACATGCTTCACAGCAGCCTACCTACAGTCGTGGCCAAAAGTTTTGAGAATTACATAAATATTGGAAATTGGAAAAGTTGCTGCTTAAGTTTTTATAATAGCAATTTGCATATACTCCAGAATGTTATGAAGAGTGATCAGATGAATTGCATAGTCCTTCTTTGCCATGAAAATTAACTTAATCCGAAAAAAACCTTTCCACTGCATTTTATTGCTGTCATTAAAGGACCTGCTGAGATCATTTCAGTAATCGTCTTGTTAACTCAGGTGAGAATGTTGACGAGCACAAGGCTGGAGATCATTATGTCAGGCTGATTGGGTTAAAATGGCAGACTTGACATGTTAAAAGGAGGGTGATGCTTGAAATCATTGTTCTTCCATTGTTAACCATGGTGACCTGCAAAGAAACGCGTGCAGCCATCATTGCGTTGCATAAAAATGGCTTCACAGGCAAGGATATTGTGGCTACTAAGATTGCACCTCAATCAACAATTTATAGGATCATCAAGAACTTCAAGGAAAGAGGTTCAATTCTTGTTAAGAAGGCTTCAGGGCGCCCAAGAAAGTCCAGCAAGCGCCAGGATAGTCTCCTAAAGAGGATTCAGCTGAGGGATCGGAGTGCCACCAGTGCAGAGCTTGCTCAGGAATGGCAGCAGGCAGGTGTGAGCGCATCTGCACGCACAGTGAGGCGAAGACTTTTGGAAGATGGCCTGGTGTCAAGAAGGGCAGCAAAGAAGCCACTTCTCTCCAAAAAAAACATCAGGGACAGATTGATCTTCTGCAGAAAGTATGGTGAATGGACTGCTGAGGACTGGGGCAAAGTAATATTCTCCGATGAAGCCATTTTCCGATTGTTTGGGGTATCTGGAAAAAGGCTTGTCCGGAGAAGAAAAGGTGAGCGCTACCATCAGTCCTGTGTCATGCCAACAGTAAAGCATCCTGAGACCATTCATGTGTGGGGTTGCTTCTCATCCAAGGGAGTGGGCTCACTCACAATTTTGCCCAAAAACACAGCCATGAATAAAGAATGGTACCAAAACACCCTCCAACAGCAACTTCTTCCAACAATCCAGCAACAGTTTGGTGAAGAACAATGCATTTTCCAGCACGATGGAGCACCGTGCCATAAGGCAAAAGTGATAACTAAGTGGCTCGGGGACCAAAACGTTGACATTTTGGGTCCATGGCCTGGAAACTCCCCAGATCTTAATCCCATTGAGAACTTGTGGTCAATCCTCAAGAGGCGGGTGGACAAACAAAAACCCACTAATTCTGACAAACTCCAAGAAGTGATTATGAAAGAATGATTTGCTATCAGTCAGGAATTGGCCCAGAAGTTGATTGAGAGCATGCCCAGTCGAATTGCAGAGGTCCTGAAAAAGAAGGGCCAACACTGCAAATACTGACTCTTTGCATAAATGTCATGTAATTGTCGATAAAAGCCTTTGAAACGTATGAAGTGCGTGTAATTATATTTCACTACATCACAGAAACAACTGAAACAAAGATCTAAAAGCAGTTTAGCAGCAAACTTTGTGAAAACTAATATTTTTGTCATTCTCAAAACTTTTGGCCACAACTGTACATGAGAAGTAGTGCTGCATAGGTTCACGGAAGTAGCGGGGGTAGCAGTCAGTCAGTGCGGCTGTTATATGTGTTATTTTGTATTTCAGTACAAACAGAAAAATACATTCTCAGTTCACGGCGGCGGCGGTTATATGTCTTGAAAGCGTTTAGGGGCCAATTTCAGTACAAAAAGAAAAATATATGCTCAGTTCACGTCGGTGCCGGTTATATGTGGTAAAATATTTATTGAAGTATTTTGGTTGAAAAACAAAATTTATTCAGAGGTCAGCGCTGTGGCTTCTACACATTTTCAAAATAATCCTTTAGCGGGGCGAATAGATGCCGGATGACCGGGACACTCTATGACCTTCCCTGTCGGGAGCAGTGGTTCATTTCTGAGACATCCATATAGTGCGGAGGGAATCCGAAGACCCTCTCTATCCCCGTGCTCTGTTATATGTGGTAAACATCTTTATTGACTTATTTCGGTCGAAGTTATACAGTCCTGATCAAAAGTTTAAGACCACTTGAAAAATGGCAAAAAATCATATTTTACATTGTTGGATCTTAACAATGTTCCAAGTAGAGCTTCAACATGCAACAAGAAGAAATGAGAGTGAGACTTTAAACTGAAACAGGCTGTTTTTCAGCTGATCCAAATTTTAGGACCACATGCCTTTAAAAGGCCAAATCTGTGCAAAGATGTGGATTCATTGTCATTTTCTGTCAGGTAGTCACACGTTGTGATGGCAAAGGCAAAAAAACTCCCTTTTTGAACGTGGTCGGGTTGTTTAACTGCATAAGCAGGGTCTCTCACAGCGCGCCATCGCTGCTTAGGTGGGACGCAGTAAGACAGTCATTTGGAATTTCTTAACCCCTTAAGGACTCTATTTCACCTTAAGGACCAGGCCATTTTTTGCAAATCTGACCAGTGTCACTTTAAGTGCTGATAACTTTAAAACGCTTTGACTTATCCAGGCCATTCTGAGATTGTTTTTTCGTCACATATTGTACTTCACGACACTGGTAAAATGAAGTAAAAAAAAATCATTTTTATTTATAAAAAAATATCAAATTTACCAAAAATTTGGAAAAAATTGCAAATTTCCAAGTTTCAATTTCTCTACTTCTATAATACATAGTAATAACTCCAATAATAGTTATTACTTTACATTCCCCATATGTCTACTTCATGTTTGGATCATTTTGGGAATGATATTTTATTTTTTGGGGATGTTACAAGGCTTAGAAGTTTAGAGGCAAATCTTGAACTTTTTCAGAAATTTTCAAAAACCCAATTTTTAGGAACCAGTTCAGGTCTGAACTGACCTGCGGTTTGCGGCAATCGCTGATACGGGGGGGTCACATGACCCTCCCCCCGGCGTTGTGACAGGATGCCTGCTGAATGATTTCAGCGGGCATCCTGTTCCGATTAACCCCCGCCGCGCCACAATCACGGTTTAAACCCATGACGTACCGGTACGTCATGGGTCCTTAAGGACTTGGGAAACATGCCGTACCGGTATGTCATGCATCCCTAAGGAGTTAAATGATCCTGGGGGTTATGGAATAAAAGTCAAGTGGAAGACCCAAAAAATTTCAATAGCACTGAGCCGGAGGATCAAATTGGCTGTCCGTCAAGACACTGGACGGTCCTTGACCCAAATGAAGGCCCTTACTGGTGCTGACTGCAGCCCCATAACCATCAGACGGCATCTGAGACTGAAGGGCTTCAAAAACAAAAAAACGTCTTCAAAGACCTTGTCTCCTTGAACGCCACAGAACTGCTCGTTTGGACTTTGCAAGAGAGCACCAAACATGGGACGTTCAAAGGTGGAAGAAAGTTTTTTATTCTCTGATGAGAATTTTTTTTACCTTGATGGTCCTGATGGTTTCCAACGTTACTGGCATGACAAGCAGATCCCACCTGAGATGTTTTCTACGCGCCACAGTGGAGGGGGCGCCATAATGTTCTGGGGTGCTTTTTCCTTCAGTGGAACAATGGAGCTTCAGGAAGTGCAGGGGCGTCAAACGGACGCTGGCTATGTCCAGATGTTGCAGAGAGCATTCCTCATGACTGAGGGCCCTGGTCTGTGTGGTAACGACTGGGTTTTTCAACAGGACAACGCTACAGTACACAATGTGCCTGCAGGACAAGGGACTTTTTCCAGGAGAATATCATCACACTTCCATGAGTTCATGTTTGGAAGTTGGATTTCTGTTTTGGGGGGGTTTAGTTTTTTTTTGGAGGTGTGGTCCTAAACTTTTGATCAGCTGAAAAACAGCCGGTTTCAGTTTATTCGTTGTTTTCATTAAATTGAATGCTCAAAAAATGTTTTGTCTCACTCCCATTTCTTCTTGTTGCATGTTGAAGCTCTACTTGGAACCTTGTTAAGATCCAGCCATGCTAAATATGATTTTTTGGCATTTTTCAAGTGGTCTTAAACTTTTGATCAGGACTGAATGTGGTAAAACCTTTTGGGACTTATTTCGGTCAAAAAACAAATTTTATTCAGCGTTCAGTTCTGCAGCCTGCAGTTATATGCGGTAAAATCTTTATTGACCTGTTTCGGTCGAAAAACTAATTTTATTCAGCGGCCAGCGCTGCGGTTATATGCAGTAAACTCTTTAGTGATGTATTATGATGAACTTTGCGACTCTTCCGGGCTCAAAGCTATCTTGACGCTTTGTCTTCTCATTGTCTGTAGCTACTTGAGGCCTGTTCATGCCAGGCAGGTTCCCTCAGAAGTATCTGGGTCTGATTTTCTCCTGTCTTAGGCAACACTTAATTTTTATCATTAAATTTATTAAATATTGAATATTAAATTGAACCAAATCTTGATTAAAATTATAAGAAAGTAAACTTAAATTCGTCAATATTTTATCCCAATCTTCGAGGGAAATTCACGGACAATCAATTTGCCAAGCCTTTTCTGCCGGAGAACGTGTATTATTGAATGGTGTTTTAAGCAACACTTTATAAAGTTGAGAACTTTTAACCTTCTGTTCTGTTCCATATTCCCTATAAATGAATAGTTGACGCGGCCACTCTTTGGCCTCCACATGCTGCTGCCACCTCCGCATATTTTCGTCGTTATGCCAGTCTGTGGCCTCCTCATGCTGTGGCCTATTCATGCTGCTGCCACCTCCACACTATGTCACCTTGCCACTCTGTAGTCTCCTGATACTGCCGCCACCTCCAGTCTCTGTAATTGTGCCACTCGGTGGCCTTCTCCTGATGCTGCTACTGCAGCAGCCGCCACCTCCAGACTCTGTCATTGTGTCAACTCGGTGGCCTCCTCATACTACTGCCACCTCCAGACCCTGTCATTGTGCGACTCGGAGGCCTCCTACTGATGCTGCTGCTGCCGCCATCTCCAGACTGTCATTGTGCCACTCTGTGGCTTACTCATACTGCTGCCACCTCCACACTTGGTCATTGGGCCACTCTGTGGTCTCCTCATACTGTTCCCACCCTCCCCACTTCATGACTGGGCCACTATTGTGCCTTTCGGCCTGGCTGACATCATCATTTGTTTGACCCTTTTTCTGATCTGTCAGAAGGAAGGAAAAATGAGACGCACAACGGATCCTGTCTGTGTAGCAGCTGTAAGGCCTGTATGGTCCCATCAGAATTGGCTCATGATTTGGTAGCCAAAAGCAGCAGTAGGTACAAAACACAGAAGACATGCAAATATTCCATTCATTATGTGAGGGTCATTATATACACTGCCTGTCCCAAAAAAAAAGTCGCCACCTGGATTTAACTAAGCAAATAGTTATTAGCCTCCTATTGGATAATTAATGCATGGGCGATTATCTTTCAGCTGGCAAAAAGTTATTTAACATATCAGGAGATTGCAGAAACTACTAAAATTGGGTTAAGAACTGTCCAACGCATTATTAAAAACTGGAAGGATAGCGGGGACCCATCGTATTCGAGGAAGAAATGTGGCGGGAAAAAAATCCTGAATGATCATGATAGGCAATCACTTAAACGTTTGATGAAATCAAATCGAAGAAAAACAACAGTAGAATTCAGGGCTATGTTTAATAGTGAAAGTAAGAGTATTTCCACACACACAATGCGAAGGGAACTCAAGGGATTGGGACTGAACAGCTGTGTAGCTGTAAGAAAACCACTAATCAGTGAGGCAAACCAGAAAAAAAGGCTTCAATTTGCTAGGGAGCATAAAGATTGGACTCTGGAGCAATGTAAGAAGGTCATGTGGTCTGATGAGTCCAGATTTACCCTGTTCCAGAGTGATAGGCGCATCAGGGTAAGAAGAGAGGCAGATAAAGTGATGCACCCATCATGCCTAGTGCCTACTGTACAAGCCTGTGGGGGAGGGCTATGATCTGGGGTTGCTGCAGTTGGTCAGGTCTAGGTTCAGCAACAGTGTGTGTGCTCCAAGAATGAGGTCAGCTGACTACCTGAACATACTGAATGACCAGGTTATTCCATCAATGGATTTTTTCTTCCCTGATGGCACGGGCATATTCCAAGATGATAATGCCAGGATTCATCATGCTCAAATTGTGAAAGAGTGGTTCAGGGAGCATGATAATTTTCAAACTTGGATTGGCCACCACAGTGTCCAGACCTTACCCCATTGAGAATCTTTGGCATGTGCTGGAGAAGGCTTTGCGCAGCAGTCAGACTCTACCATCATCAATGCAAGATCTTGGTGAAAAATTAATGCAACACTGGATGGAAATAAATCTTGTGACATTGCAGAAGCTTATTGAAACAATGCCACAGCGAATGCGTGCTGTAATCAAAGCTAAAGGCGGTCCAACAAAATATTAGAGAGTGTGACTTTTCTTTTCTTTTTTTTTTTGGGTAGCGACTTTTTTTTTTTTGCCCAGGCAGTGTATACTGGGGCTCTATGTGAAGGTCATTATATATACTGGGGCACTATGAGTAGGCCATTTTATTTACTGGGGCACTATGTGAGAGTCATTATATATACTGGGTCACTGTGTTGGGGTCATATTATATACTGGGTCACTATGTGAGGGTCATTATATATTCTGAGATACTATGTGAGGGTCATTATATATACTGGAACACTATGAGTGGGCACTTATATATACTGGGGCACTATGTATGGGGCCATTATATATACTGGGGCACTATGTATTGGGCCATTATAAATACTGGGGCACTTTTTGAGGGTTCTTATATAGACTGGGACACTATGTCACAGCCATGATATGTACTGGGGCACTATGAGAGGCCCTTGGATGACCAGGGGCACTATGGGACATTATGTTGAGGACACTGCAGGGGTTGGGTTTGAAAAATAAATAAATAAAAATGCAAAATGAATGCCAAACGGCCATTAAAAATCGATACAGACAGAAAATGGATGCACACACGGATGCAAAATGACCATGAAAAATTGACAGTGTATCCATCTTTAACGGTCGTGGTTTTTTTTTTCACTGTGGTGTGAGTGCAGCCTTTCTGGAGCACCCAGACTGTGGTCTCCTAGTCTCGTATGTATGGCCATGTATACCACGTATCACATACTTTTCTATAAGAAACACAGTACACTTTCCTCTTATAAATCATTTCAAGGCGTCAGATCCTTTGAATACATGCAGTCTGCACATTAGACATTAGTTCAGGGTCATGTGTTTCAACTCATTGCACTCAGCTTTGTTGGATTTACGGAGATGCAAACAGCTTTCTGAGCCAGAAACCATCTACCACTGAAAAGCTCCAAGGTAACGTCTCCATTATCTTTGCACAGTGAAGTGTCCACTGTCAAGATCTCTGACATATTGTTTATAACACTGTCAGTTCTGCAGATCCAGCAAGGCATACTCACTATCAGATGAAAGGGAGATGGCACTGAGTACATATTAGGAAAGAGGGTGCACATTTGTGTTATTATTACTGAAAAATTGGCACCATTAGTCATAGCATCATGAAAAGAAACTATAGCTATTCCAGCTCATCCTTGCATTTTTAAAAGAGATCGGTACAATGCACCATTCTGCTATGCGTTAGCATAATTTCAAGTGTTTCTTTTCGAAATAGTCTACATTTTGTTTAAAGGGAACCTGTCCCCTCGGTTATGCCTTTCAGACTGCCAACAGCACCTTTTTCCTTTGCATATGGTGGTCTGGATGTGGCTCTTGTTGCCGTTTTCTAATTGCACTGAAAATCCACTTTTAGTCTCATCACATGCAAATGAGCTTTTTCAAGTCAAGGAGCTTGGAGGTTTTCGTTCTAGAAGTCAAAGTTTTCTTTTTCATCCCCAATTTCCCTCATTTTGATGTTTTCTCGGGCACGGAACATTTTCCCCTTCTCTCATGAGAACATGCACAGGCCCCATCTGTGCGCATTTCCGGCGCTTGCCCAGTAAAACTGTGTGCGCTTCTCCTGGCTTAAAGTCTTCACTGCCCATGGGCCGGAGTACAGGAGCCTTCTTCTCCGGAATGTTCATCCACATCGTTGGATTGGGAACAGTCGTGGACTCCAGCGTATGTGTAGTGAAGATAAACCAAATAAGGACCTAGAGTGCAACAGGGGAACCTCAAAAATCCCAGCACGCCACTGTTTAAATTAAAAAAGGTCTCTACTTTGGTAGAAATGGTCAGCAGTGCAGTTAGTGTCAAGACACCTGCTTTGCTCCGAAAGAGCAATCTTCTCACTAATAATGCAGACACTGTCCCTTTAATGGTTTCCTTGTTCCGTCCTCGTCAATGTTCCGTCCTGTGAACTTGCATGGATCACCAAAAAAGTGTTGTGTATAGCCACACTGCAGCCCCTCACATTTTCAAATCACTGTTTGCTAGCTTTGCTGGAGCTGCATCTCTTGGATCCTGATTCCCCAACGGGAATATGGAAACACAAAGAAACAGAGCCTTGTGAAGGATCATTTAAGGTAAAATCACCTGCTGTATTTATTCAGAATACTCCCAAGAGGAACATCTTGTATAAAATGTTGTAAAATAGTAGGAATCATCTCAGGATGGAGATCATCCCAAGTGTCCAACTAGTATCACCTCTCATGGCTTTTTCAGGGATTCTTATTCCAAGCTCCAGTCCGCATTTTTAACTCCATAAGTGCCAACACTTCCAAGTCAAAAGTCACATCACTTAAAAACATCATGAGGGTGCATTCACACAGTGCAGCTATGGCAAAGCCCCTAACTGTGGTACCGATCTGCTGGTATGCAGCAAGCACCCAGAAAACCCCTCATCTAATGAATTCAGAGTCCCAACATTAAAAAGGAAAAAGAAAAAAAAAAAGTATCAAAACTGCACCATGTGAACATGACCCAAAATTATCATCTCTAACAGTCAATTTCATTATTTCACCTACTTGGAGAAAAGGTGTTCATTTGGTTTAAAATACAGAGATAAATAAAAAATAATTAAGCCCCCTATAAATGTATCTGATATATTAAATCAAACATACTGGTGTATTCACCCTTTATAGCTCTATCACAACCACCAATACAATAACGGATGACGGAGTGCACCAAGTAAGCTATTCCTATAGAGAATCCCCGTTTCCCAGCCAAAGTGAAAGGGAAAAAAAGAAAAAAAGAGAGGCTTCAGAAACGCCCGATGTGAACACAGCCCAAAAAAACTAATTCAATCTACATTCAATCAGAAATTTTTTTTGTCTTTTTTTGTGACAAAGTTTTAATGATGACACTTGAATAGGAACGAGCGTCCCATAGAAGTGAATGGGACGGCTTCTTGTAATGGCAAGCGCGGCCTTCTCTTCAATCAGCTCATCTGCGGGGGTCTTATTTTCATCACCTATCCTGAGAATAGGTCATCAATAGAGATGAGAGAAGATTTAAAAAAATTGATTCAGCCAATTCGACGAACTTTGACAAGAAATTTAAATGAGGCATACCCAGGCCACTCTGCCTAACCATATTCATCCCACTTGGTGGCCTCAGTGTGAAGGCTTGAAACTGAAAATGCAGGGAGAGTGTACCACTGTGTGTATTACATTGTAGTGCACCCATATCCATAGTTAATCCGTTCTGTAGGTACTGGGCCATCAGTATAACAGGTGTAATTTATCGCTGTCTACATCCCTGTGCAGTGCACCAAGATTCATAGCTAATCCCTTCTGTTAAGGTCTCTTTCACACGACCGTTTTTTTTTTCCATTTTTGCGGGCCGTTTTTTGCGTTCCGTATACGGTCCGTATACGGAACCATTCATTTCAATGGTTCCGCCAAAAACACGGATTGTACTCCGTATGCATTCCGTTTCCGTTTTTCCGTTCCGTTGAAAGATAGAATATGTCCTATATTTGGCCGCAAATCACGTTCCGTGGCTCCATTAAAGTCAATGGGTCCGCAAAAAAACGTAATGCATACGGAAATGCATCCGTAAGTCTTCCGTATCCGTTCCGTTTTTTGCGGAACCATCTATTGAAAATGTTATGCCCAGCCCAATTTTTTCTATGAAATTACTGTATACTGTATATGCCATACGGAAAAGCGGAACGGAAACACAACGGAAACAAAAAACGGAACAATGGATCGGTTTAAAACGGACCGCAAAACACTGAAAAAGCCATACGGTCGTGTGAAAGAGGCCTAAATCGAAAGCATACAGCACCCTTCAGTAAAGCCAAAAACCTGTGCGCACCCCTGCAGTGCCATGGCCCCTTAGTGGAACAAATTAAAGAAATGGAGGCAGCGCCAATAAAGTAGTGGGGGAATTTTTTTTCTTTTAATGCATGTTGTAGCAGTCCAGACACATGCTTTTTTATCCCTTCTGTAGATTTACTGTGCGTCAGTATTATAGGTCACTGTTAGGCCTCTTTCACATGGGCGTTGCGGGAAAATGTGCGGGTGCGTTGCGGGAACACCCGCGATTTTTCCGCGCGAGTGCAAAACATTGTAATGCGTTTTGCACTCGCGTGAGAAAAATCGCGCGTGTTTGGTACCCAAACCCGAACTTCTTCACAGAAGTTCGGGCTTGGGATCGGTGTTCTGTAAATAGTATTATTTCCCCTTATAACATGGTTATAAGGGGAAATAATATCATTCTGAATACAGAATGCATAGTAAAACAGCGCTAGAGGGGTTAAAAAAAAAATTAACTCACCTTAATCCACTTGCTCGCGTAGCCCGGCATCTCCTTGTGTCTTCTTTGTTGAAATGGTAAAAGATCATGTGACGTACCATGTGATGACCGGAGTGACGTCATCACAGGTCCTTGAACTGTAATTAATGCTCACCACAGGTCCTTCAACAAAGAAGACACAAGGAGATGCCGGGCTACGCGAGCAAGTGGATTAAGGTGAGTTAAATTTTTTTTATTTTTTTTTTAACCCCTCCTATTTTACTTTGCATTCTGTATTCAGAATGCTATTATTTTCCCTTATAACCATGTTATAAGGGAAAATAATAATGATCGGGTCTCCATCCCGATCGTCTCCTAGCAACCGTGCGTGAAAATCGCACCGCATCCGCACTTGTTTGCGGATGCTTGCGATTTTCACGCAACCCCATTCACTTCTATGGGGCCTGCGTTGCGTGAAAAACGCAGAATATAGAACATGCTGCGATTTTCACGCAACGCATAACTGATGCGTGAAAATCACCGCTCATGTGAACAGCCCCATAGAAATGAATGGGTCGGTATTCAGTGCGGGTGCAATGCGTTCACCTCCCGCATCGCATCCGGGCGGAATACTCGCCCGTGTGAAAGGGGCCTTACCGTCAGGTCTAATTTATCACTGTAGACTTAACCGTGCAGTGCCCCAAGATTCAAGTAGTGGCCTTATGACAGAGTAGGGAGAGTGGCAGCAGCAGTAACAATAGTGGCCCCATGACAGAGTGGGGAGGGGGGCAGCAGTAACTGTGACAATAGTGGCCCCATGACCCAGGGCGGCAGCAGCAATGGCAGTAACAATAGTGGCCCAATAACAGGATGGAGATGATGGCCAACAGCAGTGGCAGTAACACGGACAATAGTGGCCCCATGACAGTGGGAACGGGGGCAGCAGCAGTGGCAGTAAGACTGTGTTCACATCACCGTTTATTTTTCTGTTCTTCTGATCCGTCAGAAGAACAGAAAAATAAAATAAAAAAATGTAGCCTGTATTTTGTGCATCCATAAAGCCTCTTTCAGACAGTCAGTATTTGATCTTTGATTGTAAGCCAAAACCAGGAGTGGGTCCAAAACAGCATAAAAATGTAATAGAAATATTTACATCTCTTTTGTGTTTTGGACCAACTCCTGCTTTTGGATTACAAATACTGATGCAAAATACTGACCGTGTGAAAGAGGCCTTATGCTCAATTTCCATACGTCATTTTTTTTTTAACAAGGAAAATAGTCCTGCATGCAGGACTTTAATGGCCTCTTTCAATTGGTTAGTATTTGGTCAGTATTTTGCATCAGTATTCGATCAGTATTTGTAAGCCAAAAACAGGAGTTGGTCTAAAACATATAAAATGTAATGGAAATATTTGCATCTCTTCTGTGTTTTGGACCCACTCCTGCTTTTGGCTTACAAATACTGATCAAATACTGAGGCCTTAGGAATGCTCAAAATACAGGATCCTTTTTTTATTTGATCTTTCTGTTCTGTCTGATGGATAATAAAGGAAAAATAAACGGTGATGTCAACATGGACGAACAGGGACAATAGTGGCCTAATAACAAAGTGGGGATCTGTGCCAACAGCAGTGGTAGTAACAGAGACAATAGTGGCCCCATCACAGAGTGGGGATTGGGGGCAGCAGCATTGACTGTGACAATAGTCGCCCGATGACAGAGTGGGGAGGGGGGGGGTCAGCAGTGGCATACAGCACAAGATGGTAGTAGCAGAACCCAAAAACAGTGTGATATCAAGGCCTAGTGGCATGCATATCCTTATAAAAATTCAACATGTACATATCAATAGGCCAAGAAGCCCCATTGTAGAAAGGGCAGGGGAGGCATCAGGCGGGTGGCAGCAGGACGTGGTTAGAAGTTACGTCACATATGCAAATTAACCTGAGATGAGTCCTGTCCCTGACTCCTCTCACGTACAGGACTCATCTCAGGTTAATTTGCATATGTATCCAATAGGTTTTTTTACACAATAAAAGCACACAGAGCTATGGGACCTGGGTATTGCGGATGTGCTAGCGGCCATCTAGCAACCCATGTCCTCAGCTCTATACACAAAATCCCGGTGACAGGTTCCCTGTAAGTTGTAATAACGTTCCAATTGCATTTCCATCCAGTGCGCTTTCAGAGCGTCCCCTGTCTTTTCATTTACTAGTTTGTTTAGAATGTGATGCTATTTGATAACCCCCGAAAATGTTTTATCTCTCATGAAATGGACATTATTGTTTCCATTGCTACTTTTTGCAGTCATTTACTTAGGAAGCGTAGAAATCATTGGTTGATGATTAATAAGCATCTGAGTTTCTGCCCGTCTGCCTTTCGCTATGAGTTACTGAGCATATGGGAAAGCATATTCGTGTTTGTTTATTTGCTACAAATGTAATCTATACAAATGTCAACAAAATTAACAAGATCTTCAATCCCTGCATGAAATTGCATTTCATTAGAAAGGTGCGATAAACTCTCAGAGCAATGCACCAGAAAGGTAGGAAATTGGAATTGATGTACTGTATGAAAGCAAGAAAGCTATTTGTTTGAATGCAAGAGAATATACCCAAAGTGATTTAAGCCCCTATTTTATTGTTTTTTTTAAAACAAGTCAATTTTAAAGTTCGTAAAACAAGGTAAGTTACTGAATCCCAAGCAGTAATAACTTTCAGGGAGTATACACTGTGCTGTGTTCAAGAGAGAACCCGGATCAGCAGAGTCAAAACAAGTAAAAGCTAATTAATCAAAGAACACGCTTACAAAATTAATCTAGCATGTAAGATTTTAACGATCGCTGCCAAGTTGTTTAATATATGCACCAACAGGTATGCTTCACCTCAGTTGTCAGCCTGTGGTCTCATTTACACTTTCAGGAGCCATGGCCAAGGGAACTAACACAGTGTATGGGGCCAGAAGCAGACAGCTTAGTACCCTGTGTCGGGACCCCTCATGTTTACTGCACTAGAGTGAGGGCTGAGCTTCAGGAACCTGGCACAGGTGCTACACGGTGTATAGAGCTATCTGATTCCAGCTCCGTACACCATCTTGGTTCCAGTGGCCGCGATCCAGCTAGCAGCTGATCGGTAGTGTTGCCAGGTGTCGGCACCCCATCAATTGGATATTAATGTCCTAGCTTAAAGGGGTTCTGCACTTTGTCTAAACTGATGATCTATCCTCTGGATAGATCATCAGCATCTGATCATCTATCCTCTGGATAGATCATCAGAATCTGATCGACGGGGGTCCGACACCCGAGACCCCCGCCGATCAGCTGTTTGAGAAGGTGTTGGGCGGAGATAAGCTGTTTGGGCGGGGATAAGCTCTGTTTACTTGAATTGAGCTTAGCCCCGCCCAGGCAAGTTGATACTAGTCGTGACGTCACTAAGCTGGCGGTAAAAGGCAATCTGTCATCAGGGCAGATCCCTTGCAATGGCTCTTGATCAGCTGTTTGAGAAGGCAGCGGTGCTCCAGCAGCGCCGCAGCCTTCTCAAACAGCTGATCGGGACCCCCGCCGATCAGATGCTGATGATCTATCCAGAGGATAGATCATCAGTTTAAACAAAGTGCAGAACCCCTTTAAGTATAAGTCAGAATAGAAGACCTTGAAAACCTTTAACCCCCACTTCCTAGCAGGAAGCCTAGCAGGGTTTGTCCAAACTATATAAGACAATAGTGTTTTGTTCAGCATTGGCCTCATGGCTGCAGAAGGGGGGGGGGGCACTTCTGGGGTCAGGTGGGCTAGAATTGAGCTAGAGCTGCGATCTTGGTCTTGCTTGAAGGTCAATGACCTGGCACTGTGCATGGTCTAGCCTGAATTAGAGCAGGTTGAAGGGAGAGCTGCATATACTTTATGGGCAGCTTTCACCTCAGCCCGAGGGAAGCCGTTATTATTGAAAAACATATATATAGGCCACATCCTTAAGACCCATACTGTAAAATGAATACATTATTTAGTATAAAAAATTAATAAATAAAAGTGTTTCATTGTGCAAATATTATAATAAAAACAATGGGAGAGATGTTTTTCCCTACGCCAGTTTTCTGGCGAGAAAAGTCTCAAACCCCATGTTTGCAACTTTTTAAACACCAGCGCCAGCACTTTTGGCACTTTCCAAGTAGGGGGTCGTGGCAAGGGAAGGGGTGGCCAGCGGGGCTGGCACATTTATCTTGTTTTAAGCCAGTTTTTTTTTTGTAAATAAAGACTAAAATAATTGATTTCAATTTAGGTGTATGGACTCTTGGAGGCTGTGCCTACACCTCTTCATAAATTAAGAGTATCCTCGATAGCGCAGGGGTTATCAAGAATGGTGTACCACAGGCCCGTCTTGATAAATTACCCAGTATATTTTTATTATCATGTGGCATCATAGTAATCATACTGACCCACAGAGCAAAGTTCTGTAATCGATTCCACCGGCTGGCTGTGACTTGAACCACAACCCTTATGTGCAACGACTAGTAAGAGGAAAGGAGGAAGTGTCTCCTATAGTAGCCGTTCAGATTCTAGCTTTTATTTTATTTTTTATAACCTTCTGAACATCTAACATCTGATTTCCCCTTTTTATTTGATATGTTGACCGTGGACGGCCTTATGTCACGTAGCTGTGTCTATCAATATACTGTATGGTTTTTATATACTAACCCTCTTGTGGTGTATTTCCTTGTACTTGTTTCTGCAGTCATTTTTTGTGCTGACACACATATAATACATCCCCTTACAAGGATATTTTCCTTAAGGCAATGAGAAGAATAAAATATATGTGCGTACCACATTTTCATGCCAATTCCCAAATTATCTCCTGCATTTTAATAGTCAACGAAGATCATGAAAAGTGGCTGTTTTGCCTGCATTTGCTTTCAGAAATCATTGCATTGCACTCATTTATGGACATAGCAAGATTAAATGTGACACTGGTTGGTTGTACTGTTTGAAAATGTGCTAAATTGAATTAGGAATTCAGATGGCTACATGACCTCTTTGCTGTGAGGTATGGAACATTACGACACCCGCAATGCTTGTCATATGATTTAGTATCCTCTGAGTAGCTGGTAAGCTGCAACACTGAGCACTAAACTGGAACAGCACCACAGGAGGGTGATAGAGCCAAGGGAAATGTGTGTTATGTGTTGCTTAATATTAATTTGTTTGCCAGGGAAAATAGTAACCCCTTAGTTCCGGCCTATTTTGGTCTCTTTTTTTTTGTCTTTTCATCAAAGTATTTCAAGAGCCATTGCAAGGGATCTGCCCTGATGACAGATTGCCTTTTATAAATCTTTTATTTTTTCGGTCTGATGCATTATTAGAAAAAAAAGTGTCATCTGTGAGGTTTAAATCTTATATTTATGGGGAAACCTATTTAAACACTTGTACCCAACTGCACGGTTAAACTGAAGATCAAAAGAGACTTTAAGAACTGAATCTGTATAGCCCTGAGGACAGAAGGGAGTCATGCAGGGGCAAATTGGCCATAGACCTTACAGGTAAATTTCCCAGTGGGCCGATGCCCAGGCCCTCCTCACAGCCGGCCAGTGAAAGTTTTTGGGGATGTATGTTGTGCTGCTCGCAGTATTTTGTGATGGACTGTGGTATTTGGCTCTGTTGGGGTCGTATAATGTGTCACAATATGGTATTGCTGGCCTTGCCTTCCATCAATCTGGGGCCACTTTTAATATTTTTTTTCCAGGGCCACTTTAAGTTCCCAGTCCGTCCCTGTAGTCATGATTGAAATCTTTAAATATGTTAAAGGATTAAAGGGGTTGTCCAACCGTTAATATTAATCATCTATCGTCAGGATAGGTCATCAATATCTGATCGGTGGGGGTCCAACACCTGGCACCCCCGCTGATCATCTGTGAGACAAGGAGGCGGCGCTCCATGCGAGCACCGCTTTCGTATCTTTACTCTACACCTCATTTGAATGGAGCGAGTACTTGTATTATACTGCACTTCCACAACGATGTGCAGTGTAATGAAGAGGAAGCAGCGCTCCACCTTCTATTCAAACAGCTGATTGGCGGAGTTGCAAGGTCTCGGACACCCATCAATCAGATATTGATGACCTATCCTGAGGATAGGCCATCAGTATTAACGGCTGGGCTACCCCTTTAAATAAGGTTCAAGAGGGAAGTGTTTTGAATTTAAAAAAAAACTCAACTGAAGAACAAGGGGGCAAAATCTAAAATTAGTTGGGGGAAGAGAAGAAAATATTTTTACACCAAAAAAAGCCTCCCATGAGATGTGGTTGGAAAATGTACAGTAAGTGAAGTTAAGCATGCCTGGGAAAAACACATGTCTATCCTAAGGTAAATAAGAAATATAAGGGCAAAGTAGATGGATGAGGGGGTCTGTTACAGTTCAGTGAATGTGAATCCTCTGTGCCAACTAACTGGTTTGGCTTTGGGCTGAATCCTGAGGGTGTTACTCCAGCATTCCCCTGGTATTCTCCCTTTAACCTCTATAAAAGTATCAGGACTTTGCTTCAGGGAAGCAACCAATCCACTACCTCCTGGGATAGTCCCAGTGTAGGTAGCAGCTGACTCACTGGGTTCAAGGTCTCTGGTGCAAGCACTATACTATTAGGATACAAAGAACACACCAAAAATGCAGGAAAACCAAAGTTATAGTTGAACAGTCACCAAGACTAGAATGCATTTATTTTTTTTAGAGATCCAGGCAGATTAATGCAGACACAGGATAGACTTGCGGGCAGAGTAGTGATGAAGCAAACATGAGGCAGGCAGGTAGGGGGCTAGAATGGAGAATAGACGGACTGGGTTAACTTGAACCTGAACTGAACTTGTACTTGAATGTGCAGGGGCACACAGGCAGGGTGAAACACACTTAAAACAGGGCAGGAATACTCCACGGAACCTAAAGTTCAGGCACCCTACAGAGGGTGACTTCAGTACCCAGGGACCCCCCTGGACGGGGAAGGATTGGAAGTGCGCACTGGCCCTTTAAGAGGTTGGGGGTGAGTGCACATGCCCTAAGGCAGTGGTGGGCAACCTTTTTTGTCAACTGAGCCAAATATCGCCAAAACCACGATTGGAATTTCTTTCGAGAGCCACATCTAAAAAGAAAAAAATATTGCATCAACAGTATGTGCCCGGAAAAAAGTAGCGCATGCTGAAGTGAATGGGTCCATGATGCGTGCTGCACACGGCCGTGTGCAGCCCGCATCAAGGACCCATTCACTTCAATGGTTCCAGGATCCGGGCGCATGCACTACTTTTTTGCGGTGCGGAGGCACAGCCAGAAGCACCACGGAAGCACACTGTAGCACTCATATCCCCGATCCTGGACCCATTGAAGTGAATGGGTCCATGATGAGGGCTGCACACGGCCTTGTGCAGCCCGCATCATGGACCCATTCACTTCAGCATGTGCTACTTTTTTGCGGTGCGGGCAGTCGGATGCGGATCGCGAACCCCATTCAAGTGAATGGGTCCGCGATCCTCATGCAGCTGCCCCATGGTCTGTGTCCGTGCATTGCGGACCGCAGCACAGGCACGGCGCCCTTACATTCGTGGGCATGAGCCCAGAGTGTGTTTTTGAATACTTTTATATGTACTTTCTTTTATTTGGATCTTGATTATTATTTCATTTTATCTTTATAATTTTTTACTTTTCTTAAACTTGTCTGCAGATGTGGATGTAATGTGGATGACGCACTTATGGGGGATATCTGTAGATGACGCACTTATGGGGGATATCTGTGGATGACGCACTTATGGGGGATATCTGTGGAGGACGCACTTATGGGGGATATCTGTGGATGACGCACTTATGGGGGATATCTGTGGAGGACGCACTTATGGGGGATATCTGTGGAGGACGCACTTATGGGGGATATCTGTGGAGGACGCACTTATGGGGGATATCTGTGGAGGACGCACTTATGGGGGATATCTGTGGATGACGCACTTATGGGGGATATCTGTGGAGGACGCACTTATGGGGGATATCTGTGGATGACGCACTTATGGGGGATATCTGTGGAGGACGCACTTATGGGGGATATCTGTGGAGGACGCACTTATGGGGGATATCTGTGGAGGACGCACTTATGGGGGATATCTGTGGAGGACGCACTTATGGGGGATATCTGTGGAGGACGCACTTATGGGGGATATCTGTGGAGGACGCACTTATGGGGGATATCTGTGGAGGACGCACTTATGGGGGATATCTGTGGAGGACGCACTTATGGGGGATATCTGTGGAGGACGCACTTATGGGGGATATCTGTGGAGGACACATATATAGCATAAGATGCTATATAAGTGCCCTCCACAGATATCCCCCATAAGTGCCCTCCACAGATATCCCCCATAAGTGCCCTCCACAGATATCCCCCATAAGTGCCCTCCACAGATATCCCCCATAAGTGCCCTCCACAGATATCCCCCATAAGTGCCCTCCACAGATATCCCCCATAAGTGCCCTCCACAGATATCCCCCATAAGTGCCCTCCACAGATATCCCCCATAAGTGCCCTCCACAGATATCCCCCATAAGTGCCCTCCACAGATATCCCCCATAAGTGCCCTCCACAGATATCCCCCATAAGTGCCCTCCACAGATATCCCCCATAAGTGCCCTCCACAGATATCCCCCATAAGTGCCCTCCACAGATATCCCCCATAAGTGCCCTCCACAGATATCCCCCATAAGTGCCCTCCACAGATATCCCCCATAAGTGCCCTCCACAGATATCCCCCATAAGTGCCCTCCACAGATATCCCCCATAAGTGCCCTCCACAGATATCTCCCATAAGTGCCCTCCACAGATATCCCCCATAAGTGCCCTCCACAGATATCCCCCATAAGTGCCCTCCACAGATATCCCCCATAAGTGCCTTCCAGTAAGTAATGTATTAGTGGGGGGAAGGAAGGGGGCAGGGACACTTGCGGTGGGGCCGGTGCACACACCGGGGGCAGCTCCTACCTTTCTGCTGCAGGACATTTTGTTCCTCCTGAGCGGCGGCCTCTTCACCACTCCACCCCTCCTCACAGTGGGCAGCCGAACTAGAGCCGCGCTGCCCGCTCTTCTGCTGCTGTGCGCAGCGTGACATCTCACCCTCCGTCATGTGCCTCCTGCCCCGCCTGCCTGCTTCATTCATAAAGTGGAAGGAGCAGACAGACGGGGCAGCAGGCGCATGACGGACAATTTACAAGCAGCTTGAGCGACACGATATGGCTGCGCGGCCGCCCACCCGCCACGCCGAACCAAAGAGCCGCAGTGAAGGATCAAAAGAGCCGCATGTGGCTCGCGAGCCGCGGTTTGCTGACCACTGCCCTAAGGGAGCATAACTCGGGAGCATGGAGGCAGCAGCATAGAGAGGACATCAGCGACCAGAACACTGGATAGCATGGCAAGTGCCGTGGTGTCCGCGCCTGCAGTGGGCATGGACTGTAGACCTAACAGGGTCTTTTTCTGCCATCAATATTCTATGTTTCTATTAATAACACTATGCACAGGCATAAGAAATCTAAATGTTCATTTTTGTGCAAAGATGTGCTTTTCAATTTAGTTTAAAGATGGAAAGTGTAATCTTTTTTTCTTTTATGACCTTTAGTCATGGTTGCATTTATAACTGTTGATAGTAAGTATCTTTCCTCTACAAGATTAGAACACTGCAGGTTTTTCTGCAAAGCCCAGATAACCCCTTTAATAAAACAGGACCTCCATCATTTAGCGAAAGAGAGAACTGGGTACAAAGAGCAGCTCTTTGTCTGTAGGACCTGGTCTATACATATAATTGTATGATTTCCCCTGTGGTGGCACTGCAGGATAATTGAACACTTGATACAAGGCTGCCAAATTACAGATGATTGCTGGAAGATCCAACAGAAAGAGGTGAAAGCCCAAAGTGGAGTACTCATGTATGCATCCTTCACAGAGTGTCATTTTTTGGCATTTTAACCCCTTAGTGACCAAGCCTGTTTGGGCCTTTATGACCAAGCGTTTTTCTTCCTTTTTTTTCATAGTCTCGTTCCAAGAGGTATAACTTTTTTATTTTTTCGTCTATATAGCTTTATGAGTGCTTGTTTTTTACTGGACAAGTTGTAGTTTTTAATGGCACCATTTTGGGGTACACATAACTTTCTGATTAACTTTTATTAACTCTTTCTGGGAGGGAGATGGGGAAAAATAGCAATACTGCTACAGCGTTTTTACATTATAAATTTTACGGCGTTCATTTTTCGGTACAAATAACATAAGATCTTTATTCTCTGGATCAGTACGATTGCAGTGATACTAAATACTATTTTTTTTACGTTTTACTACTTTTTTTTGCAATAAAGACCCATAACTTTTTTATTTTTTTTTCTATGGAGTTGTGTGAGGGCTTGATTTTTGAGGGACGACTTGTATTTTTCATTGGTATCATTTTGGAGTAAATGCTGCTTTTTGATCGCTTGTCGTTACGTTTTTTTCGGTGGAAACTAAGAATAAATGTGAAATTCTGTCTTTTTTTTTTTTTTTTTTTTACGGCGTTCACCATAGGGGATAATTTATGTCATATTTATGTAGTCCGGGTCGTTACGGATGCGGCAATACCAAACATATGGGGGATATTTTCTTTTTGCTATTTTTGTCATTGTAAAGCGTATTTTCAATGGAAAAAAAAGCATATTTTTTTATTTTATGGAATTTTTTTTATTTATATCTCTATAATGCATTACATTTCAATAGCAATGCTACTCAAACATTGATCAGCAGGCTGCGCCAGAGAGGCACAGCCTGCTGGAGATAACTGAAGACCGGCTCGGGGCCCTGATCGGAAGCAAGGTAAGCTTCCCAACACATCAGCACCCCGCGATCGCATTTTCGGGGTGCTGATGGAAGACAGAAGGAGTCCGCTCCCTCTGTCACCACTTTACATGCAGCGGGCGCCATTGTGCCTGGCATGTAACGGGTTAAACAGCCCGGATCGGCACTCCTGCCGGTCCGGGCTGTTAGAGCAGGGCCCTGACTCTCATGTGAGAGCCGGGTCCGCGCTGCACGGGGGAGCCGTGCAGCGCTTAGACTGGGCCGTCATAAAAATGCGGCGGCCCAGCCTAAGGCCCCTTAGTGACCGCCGTAAAAAGGCATATGGGTGGTCACTAAGGGGTTAAATTGCATGAAAACTGTATTTTAAAACATTTTTTTTTACTGTAACACGCTTTTTATGATGATGTATACTTTTTGGTGGAGTTCTTTATGTAGTAGAATTTTATCTTGCATTTTTTAAGTCCTATAAGGAGGCATATGGGTAAAATGCTAGAAAGAAGCACCATACCCCCAGAGCATGCTGTGTTTTATAAAAAAAAGGCACTGACCAAAAAAAGCCATAAAAAAAGTGACAAGCCAAAACACATTGTGCGTACTATGTTTAAAGGCTATGTACACCTCAATTAGCCTTTATTAAAAATATTGAGCTGTTCTGTCACAAAGGGTTAACTGTTTTTCTAGCTGTGTGACTGGTACATTCACTATCACTGTGCCTTCAACTAATAAACCTCACCTTTAAACTACTGAGCGGTCATAAACACTTATTTGAGCCACAATCTTATTAGTAAGATAAGAACTGAGCTATAATAAGGTCAGAGATAAGGAGTCTGTCTGCTCCTGATCTGACAGAAAATCTAAAGGGTGCCACTAGAGCATCTTAGCTCTGTATAGAAAAAAGGACTCCATATTTTTAATAAGACCAATTTAAAATAAATAATTTTTAGCTCAAAATGAGTACAATGCAATAATAAAAAATATCCCAAACGTGTACATAGCCTTTAAATATAGATTTTAACTACTGGCCACAGCATTTTCTGGCCAAGAAAAAAAACACCATGAAAATGTTATGAAAAATATCTCAAAAAGCGGTTCATAAAAGTGGCTTTAAAGTCATTCTCTCCGACTGAATTATTGATGACCTATTCTTAGGATAGGTCATCAATATCAGACAAGATGACCTCATAATGTTGGGAGCTCTACTCTAAAATTACTCATTTCTCTTAGTGCCAACAGTCTCTAAAAAAATTCAAGGAACGTAGGCTCCAGCTATATGTTGCACTTATTTAAGAGTATGTGAACCAAATGGAGACAACCACTCCTCCACATGCTTACCGCAAATGCAAAACACAATGTTATTCAGCGTCTCCTATAAAATGAAGAAAATGTGCAGGTGTGTGCTGCTGTGGCTGAAATACAAAAATAAAAGCAAACACAATGCAACAGCACTCCGCAAACACTGAATTACATAAATTATACATTTTATAAAATTATAAAGCTAATATACACCTTTGGGGGTATTTTTTTAAATATTGCATTGTACTCATTATGAGCTAAAAATAATTTATTTTACGTTGGTCTTTATTAAAAATATGGATTCCTTTTTTCTGTACAGAGCTGAGATGCTCTAGTAGCGTCCTTTTGATTTTCTGTCTTTTCCATCAGACCAGGAGCAGACGGACTCCTTATCTCTGCTTATAAGCACTCATTAGCTCAGTTCTTATCTTACTGATAAGAACGTGGCTTGAATTATATAATATATACATTTTATTATGGTTATACTTTAACCACCCAGGCTGGTTTTAATTACAGCAGTATATAGCTGGATTCTTCTTTCGCTGATTTAATTTAAGGCCTATTGGCACAAGGAGAGGAGAATCATATTAGAGTAACACCTTGCTGTGATAGATGGCCACACATGATTTTGATCAAAAAGTACCTCATATTTATTTATATAATAATGATAGCATTCATTCATATATTTTATGTTTGCAGAATGTTATTGCATTGTGTTTGGTTTTGCTTTTGTAGTATTTTCAGGCACAGCAACATTCACCTGCGCATTCACTTCATTTTATAGGATGTATTAACTAACTCCGTGTGTTGTTTTTGTAGTAAATAAATTCTAAGACTTATTCTTTTTTAATTCCAAATTGCCCATATACTGAAAAATGATGTTGTGTAACTGTATTATGTATACTGAAACAGTTATTTGTATTAATTAACTTGTTTTCATTTTTATTTTAGTGTGTTGTGTTTGCAATGACATCTGGACAAATGTGGAATCATATACGTGGACCCCCATATGCGCATAAAAATCCACAGAATGGCCAAGTGGTAAGTATATTGTATATTTTAAACTATTCTTATATGTTTTGTAGATTTAAATGACATCTGTCAGCAGGTTTGTGCTCTTGGCAGCTGAAGGCATCAGTGTTGGTCCTTTGTTCATATGTTCCCTCATTGCTGAGGAAAATGATGTTTTAACATATGTGAACGAACCTCTCGGAGCAACGGGGGCGTTGCCATTACTCCAGCTCTGTCTGCAACTGTTGTGCCCTTTGATTGACAGAGCCAGGTGTGATGACGTTTTCCCTGCTTGGCCCTGTTAATCAAAGTGGAGAGGGTAGGCCGTTTCAGAGAGTGCAGAGCCTCTAGGTGTAATGGCAACACCCTTGTTGCTCCTAGAAGCTCATTTGCATACATTAAAACATCATTTTTTTTCTCACTAATGCAGACACATTTGAACATGGGACCAACACAGATGCCTTCAGTTGCCAAGTGCAACAGGTCAGCCAGTGTCATAGGTACAAATCTGCTGACAGATGCCATTTGAGTGGTTTTGTTGATCTGCGGTAATGGGTTTATTTTTGTAACATTTAAGGGAAATAAGGTTACTTTTGGAATAAACTTACTGTATCTCTACCATGTGTAGAAATCTAATTACTAGAAAATGTAACCTCCTTTGTACCAAAAAAATAAAAGCAATTTCTGTACAATGATATTTTTCACTTTCCTAGTGAAGAATTTTACCCTACCCCTTTGAAGGACTGAAGATGGGTAGGTTTTCAGGCAACTGTTTTGATAGGTCATAAGACAACCTTTCTGTTCTGGTCAGAAGTTAAAACTAGGCAAAACAAAAACTTGTATTTTTGCCTCTTCCATTTAGGCTAGGGATACACAACGACATTTGTCGTAGCAATGGCGCGCAACATTTTTTGTAATGATAGTCAATGGTGTCGCACTGTGACATGCTGCAACTTAACACAAATATCCATCCGAGTTGGATTTTTGCATCAGTCGCAGCATGTTGCAGTGCGACACCATTGACTATCGTTGCCGAAAATGTTGTGCGACACGTCGCAGTATACTTCTATTTGCGCTACAAATATCGTCATGTAACCATTCTCTTAGATGTGGATATACATTTACAGTGGGGAAAATAAGTATTTCACACACTGACGATTTTGCTAGTTTTTCCACCTACAAAGAATGGAGAGGTCTATATTTTTTATCATAGTACCCTTCAACTGTGAGAGACTGAATCTAAAAAAAAAAAAAAAATACTGAAAATCACATTGTACGGTTTGTAAATAATTAATTGATTTTCATTTTATTGCATAAAATAAGTATTTGATAAAATAATAAAACAGAACGTAATATTTGGTGCAGAAACCTTTGCAATTACAGAGGTCAGACGTTTCCTGTAGTTCTTGACCAAGTTTGCACACACTGCAGCAGGGATTTTGTCCCACTCCTCCATACAGATCTTCTCCAGATCTCTCAGGTGTTGGGGATGTTATTTGGCTACATTGAGTTTCAGCTCTCTCCAAAGATTTTCGATTGGGTTCAGGTCTGGAGACTGGCTAGGCCACTCCAGGACCTTGAAATGCATCTTACGGAGCCACTCCTTAGTTGCCATGGCTGTATGTTTTGGGTCATTGTCAAGACCCATCCATGACTCATCTTTAATGCTGTTACTGAGGGAAGGAGGTTGTTGGCCAAAATCTCGCAATACATGGCCCCATCCATCCTCCCTTCAATACGGTGCAGTCGTCCTGTCCCCTTTGCAGAAAAGGTTCCCCAAAGTCCCCATTCTTCACGGTTGGGACGGTGTTGGGGTTGTACTTATCCTTTTTCTTCCTCCAAACAGGAGTGTAGTTGATGCCAAAAAGTTCTATTTTGGTCTCATCTGAACACATGACCTTCTCCCATGCCTCCTCTGGGTCATCCAGATGGTAATTGGCGAACTTCAAATGGGCCTGGACATGTGCTGGCGTGAGCAGGGGGGCCTTTCGTCTCCTGCAGAATTATAATCCGTGATGGCGTAGTGTGTTACTAACGGTAATCTTTGAGACTGTGGTCCCAGCTCTCTTCAGTTTATTGACCAGGACCTCCCGTGTAGTTCTGGGCTGATTCCTGACCTTTCTCAGAACCATCCTTACCCCATTAGGTGAGATCTTGCATGGAGCCCCAGACTGAGGAAGATTGACAGTCATCTTGTGTTTCTTCCATTTTCTAATAATTGTGCCAACAGTTGTTGCCTTCTCACCAAGCTGCTTGCCTGTTGTCCTGTAGCCCACCCCAGCCTTGTGCAGGTCTACAATTTTGGCCCTGGTGTCCTTAGACAGCTCTTTGGTCGTGGCCATGGTGGAGAGGTTGGAGTGTAATTGAGTGTGTGGACAGGTGTTTTTTTATACAGGTAACGAGTTCAAACAGGTGCAATAAATACAGGTAATGAGTGCAGAGTAGGAGGGCTTCTTAAAGAAAAACTAAGGCCTCTTTCACACGGGCGAGATTTCCGCGCGGGTGCAATGCGTGAGGTGAACGCATTGCACCAGCACTGAATCTGGACCCATTCATTTCTATGCGGCTGCGCACATGAGTGGTGATTTTTAACGCATCACTTTTGCGTTAAGTGAAAATCGCAGCATGTTCTATATTGTGCGTTATTCACGCAACGCAGGCCCCATAGAAGTGAATGGGGCTGCGTGAAAATCGCAAGCATCCCCAAGCAAATGCGGTTGCTAGGAGACTATTGGGATGGGGACCCGATCTTTATTATTTTCCCTTATAACATGGTTATAAGGGAAAATAATAGCATTCTGAATACAGAATGCATAGTAAAATAGGGCTGGAGGGGTTAAAAATAAAAATAAAAAATTTAACTCTTAATCCACTTGTTTGCGCAGCCGGCATCTCTTCTGTCTTATTCTTTGAGGAATAGGACCTTTGATGACATCACTAAGCTCTTCACATGGTCCGTCACATGATCCATCACCATGGTAAAAGATCATGTGATGGACCATGTGATGAGTGCAGTGACGTCATCAAAGGTCATATTCCTCAAAGAAGACAGAAGAGATGCCGGCTGCGCGAACAAGTGGATTAAGGTGAGTTAAATTTTTATTTGAATTTTTTATTTAACCCCTCCAGCCCTATTTTCCTATGCATTCTGTATTCAGAATGCTATTATTTTCCCTTATAACCATGTTATAAGGGAAAATAATACAATCTACACAACCTTGAACCCAAACCTGAACTTCTGTGAAGAAGTTTGGGTCTGGGTACCACATTCAGTTTTTTATCACGCGCATGCAAAACACATTGCACCCGCGCGATAAAAACTGAACAACGGAACTCAATCGCAGTCAAGACTGACTGCAATTGGGTACCTATTCGTGCGGGTTTGCCGCAACGTATCCAGACCTTATACGGACACGCTCGTGTGAAAGAGGCCTAACATGTCTGTGACAGCCAGAATTCTTGCTGGTTGGTAGGTGATCAAACACTTATTCCATGCATAAAATGCAAATTAATTATTTCAAAATCATACAATGTGATTTTCTGGATTTTTTTTTAGATTCTGTCTCTCACAGTTGAAGTGTACCTGCAATAAAAATTACAGACCTCTCCTTTCTTTGTAGGTGGTAAAATTTGCAAAATTGCTAGTGTATCAAATACAGTATGTCTTGACTTTCTTACTTTTCGAAATAAACATTGTTCTTACTCTAGGTGTAGTTGTTATTGGCCATGCAGGCTCTCATTGTGGCCTGGTCTTTTTCTTATGGAGTCAAGAACACTTAGCTTAGCTGAGGATAGAGAAGCTTGTTGTTCTTTTGTTGCTCTTCTGGGAAACTTTTTAGATGAGTTATTGCTTTTACCCTTGGAAGATGTACAATCTACCATTGTAGCAAGACTTCTCAATTAAAGGGGTTGTCCACTTTTATATTGATGACCTGTCCTTACGACATTACTTCTCCAGTATAATACTTTACCTAATTGAAGTCTTCATCTGTATTCTGGAAAAAAAAATCCCAAAATGCTATAAAAAAAAAAAACACTGCCACCTCTTCTATCCCGAGTCGATCCAGCACAGAAGCTACAGTGATCCCTCCTGTCTGTGCTTACAAGTCATAGTCACATGATTGCTGCAGCCAATCAGTGGTCTCATCTGTCATATGCTGTACTACCTGCATTATGTCTCACCTTGTTGAGCGGTTATGCCAGTAGTATGGCATATGACCAGTGAACAGTGGCGTGCCTAATACTTTAAAAAAATTGTACCCCCTCACAGTAGTATTGCAGTAACAGGTTATCTAAATGATGCATAATAAAATAGCTTGTGAGGTAGAACATACACCCTACATCCAGTGATAATGCATGGGTCTGAATCCTTCTATGTTATAGTCTAAAATCCTTACTATAGCTAGGCCTCTTTAACATGGGCGTCGCGTGTGAGGGCTGGATAGGTTGCGGGTGCGCGATTTTTGCGCGCGAGTGCAAAGTGTTTTAATGCATTTTGCACGCGAGTGAGAAAAATCGGCATGTTAGGTACCCAGAACCGAACCCGGACCTTTTCACAGAAGTTCGGGATTGGGTTAGGTGTTCTGTAGATTTTATTATTTTCCCTTATAACATGGTTATAAGGGAAAATAATAGCATTCTTAATACATAATGCTTAGTAAAATGTCCATTGAGGGGTTAAAAATGATAACTTGGTCGCGTAGCGGATCTCCTCTTCTTTCTTCAGGACCTGGGTAAAGGACCTTTGATGACGTCACTGCGCTCATCACATGGTCCATCCCTAATTTACTTAGCATTCTGTATTAAGAATACTATTATTTTCCCTTATAACCATGTTATAAGGGAAAAAAATAAAGATCGGGTCCCCATCCCGATCGTCTCCTAGCAACCATGCGTGAAAATCCCACCACATCCGCATTTGCTTGCAGATGCTTGCGATTTTCACGCAGCCCCATTCATTTCTATGGGGCCTGCGTTGCGTGAAAAACGCACAAAAAAGAGCATGCTGCGATTTTCACGCAACGCGCAAGTGATGCGTGAAAATCACCGCTCATGTGCACAGCCCCATAGAAATGAATGGGTCCGGATTAACGCCTTGCACCCGCGTGGAAAACTTGCCCGTGTGAAAGAGGCCCTAGAAGTTCACATAAAGAATCATAAAAACTTATTTACTGTATTAATGGGGTTTAGAAGGAGGCTTTAGAACTGAGAAATCTCAAATATATGATTCAAAAGATTAGAGTTCCATGTAAAATGTCCTTTATGCATAGAAAGCTATTCCACGCTAGGAAGATTAACATTCAGATTTAAAAGAAGTCCTTGTTTTTATCCACTGGCTGTCTATCCACGTCCTATCACTGCAGATCTCTAGTCCAGTACGGTCTCTTTCGTCTGTCTCCTGCTTCCTGTCAGCTTATCGTATCACTGCATGAAATCCCTGAAGTTCATTTCCAGGCGTCTGAAGTGAATAATTAATTTGTCCTGTCCTTAAAGGGTTCCGAACAATGATAAGGCCTGTCATAAACATGTCTTACAAACTTTTCTGATGTGGAGTTTTACATCCATCGCCTGCCATTGTGCATTACTGCCTCATAAATCACACATTTTATTTATTTATACCGTATTTTACAGAAGAAACACTTTGAGAAATGTTCTTATTTCCAAGCATGTTCCATGCACATAATATATGTAGCTCTGTTTTTCACTTCCATTACTGAGTATTAAAGATTGAATTTGCTCAGCCATATTTGATGCCTTTTCTGTTTTTTATGGGACATGAAATAGTGTAAGTGTGGGCCTCTCAGTATTCACGTATGAGGGGCTATATATTGTGCAGCACTATATCAAAGCCTATTAACACATGTCTTTTTGAGTTAAAAGCTAGGTACACTTTTAGAGACAATTTTATATGATTGTATTTTACTCATTTGGGGCTAAAAATTATTTTTTCAATTGGTCTTTATTAAAAATATTGAGCCGTTCTGTCACAAAGGGTTAATTTTTTTTCTAGCTGTGTGCATCCTACTTTCACTTTCAAGTTGTGCAGGTCATCTAATAACCCTTATCTCAAAATTACTAAGAGGTTATAAATAGGGATGAGCGAACCAGAACTTTACAGGTTCGGGTGGTGTAGGAATTCCGTTATGAATTCCGTTATAACTGAATTTGTAGACGAAATGCAAAACGGAAGCCTTTAAGGGGCATTCTGTTTTGATCCGTCCTAATAGAAGTCTGTGGCCAAGCATAACAGATCTGTCTGATTTCCGTTATGCTTGGCTATAGACTTCTATTAGGACGGATCAAAATAGAATGCCTCTTAAAGGCTTCCGTTTTGCATTCCGTCTATGAATTCCGTTATAATGGAATCCATAAAGGAATTCCTACACCACCCAAACCTGAACCTGTAAAGTTCAGGTTCGCTCATCCCTAGTCATAAACACTTAAGGCTGTATTACACTGGCTGATATTTTGGCCGATAATCGCTAACGAGCATTTGCATGAACATCTTGTAGTGTAATGCTGCCGCCAATTGCCTGATGAATGAGCAACGCTTATTAATCGGGCAATTCTGATTTGTAAGCAATCTGTCACCGGCAAACCAGTAGACAGCATGGGGAAGAGCGATGGCATAGCGATCGCTTCTCCGCATGCTGCGGAGGAGATTGCTGCATGTGATAGCAGCAGTCTTCTCCGCTGGCTAGCAAGCGATTGCCGGAAGAGAACGCTTACCTCCCGACAATCACTTGCTGATCTGCCTATCCAATACAGCTTTTATTTAAGCCACATTCTTATAAGAAGATAAGAATTTGAGCTTTGATGAGTGTTTATAAGGTAAGATATCAGAGATGAGGAGCCGTCATCTGACCTGCCTGGCGGAACAGAGAGAAAATTCAGATCCTGCTAGTAGAGCATCTCAGCTCTGTACAGAGAAAAGGACTCCATATTTTTTAATAAAGACCTCCGAAAATCTGGTCTGGATAGGGTGGTGGTCTCCTCAAAGATGTGATCTTCGGTAGAGGTTTCACTGTCACTGGTGCCAATAAAACATTTGTAACATTACACAATATCAAATCATGAAATCATATACAGTAAACAAGATTTGTTAAATGAGTATTCTGGTTCCACCATGTTTTATCCTATCCACAGGATAGTGGATACCTATTAGATTAGTTGGGATCCGGCCAATGGAACCACCACCATTCACAGGAATTGGGGCTCTAACTGAGCGTTGCTAGGGAGTGTCAGTATTCAGTCTGTAGAAGACGCGTGTGTGTAACATGCAGAGGCTTTCAACCTGCCTCTTGTCATTACCCCTGTCCTTGACTATGAACATGTTCCCTATCACTGCCCATCACCTGTCTATCTGATTTGTTACACAGAGATGTTTTTAGTAATGCTTAGTTGGAGCTTTACTAAAAAATACTCTTTAAAAAATGTATTTAAAGTCTGCCATTTTGGTGTAAAGGATACCTATCACTTGCGCCCCATTCAGACAAACGTATGTTCCCATGATGCAGACCACAAACAGTGGGTCTGCAGTACACTGGCACCAGCCGTGTGAAATCCTTGCAGCGGTGCCGAACATATGGCAAAATATAGAACATGCCCTATCTTTTGTGGTGCGGAGGCACAGACCCGGGAGCCCGTTGAAGGGCTTCTGAGTGTTTCAGTGGGCTTCTTTTGTTGTGTACTGAGGAACGCAGACCCATTCAAGTCAATGGGTTCGCACCGCAGCATGGAGTTAACACCGCCAGTGCCCGTGTATTGCATACCTGCTGTTTGTGGTCTGCAACACATGCACGTAGGCCATACATTCGTCTGGATGGGGCTTTAAACAAACTTCAGCCCCTCGTCTTGAGCTGCGTTGACATCTCTAGTGAATGTTTCCTGCAGGCTGTTCCAGCAGAAAACAGCCTGCCGGCGTTCCCTTGGTCTGGCATTGCTGGATTCAACAGATCACTGCCAGATCCCTATTGACTATAATTGTCAAGTGATCCGTCTGCTTTCCGGCATAAATTCTGAGTTTCAGACGGAAAAATACTGCTGCATGCAGCGGGTTTTGTCCATCCAACAGCTGGCATTTATCCCGGAACAGGCTGTCGGGTCATCAATAACGGAGATGTGAACACGGCCTTCGTGATCAGTGGGAGTCTCAGTACATTTGTATGATATATTTTCTTTCCACTTTATTGTATTCTTTTGATCTATAGAAGTTTTTATTGTACCTGCACAATATTCAGTATGCGTTATGCTGTCGGAGTGGGGGGTCTCTCATATATTTTACTTGAGATCCCCTTGATTTGTTGTGTATATTTATAATTGGTTGTAATGACTGTCCAATAAAGCTATTATCCATTATTATACCGTGTGCATTGGTTTTGACATGTACTTTTCTTTGGTCTTGCAATTTTACATATGGCTACCAACTGTATTATTAGTATTGTTGGTGGTGCCCATCTCCTCTCTTATATATATGGCATGGTGTAAATGCACCTTTACTTTTCCCTCCTAAACTGGAAAGACTGATTGTGAGCTCATTATAGAATCCGGTGACATACTGCTCGTAGAAGTCAATGAAGACATGAGAACACCGGTGCCATTACTGCTGCTAGCAGACCCCACTGAGTAAGAGAAGTTCCTTCAGCCTTTCGGGGGTTGTAGTGTTAAAGTAGATCTGTGGAGGTGCAGAATATTACATATTGAGCTTTTGTACCTTTTTAGTGAATAAATGTTACTCTTCAAGCATCTAGATTGGTTCTGATCCTTTCATGAACGTATATTAATAAGGTAAGGAGAGTTCTGCTTGGTCTTTTGATTTTTACTCTACATCACTGCTGGTTTTAAGATTCCATTGGGAATATCAAGAAATGGATTCAAAGCAGATCATTTTATTTTAAGTAATTGATTTTGCAGCATGGTTTTTGGAATTCATGATATTCTTTATCTTGGCTTCATTAACTGAGAAACACATTGTATTGCTTGTGTTATGTTATCAGACCATATAATTAGACATGGAAATATGACTTTTATTGTTATTAATTGTAAATTTCCCATGATATTCGGGAGTTTGTGGCTCAGAAATGTGGCTCAGCTTGTCTAGCAGTTATTCAGTGCTACAATGTTATTGTGTTAGCAACTCCAATGAGATTGAACTCTATGAACTTAGTTCTTCAAGGCAACCACTGCCATGCGTCTTAGTAGTAAACACATGCAAATGCTATAACCCAGGTTTGAAATCCCAACTTTAAAGATATTAGGACTGTTTTGTCCTTAAAGGGGTTGTCTCACTTCAGCAACTGGCATTTATCATATAGAGCAGGGATGCTCAACCTGCAGCCCTCCAGCTGTTGTAAAACTACAACTCCCACAATGCCTTTCTGTAGGATGATAGCTGTAGGCCGTGAGGGAATGATGGGAGTTGTAGTTGTGCAACAGCTGGTTGAGCATGCCTGATGTACAGAAAGCTAATACAAGACACTTACTAATGTATTGTGATTGTCCATGTTGCCTCCTTTGCTGGCTGGATTAATTTTTCCATCACAGTATACACTGCTCGTATCCAGGGCGTATGACCACCCTGCAATCCAGCAGCGGTGGCCGTGCTTGTACACTGTAGGAAAAATGACTGGCTTCTCTGGTGACCGGGACCTCAGGAGTGTGAATAGGCCAGCGCCTTTTCCTGTAGTGTGCAAGCACGGCCATCGCTGCTGGGTTACAGGGTGGTCATAACCATGGAAACGAGCAGTGTATAATGTGATGGAAAAATGAATCCAGCCAGCAAAGGAGGCCAAAAAATGTTGAAGTGACACAACACCTTTAAAGGGGTTATCCAATCCTATAAAAATCCCCCCAATATGCCGGGCCCCCCACACTGAATATACTTACATGGGTTGCCGCTCCTGGTCCCGCTTCTCCCCGTGCGTGGATGAAAGCATCTGGTGTTGGGGGGGAGCAGCCAATGGCAGGTAGGGACGGGGATGAGCCTCCATAGCCTCCCTGGCAAATTGCGGATCCGCAAAACATGGATATCGGCCCGCGTGTGTTTCGCAATTTGCGGACCGCACATGGCTGCCACTCTCATAGAAAATGCCTATTCTTGTCCACTATTTTTTGCGGGGCACACGTGTGCTGTCTGCATCTTTTGCGACCCCATTGAAATAAATGTGTCCACACCCATTCCGCAAAACGGGTGCGGAACAAAACATATGGCCGTCTGAATGAGCCCTAAGTCTGTACATATACTTACGGAAAAATCAAAGGATTCCAGCTCTCCTTAATAAAAATGCTTTATTAGACTTCCATAAAATCCGACATCAAATAGGACACTTTGCTGTGACGCGTTTCGGGCTATAACATCTTAGCACTTCATTAAGACAAACAAATATACTAAAAACCTCCATTTTATACACAGATACAGGACAGGCCCACCTGATTGAATAATTTCCATCACCTGGAATCAGCACCTGGTGACTAATAAACCTTGGCAAAGGGGAAGAAATTCAATCAGGTGCAACGGAACATCAATGCATGTGAAAAATCATATTATTTATATTGTAGGGTTAAGTCATGTTTTCTATTCAAATCCTTAGGTATACATGTTCCAAGATTAAACATCCAGTATGTCTTTCTACTATAAAGTTTTTGTCTCTCCCTCTGACTGGTGTAGTGACTTTTTCGATGCCTTGCACCAAAAACGCAGAGGTATCACCCTTGTGGACTATCGCAAAATGTGATGTGGCTGCTGAGACATTGCGCATTGAAACATGCGGGATGTCACTAAGATGTTTACGAATTCTGACTTTAAGCTGGTTTATGGTACATCCCACATATTGCAACGTGCAGGTTTGACAAGTAATGACATACACAACATATTCTGTATTGCAATTAATATATTGTCGCAATTCATGTGTACTGCCATTTGATGTGGATGCAATATTTTTTCTAACCGACATGTGTAAGCAGCAAATACATCTCTTGCTTCCACATCTAAAGTTCCCCTTTGTAGTAAGCCACACTGGTTCACAAATCGCGTTCTCCAAAAATAAGCTAGGACTTACTTTTTGTCCAATAGTTGGCGCTTTTTTCGCTATGCACTTAAAGCCTGCCTCTGCAATGTCTCCCCAACCTTCATCAAAACCTATCACCGGAAAATGTTTGCGCAATATGTTGCAGATACGGGGGTACTCGGTACTATAATTCGTAACGAAAGTCACAGGATCGCTTAAATTTCGAACACGAGATCGATCATATTTTCTTTTCTTCGATTTTTTCCAATCTATTTGCTTCGTGTTCTTAGCTCGAGCGAATACAAGTGAATCTCTGTCCATAACAATCGCATGTTCTCTCGCCCTGAGAACGTTTTCCATCGAATATCTCCTAATCTGCAACCTTGCTGAAATGTTAGAGGCTTCGTCCAAAAACAGATTCAAAGTGGAGCAGTTACGTCGAGCCCTCAACATTTCCCCTCTGGGAATGTTCTTGGCTACATGAGGGGGATGGCAGGATGCATGGAGCAGGGTATTACCCGCAGTGGTTTTACGATGCGTGCAAGTACAAACTTTTTGATTCCCTCGATCACCCCACAATAAAAGGTACAAAAATACAATCGAAAAAGAATCACTGACCATAGTGAGTTTGATGGAGGGAATACAGTTGTTTAAGTACTCCACAAATAATATCAAATCTTTTGCATCACCCTGCCATACCCATAACATGCCATCAATAAAGCGCCCATACCATTTCATGGACATCAAGTATGGGTTACTGTCCGAAAACAAAAAACTAATTTCCCACCAGGCCATAAATACATTGGCCACCGAAGGTGAAACTTTTGTACCCATTGAAACTCCGGATATTTGTAAATAATAAAAACCATTAAACATACTGTCTTATCAGACAGTGTTGAGGGTGGAGCAGTGTCGGACTGGTGTTTCGGGGGCCCACCAGTGAAATTATATTCTGGGTGCCCACTGTAAACCTACATGGAAATACTACTTGCTCACACAGCAGCTGGCAGCAGCATCACGCTCAAGATGATTATGGGGCCCCATAATCTATCCAATATTTAATATGAACATAGACTGGGTGAGATGCTGTACACTGCTTATCTATATGTAGTGCAATCAGTGCCATGTGGCACTTGTGCAGAGGGTGGGAAATAGGGGCTCACCTTGCTCAGGGCCCACCAGGGGGGATTCACTTGTTCTCCTGTGGGACAGTCCAAGCTTGAGGTGGAGTAGAAATGCCACCTGCGCAGTAGCATTCAAAAAGTCGCAGATGGTGGGTTTGTGACTTTGTACGCCAGTTTTTGGCATATGGGGTCATAGCAAATCACCCACTCTGTCTTCTTGTATTAACTGTGTGGCATCTGTTACGGAAACCATGAATTGGTCTCCTTCACTTTGTGCAGTGTTGAGTTTGAAAGCAAAGATTTCGATATGTGCTCATAATTACATTTGACGTTCAACATTCATTTATCATGTTTTACAGATGTCTTATTAATTAAGAACTTCTTATTTCAAACAACATTGAAATGGAAACTATTAATTATTAGATGCCCCGTAGTCATTTCAGAAATTAGATTTTTTTTTTTATGGACTTGTTGCTTTTCTAGTTTATAACAATTTATATTTTACAAAATTCACATGTTCCATTTTGTATTAAAGTGATAGGGTATCACTACAATGGACAGTGATTCACTTGACCTATCCCTTGTCAGATCGGCACAGAACAGGGTAAACAGCTGCGACAGACCCAGCGGCAGCAGGAGAAGATTAAAGAGTTCTAGAAGCAAATAGATTATTTTATTATTATTATTGTGCACCAGCATAAGGAATGGTGTCCTTACTTGGGGTTTATCTCCACCACACTCCTCAAAATTCATTATGCAACAAAGTCCAAAGTATGGCCCAGCTGAAGTGTTACAAGTGCACAGAAGCATGGAAAAGCGATATTTCAGCAAGCGCGCCTTCTCCAAGCTGCGTCAAAGAGCTTGAAGAAGACCTCCATGCCAAAACATTGCTGTTTTACATGTATAGATGAATGGAGAATTTTGCTGTAGATAATATACCGTATTTTTCCAACTATAAGACACACTTTTTCCCCAAAAAAGTGAGGGAAAAATGGCAGTGCATCATATAGTTTAAATGCTAATTGTTGCTTCTATTATGGGAGGCTCGGGGAGGGAAGCGCTGCGCAGTACTCCTTGTCTTCTTCCGGGCCTCCCTCTGCACTGTGTCCTGACGATGTACAGTGCCCAGACGTAGTTCACATAGGTGCGTACTATGACCTGACGCTATGCGACATCAGGTCACAGTGCAGTGCGGGCCGGAAGAAGACCAGGGAGTGATGAGCGAGTGATAGCGCTGTCTGGAGCAAGCAAGTTTTTTTTTTTTTTTTTAACATCTGATCTGGGGTCTGATGGGGGTCTGTTCTGGGGCTGATGGGGTCTGATCTGAGGTCTGATGGGGGTCTGATCTGAGGTCTGGAGTCTGATAAATGACAGTTACCTTCCTTCGTCAATATCTTTATTCCCTCTCTGGGTAGCCTGGAGATACTGTAATCTTTTCCCTTGTATGGGCTGGTACATGGAACTAAATATGGAGTTTGGATAACTCACAAAAATGGCTGCTGAGGTTCAGCTTGTCCTCAGACATGACACACTGATCTTCTTCTTCCTGCACTGTGCACTGAGTGTGTAGGACGGAGTCAGCCCTGGGAGGCCTGTTAGAACCTCCCCTTCTCTATGCAACTTTATGAGAACACATTTACAAGCAAAATTTACATGAAACACAATCGCAACATTAATCTGTGTGTTTCTGTCGGGATTCGAACCCGTGACCAGCCACATCCCAGGCGGTAGCCCTGCTTACTAGGCTACCGTCCTCTCTGGACATTCCTCCCTGAAGCCTATTAGTTAATCTCAGTCTTGCCAAGCCTTGCTCTTTACCCTTGATTCCCCACACCTGGTACTTCCCTATATAAGTCCAGCCCCTTGCACTCCAGTTTGCTCATTATTGAGCTCCTGAGCCTTGATCAAGCTTCTCCTCATCTGCTGCTCTTGCTACTGCTGGAAGTCCACTGCTGACCAGGAATTGCCTACCGACTACTCTTCTGCTTTATCCCTTCCTACTGAACTGCCTCCACCGTTGCCATCCGGATTGTCTGACCACGCTTACTGCCGCCTGCCCTGACCCACCGCCTGCCTACCGACTACGCCTCTGCCAGACTTCCTGCACCTACTACCTGCCTGCGGTCCTTGCCACTGGGCTCCACTCCTACCCCCAGCAAGCAAGCAGACTCAGGTGAGCCTGTAGGACTGTTACAGAATAATCAGCCGCACTATGGAGTCCGCAATGGCCACTCTGCGTAAGCAGGTCTCCGAACTTCAAGAATTTGGTACTACATATCAGGAGAAATTTGCCCAGCTCCAAGGCGTAGTCCAAAGCCAGCAAAGGGAGATTATTGAACTACAGAGGCAACACCTGGACGTCCGCGGCGCGGCCGCAGACACCCGCATGCCACTCCCATCAAGATTCGGCGGCGACAGACGCCAGTATCGGGGGTTTCTAAACCAATGCCGCATCTATTTTCAGATGTACCCGGCCCCCTTCACCACCGAGAAAAAGAAGGTGCTATTCATGGTCAATCTCCTGACGGAAGAAGCATTAGCATGGGCATCACCTTACGTGGAGACTAACAGTCAGCTCCTGGACAACCTAAACAACTTCATCACCGCCATGAGCCAAGTCTTCGACGACCCCAACCGCTGTGCGACAGCTGAGGCGCGACTACATGGTCTGCGGCAAGGGAGACGCTCCGTCGCCGAATACACCGCCGAGTTTCGCCGTTGGGTCACGGACACCACCTGGAACCCAGCGGCACAGAGGAGCCAATTCCGGCGAGGCCTGTCAGAATTAATAAAGGACGAACTCGCCAGAGTTGAGGCCCCGGACGATCTGGATGACTTCATTCAGTTATGCATCCGGATAGATCAAAGACTCTCCGAGAGGAAGAAAGAAAGACTCTGGTCCTCGGACCACAGACCCACTTACTCCTTCTCTTCCAACGCCCAGCACGACCCCCAATCAGCAACTGAACCTATGCAGGTCGACGATTTACGTAGGTCTCTATCTACAGCTGAGAAGGAGAGACAGCTGGCCGAAAACCTCTGCCTCTACTGTGGGGAGCCGGGTCATTTTGCCATCAAATGTCCTCATAAGATCCGAAAGACTATTGCCGTTACGGAACTAAAGGAGCAACCACAGACTCCAACCCCGCCAGCAGCCCCGGAAAATAACAACACGGCGGCTCATGGATCCCACTTCATCGTTCCCATCCTCATCGACATTGAGGGGCGACAACTCCCCTGTTCAGCGATGTTAGACTCCGGGGCGGGAGGCAACTTCATGGACCTAACCTTCGCCCGCGAAAATAACATTCCACTGACAATCAAGGCAGCCCCCGTTGACCTGGAAACCGTCGACGGATCCCCACTCTCCTCGGGGCCGGCCACTCACGAGACCACCGAACTACAACTCCTCATAGAACCCGATCACCGCGAAAAGATCCACTTCTCGCTGATCGCTTCCCCGAAGTTCCCGGTGATCTTGGGCATCCCTTGGTTGGCCACCCACAACCCCTTGGTGGACTGGGAAACCCGCTGCATACGATTCCCGTCCGAGTTCTGCTCGCTAAATTGCTCCCACAAACCCGTCCTTCCACCCGAAGACACCACCATCTCAAAACTATCCGTCAAGGATCTTCTACCCCCTCAATACAGCGAGTTCCAGGATGTCTGCGACAAGAAAAATGCAGACAAGCTGCCACCACACCGACCCTACGACTGCCCTATAGAACTGTTGCCCGGGGCCGAAATACCCTTTGGCAGTATCTACCCCCTCTCAGAGCCTGAACTCAAGGCTCTGAAAGAGTACCTGGACGAGGATCTGAGGAAGGGGTTCATCCGGCCCTCTACCTCCCCAGCGGGAGCCCCCTTTTTCTTCGTAGAGAAAAAAGACTCCTCCCTGCATAGACTACAGAAAGCTTAACAACATAACCGTAAAAAACCGGTACCCGCTCCCACTAATTTCAGAACTTCTCGAGAGACTCCGGGCAGCGAAGATCTTCACTAAACTCGACCTTCGAGGGGCCTACAACCTCGTCCGAATCCGCCCTGGGGACGAATGGAAGACCGCCTTCCGGACACGTTATGGTCATTTCGAGTACTTGGTCATGCCTTTCGGACTCTGCAATGCTCCTGTCACCTTCCAGCACTTCATTAACGACGTCCTCAGGGACATGCTGGATCTGTTTGTAGTCGTTTACCTGGACGACATCTTGATCTTCTCTGAAGACCTCGAGCAGCACCGTGAACACGTCCGCAGGGTACTGCAGAGACTCCAACAGAACTCTCTCTATATCAAGCTAGAGAAATGCGAGTTTGAGCGAACCACCACTCAGTTCCTCTGATACATCATCTCCCCTGAGGGCCTAAGTATGGATCCGGGGAAGGTCCAAGCTGTGATGAACTGGCCCGTTCCGAGAAACGAGAAGGAGATACAAAGATTCATTGGCTTCGCCAACTTCTATCGGAAGTTTATCCGGAACTTCTCCAAGGTCATAGCACCAATCACCCAACTCACCAAGAAGGCAGTCCCCTTCTCCTGGACACTCAAGGCCCAGGAGGCCTTCACCAAGTTGAAACTCCTCTTCACTTCTGCTCCAATCCTAATCCACCCGAACCCCGAGCTGCAATTTACAGTCGAAGTGGATGCATCAGACTCCGCGGTGGGGGCAGTTTTGTCACAACGGACAGGGGAGAGGATGCTATTACACCCGTGCGCATATTTCTCCCGCCAGATGTCCCCCTCCGAGAACTACTATGACATCGGGAACAAAGAACTACTGGCGATCAAGGATGCCTTCTCCGAGTGGAGACACCTGCTGGAGGGAGCCACCAACCCCATAATCGTACTAACTGACCACAAGAACCTCGAGTTCATCCGCAGCGCTAAGACTCTCAGCCAGACGGGGGGCGGAGCTAGCGCCGAAACAGAGCGGACATGTGAAGCGCTGCTCTCCTGCAGATATACCCCAAAAGCCTGGATTTATCGCTTCACTGATAGCCAGAATGGTCAAGATAGGTGACCAAAAGCCTTCTGCCCAAGCAGGTCAAGCTCGTTCCGCCAGTCAACCTGGCGATATGGATCGATTTATCAAGAAAGCATCGGCTGCTGCTGTGAATAGAGAAACCAAGATGGCGCCCGGCACTCCTAGGAGCGGCAACAGCAGAGCAGCCAGAGAGGCGGACGAATCTGATGGGGTAAGAGATGATTCTCCTGACCCCGATAGCCTCCCCATATCCCGCTCTTATCTTAAAGAAGCCTTACTAGACACCCTATGCCCCATCAGCCTGGATTTAGCTTCCATTAAGGAGGACGTCCGCCACATAGGTAGAAGGGTGGAGGGCCTAGAAGAAAATCAGGCGGTCATCATCAGTCACCAATCGGAGGCAGCAAATAGCCTCATGATATGCCAGAACCACCTTAACTCCCTATATGCAGCCGTTGAGGATCAGGAAAACAGAGGGAGGAGGAACAACCTGCGATTTCGTGGGATCCCTGAGTCTGTGTCCCCAGTAGATGTGCCACAAACAGTCATCCAAATTTGCCTGCAAATCCTGGGCCCAGACTCGGTCCATGAAGTGGTTATAGAGAGAGCCCACAGAGCCCTGCGTCCCAAGCCACAAGCCTCTGAGCCTCCCCGAGACGTCATTTGCAAATTTTTGCACTTTCCTGTCAAGGAGGCCATCTTATCCGGAGCCAGGCAAGCCGAACCTCTGAGGTGGGAAAACAACCATATATCAGTCTTTCAAGACCTATCACAGTCTACCTTGAAGAAGCGCCGTTCCCTGAAGCCACTAACGGAATGGCTCCGTCAACATAACACCATATACAGATGGACCTTTCCGTTCGGTCTGTCTTTTGCATATGAAGGACGACGGGTCAACATCTCCTCCTATGGGGACTTAGAAAAGGTCTATGCCCATTTGAAAATTCCTCCTCTGGAAATAGAAAATTGGGAGATGGTCCAGAGCCTCCCACCTTTAACCTCACTACCTGCGATATCGTCCTGGGAGACCTTGCGCACCCCAAGATCGCATAAGACCAAGAAGAACTATCCTGCTTCTACCCCTAAGAGACTCTCTCTGCCAGATAAATGATTACCTGCCCTCCCCCCTTTTATCTGGCTATCCAGTAGTATTGGCCCTCTAAGGGTATTATCTACATAATTACATGACGTTCAGTCTAATTCCCCCCCTGACGTCAATGTCACTGTTAAAATTACTGTATTTTGCTCTGTTATGCGTTAACAGTAATCTCAAGTTTGGGCTTGATCTCAAGCTTATGTTGTGTTTTTTGTTATTTGTTCTCAATTTTTTATTTTCTGACAGGTACTCCTTTTCTAACCACAGGATAGACCGGTGCTGCCTTGTAGACGCAAGATTTCAGAATGCTGCTGCATACCCATGGTCTTCTGTCTTCTTCAAACAGGTCTTTTTTGTTTTATTTGCTGGTCCTTGGCCCCTCGCCTTGACAGGCAGCACCCTTATTGGGGGAATCAGGTTGGCGTCCTTTAGTCTCTCCCTTGCCTCGCTTTATAAATGATGATGTCGGACGTCCACCTGATTTCCTACAATGTCAAGGGACTGAGATCCCCCTCTAAGAGATGTAGAATATTCTCACTATTGAAAAAAGCTAATGGCTCTATTATTTTCCTCCAGGAGACCCATTTTAAACACGGCCACTATCCCAATCTCTCCTATGCCAAATATCCCACTTGGTTCCATTGTGGAGCTAGTGGTGCTGCCTCGAGGGGTGTGAGCATAGGTTTCCGTAAAAACTTTCCTTTCACCCTCCTTTCACAAATTTTGGACCCAGAAGGTAGATACCTTATCCTGAAGGGCACAATTGGGCAGCAAACCGTCACTCTGGTGAATGTCTACGCCCCAAACTCAGGTCAGGTGGAGTGGCTTTTCTCCCTCCTTAACCTAATAGAAGATCATGTAGAGGGCTCTTTAATCTTGGGAGGGGATTTTAACCTTACCCTAAATCCACTTCTAGATTCCTCTTCAAAAAAGTCCTCAATCTCTCATAAAAGCCTTAGATCCCTCCAAGTAAAAATATTTAATTTGGGCCTGGTAGACGTCTGGAGGTGTTTACACCCAGACGAATTAGACTTCTCCTTTTACTCAGCAGCAAATGACACCTACACCAGGATTGATTATATCTTCCTACCTAAAGAAAAACTGCAATTATGCAAGCTAGCCAAGATCGGTGACATTACATTATCTGACCATGCCCCAATCTCATGTGAACTGCATCTTTTATCCTCCCCTCCTAGATCCCCAGTCTGGCGATTTAATGAATCGCTACTTAGCAATACCTCTCATAAAAACCAGATAGCCTCCCACCTTGAAGAGTACTTCTCCATTAACAACACCCCAGATATATCCCCCCAAACATTATGGGATGCCCACAAGCCCTACATCAGGGGCAAACTCATAAGCCTCTGCTCATTCCTCAAAAAAGAAGCAGAGAAAAAATTGAATCTCCTTCTGTCTCAGATCCACACTATTGAGAAGAAACACAAACAATCTCACCTTGCCTTGCACCTGTCGGATCTCCTTTCTCTAAGGACTGAACTTAAGAATCTCCTGAATGAACGCTCGGCTAAATACTTCTTATCTTCCCAGCAGAAGTTTTACGCTCATGGCGACAAAGCTTCTAAGTATATGATGAGGAGGATTAAACAGAGGAGGGAGTCCCGATTTGTCCAATGCATTAAAACCCCCCAGGGCTCGTCCTTGTTTAAATCTGAGGAAATCGCGGACCAATTTAAACTCTTTTATGAGTCACTATATAATCTCCCCTCCCAGGAGCTAAAATACTCCCCTGAGGAGAAAATACCCCATATCAACCACTTTTTGGAATCCCTCACTCTCCCAACCCTAACCCCCTCCCAGAAAGAGTCTCTCACTAGGCCCTTCTCGACCCAGGAATTAGAATCAGCCATAAAATCTGCCCCCAATGGGAAATGCCCAGGTCCGGATGGCCTCCCGATTCCATATTATTCCGCTTTTCAGAGCATTCTGACCCCCTTCCTTCTCCCAATCTACAATTCCTCTCTGGAGGGTAAGCCAGTATCCTCCGACATGACTAGGGCCACCATCACTATAATCCCTAAGGACGGGAAGGACCCCTCCTCCTGTTCCAACTATCGTCCCATTTCTCTACTTAATGTAGATTTAAAGCTTTTAGCCAAAATGCTCGCCCTTCGTTTGAACAACTACCTTCCCTTACTGATCCATCCGGACCAGGTTGGTTTTGTTAAGGGCCGAGAGGGCAAGGATAATACTGTCAAGGTCCTGAATTCCCTTTTCTACGCCTCTTACAGATCTTCACCCTTAATCTTGATCGGCACGGACGCCGAGAAGGCTTTTGACAGGGTGGACTGGTCATATATCCGTCTCACTCTGCAAAAATTTCAATTCCCAGACTCTTTTGTCAACTCAGTCTTCTCGATGTATACCCACTCCTCGGTGTCCGTGTCGGTCAATGGAATCCTCTCATCTAACTTCCCAATTAGCAATGGGACTAGACAGGGATGCCCTCTTTCCCCTCTTATCTTTGTCCTTATTATGGAAACACTTCTGCAGGCTTTGAGGCAGGAGAGAGACATCCGGGGCCTTCATGTAGGGGGACTGGAGTTTAAGTTGGCTGCCTTCGCGGACGACCTCTTGATTATCACTACTAACCCCTTGAAATCCATGCCCATAATTCTCTCGCTCTTGAGCAGATTTGGGTCCATATCCAACTTTAAAGTTAACCCCACTAAATCCCAGGTGATACACATGGGTCTGCCCCGCGCGACTCTCTCCTCCCTCAGAGCTTCCACCCCCTTTAACTGGAATACCCAGCAATTAACATACTTGGGTGTTAAACTTACCCCCTTTTTAACCGACCTTTATGCCTTAAATTTTAAACCCTTATTATCTTCCATTACTGCCCAATTAGACTCACTTGACTTCCCCTTTCTATCTTGGTTTGGGAGAAAAAACCTTCTAATGTCCCTCATTATGCCACGGCTTACATACCTAATGCAGACTCTCCCTATAGAATTACCCAGGTCATTCTTTACTCTCCTGAACAAACTAATACGTAAGTTTATTTGGCAAGGCAAGGCTCCTCGTATCTCTTTATCTACCCTTTCCAAACCAAAAAAAGCTGGAGGAATAGGGTTGCCTGACCCTGAAATATACATGAGATCTATTCTCCTCTGTAGGATTATAGATTGGATTAGATCCCCCCCCCCCCCTCCAAAACATGGGTTACACTGTAAAACTCATACTTAACCACTCCTTTAAGGGCCCTTTTGTTGTCAGGAAAACCTCTCCCTGGTCTCCGCTCTATTCCTAACACTGTGATTAGGAATACTTTGAAAACCTGGAACTGGTTTATTGCTAATAAAGGCTCCATGTCCCTCCCCTCCCCCTTACTACTTATTAAAGACATAATCTCCCTTGCTCCGAAAGAACTTAGAGATAGCTTTCCCCCCTCCCTGCACACCTCTGACTCCCCCATAGAGACGCTGGTAGACACAGAGGGGACCTTGCTACCTGACCAAAAGTTATGTGACCTCCTAAAAATTAAGCTCAGCAACACCATCACACTGAGCTTTTTGAAAGCAGAAACTCTCTCTTTACTCAAAAGCACTCCGTCCCTTACTGAACTCTCCTGGTTTGAAAAACTCTTAAATACTAAGCTATACCCTCCCAAGACTATCTCCACAATATATAGGAATCTAAAAAGCCCAGTTTCTGATCCCAAGCCAGCTATAGTAGGCCTATGGTAGAGAGATCTACAACGCTCCCTATCAGAAGCTGAAATTTCCTTCATGCTGATCTCCCCACATAAAATCTCTAGATGTACCCGAGCCCAAGAAAATAGCTATAAGATCTTATCACGCTGGTATAAAACCCCAGACAAAACCTGCCTATACAGCAGGGACTCTTCAGATCTCTGTTGGAGATGTCAATCGGAGAGGGGTTCTTATTTCCACATATGGTGGTCTTGTGGTGTAGTCAGGGGATGGTGGGAAGAGATACTGAAGACCATCAACAAAATATGCCAGACTAATATTTCCTGTACCCCGGAAACAACCCTTCTCTCTCTGGGAGTCCAGAAAATCCCTAAATATAAAGCCTCTCTCTTCTTACTCATGTTAAGCGCAGCTAGATTACTTCTCCCAAAACTATGGCTTACACAAGATACTCCCAGCCACGAGAGTTGGTTTGCTAAGATAGACCAAATATATAGAATGGAGGAAATCTCCCACTGGGAACTGAGAACAAGATCGGTTTTTCTAAAAATCTGGAACCCATGGAAGGAATTCAGACATTTCTCATAATGTTTCCCAAATGAGTATATATTATATCTTACCATGGAATTGCCTCCCCTTACCTCCCCTTGTCCCCCTGTCTATTCTTCTTATCTCCCCTTTCACCCCCCCCCTCCTCTTGATCACTATGTCGACCGACTTATACGCACTGTGCTGTTTCTTCAATATCTGACCCACTAGTACTGCTGTAGTAGTATTCAGATGACAATGTCTATACTTCACTGAATTCTCTTAAAACCATTTTGTGCATGAGATATATGTACCTGTATTGTTACATGTTATATGTTCTTTATACATGTATGTTTTTTATGAAAATAAAAATTATTAATACAAAAAAAAGACTCTCAGCCAGACAGGCCAGATGGAGCCTATTCTTTTCCCGCTTCAACTTTCTCATCACCTATCGCCCCGGATCAAAAAAACAGCAAGGCTGACGCCCTCTCCAGAATGTTTTCCGAGCTCTCACAGAGTAACAAGGGCCAAAATAACATCCTACCCGAGAGAAGGGTCGTAGGGGCCACCTACTCTAAAGAACTCCTGGGCACAATCAAAGAAGGATATGAAAATGACCCCTTCCTCTCCCACCCCACAGGGAATGTCAGCCTTACGTTTAAGAACGGTCATTGGTTTCATCAGGACCTACAACTATATGTACCAGAAATCGCTCGAAGTGCTCAAACTCAACCATGACTCCAAGGTGGCCGGCCATTTTGGCACAAGAAAGACCCAGGAGCTTCTCTCCCGCTCCTTCTGGTGGCCAACATACAAGGAGGACATCAAGAGGTACATCTCCTCGTGCACGGTCTGTGCCCGCAATAAGACTCCTCGTTCCTCTCCCGTGGGTCTGTTACAACCCCTCCCGATTCCCTCCCGCCCCTGGGGCTCGATCTCCATGGACTTTGTGGTAGACCTTCCTCCTTCAAAAGGGATGAACACCATCCTGGTCGTGGTCGACCGTCTCACCAAGATGGCCCATTTCATCCCCTACAAAGGCCTACCCACAGCCAAACAGACGGCTGATCTTATTCTCAGAGAGGTCTTCAGGCTGCATGGGATCCCGGACGACGTGGTCTCCGACCGAGGCGTACAATTTGCCTCAAAGTTCTGGAAGAACTTCTGCCTGGCGCTCGGGGTTAAAGTGAACCTGTCCTCTGCTTTCCACCCTCAGTCAAACGGGCAGACGGAGAGAACTAATCAGACCCTAGAGCAATACCTACGCTGTTTCAGCTCCCACCTGCAGGATGACTGGCTTGATCATCTCCCCACGGCCGAGTTCGCCTACAACAATGCTGAGCACAGCTCAACCAAGCACAGCCCCTTCTTTGCTAACACAGGCTCGCACCCGGTGTTCATTCCCCACCTACCCGTCGCCTCCCAGCAGTGGCCGAACGCCTAACAACCCTACAGGAGGCACAAAAGAACATTATAGACAACCTCCAGCTTACCCAGACGCGCTTTAAACAGGGAGCAGACAGACGTCGCAAACCCACCCCGGGCTTCCATGTGGGAGACAAGGTGTGGCTGTCCACCAGGAACCTCAGATTGAAGGTCCCCTCCAAAAAATTTGCCCAAAGATACATGGGTCTGTTCCGGATCACCGCACAAATCAACGAGGTCACGTTCCGGCTCGACCTCCCGGACTCCATTAGGGTGCACCCTGTCTTCCATTGCTCTCTCCTCAAGCCATACGTGGAGAACACCTTCACAGGCCGCCACTCGCCCCCTCCACCCCCCGTGAGGGTACAGGGTGAAGAAGAATACGTTGTCGCAAAGATTCTCGACTCCAGGATCCACCGGGGAAGACTACAATACCTAATTGGGTGGGAGGGTTACCCTCCCGAGGATAACTCCTGGGAGCGAGAAGAAAATGTCCACGCCCCCAGACTGGTAAAAGAGTTCCACTAACGGCACCCCGGTAGGCCTGCCCCTGCGGTGCCCGGAGGTCACCTTGGAAGGGGGGGGGGGAGTACTGTCGGGATTCGAACCCGTGACCAGCCACATCCCAGGCGGTAGCCCTGCTTACTAGGCTACCGTCCTCTCTGGACATTCCTCCCTGAAGCCTATTAGTTAACCTCAGTCTTGCCAAGCCTTGCTCATTACCCTTGATTCCCCACACCTGGTACTTCCCTATATAAGTCCAGCCCCTTGCACTCCAGTTTGCTGATTATTGAGCTCCTGAGCCTTGATCAAGCTTCCCCTCATCTGCTGCTCTTGCTACTGCTGGAAGTCCACTGCTGACCAGGAATTGCCTACCGACTACTCTTCTGCTTTATCCCTTCCTACTGAACTGCCCCCACCGTTGCCATCCGGATTGTCTGACCACGCTTACTGCCGCCTGCCCTGACCCACCGCCTGCCTACCGACTACGCCCCTGCCAGACTTCCTGCACCTACTACCTGCCTGCGGTCCTTGCCACTGGGCTCCACTCCTACCCCCAGCAAGCGGTCCTCTGACTCAGGTGAGCCTGTAGGACTGTTACAGTTTCAGTATATACCCTTACACAGAGAGTGCTAGCAATCAATGATAACACATCCCCCTGTACTGAAAGCTGTTCACTGGGTGGTTTTAAGTTAGAAAAAAGCAAATATATGACAGTTGCAGTTGGTGGCTGTTCTGTCCTGAAGAGCCAGCATCCTTTGGCACTTTTAACTTTTTCAGAAAGTCAATATAGCTTGAATGAGAGCAACTGAATGCTAAAGTACACTTTATAAAATCCCGTTTTTATTTAATTCATTCAAACTGCGACCAAAATTTCTAAGGTATTAATCTAATATCCATACCATACTTTAAAACCCCCAATGAAGCCTAGAAATGTTTATGGTGGGGTCTTTTTGATCTACAACATATTCTCTTGACATCTAAATAATAGACATAAAATACCTGAGGAGCTTCTTCAGCTCCTTATTACTTAGGGATAAAACCTACATAAACCCGCATAAAACGGCGACCTCTGTCGTGAAATGTGGAAATATTTCTTGGAAAAGGGCATCATATTGAAGTTGAAACTAAAAAGAACTAGGATAGTACTGTATTGTAAAATTTTACTGTCGAGTTACGCAGGTGTGAGGACCACTGGGGCAACAGTGAAGGTTCTAGAAGCGATGGAGAAGAACATATATCTTACCCGAATTTCTGTTTCACTTTTTCTCATTTTTTGGTATGACTTTTTGGAAAATTCAGTCAGAAATGACAGAAAGTGTTAAAAAAAAGTGTGTGCAGATGTTTGAAAAGCTCAGTTTCTTTCGCCTGGAGTAACTTAACTGCAGCCATTTGTTGCGTGTTTACAAAAGGGACTCGAAGAGCAGCGCAGCTCCAGCTGGCCACCTGTAGAAGCAAACCATATGGCCTTGTCTGTTTTAAGTAAAAATCTGCTAGGAAGAAGAATTATATCAAGCTCTGTTTTGTCAAACTAGCCTTTAACGTGCCTTAAATTTTAGATGTTCTGAAAACCTCTTGCCTAACAGTTATGTTTAGACCTAAAAGGTTTGGTAATGAGAAGCTGTTATGCTGAGAATGCAAAGTAAACTTCAGAACAACTTTCCGACAGACAGTAAGCCGTGTGGGATTCGGAACATCTGGACTGGGACTATTGCAGGCATTAAGTAAAACTGCTAATATACAGTAGACTGCACTTAATTTTTGCGTGATAAACTGTTTGTTTTCATGGTGCAATACTTCTGGATAATTAAATAATGCTTGTTGGGCTTTTCTTTTAACTTTTGCTGCAAAGGTAGAATTTAAGGCTGTGAAAAAACCTGGTTGATAAATTGTTTAGATAAGAACTTGATTAAAATGGCTAAAACAAAAAAAAATGTGTAAAAAGGATGCAATTAAGTATTAAAAGTGTGTGACACGCAGTTGTGTATTCTATACATCAGTGTTTTGATGGCTACTTGCCTTGGTACAGCATGAACATTTAGTCTGCCTAGCATACTTTTAATATGTTTCCATTTTATCTAAATTGGTATTTTGTTATAAAAAAATGGAATGATCTGAAATAAATATATAAAATCAAAAGTATAAAAATATGTTCTTAATTACCTGGTGTGACCAGAGGTCAAGGTCCTGACCTCCTCATAATCTTGACCCGCCGTTACTGCAGTCATGATTGCCCCATTTCCCTCATTACTTCTGCTTAGTAAGTCTGCATTCACAAAGTGTTCTTGCTATACTAAACGTATAAGGGATGCCCAACCTGCTGCCTTCCAGCTGTTACAAAACTACAATTCCCAGCATGTTTGGATAGCCTACAGCTATTAGGGAATGCTGGGAGTTGTAGTTTTGCAACAGCTGGAGGGCCGCAGGTTGAGCATCCCTGGTTTAGAATGTACGCAAGGTCCATAGGCTGAGTCCATATGTTTCCATTAGTCAGGTAAAGGCCAAAAGAGTGCGATACTACAATGGGGCTCTAAGACTATTCCAGCGTATATGTTAAATTGAGTCCCTAAGCACAGTGTGAACATAGCCTAATGTCTGGTTTGGGACATCTTTATGCAGGCAATCAGAGTGCCTATGCTGGTCCAAGAAGTATGATGATCTGTAAAACTTTCATTAAATATGATAATTCAACATATGTCAGATACCATGTATTCAGAGTTTATCAATTTAAGGCCCCCTGCACACGGACATGTTCTATCTTTTTGCGTAACGGAAGTACGGGACGAAACCCCACAGAAGCAGTCCGTAGTGCTTTCAAGTGAATGGGTCCGCATCTGTGATGCGGAATGCCCACGGAACGGCACCTGTGTATTGCGGATCCGCAAATGCGGTCTGCTATATGGCAACGGGAAGCACACGTTTGTGTGCAGGGGGCCTAAAGCTCATCTGTCAGCATGATCCACCCTATTAAACCAAGCATACAGCCTGGTAGGGTTGATCATGCTGATAAAAACCATACATTTTATTATGAATATCTGTGGCCCCATTGCTGATAAAAAGCACATTTTTATTTGTATGCTAATGACCTAACAGGAATACCAAGGGCCGATTTGGTACACTCCTTCACCTTCAGTCCCTCCCCTTCATTGACACCGAGTATAGCCAGGTCTTCCTGTGCCTGTGCCTACTCTGTGTTCTCCTGCTGGTCTCCAAGTGCTGAAACCTGTCACCTGTGACGGCGCTGTTTCTCCTGGTCTCTGTGCTTGATCAGTGTATCTCCAGCTGCACTGAGCAAGCACCAAGACCAGGAGACTGGCAGGATAATGCCCCCAGTACTAGCCCAAAGTCAAACCAGTTGGTTGGCACAGTGGGTCCACATTCACTGCCTGCAATTTATTTATATTTTCAAATGAGTGAAATGGAATGAAATTCTAAAATTACATTCTTATTTTCATGTGAATTCATATTAGGAAAAAGTATAATCTTGTAACTTAATTTGTCTTGTGCTACCATGTTCTTCTAACATGTACATTTTAAAAGTAATAATTTTTTAATGCAGAAAACATTCTATTTTCAGTCATTTAGCTTGATTTCATGCACAATAAATGAGGACCATATTGATCTTGTTAATTGATCATTGTGCTGTCAGATATTATAGGCTGTATGGCGTTTATTCAAGGGAGTCCATCAGCAGTTTTGACCATACTAAACTGCTGCCAGCACCAACTAGGGGCTAGGGAGAACAGTACAAATATACATTTTGTGTAACTTATTTTTCTCTCAGGAGTAGTGGGAATATGTACTTTTATTCTGACAGATTGTAAGTTTTAACTGCCCAGGAACTGCTTCACCACCTCTCCCCGCTGCCCTGAGTGACAGATATAGTTATTGTCTGGTTGGAGGCTAGAGCTGTCACTCAGCGTAGGGGGAGGGGCTGTGAAGCAGCTCAATGGAGAGAGCAGCAAGCGGAAACTTTCGAAGAATAAACCTCCATATTCACACTGCTACTGATGAGAAAAGCTCCACAAAAGGTATGTTTGCACTACACTCCTCAAACCCTACCTATTGCTGTCAGCAGTTTAGCATGGTCAAAACTGCTGACAGACTCCCTTTAAGCATTCACAGTTATTGTAGCAAGGAGCCTGGGGTGAGATGAGGCACGTGCTGCTTACTGCAAACGATGTATGTACTAGCAGTTAGCTTGTACTGCCTTTTCGATAGGGACAGAAGAGGTACCGGACGTAATCTCTCACGTCTGGACGTAATACGCTACCTCTTTGTCGCCAGTCTCACTTTACTGCCTCCTAAAACCAGTGACTGCACCATATAACAGATGAATAGAGGGCAGTCTGTCAATATGTGATGGCATAATAAGTTTGCTGTCCCTAAGTGTCTAGCAGGATGGGTAAACCTATAAAGATATGAATAAAATACAAGAGGACTGTGTTTATGACTACTAATTCTTCTCTTTTCAGAGTTACATTCACGGGAGCAGTCAGGCTCAGTTTGTGGCAGAATCTCATATTATCCTGTTGCTGAATATCCTTCCAATCACGTAAAATAAAATGCTTTTGTTATTGCTCTGTCATTTTTAACAATGACAAAAATGTCCTCCATACCCTGGCTGGTAGAGGTAAGTGCTTATAGTTTATAGCGCTGGGACTGTAATCAGCAGGAGTATGGGTTGTTACAAATAATATCTGCAATAATAATTTCATTGGCTTTCTAGTGTAATGTTCCCTGGAACTGTATTCTGTAGCAGGGCTAAACACTGTGCACGGCTCCGACTCTTTACAGATGGGATATATCACATTATTTGTAGCAAAGCGCGGGGAACGCCCGCGGTTACAGCAAGCATTAATTCCTATGGCTTTACTGTTAAAGAAAAACCATCACCATGAAAATGTAGTGTAATTTGTTATAGAGCAGGAGGAGCTGAGCAGATTGATTTACTGTATCATTTTATGGGAAAAGACTCAGTAAAACTTGTAATTCATTCATTTATATTCCTGCTCATTCTGAGCTTTGAAGTCCAGGAGGTGGTCCTATCAGTGATTGACAGCCTTCCCTCTATGACTGTGTTGACACTGACAGCTGTCAATCACTGATAGGACCGCCATCTGGACTTCAATCAGTGACTGTTAGCCTTCCCTCTATTACTGTGTATACACTGACAGCTGTCAATCACTGATAAGGACCGCCTCCTGGACTTCAATTAGTGACTGTTAGCCTTCCCTCTATTACTGTGTATACACTGACAGCTGTCAATCACTGATAAGGACCGCCTCCTGGACTTCAATTAGTGACTGTTAGCCTTCCCTCTATTACTGTGTATACACTGACAGCTGTCAATCACTGATAAGGACCGCCTCCTGGACTTAAAGCTCAAAATTAGCAGAGATATAAATGAATGGAATAAAAATTGTAATGAATCTTTCCCCACAAAATTATATATCAATCTGCTAAGCTTCTCCTGCTCTATGACATGCTGCCTGCAGATTACATGGCATTTTCATGGTGACAGGTTTCCTTTAACCCTTTCTACCCCGGATGTTTTTTGGGTTTTTTTTTGCGCTCCCTGCCTTCCCAGAGCCATAATTTTTTTTTTTTTCTGTTCAGATAGCCTTATGGGTTTTTTTTTTTTTTTTGTGGGACAAGTTGTACTTTCCAACATCACCATTTAATATTTCATATGATGTAGTGGGAAGTCTGAAAAAGATTCCAAATGGGGTGAAATTGCAAAAAAAAATAAAAAGGAATTCCGCCACAGTTTTACGGGTTTTTTGTTTAAAGCGTTCGGTGTGCAATAGAAATGACCAGTAACTTTAATTCTACAGGTCAGTATGAATCCGGCGATACATTATATGTGTAGTTTTTCTTGCGTTTATATAGTGATAAAATAATAAAAAAGTCAGTTTTATTTTTTCAGCACCATATTTTGACCCCTATAGACTATAATGGGGTCCGTTCGGTGTCCGCTCAGAACATGATTTTTGAGCGGAGACGAAAATAATACAGTTCATTTGGATAAAACTAACTGGGGGAGGGAAGTGTCGGAGGTAGGGCACGAACTGGCATGTCCACTCAATAAATAAATAGGATTTGTATTTATTAGTTGACTCATGTATAAAGTTTATATACGGGATACTGTATGTGTCCACAAGAGTGGTGGTCTTTTCCGGTTACCGGTAATCTGTCACCAGATTTCTTCTGCCCAATCTAAGAGAAGCATAAGTTAGGGACAGACACCAGCATGTGGTCACTTACTGGATGTTTCTGTGTTTCTGAGTCCTCCTATCCTGGGGCTCTCCACGCCCCCCCACTGCTGACACCTAACTGCTTACACTCAGCATAGGATAGAGCGGTCAGTCACTGGCTGGCAGGTGAAGTGATATTGAGGACACCAGGCACTAGCACAGCATGGACAGGACTCCTACGCTGGGCTTGGCTGCAGCTAGTAAAGAGTGATTTTTATGGAACCTATATCAAATTGGTGACCAAACGCAGGAATCGGTGTCTATGTGCTACTATATGCTGCTTTAAATAGGGCAGTTTAAACTTGACAAAAGATTCCCTTTAACCCTTTCAGTACAGAGCCACTTTCACCTTAAATCCCAGGCCGATTTTTGCAAATCTGGCATGCGTCACTTTGTGCTAAAAACTTTAGAACGCATTTACTTATCCAAGCCGTTCTGAGATTGTTTTCTCGTGACACATGGTACTTCATGACAGTCATAAATTTGAGTCAATATATTACACCTTTATTTATGAAAAAATCCCAAATTTACCAAAAATTGGGAAAAATTTACAATGTTCTAAATTTCAATTTCTCTACTTTTAAGACAGATAGTAATACCTCATAAAATAGTTACCAATCAACATTCCCCATATGTCTACTTTATGTTGGCATCATTTTGTAAATGTCTTTTTATTTGTTTGGGACGTTAGAAGACTTAAAATTTTAGAAGCAATTTTTTAACTTTTCACCAAAATTTCCAAAACCATTTTTTTAAGCACCAATTTAGTTATAAAGTGATTTTGAGGGGCTTATGTAATGGAAACCCCCCATAATTGTCCCCATTTTAGAAACTACACCCCTCTAATTATTTAAAATTTATGTTAACCCTTGATGTGTTCCACAAGAATTAAATGAAAATGGAGGTTAAATTTCAAAATTTCACTTTTTTGGTATATTTTTTATGTTAATCAATTTTTTCTTGCAACACAGCAAGGGTTAACAGCAAAATAAACCTCAATATGCATTACACTGATTCAGCAGTTTACAGAAATACCACATATGTGGCGGTAAACTGCTCTATGGGCATGTGCCAGTGGTCAGAAGGAAAGCAGCGCCATATGGATTTTGGAGGCAGATTTTGCTAGAATGTTTTTTAGGCGCCATTTTGTATTTGAAAACAACTTGAGGTACCCCTACAGTGTAAACCCCATTACGGAAACTAGACCCCTCAAGGAGTATTTCAAGGTGTGTAGTGAGTACTTTGACCCATCAGGTGTTTCACAGAATTAGGAAATATTTGGCTATGAAAATTAAAAAAAATTTCCAGAAAAAGTTGCTTTACTCCCACATTTTTCACTTTCACAAGGGCTAACAGGACAAATGGCACCCCACATTTTGTTACCCATTTCCCCCTTTATATGGCAACACCCCACATGTGCTCAAAAACGGATTCTTGAGCGCATGGCAGGGTTCAAAAGTGAAGGAACACCAGAGGGCTTTTGGAGGACAGATTCTGCAGCATTGGTTTTTGGAGCTATGTCGCATATGAAGTCAACCTGAGGTACCCCTACAGTGGAAACCCCTAAAAAGTGACCCCATTCCGGAAACTAGACCCCTCAAGGAGTACAGATATTCTAAATTCCCTACTGGGATTATCTCTACAGCAAGTAGTTGAGGAGCCAACCCGGAAGGAGGTCATTTTAGATTTAGTATTCACAAATGGGAATTTGGTATATGATATTACTGTAGGGGAAAGCTTGGGATCTAGTGATCACCAGTCAGTGTGGTTTACTATAAGTACAGTGACTGAGTCACACCACACAAAAACAAAAGTTTTAGATTTTAGAAAAACTGACTTTTCTAAAATTAGATTAGTGGTATACGAGTCCCTATCAGATTGGAACAGTTTCATTGGAGTCCAGGAGAAATGGGACTACTTAAAAGAGGCACTATTGAAGGCAACAGAAAATTGCATTAGGCTTGTCAGTAAAAGCAAAAAAAGGAAGAGACCACTGTGGTACTCAGCAGAAGTGGCCAAAATCATTAAAAACAAAAAGATAGCATTTAGGAATTATAAAAAAAAAAAACGAGGATGACAAGCAAATTTATAAGATTAGGCAGAGAGAGGACAAACAAGTTATAAGAGCTTCTAAAGCACAGGCAGAAGAGAAATTAGCTCAGTCAGGGAAAAAAGGCGATAAGGCATTATTCAGATACATAAATGAAAAAAGGAAACTAAAACAAGGAATTACAAAATTAAAAACAAAAGAAGGAAGGTATATGGAAGAAGATAAAGAACTAGCTGAATGCCTCAATGAATACTTCTGTTCAGTCTTTACAAAGGAAAATGAAGGAAATGGACCTCAGTTAGGAAAGAAGACTAATGAATCTTTTGATGCATGTGTCTTTACAGAGGAAGAGGTTCTAAGTCAGCTGTCTAAAATCAATACAAATAAGTCACATTGGCCTGATGGGATACACCCAAAGCTATTAAAAGAGCTCAGCGGTGAACTAGCAAAACCATTAACAGATTTATTTAACCAATCACTGGCAACAGGAGTCGTCCCAGAAGATTGGAAATGAGCAAATGTTGTGCCCATTCACAAGAAAGGTAGTAGGGAGGAATCGGGCAACTATAGGCCAGTAAGCCTGACATCAATAGTGGGGAAATTAATGGAAACCATACTTAAGGAGAGGATTGTGGAACATCTAAAATCCCATGGATTGAAAGATGAAAAAGAGCATGGGTTTACTTCAGGGAGATCATGTCAATCTAATCTTATTGATTTTTTTGATTGGGTGACTAAAATAATAGATGGAGGAGGTGCAGTAGACTTCAGTAAGGCTTTTGATACTGTCCCACACAGAAGGCTTATCAATAAATTGCAGTCTTTGGGCTTGGACTCCCATATTGTTGAATGGATTAGGCAGTGGCTGAGGGACAGGCAACAGAGGGTTGTAGTCAATGGAGTATATTCAGACCAAGGTCTTGTTACCAGTGGGGTACCTCAGGGATCTGTTCTGGGACCCATATTGTTTAATATCTTTATCAGCGAAATTGCAGAAGGCCTCGATGGTAAGGTGTGTCTTTTTGCTGATGACACAAAGATTTGTAACAGGGTTGATGTTCCTGGAGGGATACACCAAATGGAAAAGGATTTAGGAAAACTAGAGGAATGGTCAAAAATCTGGCAACTAAAATTTAATGTTGATAAGTGCAAGATAATGCACCTGGGGCGTAAAAACCCAAGAGCAGAATATAAAATCAGTGATACAGTCCTAACCTCAGTATCTGAGGAAAGGGAGTTAGGGCTCATTATTTCAGAAGACTTAAAGGTAGGCAGACAATGTCATAGAGCAGCAGGAAATGCTAGCAGAATGCTTGGGTGTATAGGGAGAGACATTACCAGTAGAAAGAGGGAGGTGCTCATACTGCTCTACAGAGCACTAGTGAGACCTCATTTGGAGTATTGTGCTCAGTACTGGAGACCATATCTCCAGAAGGATATTGATACTTTGGAGAGAGTTCAGAGAAGAGCTACTAAACTAGTACATGGATTGCAGGATAAAAGTACTCAGTATATTGGGCAGACTAAATGGGCCAAATGGTTCTTATCTGCCGACACATTCTATGTTTCTATTTAAAGGTGTGTAGTGAGCACTTTGACCCATCAGGCGTTTCACAGAATTAGGAAATACTTAGCTGTGAAAATGAAAAATTACCATTTTTTTCCAGAAAAAGTAGCTTTACACCCACATTTTTCACTTTCACAAGGGGTAACCGGACAAAATGCACCCCACATTTTGTTACCCAATTCCCCGGCAACACCCCATATGTGCTTGTAGCCTGCTGTATTGGCGCACAGCATGGCTCTAGAGGCAAAGTGCAAACATTTTAAGTGGTGGAAAGGGAACGTTTCAGCAAACAAGTGTCTTACAGAAGGCAGAAACCCTTGTTAAAGGATTTCAAAGCACATATTTGTGAAAATGAAAAATTACTAGCAGACCCCAATTTTTCACTTTCACAAGGGGTTAAAGGAGAAAATGCACCCCTATGTGTTCCCCATTTTCTCCCCATTCGGGTAGCACCCCATATATGCTTGTAGCCTGCTGTATGGGCGCACAGCAGGGCTCTAGAGACAAACTGCAAAATATGGATTTTGCAGGCCTGAATAAACAGACATAGATTTTAGGTGACATGTCGCATGTTAAAAAATTCCTGAGGTCCCCAGAAAATTAAAACCCCCAAAAAGTGACCCCATTTTGGAAAGAGCACACATTGTGGAAAGTGGTGGAAAGGACACTTTTGACCAAACAGGTGTATTACAAAAATGAATATGTAGTGGTTGGTGAAAAGTGGATATGTAAGCTATGTGGACTAAATCAGATATAAGGTGGTAAAATTATGGGGTACTTCAAGGATGAAATTATTCCATGCATGAGTGATAGATTCTGAAACAATCCTTGATGCACAGGCTAGGTTTTTCAGGGCAGGTTTCGCAATGGTGAATGGTGTCTTTCCTTATCCCCCTTTTGGAATACACCCTGCATCTTTTTTGGGTCCTTCCCATTCTCTCTTTTTGGGGGACTTCACAAGGGAAATGTTGCCTTGGTACAACTCGGGCACGGTAACTTACAGAAGTACTGAGACCCTCCATTGCTTGGTTTGAAAAAATTAGGGTCTTTATCACCACCTCTTGAAATTGTAGGAATATTCTTGGATGGCCTCTAGATCTAAATAGCACAAACACATTGTACAGCGCCCTCTGTACAATGTGTAAGGCTAGCTTTTTGTACCACACTTTTGTTTTTCGTGTGGCATTGTAGGGCTTCAGAACTTGATCCCCCCCATGTGTTTATTGTAGTCCAGGATGCAGTCTGGCTTGGGTACAGTGGTTGTGGTACCTCGTACAGCGGCAGGGGAGCTGGTGTTACTGTGAATGGTGGTCAGTAAAAGGACATCCCTCTTGTCCTTGTACTTAACCGCCAACTTGTTCTGATGAAGGAGAGCACTGCTTTCTCCTTTTCTTAGTGGTTGCCCTACCACGGATCTAGGGAGGTCTCTCTGATTTGTGCGTACTGTGCCGCATGCCACAGTACCTCTGGAAGCTAGGGACTGGAACAGTGGTAGACTGGTGTAGTAATTATCCACGTAGAGATGGTAACCCTTATCCAGCAGTGGGTGCAGTAAGTCCCACACTATCTTCCCACTAACTCCTAGGACGAGGGGGCATTCTGGGGGTTCAATCCGGGTATCCCTCCCTTCGTAAACCCGGAACTTATGAGTTTACCAAGAGCTACTCTCACAGACTTTATACATTTTTATGCCATACCTTGCCCGCTTGCTGGGCACGTACTGGCGGAATCTTACCCTCGCTTTAAAAAGTAATAGGGATTAGTCTAAGCAGACATTTTGTTCTGGGGTGTACACTTCTGAGAACTTTGCGTTGAAGTGGTCAAGGATGGGCCTAATTTTGAACAAATGCATGGTCATTCTGACAGTCAAATGCATGGTCATTCTGGGTTGGGCACTGTGCATGTTGTAAATCCAAAATTTCAGAATTGCTTGGAATCTATTACTGGCCATGGCATTACTGTAAATTGGAGTGTGGTACAAGACATCCGCACTCCAATACTGATTAATCTTTTTTTTTTTTACTAGGCCCATATGCAGCAAGAGCCCCCAAAAGGTCATCATCTCTGCTGCATTTACTGGGGTCCAACCTTGGGGTCTAGCGTATGGTGTTGTGGGGTTCTAGGAAATAAATTGCTGGGCGTATAAATTTGTTTGGGTTCCCATCAAATTTATAAAATCTTCAGAGAAAAAGATTTAAAAAAATTCAATTTCTGTGAAGCCCAAACAATCTATCTGAATTCCTGAGCTGCCCACAAACTCAGGAATTTGGTGCTGATAATCCTCAGGGAGTGGGGTCCATATGGGGTCACTCTGGGGGGCTGTCTCCACTGCTACCCTGGGGTGCCTTCTAGAGGGTCCCTCATCACATGATGATGAGGGGGTAGAGTAGTAGAGGAAAATGGCATCCTCTTCTCCCTCACTGGCCGACTCATATACGCGTATGCCTCTTCAGCTGAGTATACTCGTTGGGACGGACAGGCCATTTTTATTTTATTGGGGTGTAACGTGTGAAATATGTAATGTAAAACTTTATTTAGTGTGGGGTGTGTATGAGGTGCTTTCACACATGAAGCGGCTTGTAATAAATTGGAAATTAAATTTAGGAGAAAAAAGGGAGAAGGAGAAAAGGAGAAAAAAAATTAGCAAAATTTTTTTTTCTTCTGCACAAAAAAAAAAGCGGTGAAAAATGAGTAGATGCGATTAGTAATGGACACTACTGATCGGTGCTCAGTGGTTTCAAAATGCACGCACGCAGATGGTGCGTTCGTGCAAAATACTAAACTGACACTAACTGAAATTTGATTTATATATATATATATATATATATATATATATATAGAACAAAGAAATCGGACTGCACTCCAGTTGTGTCTTCAATGAAAAAAGGTTTATTCACCCATAAGTGGCACAAGCGACGTTTCGGCTCGCAATGAGCCTTTCTCAAGCATTGAGAAAGGCTCATTGCGAGCCGAAACGTCGCTTGTGCCACTTATGGGTGAATAAACCTTTTTTCATTGAAGACACAACTGGAGTGCAGTCCGATTTCTTTGTTCCGTATCAGTGGGTAAGCACCAGTTACCATACTCGGACCTGCACCCTCTCTACTTGATTTCTGTTTTGGTGGTGCTGCTGGTAATTTTTTTCCATATATATATATATATATATATATATATATATATATATATATATATATATATATATATATATACAGGGCTTTTTTTCTCAGAGAAAAGGTGGTGGAACTCACCCCCCCTCCCCTGGTCACGCCCCTACCCACCCCTAGGACCGCCCCCTAAAACCGCCCCTTTAGAGAACAGGGATACAAGTAAAATTTGGGGGGGCTATAAAAGTCCAGCCCAGCAAAGAAACCCCCCAGATGGGGATGGCACTGTTAATGGGGGATCTGGGGATGGCACTGTTAATGGGGGATCTGGGGATGGCACTGTTAATGGGGGATCTGGGGATGGCACTGTTAATGGGGGATCTGGGGATGGCACTGTTAATGGGGGATCTGGGGATGGCACTGTTATGGGGGATCTGTGGATGGCATCCACAGATCCCCCATCCTATAACAGTGCCATCCACAGACCCCCCCCCCCCCCCATCCTATAACAGTGCCATCCACAGACCCCCCCCCATCCTATAACAGTGCCATCCACAGACCCCCCCCCCACCCCATAACAGTGCCATCCACGGACCCCCCACCCCATAACAGTGCCATCCACAGACCCCCCACCCCATAACAGTGCCATCCACAGACCCCCTTCCACCCCATAACAGTGCCATCCACAGACCCCACCATTTTATAACAGTGCCATCCACAGACCCCCCCACCCCATAACAGTGCCATCCACAGACCCCCCCACCCCATAACAGTGCCATCCACAGACCCCCCTCCACCCCATAACAGTGCCATCCACAGACCCCCCCATCCTATAACAGTGCCATCCACAGACCCCCCCACCCCATAACAGTGCCATCCACAGACCCCCCCCACCCCATAACAGTGCCATCCACAGACCCCCCCCCACCCCATAACAGTGCCATCCACAGACCCCCCCCACCCCATAACAGTGCCATCCATAGACCCCCCCACCCCATAACAGTGCCATCCACAGACCCCCCCCACCCCATAACAGTGCCATCCACAGACCCCCCCACCCCATAACAGTGCCATCCACAGACCCCCCCCCACCCCATAACAGTGTCATCCACAGACCCCCCATTGCCGCTCCAGTACAGTTATAAAATGTGTAATTAAATTAATAATGATTCATGCTGCCCCCTCTGTAGTATAACATTCAATATATTGTACTCACAGGGCTACTGTTATCGTAATGCAGGCCGGCCGGGCAGACGAGCGGCAGCGTCACTGACTGACGTCACGTGCCTGCGCCGCCTACTTCATTCATAAATGAATGAGCAAAAGCAAACTACACAGAATGTAGCAAATAATCATATGAAACACAGAGAGAGAATGCACCAAACAGATATGCTACTGACTATACTGGGAAGTCATAAATGCAGGTATTAAAAGCTGAGACTTTCGCCAATATATTCCAGTCAGGAAAATATCGGAGCCCATCATGCACACCATAGTTAGAGCAGTGGTTAGGACCCTCTGCCATGCTAAGTGACCGTGACGTGGTGCATGATGGGCTCCGATATTTTCCTGACTGGAATATATTGGCGAAAGTCTCAGCTTTTAATACCTGCATTTATGACTTCCCAGTATAGTCAGTAGCATATCTGTTTGGTGCATTCTCTCTCTGTGTTTCATATGATTATTTGCTACATTCTGTGTAGTTTGCTCTTGTGGTGCATGTGGACCGCGCCGACATCCTCCATTGTATGCATATTTTGCTGGGGATAGTCGATTACTGCGGTCCACATGCGGTGGGGCTGCTCCCCCAATGAAAGACACGCCACAGTGTTAGGGGCTGAGCAGCTCCTCCAGAATTGACACTATATTTCTGTGTTTCTATATGTATATATATATATATATATATATATATATATATATAGTCCAGAAAAATGAACAGCACTCCAATGTATAGTGAAAAAATAAGAACTCCTTTAATCCCTTTAATCACCCATGCGGTGCAACGTTTCGGCTCAGTACTAGAGCCTTTTTCAAGCCTTATATATATAAGTAACTACCTACCACTAACTTCAGGTCTTTTTTCACAGAAAAAAAAATAAAAAATGTGCAGATGTACCGTATTTTTCGCCCTATAAGACGCACTTCCCCTCCCCCCCCCCCCCCCAAAAGTGGTGGAAAAATAGCAGTGCGTCATATGGGGCAAATGCTGCGCCCGTCCGGTGATTATGCTGAGAGGGAGGAGGGGCTGGGGGCCGGCATCTGTTTCTGTAATGGCAGCGGGGCCCGGTGCAGTCACTGTATTCTACTACACCAGGCCCCGCTCACTGTAGTATAAGGTAATCATATCTAACTTGTGGCTATTGTTTAAAGTATTCCAATCCTCTTAAATCTAGCGCTGTACTACTTACTACTAACTTCTTGGCAGTCAGGAGGCCGGGCGGGTGGGCGCTCGTAGCGTAGCTCACTGCGCCTGCGCCGCCCACTTTATGAATGAAGCAGGCGGCGCAGTGAGCATAGTGAGCTACGCTACGAGCGCCCACCCGGCCTCCTGACTGCCAAGAAGTTAGTTGTAAGTAGTACAGCGCTGCCATTGTAGAAACAGATGCCGGCCCCCATTTACTACACAGGGACACTGTTATGGGGGATCTGTGGATGACACATAAGATGCTATATATGTGTCATCCACAGATGCCCCCATAACAGTGCCATCCACAGATGCCCCCACAATGATCCCCCATAACAGTGCCATCCACATATGCCCCCATAACAGTGCCATCCACATATGCCCCATAACAGTGCCATCCACATATGCCCCATAACAGTGCCATCCACATATGCCCCCATAACAGTGCCATCCACATATGCCCCCATAACAGTGCCATCCACATATGCCCCCATAACAGTGCCATCCACATATGCCCCCATAACAGTGCCATCCACATATGCCCCCATAACAGTGCCATCCACATATGCCCCCATAACAGTGCCATCCACATATAGGGACGGAGGGTGGTTTAGGGATCTAGAACTGCTGCAAATGGGGGAAAAAAAATCACCGCAGCAGTTCCAGATGTTCTTCTTATTTTCTTCTTTTTTCTCTCTTTCAGCAGGTAGAATTGCTGATAAAGCGCAGTGGTGTGGAACCACAAATCCCAGCAGGTCAGATACAGCACAGAGGGACACAGGTCCGCTCTGCATGCAGTCACCAGCTAGAATGGAGGATCTGCCCTTTCCTGTGCAGCTGTAGTGCTGCCATTGGCTGGAGCGTTGTTCCCCAAGTTCAGCACCAGTCACCCCTGTACAAACCCTTTTCCAACCCCCTGCAGCTTACTGGATGAATGAAAAATCATCCGGAGCTGCGATTTGCCGGTCTGCAGAAATGGTCCAATCGCAGCGATCGATGCTGCACGGGGGCGGAAAAACCTCCCTCTCCCCCTTGGGAAGATGGCTGCCTGCCGTCCTGAGCAGCCATCATCACCCGGTCACCGAGCGATTTCGCTCGGGGACCAGGTGAACACAGCACCATAGCTCTACGGCGCTGGTATCCTACGGGTTAAAGGCAATCTGTCAGCAGAATGGTACCTATGACACTGGCTGACCTGTTACATGTGCACTTGGCAGCTGAAGGCATCTGTGTTGGTCCCATATGTGCCCTCATTGCTGAGAAAAATGAAGCTTTAATATATGCAAATGAGCCTCTAGGAGCAACGGGGGCGTTGTCATTACACCTAGAAGCTCCTCTTTCTCTGCAACTTCTGCTTCCTTTCCATTTTGATTGACAGGACTAGGTGTGATGACGTTTACATAGTCTGGTCCTGTCAATCAAAGTGCAGTGGGTGTGGCAGTTAGAGAGAGAGCTGAGCCTCTAGGTGTAATGACAACGCCCCTGTTGCTCCTAGAGGCTCATTTGCATATATTATAAATACCTTTTCTCAGCAATGCGATATATATATATGTAATTTATGAACATGGGCCCAACACAGATGTCTTCAGCTGCCAAGCACACATACAACAGGTGAGTTAGGTTCATAGGTTCAAATCTGCTGACAGATGCCCTTTAACATAAAGGCTTGAATTTGGGCCCACTGATACAATTCTTCTAACTATATGTACTACTATATGTATTCATCAATGCCAACCACGTAAAAATTACAAGCAGACTTTGACCAGTGACATTCTTTCTGTTCCATCTTATCTGCACTTTTGGCTGTTGCCTGAATCAGTATAGGAGAAAAGGGGGCTGGAGGGCTCCCTACATCTGGAGTACAGGTATTCACTCCCATTCTACCACCTACAGGACATATTCAGTAAATTGACATATGCAGAAGGTGCACATTGTTCTGCCATGTGTGGAGCTGTAACACTTATTGGCCCTGATTTATTATACCGTCACTCCAGAATTTTGGTGTGAAAGTCACAAAAATAGGGCTTTTGCGACTTTTTGCATTGCGCAGAATTTTGTGGCTTTTTGTATTTTTACACCACTCACTCCAGTTTTGTATTAAGAGTTAAAAAAAAATGTTGCAAAAAAAACGCAATCTCACTCCAGGAGGAGGGTGGAGCAGGAAAATTGGAGAAGCTTCTCTAGACAAAAGTGATGAGGATAAGACAAATTTATCAAGCAACATGAGACATTTGATAAATGTGGCATAAAGTTCTCCAACACAGACTCAAGCAAAACTGACTTCAAATTTCCCCCTCATGATAAATTCCCCCATTGTCTTTTACTCTATATAATTATGGACACAGAATAATAGATACCCTTTTATGCATAGGACTGGTACGGGTAGGAGTCTTGTGACCTCAGCAGGTGAGTTTAACCCCTTAGTGACCACCCATACGCCTTTTTACGGCGGTCACTAAGGGGCTTTAGGCTGGGCCGCCGCTTTTTTACGGCGGCCTAGTCTAAGTGCTGCACAGCTCCCCAGGTCCCCTCACATGAGAGCCGCGGCCCTGCTCTAACTGCCCGGACCGGAAGGAGTGCTGATCCAGGCTGTTTTAACACTTTACATGCCGCGGGCAATGGCGCGCAATGCCATTTTCATAGGTACAAATCTGCTGACAGATGCCCTTTAAAAATCCCATCTGTCTGCACTGCCCATCCATTTTTCAGACACAAAATAATCAGCCAACCCACCTGTGGGATGTGTCCAAGGTGTCTAACAACTGCTCACCCCATTCACCCATAGACATAAGATCAGGGGTGCACCTAGACCTTCTGTGACCACAGGCGAAAACTGAAAGCGAGCCCCCGCCCCCCATAGCAATTTCTTAACATAACCCCTTTGCCACAATGAAAGAGCTCATTGCCCATGGCCCTCTTGCCCCTACCTGGTACTGCCTGAGGCGATCGCCTCACCTAGCCTCATCGGTGGTGCAGCCCTGCATAAGATGAGGGGTTTGGTAGAGCAGGGTAATCTTTGCAGTGGCAAGTACCCGGTAGGTGTGGACAATCCCTTACTCAATTTAAGTAGTACTCTGTTGTAGTGGTGGCTCACTCCCTATTACCTATGGTATGTTGCTACCAACCCAATAGAGAGGACACCCTACCTCTCAAAAGAGGAGAAAGCTAAAGTAAAAATGTGTTGGGCAAGCACTCTAACATCAAACTCACATTTATTATATAAATATAATGATATCAGACACTATAAAATCAATATAAAATCAATTAAATCAAATAAATCGCAATGTTCAAAAAGGGGGCAAATAGTGTGCGCCATTATGAGAGTCCGTAATAAAAATAATGATCGCTTTTACCATACAAGTGCATATATTGCTCTTTGTTTCCTTATGGAGCCTGGAAGGTTGATGTTATGTCGACAAAAATAATCGCAAAGGATGCAAGTAGTGTTGTTACTGATACAATCCGAAGGGTAATAGCATCAGTAGTGATCATATATGATTTAGTCAGATTGTGACAGATGGTAGTGTCGGCTATTCAGCCGCTTACCTCTTTCCTTCAGGAGTTATTCATGGCGTCTCCGCTGGTGTTGCTGAGGGGCGAGCGGTGCGGGAAAGCTCCGGCGTCTCGCGTCGCACTCCTCGAATAGGTGTTATCGAGGTCTGTATTGACAAACTCTCGCGGGATCACACTTAGGGGATTTCTGTCTCGTCCGGAACTAACGTCTCTAGTATATAGAGTCAAAGCCCAGTTTTTTCAAATTCTTTTACGATGATGTCTGCATGGCCATGCAACTGGAAGTATTTCAACAGGTGTTCGGCGTTACCAGACGCGTTTCGGGATGTCACTACCCCTTCCTCAGTGGTTACGCTACACCTGTCTGCATCCATCTTATATGCTAGGTAAAGGTGGAGTCAATACATGGAAGCCGGATCCGAAATTTTGGATTGCATGTTTTCAATTTTTTTAAGGAACATTCATTGCGGTTTATTTGCAATTTATTTATTGCAATTTTTCTTCTTTTATATACTGTCTGCATCAGATACTATAGTTTACAATATCAATGATAGATATCAGATCTTGTTCAGCGTTAGGTTTCTACAGTATCTATCTTTAGTATGGTTCTTCTTTCATGCGTTTTCTTTGCGATTTTTTGTGATTTTTCTTTGTTTATTACTTTTTTATTTTTTATTGTTTAAAACACCAGATTAAATGTTATTCAAATATGTGGGCAGTTCAAGTTGATTTCAGCATCAACATAAAACATGGTGGAAAATCAGTATTATGTCATATCCTGATTGACAAATGGGTACATAGATCAAATCATTCAGATATTACAATCGGTGATAACATTACATACACTTAAGGGTGAATTCAGAGATGGGCCTAGACGGTGAAGAGGGTGGGGGCCCCAGGCCGAGGGGGCGTCACAGTACCGATAAACAGCCAGACATGCGACCCCCCATCGGACCAGGGGCACCCACCTACAAAAAGCCGAAGTGCTCCAACTTTAACCCTGCTGGTAGCAGAGTCCCAAATTCATATATCCGTCGGGATTCCATCCTTGACATCTGTTTAATAAAGTTCCCTCCTCTCCAGTGCTGGTCTACCTTTTCCAGTGCCATGAAAATGAGATTGGTTGGGTCGCTGTTATGGACTTCTTTGTAGTGTTTAGACAGAAAGTGTTTCTCTCAGCCTTTTCTAATGTTGGCTATGTGTTCAGCCAATCTCGTCTTTTGTAGTCGTTTGGTTCTACCAATTATACTATTGCATTGACACTGGATCAGGTAGACAACACCGGTAGAGTTACACGTAAGGCAGTCCTTTATCTGCCAGACAAATGCATTTTGTGTGGAAGAGACTGTTGTAGTCTTACGAGGTTTACTATTGATTTTGCACGCCATACATTTCCCACATTTGAAAAATCCCTTTAGATCCATCCAGGTACCCAGAAGGATTTTCTTCTTATTTTTAGATTTGACAGAGGGAGCTATTTTGATGCCCAAATTGGGTGCCTTGGTAAACGTAACCTGCGGAGATGTAGGTAGAAGATGACCTATCACTTTATCATTTAATATGTGATGCCAGTGTGTTCTTACTATTTTTAGTATTATTCTATAGTCATCATTAAAAGGAAGGATAATCCTACTATTGATCTCATTGGTTGTTTGGGATTTTTTTTTTCTTCCTCTCTACCATCTGATTATCAAGAAAGGTCTGTCTGTCTAATTTTCTGACCAAGAATGAGAATGAGAGAACTGTTCCTAGAGAAGGAATATCCAGATGAGATAGTGGGGGAGGCCTTAGAAAAGGTCAGACAATTAACATTCATCATAGCAGCCCATATCTAGTAACACACATGGTAGTCTTTAGCAACAAGCTTCTAATGGTGATTTTGTGTTTTTAGTATTTTGAATGGAGAGCAAACGAGAACTGCTTGGTTTTTCCATTGCTGTAGATATTGCATCCTAGTAATGTGCATTTCAAATAGCCTACCACATCGTAGAACATTGTTACGGCCCAGTGTTTGCTTCCTTCCAGATTTCTGATATCGATTTAGTGATCTATTTTCTTTTTTCTGAAAAGAGCGTCACAAGGAGACGAAGTCTGACACACAACACCCTGGTTACTGTAACATCTTTCTACAAGCCAGATGATATTTTGCCTTATTAAAGTGCAAATCTTATCATCTGCCAATAACATAATGATGATCGATACTGGAGCGAAGCATCTAGAATCAGATAATGAATCACGTGTCTTCAGGACTAGAACCATCTGTCATCTGTTCATTGAGCGTTCATCTGAAGATGAGCAAATTTGGGATCTGCATTAATAACGTAGCATCATCTTCTCTGTATAATTTTAATCTATTGATCGATTATTGAAGTGACTGGTTCTGTTGATTATTAGAGCCCTGTGCAGTTGGGTATAAGAAGGATTTAGTATAACAAAGCTAATAGGTTTTCTTGGTACTCTGAGTATCTCAAGCACTTTACCATCCAATTTGTAGATATATCATTTTCACACTTAAATCTGTAGTCTGATATTTGATCTTAAAATTTACAGTGAAATCTCTTTTAGGCACCCGAAATTGTATTGAAGAGTAGACTTCTAAGTAGTGGTCTTCCCAAAGTAGATGGGCAATATAATGTATGATGAAACTGGAAACCTGGTCTGGAAAAGGGGATGGCCTCTCAAATAGGTGGACTGTTGGCGTATGTTTCACTGTATGTTATATTCGTACACCAATGTGAAGGACCAGGGAACATAGTTTAGGACTGAATGTCTAATTGTATGGGCCCGTGAAGATTCTTAAAGGGTATTCTAATTCAACAAATAAATAGTATTCTTCATATAAAGAAAGAAATTATACAATTTTCTAATATTCTTTCTTTATCAGTTTCTTACAGTTTTCAAGAAACTCTACTTGTAGCCATTCAATGGGAAATTTCCTTGTTAAAGGGAGTCTGTCACCTCCTTTAGGCCCTATGAAGTACAGTACAGCCCCTGACTCCAGATCACTAATATACATATTCGTACTCACCAACTTTCCTTCATTGTGCACCTGCAAACTAGCACTGGAACATATTAAAAGGACTCATGAGTATGCCCATATAATCGAGAGGACTCCAGGATGAGTCATCTCAATGTATTCTAGTGCAAGTCTTTTGGTGCACAATGTAGGAATATGTGTGAGAATGGAGTCTGGGCAACAGTGTTATTCATGTACAGTAGCACTGCATATCAGAGGGCTCAGTGGAGATGACATTGGACATATCCATAAGAAAAAGTGGACAATCGTCTTCATAAATATGGTTTTCACCCAAACTTTTCTGGTTTAAATACATGTAGAAATTTGACCCGTTGTTTACAACAGCACTTAAGACCCATTTACACAGGGCAGTGATCGCCCAAAAGATAGTTTGTGCGAATGCACATTTCCAATCATTGCCTGTATAAACATGTCCAGCAATCAAACAATAAACAAGATAATCCATATTCAGTGAGCAAAAGAATAGCAGAGCAGACAGGAAGGAATTATAACCCTACCTTACACATTGTAATAGAAAGAGCACGCAGGCAGCTGTAAATAGAGGAAATGTATGTGAGAGCAATCATGGAAACTTTAGTCCATTACATGTGCAATCCTACCCACAGAAAGCCCTAGCAGCATCAAAACAAAGGTACATAACAGACCTGGAAAATATAATGAAACTGGTAAGCATTCAGACACATATAGTTAATTTTCAAGTCAAGACCTTTAACAAATATGTCCTTTGAGCAGTTAAGAAGATAGAAATCCCTTGGATACCATGATTTGTGTTCATCCCCATTTACAGTACCAAGATATAAAAATGTTATTAACTTTTTGTTCACTTTTTCTTCTGCGTGTAAACATGAAAGTGTAATTTAGAAAAGGGTTTTCCAATATTTTAAAAATGATGACCTGACCTCAGGATAGTAATACTACAATAAAATTTTGACTAGAACCTTCAGAATCACAGGTGCATATCCATGAGGCAAACATGATTATAAAAAAGAAAATGGCTGCACACCATTATACATACAAACAATAGAGCTAAGAAATGGGGATCATTCTATATAAAAGAGTCAATGGAAGCTCTTAGTGCACATATTTGATCAAACGTGTTGGTGGGTCCCTAACACTCGTATACTGCCTCTCTTTGTCCTCAGGATAGGTCATCAGTATCTGATCAGTGGGGGGTCCGACACCCTGGTTGCTGTTTGAGAAGTCAGCAGCGCTCCTGTGAGCTCCGCGGCCTTCTCTATGTTTACCAAGCACAGCAGCATACATTGTATATCGGCTGTGCTTGGTATCATGCTCAGCCTTCATTCATTTGAATGGGGCTGAGCTGCGCCCAGACCACGTGACCAATGAACGTGTCCTCACTGTCCTATGGAAAGCTGTTAGAAGGTCGCAGTGCTACTGTGAGCGCCGCTGACTTCTTGAACAGCTGATCGGCGAGGGCGTCGGATTCCCACTGATCAGATACGGATGACCTACCATGAGGATAGGTCATCAGTATTAACATCTTGGAAAACCCCTTTAATTTCTGTTCATATTCTGTAGACTTGATTGTGGATTTTACTTGCTCTGTTAAAGATCACTTTCTAGAGATTCCTTAACAACATTTTTAGATGCGGCAATAACCATGGGAATGGTCCTCCTTAATGAAGCTGCAACCTCAAAAGGAGATGTCGGAAAAAGAAGAAGTAAGTTAGTTTATGGCATCATTTTAAGAATTGAGTTTTCTTGGGTTTTATTTATTATATGAAACCTAAAACACATAAACAACTTTAAAGAGACTGCGATCACCCCTATAAACTAAAGTAATGCATCCATAGTATAAAAGACTGTATTTTAACCAGTAATTTTTATCTTTATATTCACTCTGGAACAGATGTGGTCCCACAAACCGGCTGTGTGATGGTTAAATCAGATTCTTGAGCGCACACAAAATGAGAAGGACTTCAGTGTTAGTCACCGCTATGCATCGCACGGCTGATTTGTGGCTGCACAGTAGGATAATCCTTTTAAACAGGGATTACTTCTACACCAATACTATACTATAAGTGAGCCCTTCCAAAGTTGCATTGAATTGTGGCCTCTGGTATTGTCTCCTTAGATGTCCTTTTAAAACCATCTTCTGCACTTTCAAAAGAGGTTAAAGCAAGGGCTCAGATCACTGGGCAGTTATATATCAAGTGGTTGTGCATTTAAGAGGTGCATTACCGTTCATGGTCATAGCCTTAATGGTAATGTTTTTGACTAGGGGTGTGCAAGGCTTAAAAACACTGATTTAGGTCAGTGACCTCTGGTACATAGAGATTTAGGCTGGATTTACACAGCCCGGTGGAGCAGGTGATTGACGTGAAGGAAGCGTTCTTTCCTGCTTTTCAATAGAGCGCAGTATTCACATGCCGTGATCACCTCCACTGTATGGCGTCTGACTGTCATCTCTTGTCCTCATACAGATTCATTGTTTCTGAGTGCCGTTTAGACAGCACGATCTGTTGCCCAGAAATGATGATTCAGACGTCCGCACCAACAATTATTTCACTCGATGAATAAGTGTTTTGCTTGTTCATCAGGTGATCTGCGGCCCCTTTTACATGGGCTAATTATCTGGAACGAGTGTTCGTAAGATGATGGGGTTCTAGGTTTTGAATCCGACCAAGGACAAAATCTACATGGAGTTTGTATGTTCTCCCCGTGTTTGCGTGGGGTGACTCCGGTTTCCTCCCACACTCCAAAAACATATTGATAGGGAACTTAGATTGTGAGCCCTGCTGGGAACAGCAATCAATGATAATGTGTGTGAAGCGCTGTGGAATATGTCAGTGCTATAGGGATTCAAGGCATGGCAAACCCATGGGCTGGGTTTGAACTTCTTTTTATTATTTTTATTTATTTATTTATTCGCAGTTATTTTCTCTGCTTGTTGCAATGGAAGAAGCATTTGTGCACTGGATAGGGGATGACTATTAAATCAGTACAGCACAATGCTATCTCTGGCGGTTCCATGGGGTTTGAATGGAGCGACAACGCACATGCTCAACCACCGCTCCAATCTTGTGGTCAGACCCCAACTGATCTAACAGTTATCCCCTATGCAGTTTGTTCATACGGGAATATCTTTATAATCTGTAGATTTCTAGAACAAAATTTATATCTGATCGTTCTTTAATGCTTGTACACAAGTATTTACAATGTACATCAGGACACAGGTGTATATTTGACTCATTTGAATTTAAAGTTCATGATGCTGATCCTGATACTTTAAAGAACTTCTGGGACATGTAGTTCTGATCCCATTACCAACTAGAAAATCCTTGTCAACACAACAGAAAATACTGGCACATCACATTACAGCCCAGACTGTCAGGCTCTTCTGCGTGATCACTTTTATCCATTATTTAACTCAGCACAGTTACTGATTCTTGCGTTTTCCCCCTTATTGAGATGTACCTCTGCCGGGACAAGAAGTGGAAATTCCTCAAACCGTTTCTCGTTTCTTTATCCTTACTCCACAGTTCTCTTGAAATGTCTGTTTGCCCCATAAATAATTCTGGAGCATCTTTCAACTCTGTATTTTGCTGTTCCACTGTTATTAGTCACGGAAATGTATGAATAATATGGACAGCTGGGCATTACCACCCACATTGTCAGTAAAGTGGGTCTATACATATTGCATGAGAAATAACAGAGGAGCAGCACAGTAAGAGTTTGTCCCATTAAAAAAAAAAATCCCTTTTTTTTTTTAACCCCTTAAGGACTCAGCCCTATTTCACCTTAAGGACTTGGCCATTTTTTGCAAATCTGACCAGTGTCACTTTAAGTGCTGATAACTTTAAAACGCTTTGACTTATCCAGGCCATTCTGAGATTGTTTTTTCGTCACATATTGTACTTCATGACACTGGTAAAATTAAGTAAAAAAATATATATTTTATTTATAAAAAAAATACCAAATTTACCAATTTTTTTTTAAAAATTGCTAATTTCCAAGTTTCAATTTCTCTACTTCTATACTTCATAGTAATACCTCCAAAAATAGTTATTACTTTACATTCCCCATATGTCTACTTCATGTTTGGATCATTTTGGGAATGATACTTTATTTTTGGGGGATGTTACAAGGCTTAGAAGTTTAGAAGCAAAACTTGAAATTTTTCAGAAATTTTCAAAAACCCAATTTTTAGGGACCAGTTCAGGTCTGAAGTCACTTTGCGAGGCTTACATAATCGAAACCACCCAAAAATGACCCCATTCTATAAACTACACCCCTCAAGGTATTCAAAACTGATTTTAAAAACTTTGTTAACCCTTTACGTGTTCCACAAGAATGAATGGAAAATAGAGATACAATTTAAAAATTTCACTTTTTTGGCAGATTTTCCATTTTAATATTTTTTTTACATTTACAAAGCAAGGGTTAACAGCCAAACAAAACTCAATATTTATGGCCCTGATTCTGTAGTTTACAGAAACACCCCATATGTGGTCGTAAACTACTGTACGGGCACACGGCAGGGTGCAGAAGGAAAAGAATGCCATACGGTTTTTGGAAGGCAGATTTTGCTGGACTGTTTTTTCACCATGTCCCATTTGAACCCCCCTGATGCAACCCTAGAGTAGAAACTCCATAAAAGTGACCCCATCTAAGAAACTACACCCCTCAAGGTATTTAAAACTGATTTTACAAATGTCGTTAACACTTTAGGTGTTCCACAAGGGTTATTGGCAAATGGAGATAAAATTTCAGAATTTCAATTCTTTGTTATTTACAACATTCATCTGACAGGTTAGGTCATGTGATATTTTTATAGACCAGGTTGTCACGGATGCAGCGATAACTAATATGTATATATATTTTTTTTTTTATGTAAATTTTACACAATGATTTCTTTTTTTAAGCAAAAAAAATCATGTTTTAGTGTTTCCTTAGTCTGAGAGCCATAATTTTTTCAGTTTTGGGGTGATTACCTTGGGTAGGGTATGATTTTTGCGAGATGAGATGACTGTTTTATCTGCACTATTTTGGGGTGCGTGTGACTTTTTGATCGCTTGCTATTACACTTTTTGTGATGTAAGGTGACAAAAAATTGTTTATTTAGCACAGTTTTTATTTTTTATTTTTTACGGTGTTCATCTGAGGGGTTCAGTCATGTGATATTTTTATAGAGCCGGTCGATAAGAACGCGGCGATACCAAATATGTATATATTTTTTTATTTGTTAGTTTTACACAATAACAGCTATTTTTAAAAAAAATGATGTTTTAGTGTCTCCATATTCTGAGCCATAGTTTTTTTTTTTTTTTTTAGTGATTGTCTCAGGTAGGGGCTCATTTTTTTGTGGGATGAGGTGACTGTTAGATTGGTACTATTTTGGTGGGCAAACGCCTTTTTTATCGCTTGCTATTACACTTTTTGTGATGTAAGGTGCCAAAAAAATGGTTTATTTAGCACAGTTTTTATTTTTTACGGTGTTCATCTGAGGGGTTAGGTCATGTGATATGTTTATAGATCCGGTCGATACGGACGCGGCGATACCTAATATGTATACTTTTTTCCCCCTATTTTTGACCAATTTTTATTTGGCGAAAATAAAGTTTTTGTTTATTTTTACTTGAAACTTTTTGGGGGGGAAAACGTTATTTTTTTTCAACTTTTTTTTTCACTTTATTTTTTGTCCCACTTTTGGGGGTCTAATCCTTTACAATGCATTCCAATACTCTGCTACTGTTCAGTGCCGCTCTTTATTGCATCTCTCTCAATGTAGCTCACATAATCCCCAGAATAAGATCACACTTTTACTATTTGGGGGGGTCGATTACTATTCTGAAATACGCCTAAATTTGGCGTATTTCAGTCACAGATGGCGCAACGGCTAGTTGAGCCGCTACCTGCAACGCAACCCCGCTCAAGCCAGGTCTAAAATTGGAGATAAATCTGATTACAGGCCAAGGTAAGAAAGTGTTGTAATCTGGTGGAGACATTCCTCGGAAACCCTTGCTGTTTGTGGGTGAGAATTATCCTGCTGAAAAATGGCAGTCGGAAGTCCTGCCATGAGAGGCAACATGTGGCCGCAGGATGTCCTGCACATATCGCTGAGCTGTTAGTGTCCCTCACATCAGGTCTAGGGTTGACTGACTCTCATATGTGATGGCTCACCAGATGTTCACACCAATAGTTGGGGTACTGTGTCACTCCGCAGCAAAGGCAAGATTGAATTGCCTACAATGAGGCCTCCATACTCAAACCCGATCACTGTGACATCCCAAACAGAACTTGGATTCATCGCCAAAGACAGGACGATTTTTGCATCAGATGTTTCTATCTGTGTGTGTTAGGTCTTTTATCAATGACGTTTTAGACCCCGGTCTTAATAAAGGCCCATAGCTGGCGGTGGTTCCGCCAAAGTTATGAAGAGGCGCAGGCCAGTTCTAAATGTAAGCCATCTTCCGTGTCTTATCTTAAATTAAGACCATTTTCTACGCCTAAAACAGGCGTAGAAATCGATGAATGAGACGGGCCTACCAGCCTGTCCCCTTCCCGCCCACACACCACGTCCCCAAAATTTTAGACCTGGCTTGAGCGGGGTTGCGTTGCAGGTAGCGGCTCAACTAGCCGTTGCGCCATCTGTGACTGAAATACGCCTAATTTAGGCGTATTTCAGAATAGTAAATGACCCCCCCCCCAAATAGTAAAAGTGTGATCTTATTCTGGGGATTATGTGAGCTACATTGAAAGAGATGCAATAAAGAGCGGCACTGAACAGTAGCAGAGCACGTTCAGTACATGCACAGATACAAATCATATCAAATCCTTGGAAATGCACATGGATTATCGCTAATTACGGTGCTTTGTCTGTGCCAGCCAGTAAAGCACAGCAAGCATAAGAACTGTAGCGAGTGTTGTGGTGACTCAACCAACAATCAGTGTTACTAATGTGAGGCACATGGAGGTACTAAGTTATTAACCCCATGTGCCTTACTATATGTAGTAATGTCTTGCCTTGGTAGTATGTACAGCACATTGCTCAATGAGATAGAAGGGCCGTTAACTACAATATCAGATGTGAGTTATAGGTATTGTCTTCAGCATTTGGAAAGTCATGGAGTCTTCTAGAAAACCACAGAGAAGAAATTGTTATAGTAAGCAAGTTGTAGACATCAGCTCTGCTACTTCCATATAGCCTTAAAAAAAGTTAATGTTTTTGCATTATTTTTATTACTTATTTATTTTATATATTTATTATTATTTTTATATTTTTGGAAACAGACATAAAATATTAATAAACACTGACACTCGCCTTCCCTGGCTGCAGCCAGTGATGTACTGTTGTAGCTGAAACAGTGACGACCCATGCCCTGCTCTGGTGCAGCCACAACAATAACTCACTGGCTGCAACCCAGGGAGAGGCAGGAATGGCACCGCTGGATCGGAGGGTTTTTATTGTTTTATCAGGACCCGGGCTGTTTCCGTATATATAAAAAAAAAAAATTCATGTGGGAAACCCATTTAATTTATAGGTCATATTGGTATAATCATGTACCAGAACTAGAAGAATTTTCCTGATGTGCAATAATTTGAATAAGTATAATAATAATAGAACCGGAGACCGTGGCCTGTGTCTTATTTGCATAGATGTATGTCCTAATATTTGCAAATCGGAATTAGAAAAAAAACTTAGTTCCAAAGCCACATAACAGTTTGGCTGTAGATAGCAATGTGAAATGGCATTTCAATATCTTCTACACTAACCTCATTATTATGGAGATAGAAGCACTTACTTTTAGCTAAGCTTTGCAGTCAAACATAATTTTCTGAAGCGTAATAAATCTGACGTACACAGTGACTTGAATTAAGAAAGTAATCCCATATTACACTGTGTCTTCCTGTCATACACAGTTGTGTTCAGAGCTCCTAGCATTTATCCCATGTGAACATATGAAATCTGGTTTGATGTAGGTTTTATTTTATGTACTTATTTTTATTGTAATGCCCTATAGATGGCAATACTGTAAGCAGAGCAATGTTCAGACATAGCTCAAGCTACTGACTATAGCTGGTAGCGTGCTTCATCATTTCAACAAACTGCACCCTGTATCAGCAGGATAGCAATCAGCAGGCTATGAAATGTGCAAATGAAAGCATCTTCTCCAAAAAAAATATAACAGGGGGTATTTATCCTCCTACCATCTGCTTTGGATAGGTGATGCAAAATATTAAATGATATTGGCCCATCTCTACGTGAAAGCCTTCCGTGGAAGCGTAGGGGAAAAACACATTTTTATTGGGAATGTTATTATGTACTGCTGCTTGGTCTACAGAAAAGAAGTGTAGGAAATCCAGTCTTTCCTAGAAGTTCTGCACAGCAGCACATTGCATGATCCCAGCGTGGAAAATACCAGAAATCTGTAACAACGCCAGTTTTTACAAGACTGCAGGACTGGACTATAGCAATCATCTTTCCTGGGCACTAATGCTGTCTCTTGGTACTTAGAAACCCCAGTAGGGCCAAGAATATGGTCGGAAAGAATAATATTATGAAGCACTGGCAGGCAAGAAATATCCAGAAGTAAACTCGCCAATAAATGACAGGAACCAAATGATGGCAAACTGATGACAGCTATTAGCCCAGCAGTCCGTGCCGGCGCTGCTGCCCCTAACCGCGGGCAAGATCATCGAGCTCCCTCCTTCCCTGCCGCCGTGCTGACAAGCGCGGGCAGCAGATAGTTTAACTATGGTATCTGTGTTCTATGCCAGAGTTTCCTTCCAGCTGGAGACTTGTACTGGTGGTTGAACTTGCATGGGTGCGTCTCTCTCCACCTATGAAGCAGCACATACACGCCCTCTGTCTCACCAGCCTATAACTGGAATTCAGCAGGTATTTAAAGGCGCTTCCTACCACAGGAAGATGCCTGAGCAACCTCATGGTTTTAGCTTGTCTATCTCCAAGTGCTAAGGTGTCTCTCTTGTTTGCTTCACTGGGTAGCGGACCTTGCTTATTGAACTCCTGGACATTGCCTGTTTGCCGCCTGCCTCTGATCTCGGACTTCGTTTATGAACTTTGCCTGTTTGCCGCCTGACCTCGGATATCGTTTATGGACTTTGTTTACCGCCGGTCTCTGACCTCGGACTTCGCTTACTGACTTCGATTGATTGCCGCCTGTCCAGAACCGGAACTTTCTGGCCACTCAAATCCCCTTGGTGCTTGCACCGAGTACTTTGACCCCCTGGTCAGCTGCCACAGACTCGGAGACTGCTCTGGAGTAGCCCCTGGCAACTACCCTAACGGCCCAAGCCTATTCTCATCATCAGAGGCTCTAGTGAAGACCAGGTAGTGGCTTAGTTACGCCCCTCCAGAGTATACCCAGTAAGTGGCGCAGTGGGTCCACACCCACTTGCATAACAGTTTGCTCAGGCCATAGATCCCGCTGATCAGAACCCACCAAGCCTCACCGAACTGTGCCAGGAGTTGGGTCAGGAGAGAGAATGTCATATTCAGATTGTGTTCTATCTGCGCAATATGAACATACGCCTTAATGACCTGTCACCCACCAACCCTGCACCTCCAGCTCCCGCTGCGGCTAACCCGACACCAGCTCTGTCGACACCCTATGTGCCATGTTCTAGTCCTTGTTTGTCAGCTCCGCCACGTTTTGATGGAGACACTAAACAGTGCAGGGGATTCATTAATCAGTGCACTCTGCACTTTAAGCTGATGCTGCATCAGTTTATTTCTGACCGAGCCAAGGTCGCCTTTTTAATGTTGCACCTTACAGGAGAAGCCCTGGTCTGGATCAAACCACTCTGGGAGAGGAGTGACCCAGTCGTTATGAATCTATAGGCCTTCCTAGAGGCTTTCCGTAGGGTTTGACGAGCCAGGATGCACCACCTGCGTCTTCTATACTGCTGTTGCGCCAAGGAAGTCAGTCCGTGGGCCAATATACAGTCCAGTTCCAGACACTGGCCTTTGAATTGAGCTGGAATTGGGCTGGAATAATGAGGCTTTAGTGGCTGCCTTTTGGGAGGGTCTGTCCGGGAAAAATAAGGATGAACTAGCCGGTCTGGATTTTCCCTCTACCCTGGACGACCTTATTTCCCTGGCCACACGGATTGATCTGTGCTTCCAGGAGAGTGCTAAGGCGGTAGCAAGTGATAGTAGACCATATCAACCAGCGTCTCTCAGCCTTCTACGTCTGTGGCTGCGCCACAACCCTGGGGCAGGCTGACTGAGCAAGAACGTGGTCACCGTCGTACAAGGGGGCTTTGCTTTTATTGTGGCGGTGCCGGTCATCTTCTCTGTTCCTGTCCTCTGAAGCTGGGAAAACTTCCGAGCCTAGGGTCTGTTGGGGAGGTGACCCTAGGTGAAGACAATTCCTCTCCTCCTCTGACTCTGCCAGTAACCTTGTCCTTAGGCGATGTTCAATTTACGAAGACTGCGCTTTTGAATTCCCGAGCAGCAGGGAACTTCCTGCAACAATGCCTAGTGGATCGTCTTCAGATACCTGTTTGACGCCTGCAGTGTCCTCTGACGTTGGAGCCATTCCATCGACGGACGATATCTGAGTCCATACAGTTCATTCTGTAGAGAGTTCGTTCCTGGTCTTCTCAAGTCTGTCTCATCCTCTCCTCCTGGGACTTCCGTGGCTTCATGTTCATGAACCTGTTTTTGACTGGAGGTCCGGAGAGGTGCTTCGTTGGTGACAGTCCTGTTTTTGGAAGAGTCTTTCTTCTGTTCAGCCAGCTCAGTCACCTCGGCTACCACCCAGTCTCCAGTGTCTTCCAGCAGCCTATCATGTTTATGCTGACAAGAAGGAAGCAGAGACGCTACCTCCTCACAGGCCATATGACTGCCCTGTTGACTTGATTCCGTGCTCCTCGCCTCCTCGGGGACGCATCTATTCCCTGTCACCAGCATAGACTCAATCCGTGTCTGAGTATATCAAGGAGAACCTTAACAGAGGATTTATCCGCAAATCTTCCTCTCCAGCTGGTGCAGGTTTCTTCTTTGTAAAGAAGAAAGATGGCTCACTACGTCCATGCATCGACTACAGGGGTCTTAACAAAGATAACCTTAAAAAATAAGTACCCTCTTCCCCTTCCCCTAATTCCTGAATTGTTTGATCACCTCAGTGGATCTAAAGTTTTCTCCAAATTAGACCTACGTGGGCCTACAACCTTATCAGGATTCGCCAGGGGGATGAGTGGAAGACCGCCTTCAACACCCACGATGGTCACTATGAATACCTGGTAATGCCCTTTTGACTAAGCAATGCCCCTGCAGCATTCCAGGAATTTGTTAACGATATCTTAAGAGACTTGCTATATTCCTGTTTTGTGGTGTATCTAGATGATATCCTTGTTTTTTCTCCAGATTTGGCTACTCACCAGAAGCAGGTTTGTCTGGCCCTTCAAAGGTTAAGAGAAAATCGTCTATACGTCAAGTTCGAGAAATGTTCCTTTGAGCAGTCCTCTCTGCCATTCCTAGGATACATAATATCCGATACTGGTCTGCAGATGGATCCTGAAAAGCTGTCAGCGATTTTAAAGTGGCCTCGTCCTTCAAGTTTAAAAGCAATCCAGCGGTTCCTGGGATTCGCCAACTACTAGCTCCAGTTCGTGCCGCACTTCTCGTCCTTGACTACTCCCATCTCTGCCTTGACCCGTAAGGGAGAAAATCCTAAGAATTGGACAGCTGAGGCTAAATCAGCCTTCCAAGCCTTGAAGCAGGCCTTTTCTGCGGCTTTGGTTCTCCCTCGCCCTGATGCTAACAAGCAATTCTACCTGGAGGTGGATGCATCGTCTCTTGGAGCTGGGGTGGTGCTTTCACAAAAAGCTTCCTCCGGTAAGATGGTAACCTGTGGTTTCTTCTCCAGGGCCTTCTTTGCTCCTGAGAGCAACTATTCTATTGGGGACAGGGAGTTATTGGCCATCAGAATGGCACTTGAGGAATAGCGTTACCTTCTAGAGGGAGCATCTCATCCTGTGGTGATCTACACCGACCACAAAATTCTGACCTATTTGCAGTCTGCAGAAAGACTGAATCCCTGTCAAGCCAGATGGTCCTTATTCTTTGGCCGTTTTGATTTTGTTCTTCATTTCCGTGCCGCAGAGAAGAATATCAAAGCAGATGCTCTCTCGAGGTCCTTTAATGCTACTGATCGGGAGGAGGAGCCTCAACACATCATTGATCCCGCAAAAATTGCTGTTTGTCCTGTCAAGTTGTCTGAGATTCTGCCCGGAAATACTTTTGTTGCTCAGAACCTCTAGTCTGGGGTCATTCCTCAAAAATTGCAGGTCATGCCGGACTATGAAAGACTTTCAAATTCATTGCTCAATGGTACTGGTGGCCATCCATGCGGCAAGACATCCAAGAGTTTGTGTCACACCTGTGACAGGTGTTAGAATGTCTGAAAGACTGACTGCACATGAGTTATCTGACATCCTCTTTTAGTTTCACTTTGTCTGTGGGTTGCTGGTATGTCCACACCTTCTGTTCAGGTGTGGATCATGTGACCTTTACCTCTCCCTATTTAGTCTGACTCTACCCATCACTCCTTGCTCTGGATAGCTTCATTTGGTTTTGGAAGAGCTGGAGTGTGGTTCTTGTTGAAGTCCTGTTCATCCATCATCCTCAGAAGTTGTGTTCTGCTTGTTGTGTTTTGTATTCCCCCTTTCCTGGTTGTTTACTAGGCCTCAGCAAGACGCTGGTTCCTTCACCGGGAAAGGAACGGGTTGTCTCTGCCCTGTCATTACCTTTAGGGCATCCGAGGGTCACCAGGGTTTTCTAGGTTCCTGTGTATGGACATCTCTACCATCGAGAGGTGCCCATATGGATAGGAGTTAGGGCCAGGAGCAGTGTTTTATAGGTGGTGACCCTTTTCCTTCCCTAGCGGTGAGGCCTAGTGTCTTTCATCTTCCTTTTTGTTGTCTTTTGGTGTTCTCCCCTACTACATCCGTGACAGTTTGTCGCTGCATGTCCATCATGTGCGCAGTATAAAACCTCCAAGCAACGTCTAGCGGGTCTCTTACTTCCTGTTCCTGAGGCTTCTTGGCAACAGATAGTCATGGATTTTATTAATGATCTACCCTTGTCAATTTTTTGCTGTTTACGGTCAACATCCTAACATCCCACTCCCGGTGTCTTCTACTTCTGCTACCCCTGCAGCAGATGCAACTTTAACAGAGTTCTCTAAAATCTGGGAGGCGACCAGGGCAGCTCTGAAAGAGGCTTCCGTGCGCATGAAGGAGGCTGCTGATAAAAGACGTAGAGACTCTCCTAAGTTCCATCCTAGTGATAAAGTGTGGCTTACCTCCAAATACATTAGGCTTAAAATGCCCTCTTGCAAATTGGGTCCAAGCTTCATTGGTCCATTTGAGATCCTCAAGTAAATTAATGATGTTTCCTACAAGCTTAAGCTGCCAGCCTCTCTTCGGGTATCGAATTCCTTCCACGTCTCCCTGCTGAAACCTGTCATCCTGAATAGTTTTGTAAAAAACCTGTCTCTGCTCCTGTTGCGGTCAGTGATGAAAACATCTATGAGGTAAAAGCTATTCTGGGGTTGAGGAAGAGTAGAGATAAAACTCAGTTTCTTGCGGATTTAGAGAGGTTTGGTCCTGAGGAAAGATCTTGGGAACCTAGAGAAAACATTAATGCCCCTCCCTTTCTGAAAAAATTCTTGTCCAGAATCAGGCCTGAGGAGAGGGGGCGTAAGGCTCCCTCTTTCCCTGCTGCTGTGCTGACAAGCGCGGGCAGCAGATAGCTTAACTATGGTATCTGTGTTCCATGCCAGAGTTTCCTTCCAGCTGGAGACTTGTACTAGTGTTTGAACTTGCATGGGTGTGTCTCTCTCCACCTATGAAGCAGCACATACTGTACTGTACGCCCTCTGTCTCACCAGCCTATGGCTGGAATGCAGCAGGTATTTAAAGGCGCTTCCTACCACTGGAAGATGCCTGAGCAACCTCATGATTTTAGCTTGTCTATCTCCAAGTGCTAAGGTGTCTCTCTTGTCTGCTTTGCTGTTTACTGGACCTTGCTTATTGAACTCCTGGACTTTGCCTGTTTGCCGCCTGCCTCTGATCTCAGACTTTGTTTATGAACTTTACCTGTTTCCCGCCTGACCTCAGATCTCGTATCTCGTTTATGGACTTTGCTTGTTTACCGCCGGCCTCTGACCTCAGACTTCGCTTACTGACTTGATTGATTGCCGCCTGTCCTGACCCAGAACCTCCTGGCCACGCAAGTCCCCTCGGTACTACTAAACATAGCTTTTTGTGTGCGGTTGGTACTGGGACAGATATGAACAGGAGATGCTAAAAATACTGAGTGACCACACCACATATAAAACACTGAAAGGAAATCCTGTAATTGAAAATAAAAGGGAACTGAAAAAGCTCCTAGATAGAGGGTTGAAACAAGAAATCCTAGATAAGAGAGAATATAATTATTTAAATAATACACATCCCAACACACCAGTTATCTATTTTTTTACTGAAAATACATAAGGATTCTGAAAACCCCCCCTGGGAGACCAATTGTCTCCGGAATGGGATACTGTTGTCTCCCATTATTTGTACAATGCCCATACCTATATTGTTGAAAATTGTCCCTGTGTCGTGGGGTAACTATGATGATAGTTGTATTCTTCCATCTCTTTAAATGGGTGTATCCTTGTTTATATATCTTCTATTCTACTACAGAAATTAGTGAGTTTGCATTTCATTTTAGCAATAATGAATCTCATTGCATTCAGTCCACATGAATTTACAAATTTTTCCCAGTTACTTAGTTCCTCCTTGTCATTAGAGTTTAAAGTGAGTTGCCACCTCAAGCCTTCTGGGATTTTCTAATCTCTTTAGCCATCAGGTGTTCCAACTCCTCAAAAATACCATCAATGTGGTTAGTCTGTTGAACATCTTTACTTATATTAAAACTTCTTCCACATTAAGGTGCATATTTTCCCTAAAATCAAATATATCCATCTTAGTATGTATTTAGAAACCAACACGCTTGGACCTATACACACAACTACTAAACAGAGCGTTTTGGTGCGGTTCCTAAAATTAATCAAAAGCTGCAGTCCCAGAATCAGGGAGTAGGTCCGTTCTCCCTATAATAATAGCACATAAAAATGAAGTTTGGGTCCGTGCTGAAGGTGCTTTAAGTAGAGGTCAGTTCACACATAAATCCCTTTTCCAGAGCATTTTTCCTCAGTCTCCGGTTTCAGCCCCCGTGTTTTAAAAAATATACAGAAACTGTTAAAATGCAAATAGTGTATTGAGAACCAATCCCAGATTACCTGGGGGTTGGGATATAGGTGTGAACATGTGATTAGTGTGACGGAGTAATAAATACCACCCCAATGAAAGCAAAAAATGTGACGCCCCAGACGAAGCAGGTAGGGAAACTCGGGTCGGGCAGGAATACAATTTTTTATGTGCGATGTTAAAAGAACAGAGTTTGTAAGTATAGTAAAACACAGAGAATCCTTTTACTTGCGGGTCTGCACTATGTTTTTTTTCCTTTTGAAGGGATAACAACTGTTTCTGCTGCCGGTTGATTCAGACATCGAGGGGGCTGAAACCAGAGACTGAGGAAAATTGCTCTGGAAAAGGGATTATGTGTGAACTGACCTCTACTTAAAGCACCTTCAGCGCGGACTCGAACTTCATTTTTCAGTCCCCTTGGTGCTTTCACCAAGCACCGTTACTCACCTGCCACTGACTCAGGGACTGCTCTGGAGTAGCCCCTGGCAACTACCCTAACGGCCCAAGCCTATCCTTACCATCCGAGGCTCTAGTAAAGACCAGGTAGTGGCTTACTTACGTCCCTCCAGAGTATACCCATCAGTGGCGCAGTGGGTCTACACCCGCTTGCATAACAACAGCACAAACCGATAAAGGAGATGTCAGTCAAGCACTGGAGCAGACGGAAGATGGTGATGGTATACAGATTGAGAGCAGATGAATAACTGTGAACAAAATATAGATGACACTGACAGAAACTGACCCTAATCAGCAATACTACTACAGCAAGACAACAAGAAGAACCTAGGACCCAGAAACGAGTCAAAAATCAAACTCCGTAAACAGACAATTAAAGGGTACCTAAACCTTTAAAAAAAAGGGGCATAAGCTCCAGTCTGAACGCTCCTCACTGAACGCATTGCATCTCCAACTTAATTAACCAAGCTGAGGAAGTGGATCAATTTGACCTAGAGTTGAAGTTTAAGCCAATTGCAAAGCAAGCACCCTAAACAATGCCAGTAAATAGGAAACAATATGGAAATCCTTGCTGTTCATAACAAAAACAATGAATGACCAAAGAAAGATAAATGTAACCTATAATGGTAGATAAATGTTTTTTGTGTGATCCACAATACCGCCGGCAGCTGATCTCTACCATGGATGACCTCTTGACGAGAACTTTGCATGTTCTTGTAGCAGGCACTGATAGCATCTCCTAGCTTCCTAACTATGGTGGGTTTGGAGATTTATTCCTCATTTGTTTTGTGCCACGTCAGCACAGATCATCTGTCTTTCAGAAATACTCAATTGGGCATAGATAGATTTGCCACCCCGCATAGTGTCTGCAAACATCTTTCCTCTTCTGAAGTACATTTGGCGCAGAAGCCTGAAAAAACTGATTGATTGATTTTTTGACTGATTGATTTTAGAAAAAAATGGACATTCGGGCCTGAATAAAAAGTTATCAATCCTTCCTTGAGGATGCAGTAGTATTGAGAAGTCTTCTTGCTGTTCAAGGCCGGTAGCTCAGTGATAAATTTGGCTTCCCAGAAATGCCACCTTTTCCGATACGAATATCGGTCTGTCTCCTGTAAAGGCTCAAAGAAATGTTGGCATAACCTTTATAAGAACCAGAGACAAATCCCATTTTGGAAAAGGGTTGACTCTAGGTGAACACAGTTTTCGAAAGTCACTGTTAAACGTTTTTTTAAAAAACTTACCTAGGAAGGCCAAAAGAACGGAGACCTGGAGTCTGATTGTACTGGGACTCTAAGTCTCTTCTCAAATCCATTTTTGCAGGTATTGGATGGTATCTCTGAAAAATGGTTCAGCCACCAGTATTCTTATTTGTACGCACTATCTCTTGAAGTGGACGCTATAAAGTCTTGTACTTTATGTGTTGCTTTTCCTCCAGCAGCCAGGTGGGTGGAAACTGAGTCATCCTCAGAAGCATCCACCAAGGGCTCTCCTCTGCTAGAATGGTATGATGACTATTACAAATGCTCCGACTTGTCTGACCTTTGATAAGAGTTTTGAGACCTTCTGCATAGGATTAAACACAAACCAGAAATTTTATGGTATGGACAAGGTGTTTAGTAAGCATGGTTTGTTGTGTCAATAGATCGAGCAAAATTTCACAACCTTGGCATTGGCTTTGATCACTAGCAGGTTGATCTTGGTCACCTTGCTTTACCAGTCGAGCAAACACTTTTGGATTAATTGTCCTCTTGCTTGGAATCATCTGGTAACTTCTGAGACAATCTGCCCATACCTTTAGTTCGCTAATGTGGACCACTGACATATTTTCAATGCATTCCTCCACTCAGGTCAAGACCCTCACTTTCTTAATGTAAGTAAGTCACCATAGTGGCATTGTCTGACTGGACTCTTACAGCTGTGGTCAACAGCAACTGTTGAAAGTGGGGAAGAGCTATAGAAACCACTATCTGTCCCTGGCATTGGAGGATAATGCCTTCTCATTGGAAGTTCAGAGACCTTGATTTTTAGGTCCAGAGACAAGGGGACCCTTCTGATGGATGCACTGGTAGTAAAAACTACTTACTGCAGGAGTCATGAGTTGTGCCTCTGCCATGTTTGAAATTTATCTGTAAAAAGTAAGTTTCAATTCTGTTGATGCAACAATTCAGATTGATGGTCTGCTCCAGGGAGTTCTTTGACTGGTTCAAGCTACTAATCAGTTTTGTCTGAAGGGGCCTAAAATACCACTAGTCTACAGGATGTCTTATTGTTGCAGACATTAGGCCAAATAATGGAAAGACTTGGCTCATGGAAACAGGACTAGGTTCCCACTGACTCTGAATCTGAGAGGTCATGGAAGACACAAGTTTCTTGAGTTTTCTTGCAACTTAATGCAAGAAAACTCCCCTTCAGATCTAAGTAGACCACCATATTGACGTCTAGCTCTGAGAAGTCCTGGGAGCTGTAGAGAATATTGAAATTGTTGGATATTCATACCCCAGCTGATGGCTAGCTTTAAAAAATTTCTGTGGGCCTAGACTAGTGAAACATGCAAATAAACATCCTTAAGATCCAGACTTAACATAGTATCATTTCTTTCTTTCAGGGACAAAAAATTGATTATCTTCATTCTGAACCATTCTTCTAAAAATGTATTGATCATGAGATGATGGCCCTGAGCCCCCATCTTGTTTGGGTATTAGGAGTATATGCCTATACTCCACTGTTACTCTGGAACCCCCTTTAAAAATTCTTTAAAGAGAACTCATTGAAGGCTTAAAGTATGGAGAGTTTTCTTGCAGTATGCATAAGCAAAGTGGTAGAAACAAAGTTGTTTCTTGAAGGACAACAATAAAGGATTATGTAACCATGTTTTACCAGACTTGTAAGTCATGGATCGTGAACTAAGGGTCCATTCACACGTCCGTGGAATGGGTCCGCTTCCGTTCCACAATATCCGGAACGGGTGCGGACCCATTCATTCTCAATGGGGCAGGAATAGATGCGGAGAGCACCCTATGTGCTCTCCGCATTTCCGAGCTCAGCCCCGATCTTCCGGTCCGCAGCTCTGGAAAAAAAATTGAACATGTCCTATTCTTTTCCGCAATTGTGGACAAGAATAAGCAGTTCTGTGCGGGTGCCGGCCGGGTGTATTGCAGATCCGCAAGACACTACGGACGTGTGAATGAACCCTAAGTGGAGAGGGGAAGAAAGAGGCTTATTTTCTCTCATAAGATATATTGCAAAGTTTCTTATATTCACCTTTACTATTGATGCAAATTTTGCTGAATGGTTTGTGACCAATTAAGCTTCTCTTTCATAGTGTAACATTCACCTGATTGGATCTTGATCTGTTCTTGTTGCACCCAAGGTCCACTCCTTTCTGGGGCCAGCCCCTCCCTCTCTGCTTTAATTGACAGGGCCAGGCAGTGGAAAAGCAGCCATGAAGGTCACTGGAGACAGGTTCGCTTTAAAGACAGAGGGGATCATTTATCAAACCAAATACGTTAGGTTTTTGGTCTAAAAACGTTCGCCAATGCAATGTTTATGTGACACAAAAACAATCTCAAATGATAAATGACTAGTGATGAGCGAGCACCAAAGTGTTTGGGTGTTCAGGTACTCGCTCCGAACATATAGGGATATTCATGCGCTCGGCCGAGCACCCAAGTATAATGGAAGTCATTGGGAGACAACCAGGCACCCTTTACTCGGATGAGGGGAGGGTGCCTGGTTCATAGGAAAAGGTCTGAAAGTGATGGAAACACCTTGGAAATCAATCAGGAACAGCAGGGGGACAATGTCTGGATGCATCTTGGACTCCAATGTCGCTGCTGGGAACCATGTTGTACGCCACTTTTGCAGACCGACAAAAAAACCGCCCAAAACCCCGCCCGCCCCCCCAAAAAAAAAAATCTTTTTAGAGGAAAAATTGTTAAAAGTATTTAAATGTGTCCCAAATACAAATAATTCTCTGCTGGAATACTGTATATACGGTTGCGGCTGCTGGAGTACTGAATATAACGGTTGTGGATTGAACGCACACACAGATGTGGCACAAATTAGGTTAATTTCCCAAGAAAAAATAATATTCTCTGGCGCGGTGTATATCTCACTAGCAGGCACACTCTAGCGAATAAGCCCCTTTTTATAATGTCTGCTAAACACGCTGCTTTCTGATGGCGTACTGTAGATCTCACTAATATCAAATCTTTCTGTCTTTTAAAAGCTTTTGGGTACTTAAAAAAGCCATTTTCCAGCCCTGCACTATCTGTCCCTTCCTGAAGACGCCTGACCCTGATACTGCTGAATTTAACCCCTGGTAAAAATAAATAAAAAATGGTGCTGCACTGCTGTCAAACACACACTGTAGTCCTTAAGAGGACTGCTTGGTCTTTCAATCGTTTTTTTGGAGTTAAATCTGTGAATTTCCAGCAAACCGCTATCTGTCCCTGCCTACTGTCTGCTCTCCCTGACGCTGAATGATCCGAGCGCGGGACGTCAGCTCCTATATAAACTGGTATCACGTGTTCCGGCCAGCCAATCAGTGTAAGGCTAATAGCTAACATGGCTATGGCATTACACTGGAGGGAATTACTTACCTGAACGTTGATTGGCTGCTTAGGAGGCACCAAATGTGCGGGGAGGAGACTCAAGCAATGCGACGAGCACACGTGGTATTCGGCCGAGTACCGCCACATGTCAAGCACAGCGATGCTCGAGCCGAATCGGTACTTTGTCGAGCATGCTCGCTCATCACTATAAATGACCCCTAGAATATTTCTGTAGAAAACTAATAAATGGGCTAACTAGCCCAGAACAAAATGGTGCCCAACAAGCTATTGCAAGGTTTGTGTTTGTGCTACCACCTGGGGCATGCCATACTGGCACCAAACAAAACGGTTGCCAGATACAAGAGCAGTGCATGTGCCAGAAAACCAGCACATGTGCAGATACAGAAAGCAACAGGGTATGCTTAGAAATTGGCCTTCGTAAGACCTGCTACCCATATCACTACCCTTATGTATGTATATGCCGCTTTGCAAAGCATTTAGGAAAGAGCCATTTATGCATAGTTTTTTACATATTAACAACCCCTACTTGTGTGTGTGCATGTAATAGTGGTTTAATCTTGATTATCTTTTCAGTTATTTGTCTAGTGGGACTGGGCCTTGTGGTCTTCTTCTTCAGTTTCCTCCTGTCGATTTTCCGCTCAAAGTACCACGGTTATCCATACAGGTATGTTCTGGTGTCCACTTTAACTTAAAAGTTTTTACATACAGTACATTGTCAGGAATACAGGATATTGTTTTACTGTACTTTTTGTGGAATTTTTTTTACCTGTTATTTGTTTTATATACATTAATCATCCACATCAATATGACCACTAACCGGTGAAGTGAATACCATTGATTATCTTGTTGCAATGGCTCCAGTCAAGGGTGTGACATATTCGGGCACAAGTGAACAGTCCGTTCTTGAAGTTGATGTGTTTAAAGCAGGAAAAATGGGCAAACATTGATATTTGAGTTACAACTGGGTCAGAACATCTCCAAAATGATAGATCTTGTGGGTTACTTCTGGTATGTACTATGTGTTAGTGGAATTTCCACATTAGACTTCTCTGGCAACCAAAAAGATACGGTAACTTATGAGTCGGCGTGCTTATCTTTTTGCGTAGAGGGCTCCCATTAGCTTAAATGTAGAGTGACAGCATATGCCCATTTTCATCAAGCCCAGGACTGGGTATCCCAGTTGGTGATCTCAACAGTTTTACCCTTACATTCAGACTTTTATCTAGTTGACAAGCCATAAAAATATTTGGCAGGAAAACCTTTTTAATTGCTTCAACAGGTGAATTTAGAAATTAGCATTACATTAGTAGAATTTTGCATTAGTAGAAATTTGCATTACATGGGCTACGTTCACATATGTGTGGTGAACTCTAGTAGACTGTTCCGGCAAAGGAACAGACTGATGGAGTTCATTGTATTCGGCATAGCTGGGTAGGGGCCGCTCTCTGCTGGATCCCCATTGACTACTATAGGATCCGTCCGCTTTCTAGTATAAATGCTGGGTTTTCGGCCAGACAAAAAGTTCTGCGTGCACGAGTTCGCAACGGACCAATTTTTCACATGTTGGATATGACAGGACATTGCCGGCAGTATTAACGTGGTTCCTGGGTCTTTATGACTATTGCATGTAACATATTTACTCTAGCATCATGGCACCCTGCAAAGGACAGATGTACTTGGCCTGTAAATGGTGATGCTCAAAAGTACACCAGGTGCCTAAAATGCAGACTACATGTGATAGATTGTGAAGTGATAACCCGCACCACTGATCCCATAAATTCATTATAAAATAAAGGTATACAGTGACTGACTGGTCTTCATCCATATTTCATGGAGATATGTTCCTGTATATAATGAAGACCCTAACCCCATTCTCATAAATTTGACAAAAATTTACTTTTCCCTTTTGTTTTTTAATCACCATATTTAGTTAATACTTTTAGAAAGCCAATTGCTTCTGTGATAGATTTTTTTTCACATGAATGCATTATCTTTCTGAATTCTCATATTATACAGTAGTTTTCTAATTACAAGGATAAATAATCAAATTTCATTGGGTCTGCGATTTGGTGAGCAGACCACCAGTGTCACATCAAGAGCTGGAGCATAGTGGAATTGTGATTTTCTGCTATAGCAGATGAAAACAACACATTATTTTTCTCAAATGAACTGTGTGCATTCATTTGAAAAGGCATTAAACGGAACAGAACATTTCTAAAATTCTGAAATATGTGAGTGCAGGAATGCCTTGCAAGGCTAACGACTGTAATTTGCATTTACACGTGTCAGAGTACACAAGTGCCATGCATAATTAACTTTATATTCAGGTTTACAGGTTTAAAAGGCCTATGGATAATTATTCTGATGGTTTTACATGTAATTTAGAGATGTGGAAATTGGTTCTTTGATGTTATGCTATCTTCAATTACTCTAAGCCTTGCTGTCACCTCTGAGGCTTATTCACAAAGGCAACAATGTCATACTGATCTTATTGAAATTAATCGTTCTGACGTTTGTTCTACAAAATACACACACCTCACAAAGGAATGAATTTGTTATATTTTACTTTTATTTCTCTACACTGTGCATATCTTCAGATTTCCAGGCTCTGTGGTCCTATTCTAGCTGTCTAATTAATTGTATAGTTCAGGCATGGCCAACCTGCTGTTGTAAAACTACAACTCCCATCATGCCCTGCTGTAGGCTGGTAGCTGTAGGTAGTCTGGGCATGCTGGGAGTTGAAGTTTTGCAACAGCTGGAGAGCCTCAGGTTGGTCATCCCCAGTATAGTTCATCGCTGGTTAGATTGGATTGGATTTAGTGTAGTCCTTCAGAACCTTGAATACTAACGTACAGCATGAAGATGGGTAAGATCCAAGATGTTAATCTTGGGGGAGTGGGTTCCAACTCAGATCCACCCAGTAAGTCCAGCCTGTAAGAAAAGTCAGTGCCCTGGACTCTTTTTGCAAGTTGGATGTCCAGCAGTAAGAGTCAATATTGAAAAAAATGGATATGTGGACATCACAACAGGGTTGTGCCAGGATCTAAAGAGGTTTTCCAGGCTCCTGATATTAAAGACCTATCCTCAGGATGTATTTCATTTCATATTACTTGAAGGTACTGGTCTAACTTAGCTTTTTGCTGTGCTGTACATAAGGTAAACTAACAATAGTGCTATAAATACAAATGCTGTATGGTTAATAGTAAAGGGCCCTTTACCCGTCCTGAGAATCGCACAGATTATCACTAACGAGCGCTCATAGTAATGCTCGTTAGTGATGATAAAGCTGATTACCCAATGAATGAGCAAAACACTTGTTCATCGGGTAATTGAATCGCTTGTGCGCACGCAAAAATTATAATTTCCCGGTGGGAGAACGTGTGGTGTAAACACGATCTCCTGCCGGAAAACAACGAGACAGATTGGGAAAGAGCGATGGCATTTTTAATTTTTTTTGCAATGGAACTCTATGGTGCCATCTGTCGGAATATAAACTACAGATTGTCGTGGTAATGAAAAGCAGAAAGTGCTCAACCCCATATGCAGTGGCGCATCTATACCGGGGGGGGCAGATCCTGCACTTGTGGTCCGCTGCTAATGGCAATCCCCAGCAAAAATGCAATCAATGGAGGATGCCCGAAGCGGACCACAAGTACCACAATAGACATCCTACAGAGGATAGCAAATGTGTGGATGTGATAAACAATCAAACAAAATAAAAATAACTTTTACTAAGACAGGTGGATTCTGCGGTCTTACTAAACCCTCATACTGATGTAAAATTAGATTAGCCAACATATCCTACTGTGGAGGACATGTCTGAGACCGAGCACCGCGCCAAGGTTTCTCAAGTAGCTCGGGACCTAACGCTAAACCTACTTGTGCCGTATGGGCAATACCAGGAGCCAGTGGGCAAATTACAGGCGCACAAGGTCCGACTCACAACAAACTCCCAGTTACCTCCAGCATGTGACCAGCATACAATGGGAGGAGGGAGAGAGCTCTGAGCCCCACCCAAGACTGGCTGATATAGCCCGGGCCTCACATGTGCACCAGAATGCTGTCTGTGGATGGAAATAAAGGCACATTCAGACTAGGAGTTTCTACACCTCCAAAAAATTCAATATACAAACTACAAATTGGCGTGGTAATGAAAAGCAGAAAGTGCTCAACCCCATATGCAGTGGCGCATCTATACCAGGGGGCAGATCCTGCACTTGTGGTCCGCTGCTAATGGCAATTCCCAGCAAAAATGCATAAAATGGAGGATCCCCGCAGCGTACCACAATAGACATCCTACACAGGATAGCAAATGTGTATCCAGTCTTCGATGGGGCTCAGAGCTCTCTCCCACTGTAAGCATGGCTGCATGCTGGAGGTAACTGGGAGTTTGCTGTGAGTCAGACCTTGCGTGCCTGTAATTTGCCCACTGGCTCCTGGTATTGCCCATATGGCACAGATAGGTTTAGCGTTAGGTCCCGAGCTACTTGAGAAACTTTGCCGCGGTGCTCGGGCTCAGACATGTCCTCCAAGTAGGATATGTTGGCTAATCTCTCAATTTTACATCAGTATTAGGGTTTAGTAAGATCACAGAGCGCAGCTGTCTTTGTAAAAGTTATTGTTATTTTGTTTGATTGTTTATCACATCCACACAATTGCTATCCTGTGTAGGATGTCTATTGTGGTACTTGTGCCAGGTCATTTGTGGCACCCTTTAGCAGAGACAGCTGATACTACGTGTGTGAATTTATAGGTTTTACAACCCGAAGTGTTAATTTCCATGGATTAATACTTAAAGGGGTTGTCCATCTTCATTTATTTTAATGTGTCCACAGCCAGCTGTACCTGTGGAGAAATCCATACTCGCTTCCTCCTTTTACGGCCCCCTGGCTTTTTTCACTGATCTTTCTATCCCTGTCTTTAAACTTCCATGTGCATGGGGGCTCCTGCACCACTGCAGCCAGTGACTGGCTCCAGCAGTGATGTGTCCCCAAGCGACTTGTCACTGCAGAGCCACATGCCACTTGGGACATGTCACCATTGAGACCGGTTAACCGTTCCACTGGCACACTAGACCCTGTCCACATAGAAGTTGACATACGGGGACTGAAAAACCAGTGAAGGAAGGCAAAATGCAGCAGTGGTAAAATGTTATATTCTTAAAAATGTGTTTAGTTGTTCCATATTTTTATACCGATAAAATTATTGATGTTAATGTTATTATAAAGTAGGCTAATAAGTATGATGTAATTAATAACATTAATAATACCAGCGCATTCACGCCTAATGAATTCTGTTTTCTTTTTTCAGTTTTTTAATTAAATGAAATATACCAGCTTTCCCAAGATGTCACCGTTTATGCTGAAGACAAAGCATTTCTGCTGGAACAAATGGCATATATATTAATTATTCTTGCGCCGCTTGCTGTTTGTTTGCTTTATGTTTTAGTCCGGTGGTGTATTAATTTGTGAGTGAATTTTTATTGTTAATGAAAATGTAATTAGAGTTTTTCATGGAACCATAGAATACACTGATCTTTGTAAATATGCATTTCCAGTAGCAAAACTCTCCAAACTAAATGTAGAAGGTTTACAGCATAGAGGATCCTTCACATGCAGTTTTGTTCCGGAAGTTGTTTTTTTTCTCCAAAAGAAAAAAAGCCAGACCTGATCAGCGTTTTGTAGTGTCTTTTAGATGTTTTTGTCTGTATCAGGTCTTATAGCACCTGAATTTTTATTTTATTTTTTCATTTTGGCATGCCTGGAATTTTTTTTTTTTTTAGATTAAAGTTTGTGTCCCCCTCTGATGTCACTTTCTCTGTAGTGTTGAACGGGGGAAAAAAAGAATTGGTAAAAAAGCAAAAAAAACACTAACACACATTGTGCATTCATTTTTTTAAAGCAGCAAACAAAACCATATAGGTGTATGGGAGAAAAACGCCCGACCAGAGCATGCTGTGATTTGAAAGAAATGCCATTGGCCCTAAAGACGCAACTCAAGGGTGAAGAAACAACACATAGCTTTTTGTCCTGCATTTATCATATTTAGACTATAAGATGCCTTTTTTTTGGCTGGAAAAAATCTTGCTAAAAAGTGCCTGTGTCTTATAGTCCACAGTCACGGGAGCCCATCAGTGTCAGACTAACCACTTCCCCCCCGACCTCTTCTTTAATGATCCGGCAGAGCAGTTCATGTAACGCTGTGTCCGATCATTGAATTTGCTTCTTATAGCACCCTCTTCCTTGACTGTAAGGACTGTCCAGCGCACCCTCTTAGAGCAGAGCAGCCAAGTTGCTTTCTCCGATTAACCTCGTCTTCCTCATAGCCATTAGTCCTCTTGATCTGACAGACAGGAACACTTTCACTTGATTTCTGCCCCCCTCACAGATAACGGGGATATATTGTAACTGTGTGCAGTGTATTCTGATGGACACTGCTGACCACTGAGCCGTAGCTCGAGCTGTTACTGCTTTCCCTACAGGGGGTCCCTTACTGGTGTGAGAGGAGGGGGCAGCTTGTGAAGGACCCAAGATCAAAGAACATGCCCACTGCTGGTTGCAAAGCTGATGTTCCCACATGTGGTTTATATCCAGAAATACAGTGACAGCCATTTAACCATAGAAAATAAAGCAATTGTGACCAGCGTCTTCTCGTTTTTTGCAGGTTTAATTCGATCAACACATCAAACAAGGCAACATTTCGGCTTATACCAAGCCTTTCTCAAGCCATAATATACATCACACATTGTGAGTTTAAATACATACAGAATAAGGGGTTGTAACAATTCTTTCTGTTAGGATAGACGTAATGTACGTGATACAAGGTCATGTGCAGTGGATTAATGGAGACGCTGAGGAGACATACGGCAGTGGCCATCTTGCAGCTCACACGCTTACGAATATTCCGGAGGGAACATGTAAGAGGCTGTTCTTTGTATGGAGGGATTTACAATCCACATTATGCAAATGCGTATGATTGATTTTTAATATGACACTACTTATATGCAAATGACTGGTGAAAGAATTGTTACAACCCCTTATTCTGTATGTATTTAAACTCACAATGTGTGATGTATATTATGGCTTGAGAAAGGCTTGGTAGAAGTCTAAACGCTGCCTTGTCTGATGTGTTACTCAAAATAAACTTGCAAAAAAGAGAGGATGCTGGTCACAATTGCTTTATTTTCTATAGTTTGTAGCGGAAAGGAGCCTGACCGCTGGTGACCGTGGATCGCTTCTATAAAGTGGGAAGTTGGTGCTGTCTTCAAACAGATTGCTTTGGAGCCATTTAACCCCATGGAATCTTTTAGTAAAAGAGATACCGAACCTCCTGTTCCATTTTAGGGTGACAGTCAGGGCTTCCATCAGCTCTATAAAATTGTGCGATACTTGTACACACCTGTTAATTAAATGTAATTAAAGGTCTTGCTGATCTGGTTAATAAGAGGTACAGACCACAGTTACAGAGGTTATAAAAGCTAAACGTTTCCATTGCTTTTGAGTACAGGAGAACCACAGCATGCAGCACCATTCTTACCATTATGTTAGCCTAAAAAATAAGACCTCTGATGCAGTGCCTACCACAAACATGCAGGTAAAGACAATATAATCGTTACTGACAATACTGAAAACTGGCACAATAGAAGAGCTGATAAAATAAAATAAAAAAAAACTTTATACTAGGATACAACACTACCTGGAAAACCACCACCTAAATCATACAACGTGTGTGAAAACCCTCATGTAAAGGGCATTGTAATCACAAGATGGTAATTGACCCCCTTTATGACCAGACAATACTTAATTTTAGTACATGTGGCTTTTAAAAACAACTTTTTTTTGTTTGGTTATTTAAATCATTTTTTGTCTTTTTTTCCTCTGATACACAGGCAGTGATAGCTAGTTTGCCGTGTTCGCCCGCGAACACATGCGGGCTGCCATCTTAAATCACAAGTCCGGCGATGCACAGGTAAGTCCTTCATCGGGCTGTTCTCAGAACTGCCTGCTCCCGGTGACCACATTTGTTTCAGACCGGCTCCCGGCAAAGGCACAGGTAAGGACTTACCTGTGCATCGCCGGACTTATGATTTAAGATGGCAGCCCGCATGTGTTCGCGGGCGAACACGGCGAATTAGCCATCACTGTACACAGGCTTTATATTTATGCCATTTTTGTGGTTTTTTTTATACCCAGGAAAACGTAGGAAATTTTTGTAGCTCAAAGTACACCTTAAAATATATATTTAAATTGTGTCCCCTAATTGCCATGACGTCCAGAGTCTCTATGATGACACTTTGCTTTAATTGGCTTGTCTCTTCACAGAGCAGTCTACAAGACTAGGCTAGGTTCACATCTATAGTGGAGGTTCCTGCAGAAACCTTCATCGCAGAGATGAACAGAAAAAAATGACAAAACACCACTGCATGCGTTGTATTTTGTCCAGCCAAAATGCCGGTTATCCATGCCAGAAACCCAATGGACTCCTTTTATATGGGATTGTCGGACGGTGGCCAGCATATGCTGGATTCAGCAAATCTGGTTTTCTGTACCTAAGACGGAAAAGAAAAATAGAATTTCACCATAGATGTGAACCATGGCTGTTGTGTGTGGTAACTGCAGACCAGTCCGATTTACTTTACTGGGGCTGCGCAGCAATACCAGACCCAACCCTTGGACAACGTGTGGTCCTGTTTCAAGAAAACGCTGCCTTGTTTTTCTAATCCAAGCTACCGTGGATCCAAGCTACCGTGGATCCAAGCTAAGTGGGTCCAACACCTGTGAAAATTAATTTGCTGGGGGAAGTTGCAGTCAACTGATCATTTTCCCTGCAGTGACCAGTGGGGTCAGCCTCGGATTTTTGCCACCGTTTCCACCGTGGATTGTTCAGAATACATTGTGTGATTATACACTATATGTTAATGGTTTACAGCACTGTCTATTTTAAATATTTCTTTGTTACACTATTTGTTAATCTTATGTTATCCAGTGTATAATAGAAGATTAGGAACAATAATCTCATGTTTCCAGGTGATTTTTATTATGTATATTTCATTATTTATTACAGTTGGTTAATGGTAGATATGTCTACTGTTATGTCATGTTATGATATTAAAAATACGTATTGCATTTTGTGTTTGCAGTTGCATTATGTAACTTTAACATTATTTTGGGGAAAATGGGATTTAGAGTATAAGACAAATGGCTATTGACCTTAAAGGTTTTTCCAGGACTTATTTATTGATGATCATATTGGCAGGAGTCTGACTTCCAGAACACTCTCCACACCTATTCCAGTGAATATTATCTGCCCACTGTTTTGGTGCAATGCACTCTCTAGTCAGAAACCGTTCTTTAGAAATTGTGAGATAGAAGATGTAGACAGCGGCTGACTACTAATTGGTAATGAGGGGCAATAGGTGAAAGATGATATGACCTGGATACATTTATTGGGTTGTTACAATACTGAGTTAAAGCAACACTAAACCCGAAAAATAAATGATAACTGTAAAATACAGATACAATTTAGCATTTTCCTTATTTAATCAGTTTTGGAGAAATCTTACAGGAAACATAGGAGTTACTTTCCTTGGACCCTTGGAATTTTGGGCTGAGAGGTACTGCACCCGAGCATCTTGCCTTGTAGAGAACCTTGCTCATCCATTTAATACATCAGAGTTACCGCAGGGGAGATGGACATGCTAGCTACCTCCGCTGGTGATCATGGCTGATCACAGGAAGTCCTATCAGCAGAGCCCCCCCCCCCCCCCCCCCAACCATCAACTCTGTACTTCGTAACCTGTCATAAGGAGTTATCCAAACTGGACAACAATTTCCACCACTTCTGTCACCCCTTTCTTTTTTTGAGTTGGGTAATGAATAAGCTAAAGGGGTTTTCAAGTTTTTGTATTGATGACCTATTCCCTGAACAGGCCATTAATATCAGAATGGCGGTCTGACACCTCAGTGATCTGAAATTGATAACCTATCCTGACAGTAGGCCATCAGTATAAAATACTAGAATATCCCTTTAAGTGGTGAATTTAGGCAGTATTTGGCTTATGAGCTCATCATACTGATTTCAATCTGGATGCGAAGATCAGTTGTACTGTATGTATACTTTCTCCTCAGCCCAGAATACTGCTGTAGCATGCTACAGTGCAAAATGATCTTCCTGATCTGCATCTCATAACTTCCAGTGTATACAAGATGATAAAACTTATCTGGTTAGCTGATTATTTTTGGAATCTTATTGCATGCCCATACATTTCTAATGGAACATTCACACATTCATGACATAAGCTAGAACAATCTCATATTTTGGGGTATCCTACTGATTTGACCCCTGCTCATTTAGTAGTATTGCTAGAAATGTTTTTTTTTTTTATCTCCTGTCGGCTCCTCTTGTGTTTTTTCCAAAGGCTGCATGAGTTGACCAAGAAACCTGTTTAAAGTCACTGCCACTTTGGTGTGATTGTCAGGCTCAGTGCCGATGACAGACTAGATATTAAAGGAGTTGTCGTCTGACCTGCATGGGGAAGCATACTTACTTTCAGCTCCGGCAGTGTCCCACCGCTAGTGGGCTCTGGTCCCGCTTGTCAACATCTGGTTTGACAGGAGTGATGTGTTGGGTGCATCCAATAACTGGCCGCAGCAGTGACGTGTCCTCATTCATCACGTCAATGGGTTATATGACGCAAGGGGGACCAAAGGAGCTGGATCCCAGGGGCAGGGAAGAAATAAGTGTGTTTTGCTGCACATGCCCGGTGACGTGTGTGGTGGGGTCTGGCCAAAAGGTCAAAGGCAGACCGTCCCTTTTAATGGCATATTCAGAAATATGCCGAGACAACTTTTTTTTAAGTTCAAAAAGTTACAGCTAGCAGTAGGTCAAATGCAACAAATATTACTTGTAATGTTCCAAACCCTGCTTTTTTCAGCATAAATATGGTGTGATAAATATGGAACAATCACCTTGCTTCTGAAAGTCTCTTTTTATACATCTGCACCACATATAAAAGATTATAAATGTGATAGTGGTATAAAGCTTAATATTAACAATGATGATAGAGCAGCAATTTTATGCTGCGGCTTACAAATGTCTCCATATTCCATGTCAGATTTAGAATCCTCTGCATTTCATTTCAGACTTCATAACAATGTCTTATTTCCTTCAGATAGTATCAGAAAAGCCGACACTATTTCTTCCCTTTTTTTAATACATGTTTTGCTAAATCGATAGTTTAATGGCTGAACCTGACAGTTGATAAAATTGCCTGGAAAATAAAAAATGTTCACGAAATACGTGTGATTGACACAAAAGGTGAGTAAGAAACTTGAGGTTTGCAGATGAAACCATCCAGACATCAGCTGTATGTTTTATGTTGCATTGTAAAGGGGAATATTAAATAAAAACATTCTGCAGTTTTTGATAAGAAAAGTACTGTTTCCGGTTCTACCATTAAGCTTGGTAATGGCACAGAAAATGAATGTTTGCCGTTGATGAAAAAGCTACCAATCCAGTGCTGGATACAGACTGCTAGACCGGTCAGAGCACCAGGGACTTTTATTTACGGTATTTATCGTATGGCATAGACACTAAAATAGCAACACATAAAAATGAAAAGCGCATCCATAGACCTATACACATGCATAAACTCAACACTTAGCAAAATAGGGTAACAATAATGAAGCAGAGTGAATATGTAGGTGTACAGGGTGGAACAGAGCAGGCTTTGTCCCTTTATAGACAAACATCCAATTTGTCTATATATTCAATCGCTTCAGCATCAGGAAATCTTCTGAGCTGTTATCATAGGATCTTGTCGGACATTCTGGTTATTTCCGCTATCACAGTGGAGATGGTTGTTTGCCCCATTTGTGTAGGAGGTATGCACACCTCCCATGCTCTGTTCTGATCCTGTTTAGCATGGACCAGGTTTTACGTGGCAGGTCGAAACCTTGTGGAGTTTGGGTAATGCATGGCATAGACATGTTGTTGTGATGCATGTTATCATTGGTGAGGTTGTACCCTTCCTCCATGATCATTTTTGCTGTTTTGGTAGGTGGTTTACGTGATCGGAGTCTGCCACAATTGGTTTCTTCTATGTCCATGTGTATCGGCAGGTTTCTGTTGTCCATTATCTTTTTATATTCTCTCTTTAGAGCATTTTTTCTCCGAAGGTGTGGAAGAGGGATATGGCTTAATGTTGGCAGCCAGTACGTGGGGGTTCATTTGATATCATGCTTATAGTGTTGTTCAGTTGGGTGTCTATTTTTTGTATATGTGGGCTGTTAAGCCATACTGGGGCGCAGTATTCAGCAGCAGAGAATACAAGCGCATAGTGGAGGCCGATTCTCCCCAGGTTGTTCCACACAGCTTTTGGATGATATTGTTTCTTGTTTTTAGCTTCTCAGCTGTTTTTGTTAGGTGTTCCTTGTACGACAGGGTTCTATTTAGGGTTACACCTAGGTGTTTAGGTGTTTGGTTGTGCTTTAGAGAGGTGTTTTCAAATTGTATATTAAGTTCTCTATTAGCTAATTTATTATTAAGGTGGAAACAGGTTACTTCCGTTTTAGTAGCATTTTGTTGGAGTCTCTATTTTTTAAAATATTTTCCCAGCACTTTTGGGTCGGCTGTTAGGATTTTTTCTGTAGTTTCCATTGATGTGCTTCTTGTTGCCAGTACCCAGTCGTTGGCGTATCCAAACAGCCTCTATCTAGTTTGAGGTATATCTGCGATGTACAGGCTAAGGCCTCATGCACACGAACGTATTTCCATCCCGTGTCTGTTCCGGTTTTTTTGCGGACAGTATACGGAACAATTCATTTCAATGGGTCCCCAAAAATATGGAAGGTACTCTGTGTGCATTCCATTTCCGTATGTCCTTATTTCCATTCCGCAAAAAAATAGAACATGTCCTATTATTGTCCGCATTACGGACAAGGATAGTACTGTTCTATTAGGGGCGAGATGTTCCGTTCCGCAAAATACGAAATGGATGTCATCCGTATTTTTTGCGGATCCGTTTTTTGTGGACCGCAAAATACATATGGTCGTGTGCATGAGGCCTAAAGAGTAGTGGTGCAAGCACTGAACCATGTGGTAGTCCGTCCTTTAGCTTCATTTTGGAGCTGGTGTTTGTACCCATGATTACTTGAAATGTGCGATCATTGAGCATGTTGTCTATTAGGTGGGATAGTTATTTGCAGGAGATTACACAGAGAAATTTAAGTATCATCCCCTCATCCCAGGGAAAGCTGGGCAGATAATAGGGCCCAATGAACTTGGCAGGCCTATGCTTATCTGTGTAGCCATTCTCTACACTTGTAAAGCTAAATGTGGGGCCATGCTGTGACGCTCTATGGTCCCACATTTCTGGTTCCTTGGACTGGAAATGTTGGAGACTCTGCAGCATTTCATCTCTGATTGATTTTTGATTTACACAGTCTTTTACTTGGGCCAAACAAGTAAAAAAAATTCCAAATTGAATAATTTTAGTACGAAGGTTTTTACGTGAGATTATTTTATTAATTGTACTTCAGATTTATTGACTATTAGAGACTTTGTTTTTTTTTATTTTTTCATGCATTTTTTCTTTTGTTTAGTTTCAATGTAAGAGTTGCATTATAGAGTCTATCTTTTTTGTTTTCTTTAATGCCTTTAATATAATATAAAACCAATCTATAAAAAGGGTTGTGTCGCCATTAAATGTTATTTTAATAAAATTCATCATGAAAAACTAGTTATTATTGTAATATTTTCTGTTACAAAAATGCTGTTACTGTGAGAGATTCTCTTCATTTTCATGGCTACCCCTGGTGAATAGAAAGTTTCACGTCCTACTGAGGGGGTCACACATGCTCAGTTCCATCCTTCAGCTGCCACCAGCCATATCTACTGTTTAAAGTTGCAACAGTTAAGTTGTTTGCCATTTATGGCCGCATCAGAGTCCTATTTTTTTCAGCTCCCTAAAAGTGATTTAATTTTAATGTATATGTGAGGTCAATACAAAGAATGATCACATAATTTATTCATTTCAAGGACTTTACCAAGGACCAGACATCAATTAAAGTCAGTTGGTGTAAGATGTGCCGAATGTATATCTTTGGTGAATGTCTATGTGCCACAAACTGAAATGCACAGTAGCTGTGAGCTCGTGTAGATTCCAGCTATAATTTACGCTAATTTTCTTGGTGTATATGATAAGTGTGGCGGTACAGGACCTGCCCCTTAGGCCAAGCTCCATCCACTTTTTAGAAATCTACCATGAGTGGTGAAAAATATTTAAAATAGTATGACTTAATGCCAGAAAACTCAGACTATGATACATTCCTCCCTTTGTCTTTGCAGGTGATTTGATAAATAAGAGAAACATAATTATTATTTTAATGAATTATAATAGAATTTTGGACCAAAAGGAACATTAAGAAAACAAAAAAAATTTATATTGTAAGTGTGATAACAGGCTCTGCTTGTACTATTCAGAATGTGGGTGGTAAGCTGCTCCCCTTCCGGCGATGCAGGACCGGAGCATGACAATGGAATCATCAGGGTAGAAAAGTGGTGTCATTATTTACAAAATAAATTACTCCTTCTGCCCAATTAGTTTATTTAGGCTACTGTCACACTTGCGTTCGGGGTTCGGCTTGTAAGTTCCGTTTGAAGGCTCTCACAAGCGGATCCGTACGGCCCCAATGCATTCAGAGTGGATGCGGATCCGCTCAGAATGCCTCAGTTTGGCACCGTTTGACCTCCGTTCCGCTCAAAAGGCGCACACCCGAACGCAGCTTGCAGCGTTCGGGTGTCCGCCTGGCCATGCGGAGCCAAACGGATCCATCCAGACTTACAATGTAAGTCAATGGAGATGGATCCGTTTGAAGTTGACACAATACGGTGCAATTTCAAACGGATCCGTCCCCCATTGACTTTCAATGCAAAGTCTGGACGGATCCGTCTTGACTAACTTTCAGACTTAGAATTTATTCTGAAATATAATGCAGACGGATCCGTTCTGAACGGATACCATCATTTGCATTATAGGAGCAGATCCGTCTGTGCAGACACCAGACGGATCCGCTCCGAACGCAAGTGTGAAAGTAGCCTAAGGGGTAGTCCTGGATTAGAAAAACATGTTTGCTTTCGTCCAAAAACAGCACCACAACTGTCCATGGGTGTTGTGTGGTATCGCAGCTCAACTCCATTGGAGTCAACGGGGAAGAGCTGCAATTGCATCACACAATAAGGGTGCTGCTGTTTTTGGAAGAAAGCAGCCAGGTTTTTCTAATCCTGGACAACCTCTTTAACTAGGACAATCAATGACAAAACAAACCTTTGTAATATGCTTTTTATTAGTATGTCTTTAAATTGCAAAGTGCACATGACTGGTACGTTTATATATACAGAGTCAATTCCATGTACTTTAGACTTGCTGCAATGTATAAAGAACTGTGGTCAGTAGATTTACCATGCTTGCTTATTTCAGTAAGTACCTTCATTATTTTATGCTTTTTTCTACTTTTATGTTAGTATGTAGACAACAACTATGGGTAGAAAAAAGTTAAATATCGACATCTGAAATCATCTGTTTACCTTAAAAATTTCCTTCTCCATCTGGAACCACCAGACCAGAACCAAGCTTTTCTAGAGGGAACAGTCATCCCATTTTTTCAGTATTCGCTTAAGTGCTTGTAAGGAAATTTCTTACAAATCATCTGCCATGTCTGAGACGTTATACAGAAGGAGGTGGCCCCTTATGCACAGCAGCACGGCTCTTCATCTGATTATTATGAAAATGAGCAAAATGTTTGTTCTCAATACAAGTGAAAATAATTCACAGAAAAAAATCTCCAGTAACTGGTGATAGCACATTCTTCCAAGGAAAGCTTCCAAATCCAAGGTGAATTTAACAGTTGATCGACAAATCCATAGACTAAAGGGAGGTTTTGATATGCATGCAATTTTATAAATGTGACAAGATAATAGACAGGGTTGTTGATATGTGTTATGTCTCACCTTCTGAGGTGGACCCACTAAGCCTCAGGTCTGGAAGACTAGGTCTTTCACAGCATGGACAGGTGGCCCTGGTGCAGCAGGACAGAATCAGAAGAGCCGGTGATGCAGTAGGACTGGAGATGCAGGTGAGTGGCTTTGTAAGCAGGACTGTTGTTACAGCTGAGTTGTACTGGAGTAGCAGAGTTGGATTGTGCAGAGTTGAAGTAGTGCTACACTGATGCTGAGTTGTGGAAGTAAAATCACTAAAATAAAGTGGCCTAAATGGGAGGAAATGCTCAAAAACCCCAAACACTGTAGCGTGTTTATAACCGGGGGAGCAATTCCTCCGCATGTGATCCGTTGCTAGCGGCAATCCCCAGCAAAAAAATACATACAATGGAGGATGTCGGCAGCAGACCACATTCACCACAATGGCATCCTACACAAGATGGGATAATGTGTGTCTGAAAATATACAAATACAGAAATCACTGGAAAAAGTGCACCACAATGATATGCAACTGACAATACTGGCTAATCCCTCAGGCTGATGTTAAAAACTGAGACTTTAGCCAATGTATTCCAGTCAGGAACACAACGGAGCCCTTTTGCCCCACCGTCAAGGTATCTCAGTGTGGCACGGGTTCCTACCACTAGACTACCTATGGTGTGTGAACACGGTCGGAAAGGTGCTAAGATCCAACTCACAGCCAAGCTCCCATATACCTCCATAGTGAGATCACTCATGCAGTGGGAGAAGGGATAAGGCTGCATGAGTTTTTAACATCAGCCTGAGTGATTAGCTAGTATTGTCAGTTGCATATCATTGTGGTGCAGCTTTTGCAGTGATTTAGGAGTTGTGGAAGTGCAGTGATGAACCAGAGATGACTAATACTAGGTGTTGCAGATCTGTAGTAGTACTGTGCTAATGGTGAGCTGTGGAAGTGCAGGTGATGATGATGCAGAGTTGAAGAATGCTTGCTTTAGCAGAGCTGTAGTAACGCTATTCTAAGGTAGCAGAGCTGGAATAGTGGAAAGTCCAATGTAGCAGAGCTACATGCAGCAAAGCTGATGTAGTGGAAAGTCCAATATAACAAAGCTGGTATTGTGGTAAGTCCAGTGTAGCAGGATTGATGTAGAGGCAGGGCCAATGTAGCAGAGATGATATGGTGTTAATCCAATGTTGCACAGCTGAAATAGTGGCAAGTACAATGTAGCAGGGCAGATCTGATGGCAAATCCAATGTAGCAGAGCTGGAATGGTGGAAAGTCCGATGCAGCAGGGTTGAGTGCAGTGGAACTGATGTAGCGGCAAGGCCAACATGGCAGATTTAAAATGGTGGCTAGTCCAGTGTAGCAGAGTATGCATGAGCAGACAGGCAGTAGGGATATCGAACTGCCTGAATAATCTGGAGCAACGGTTACAAAGCCATAGTGAAGACCCTAGATCTCTGACTGGACAGCTGGACGATGTGAATTTGCCAGGATGCCAAATTTCTCAAAAATGACAAATAATATTGCAGGTGTCTAACCCTAAAGCAGACCATACAGATTAGCTGTCGGCCCAAGTATCATTCATCTGACAGCTATCTCTCCCAGTCTAACCATATGTATGCATGCTCAGCCCAGGCAATCGTTTTGTTCTCCCAGTAGTAGAGTTGAGCGGACACCTGGATGTTCAGGTTCGGCAGCTTCGGCCAAACTTGAAAAAAGAATTCGGGTTCGGGACCCGAACTTGACCCCGAACTCCATTGAAGTCAATGGAGACCCGAACTTTTGAGCACTAAAATGGCTGTAAAAATATCATGGAAAGAGTTAGAGGGCTGCAAAAGGCAGCAAAATGTGCTTAAGAGCATGGCAAATGCTCTGCAAACAAATGTGGATAGGGAAATGAATAAAAAAAAAATAAAAGACCTTAAAAAAATAAAAATTAGGAATGATGTAGGAGGAAGAGGTTGAGGAGGTGGCCGTGTAGGCTCACGTGGCGGTCTAGGTGGAAGCGGCGGCGAAGGAGGAATAGGTAGCCAACACAGATGTGTTATTTAGCATTTTTACATAGGGGTATCCCCCAAAATCTTGGGACATATAAAAATAAAAAAAATGGAATAAGTGCACTTGAGTACAAGGATGGATGGTTGAGGCTGTTAGAACTGTCTATTCTGCACAAGGTACGGACAAGTCCTGTGGGATCCATGCCTGGTTCATTTTAATGAACGTGAGCTTGTCCACGTTGGCTGTGGACAGACGGCTGCGTCTGTCTGTAATGACGCCTCCTGCCGTGCTAAATACACGTTCAGAGAGTACACTGGCTGCAGGGCAGGCCAGCACCTCCAAGGCATACAGGGCAAACTCTGGCCATGTGGACAATTTGGAGACCCAGAAGTTGAATGGGGCAGAACCATCAGTCAGTACGTGTAGGCGTGTGCACAGGTACTGTTCCACCATGTTGTTAAAATGCTGCCTCCTGCTAACACGCTCCATATCAGCAGTTGGGGCCGGTTGTTGCGGCGAGGTGACAAAGCTTTTCCACATGTCGGCCATGCTAACCCTGCCTTCTGAGGTGCTGGCGCTGACACAGCTGCTTTGGCGACCTCTTCCTCCTCCCCTGCCTTCGCCCTTGTGCTTCCACTTGTCCCCCGGCGTCAGTCAGGAATGCTCTCAGAAGCGCGTCTACCAGCGTGCGCCTGTAGTCGCGCATCTTCCGATCACGCTCCAGTGAGGTAATTAAGGACAGCACATTGTCTTTGTAATGGGAATCCAGCAGGGTGGCCACCCAGTAGTCAGCACACGTTAAAATGTGGGCAACTCTGCTGTCGTTGCGCAGGCACTGCAGCATGTAGTCGCTCATGTGTGCCAGGCTGCCCAGAGGTAAGGACAAGCTGTCCTCTGTGGGAGGTGTATCGTCTGCGTCCTCCGTATCCCCCCAGCCACGCACCAGTGATGGGCCCGAGCTGCGTTCAATGCCACCCCGCTGTGAACATGCTTCATCCCCATCCTCCTCCTCCTCCAGTAGTGGGCCCTGGATGGCCAAATTTGTACCTGGCCTCTGCTGTTGCAAAAATCCTCTTTCTGAGCCACTTCTAAAAGACTGGCCTGAAAGTGTTAGAGATGACTCCTCTTCCTCCTCCTCATCCTGGGCCACATCCTCTTTCATCATCGCCCTGTTTTCTCAAGGAGCCATAGAAATGGTATTGTAACGCTGATAACGGCGTCATCGCCACTGGCCATGTTGGTGGAGTACTCGAAACAGCGCAACAGGGCACACAGGTCTCGCATGGAGGCCCAGTCATTGGTGGTGAAGTGGTGCTGTTCCGCAGTGCGACTCACCCGTGCGTGCTGCAGCTGAAACTCCACTATGGCCTGCTCGCACAGTCTCTCCAGCATGTGCAAGGTGGAGTTCCACCTGGTGGGCACATCGCATATGAGGCGGTGAGCGGGAAGGCCAAAGTTACGCTGTAGAGCAGACAGCCGAGCGGCGGCATGATGATAACGCCGGAAGCGCGCACAGACGGCCCGCACTTTGCGCAGCAGCTCTGACATGTCAGGGTAGTTGTTAATGGATTTCTGCACCACCAAATTCAGCACATGCGCCAGGCAAGGGATCTGGGTGTCCCAGAGCTGCAACGAGATTTCTCCCATTATCGCACCCCACCAGGCTGGGCTTGAGGCTCACTGGCAGCAACCACTCGTTGGTCTGTTGTTCTATACCCCGCCACAACTCCTGTGCGGTGTGGGGCCTGTCCCCCAAACACATCAGTTTCAGAACGGCCTGCTGACGTTTACCCCTGGCTGTGCTGAAGTTGGTGGTGAAGGTCTGTCGCTGACCGGATGAGGAGGTGGTAGAAGAGGAGGAGGAAGCCGAGGAGGCAACAGGAGGCAAAGAATGATGCCCTGTGATCCTTGGCGGCGGAAGGACGTGCGCCAAACAGCTCTCCGCCTGGGGCCCAGCCGCCACTACATTTACCCAGTGTGCAGTTAGGGAGATATAGCGTCCCTGGCCGTGCTTATTGGTCCATGTATCTGTGGTTAGGTGGACCTTGCCACAGATGGCGTTGCGCAGTGCACGCTTGATTTTATCCGATACTTGGTTGTGCAGGGAGGGCACGGCTCTCCTGGTGAAGTAGTGGCGGCTGGGAACGACGTACTGTGGGACAGCAAGCGACATGAGCATTTTGAAGCTGTCCGTCTCCACCAGCCTGAATGACAGCATTTCAAAGGCCAGTAGTTTAGAAATGCTGGCATTCAGGGCCAGGGATCGAGGGTGGCTAGGTGGGAATTTACGCTTTCTCTCAAAGGTTTGTGAGATGGAGAGCTGAACGCTTCCGTGTGACATGGTGGAGATGCTTGGTGACGGAGGTGGTGTTGTTGGTGGCACATCCTCTGTTTGCTGGGCGGCAGGTGCCAACGTTCCTCCAGAGGCGGAGGAAGAGGCCAAGGCAGCAGCAGAAGAGGGAGCAGGAGGGGCCTGAGCCCTTTCTTGGTTTTGAAGGTGCTTACTCCACTGCAGCCCGTGTCTCGCATGTAGATGCCTGGTCATGCAGGTTGTGCTAAGGTTCAGAACGTTAATGCCTCGCTTCAGGCTCTGATGGCACAGCGTGCAAACCACTCTGGTCTTGTCGTCAGCACATTGTGTGAAGAAGTGCCATGCCAGGGAACTCCTTGAAGCTGCCTTTGGTGTGCTCGGTCCCTGGTGACGGTGGCCAGTAGCAGGCGAACTGTTTTGGCTACGGCTACTCTGCTTTTGCACCCTGCTCCTGCTTTTGGTACGCTGTTGGCTCGGTCTCACCACTGCCTCTTCCTCTGAACTCTGAAAGTCAGTGGCATGACCTTCATTCCATGTGGGGTCTAGGACCTCATCGTCCCCTGCATCGTCTTCCACCCAGTCTTCCTCCCTGACCTCCTTTTCGGTCTGCACACGCAGAAAGAATCAGCAGTTGGCACCTGTGTTTCGTCATCATCAGAGACGTGCTGAGGTGGTATTCCCATGTCCTCATCAGGAAACATAAGTGGTTGTGCGTCAGTGCATTCTATGTCTTCCACCCCTTGGGAATGGCTAGGTGGATGCCCTTGGGAAACCCTGCCAGCAGAGTCTTCAAACAGCATAAGAGACTGCTGCATGACTTGAGGCTCAGACAGGTTCCCCGATATGCACGGGGGTGATGTGACAGACTGATGGGCATGGGTTTCAGGCGCCACCTGTGCGCTTTCTGCAGAAGACTGAGTGGGAGATAATGTGAACATGCTGGATCCACTGTCGGCCACCCAATTGACTAGCGCCTGTACTTGCTCAGGCCTTACCATCCTTAGAACGGCATTAGGCCCGACCAAATATTGCTGTAGATTCTGGCGGCTACTGGGACCTGAGGTAGTAGGTTCAGTAGGACGTGTAGCTGTGGCAGAACGGCCACGTCCTCTCCCTGCACCAGAGGCTCCACCAACACCACGACCATGATCGCGTCCCTTATTAGAGGTTTGCCTCATAGTTAGCGTTCACAAATCAAAGTAAAAAGTGGTTAAGTCTGTTAAAAATAATTAACCGCCAATAAAAACCCTGATGTAGGGTATTGCACTCATTCTTTTTTTTTTTTTTACTCTATATGACAGCGGTATTTGTGGCCTAAATGTGACGCTCACTTATGCACATCTTATCAGAGGGTTTTTTCACCCCAATAAGCACAAAGCCGTATTTGTGGCCTAAATGTGACAGTCACTTATACACGTCTAATCCCAGATGTGCAGTATATTAGAGGGTTTTTTCACCCCAGTAACCAAAAAGCCGTATTTCTGGCCTAAATGTGACAGTCACTTATGCATGTCTAATCCCAGATGTGCAGTATATCAGAGGTTTTTTTTTCACCCCAGTAAGCACAAAGCCGAATTTCTGACCTAAATGTGACAGTCTGTTATGCACGTCTAATCCTAGATGTGCAGTATATTAGAGGGTTTTTTCACCCCAGTAAGCAAAAAGATGTATTTCTGGCCTAAATGTGACACTCATAGTGCACATCAAGGATTAGACGTGCATAAGTATGAAAAAAAAAATTTTTTTAACCCCAGTAAGCAAAAAGCTGTATTTCTGGACTTGCAGACATGCAGATAGCCTGTGCTGGTGCACTATCGTTGCATAAAATGGCTGCCGATTATATATTGATATTGACAAACTGATATTTGGCTCAGGGCAGGCTTAAAAAAATTGTGCATTGCACCCACAAAACACATTTGCTGTAGATCGCTGAGTAAAAAAAGCAGTTCTTGATAAGATTTCTCCCTGATCTCTCCCACACAGCAGCTGCAGCCTCTCCCTACACTAATCCGAGTAGAGTGACAGGCGGCGCTATGTGACTCCAGCTTAAATAGAGGCTGGATCACATGCTGAAGTTGGCCAATCACATCCATGCCAATAGTAGGCATGGCTGTGATGGCCTTTTGGGGCAAGTAGTATGACGCTTGTTGATTGGCTGCTGTGCAGCCTTTCAAAAAGCGCCAAGAAAGCACCGATCCCGAATTTTTACGTAAATGTTCGTATTCGGGTGCCAAAAAACCTAAAGTTCGGTACGAACCCGAACTTTACAGTTCGGGTTCGCTCAACTCTACCCAGGAGATAATCTGTGTTTAACCAGATGTGTCTGGACGCAGCTTCCTCCTCTCTCTACATTAATACCATCTACACCCCTGGCACACTGGGCATGTATGTATATTGGAGAGTCAGAAGAGATACTTGTTGACCAAATGAGCATTCACCAGCCAGCTATTAAAGGTGTATGGGCATCTTCATACATGCTAGACCATCTATCTTTTGGGCTTGGCTAGTCAGATTAGCACTGTTGCCTTTGTACGCTGTGTTTGTATGTAATCCTTGTGTTTTTATAGGGTTATCTCCAAGTACTCTGGTTTCTTCCCATACTCCAAAAACAGTACTGGCACTGCAAGTCAAGTGCAGGGCATTGTATTAAATTGGACTTAGTCTGATAGGGAAATTAGATTTTGAGCCCATTGGAGAAAAGCATGAGTGAGAGTGATTACAATGTCTATTCAGCTCTGGGGAATATGTTGGTACTATTTAAGCAATGGGAAATTAAATAAAGCATTGCTTAAAAAACATATTCTGAAGTGATCTTCCCAATGTATTGTATTGGCCTAAATCAAACGAACATACTTAAAAAAAAAAAAAAAAATATCTAGCCAACATGCCCTTATCTTTTCTGCTAAAATTCTTGTTTAGATCTAAGGTTTAATTCACTAAGGACTCCAGGCCTACCCACTACCTTGACAGGCAACCTACATTTGCCTGTCACCTTCCATGATCTACCTTCTCTCATTTCCCTTTACCTGTGTTCTCCGAGTATATCTGGAACTGTGGTTTAGCCTTTAAAGGGGTTGTCCAGGATTGGGGACATTGCTACAAGTGAACACCAAGCATATTACATACATTCCTGTCCTACCTGTGCCAGACTTTTCTAATGCCCCATTTTCATGTCATAAATCCTCTGCCGGAAGTGCCGCTTTTCAAAGATTCAGTGACGTACCGGGTCCCTTACTGCAGAGTGAAGCCTCTGCTTCCACTTCGCAGGGAGCCCGGTGACGTCACCGTCAGCCTCAGTGCGCTCAGTGATTATGCAGAGCGCACTGAGGGGCGGAAAGTAGGTGGCAACACATGACGCTAAACCCTGACCCTCTGGTCCTGTGACATCACCGGGCAGTGCGCTTTCTTCTCAATGAAGGAGGCAGAGCACTATGCTACTTAGCATAGTAAACGCCTCCTATGTAAAATACATGCAAATTCTGCAGCAAGGCTGGAGAAAGAATGATTCAGGGGGGCGGATGAACAGAGGAGGTGACGATGTGCGGCAGGAAGTTAGCGCTAACATAAACATCGATGTCAACAATGAGTGGGGGACTGTGGGAGCCCTGTAGAAGAGGAGAAAATAAAAGAAAACATATGTGGGGACCTTGAATCGGCTATTAAGAGTGTGTAAACGTATTTTTTAAAAAAAATGTTTTGATCCCGGACAACCCCTTTAATGGACATTCTGGGGGAATGTAGACCTGGCCCTGGGATTTGGCTTCAATACCACCAACTTCAAAGCTTTATATCAGCCCTATGCCAACCCTCCAATTTACAGGCCTCATGACACCTTTTCAGAATTTGTGTTTTTCTTCAACAACCCCCTCACATGTGATCTCTTTGGTTTATGGTATGCTAGTTAGTGGGGAGTCAGAAACTTAAGAAAACTGGTGAACAGCAGTCATCTTTTACCAAAGATAATGGTATTTGACTCCAGTTTGATGGCAGATAATGTTTATCTAGGTTTTTCACCTCTTTTGTAGATGTTCTTCAGCTCAAGGTACCATATTGCACATCTAGAGGGATTGCCCAATCACCCTCCTCCAGTGGAAAGAGTAATCTCTCTATACAATACTCTATCTAGCACTGCTGTCCACGCTCCCTGGATCACTTTCTAAGATTAAAAAAAAGATCTCCTACAACATTCTATTCTGGCCACTTACCAGATTATTCTTTGGCTGTAGAAATTCTCCACCACCCGATTTAAAGCCCATTGGGTACAGGTTCTTAATCAAATTATGCGAATGGAGGAGGTCCATGCTGAAGTTGCTAACTCCCAGCCTCCTTTTTATACACCTTGGCTGCCTTGGTCTCAATTTAGATCTTTCCAGGTCTGATCCTTTGAGTGAGAAGCGGTACATTACCTTTATGATCAAAAATTGGTTTGTGCTCATCGTTTATTTCCTTTTGCTTTCTCTCTACGTCACAGCTGCCATGTGCTACCTTTACTCCTCCTTTCTTCTCCATTTCCTCCCTTTCTTCCCTTATATTCTTATTTTGTCATCAGTTCCTCTTGTTTAAAAGTTACACCTGCACCATAATGACCGCCATTTGTACTTTACCAACATATATCTTCTACTCTAGTCCACTGATTATTGCCTTCTTAGACTGTGGGCAGTTGCTTAAATCCTTGCCGACATACTGTATGTCGTATTAGTATGTCACAGCAGGAAGTGACTTCCCGCAAATTGACATACTAGTATGTCAAGATGATTGGGTGGGCACTGGAACTGTGCACGCCCTATCAATGCAAGGGCCCAGCTGTGACTGACAGCATCGCTGTAAATGCAGATGCCAGCGGATTAATCCTTTATATGTCGTGATTAATGCTGACCACGGCATATAAGAGGATCGCAAAGGGAGTGGTCTTCCTCTGCCTCTTCATTGGCCCCCTGTGCTGCAACACTGTAGCGAAAGAAAACACAAATGGAATGAGTTAAAATTGGTAGTATTATAATATGTGAACCCTGGACAAACTCCAGAAGAAAATAAATGTAAACGATTTCAACACTAAACAAGATGGATCACAAAGATGGAAACACTGAAACAAAAGGGGTTAAATGACATATGTAGTTTTAGGGTATTTTTGTGAATCAGCTTGTTTGTAACCATATGTTTTTATGAATGTTGATGATTGAGACATGAGAACTAAGAGTATTTAAGTTGTCTGGTTGCACATGATAGCCATGCATGAGTAAGGAGGCGTGACCCCCGAAACGTCGCACATGATGAAGTAGGTTACAACTCGGCGTCTCAGAAACACAGGCTTGCGAGCCTAGAAACTGCTTTTAATATTTTTGCAAATAAAGGACTGAAAGTGCAAGCACTTCATTAAAAGTAAGTAGCAATTTTTCATCACTCATACATGTAAGCTAAGAGCTATATACAGTGGATATAAAAAGTCTACACACCCCTGTTAAAATGTCAGGTTTCTGTGTTGTAAAAAATGAGACACAGGCCTCATGCACACGACCGTTGTTTTATTCCGTGTCTGTTGCGCCGTTTTTCGTGATTTTCTGCGGACCCATTGATTTTTAATGGGTCCGTTGAAAACTCTGCTAATGCACCGTTTTCCATCCGCGTCTGCAATCCGTGGTTCCAGTCCGTCAAAAAAATATAACCTGTCCTATTTTTTTCACGGAAAACGGTTTGCTGCCCCATTCAAGTCAATGGGACCGCTAAAAAATGCGGAGGCACACAAGATTGCATGTCTTAGACTTTTTTTTACATTCCTTTATTGTCTGGTGGTCCTCCAAAAATAAAGGAAGACACACGGAAACTGATAACGGAACCCCGTTTTGCAGACCACTAAAAAATATTTTCGTGTGCATGAGGCCAAAGATAAATCATTTCAGAACTTTTTCCACCTTTAATGTGACCTATAAACTGTACCACTCAATTGAAAAACAAACTGAAATCTTTTAGGTGGAGGGGATGTAGCTGTGTTCAGAATTAAGCAATCACATTCAAAATCATGTTAAATAGGAGTCAGCATACACCTGCCATCATTTAAAGTACCTCTGATTAACCCCAAATAAAGTTCAGCTGCTCTAGTTGGTCTTTCCTGAAATTTTCTTAGTCGCATCCCACAGCAAAAGCCATGGTCCACAGAGAGCTTCCAAAGCATCAGAGGGATCTCATTGTTAAAAGGTATCAGTCAGGAGAACGGTACAAAATAATTTCCAAGGCATTAGATATACCATGGAACACAGTGAAGACACAACAGTGACATTACCAAGAACTGGACATCCCTCAAAAATTTATGAAAAGACTGGTCTGGGAGGCTACCAAGAGGCCTACAGCAATATTAAAGGAGCTGCAGGAATATCTGGCAAGTACTGGCATGTGTAGTACATGTGACACTCCCGTTTTCTTCATATGTCTGGGCTATGGGGTAGAGTGGCAAGACGAAAGCCTTTTCTTACGAAGAAAAACATCCAAGCCAGGCTACATTTTACAAAAACACATCTGAAGTCTCCCAAAAGCATGTGGGAAAAGGTGTTATGGTCTGATGAAACCAAGGTTGAACTTTTTGGCCATAATTCCAAAAGATATGTTTGGCGCAAAATCAACAATGCACATCACCAAAAGAACACCTTACCCACAGTGAAGCATGGTGGTGGCAGCATCATGCTTTGGGGCTGTTTTTCTTCAGATGGAACTGTGGCCTTAGTTAAGCTAGATGGAATTATGAACAGTTCCAAATACCAGTCAATATTGGCACAAAACCTTCAGGCTTCTGCTAGAAAGCTGAACATGAAGAGGAACTTCATCTTTCAGCATGACAACGACCCAAAGCATACATCCAAATCAGGAAAGGAATGGCTTCACCAGAAAAAGATTAAAGTTTTGGAATGGCCCAGCCAGAGCCCAGACCTTAATCCGATTGAAAATCTGTGGGGTGAGCTGAAAAGGCCTGTGCACAGAAGATGCCCTCGCAATCTGATAGATTTGGAGTGTTTTTGCAAAGAATAGTGGGCAAATCTTGCCAAGTCAAAATGTGCCATGCTGATAGACTCATACCTAAAAAGACGGAGTGCTGTAAAAAAATCAAAAGGTGCTTCAACAAAGTATTAGTTTAACCTCTTGGGGACACATGACGTATCGGAACGTCATGATGTCCTGGTACTTAAGGACACATGACGTACCGGTACGTCATGTGTAGTTAAAATCACTGCCGGGCGGTGATCGGAACTGGGTGCCTGCTGAAATCAATCAGCAGGCACCCTGGGACAATGCGCTGGGGGGTCTTGTGACCCCCCCCCCCCCCCCCCGTATCGGCGATCGCCGCAAACCGCAGGTCCATTCAGACCTGTGGTTTGCAGCGTTTAGGGGTTGCTGTGGTGAGCGGGCGGTGGTGCCATCGGGTCCCCGTGTGGCTGTAATGGGGACCCGATGGGATGGAAGGCAGCGGCGCTGCCTTCCGGTGAAGAGCCTGTGAGATCCAGCCCCCTGGATCTCACAGGCAGGAAGCTATATGAGTAATACACACTGTATTACTCATACAGCCAATGCATTCCAATACAGAAGTATTGGAATGCATTGTAAAGAGGATCAGACCCCCAAAAGTTGAAGTCCCAAAGTGGGACTATAAATAAAGTGAAAAAAAGTTTAAAAAATAAAGTTTTCCCCCCCAAAAATTACGGTTCAAGTAAAAAAAAAAAAAAAAAAGTAATTTCCCCCAAATAAAGTAAAAAAAAATTGCTAATACACAATTTTTTGGTCACCTTACATCACTAAAAGTACAACAGCAAGCGATCAAAAAGGCGTATGCCCACCAAAATAGTACCAATCTAACCATCACCTCATCCCGCAAAAAATGAGCCCTTACCTAAGACAATCGCCCAAAAAAAAAAAAAACTATGGCTCAGAATATGGAGATACTAAAACATCTTTTTTTTTTCGTTTTAAAAAAGCTGTTATTGTGTAAAACTTAAGTAAATTAATAAACGTATACATATTAGGTATCACCGCATCCGTAATAACATGCTCTATAAAAATATCACATGACCTAATCCCTCAGGTGAATACCGTAAAAAAAAATGGTGTAAAAAAAGCCATTTTTTGTCACCTTACATCACAAAAAGTGTAATAGCAAGCGATTAAAAAGTCATACACACCCCAAAATAGTGCCAATCAAACCGTCATCTCATCCCGCAAAAATCATACCCTACCCAAGCTAACAAGATAATCACCCAAAAACTGAAAAAGATATGGCTCTCAGACTATGGAAACACTAAAACATGATTTTTTTTTTAGAGCAACCAAACATCATATGTACCCTAAAATAGTACCAACAAAATTGCCACCCTATCCCGTAGTTTCTAAAATGGGGTCACTTTTTGGGAGTTTCTACTCTAGGGGTGCATCAGGGGGGCTTCAAATGGGACATGGTGTCAAAAAAAAACAGTCCAGCAAAATCTGCCTTCCAAAAACCGTATGGCATTCCTTTCCTTCTGCGCCCTGCCGTGTGCCCGCACAGCAGTTTACGACCACATATGGGGTGTTTCTGTAAACTACAGAATCAGAACCATAAATATTGAGGTTTTTTTGGCTGTTAACCCTTGCTTTGTAACTGGAAAAAAAATATTAAAATGGAAAATCTGCCAAAAAAGTGACATTTTATCTCTATTTTCCATTCTTGTGGAACACCTAAAGGGTTAACAAAGTTTGTAAAATCAGTTTTGAATACCTTGAGGGGTGTAGTTTCTAAAATAGGGTCATTTTTGGGTGGTTTCTATTATGTAAGCCTCCCAAAGTGACTTCAGATTTGCTTTTAAACTTCTAAGCCTTGTAACATTCCCAAAAAATTAAATTTCATTCCCAAAATGATCCAAACATGAAGTAGACATATGGTGAATGTAAAGTAATAACTATTTTTGTAGGTATTACTATGTATTATAGAAGTAGAGAAATTGAAACTTGGAAATTTGCAAATTTTTCTAAATTTTTGGTAAATATTTTTTTTATTTATATATATATATATATATATATATATATATATATATATATATATATGCATTTTTTATAAATAAAAATGCATTTTTTTATAAATAAAAATGCATTTTTTTATAAATAAAAATGATTTTTTTTTACTCCATTTTACCAGTGTCATGAAGTACAATATGTGATGAAAAAACAATCTCAGAATGGCCTGGATAAGTCAAAGCGTTTTAAAGTTATCACCACATAAAGTGACACTGGTCCTTAACCACTTCAGCCCCCCTAGCTTAAACACCCTTAATGACCAGGCCACTTTTTACACTTCTGCACTACACTACTTTCACTGTTTATTGCTCGGTCATGCAACTTACCACCCAAATGAATTTTACCTCCTTTTCTTCTCACTAATAGAGCTTTCATTTGGTAGTATTTCATTGCTGCTGACATTTTTACTTTTTTTGTTATTAATCGAAATTTAACAAAATTTTTGCAAAAAAATGACATTTTTCACTTTCAGTTGTAATTTTTTTTTAAAAAAACGACATCCATATATAAATTTTTCTCTAAATTTATTGTTCTACATGTCTTTAAAAAAAAAAAAAATTTTTGGGTAAAAAAAAATAGTTTGGGTAAAAGTTATAGCGTTTACAAACTATGGTACAAAAATGTGAATTTCCGCTTTTTGAAGCAGCTCTGACTTTCTGAGCACCTGTCATGTTTCCTGAGGTTCTACAATGGCCAGACAGTACAAACACCCCACAAATGACCCCATTTCGGAAAGTAGACACTCTAAGGCAGGGGTGCACAACCTTTTTTGGTCTGGGGGCCGCATTGTCACATCGCTCTATTTCAAGGGGCCGCAAATAAAAAAATGTTGATCGGCGCTCATCTGCCTATTACACAAGCCAGTGCAAAGTGACTGGGGAGGAGTGATCACTGCCACAGTCGTGCTGCAGATAATAGGACATCTTTCATCCTGATAAAATATGCAAATCAAGCGACAAATGAGCAATTCCTTGTTTATCGACTGATCAGCTGCACGATTATACCGGCCAGATATAAGATATGAGCTCTCCTATGAACACTTGTTCCCAGTAATTGTCCCAAATATCGTGCTGCAGCATAGCCCCTGAAACCCCTGAACTGCCTCCGCTGTTTACACCTGGCAGTGCATGGACATGGTTATACACCACTCCAGACAATGACTGGCTTAAGCGGTGATGTGGCCACAAGCCTGGCTGGAGCCGTGCAAGTGGCCATGGTTATGCACTTTCAGGTGTAAACAGAGCAGGAACCGGAAGATGGAGGCAGCGCAGAGGACCAGAACGGAGTGGAGCAGGTAATTATGAATTTTCTATTTCAGAGGCCATGCTCCAGGGCTCATTTTTACCAGAAAAGTGGCGACATTTCCTTCCATCCTGCCTCCTATTTATAAATCAGCGGTTTCCTTCACTGCAGAGGACGGAGCTCACTGGTTATCACCATCTCCTGCCAATCCAGTTATGGGCACCCTGCAGTATCCAGTAAGCACATTACCTTGCTAGTGGGGAAGGTGCCTATTGGTTAACGCTTGAATGACCAGGCCCAAAAAGGCCTTAATGACCAGACACTTTTTTGTGATTTAGCACACGTGGTGGTTCAAATGGTTGTAACTATCTTATTTGTTGGACTACCAAGATAATTTTTGCAACAATTTTTATTTGGGGGAAACTGTACAAAATGTTTTTAAAAAGTATATATTTTTTCAAACTATAGCTCCTTATTCTTTAAATATGCAAACTAACACCAAAATAAACTATTATAATTAGTTCTCTATTTTGTGCATTTTGCTATATAATATGAAAAGTTTCACGTGAATGGGGCGGTAATGGTGACGGTTTTGATTGGTGTGGGTGTCTTTTTTCTTTTATGTATGATTTTTTTTTTTAACTTAATATATTTCTGCTACATAATATGTCCCCCAAGAGGTCATAAAAAGACCTTGGGGGACACTGTCACTTTTTTAAATTTTGCACTTTTTCATAAAAAGACTGTGGTGGGACAGTGAACTCTCTCTTTTATTAAGCACTTTTTCCTTTTTATTTTATTTTATTTTTTATTTAGTTTTCAAAATTTTTTAAATCATTTTTGAACTTTTTTTTAAATATATTTTTACCACATAATTTGTCCCCAAGAGGTCACTGAAAGACCTTTGGGAGACAATAAGTGACTTTTTTTTGTACTATTTCCACTGTAACTGGAGCATCCAAAGGAGCCTCAGTTACAGGGAAACCAGCCTGCTGCGGAGGCTTTGTACCAGGGCAGCGCTCCTCTGTTCCTGAGACACCCAGAGATCACGTGATTGCTGGGTCTACACTGCAGAGCGCTCATAGAGGAGAAGGCAGAAGCGCTAATAAAGCGCTTCTGTCTTCTCCTCGGCTTCCCCTCTCTCACTAATACCAGGGGACCCTTTCTGCTCCTGCTACAGTGCACGAGCAAAACCTGTGATCCATCTGCTGTGCGGCGCTCTGTGCAGAAACACAGCTGATTGCAGGATCAGCTGTGTATCTGCCCAGCAGGGCGGGGGCCGCAAATCATGGCTCTGGGGGCCGCATGTTGTGCACCCCTGCTCTAAGGTATTCGCTGATGGGCATAGTGAGTTCATAGAACTTTTTATTTTTTGTCACAAGTTAGCGGAAAATGATGATTTTTTTTTTTTTCTTACAAAGTCTCATATTCCACTAACTTGCGACAAAAAATAAAAACTTCCATGAACTCACTATGCCCATCACGAAATACCTTGGGGTGTCTTCTTTGCAAAATGGGGTCACTTGTGGGGTAGTTATACTGCCCTGGCAATTTAGGGGCCCTAATGTGTGAGTAGTATTTTGAAATCAAAATGTGTAAAAAATGACCTGTGAAATCCTAAAGATGCTCATTGGAATGTGGGCCCCTTTGCCCACCTAGGCTGCAAAAAAGTGTCACACATGTGGTATTGCCGTACTCAGGAGAAGTTGGGCAATGTGTTTTGGGGTGTCATTTTACATATACCCATGTTGGGTGAGAGAAATATCTTGGTCAAATGCCAACTTTGTATAAAAAAATGGGAAAAGTTGTCTTTTGCCGAGATATTTATCTCACCCAGCATGGGTATATGTAAAATGACACCCCAAAACACATTGCCCAACTTCTCCTGAGTACGGCGATACCAGATGTGTGACACTTTTTTGCAGCCTAGATGCGCAAAGGGGCCCAAATTCCTTTTATGAGGGCATTTTTAGACATTTGGATCCCAGACTTCTTCTCACGCTTTAGGGCCCCTAAAATGCCAGGGCAGTATAAATACCCCACATGTGACCCCATTTTGGAAAGAAGACACCCCAAGTTATTCAATGAGGGGCATGGCGAGTTCATCTAATTTTTTTTTTTTGGCACAAGGTCTTTCCGCTAACTTGGGACATAAATTTCAATCTTTCATGGACTCAATATGCCCCTCACGGAATACCTTAGGGTGTCTTCTTTCCGAAAGGGGGTCATATGTGGGGTATTTATACTGCCCTGGCATTTTAGGGGCCCTATAGCGTGAGAAGAAGTCTGGAATATAAATGTCTAAAAAAAATTACGCATTTGGATTCCGTGAGGGGTATGGTGAGTTCATGTGAGATTTTATTTTTTGACACAAGTTAGTGGAATATGAGACTTTGTAAGAAAAAAAAAAAAACTATTTCCGCTAACTAAAAAACTATTTCCACTAACCCCCCTGTAAGGCTCCATTCAGACGTCCGTATGTGTTTTGCGGATCTGCGGTGTCCGTGTTTTGCGGATCCACGGATCCGCAAAACACATACGGACGTCTGAATGGAGCCTGACAGGGGGGTGATCAATGACAGGGGGGTGATCAGGGAGTGTATATGGGGTGATCACCCCCCTGTCATTGATCACCCCCCTGTAAGGCTCCATTCGGACGTCCGTATGTGTTTTGCGGATCCGATCCATGTATCCGTGGATCCGTAAAAAACATACGGACGTCTGAATGGAGCCTTACAGGGGGGTGATCAATGACAGGGGGGTGATCAGGGAGTCTATATGGGAATAGAAAAATGAAAAAAATGTAGCAGCACTACAAAAATTGAATACTGTTCCTTACTGTGGTGGTGCCCGCTGTGTCAGAAGCCAGTCTTATACTTCCCAGATCCAGATGCAATTGTGACAAAACTGCAGCACTCTCCAGCCTTAGTTCTTTCAATCCTTTATTCACCAGTACAAATAATGCGACGTTTCGATCTATGTGATCTTTCTCAAGCAATACAATAAAGTGAAATAAACCGGATACTTATACTCTACTCAGCCGGTCACATGACTCAATCAATTTAATCAAATAAACCTGTGTGTACCTCCCTCTTCCCATGTTCAACCCTCAACCAGGTTAACCCATTACATCTCTCTCAAACATCCTTAATCGTGTATACATTATCGTGATACATATAGGTCTGTCAACTTACTGTGATGCATAGTGTGAACCAGGGGATAACATCACTGCGGTAGACTCCAATAACACATGCGGCCGATCGTATCACTCCAGCGTCCCTCTATGTCAATTGCGCATGCGTGTCTCCACCATGACGTCAGCCGCAGGACGCTCAGCTGGTGCCATGGAGACCGGGCGCCCACCATCCCCGTCACCGCTAGAGCAGAACGTGAGATCACGTCTAACCTCCGCGATGATAGGAGATAGTGTCCGGCCTCCCGCCACCACGTAACGCCCCCGCAGCCGCAGCCATGGTAACGCTGTATACAATTACCTTCTGAGTGTAGCTTATAATAAAAGCTTCTATTTTCCTGTATATTCTTATCCTTAAGTATTTCTTACCCATAGCAAGGGGCAAGTCGGGCCCTGTTCCTTCATATTAGGGGTTGATTTAAGCATTAAAAGGGAACTCAAGTGAAAGGGGAAATATGTATATATAAAATGAACTAGGTGTCCACTACTCGTCCATACCTTAGAATGAGAGTACCCAGTCGTTAAATTGAGGTTGACCTAATGGTAAATGGTTTGGGGCTCATGCGCTCAAAAAATAGGGGGTGGCACTATCCAATCCAAACTCAAGAAGCAAATCACTCCTGTTTCCAAGTGGACTAGCGCTCTCCCCTAACACCCAATTGTGATGGTCACACTGGTGTCGCGTCCCTCCCTGTTAAGGGGTCGACGCATACACCCCTGGACCACCCCATACAGTCTCAGGACGGTGTGCCTCCCAATCAGGAGAAACGACCCTCCTTATTATCCAACCATTCAAACCTGTCCTGTCAAGTGAGGTATGCCCGTTCCCGGGTACGCCTCTCTAAACCTGACAACCAGGTCAACTCATACAGTTCAACCCCCTCATTTATAGTCCCATAAAACATATGGCTGCTCAACAGAAGCTGTGTGCCTCATCTCCCGTATATGGAACAAGCGGTGAAAACCACATAATCTGATTAGATATAATATATAAAAAAATGGCCCCAAATTTGCCCCCTATGGGAAAAAACACAAAAATAGATCTAAGGTGTCATTTACACAAAATTGACTACCGTACATTTATTTACGTTTAGTCTCCTCAATCCGTATCCCCAGGTCACACCTGCATGCACAGTCATCTAAAAAAAGAAGACAGAAAAATTGTGTAAATGTGGGAAAGAGTAATAAATTACAAAATTATCATAAATAATCTCAGCCTATCAGGTTGGGTACAATCTTAGTTTCTAAAAACAAATCCAATATATAAAAAATATAGTATAAGTTAAACAAGTGTGGAGATGACTGGACCCCACAGAGTCAGTAGAGTGAGCCTATCTTAAACTCCCTGTTGAGGCCTTTAGGTTCGAGTGTTTGTAACTCATAGATCCACCTCAACTCCATCCTTTTTAGGAGTTTTTCCCTATCACCCCCTCTTCTTTGGGGTGGGACTCCATCTATAATTCGGAAACGTAACTGCGAAATGTTATGTTTATATTTGAGGAAATGTTCTGGAACGGGTAACTCTGTCTTTGAACTGTCGGCCTCCCTTACACCCGATAGTAATTTACGTATATCATAGCGATGTTGGTTCACTCTTTTTCTAAATTCCTGGGTTGTTTCTCCCACATAAAAAAGCCCACATGGGCACTGGAGCACATATATGACGTACTCAGATCTACATGTGTAATAGTTTCCAATCTGATAAGTTTTCCCTGTCCTGGGATGGGAAAAGGAACTTCCCTTTAAAATCCCATTGCAATTGCAACAACCCAGGCAGGGGAAACAACCCTTTCTCTGTATTAGGGGTGAACTGGACTGTTTGGTGTCTGCATTGACTAACTTATCACCTACATTTCGTGGTCTCCTGTATGACATGAGGGGAATGGTACGGAATGCCTCAATGTCCGGAAAAGTCTCAGTGAGAATGTGCCAATTGCTCTTGAGTACTTGCGCTATCTGTCTGCTGAATTTTGTATGCGTTGACACAAAGGGAACCCTCTTGTTCTCCTCTCGTTGTTCCTTACTCCCCAAGAGGTCTTCCCTCTTAAGTTGATTCACCCTCTGTTTGTGCCTCTGTACCATAGGCCTTGGATAGCCTCTCTCATAGAACTTATTGCACATCTCACTGAGCCTTACCTCTAATTTGTCATTATCTGTTACTATTCTTTTTACTCTGAGTAACTGACTATAGGGTAGTGACTCTTTCATAAACCCTGGATGGTCACTCTGGAATAGCAACATATTATTTCTATCCGTAGGTTTTACAAATAAGTCGGTCTGTAGTCTACCATTTACACAATATACTGTCGTATCCAAGAACTGAATACTAGTTTGGGAGTATACGGCCGTAAATTGTAGTTCTTCATGGACTGAGTTTATATATCCCTGGAACTCGAGTAAACTCTCAAGAGATCCAGTCCAGACAAAGAAAATGTCGTCTATATACCTCATCCAGCCCCTCACCGAAGTGAAGTGGCTGGATGGGTATATAGAACATTCCTCAAATCTATTCATATAGATATTTGCATAAGTTGGGGCCGATTTTTTTATATATTATATCTAATCAGATTATGTGGTTTTCACCGCTTGTTCCATATACGGGAGATGAGGCACACAGCTTCTGTTGAGCAGCCATATGTTTTATGGGACTATAAATGAGGGGGTTGAACTGTATGAGTTGACCTGGTTGTCAGGTTTAGAGAGGCGTACCCGGGAACGGGCATACCTCACTTGACAGGACAGGTTTGAATGGTTGGATAATAAGGAGGGTCGTTTCTCCTGATTGGGAGGCACACCGTCCTGAGACTGTATGGGGTGGTCCAGGGGTGTATGCGTCGACCCCTTAACAGGGAGGGACGCGACACCAGTGTGACCATCACAATTGGGTGTTAGGGGAGAGCGCTAGTCCACTTGGAAACAGGAGTGATTTGCTTCTTGAGTTTGGATTGGATAGTGCCACCCCCTATTTTTTGAGCGCATGAGCCCCAAACCATTTACCATTAGGTCAACCTCAATTTAACGACTGGGTACTCTCATTCTAAGGTATGGACGAGTAGTGGACACCTAGTTCATTTTATATATACATATTTCCCCTTTCACTTGAGTTCCCTTTTAATGCTTAAATCAACCCCTAATATGAAGGAACAGGGCCCGACTTGCCCCTTGCTATGGGTAAGAAATACTTAAGGATAAGAATATACAGGAAAATAGAAGCTTTTATTATAAGCTACACTCAGAAGGTAATTGTATACAGCGTTACCATGGCTGCGGCTGCGGGGGCGTTACGTGGTGGCGGGAGGCCGGACACTATCTCCTATCATCGCGGAGGTTAGACGTGATCTCACGTTCTGCTCTAGCGGTGACGGGGATGGTGGGCGCCCGGTCTCCATGGCACCAGCTGAGCGTCCTGCGGCTGACGTCATGGTGGAGACACGCATGCGCAATTGACATAGAGGGACGCTGGAGTGATACGATCGGCCGCATGTGTTATTGGAGTCTACCGCAGTGATGTTATCCCCTGGTTCACACTATGCATCACAGTAAGTTGACAGACCTATATGTATCACGATAATGTATACACGATTAAGGATGTTTGAGAGAGATGTAATGGGTTAACCTGGTTGAGGGTTGAACATGGGAAGAGGGAGGTACACACAGGTTTATTTGATTAAATTGATTGAGTCATGTGACCGGCTGAGTAGAGTATAAGTATCCGGTTTATTTCACTTTATTGTATTGCTTGAGAAAGATCACATAGATCGAAACGTTGCATTATTTGTACTGGTGAATAAAGGATTGAAAGAACTAAGGCTGGAGAGTGCTGCAGTTTTGTCACAATTGCATCTGGAGTCTATATGGGGTGATCACCCCCCTGTAAGGCTCCATTCAGACGTCTGTATGTGTTTTGCGGATCCGATCCATGTATCCGTGGATCCGTAAAAAACATACGGACGTCTGAATGGAGCCTTACAGGGGAATGATCAATGACAGGGGGGTGATCAGGGAGTCTATAAGGGGTGATCACCCCCCTGTCATTGATCACCCCCCTGTAAGGCTCCATCTCCCCCTGTAAGGCTCCGTATGTGTTTTGCGGATCCGATCCGTGGATCCGTAAAAAACATACGGACGTCTGAATGGAGCCTTACAAGGGGGTGATCAATGACAGGGGGGTGATCAGGGGTTAATAAGTGACAGGGGGGGTGTAGTGTAGTGGTGTTTGGTGCTACTTATTACTGAGCTGCCTGTGTCCTCTGGTGGTCGATCCAAGCAAAAGGGACCACCAGAGGATCAGGTAGCAGGTATATTAGACGCTGTTATCAAAACAGCGTCTAATATACCTGTTAGGGGTTAAAAAAAATTGCATCTACAGCCTGCCAGCGAACGATCGCCGCTGGCAGGCTGGAGATCCACTCGCTTACCTTCCGATCCTGTGTGCGCGCGTTCACAGGAAATCTCGCGTCTCGCGAGATGACGCGTATATGCGTGACTCTGCCTGCAGCTGCCGCCTCCGGAACGCGATCCTGCGTTAGGCGGTCCGGAGGCGGTTAAGGTGAAAATGAGCCTGGTCCCTAAGGGGTTAAGGGTGTGCACACTTATGCAACCATATTATTTTATTTTTATATTTTTTCTTCCCTCTACCTAAAAGATTTCAGTTTGTTTTTTAATTGAGTTGAACAGTTTATAGGTCACATTAAAGGTGGAAAAAGTTCTGAAATGATTTATCTTTCTCATTTTTTTACATCACAGAAACCTGACATTTTAAGAGGGGTGTGTAAACTTTTTATATCCACTGTACAACTGAATTGTACTGAGATTATGGACACAGAGTCTGAGTGAGGTTGTTATCCACTAGTGGGAGTAATTTGATATTTTAAAGTGACAGGGGGCCATTGGCTGCTATGCAAAGGCCTCAGGGTCTGCCATATATGGAAGCCTGTGAGGTCTCACAGGAACACTGTCAGTGTATTACACTGACATTCAATCTAGTACTGTACAGTACAGTCATTGTACTACATTGAAACAGGGATCAGACCCTGATATGGGGAAAAAAAAGTGTTTTATAAAAATAAGAGTTTACAGTAAAATAAAAAAGCCCCATTTTCCCTTCATCAAGCGATTTTTAATTTAAAAAAATGTTATGCAAATAGACATATTAGATATTGCCTCATCTGTAACGAGTGGCTCTATAAAAATATCACATGACCTACCCCATCAGGTGAACTCTGTAAGAATAAAACTGTGCCAAAACCCCCAAAAAAGTATAATATTGAATGATTAAAAAAAATCATATGTACCCAAAATTGGACCAATAAAAACGTCAACTCTTCCCGCAAAGAATGAGCCCCTACACAAGAAGACCTGCTGAAAAATGTAAAAATATGGCTTTATTATGTAAAACTGAAACAAAAAATAAAAATAGACATACCGTATTTTTCGCCCCTTAAGACGCACTTTTTCCCCCCCAAAAAATGGGAGGAAAATGCCCCTGCGTCTTATGGGGCGAATGCTGACCAGTTTAACATTGCTGGCTGCAATGTGCGAGCGGAGGAGGGACTGGGAGGAGGAGCTGGGGTCCGGCAATTGCGGCGGGGCGGTGCAGTCACTGTACTATAGCCCCGCCGCTCCAGTGCTGCACAAATATAAAATGTATTATTCAATTAAAAGGTATTAAACATGCCCCCCTCACTCCTAATAGTACTGTATATCCTAATAGCTTCTGTACAATGCCGGCAGGCGGCAGCGTAACTCCCTGATGTCACGTGCCTGCACCGCCTACTTTATGAATGAAGCAGGAGGCGCAGGCAAGTGACGTCGGTGGGTGACGCACCGGCCGCCCGGCCTGCCTGCCGGCATTGTACAGAAGCTATTAGGATATACGGTACTATTAGGAGTGAGGGGGGCATGTTTAATAACTTTTAATTGAATAATACATTTTATATTTGTATACTGGGGGGGGGCGGGGGGGGGGGTGAATCTGTGGATAACATGGATGGCACAGTTAAGGGGTGGGGGTCTGTGGATGGCACTGTTATGGGCTGGGGGGGGTCTGTGGATGGCACTGTTATGGGGTGGGGGGTCTGTGGATGGCACATATATAACAGTGCCAGCCACATATCCCCCTGTAACAGTGTCCGTCATCCACAGATCCCCCCATAAGTGTCCGTCATCCACAGATCCCCCCATAAGTGTCCGTCATCCACAGATCCCCCCCATAAGTGTCCGTCATCCACAGATCCCCCCCATAAGTGTCCGTCATCCACAGATCCCCCCATAAGTGTCCGTCATCCACAGATCACCCATAAGAGTCCGTCATCCACGGATCCCCCCATAAGAGTCCGTCATCCACGGATCCCCCCATAAGAGTCCGTCATCCACGGATCCCCCCATAAGAGTCCGTCATCCACGGATCCCCCCATAAGTGTCCGTCATCCACAGATCCCCCCCATAAGTGTCCGTCATCCACAGATCCCCCCATAAGTGTCCGTCATCCACAGATCCCCCCCCATAAGTGTTCGTCATCCACAGATCCCCCCATAACAGTGTCCTTCACAGATCCCCAGTAATAGTGCCATCCACAGACCACCATTAGTTCCAAACCCACCAAAAGCACACCTTTTGGTTAAAAATATTTTTTTTCTTATTTTTCCTCCCCAAAAACCTAGGTGCGTCTTATGGGCCGGTGCATCTTATAGGGCGAAAAATACGGTATTTGGTATTGTCGCAGTCGTAACAACCTGCTTTTTAAAAATAACACATGACACAAAGTTTGTAAACTCATATTTGAATAACATGAGTGTAGTTTCTACAATGGGGTCATTTATGGGTGGTTTCTATTATGTAAGCCCCACAAAGTGACTTCATAACTGAATTGGTCCTTAAAAAGTGGGTTTTGGAAATTTTCTTAATTTTAAAAATTGCATCTAAAATTCTAATCCACTTTAACATCCAAAAAAAATAAAATGACAGTTACAAAATGATGCCAACATAAAGTAGACACATATGGGAAATGTAAAGTAATAACTTTTTGAGATATCACTATCTGTCTTAAAAGCAGAGAAATTGAAATTTAAAAAATTGCTAATTTTTCCAAATTGTGGGTAAATTTTTTTATAAATAAAGGTGAATTATATTGAATCAAATTTACCACTGTCATGAAGTACGACGTGTCACGAGAAAACAATCTCAGAATGGCTTGGTTAAGTAAAAGCATTTCAAAATTATTCCCACACGTCACATTTTGTCAAAAAATGGTCTGGTCAGGAAGGTGAAAACTGGTCTGGGATAGAAAGGGTTATTAAAATATTTTGACCCTAAAACAAAATATCTACCAAAGCATATAATAGCTGATGAACAAAAAATAACAAGGGGAACAAGATTTACTGTATTATATCATGATCGATTGTACTAAAGTAATTTTTTACTGTTGCAGAAATATGAGGTTTCTGAGCGTGATTGTTGTAATCAAAGCCTAGCAAAGTGAAACAGGACAAATCTTTGTGTACCTTATCTTGAATATGTTCAGTCAACCACTTATTGTGCCAGATTTTATTGAATCTCATCCTGAGATCCTAGAGTGATATGATATACTTAAACACAGTAAAGGTGGCAAATGCTAGAGCTTCTGTAAGTTTCAAAATGAGCAGGTGCAATGGACTATAATGACTGTAGTTGATGTTACACCAAGCAGGTGTATTATACCCATCTTAGAGGTAACAACTGGGTGGTAATGTGGTGCAAACACATTCCTTACAAATAAGCATTGGATTAAGCTGTAACAACAAAACTTTTATCTCTAAATGGGATACTGAATGTGCAGGAGGCCAACAACAAAAAACATACAAATGATGTTGAATGAGTAAAAGTGAACATAAGGACATATCTTCTGTGACAGAAGAAACATTAAGGCTACTTTCACACTCGCGTCTTGCCTTTCCGTTTGTGAGAACCGTTCAGGGCTCTCAAAAGCGGTCCAAAACGGATCAGTATTGCCCTAATGCATTCTGAATGGAAAAGGATCCTCTCAGAATGCCTCAGTTTGCCCGTTTTAAGGTCCGCCTGATGAAGCGGAGCCAAACGGATCCGTCCTGGCACACAATGTAGGTCAATGGGGACGGATCTGTTTTCTCTGACACAATCTGGCACAATAGAAAACGTCATGGCTATAGAAGACATAATACAACCGGATCCGTTCATGACGAATGCATGCGGTTGTATTATTGTAACAGAAGCGTTTTCGCAGATCCATGACGGATCCGCAAAAAAACGCTAGTGTGAAAGTAGCCTTACATAGACTGAATTCTATCTGATTTATATTGATAGACAGTAAAACATCTTACGATCACATTTTAATTGACAGGTGCTAATCTTAAAATGTTTCATTTCAATACATACTGTATGAGTAAGTTAGTATGTGACGTGAAAAGAAGATGGACCATGGTTAAAGTGAAGTCATTATAGTTTCTGAAGTCTATCTATGGTAATGGCCAAAATTTGTAAGACTCACAAAAAGTTTGCTGCTTCAGTGTTTTTAGACCTTTTTGTCAGATGGTTCTATGGTATACTGAAGTAAAATTATTGGCATGTCATAAGTTTTTTTTTTTTTTTTAGCTTTTATTGATGAATACATGTACATCAGGTTTATTCAAAGCCTCCATATTTCCAGTGTTTACTATGGCCCTGACATGCTGGATATTAGCTTCTAGACCAAATCTTGACTGATGCCAACCTACTCTGACCTAATCAGTGCTTGGAGATTATCACAATTTCTTTCTTTATTTGTCCTCCTGATTTTTGTGGATTGACTGCAGGTTCTCAATGGGATTGACATCTGGGCAGTTTCCTAGCCGTGGACCCAAAATCTCAATGCTTAGTTCACCAAGCCACTTAGTTATCACGGTTGCCTTGTAACATGGTGCTCCATCATTCTAGAAAAATCATTGTACATCACCAAATTTAAAAGTTTTGGGCACAACTTTACAGTAACATTGTGATTGTTTTTGTATGTCAGTAAGACCGTATAAAAGTAGCCTGCGGTTACCCTTTCCTGCCCAGTTTTCCTGTAAATGCTGTGAAATCTTCTCAGTCCTCAAAAATTAGATAAATAATCGGAATTGTGTTAAATAGTGAGTAGTAGACAGAGAGGAGGGGTATGCAGCTGCAGTATTTCTTCTTCAGTATCGGTGGTGAAGACATGTTATTGGCTTAGATCACACAGTATGGCTCTGACATCACACCAGGATGACCCTCCCACAAAGTCAACGTAGAAATAAAAACACTCACAAATCAGGAGTAGGAGAAATAATAGTCAAAATATGCAGGTTAGGCACAACTTTTGTTCAGCATCAGGTATGTGTTGTAAAATAACATAAGAAATCATTATGTAATTGCCTTTCATATTAGGTTGAGCTGATAAAATGCTGTGCAATATACCAAAATTAGCAAAGCTCAGATGCAGTTTACTAGTAAATGCCTCACTGGAACTGAAATAATGGGATACCCCAGGCAATGCTGTCTGGCTAACTGGAAGACGTTTTATCATAGCTTTCATTTGAAACATTTACTTAAATATTCTACATTTTTTAAACCAGCGCCTGCATCTGAATACTTTTGTAATTGCATGTAATAAAAAAATTTGTATAGCCACTGAGTTATTCAATAAAATGTATCTGTACAGCACCACCTGCAGTTTTTTTTTTCCTTATATCTTTGACCTGCTCACTAAGATGGCCGCACATGCTCAGTTTCATCCTTCAACTGCCTCCTGACTTGTGATAGGGAGAGCATGGACACGCCCCCTGATCTGCATCAGAATAGACACTCCCATTGTCCCCTTGAGCTGCCAGCTTGATATACTGTAAATCTAGCAGATCAATTGAAGCAATGAATAGGGGGATCGCTGGGTCCATGTGAGGTACAGAGCTGGTTCTAGCTTAGTTAGAAAGAGATTGTCATGTACTATGTTGATGTCTGATTTAATTTTTTTTTCATTTATAGGATAACCCCTTTAAGTCTGAGATGGGCCAACCCCATTAAGATAAATCACTAGTCTGTATTCCACTGGCCAATGTTTCGGCTGATAATTGCTATCATCTTCCAGTGTAATACTGCCGGCGATTGCCCGATGGAGGAGCAAAGCTCCTTCAGCGGGCAATTCTGATATGTAAGCATGCTTAAAAATCAGTGCTTGCCGGCGGAAGATAGTGCTGTCATATAGCAATCTGCCACCTGCAAACCACTAGACAGTATGGGAATGATGGCATAGAGATCGCTCCTCCCCATGCTGCAGAGGAAATCTCTGCATGTAATAGCAGCGAATATTGGATTAATAACAGGCACTATACGATTTGGAGTCATACGGACAAATCAGACCATTGAATATATATATATATATATATATATATATATATACACACTGTTTAAAAAAAATAAAGGGAACACTTAAACAACACAATGTAACTCCAAGTCAATCACACTTCTGTGAAATCAAACTGTCCACTTAGGAAGCAACACTGAGTGACAATCAATTTCACATGCTGTTGTGCAAATGGGATAGACAACAGGTGGAAATTATAGACAATTAGCAAGACACCCCCAATAAAGGAGTGGTTCTGCAGGTGGTAACCACAGACCACTTCTCAGTTCCTATGCTTCCTGGCTGATGTTTTGGTCACTTTTGAATGCTGCCGGTGCTTTCACTCTAGTGGTAGCATGAGACGGAGTCTACAACCCACACAAGTGGCTCAGGTAGTGCAGCTTATCCAGGATGGCACATCAATGCTGTGGCAAGAAGGTTTGCTATGTCTGTCAGCGTAGTGTCCAGAGCATGGAGGCGCTACCAAGAGACAGGCCAGTACATCAGGAGACGTGGAGGAGGCCGTAGGAGGGCAACAACCCAGCAGCAGGACCGCTACCTCCGCCTTTGTGCAAGAAGGAACAGGAGGAGCACTGCTAGAGCCCTGCAAAATGACCTCCAGCAGGACACAAATGTGCATGTGTCTGCTCAAACGGTCATAAACAGACTCCATGAGGGTGATATGAGGGCCCGACGTCCACAGGTGGGGGTTGTGCTTACAGCCGAACACCGTGCAGGACGTTTGGCATTTGACAGAGAACACCAAGATTGGCAAATTCGCCACTGGCGCCCTGTGCTCTTCACAGATGAAAGCAGGTTCACACTGAGCACATGTGACAGAGTCTGGAGACGCCGTGGAGAAAGTTCTGCTGCCTGCAACATCCTCCAGCATGACCGGTTTGGCATTGGGTCAGTAATGGTGTGGGGTGGCATTTCTTTGGAGGGCGGCACAGCCCTCCATGTGCTCGCCAGAGGTAACCTGACTGCCATTAGGTACCGAGATGAGATCCTCAGACCCCTTGTGAGGCCATATGCTGGTGCGGTTGGCCCTGGGTTCCTCCTAATTCAAGACAATGCTAGACCTCATGTGCCTGGAGTGTGTCAGCAGTTCCTGCAAGACGAAGGCATTGATGCTATGGACTGGCCTGCCCGTTCCCCAGATCTGAATCTAATTGAGCACATCTGGGACATCATGTCTCGCTGTCTGAACAGCAACCTGTGATACTTGCAGTTTGCAGGCTCTGGACCTTCAGGGTCCCTCAGTGAGATGTGGCTTCTCTCACTCCCAGGAAGTTCTGAGCAAGTGTGTTGACAGCCCAGTTTTCTAGCAACTCCCCAGGTGCAGCTCATCAGGACCCAGGCTTAGGTTTTTAACCCTTTCCTAAATAACTTTCTTCAGCATATGCTAAGAACCTGGGAGACACATATGTACCCTCAATTACTTCACCCTGTGAGACACCACAATATATATATATATATATATAGTAGATGAAAAACGGACAGCACTCCAGGTAAAAGTAGATGGTGTTTATTCACCCATGTGGATGGCAAGTTTGTTTTTCTTTTTTTATATTTATATATATATATATATATATATATATATATATATATATATATAGACCAAGGAATGTGGGCAGCACCACTGTCTGAAAGGTACAGACGGAGTGCCAGCGGCTGAGTCGGCGATCCACCTCCAAACAATATAGAATAAATGAACTCCGCAGCACATCCGAGTAGTGAAGAAGTAAAAGAAGCTTTAATCACCAAGCATGCGACGTTTCAATCCTCTCAATGGGATTTTTCTCAAGCAGTGACATTGTGGGCAGTGCACAGTACATATTTAAACACATTGACATAATTAAACAATCAATGAGTAAATTACAAGCATTTAAAGTGATATATTAAAAAACTGACAACAACAGTGTTATCATTACAAAATAGCATTTCATGAAATTACATACAGTGTTACAGTGCAAACGATACCTGTATCAAATCCAACGTACAGTGTACAGACAAAATACTTTACTAACAATCATGATTAATTCAGGTGTATGCCATTATAATAACCAAAAATGTGCAGGTGTACCTCAGTAGAATGATGAGTTAGATCACAGGAGTGTGCGATGGAGTCAGAACACATGGGTCACGGCGTCTCAGACATACCAATGCGCATGTCGCAGGACCTTCCTGGGGATTCAGATCACATGATCACCCATTCTGGTCATTCGATGTAGTGCGCATGTCGCAGGACCTGTGAGCATGTGATCACTCTTCCGGTCATGTGTTCAGGTAAATCATCAGGTCATGTGATTCAGTGTGTCACATGATCGGAATAAACGAACTTAAAGATTCAAGTGTTCAGTGGTATTCAAAACACATAGGAAAGCATGATTCCACAGCTATATTTCCAAAAATCATTATAGGGGACATATATATAACACCTAAAGTAAGCTATAAATATGCAAAGTATAAAGAAATATGTCATCTTACAAATATAAGAATATGTATGCAGGCATAAGCAGTAGCGGAGTATTTTTTCTCCCAGATTGATGGGTGACTCATAAATGGTACTGTCCATGTGATTCGATGCGCCTGGGTCGGCAATGATCCTATACCGGGTGCCCACACTGCCATATGTACTCCGCTACTGCTTATGCCTGCATACATATTCTTATATTTGTAAGATGACATGTTTCTTTATACTTTGCATATTTATAGCTTACTTTAGGTGTTATATATATGTCCCCTATAATGATTTTTGGAAATATAGCTGTGGAATCATGCTTTCCTATGTGTTTTGAATACCACTGAACACTTGAATCTTTAAGTTCGTTTATTCCGATCATGTGACACACTGAATCACATGACCTGATGATTTACCTGAACACATGACCGGAAGAGTGATCACATGCTGTGATCACATGCTCACAGGTCCTGCGACATGCGCACTACATCGAATGACCAGAATGGGTGATCATGTGATCTGAATCCCCAGGAAGGTCCTGCGACATGCGCATTGGTATGTCTGAGACGCCGTGACCTATGTGTTCTGACTCCATCGCACACTCCTGTGATCTAACTCATCATTCTACTGAGGTACACCTGCACATTTTTGGTTATTATAATGGCATACACCTGAATTAATCATGATTGTTAGTAAAGTATTTTGTCTGTACACTGTACGTTGGATTTGATACAGGTATCGTTTGCACTGTAACACTGTATGTAATTTCATGAAATGCTATTTTGTAATGATAACACTGTTGTTGTCAGTTTTTTAATATATCACTTTAAATGCTTGTAATTTACTCATTGATTGTTTAATTATGTCAATGTGTTTAAATATGTACTGTGCACTGCCCACAATGTCACTGCTTGAGAAAAATCCCATTGAGAGGATTGAAACGTCGCATGCTTGGTGATTAAAGCTTCTTTTACTTCTTCACTACTCGGATGTGCTGCGGAGTTCATTTATTCTATATATATATATATATATATATATATATATATATATATATAAAACATGATTTATTAAGTCATATAAAGGAATAAAAAGAAAAAATGCAAAAATATATAAAGGATCAAGTGGATGTTCCTGCAGTATTAGTAACACAATGGATATCCTTTATCTATATAAATTGTTATACATAAAGATAAATAAACAATATTAAGTTCATACATCCATTGTAGGAATAAAATGAGGATGTTATAAAGAGGCCGTTAAAAAAAATATGCAGCTCCAAGGTAATAAAAAATCAAGATTGAGAAGGTTAGTAATGGCTATTTGGTTAGTCAGGCATGCTAGACACATAAAGGCATCTGTTGCAAGCATACACCACCACTGAAGAAGGATCAGGTTTAGCTCTGAAATGCGTTTGGTATTGGAATCTGGTCATTTGTATGCTATTTGGATATCAAGAAAAGGCTATCAACATTGCCATCATTCAGCTTGATACAAAGATTTCCATTCATCTGAATATAAAGACTTCCGTCCATTTATTCTGCTACAGCGTCTCCGCTAAGTATCAACTGCATGCTCCCGACCACGTGGGACACCACGTGAGATGCCGAGTTAATTCACCTCCCCTACACAGCGAGCGGCCGCAGCACGGAGTTTGTATACTCCCAACACCACAGCGGCTGCAACCTACATTGGCTGAGTTTATGATAAGGAACTAAGGTGACACGGCAAACTGGTCATGTGACTTCATTTTCAGGGTGATAAAGTCACTTTATATTATAACAGGTTACAAGTGCCTAACTGTTGAATGAATTATTATTTACAAGAGCCTGATTGTTAGATGAACTATCGTTCCACACACTATAAACACCTAGTTGTTGGATGAACTATCGCTTGCAACAGATGCCTTTATGTGTCTAACATGCCTGACTAACCAAATAGCCATTACTAACCTTCCTCAATCTTGATTTTTTATTACCTTGGAGCTACATATTTTTTAACAGCCTCTTTATAACATCCCCTTATTTTATTCCTTTAATGCAGGTATGAACTTAATATTGTTTATTTATCTTTATTTATAACAATTTATATAGATAAAGGATATCCATTGTGTTACTAATCCTGCAGGAACATCCGACAAGTTAAGAATCTTCACTTGATCCTTTATATATTTTTGTATTTTTTATTTTAATTCCTTTATATGACTTTTAATAAATCATGTTTTATATATATATATATATATATATCAAACAAAAATACACAGCAGCACTAGTCCAGTAGTACGGGTGCAAAATCCTCCCAGCCGCAGGCTCAACGGCTAACAGATAGACATACGTTTAAAAGATGAGGCAGCACTCCAGACGTAAAGTGAAAAAATGATGGACCCTTTATTACCCCTATGCAACGTTTCAACCGCTCAATGCAGTCTTTATCAAGCATAAAACATGGTGTCTCACAGGGGTATATATACCCAGAATACATAGCAGTAAATCAAGTGATAATCAATTAATAAATAATATAATCATAAAAACAAGTGCAAAAATACATACAATATCTTCATATAGTGAACAATGTATCAATAATATAGTTTACATGATGTGTTCCAATGTGCAAATCAATAATATTCATAATTAGTACAAACATATACCATAAACTGTGTAAATTGTACTCATTAAAACAGTGTTACATCACTTGTGTATAAGTGTTAGCAATAGCTATAGTTAATAAAGATAAAAACTTACTCAGCGGGGACAGAATAGCAGCGCCAAAATCCGCGTCCTCCAAGTCAGACTGCGCATGTCCAGAAACCTAGCAACCGCAACTCAGACAGAGCCAGGAGATGCCACCCGGGTCACGTGATTGATCACCTGACCATCCACATGACCCACGCAGCCATCGCGAGACCAGTCCGAGAGCAGCGCCTGGACTCGCCACGCCAGCGGGGAGGGGCAAGCGCACAAAGGCCAACACCGCCAGTAATACTGGCGTCGTTGCCCCAGCAACAGCCGGCCGCACACCGCAGGCAAAGCGAATCCCAGCCAGAAGAAAGGAGACAACGCAGTCAAGATATCAGGGAGAGGGGAAAACAGAAGGCACAACAGAGATAGAAAAAGGTCAAAAGACCAATAGAATGGATGTCAAAATTAAATGACATAAATAAATGGATAAGGACACCCAACTAGTCGCTGTATTCAGGTTATAGTCCCGAGCGATCGTGGTACCTTTAGTATCAAGACACACAGGGGGAAAGCCCTATAAGATAAATGCCATACATATTGAGAGTAAATGGAGAGAGACTAGTAGTTATATCATTTCCATGATCATCACTAAGGGCCTATAACGGGACGAAGGTCAAGGACACGTCCATGCCCAAACACCTCAAGACCCAATATCTCCCCTAAACTCTACAACCAGGTAAATTAGGACCACCACTCAAAAAGCCCTATACAAGCGGCTAGAGTAATCAATAGTAATAATTAGTCTAAAAATAATTGTGCCCCATGAGTCCCCTCCCGCCCACAACATGTAGAGAGAGGCCCAGGATTCCGCATCCGCCATCTGTCAAAACCGCTGCAAAATCATTGATAGAAAAGATCTAAAAGATAAAGAAAAGAAAAAAAGGATAACTTTAAATCCAGTTGTCAAAATTAGATGTACAATAAATGACACCAATTGAATTCACACAACCAGAACAAGAAAAATAAAAAACCTGCAGATTGATGACGAACCATATCTATATCACACTCCATTTAAACTCAACATTAAGACCAACTGGTCTCAGAGTATTAAGGCGATGAATCCAGCGTAGCTCTCTCTGTTTGAGAGCCAATGTCCGATCACCCCCCCTCCTTGACAGATTGATCTGATCCAATATCATGAATTTTAGATCCTTCTCCCTATGACCTGCCTCAACAAAATGTTTTGGAACTGGCAAGTCTTTCCTCTTGCGTCTGATTGAAAAATGATGGTTGTTTAGACGTGTCTTCATGTCACATGTGGTCTCCCCAACATATAGAAGACCACATGGACACAAAAGCACATAAACAACATATGCACTGTCACATGTCAAAAATTGACGAATGTCATAGTGGGTTCCTGTTACAGGGTGAATAAATCTGTCCCCCTTAATCATAAATGAGCAGTTGACACAATTAAGGCAGGGGTAACACCCCTTCCTTCGGGACCCAATATGAGTTTGTACCAAACCTTTGACTGAGATGTCCACCCCGAACCAATTTGTCACGCAAATTGGTGGGTCGCCTATAAGATAGCAGGGGAGGTACAGTGAAAGCTGCAATATTGGGCAGATTGCTTTTCAATATAGACCAATGTTTGCGAATAATTTTGGCAACCATCCCACTTTGATCGGAATATGTGGATATGAACGGAATCCTTACCGCTTTATTGGATATAGTGTCCGTTACAATCTGCTGTGGATCCCTAACCTTATTCAAATGTTTATCAATCACCCGAGGGGGATAACCTCTCTGTCTTAACTTGTGCACCATCTGGGCATACCGGGTAGGTAGTATCTCAGAATCCTGTACTATCCTTTTAACTCTGAGCAATTGACTATATGGTAATGAATAAATAGTGGACCTAGGATGACAGCTATTATAATGCAACAAAGTGTTGCAATCAGTTGGCTTAGTGAAGATATCAGTGGATAATTTGTCACCAACCATAGTGACAGTGGTATCAAGGAATTGCACATGAGTGTCAGAGTATGTCAAAGTAAATGCAATGTCGGGATCCAAATCGTTCAAAAAAGTGTGAAATTACTCCAAAGAAGTGGAGTCACCATGCCAAATAAGGAAGACATCGTCTATGTACCGCCACCACCCCAGTACATGACTTAAGTGGTGGGATACATAGACAAGGTCCTCCTCGAGGGCCGCCATGAACACATTGGCGTAAGTGAGCGCCACATTCGACCCCATGGCGGTCCTTCATAGCTGCAGAAAAAAACCTTCCATAAACAGGAAATAATTATTCCTCAGTACCAGATCCAGTAATTGGATAATAAAATCTTGACACTCCAAAGAGTATTCGCTGACCAATTACCTCCGGACAGCAGACACCCCCCTTGTGTGATCAATGGAAGTATAAAGACTCGTGACGTCAAAAGAGGCCACAAGACAACCATCAGGTAACGTGATACCAGAGATTTTATCAAGAAAATCTCCTGTATCCCTAATGTAGGATCTGGCACTGACTGCATATTTACGGAGTAAACGATCCAAAAAAATTGAAATATTTGAAAAAATTGATCCGGTACCAGCAACGATTGGCCGACCTGGAGGATCAACCATCGATTTATGAATTTTTGGTAACACGTATATATGACCGGTGTACATGGATGTTGTTTAATCAGAAACGAATAAAGCTCCCCATCAATAATGTCCCGACTCAAAGCGACATCAAGGACCTTCTTGATATGTCGAGCTATTTCAAATCTTGGATCACCTGCCAATGCCTTGTATACACTCTGATCACTCAGCTGCCTCTTGATTTCATGGATATATTTGGAGGTATCCATGACAACAACTGCACCCCCTTGTCAGCGGGTTTAATTGTGAGGCTGTTGTCATGGCAAAGCCCCTCAAACAATTCGACATCAGAAGTAGTCATATTAGGATGTTTAAGAGGCATATTGGCAACCTCATTACGCAAGGTGGTCATATCCACAGAGATAGCCTTAATACAGGTATCAAGTGCAGGTAGATTACTATGAGGTGAAAAATCACTCTTAGTAAATAACCCAAATGACTTCAACCTCAGCTCAGTATGTGTTACTATACCAGTCGATTGGTCTGTAGGAGGTCGGTCTGCAAACCAAACCTTAAGTTCGATATTCCTATACAGGCGCTGCAGATCGACCTCCAACTGAAACCAATCAACTTTGGTAGAGGGACAAAACGAAAGACCCTTAGAAAGCACATCAATTTGCATATCAGACAGAGGTACAGAAGAAATATTTACCACAGTGGATTTACATTCTGACTTATTATCCATTAGGCCTGGTTGCCCTTCTTGCGGAGTGCCATTGGTTTTGTCAGTTTTAGAGATTTGGAGTTTCCTCCATCTGTGGTGCCTTCTACCACCCCATCTGGTTCTTTTGCTGTCGTTGAACCCATCTCTAAAAAAGACTGTGAAGAAGGTGAAACAGAAGTGGCTGTAGACGCAGACTGTCCAGACTGCTGATATTTCTTGTTAACAGGCCGGTACGAGGACATCTGTTTTTTTAGCCCTTCATTCTGCCACGTATATATCTTTCCCTTAGCATAGTCATCAGTGTCCCGCTGCCATTTTTTCCTTTTTGTAGCTTCCTGATCTTTAATGAATTTGGAAACGTAGACCATACAGTTATCATCATATAGTTTCCATTCATCAGGCCCCAACATGGATTGCAGTGCTAGTTTGGTTTGAGACTGCCGAGTCCTGCTTTCAACCAATTCATGCTGTAGATATTCCAAGTTGAGAAGGATTACATCAAATGCATATTTGTTTGAGATCTGAACAAACTTTTATGCAAAAACTGAATCAGTGGGAAATAGATTAGGCTTCCCTCTAGGGATCCTATGATCCTTGAAATACTGGCCAAGGGTCATCAGGTGTAAATCAGTGGACGCAATCTTCTTAGCATCAGCTTCATAACATCTTTTTAAATCAACCAAAGTAGGAGTGGACAAAAATGTATTCTCACTCACCAGACCCTGCAAAATTCTCTCCTCATCCGCCCTGGTATATGTAAAAACATCGGGGAGATCCATAATGATGATTCTGAGAACACAGATAAAACTTGGGTGCAAGCTGAGTGAGTCCAGATAACCAGCAAACAAAAATGTTTTTATCTTTATTAACTATAGCTATTGCTAACACTTATACACAGGTGATGTAACACTGTTTTAATGAGTACAATTTACACAGTTTATGGTATATGTTTGTACTAATTATGAATATTATTGATTTGCACATTGGAACACATCATGTAAACTATATTATTGATACATTGTTTACTATATGAAGATATTGTATGTATTTTTGCACTTGTTTTTATGATTATATTATTTATTAATTGATTATCACTTGATTTGCTGCTATGTATTCTGGGTATATATACCCCTGTGAGACACCATGTTTTATGCTTGATAAAGACTGCATTGAGCGGTTGAAACGTTGCAGAGGGGTAATAAAGGGTCCATCATTTTTTCACTTTACGTCTGGAGTGCTGCTTTATCTTTTGAACGTATGTGTATATATATATATATATATATATATATATATATATATTTATTTATTTAATGGTCTGATTTGTCTGTATGACTCCAAATCGTATAGTGCCTGCCATTAATCCAATATTCACGTCTATTGATATTTTTGTGCGGCAGTGGGTGAGCCACAGGCAGTGCACCCATATATGCACATACCTGAAAGGGTGAGCACCTGCGTTACTATGCTATGTAATATCAGCAGTCTCCTCCACTAGCTTGCAAGCGATTGCCTGGTGGGCCTGTCTTATACAGGCTTTACAGTCTATAGAACTATAGATTAAACATCATAATATCATGATATTCTGTATTAAACTTAACTCTAATTAGTACTTAAGGTGTAGCAAATGCAACTTGCAACATACATACTTGTTTGTAGATACACTTTAGAACTTTTGGAAATAAATAATAAAGCCCTCAGAGTACTACATACACAATGCGCATGGAACGTCTGCAGACCTTTTCACTTTTTCACATTTTGTTATGTTGCAGCCTTGTGCTAAAATAAAAAAAATATTAAAGTTTTCCCTCATAAATCTGCATTTAGTACCCCACAATGAGAAAGCGAAAAAAGAATTTAACCACCTCCGGACCGCTGTACGCACAGACGCGTCCTGGAGGTGGTTGATTCATTCCTCCTGGACGCGCCGGCGCGTCATCTCGCGAGACGCGAGATTTCGGTCACAGCCGGCCCGCGCATGCGCATCGCGGGCCGGCAAAAGTTAGAGGAGTATTTCATCAGCAACCTGCCAGCCAATGATCGTCGCTGGCAGGTTGCTGATTTTTAAAAAATCGAATCACAAGCCAGATAACAGATCATATTAGTAAATATGATCTGTTATATGGCTTCTCTGCTTCTCTGCTGGTCCTTTTCGTCGGTTGGATCCAGCAGAGAAGCAGACATCACTGTGAGTACACACCAAACACTGCCCTTAGCCCCTGATCACCATCCATCACCCCCATCATCCAAATTAACCCCTTGATCGCCCCCTGTCAATCACTTAGTGAAAGACAAAAAGTGATCAGTGTAAACTGACACTTTTTTTTTTCACTAGTATTGGCTGTTAGGTTTTAGGGATAGTTTAGGCCCCTTGGTTAGGTAGTTAGCGTCAGTTAGCGCCCACCCCACCGCACCGCAGTCACTTTTATTCGCTGTTTAGCGTATCGCTAATCAGCATTTGTACTTTTATAGTATCTGTAAGTGATCAAAACTGATCACGGTCAGATCTATAATAGTATTAGTGTCACTTTAGTTCGCCCTCCACCCAAAACGCAGTGTTTGCCCGATCAGGCCTGATCGGTCGCCCACACGTGCGTTCACCCACGCCCGCCCCACCGCAGTGACAAAAAAATTTTTTTTTTTGATCACTGCACATTCACTTTACACGCTCTGCGGCGATAAAAAAATCAGTTTTGATATTTTTTATCAACCGCAGCGGCCTCCGGTACTTCGCTAGCCTCCCCTTTGTAAGACAGGCTTGCTTTTTTTCTTGGGTAGTCTCAGGGAATACCCCTAAATTTAGTAGTCCAAATGTCAAACAGGGGGTATTCTTCTGAAGAGGCCTACAGGATTCTGACCCAGTCGGATGAGGAGTGGGAACCCTCATCTGATGAATCTAGCGGGTCAGAATATGAACCTGTAGAAAGCAGTGGCTCTCTGACCCAAAGTTCGGACGAGGAGGTTGAGGTCCCTGGCAGCACCAGGCGTACCCGGCCCCGTGTCGCTAGACCACAGGTTATGCAGGATCCGCTTCAAGAGCAGCAGAGTGGGGCTGTCGCTGCCGGATCACGTGGTGAGGCATACACCAGCAGCGCAGCCCTTCCTGGACCTAGTACCAGCACTGCCGTACAACATGGTGAAGTAGCGAGCACCAGAAGGGCAGTTGAAGCTGGTACGGTGGCACGTGCACTAGTTACCCCGTCGCAGCCACCGCACAGACAGGCCCGTAGAGCCCCTAGAATCCCTGAGGTGCTGGCAAACCCTGATTGGCAGTCACCAACTTCAGCCGCACCAGTAGTTCCCCCTTTCACCGCCCAGTCTGGAGTTCGGGTTGAGACGGCTCAGATCAGTACGGCCCTGGGATTTTTTGAGCTGTTCTTGACTGCGGAGCTCTTGGACTTAGTCGTGGCAGAGACCAACCAATATGCCACACAATTTATAACCGCAAACCCGGGAAGCTTTTATGCCCAGCCTTTCCGGTGGAAACCAGTCCAAGTTTCCGAACTTAAAATTTTTCTGGGCCTTCTCCTCAACATGGGCCTGACAAAAAAGCATGAATTGCGGTCATATTGGTCAACGCACCCAATTCATCACATGCCCATGTTCTCTGCTGCTATGTCCAGGACACGATTTGAGGCCATCCTGCGTTTCCTGCACTTTAGCGACAACACCACCTCCCGTCCCAGAGGCCACCCAGCTTTTGACCGGCTCCACAAAATTCGGCCCCTCATAGACCATTTCAACCAGAAATTTGCAGATTTGTATACCCCTGAGCAAAACATCTGCGTAGACGAGTCCCTAATACATTTTACCGGGCGCCTTGGCTTCAAACAGTACATCCCAAGCAAGCGTGCCCGGTATGGGGTCAAATTGTATAAGCTCTGTGAAAGGGCCACAGGCTATACCCACAAATTTCGGATCTATGAGGGAAAAGATCAGACCCTGGAGCCGGTCGGTTGCCCTGACTACCTGGGGAGCAGTGGGAAGACAGTCTGGGACTTGGTGTCACCCTTATTCGGCAAGGGGTACCATCTTTATGTGGACAATTTTTACACAAGTGTGGCCCTCTTTAGGCATTTGTTTCTAGAACGGATTTGCGCCTGTGGCACCGCGCGAACTAGTCGCGTGGGCTTCCCCCAACGGCTTGTAACCACCCGTCTTGCAAGGGGGGAGAGGGCTGCCTTGTGTAACGAAGAACTGCTCGCGGTGAAATGGAGAGACAAGCGTGACGTTTACATGCTCTCCTCCATTCACGCAGACACGACAATACAAATTCAAAGGGCAACCCGTGTCATTGAAAAGCCCCTCTCAGTCCACGACTATAATGCGCTCATGGGAGGGGTGGACTTCAATGACCAGATGTTGGCTCCCTATTTAGTTTCCCGCAGAACCAGACGCTGGTATAAGAAGGTGTCTGTATATTTAATTCAATTGGCGCTCTACAATAGTTTTGTTCTCTACAGTAAGGCTGGGAGAACACGATCCTTCCTCAAATTCCAGGAAGAGATCATCGAGAACCTCCTTTACCCAGGAGGTTCCGTGGCCCCATCCACCAGTGTAGTTAGCCGTCTACACGAGCGACATTTCCCCAGTGTCGTTGCTGGTACCTCAACCCAACCGCCACCCCGAAAAAAATGTCGTGTCTGTAGCAGGAGTGGAATAAGGCGTGACACCCGCTATTTCTGTCCTGACTGTCCGGACCACCCTGCCCTATGCTTAGGAGAGTGTTTCCGGAAGTACCACACACAGGTACACCTAGCATAGGGATCACATCTCACCAGGACAGGCACACAGGGCTATTAGGGCCCTTTCTCTCACAGCTGCTGCAAACCTCTCCTTTCACCTGGGATAAAGTGCATAACGTACTTCGCCACATCTTTGGGCGATTTGCGCTTTGCACATTGTCCCATGGGGAAGGAGAGGTTTGTTCTATAAAGGTAAAAAAAAAAAAACAAAAAAAAAATTACCGGTAAGTAAAAAAGTTAAAAAAGTTTAAAAAAGTTAATATGTTCTGTTCTAAAGTTAATAAAGTTATTGCTTTGCGGCCTGGTTTTTTCTTTTTTGTTTTGTTTTTTTTACCTTCCAGGTGGACCATCCGATCGACCAGCTGCAGCACTGATGTGCATTCGGACAGAAGCATTGCGCTGCTGTCAGATTACACGCAAGTCGGTGTATGCGGCGCTGCAAGACGAGATTTCTCCTCTGCAGTAAAAGATATGTTTGCCAAGGCATATGAGCTGAGGAGGTGGCGGTGTTCATATACTTTGGCAAACACTTTGTATATATAAAAAAAAAAATCCCGGCAATGATTTATTCATCCACATCGATTGATGTGAATGGAGAAATCTGGTTTGCCAGGGCATACGAGCTGAAGTGGGTATGGATGTTGGGCGGAGCTCCTATGTCCTGGCAGACGCCTTTCCCCTCCTTTTTTCTTTTTTTGGCCGAGATTTTTTCATCCACATTGATCGATGCGAATGAAGAAATCTGTGCCGTTCATTTTTTTCTTTCAGCCCAGAGGCTGAACGGAAAAAAAAAATCTCATTACCCGTATGCTCAATATAAGGAGAATAGCAGAAACTCCTAATGCTGGGCATACATGTAATGATTGCGGAGACCCTCAAATGCCAGGGCAGTACAAACACCCCACAAATAACACCATTTTGGAAAGAAGACACCCCAAGGTATTCGCTGAGGGGCATATTGAGTCCATGAAAGATTGAAATTTTTGTCCCAAGTTAGCGGAAAGGGAGACTTTGTGAGAACAAAATCAAAAAAATCAATTTCCGCTAACTTGTGCCAAAATTTTTTTTTTTCAATGAACTCGCCATGCCCCTCATTGAATACCTTGGGGTGTCTTCTTTCCAAAATGGGGTCACATGTGGGGTATTTATACTGCCCTGGCATTTTAGGGGCCCCAAAGCGTGAGAAGAAGTCTGGTATCCAAATGTCTAAAAATGCCCTGCTAAAAGGAATTTGGGCCCCTTTGCCCACCTAGGCTGCAAAAAAGTGTCACACATGTGGTATCTCCGTATTCAGCAGAAGTTGGGGAATATGTTTTGGGGTGTCTTTTTACATATACCCATGCTGGGTGAGATAAATATCTTGGTCAAATGCAAACTTTGTATAAAAAAAATGGGAAAAGTTGTCTTTGCCAAGATATTTCTCTCACCCAGCATGGGTATATGTAAAATGACACCCCAAAACACATTCCCCACCTTCTCCTGAGTACGGAGATACCAGATGTGTGACACTTTTTTGCAGCCTAGGTGGGCAAAGGGGCCCACATTCCAAAGAGCACCTTTCGGATTTCACAGGTCATTTACCTACTTACCACACATTAGGGCCCCTGTAAAATGCCAGGGCAGTATAACTACCCCACAAGTGACCCCATTTTGGAAAGAAGACACCCCAAGGTATTCCGTGAGGGGCATGGCAAGTTCCTAGAATTTTTAATTTTTAGTCACAAGTTAGTGGAAAATGATGATTTTTTTTTTTTTTTTTTTTTTTCATACAAAGTCTCATATTCCACTAACTTGTGACAAAAAATAAAAACTTCCATGAACTCACTATGCCCATCAGCGAATACCTTGGGGTCTCTTCTTTCCAAAATGGGGTCACTTGTGGGGTAGTTATACTGCCCTGGCATTCTAGGGGCCCAAATGTGTGGTAAGGAGTTTGAAATCAAATTCAGTAAAAAATGACCTGTGAAATCCGAAAGGTGCTCTTTGGAATGTGGGCCCCTTTGCCCACCTAGGCTGCAAAAAAGTGTCACACATCTGGTATCTCCGTACTCAGGAGAAGTTGAGGAATGTGTTTTGGGGTGTCTTTTTACATATACCCATGCTGGGTGAGATAAATATCTTGGTCAAATGCCAACTTTGTATAAAAAAATGGGAAAAGTTGTCTTTTGCCAAGATATTTCTCTCACCCAGCATGGGTATATATAAAATGACACCCCAAAACACATTCCCCACCTTCTCCTGAGTACGGAGATACCAGATGTGTGACACTTTTTTGCAGCCTAGGTGGGCAAAGGGGCCCATATTCCAAAGAGCACCTTTCGGATTTCACAGGTCAATTTTTACAGAATTTGATTTCAAACTCCTTACCACACATTTGGGCCCCTAGAATGCCAGGGCAGTATAACTACCCCACAAGTGACCCCATTTTGGAAAGAAGACACCCCAAGGTATTCCGTGAGGGGCATGGCGAGTTCCTAGAATTTTTTATTTTTTGTCACAAGTTAGTGGAAAATGATGATTTTTTTTTTTTTTTTTTTTTTCATACAAAGTCTCATATTCCACTAACTTGTGACAAAAAATAAAAACTTCCATGAACTCACTATGCCCATCAGCGAATACCTTGGGGTCTCTTCTTTCCAAAATGGGGTCACTTGTGGGGTAGTTATACTGCCCTGGCATTCTAGGGGCCCAAATGTGTGGTAAGGAGTTTGAAATCAAATTCTGTAAAAATTGACCTGTGAAATCCGAAAGGTGCTCTTTGGAATATGGGCCCCTTTGCCCACCTAGGCTGCAAAAAAGTGTCACACATCTGGTATCTCCGTACTCAGGAGAAGGTGGGGAATGTGTTTTGGGGTGTCATTTTATATATACCCATGCTGGGTGAGAGAAATATCTTGGCAAAAGACAACTTTTCCCATTTTTTTATACAAAGTTGGCATTTGACCAAGATATTTATCTCACCCAGCATGGGTATATGTAAAAAGACACCCCAAAACACATTCCTCAACTTCTCCTGAGTACGGAGATACCAGATGTGTGACACTTTTTTGCAGCCTAGGTGGGCAAAGGGGCCCACATTCCAAAGAGCACCTTTCGGATTTCACAGGTCATTTTTTACAGAATTTGATTTCAAACTCCTTACCACACATTTGGGCCCCTAGAATGCCAGGGCAGTATAACTACCCCACAAGTGACCCCATTTTGGAAAGAAGACACCCCAAGGTATTCCGTGAGGGGCATGGTTAGTTCCTAGAATTTTTTATTTTTTGTCACAAGTTAGTGGAAAATGATGATTTTTTTTTTTTTTTTTTTTTTCATACAAAGTCTCATATTCCACTAACTTGTGACAAAAAATAAAAACTTCCATGAACTCACTATGCCCATCAGCGAATACCTTGGGGTCTCTTCTTTCCAAAATGGGGTCACTTGTGGGGTAGTTATACTGCCCTGGCATTCTAGGGGCCCAAATGTGTGGTAAGGAGTTTGAAATCAAATTCTGTAAAAATTGACCTGTGAAATCCGAAAGGTGCTCTTTGGAATATGGGCCCCTTTGCCCACCTAGGCTGCAAAAAAGTGTCACACATCTGGTATCTCCGTACTCAGGAGAAGTTGAGGAATGTGTTTTGGGGTGTCTTTTTACATATACCCATGCTGGGTGAGATAAATATCTTGGTCAAATGCCAACTTTGTATAAAAAAATGGGAAAAGTTGTCTTTTGCCAAGATATTTCTCTCACCCAGCATGGGTATATATAAAATGACACCCCAAAACACATTCCCCACCTTCTCCTGAGTACGGAGATACCAGATGTGTGACACTTTTTTGCAGCCTAGGTGGGCAAAGGGGCCCATATTCCAAAGAGCACCTTTCGGATTTCACAGGTCAATTTTTACAGAATTTGATTTCAAACTCCTTACCACACATTTGGGCCCCTAGAATGCCAGGGCAGTATAACTACCCCACAAGTGACCCCATTTTGGAAAGAAGAGACCCCAAGGTATTCGCTGATGGGCATAGTGAGTTCATAGAACTTTTTATTTTTTGTCACAAGTTAGTGGAATATGAGACTTTGTAAGAAAAAAAAAAAAAAAAAAAAAATCATCATTTTCCGCTAACTTGTGACAAAAAATAAAAAGTTCTATGAACTCACTATGCCCATCAGTGAATACCTTAGGGTGTCTACTTTCAGAAATGGGGTCATTTGTGGGGTGTTTGTACTGTCTGGGCATTGTAGAACCTCAGGAAACATGACAGGTGCTCAGAAAGTCAGAGCTGCTTCAAAAAGCGGAAATTCACATTTTTGTACCATAGTTTGTAAACGCTATAACTTTTACCCAAACCATTTTTTTTTTACCCAAACATTTTTTTTTTATCAAAGACATGTAGAACTATAAATTTAGAGCAAAATTTCTATATGGATGTCGTTTTCTTTGCAAAATTTTACACCTGAAAGTGAAAAATGTCATTTTTTTGCAAAAAAATCGTTAAATTTCGATTAATAACAAAAAAAGTAAAAATGTCAGCAGCAAAGAAATACCACCAAATGAAAGCTCTATTAGTGAGAAGAAAAGGAGGTAAAATTCATTTGGGTGGTAAGTTGCATGACCGAGCAATAAACGGTGAAAGTAGTGTAGGTCAGAAGTGTAAAAAGTGGCCTGGTCTTTCAGGGTGTTTAAGCACTGGGGGCTGAGGTGGTTAAGAAATGTTTGCAAATTTATTAAAAAGGAAAAACTAAAATTTTGCATGGACATAGGTATTGAGACCCTTTGCTATGACTCTTGAATTTTGTCACTGGGGGTCTCCCATTTCCTTGATCATCTTTGAGATGTTTAAATACCTTGATTAGAGTCTACTTGTGGTAAATTCAGTTGATCGGACATGATTTGGTATGACATACCCTCTCTGTATAAGGTCTCACGGCTGACAATGCATATCAGAGCAAAAAACAGTCCACGAGGAAGAAAGAACTTCCTGTGGAGCTCATAGACAGGATTGTGTGGAGGCAGAGATCTGAAGATGTGTACACAACATTGATTCAGTGAGCACAGTGGCCTCCATAATTCTATAATGAAATAAGTTTGGAACAACTCAGACTCTTCCTAAAACTGTCCACTCCACCAAAGTAATCAAGGGAAAAGGGCTTTGGTAAGATGGATGAACAAGAACCCAATGGTCACTGGATAATCTCCAGCAATCCTGTGTGCAGATGGGTGAAATTTCCAGAAGGTCAACCATCACTGCAGCACTCCACCAATCCGGGCTTTATGGCAGAGTGGCCAGAAAGAAGCCTCTCCTCAGTAAAAGATACATGAAATCTGCCTGAAGTTTGCAAAAAAAAAAGTGATTAAAGGACTTTGAGTGAGAAACAAACTTCTATGGCCTGATCAAACCAAAATGGGACTTTTTGGCTTTAGTTCTACATATCATTTCTGGAGGAAACAAGTCACTTCTCATCACCTACTTAACCCCTTACGGACCCATGACGTATTGGTACGGCATGGTTCCCGAGTGCTTAAAGACCCATGACGTACCGGTACGTCATGTGTTATTCCGATCACCGCTGCCCGGCGGGCGGTGATCGGAACAAGGTGCCTGCTCAAATCATTGAGCAGGCACCTCGGCTAAATGCGCGGGGGGGTCCCGTGATCCCCCCCCCCCCGTGTCGGTGATCGCCGCAAACCGCAGGTCAATCCAGACCTGTGGTTTGCGGCTTTTACCTGGTGCAGCGGCGGTGGTGCCATCGGGTCCCCATGGGACTGTGGGGGGGGACCCGATGGCATGGAAGGCAGCGCAATGCCTTCCTGAGGCATCTACGCTGCCTTCCGGTGACGAGCCTGTGAGATCCAGCCCCCTGGATCTCACAGGCCAGAAGCTGTATGAGTAATACACACTGTATTACTCATACAGCCAATGCATTCCAATACAGAAGTATTGGAATGCATTGTAAAGGATTAGACCCCCCAAAAGTTCAAGTCCCAAAGTGGGACAAAAAATAAAGTGAAAAAAAAAAAGTTAAAAAAATAAAGTTTTCCCCCCAAAAAATTTAAAGTTTCAAGTTAAAATAATCTATGGCTCAGAATATGGAGACACTAAAACATCATTTTTTTTGTTTGAAAAAAGCTGTTATTGTGTAAAACTTACATAAATAAAAAAAAAGTATACATATTAGGTATCACCGCGTCCGTATCGACCGACTCTATAAAAATATTACATGACCTAACTCCTCATATGAACACCATAAAAAATGTAAAATAAAAACTGTGCTAAATAAACCTTTTTTTGTCACCTTACATCACAAAAAGTGTAATAGCAAGCTATCAAAAAGTCACACGCACCCCAAAATAGTGCCAATAAAACCGTCATCTCATCCTGCAAAAATCATACCCTACCCAAGGTAATCGCCCAAAAACTGAAAAAATTATGGCTCTCAGACTATGGAAACACTAAAACATGATTTTTTTTGCTTCAAAAATGAAATCATTGTGTAAAACTTACATAAATAAAAAAAAGTATACATATTAGGTATCGCCGCATCCGTGACAACCTGGTCTATAAAAATATCACATGATCTAACCTGTCAGATGAATGTTGTAAATAACAAAAATAAAAACGGTGCCATAACAGCTATTTCTTGTTATCTTGCCTCACAAAAAGTGTAATATAGAGCAACCAAAAATCATATGTACCCTAAACTTGTACCAACAATACTGCCACCCTATCCCGTAGTTTCTAAAATGGGGCAACTTTTTTGGAGTTTCTACTCTAGGGGTGCATCAGGGGGGCTTCAAATGGGACATGGTGTCAAAAAAACCAGTCCAGCAAAATCTGCCTTCCAAAAACCGTATGGCATTCCTTTCCTTCTGCGCCCTGCCGTGTGCCTGTACAGCTGTTTACGACCAAATATGGGAGCCATCAGAGCCATAAATATTGACCCTTGCTTTGTAATCGGAAAAATATTATTAAAATGGAAAATCTGCCAAAAAAGTGAAATTTTTAAATTGTATCTCTATTTTCCATTAATTAATTCTTGTGGAACACCTAAAGGGTTAACGACGTTTGTAAAATCAGTTTTGAATACCTTGGGTGTAGTTTCTTAGATGGGGTCACTTTTATGGAGTTTCTACTCTAGGGGTGCATCAGGGGGGCTTCAAATGGGACATGGTGTCAAAAAAAACAGTCCAGCAAAACCTGCCTTCCAAAAACCATATGGCATTCCTTTCCTTCTGTGCCCTGCCGTGTGTCCGTACAGCGGTTTACGACCACATATGGGGTGTTTCTGTAAACTACAGAATCAGGGCCATAAATATTGAGTTTGGTTTGGCTGTTAACCCTTCCTTTGTAACTGGAAAAAAATTATTAAAATGGAAAATCTGCCAAAAAAGTGACATTTTGAAATTGTATCTCTATTTTCCATTAATTCTGGTGGAACACCTAGAGGGTTAACAAAGTTTGTAAAATCAGTTTTGAATACCTTGAGGGGTGTAGTTTATAGAATGGAGTCATTTGTGTGGTTTCTATTATGTAAGCCTCCCAAAGTAACTTCAGACCTGAACTGGTCCCTAAAAATTGGGTTTTTGAAAATTTCTGAAAAACTTCAAGATTTGCTTCTAAGCCTTGTAACATCTCCAAAAAATAAAATATCATTCCCAAAATGATCCAAACATGAAGTAGACATATGGGGAATGTAAAGTAATAACTATTTTTTGAGGTATTACTATGTATTATAGAAGTAGAGAAATTTAAACTTGGAAATTTGCAATTTAAAAAAAGAAATTGGTAAATTTCGTATTTTTTTTATAAATAAAAATGATTATTTTTTTTTACTTCATTTTACCAGTCTCATGAAGTACAGGGTGGGCCATTTATATGGATACACCTTAATAAAATGGGAATGGTTGGTGATATTAACTTCCGGTTTGTGGCACATTAGTATATGTGAGGGGGGAAACTTTTCAAGATGGATGGTGACCATGGCGGCCATTTTGAAGTCGGACATTTTGAATCCAACTTTTGTTTTTTCAATTGGAAGAGGGTCATGTGACATCAAACTTATTGGGAATTTCACAAGAAAAACAATGGTGTGCTTGGTTTTAAATAACTTTATTCTTTCATGAGTTATTTACAAGTTTCTGACCACTTATAAAAATGTGTTCAATGTGCTGCCCATTGTGTTGGATTGTCAATGCAACCCTCTTCTCCCACTTTTCACACACTGATAGCAACACAGGAGGAGAAATGCTAGCACAGGCTTCCGGTATCCATAGTTTCAGGTGCTGCACATCTTGTATCTTCACAGCATAGACGATTGCCTTCAGATGATACGAGATGTGCAGCACCTGAAACTACGGATACTGGAAGCCTGTGCTAGCATTTCTTCTGCGGTGTTGCTATTAGTGTGTGAAGAGTGGGAGAAAAGGGTTGCATTGACAATCCAACACAATGGGCAGCACATTGAACACATTTTATGAGTGGTCAGAAACTTGTAAATAACTCATGAAAGAATAAAGTTACGTTAAAACCAAGCACACCATTATTTTTCTTGTGAAATTCCCAATAAGTTTGATGTGTCACATGACCCTCTTCCTATTGAAAAAACAAAAGTTGGATTCAAAATGGCCACCATGGTCACCACCCATCTTGAAAAGTCCCCCCCCCCCCTCACATATACTAATGTGCCACAAACAGGAAGTTAATATCACCAACCATTCCCATTTTATTAAGGTGTATCCATATAAATGGCCCACCCTGTACAATATATGACGAAAAAACAATCTCAGAATGGCATGGATAAGTCAAAGCGTTTTAAAGTTATCAGCACTTAAAGTGACACTGGTCAGATTTGCAAAATGGCCAAGTCCTTAAGGTGAAATAGGGCTGAGTCCTTAAGGGGTTAATACCATCTCTACAGTGAAGCATGGTGGTGGCAGTATTGTGCTGTGGGAGTGTATTTCAGCCACTGGAACACAGAGACTGGTCAGGGTTGAGGGAAAGCTAAATGGAGCAAAGTGCAGAGATTTTTAATTAAAACCTGATCCAGAGTCCTCTGCACCTTTTAACAAAACAGTCACCCTAAGCACACATCCAAGAGAAGACAGGAGTGGCTTATCCCGTGTGACAAAGCTTGAGAGGATCTGCTGAGAAGAATGGCAGAAAATCCTTGTAATCACTGCCAAAGTAACTAGTCAATGCAATATTTTAGTTTTTTCATATTGTAAAAATTTTGAACATTCTGTTTTGACTTCGTCTTTATGGTGTACTGAGGGCAGAATGATAGTGAAAAACGTATATCTCTTATATTATAAAAATTAGTTTCTGTCTGTCTGTCTGTGTGTTCTTTATGCGCGACCAAACGACTGGAGCGATTTTCACCAAATTTGGCACACAGGTACATCAGGTGCCCGGGAAGATTTTAGACCGGGTCTTAGCTCTCTAGGACGTACCGTTCCTGAGATATTCTCAAAATATGACCTGCATTAGCCAATACAAGCCTACAAGTCTTTCTCTTCATATCCCAACTGCCATACACATGGTCACATGTCCCTTATCAGCCAATAAAAGCTTGCAGGCCCTTAGTCTCCACATACACACAGTTGTACTCCAGGTTTTCATAACAGCCCAGCCATTTTTCTTCACTGCTGTAGGTCAGCTTTAGGATAAGACGCACGACACAGGGCACAAATACGCTGCTATATGCATCCATCTTGGATGGATTTTTGCGATTGTGCGACATCATAGCCTATCATTATAAAAATTGTTGAGACAAAATGTCGCGCGACACATGTCGTTGTGTAGCCCTAGCATTAAAGGGGCAGGGCGCTGTGGAGGTCACTATTAAAGGGACGGGCACTGTGGATGTTACTGTTAAGGGGGCAGGCCACTGTGGAGGTCACTGCTAAAGGGGTGGACACTGTGAAGGTCACTGCTAAAGGGATGGACAATGGAGGTCACTGTTAAGGAGGTAGGGGCCACTATTAAAGTGGCAACTGCTATGGAGGTCACTGTTAAGGCAGCAGGGTACTGTGAGGTCACTGTTAAGGCAGCGGGGTACTGTGGAGGTCACTGTTAAGGGGGTGGTCCCCTGAGGAAGTCACTGTCAAGGGAGTAGGGTGCTGTGAAACTCACTGTTAAAGCGAACCTTTCACCTCATTTTCACTTTATAAACTAGCAACAGTACCTTATAGATCATCTTCAGTGTGTTCTTATACATCCTTGTGCCGCTTTCATGCGCTGTATCTGCCTGAAAAAATCGTCTTATAAAGTTATCATTTCCTGCTCCAACAGTCACGCTAGAAGTCAAGGGGGTAGCCCTTCCCTCACCTCTGGCTGTACCTCCCCTGCCCTAACCCCGCCTCTATGCACTGTAGTTGACAGCCGGCTCAGTCGCCGGGACCGCGCTTGTCAGGGCTGCGCATGCGCCGTCCTCCTCATTCGTCGCTCGCCGGCGAATGAGGAGGATGGCGCATGCGCAGCCTTGACCAGCGCGGTCCCGGCGACTGAGCTTAAATGCATTTTGAAAGACAGTAGGAAGCTGCTGTCTGTTTTAGGATGCTATTTGCCTCCTCCTACCTAATGGATTCCTGTGCAAGTGTGCTAGATGCACATATGGTTTGTCTGTCCCTGGTTTTTATTGAGGGTTGTATCTTTTCATGACACCGCAATGTGCAGATTGTACAAAGCATCTGAAAATATGAGTCTGTCCGGGTGTAACTACAGAAGCAGAGATATTTATATGGATTCCTACATTTATATTTTCTGCATCAAGAACTGAAAGGTGTCAGGAGCTAACAATGTGTATATACATCAGTGTAAAGTTGTAACATAAGCAAATCCTTGTTTTAGGATATTGTGCTGCCTTCGGATTGTAACAAGTGGTGCTTAGGGTATTTTTTATCCAAGTTGTTTTCCATTAAAAGTGTTGTTTGGTATAATTCATCTTGATTTGTTTTTCTTTTTCCTTTGGGGTCTCTATAACAGCACCTGCTATGCCATTCTTACTATCCTACTGACAGTGATTTATCAAATACATTAAATCTGCTATATCTCTTGCTGGCATAGCTTATTTTTCAAATATTAAATCTTTGAATTGTCCCCTCTAGTCTGCCCTGACCTTCTTAATGTATCTTTATATTGCTTTAAAGATGAAATGTGACTTTATTATGAAGCCTGTTTCCCGATACAAAATATGAAGGTATTAGCACATATCGAAACAGTTCAGAAGGTAAAAGAAACATAGCAGATACCCAACAGCTGAATAAACCAAAGGAACTACCGGATATATTATGTACAATGCTGGGGAAAAAAAAAAAACATTTAAAGTTTATATTAGATGCTAAACAAATGTATCTTTCTATTATCTATATTCTACCATATAAAGTTCTATGTTAATTTTTTCTACAAATTGTATCTTATTCAACTGGTTTTTGATTGGACTACACAACAAATATGCATATTACATAAAACTCCAATATCTATTCACAGATATTCATATACACGTAACGTAATTTGACCCAAAAGGGAAGTTCATTTATATAAACTCAACATTATTCCCTTCACACTTGGCTTGAATTAGATTACAGCACTTCTATTTAGATAACAGATAACTATGTTTGACCGTGTCTTGTGCATTTATTGTAGAAATTACTTATATGAATTGCTATGCAGTGAAATGTCTCAAGAAACCATGTATGACAGTGTGTCCTAATAATAGCTAACAATTTAAGCAAAATCAAATACAATGGAACAGCACTCTGCTTACACAAAATACTGTATAAACTGCTATACTTACTATATAAATCAATGAGAGGTTCTTAGCAAATACATTTTAGCCAAAATTATTTGTGCCCATCTACCACAGCAAGGTGACCTCTACTGGACAGGAACCTATGCTAAATGCTACCTTTTCTGACAGCTTGCAATTCATGCAGGGCAACCAGATTCCACATGGATATCAAGTTTCAGCTTTATACTACACTAGTATACAAAGCCTGTGGGAAAATAAACAGTGGACAGCCAAACCTCAAAGTATATACTGCAATGACAAAAACAAAAATTGGCACATCCTAAGATCCAGGTGCACATCACTATGGCTGAAAATACAAAATCAAATACAATGCAACAGCACTCTGCTTGCACAAAATACATAATCACAAAGTATATAATGCTATACTCACTATATAAATACATCGGAGGTTCTTGTTTTTGAAGTAGATATTTGGAGGGTTGGCTGTTACCACTTTAGTTGTGCACTTCTTAGTAACCACTCTTTCCCACATGCTTTTTAATTAGTGTAGTATAAAGCTGAAACCTGCTCTCCTTGGAGGTTTGCTAGCACCAGGAAAGGTAGCAGAGTGGGTCCATATAATGCACTTGGAATCTGCTTGTACTCAATTCATTGGAGATCACTTGGCAGCAGAAAAGGCAGCATTTAGCGTAGGTTCCCATCCAGTAGAGGTCACTTTGCTGTGGTGGATGGGCACAAATAATTTTGATCAAAATGTATTTGCTAAGAACTAGAGTTGAGCGAACACCTGAATGAACTTTTCGGCACTAAAAAGGCTGTAAAACAGCCCAGGAAAGAGCTAGAGGGCTGCAAAAGGCAGCAACATGTAGGTAAATCTCCTGCAAACAAATGTGGATAGGGAAATGAATTTAAATAAAAATAAAATATATAAAAATAAACCAATATCAATTGGAGAGAGGTCCCATAGCAGAGAATCTGGCTTCACGTCAGCAGAGAATCAGTCTTCATGCCATAGCAGAGAATCTGGCTTCACGTCACCCACCACTGTAACAGTCCATTGTCATATATTTAGGCCCCGGCACCCAGGCAGAGGAGAGAGGTCCCGTAACAGAGATTCAGGCTTCATGTCAGCAGAGAATCAGTCTTCATGTCATAGCAGAGAATCAGGCTTAACGTCACCCACCACTGGAACAGGCCACTGTCACATATTTAGGCCCAGGCAGAGGAGAGAGGTCCCGTTACAGAGATTCAGGCTTCATGTCAGCAGAGAATCAGTCTTCATGTCACCCACCACTGGAACAGGCCACTGTCACATATTTAGGCCCAGGCACCCAGGCAGAGGAGAGAGGTCCCATAACAGAGATTCAGCCTTCATGTCAGCACAGATTCAGTCTTCATGTCATAGCAGAGAATCAGGCTTCACGTCACCCACCACTGGAACAGGCCACTGTCGCACATTTAGGCCCCGGCACCCAGACAGAGGAGAGGTTCATTCAACTTTGGGTTGCCCCACAATATAATGGTAAAATGAAATTAAAAATAGGATTGAATGAGGAAGTGCCCTGGAGTACAATAATATATTGTTAAGGGGAGGTAGTTAATGTCTAATCTGCACAAGGGATGGACAGGTCCTGTGGGATCCATGCCTGGTTCATTTTTATGAACGTCAGCTTGTCCACATTGGCTGTAGACAGGCGTTTGTCTGTAATGACGCCCCCTGCCGTGCTGAATACACGTTCAGACAAAACGCTGGCCGCCGGGCAGGCCAGCACCTCCAAGGCATAAAAGGCTAGCTCTGGCCACGTGGACAATTTGGAGACCCAGAAGTTGAATGGGGCCGAACCATCAGTCAGTACGTGGAGGGGTGTGCACAGGTACTGTTCCACCATGTTAGTGAAATGTTGCCTCCTGCTAACACGTTCCGTATCAGGTGGTGGTGCAGTTAGCTGTGTCGTGGTGACAAAACTTTTCCACATCTCTGCCATGCTAACCCTGCCCTCAGAGGAGCTGGCCGTGACACAGCTGCGTTGGCGACCTCTTGCTCCTCCTCTGCCTTCGCCTTGGGCTTCCACTGGTTCCCCTGTGACATTTGGGAATGCTCTCAGTAGCGCGTCTACCAACGTGCGCTTGTACTCGCGCATCTTCCTATCACGCTCCAGTGTAGGAAGTAAGGTGGGCACATTGTCTTTGTACCGGGGATCCAGCAGGGTGGCAACCCAGTAGTCCGCACACGTTAAAATGTGGGCAACTCTGCTGTCGTTGCGCAGGCACTGCAGCATGTAGTCGCTCATGTGTGCCAGGCTGCCCTGAGGTAAGGACAAGCTGTCCTCTGTGGGAGGCGTATCGTCATCGTCCTGTGTTTCCCCCCAGCCACGCACCAGTGATGGGCCCGAGCTGCTTTGGGTGCCACCCCGCTGTGAACATGCTTCATCCTCATCCTCCTCCACCTCCTCCTCATCCTCGTCCTCCAGTAGTGGGCCCTGTCTGGCCACATTTGTACCTGGCCTCTGGTGTTGCAAAAAACCTCCCTCTGAGTCACTTCGAAGAGACTGGCCTGAAAGTGCTAAAAATTACCCCTCTTCCTCCTGGGCCACCTCCTCTTCCATCATCGCCCTAAGTGTTTTCTCAAGGAGACATAGAAGTGGTATTGTAACGCTGATAACGGCGTCATCGCCACTGGCCATGTTGGTGGAGTACTCGAAACAGCGCAACAGGGCACACAGGTCTCGCATGGAGGCCCAGTCATTGGTGGTGAAGTGGTGCTGTTCCGCAGTGCGACTGACCCGTGCGTGCTGCAGCTGAAACTCCACTATGGCCTGCTGCTGCTCGCACAGTCTGTCCAGCATGTGCAAGGTGGAGTTCCACCTAGTGGGCACATCACATATGAGGCGGTGAGCGGGAAGGCCAAAGTTACGCTGTAGCGCAGACAGGCGTGCAGCAGCAGGGTGTGAACGCCGGAAGCGCGAACAGACCGCCCACACTTTATGCAGCAGCTCTGACATGTCGGGGTAGTTGCGAATGAACTTCTGCACCACCAAATTCAGCACATGCGCCAGGCAAGGGATGTGCGTCAAACCGGCTAGTCCCAGAGCTGCAACGAGATTTCGCCCATTATCGCACACCACCAGGCCGGGCTTGAGGCTCACCGGCAGCAACCACTCGTCGGTCTGTTGTTCTATACCCCGCCACAACTCCTGTGCGGTGTGGGGCCTGTCCCCCAAACATATGAGTTTCAGAACGGCCTGCTGTCGTTTACCCCGGGCTTTGCTGAAGTTGGTGGTGAAGGTGTGTGGCTGACTGGATGAGCAGGTGGAAGAAGAGGAGGAGGAAGCTGAGTAGGAGGAGGAGGAGACAGGAGGCAAAGAATGTTGCCCTGCGATCCTTGGCGGCGGAAGGACGTGCGCCAAACAGCTCTCCGCCTGGGGCCCAGCCGCCACTACATTTACCCAGTGTGCAGTTAGGGAGATATAGTGCTTACTGGTCCACGTATCTGTGGTTAGGTGGACCTTGCCACAGATGGCGTTGTGCAGTGCACACTTGATTTTATCGGACACTTGGTTGTGCAGGGAAGGCACGGCTCTCTTGGAGAAGTAGTGCCGGCTGGGAACAACATACTGTGGGACAGCAAGCGACATGAGCTGTTTGAAGCTGTCTGTGTCCACCAGCCTAAATGACAGCATTTCATAGGCCAGTATTAGAAATGCTGGCATTCAGGGCCAGGGATCGAGGGTGGCTAGGTGGGAATTTATGCTTTCTCTCAAATGTTTGTGAGATGGAGAGCTGAACGCTGCCGTGTGACATGGTTGAGATGCTTGGTGACGCAGGTGGTGGTGTTGGTGGTACATCCCATGTTTGCTGGGCGGCAGGTGCCAACGTTCCTCCAGAGGCGGAGGAAAAGGGCCGAGGCGGCGGCAGCAGCAGAAGAGGTAGCAGGGGGAGCCTGAGTGACTTCTTTGTTTTTAAGGTGTTTACTCCACTGCAGTTCATGCTTTGCATGCAGGTGCCTGGTCATGCAGGTTGTGCTAAGGTTCAGAACGTTAATGCCTCGCTTCAGGCTCTGATGGCACAGCGTGCAAACCACTCGGGTCTTGTCGTCAGCACATTGTTTAAAGAAGTGCCATGCCAGGGAACTCCTTGAAGCTGCCTTTGGGGTGCTCGGTCCCAGATGGCGGCGGTCAGTAGCAGGCGGAGTCTCTTGGCGGCGGGTGTTCTGATTTTGCCCACTGCTCCCTCTTTTGCTACGCTGTTGGCTCGGTCTCGCCACTGCCTCTTCCTCCGAACTGTGAAAGTCAGTGGCACGACCTTCATTCCATGTGGGGTCTAGGACCTCATCGTCCCCTGCATCGTCTTCCACCCAGTCTTGATCCCTGACCTCCTGTTCAGTCTGCACACTGCAGAAAGACGCAGCAGTTGGCACCTGTGTTTCGTCATCATCAGAGACGTGCTGAGGTGGTATTCCCATGTCCTCATCATCAGGAAACATAAGTGGTTGTGCGTTAGTGCATTCTATCTCTTCCACCCCTGGGGTGATATGCATGGGGGTGATGTGACAGACTGATGGGCTTGGTTTCCCTGATATGCATGGGGGTGATGTGACAGACTGATGGGCTTGGTTTTCATGCGCCATCTGTGCACTTTCTGCAGAAGACTGGGTGGGAGATAATGTGAACGTGCTGGATGCACTGTCGGCCACCCAATTGACTAATGCCTGTACCTGCTCAGGCCTTACCATCCTTAGAACGGCATTGGGCCCCACCAAATATCGCTGTAAATTCTGCTGGCTACTGGGACCTGAGGTAGTTGGTTCACTAGGACGTGTGGCTGTGGCAGAACGGCCACGTCCTCTCCCAGCACCAGAGGGTCCACTAACACCACCACGACCATGTCCGCGTCTGCGTCCCTTATTAGATGTTTTCCTCATTGTTCCCGTTCACCACAATTTTGAAAATGGCAAATTTGGGAATAGTTTTTCAACCCAGAACAAAAACTGCGCTTTTACGGTCACTACAAATAATTTGACCAGCTAAAACAGTACAGATTTGGTTGAATAGAAATGTGAGGCCTATTTTTTACGCGCTGTGTGACAGATATACCTTTAATAACAGAATTAGACTTGTATCTGCACGGTAGAGTGTGTGTTAAGTTTTTCAGAATGACACTATCAGCACCTTGAATCTAAGATATCCTTTTTGGGATAGATTTAAAGTAGGCCTGATATAGCAGAAACTACTTATTTTGAGAATGGCAAATTTGGGAATAGTTTTTCAACCCAGAACAAAAACTGAGCTTTTACGGTCACTACAAATAACTTGACCAGCTAAAACAGTACTGATTTGGAGGAATATAAATGTCAGGTCTATTATTTAGGCGCTGGGTGACAGGCTCAACTTGCCCCTGATGTAGTATATGGCCAAAAAATAACCACACTATTGATGGTTAAATGCACTTGGGTGACACAGGCTCAGCCTTCACCTGATGTAGTATATGGCCAAAAATTAACCACACTGTTGATGGTTAAATGCAATTGGGTGACACAGGCTCAGCCTGCACCTGATGTAGTATATGGCCAAAAAATAACCACACTGTTGATGGTTAAATGCACTTCGGTGACACAGGCTCAGCCTGCAGCTGATGTAGGATACAGTAAAAAATAACCACACTATTAATGGTTAAATGCACTTGGTGGTAGCTTGTGCTGGCGCACCACAAGCCACAAAATGGCCGCCGATCACCCCAGAAAAAAGTGATATAAAAACGCTCTGGGCAGCCTAAAAAAAGTGAGCAATTCAATATTAGCACTTCAATGATCCACAGCTGGAGATCGATCACTGAATTAAATCTTTTGGAGGAGTTAATCTGCCTAATCTCGCCCTAACGTCGCAGCAGCAACCTCTCCCTATGCTTGAATCAGCAGAGTGACGTGCAGCGCTACGTGACCCAAGCTTATATAGAGGCTGGGTCACATGCTGCACTGGCCAATCACAGCCATGCCAATAGTAGGCAAGGCTGTGATGGCCTCTTGGGGCAAGTAGTATGACGCTTGTTGATTGGCTGCTTTGCAGCCTTTCAAAAGCGCCAAGAAAGCACCGAACACCGAACCCGGACTTTTACGAAAATGTTCGGGTTCGCTCATCCCTACTAAGAACCTCACATTAATTAATTTATATGCTGAGTCAAGCTCGGACTGGCCCACAGGGGAATAGATGAATCCTCTGGTGGGCCCCTGACAAAGTTGGGCCCTCAGTCCCCAAGCACAGCATCTTAACCAGCCTATATGCATGTAAAACTGGGTAGATTATTTGAAAACAATCGTATGTAAAATACAGCGGCTCACCCCTATCACGTATGGATAGGTGCTCACCCTCCGGTCCTACCCTCAGGACCTAGAAGGAAAAATGGAATATGTACGGAGTGAGGGGGCACTCGCATACGGGAAACACTGGACGATTAGGTAAATGTAATTTAATATTCTAAAAACAGACCCCTAAAATATACATAAAACATATGCTGTAACAACCTATAAATTACATATATGTGAATCCTAATAGCACATTGGTATAGCGTGCTGGCGTGAAATGCTGTTATGCGTGGTATCACATACGGTCCATATAGACAATCTCCCAATTCAGATATATATTCGCCAGTCTATAGATTCATGAATACACTGGCGTGCAATTGTGAGTATAGTGAAATCAAGTCCATACAAACAATGTCTCAGTTGATATGGAAGAATGACCGCACAATGTGTTCCAATAATAATAGTGGTGTGAGATGTCCGGAAAATCACACCAATGATTTGGAACACTATGTCCAATTACGATAGAACATGGGAGTCCAATATTCAAAGATCAGTTGAGCACGTTGGGATGAACTTCCCAGTTACTTACAGTGTCCAGCCGCTTATGCTGACCCGGTCTCTCCCCTCCTTACTGCTAGACCGCAGTGTATAGTTACCCAGGTGGCCGTGCCTGGCCGACCGTGGCGTCCCACGTGACCTGGTGATCTGGGGTTCCGGGCGGACGCTTTGATGACGTCACTGCTGTGCGGCGGCAATTTCAAATTCGGAAGTCAATCTTTGGCGCTTACAGATAGATATCCAATTTCTTTGGTCTTTTGCTTGAATCCACGCTCACTCTGTAATGCCAGACGCGTTTCAGGGTCTTACACCCCTTCCTCAGTGGCCACCGAGTGAGTGGATTCTCACTCCTTATAAATGGTATTGGCCCACCCACAATTGTGCTTTTTTCAGCTTGTTACAATATGTGGAGTGGATTTGGTTGTTCTTATATTGCTGTTACAATTTATACATAGATATAATTAAAAACATAAATATTACTCCCCATATAATAACTACAATGTTAAAATATTAAGACAATAGTCCTAGGGAAGAATTGCAAGGTCAGTGATACATTTTGAGGTAAAAACGCATCAAAACCGCAGCCATGTGAACTGCGTTTTGTATGCGATTTCTATAATTTAATGTTCTAAAGGGCAAGATGATCCCTGCCAAGGGACTTGGACCTAAACCGCATCAATATACTTGAATCTTGTCTGCGGTTATATGGTTTATTGATTTGTTCCTCAGATTTCATATGATTATCCCAGCAACATATGAAATCTGAGGAACAAATCAATAAACCATATAACCGCAGACAAGATTCAAGTATATTGATGCGGTTTAGGTCCAAGTCCCTTGGCAGGGATCATCTTGCCCTTTAGAACATTAAATTATAGAAATCGCATACAAAACGCAGTTCACATGGCTGCGGTTTTGATGCGTTTTTACCTCAAAATGTATCACTGACCTTGCAATTCTTCCCTAGGACTATTGTCTTAATATTTTAACATTGTAGTTATTATATGGGGAGTAATATTTATGTTTTTAATTATATCTATGTATAAATTGTAACAGCAATATAAGAACAACCAAATCCACTCCACATATTGTAACAAGCTGAAAAAAGCACAATTGTGGGTGGGCCAATACCATTTATAAGGAGTGAGAATCCACTCACTCGGTGGCCACTGAGGAAGGGGTGTAAGACCCTGAAACGCGTCTGGCATTACAGAGTGAGCGTGGATTCAAGCAAAAGACCAAAGAAATTGGATATCTATCTGTAAGCGCCAAAGATTGACTTCCGAATTTGAAATTGCCGCCGCACAGCAGTGACGTCATCAAAGCGTCCGCCCGGAACCCCAGATCACCAGGTCACGTGGGACGCCACGGTCGGCCAGGCACGGCCACCTGGGTAACTATACACTGCGGTCTAGCAGTAAGGAGGGGAGAGACCGGGTCAGCCTAAGCGGCTGGACACTGTAAGTAACTGGGAAGTTCATCCCAACGTGCTCAACTGATCTTTGAATATTGGACTCCCATGTTCTATCGTAATTGGACATAGTGTTCCAAATCATTGGTGTGATTTTCCGGACATCTCACACCACTATTATTATTGGAACACATTGTGCGGTCATTCTTCCATATCAACTGAGACATTGTTTGTATGGACTTGATTTCACTATACTCACAATTGCACGCCAGTGTATTCATGAATCTATAGACTGGCGAATATATATCTGAATTGGGAGATTGTCTATATGGACCGTATGTGATACCACGCATAACAGCATTTCACGCCAGCACGCTATACCAATGTGCTATTAGGATTCACATATATGTAATTTATAGGTTGTTACAGCATATGTTTTATGTATATTTTAGGGGTCTGTTTTTAGAATATTAAATTACATTTACCTAATCGTCCAGTGTTTCCCGTATGCGAGTGCCCCCTCACTCCGTACATATTCCATTATTTGAAAACAACCTAATTTATTATTATAGATGCATCAAGTGGCTGAGATTACTTCTAGATACAGAAGCAGGCCAACTCGAATCCTGTTTCCTGAGGAACCTGCCTTCTTGAAGTTGTTGCAGGGACCTTCATAATCAATCATCCTGAGCATCTTACTGCTTCCTGCCGCTATGTGAGCAGGTAGTATTTTCCTGTAGGTGCATAGTGAGCCCCCAGAATTTTGTGATCATGTATTTTAAGAAGAGAGCTGTTGCATTTTGTATTTTAAGCCATGGTGATGTTTTAGGATGTGCTATTTTTTGTTTTGTCTTAACAATATAGGCACAGTGATTCATCAATGCTTCCTGGATTTTCTTTTTATTATTACAAGCAGCAGTGAAAAAATATTCACTCTAGCGCCTAAATAAACATGGTACATATCTCCAAAAAGAACCCCCAACAACAGCAAAAAGACAGGCGCATAGAGCCTGATTTAAAACATTTAGCAAAGTTCAGTTGAGGTTTAGTTGCCTTTTAAATGTTTTTATTTGGTGGATTAATTATGTGCTTTTGCACCTAATAAAGATATTGACCAAGGGTGTACACAGATCTCTTGGGGCCCCATAGCAAAACGTAGTATGGGCCCCCTGCCCCACCAAGTTCCCCTGTACGCGTGTGACAATCACTCCCGGGCAACGCAAAGCGCAATGCCCCTTATTTTTGACAAATTAACTTTTTCTTTTTTAACCACCTCCGGACCGCCTAACGCAGATTCGCGTTCCGGAGGTGGCAGCGCTGCGCACAATCACGCATATACGCGTCATCTCGCGAGACGCGAGATTTCGCTCAAAGCCGGCCCGCGCATGCGCATCGCGGGCCGGCAAAATTAAAAGAACAAGTTCGTCACCAGCCTGCCAGCAACGATCATTGGCTGGCAGGCTGGCGATTTTCAAAAAATCCAATCAAAAGTCATATAACAGATCATATTAGTAAATATGATCTGTTATATGGCTTGTCTGCTCCTCTGCTGGTCCTTTTCGTCGGTTGGATCCAGCAGAGGAGCAGACTGAACTGTGAGTACACCAAACACTACACCTTAGCCCCAGATCACCCCCCTGCACCCCAATTAACCCTTTGATCACCCCTTTGATCGCCCCTGTCAATCACTATTGAAAGGAAAAAAAGTGATCAGTGTAAACTGTCACTATTTTTTTCCACTAGTATTGGCTGTTAGGTTTTAGGGATAGTTTAGGCCCCCTGGTTAGGTAGTTTAGCGTGAGTTAGCGCCCAGCCCACCGCACTGCAGTCACTTATTCGCTGTTTAGCGTATCGCTAATCAACATTTGTACTTTTATAGTATCTGTAAGTGATCAAAACTGATCGCGGTCAGATCTATAATTGTATTAGTGTCACCTTAGCTCGCCCTCCACCCAAAACGCAGTGTTTGCCCGATCAGGCCTGATCGGTCGCCCACACGTGCGTTCACCCACGCCCGCCCCACCGCAGTGACAAAAAATATATATTTTTTGATCACTGCACATTCATTTTACACGCACTGCGGCGATAAAAAAATCAGTTTTGATATTTTTTATCAACCGCAGCGGCCTCCGGTACTTCGCTAGCCTCCCCTTTGTAAGACAGGCTTGCTTTTTTTCTTGGGTAGTCTCAGGGAATACCCCTAAATTTAGTAGTCCAAAATGTCAAACAGGGGGTATTCTTCTGAAGAGGCCTACAGGATTCTGACCCAGTCGGATGAGGAGTGGGAACCCTCATCTGACGAATCTAGCGGGTCAGAATATGAACCTGTAGAAAGCAGTGGCTCTCTGACCCAAAGTTCGGACGAGGAGGTTGAGGTCCCTGGCAGCACCAGGCGTACCCGGCCCCGTGTCGCTAGACCACAGGTTATGCAGTATCCGCTTCAAGTGCACAGAGTGGGGCTGTCGCTGCCGGATCACGTGGTGAGGCATACACCAGCAGCGCAGCCCTCCCTGGACCTAGTACCAGCACTGCCGTACAACATGGTGACGTGGCGAGCACCAGAAGGGCAGTTGAAGCTGGTACGGTGGCACGTGCACTAGTTACCCCGTCGCAGCCACCGCACAGACAGGCCCGTAGAGCCCCTAGAATCCCTGAGGTGCTGGCAAACCCTGATTGGCAGTCACCAACTTCAGCCGCACCATTAGTTCCCCCTTTCACCGCCCAGTCTGGAGTTCGGGTTGAGACGGCTCAAATCGGTTCGGCCCTGGGATTTTTTGAGCTGTTCTTGACTGCGGAGCTCTTGGACTTAGTCGTGGCAGAGACAAACCGGTATGCCACACAATTTATATCCGCCAACCCGGGAAGCTTTTATGCCCAGCCTTTCCGAACTTAAAATTTTTTTGGGCCTTCTCCTCAACATGTGCCTGACAAAAAAGCATGAATTGCGGTCATATTGGTTTACGAACCCGATTCATCACATGCCCATGTTCTCTGCTGCTATGTCCAGGGCACGATTTGAGGCCATCCTCCATTTCCTGCATTTTAGCGACAACACCACCTCCCGTCCCAGAGGCCACCCAGCTTTTGACCGGCTCCACAAAATTCGGCCCCTAATAGACCATTTCAACCAGAAATTTGCAGATTTGTATACCCCCGAGCAAAACATCTGCGTAGACGAGTCCCTAATACATTTTACCGGGCGCCTTGGCTTCAAACAATACATCCCAAGCAAGCATGCCCGGTATGGGGTCAAATTGTATAAGCTCTGTGAAAGGGCCACAGGCTATACCCACAAATTTCGGATCTATGAGGGAAAAGATCAGACCCTGGAGCCGGTCGGTTGCCCTGACTACCTGGGGAGCAGTGGGAAGACAGTCTGGGACTTGGTGTCACCCTTATTCGGCAAGGGGTACCATCTTTATGTGGACAATTTTTACACAAGTGTGGCCCTCTTTAGGCATTTGTTTCTAGAACGGATTTGCGCCTGTGGCACCGCGCGAACTAGTCGCGTGGGCTTCCCCCAACGGCTTGTAACCACCCATCTTGCAAGGGGGGAGAGGGCTGCCTTGTGTAACGAAGAACTGCTCGCGGTGAAATGCAGAGACAAGCGTGACGTTTACATGCTCTCCTCCATTCACGCAGACACGACAATCCAAATTGAGCGAGCAACCCGTGTCATTGAAAAGCCCCTCTGTGTCCACGACTATAATGCGCTCATGGGAGGGGTGGACTTCAATGACCAGATGTTGTCTCCGTATTTAGTTTCCCGCAGAACCAGACACTGGTATAAGAAGGTGTCTGTATATTTAATTCAATTGGCGCTGTATAATAGTTTTGTTCTCTACAGTAAGGCTGGGAGAACAGGATCCTTCCTCAAATTCCAGGAAGAGATCATCGAGAACCTCCTTTACCCAGGAGGTTCCGTGGCCCCATCCACCAGTGTAGTTAGCCGTCTACACGAGCGACATTTCCCCAGTGTCGTTCCTGGTATCTCAACCCAACCGTCACCCCGAAAAAGATGTCGTGTCTGTAGCAGGAGTGGAATAAGGCGTGACACCCGCTATTTCTGTCCTGACTGTCCTGACCACCCTGCCCTATGCTTTGGTGAGTGTTTCCGGAAGTACCACACACAGGTACACCTAGCATAGGGATTGCATCTCACAGGACAGGCACACAGGGCTATTAGGGCCCTTTTACTCACAGCTGCTGCAAACCTCTCCTTTCACCTGGTATAAAGTGCATAACGTACTTTGCCACATCTTTGGGCGATTTGCGCTTTGCACATTGTCCCATGGGGAAGGAGAGGTTTGTTCTATAAAGGTAAAAAAAACTAAACAAAAAAAAAATTACCGGTAAGTAAAAAAGTTAAAAAAGTTAAAAAAAAGTTAATATGTTCTGTTCTAAAGTTAATAAAGTTATTGCGTTGCGGCCTGGTTTTTTCTTTTTTGTTTTGTTTTTTTTACCTTTCAGGTGGACCAACCGATCGACTAGCTGCAGCACTGATGTGCATTCGGACAGAAGCATTGCGCTGCTGTCAGATTACACGCAAGTCGGTGTATGCGGCGCTGCAAGACGAGATTTCTCCTCTGCAGTAAAAGATACGTTTGCCGAGGCATATGAGCTGAGGAGGTGGCAGTGTTCATATACTTTGGCAAACACTTTGTATATATAAAAAAAAAAAATCCCGGCAATGATTTATTCATCCACATCGATTGATGTGAATGGAGAAATCGGGTTTGCCAGGGCATACGAGCTATGTGGGTATGGATGTTGGGCGGAGCTCCTATGTCCTGGCAGACGCCTTTCCCCTCCTTTTTCTTTTTTTGGCAGAGATTTTTTCATCCACATTGATCGATGCGAATGAAGAAATCTGTGCCGTTCATTTTTTTCTTTCAGCCCAGAGGCTGAACGGAAAAAAAAAATCTCATTACCTGTATGCTCAATATAAGGAGAATAGCAGAAACTCCTAATGCTGGGCATACATGTAATGATTGCGGAGACCCTCAAATGCCAGGGCAGTACAAACACCCCACAAATAACACCATTTTGGAAAGAAGACACCCCAAGGTATTCGCTGAGGGGCATATTGAGTCCATGAAAGATTGAAATTTTTGTCCCAAGTTAGCGGAAAGGGAGACTTTGTGAGAACAAAATCAAAAAAATCTATTTCCGCTAACTTGTGCCAAAAAATTATTTTTTCTATGAACTCGCCATGCCCCTCATTGAATACCTTGGGGTGTATTCTTTCCAAAATGGGGTCACATGTGGGGTATTTATACTGCCCTGGCATTTTAGGGGCCCCAAAGCGTGAGAAGAAGTCTGGTATCCAAATGTCTAAAAATGCCCTCCTAAAAGGAATTTGGGCACCTTTGCCCACCTAGGCTGCAAAAAAGTGTCACACATGTGGTATCTCCGTATTCAGGAGAAGTTGGGGAATATGTTTTGAGGTGTCATTTTACATATACCCATGCTGGGTGAGATAAATATCTTGGTCAAATGCCAACTTTGTATAAAAAAATGGGAAAAGTTGTCTTTTGCCAAGATATTTCTCTCACCCAGCATGGGTATATGTAAAATGACACCCCAAAACACATTCCCCAACTTCTCCTGAGTACGGAGATACCAGATGTGTGACACTTTTTTGCAGCCTAGGTGGGCAAAAGGGCCCATATTACAAAGAGCACCTTTCGGATTTCACTGGTCAGTTTTTACAGAATTTGATTTCAAACTCCTTACCACACATTTGGGCCCCTAGAATGCCAGGGCAGTATAACTACCCCACAAGTGACCCCATTTTGGAAAGAAGACACCCCAAGGTATTCCGTGAGGGGCATGACGAGTTCCTAGAATTTTTTATTTTTTGTCACAAGTTAGTGGAAAATGATGATTTTTTTTTTTTTTTTTTCATACAAAGTCTCATATTCCACTAACTTGTGACAAAAAATAAAAACTTCCATGAACTCACTATGCCCATCAGCGAATACCTTGGGGTCTCTTCTTTCCAAAATGGGGTCACTTGTGGGGTAGTTATACTGCCCTGGCATTCTAGGGGCCCAAATGTGTGGTAAGGAGTTTGAAATCAAATTCTGTAAAAACTGACCAGTGAAATCCGAAAGGTGCTCTTTGGAATATGGGCCCCTTTGCCCACCTAGGCTGCAAAAAAGTGTCACACATCTGGTATCTCCGTACTCAGGAGAAGTTGGGGAATGTGTTTTGGGGTGTCATTTTACATATACCCATGCTGGGTGAGAGAAATGTCTTGGCAAAAGACAACTTTTCCCATTTTTTTATACAAAGTTGGCATTTGACCAAGATATTTATCTCACCCAGCATGGGTATATGTAAAAAGACACCCCAAAACACATTCCTCAACTTCTCCTGAATACAGAGATACCAGATGTGTGACACTTTTTTGCAGCCTTAGGTGGGCAAAGGGGCCCATATTCCAAAGAGCACCTTTCGGATTTCACTGGTCATTTTTTACAGAATTTGATTTCAAACTCCTTACCACACATTTGGGCCCCTAGAATGCCAGGGCAGTATAACTACCCCACAAGTGACCCCATTTTGGAAAGAAGACACCCCAAGGTATTCCGTGAAAGGCATGGCGAGTTCCTAGAATTTTTTATTTTTTGTCACAAGTTAGTGGAAAATGATGATTTTTTTTTTTTTTTTTTTTTTTTCATACAAAGTCTCATATTCCACTAACTTGTGACAAAAAATAAAAACTTCCATGAACTCACTATGCCCATCAGCGAATATCTTGGGGTCTCTTCTTTCCAAAATGGGGTCACTTGTGGGGTAGTTATACTGCCCTGGCATTCTAGGGGCCCAAATGTGTGGTAAGGAGTTTGAAATCAAATTCTGTAAAAACTGACCAGTGAAATCCGAAAGGTGCTCTTTGGAATATGGGCCCCTTTGCCCACCTAGGCTGCAAAAAAGTGTCACACATGTGGTATTTCTGTATTCAGGAGAAGTTGAGGAATGTGTTTTGGGGTGTCTTTTTACATATACCCATGCTGGGTGAGATAAATATCTTGGTCAAATGCCAACTTTGTATAAAAAAATGGGAAAAGTTGTCTTTTGCCAAGATATTTCTCTCACCCAGCATGGGTATATGTAAAATGACACCCCAAAACACATTCCCCAACTTCTCCTGAGTACGGAGATACCAGATGTGTGACACTTTTTTGCAGCCTAGGTGGGCAAAGGGGCCCATATTCCAAAGAGCACCTTTCGGATTTCACAGGTCATTTTTTACAGAATTTGATTTCAAACTCCTTACCACACATTTGGGCCCCTAGAATGCCAGGGCAGTATAACTACCCCACAAGTGACCCCATTTTGGAAAGAAGAGACCCCAAGGTATTTCGTGATGGGCATAGTGAGTTCATAGAACTTTTTATTTTTTGTCACAAGTTAGTGGAATATGAGACTTTGTAAGAAAAAAACAAACAAAAAAAAAACATTTTCCGCTAACTTGTGACAAAAAATAAAAAGTTCTATGAACTCACTATGCCCATCAGTGAATACCTTAGGATGTGTACTTTCCGAAATGGGGTCATTTGTGGGGTGTTTGTACTGTCTGGGCATTGTAAAACCTCAGGAAACATGACAGGTGCTCAGAAAGTCAGAGCTGCTTCAAAAAGCGGAAATTCACATTTTTGTACCATAGTTTGTAAACGCTATAACTTTTACCCAAACCATTTTTTTTTACCCAAACATTTTTTTTTTATCAAAGACATGTAGAACAATAAATTTAGAGCAAAATTTATATATGAATCTCGTTTTTTTTTGCAAAATTTTACAACTGAAAGTGAAAAATGTCTTTTTTTTGCAAAAAAAATCGTTAAATTTCGATTAATAACAAAAAAAGTAAAAATGTCAGCAGCAATGAAATACCACCAAATGAAAGCTCTATTAGTGAGAAGAAAATGAGGTAAAATTCATTTGGGTGGTAAGTTGCATGACCGATCAATAAACGGTGAAAGTAGTGTAGTGCAGAAGTGTAAAAAGTGGCCTGGTCTTTCAGGGTGTTTAAGCACTGGGGGCTGAGGTGGTTAATTACATTTTAATTTAAAAGTGTAATAAACCACCTCACCCAATTTATTCAACTTCTATGATGGAAAAAGTGGAATGCATGTTTCATAAATATTGTGCTCATTCTGACCACCATATTTCTCAATGTATTTATACAAGACAACCGGCATAAATACATAGATAAATCTGCTTCCCTACAACTACAAAGCTGGCTGCCTACAGCCACCACTAGGGGGAGCACCGTGCATAGTAATTTATACAGTTACTTACTGAAATAACTGTATAATTTGCATTGAGCACCCCCTAGTGGCAGCTGCATGAAAATGCTATTTTTTCTTGCTGGATAGAGAAAGAAGTAGAAGTACAGCTCCAGGCCCCTCTCCCCTCGGACCCCATAGCAGTTGCATGTTGTGCCTCCAAAGAAGTTACCCCACTAATCTTGACATATGTTTAATTTTTGATGTGATTACTTATACTCTAGGGATATTGCAGGTTATACAATGCAGAGTATTGTCTGATGTTCATCATTTGTAAGGGGTACATTAATGGCATCTGCGTACAATTCATACATCATTCATTCAATAACATCTACAAACATTTTAACATGTTTTTTTTTTAACAAATACACAGTGCCCATAAAAAGGTGAGTAACTTTGCAAGCAACCTTTAGTTTTAAATGTTATATGTTCCTCCTTTTATACATATGACAGCTTTTAAAAATATGTTGAAAACAAATTTAGTTTATCGCTTCTAACCTAATTCATCTTGCTTATAAAGAGGATGTGTCACCTCTCCTGACATGTCTGTTCTAGTAACTACTTCAATTCCCTATGTAATAACATTTCTGGAGCATCTATTCTTATGGCTCTAAGTTGTGCCATTTCTCTGTTATCCCTAGTTGAAGTTTAGGGATAATTTGTCATCTCAGACAATGGGGGCATATCGCTAGGATATGCCCCCATTGTCTGATAGGTGCAGGTCACACCTCTGGGACCTACACCTATCTTGTAACGGAGCCGGCAAAGTCCTGGAGGGCGCATGCGCAGCTGTCCTCCATTCATTTTTATGGGGCCAAAGGAAGGCTTGGTGGTGGATGGACCCAGCACTGCCGGCCACCACTTTGTCGGCCTTGTGTTCAGCTTCGTTTTAGAGATAGGTGCGGGTTCCAGAGGTGGGACACACATCCATTTTCTGAGATGGGAACACTCCTTTAACTGCCATCTTTGTGTTACACACTTAAAATTTGTATACTGTTTATCTTTTTTTTTAAACATTTTTTAATATACAGTACTGACACATATTGCCGTACAGTTTGTTTATTTAAAACTGTATACAAATGGTTTTATGTTAAAAGGCTAGGAAAATCGCTAGGGCTAGGATATGCCCCCATTGTCTGATAGGTGTGGGTCCCACCTCTGGGACCCACACCTACATTGACAACAGAGTTGGGAAGGTGGTGGCCAGAGGACCCCGGAAACCGTCCGGCCACCGACAAGCACTCTCCCAAAAGTTTTAAATGGGAGCACACCGCACTTGCACAGCCACCTCTCCTATTCATTTCTATGGGGCTAACGGAAATAGTCAAGCCAGAGCCCAGCTATTTTCCGCTGTACCATAGAAATGAATGGAGGGCGGCTGCGCATGCGCAGTGTGCCCTATACAATCTTCAGGCGTCCATTCTCGATGTAGATGCGGATCCCAGAGCTAGTGATATGCCCCCATTGTCTGAGATGGGAATACCGCTTTAATGTTAATGTTTTGTACAAATAGACAGAGAAAATTGTATATATTAGATAAAGTAAAATGCACATGACCATATTACAGCTCTGTACATTGAAATGGGGAAACTATTCTTCAAGGATTACAGGACCAAACAGAGCACTAGATGGCGGTAGTCCATACATACCCGAAGGGACTTTTTGTGCCATGTACAGCATCCTGCACATGGCCTAGCTGTGTTCATATGGCCTTACTCAATGTTTTATGTAGAGTTAAAAATGTTAATGGCTATTCAAAAGTAGAATTTTGCAGATCTCACATATGTCACAGTTATTGCACGAGCACAGATGTTGTGTTTACATGATCACCCACAAGAAGTTGCTGTAATTTTTGATACCATGATTTTTATTTTTAACCCCATTTTTAAAACAGCAGACACCTGGCGGCAATGGCGCCTACTGCATGTGTGGCCTTGTGCCATATTTAAAGTCCAGACCACCAACGTATATATGCGTATGACAGTTAGGCCTCATGCACACGACTGTTGTGTGCATCCGCGTCCGTTCCGTCATTTTTCACAGTTTAGCGGAGGTCCCATTCATTTCTATAGAGCTGTGAAAAAAAAATGATAGTCCTCTGTTTTTTCTCCGTGTCCGTGGTCCGTGATTCCAGTCCGTCAAAAAAATATAACCTGTCCTATTCTTGTCAGTGGAAAACAGAGGATGGACCCATTCAAGTCAATGGGTCCGTCAAAAAAAAATGGATGCACAACTGGTATGTCTTCCGTGTCTGTGTCAGTTTTTTTCTACAAGACCTTGGTGCAATAAAATTACACTTTTCATTAACCTTCCTTTTTTTCCCCCTGTTGGACAAAAAAAAAGGAAGACACAAGGAAACACAACTGAAGCAAAATTGGACACAGACCACTGAAGCCAAATCACTCGTGTGCATGAGGCTTTAAGATCAGATTAAAATACTGCAGTCAATGCAAGCAATAGTGTGAATACTGCCACAGCAGAAAGGGACTGTTTGTTGGATCACTGTTAACTCTGAGGATTATGTTTATATACATTACACCAGAGTCCTTTTATAGGACTCCAGGACGTCCTGTGATAATAGGGAATAACAAGTACACCCCAAGGTTTCATGCATTTGGAAAATAATTGAAAAACCTTGGTTACCATATGTTTTGTTTTTATTACTTTCATTTATGACTCTGGTATTGTATTTACATCATAGTGGAAGTCAATGGACGTTCTAGACTCATAGCAGGTCCTGTACCTGAATCCTACTGCCTGAAAAGGGGTGTTTTTCTGAATAAGTATACACATTAAATGACACCCTTGTAAGGGTGAACATAAATGCCATATAAAATAAGAGCAACGTATGTTGCTCAATATCACAACGTGTGCCTAACAAGAGCACCAAGATAACTTCTATTGAAACATGGATCTTTGAGAAAAGGTAGAGTTCTGAAAGCCTGATCAGTTTTGATAGATATGATGCACATGAGACAGGAAAATGACTAATGCTGATCTTTATACAGAACAATCTGATAAAACCAATTCCATTACAGGGAGCGTGATGGATGACACAAGAGGACACATTTTTCCTAGGAGAAATTATAAACAAACATGTGAAGAAGAGATACTTAGACCATCACAGATAATGATTTGATTGATGGCAAACACACAAGGGTTCCTTTGAGCTAAAGTAGAGTCTACTAAGAATTATAGACTCAACAATGTTTGTTCTTTGAACTAAGCTTTAAACTTCAGACATAGCTGACAATACTGGGCAATATTAGAGCGTTAAGAGCAGCTTGTTATAATTGTCAAAGCTTTAAGATCAAATGATTGAAGATGCCTCACTGGAAATGTTTACTTTTTACAAAAAGAAATGAAGAGAATAAAAGAAAATACATTTAAAGAGGTGGCCCACATTACCATTGCTTTTCCACATGGGCTGGAAACGGCACAAGAAGCCATTTACCAAAAAAGGGTGTTTTTTTTTCTGTGCCACATCTTTTAGTGCAACCCTTTAAAGAGTAACTAAACATTTTTACAAGTTTCTCTTAAACTGTACTAAATAGCCCCAAAATCATTTTTGTAATATGCTTTATTAATTAATTATGTTGTTTTCCATCTTAAAAAAATTACCCAAAGCCCTGGATTGTACGGCTTCTTAAAATCATCATTGCCCCCGTACAGCGCTGTAAGGTGTATGAATTTCTACTGCAGTGGAGAAGGCTGCACAGGAGGGAGCACAGCTCGCTGCACCTGCCAGTGCTCACCTCTAGCTAATTCTGGCACAGCACATTAGTGCCCTGTACCGATATGCTCTGCCAGGGTGGGCCCCACAATGCTGTTATAAATGCTTATCACGCCACTAATACATCTCACGTCTCTCTACTGAGGCCCAGGTCCAGAATGAGCCCTGATTAACCCACATGTAGCCCTACTCTCTTGTTCGCACCTGACCAAACTCTAGTTTAAGGCTACTTTCACACTAGCGCTTTGGCTTTCCGTTTGTGAGATCCGTTCAGGGCTCTCAAAAGCGGTCCAAAACTGATCAGTTTTGCCCTAATGCATTCTGAATGGAAAAGCATCCGCTCAGAATACATCAGTTTGCTTCCGTTCAGTCACCATTCTGCTCTGGAGGCGGACACCGCTGTCCGCCTAACGAAGCGGAGCCAAACAGATCCGTCCTGGCACACAATGTAAGTCAATGGGGACTTATCCGTTTTCTATTGTGCCAGATCGTGTCAGAGAAAACGGATCCGTCCCCATTGACTTACATTGTGTGCCAGGACGGATCCGTTTTCTCTGACACGATCTGGCACAATAGAAAATGTGTGGGGATTTACTCTGGTAGACAGGCTTGCGGACGCAGTATAGAGGCAACGACAATGTCTTTAACTTAAACAGTTTGGTGTTTATTCAAACATAGGGATAAGCAAAACAAAATGTCAGTTTCAAGGAAAACAGTCACATTGAGTCTGGTGTTTGTTCACACCATGCAGCAATGCAGAAGTCCTTGGACATAGCAGAAACCCCCTGCTCTCACGCCAACAAGGTAGTAGGCCTTTACCCAGGCCCAAACTACCAGGTCCCAACACAAAGACTGACAGAGCTTCACTGTCAGAGAGGAGTAAATTCCTACTACCTGACAGTGCTGCCTGTGTTTTATAGCCCAAACCAAGACCCGGCCTTGAACGTGGGGAGAAGCCACCCACCCTGCACTTTGGCTGCTCCCAATAAGAGCTTGCCCGAATCGGCTTTACAGCCATACTAAATAGCAAAACCATATCAGCCAGCACTAGCTGCCGCTGACACGTGAAATTACCGGCTCTTACCTCATCAATGCCAGGAATCTACGTGACACATATCTTCCGTCAATGACTGACCCTTGCGCCTTCCTACACATGGATATAGAAGACATAATACAATCAGATCAGTTCATGACAGATGCATGCGGTTGTATCATTGTAACTGAAGCGTTTTTGCTGATCCATGACGATTCCACAAAAACGCTAGTGTAAAAGTAGCCTAAGTAGTAAACATTTAACCCCTTAAGGACTCAGCCCTATTTCACCTTAAGGACGGCCATTTTTTGCAAATCTGACCAGTGTCACTTTAAGTGCTGATAACTTTAAAACGCTTTGACTTATCCAGGCCGTTCTGAGATTGTTTTTTCGTCACATATTGTAATTCATGACACTGCTAAAATTGGGTCAAAAAAGTAAATTTTTTTACATAAAAAAATACCATATTTACCAAAAATCTTGAAAAATTTTCAAATTTCAAAGTTTCAGTTTCTCTACTTCTGTAATACATAGTAATACCCCCCAAAATTGTGATGACTTTACATTCCCCATATGTCTACTTCATGTTTGTAGCATTTTGGGAATGATATTTTATTTTTTGGGGATGTTACAAGGCTTAGAAGTTTAGAAGCAAATCTTGAAATTTTTCAGAAATTTACAAAAACCCAATTTTTAGGGACCACTACAGGTCTGAAATCACTTTGCGAGGCTTACATAATAGAAACCGCCCAAAAATGACCCCATTCTATAAACTACACCCCTCAAGATATTCAAAATTGATTTTACAAACTTCGTTAACCCTTTAGGTGTTGCACAAGAGTTATTGGCAAATGGGGATGAAATTTGAGAATTTAATTTTTTTGCCTAATTTTCCATTTTAACCCATTTTTTCCACTAACAAAGCAAGGGTTAACAGCCAAACAAGACTGTATCTTTATTTCCCTGACTCTGACGTTTACAGAAACACCCCATATGTGGCCGTAAACTACTGTACGGGCACACAGTAGGGCGTAGAGGGAAAGGTGCGCCGTTTTGTTTTTGGAAGCCAGATTTGCTGGACTGGTTTTTTGACACCATGTCCCATTTGAAGCCCCCCTGATGCACCCCTAGAGTAGAAACTCCATAAAAGTGACCCCATCTAAGAAACTACACCCCTCAAGGTATTCAAAACTGAATTTACAAACTTTGTTAACCCTTTAGGTGTTGCACAAGATTTAATGGAAAATAGAGATACAATTTCAAAATTTCACTTTTTTGGCAGATTTTCCATTTTAATAATTTTTTTCCAGTTACAAAGCAAGGGTTAACAGCCAAACAAAACTCATTATTTATGGCCCTGATTCTGTAGTTTACAGAAACACCCCATATGTGGTCATAAACCGCTGTACGGGCACACGGCAGGGCGCAGAAGCAAAGGAATGCCATACGGTTTTTGGAAGGCAGATTTTGCTGGACTGGTTTTTTGACACCATGTCCCATTTGAAGCCCCCCTGACGCACCCCTAGAGTAGAAACTCCAAAAAAGTGACCCCATTTTGGAAACTACGGGATAGGGTGGAAGTTTTGTTGGTACTAGTTTTGGGTACATATTATTTTTGGTTGCTCAATATTACACTTTTTTGTGCGGCAAGGTAACAAGAAATTGATTTTTTAGCACGTTTTTTTTTTGTTATTTACAACATTCATCTGACAAGTTAGATCATGTGGTAATTTTATAGAGCAGGTTGTCACGGTTGACTTTTTGATCGCTTGCTATTACACTTTTTGTAACATAAGATGACAAAAAATGGCTTTTTTTACACCGTTTTTTTTTTTTTTACGGTGGTCACCTGAGGGGTTAGGTCATGTGATATTTTTATATAGCCGGTCTATACGGACGCGTCGATACCTAATATGTATACTTTTTTTAATTTAAGTTTTGAAACAAAAAAAAATCATGTTTTAGTGTTTCCATAGTCTAAGAGCCATAGTTTTTTCAGTTTTTAGGCGATTATCTTGGGTAGGGTATGATTTTTGCGGGATGAGATGACGGTTTGATTGGTACTATTTTGGCGTACATGCGACTTTTTTGATCACTTTTATTACCTTTTTTGGGAAGTAAGGTGGGCAAAATTTCAATTTTCTCATAGTTTTTATTTTTTTATTTTTATGGCGTTCACCGTACGGGCAAAGTAACATGACCGTTTTATAGATCAGGTCGTTACGGACGCGGCGATACCTAATATGTGTAGTGAATTTTTTTTTATTTTATTTTTTATTCAGTGATAAATGTTTTTTTTTTAATCTTAACTTTTTTAACTTTTTTTTTTTACATTTTTTGGACCCAGACCCACTTGGTTCTCCCGCACCGCCTGCGACACCCCCCCTGCACCACCCGCCCACATAATATCATTCAGGGGTGCAGGGTTAATAAAACTTTATTTAGGGCATTTTAAAGTTTGATCCCCACGGTCAGAGACCGCGGGTATCAGAATCGGCTAAAAGCGCAGCAAACCGCAGGTCTAAATTGACCTGCGGTTTTCTGCGATCGTCGATACGGGGGGGGGGGGGTCAAATGACCCCCCCCCCCTGCGTTGTTACGGGATGCCGGCTGAATGATTTCAGCCGGCACCCGTTCCGATTAACCCCCGCGGCGCCGGAATCGCGAATTAAGGATTCCTTAAGGGGTTAAGGCAATAGTTTTTTTCTGACCTAGGACTTTTTTGTGCTCCATCTTTTAAGTGCAAATCTTTAAGTGCACAATAGAATTATACCAGAATTGAACCAGGAAGGAACTAAAGGTGCTACAAAAACATTCACGGCAATCTTTTTGCTTGTCACAGTTATTACTTCTCTTGTCCTACCCTTCCTGGAATACCCCCAAATCCATACACCCAACAACAAACTATTTATCTCTCCCTCCCTCTTACCAACCCATCTGATCTGTCATACATACTTGCAGGGTGGTAATTCAGTAGCCAAGGATGTAACTTGTGTATCCTTGATACTGATGACTGGATTTCAAGCTGTGTAACAGCTAGAGATTCATGCCAGGTCTCCATGATGGAGAAAGGGGCCACAGTGAAAGCTGCATACCTGCAGCTTTTTTCCCCGACCCAAATTCCAAGAGATCTAAATCGTGATTTATTGTTAATCTAGTCTCAATCTTGGTCTAGTTTTAAAACTGAAATTTCCACACAGACCAATATATGCCAGCAGAAAGCAGCCCTCACCCCCTTTGACCAGCTGAGATGTCAGCCAGCATGAAGGAGAGGGGGGCAGTTTTGGACTTCTGACAGAGAGAGAACCACATAGCCATCTCTTTCCTCTGTGTAACTGTAAATGTCTCCAGAAGAAGGATGCAAAGACAAAAGTTAGGATACATGCACACGACAGTTAAAAATGGCCTTGTAACGGCCATCACACGGCCATTTTTAGCACCAATGAAAGTCTATGGGGCTATTTACATGTTTTTTTTTTTTTGATGGCCAGTGAATAGCAGCTGTTAAAAAATAAGACAAGTCCTCTCTTGATTGAAAAGGTCATATCGAAGGACCTGTGCTCAGCATGATGGTCACCACGCACTTCTGCTGCAGCTCTCTCCCTGTAACTGATCACAGATGATATGGTTGGTGCATATTCGAGCAGCTCAATGAGGTTAAAAAAATTAGGAAAAGAACAAACAGCAAGGTTACAAAAAATAGGAAAAGATAAAACAGCAGGTGGCGCTATACAGATACATTTTCTTGAATAGTTCACTGGCTATACTAAAATTCCAATGACATGCAATTACAAAAGTATTCAGATCCAGGAGCTAGTTTGAAATACGTAGATTATGTTTCATGGCACAACCCCTTTAACTGATCTTCAATTTATTTAAGGAATGTAATTTAATTTATAAGGAATGTAATTTGTTTTACAATATCATATCTTATCTAAACTCTGGACAGACTGCGATTCGTGTGTACCATATTTAGCTCAGTTACTCATGACCTCATAAGTTAGTTTAGATAATACTTAGGGTGGAGGTCCTCACTGGTAGCTCTTTGATATGCACTACATTTCATCTCTTACTGACTGTACCTACAAACCCTTGACAGCAGATTTAAATCTATTGCTCCTTGTTATCAGCCATTTCAGGCCGGGGAGAGGATGACTGTAGGACAGGAGAATATCACACATAAAAGGTTTAGATATAAAACTAATCAGATCGTCACACATTAAAGAATTAGATATACAGAAGACAGTATCACACATAATGTTGTCCAGCAAAGTTGACCCTTTAAAACGTAACTTTTACTTAGTTATACTATATAAAATAATACCACATTAGTGGTTCACCAGTGAAAATGTGTGAAACATATAATAGATAAGATAGACATTTTATGTTAAAACAGGGTAGCCAAGCGTTGATGCGGTTCCGAAGGTTGGTAAACACAGGGCAGCAACGGGGAGTATTGGGATGTCTATACTCACCCTGAATATTTGCTCATCCCAGGGACGTCCCCTAGTGGTGGAGACTCCCTGTCCTCGTACCTGGACTGACTGCCCTCCGTTTACCCTCCTCTCAAAAAGACACAATGCCACAGTACCCCGTAAGCCGACGGACAATTTCTGTGTCACAGGTAAATTAATCCCTGTACAGACAACAGCCCATGTAGATAGAAAAAATATAGACAGATGCAATAGGTGTAATGACGTGGATATCACCCATAGCACCAATTAGAGAAAACTAAACACAGGGGCATCGATAGTGGTACGCTCCCAAGTTGGTTTTTTTGACCCCTACGCGTTTCCCCTATTGCTAGGTTCATCAGGGGGTATTAACCGTCATGGGTAAACCGTCATATTCAAATAGATAAACATATAGATATACTCATGATACGGTGGAGGACACAGGGCCAGAGACGCAAGCGATAACGTGCATAAGACCAGGGGACCATTAGATATACCCCACCTGTGAATAAACAATAGAGACACTATCAGAGTGGGAGCTTGATATAAGATTATAGTTATGCCCCCTATGTCTCAATACTTACTTAGTGTCCAAGGCAGTCAGAAGGCTAAAGGGCCCAGTCATATAAGGGCCAATGCCTTACCCAAGAGGCTGTAAAAAATATATACATAATATAAGGCACAATTGATGCCATGGTGCTAACTTGCCGGTTCACATTATAAGGTCACACATAATATGATTAGTTACAGCAACTAAACAGGCAATATCACACATAAAAGGATTAGATACACAGCTCAACAGACAGTATCACACACGATTGATTAGATACCAAGCTCAGCAGACAATATTACATAGGATAGCATTAGACACAACAGATGCATAATTGAGATAAGACGAGCAAAAAAACGGTTTTGTTAAAAATGGGCACCATAGGTGATAAGTATGTAGATTAGGGATTTGAGATGCTCTGGGGAAGTGTGAGATGTGTCCATGTAGTGCAAAAAGTAGACATTACCAGAGTTTTTTAAACAACAGTTTTTTTTTGTATCAAACACCTTTGGGGGCATGGATACAAAAATTTGATTGGTAATGTTCAGTCGTGTAATGCATTTACTGCACCCTGGCAAATAAATGTATTTGTTTTACCTCTGTGACCCTGTGTGTGGTGGTTGGTTTTCTATGGCACTGCAGGATGGTATAAAAATAAATAATACAGAAAAGCGTTTACAATACATATTTGTACTGTACAAATGGAATTTAAAAAAGTTGATGGGAGGAAGGAGGAGCAAGAAGCTTTCCTTATAAACCTAGTCAAACAAAGGATACTAGTGGAGAAAAATACGGTACTGGCTTCAAGTAGGGCAGCAATATGGCTCAGTGGTTAGCATTGGTGCCTTGAAGCACTGGGGTCCTAGGTTAAAATTAGATTCCAGGGACAGGAGGAAAGGGCATATATGTTAGAGAGAGGAGTAGCATGGACTTTTCTGATTCTCACATAAGATATTTTTCAGAAAAGGATTGAGATGTGTACTTACTTATCTATTGTCCCCTTCACACTTAATGAGGTTGTTTATAAACACCACAATGATGTTTACCATTGTTCAAATCATATTGTTTCAAATAAGTCGCACCAAAGACTTGCAAGACATACACAATAAAACATACATTTCACAGTATCCTTATCCCGTGCATATCCAATCTTTAGACAGAAATATCTAAGATTATGACAGATAAAAGAAGATTTATAGCAGTCAGAACATCTCATAAATGCAACAGCTAGGCCTCACGTGGTTCATCAGAACCTGAGATATGGCACTCTAACCCCAGTTCTGATGAAGCACAGGATGTTCAGGTGTTGTGTCTACAATAAACAAGCACAAGTTTTACTCCCGTTTGAAAGCAGACAGAGTTAATCCCTTCCAGACACAGCCAGTTTTCACTTCCCTGCCACAGCCTAATTTTGCAAAACTGATGTGTCACCTTATGTGGTAAGAACTTTGGAATGCTTTTACTTATTCAAATGATTCTGAGACAGTTTTTTGTGACACATTGTTCTTCAGGTTAGTGGTAAATCTGGGTTGATTTGGGGAAGGTATGTCATTAGCAAAAACTTCAGATTGTCACCTCCCCAACTGCAGCATGTGTGTCTTGTCTGGTCCACCATTCCTTATTGTAAACACAGAGTGAGCTCCTTTACCACATAATATAGTGCTTTACAGGGCTGATACAAGCAGAGAACGCAGTCTCAATATAGATTCTGTGCTCTGCATCCTGACTGAGGCCATCCTGTTTGTGTTTAGGACAGATTCCCTACTAAATAATCTGACAGCAGCCATTTTTATTTCTTCATAAATTTCCAAAATGAGCCATTATAAATAATTAAAGGAGTTCAGAAGTTTGTTAACATAGTTTTCTCTTATTTCCTGGGAGCCTCTTTAATTAATCTGGTTGTGGTGTAGGTTCAGGAAGGGTCTCTCACCAATCCATCAGAGAGCATACTTGCTTTCTGCATGTCACATTTGTGGGTCTTTTTCCCCAGAAATGGAGTGAGAAGATAAGCGTTTGCTCATCTAATCATCCCTCTGTGCTTAATTAGGCCATTTATTGACACCATGACCCAGACTTTTACTGGTGTCCAAATAACCAAATAAGTTGCACCAAACACAACACAAGGACACAAACGTCAATAAACTTTACATAGTCAAAATTATACAGACTGCTTCTCTACCTATAGCCATTACACACTGCAGTAATAGCGATATTGACTGTCACTAGAGAGAAATATCTAATATATTTCTCACAGTTGAAAAAGATTTTCATTAGTCAGAATTTCTTTTTAGACGGTCACTAAAAAGCACCTTGCAGCGTTTTGGTGACCGTCTGACTAACGGATCCAATTACAATGTAAGTCAATGGAGACGCATCCGTTTTTCATTGACACAATATGGTGCAATTGAAAACTGATCCGTCCCCCATTGACTTTCAATGTAAGTCAAGACGGATCCGTTTTGACTTAGACTTTTTTTTTTTCATGAATAATGCAAATGGATCCGTTATTAACGAATACAAGCCTTTGCATAATTGGTGCGGATCCGTCTGTGTAGATACAAGATGGATCCGCACAGAACGCGAGTGTGAAAGTAGCCTTATAAAGGCTCCATATTATACCCGTTTAATAGTGGCCTAGTTACTAAATGCATTATATGAGGGTCATGGATTTATCATTGTTAATTAGTATTACAGTTTGTATTTGAGGATGGAAATTCTATACTACATATTTACCAGTACTTGCATGCAAAAGTAGATTGGTGCATTCCTGCAGTTTTTGCAGTTTTTTTTTAAAGTTTTTTTTGCAGCTTTGTATGTAGATGTATGCTATGCATTAATTGATATCTTACAGTTTTTTGCAGACTACAGTATATTTTATTTGCATAAAGATAGAGTATGCATTTAGTCACAAATTTGAATTTGTGTCCAATTTTTTGCAAATGAGCACTTTGCTGCAAAGTTGCATGCACGTGGTTGTGTGTTGTTTGTGCATTTTGGCCTACCCCCCCCCCCCCCCCCCAAAAAAAAATAAAGTGCATGCTTTGCATCATATTTACTGTTTTACACTCTTACCGTGTACATTTTTATCACATATGTGGATGATGACCATATATTACATGACCTCTTTTCCAGTGTTTTTAAGAGCCCATGCTTATGGTGATGTATATGCTTGTTGTATACAGTCGTGGCCAAAAGTTTGGAGAATGACACAAATGTTAGTTTTCACAAAGTTTGCTGCTAAACTGCTTTTAGATCTTTGTTTCAGTTGTTTCTGTGATGTAGTGAAATATAATTACAATCACTTCATACGTTTCAAAGGCTTTTATCGACAATTAAGTGACATTTATGCAAAGAGTCAGTATTTGCAGTGTTGGCCCTTCTTTTTCAGGACCTCTGCAATTCGACTGGGCATGCTCTCAATCAACTTCTGGGCCAATTCCTGACTGATAGCAACCCATTCTTTCATAATCACTTCTCGGAGTTTGTCAGAATTAGTGGGTTTTTGTTTGTCCACCCGCCTCTTGAGGATTGACCACAAGTTCTCAATGGGATTAAGATCTGGGGAGTTTCCAGGCCATGGACCCAAAATGTCAACGTTTTGGTCCCCGAGCCACTTAGTTATCACTTTTGCCTTATGGTACGGTGCTCCATCGTGCTGGAAAATGCATTGTTCTTCACCAAACTGTTGTTGGATTGTTGGAAGAAGTTGCTGTTGGAGGGTGTTTTGGTACCATTCTTTATTCATGGCTGTGTTTTTGGGCAAAATTGTGAGTGAGCCCACTCCCTTGGATGAGAAGCAACCCCACACATGACTGGTCTCAGGATGCTTTACTGTTGGCATGACACAGAACTGATGGTAGCGCTCACCTTTTCTTCTCCAGACAAGCCTTTTTCCAGATGCCCCAAACATTCGGGAAATGGCTTCATCGGAGAATATGACTTTGCCCCAGTCCTCAGCAGTCCATTCACCATACTTTCTGCAGAAGATCAATCTGTCCCTGATGTTTTTTTTGGAGAGAAGTGGCTTCTTTGCTGCCCTTCTTGACACCAGGCCATCTTCCAAAAGTCTTCGCCTCACTGTGCGTGCAGATGTGCTCACACCTGCCTGCTGCCATTCCTGAGCAAGCTCTGCACTGGTGGCACTCCGATCCTTCAGCTGAATCCTCTTTAGGAGACGATCCTGGCGCTTGCTGGACTTTCTTGGACGCCCTGATGCCTTCTTACCAAGAATTGAACCTCTTTCCTTGAAGTTCTTGATGATCCTATAAATTGTTGATTGAGGTGCAATCTTAGTAGCCACAATATCCTTGCCTGTGAAGCCATTTTTATGCAACGCAATGATGGCTGCACGCGTTTCTTTGCAGGTCACCATGGTTAACAATGGAATAACAATGATTTCAAGCATCACCCTCCTTTTAACATGTCAAGTCTGCCATTTTAACCCAATCAGCCTGACATAATGATTTCCAGCCTTGTGCTCATCAACATTCTCACCTGAGTTAACAAGACGATTACTGAAATGATCTCAGCAGGTCCTTTAATGACAGCAATGAAATGCAGTGGAAAGGTTTTTTTCAGATTAAGTTAATTTTCATGGCAAAGAAGGACTATGCAATTCATCTGATCATTTTTCATAACATTCTGGAGTATATGCAAATTACTATTATAAAAACTTAAGCAGCAACTTTTCCAATTTCCAATATTTATGTAATTCTCAAAACTTTTGGCCACGACTGTACACAGTATGAGCTTTGCACACTTAAATACATGACATTGTTTTTTTGCAAATTGTTGTTTTTATGTGTAAACCTCTGGTTGTGAGTTTAATGGTGCAAATTTTTGTTTTGATTTTTAAAAATAATTCTTGTCCCTCTTGCCAGAGCATAATGGAATGCATGCTCTGTCTGCAACATAGTTTCCGACCTTCATGACATTTTTATCTCTCTCAGAAACATGGCCCACACCTTCTGACACAACCTTCCCTGCTGTACTCTCTTATGGTGGATTTAAGTTTACTCACATTCCACACCCAAACATGATGGAAGAGTTGGTCTTTTCTTATCAGATCAGACTGCCTCCTTTTGAAGTAAACTGTCCGCATCTACTCTTTCTCCAACTTCCAAGTGTCAGCTACCGACCCCCAGACCCTACCCCTGACTTTATCAACTACTTCACCACCTGACTCCTACACTTCCTTTCTACTGACATTACCACCATCATCAAAGGTGATTTCAACACATGCTACACATCTGTCTCGAAACTTCTAATATTCACTTCCTTCTTTCACAGTGGTCCTCCACTTCCACTCACACTGGATCTTATATTTATCCTCTTCTGTTCCATATCTAACCTGTCCAACTCACCTTTCCTCTTAACCACAGGAGGACTACAGTCTACATATATTCTTTTCCCTGTTTTCATTAACTGCCCCCAGTCCACAAACTAGCATACCCTTATAGTAACCTTCAATGTCTTGATTTTTCGCTTATTTTCTGGCTCTCTTCTGCCACTGTCTATCGTATATTTACATCATGATGCAGATACAGCTGCCACTTTGTATAACACCACAATAACTTCAGCTTCTGACTCAGTTGCCCACCTAACACACAATAGAACTCAATAAACATATAGTCAACATTGGCACACCAACTTGACTAAAGAAATGAGGCAGGCTTCCAGGGTTGCAGAGTGATGATGAAAAAACCCTCGAAGGAACACATACAGTAAAATTCCTTCTTAATTTGAACATCGCACGTACTGCTTCACAACTAATTTACTTAACAACTTTCATATCTTCGCTGTCTCACAAGTATTTAACAGTTTCAACTCTTTTTTTCCTTCCCCTGGTGCCCCCTCTCACATCTCTCATCTCAGGTGAGGGCTCGGCCGCATGCTTCAAACAGAAGACTGACAATATTAGAGAAAGCACCAGCCTACAGTCCCCACAGCTTCTCTACATAACTATTCAGTTCTCCTCCCCAGACCCATCCTCTGTATAGGTCATCAGTACCTGATTGGTGGGGGTCTGACACCCAGGATCCCTGCCGATCAGTTGTTTGAGAAGGCACTAGTGCTCGCAGTAATGATGCTGCCTTCTCGCTGGTTTGCCTAGACCATATGACTTCACTGGTCACATTCCCTAGGTGCAGCTTAGCCGCATAGAATGTACACTGCTGTGCTTGGTGAGCCGTCGGGAGTCAACGGCACCACTACGATTGCTAGTGCCTTCTCAAACAGCTGATTGGTGGCAGACCTGGGTTTCAGTACCCCACTGATCAGTTATCAGTTAAAAAAAATCTCGGAAAATCCCTTTAAGTAATTGGTCTGCAATACAGAATTGGATTATTATATCACTGTACTAGGTCAGTACTAAACCACATTGGGAGCCTTATATCGATTCAGTATTTGTATGCTGCTATTTTTATGCAGTCTGTACTGTATATAAAAAAAACACCACTGTATGGAAATAGTGAGATAAATGCTTCATTGAAATAAATTAAGGCTGTGTTCGAGAACCTTGCAATATGGATTCCTAATTCCCTTGCACCTAAACTGCAACTCTTTAGCACTCTCCTTGTCTCTGTAGATTATTATAAACTATACTTATATATTAAATAAGGAAGGCTCTTTCCACACTGATCTGTAAAGTAGTTGCTGACCTATAGAAGTGAGGTGTTAGTGGACATTCAAACAAGCGATATTAATCTCCTCCGTTTTCCAGCTGCTAACATCAGATGATTTCTTACTGAGACTGCCCACAAATAGTGTCCATCTGCGTTCCGTTTTTATTATGCACCAACTGACTTAAATGAGCGAGACCTGCATGAAAAGACAACCAGAATTGTGCATCCTGTGATTTTCTCTGCACAGGTTGATGGTCCGTGAGGAAACTGGATGTGTGAATTGCCCATTATTGTAATGGGTCACTGTTCAGTCTGTGTGCTGTCCATTCAGATGTGAACATCGCTTGTGTGACTGAGCCATTACAGTGTGTGATGACACCACTTCTACAATGTATATTTAGTATTTAGATACAATCTGCCAATTAAAAATTGCATAGGATTCATCAATTCCTGCAAATATTTCCACTCATCTTTTCCCAGGATATTCCTGCCTATTTATGCCATTAGAGAACACAGTATATTCCTAGATGGATTTTCAGTTGTAATATCCATTCTGTCCTTGGGAGTAGATCATTTAAAGAGGACCTTTCACCGATTCTTACCCTATGAACTAACTATACAGATATGTGGAGCGGCGCCCGGGGATCTCACTGCACTTACTATTATCCCTGGGCGCCGCTCCGTTCTCCTGCTATGCCCTCCGGTATCTCCGCTCACTAAGTTATAGTAGGCGGAGATACCAGTCCCTAAGTTATGGTAGGCGGAGTCTGCCCTAGCGCTGGCCAATCGCAGCGCAGAGCTCACAGCCTGGGAGGTTATTTTCTCCCAGGCTGTGAGCTCTGCAATGCGATTGGCCAGCGCTAGGGCAGACTCCGCCTACCATAACTTAGGGAACGGAGATACCGGAGGACATAGCAGGAGAACGGAGCGGCGCCCGGGGATAATAGTAAGTGCAGAGAGATCCCCGGGCGCCGCTCCACATGTATGTATACTTAGTTCATAGGGTAAGAATCGGTGAAAGGTCCTCTTTAACCAGATGGAAACCTTAGATCAAGAAGTAGAGATGAGCTAACCAAGTTATACATATCTACTGTATTCGTTCATCAGAGGTCTTGAGAAGGGGCTGTTCCCGCTGCTCAAGAGGCTCTCTCTTGATTCACAGTGCAAAACATTTTGCCCCTCCTTGTGAATCTAACACCTGTACTACAGCTCCAAGTAGTGGCACAAGCGCAAAGGCTTTGCTACTGCTACCAGAGCAGTGACTGTGCATGCGCCAGTATACTTCAAAGTAGCGGTGCATGCATAGTCACTGTTCTGGTAGCAGCAGCAGAGCATCTGAGCTTGTGCTGCTATTCAGAGCAGCAGCAGCAGGACTGGGCAAGATGTCCATCTGGTGGGAGCCTCTCGTGATGGGGGTCATTTATCAAACTGGTGTAAAGTAGAACTGGCTTAATTGCCCATAGCAACCAATCAGATTCCTCCTTTCAGTTTCCAAAGGAGCTGGCCAAAATGAAAGGTAGAATCCGATTGGTTGCTATGGGCAACTAAGCCAGTTCTACTTTACACCAGTTTGATAAATGCCCCCCTCTGTTCTCTGCCCAAATTGATTTTCCTATCTCTACCTTCCATATCAAGGGCTTTATGCCATCTCTCTTTCGTTCTTCTGTTCTTTCCTTTTCTACTGGTATGCATGGGTTTCTTTTCTTGTAATGAAATGTGACATTTTAGATTTGTTATATATATATATATTTATAGTGGCGATGTGAACTGTAAAATGCATGGGAAAGTCCCGGAAGGGGGTATATCTCTCCCAGGTTCCTCAACTGGCTGAGGTGGGTGAATCCAGAATGACGCTGTCTTCACTAAATATAGTTGGTGGAGCTATTTTATTTATTTATTCAGGGTTGGATTTTACTTGGATTGGGATGGTAGGTTTTGGCATTGGGATCTCACAATCCACCCCCCCAGTCCGGGGCAGGTTTTTCCCTAGCAGGAAAGTGATCGCAGGTGAGGCCTGCTGTAATCAGGCCGGCATAAAGCATCTCCCAGGGTGTCAGTCTGAGAAGGGAGAAGTGTCTGTGAACCTGGAGCAGAGGCTTTGTGTGTGGTCTCAGTCAGGAGGACTGAGGGGCCACAAGGCTATGCGAAGCCTGATCTCTTCCCTGTGTGGACTGATGCTTGATGAGCGTATCCTGCTAAGGCTTGGAGCCTGAGACCCTGACACTAAGCGGTACTTAGAGGTGAGTCAGGAAAACCTATGTGTTTAGGTAGAGTCCAGACGGGCAGGAGTTTATTTTGTATAACTGTTTATGTTTACGCGGACGTGACGCACTTAAACACAGTTTTGGCCCTTAAATGCTGGTGTCTGTGAAGATATCTGTGAGTGTGACCCCCTGAAAGAGAGCTACCCCTTACATATGGTGGAGGACGCGTGCAGTTGTCCATGAGAAAAGGGCAATAACATATGGTTGCTAGGGGCAACGACGAGAAAGAGCGGGTGCTGCTGAATCCTGCTGTGCTGGAGTTAAAGGTCCGGAAGCCTGTTTGTTCGGTAGAGCAGGTGCTGCTCGTGCTATTGTGGACTATTTTGCTGTGATGCACAGATTTAAAGGGCCAGAAGCTGTGTTGCTAGAGGACTATCTGTTCCTATGGGGTAGATGGAGGATTTCACCAAGCAGCTGATGCGGGCCAATCTGAAGACTAGCCAAAGGCAAATGATGTGGCAACAGGAGCAGGAAAAGCTCATGGGCGGGTTGGACAGACCAAGATACGTCCTAACCCAAGGTGTTTCCCACGGTAACCGCTGTGCAGAGGAGCTGGGCAGTGACCTCGTGACCAGGAGCCAAGAACTGCAGGTACTCAGGATGCGGTTGGATGCAGAGGGGGAAGCTTTGAGGACGCAAGGGCAGTTGGCCCTAGAGAGAAAGTCTTCAATGCAGAGTGGACACTTTGAAAATGTCCAATATGTCAGTGATGTACCTGTAGTTCCTGAGAAGGTGGTGTATGCCGTTGCCAAGGGCAACCGACGGGAAGAGAGTGAAATGGAGAGCAGTGCGGCTCTCAAGAGTTCAAGTGTTTTCTGCCAAGGTGTGCAGAGTCCTAGAGAGGATGTGCGACGATGCCGTAATGCTGTTGCTAAGAGCAACCAACCACGACAGCATGCAGCTGTCCGGCAACAGAGAGAGTGCTGCTGGAGATGTCGCCAAGTGGGAAGGTGTGCACCTGATTGTCCTATGACCAGGAATCAAAGATGGGAGGTTCCCAACATCCCAGAAAAGGATAATGTCCACTGTGGAGATGGACGTATCGCACATGAGAGGGACGAACCAGAGACGACAATGGGTAAGATCGTTCCTGTAATTGCTGGTGTAGCAGACCACGTGACAGTGAGCATGGCTCTGGAGGTTGGGCATGTTACTGACCGGGGCCCTGGTACCTCAGAGACCGTGAACTGTGGTGTGAGCCGGCGGCAGTTGCTATATGCTAGGGCGGGAGGTGTTGAGACACCGGGACTAGAGACTGCACCGAAAATGTGCAACATTGTGGTGGATGGCAGTTCAGTCCAGGTGTTGTTGGACGCAAGGTGCCAGATGAGCCTGGTACATGCCAGCTTGGTAGCTGGGGACTATGTGCGGAACAATCATGCGGATAGTAAGGACTATCCGGTGGCTCTCACTGAGTGTGAGACTCCAGTGGGAACTCAGACTTATAAGCTTGGGGTTGCAAACAGGCTCGTGCATGATGTAGTTTTGGGCCGTGATTTCCCCTTGTTTTGGAAGTTGTGGGGTAATGGAGACACTTCTGCAGCCAGTGACAAAACTCCTGCAGAACTGGTACCTAGCCCTTTAAATGAAGTGACAATTAGAAACAATGGTGCTGATAAGGTGCAAGGTGATTGTACCAAGTTTGCGGAATTACATAATGAAAATGTGATGTCATGTGAAATAGGTGATGATGATGATGACATGTCTTTTCTCTTGCAGGCTGTGATTGGGGAAGAAGCTCCCCCTGCTGGTAAAAATGTAACTGATGTGGAAATGCTGCTAAATGTTAAGGGCACACACCTGAGGGAACCCACTGTGGTCAGGGCCGGATTAAGAGCATCATGGGCCTGGTGCTGAGGATTTTGCTGGGCCTTTTTATGGAACTGCACTCAGTGTCTTAATTACATATATATTTTATCGATACCATTAAAGTATTTTGTTCCTGCAACTACCCCTTCATTTGGCGTCTATCTTGGCAACATGGAGGGGGACCACGGGAGGGGGACCCTGGGGGTGGGGGCACCCTCAGGGCACTATAGTGTCAGGAAAACCGCTTTGTTTTCATGACACTATAGTGATCATTTAACATGACTATGAAGATTACTGTTTTCTAGCTGCTGTGGACTGTGGACAACAGCAGCTAGAAACAGTAATTTTCATAGAGCTGTGTTATGATTTATGGACACAGCACTCAGCATGTAGCCAGTCAGATAGAAGGCTGGCTAAGCATGCTGAGAGCTGTGTCTAAATAACATAACACATTAAAGGGATTCTGTCACCAGGTTTCACCCCTGTCAGCTAAAAATATGCTGATGTTCAGGGCGTCTTCACGATTCCTAATGTGGGCTTATAAATGTCATCTGTGGGTTTATTTAGCTAAAAAACAGCTTTTACTAACCTGTCAGTCAAACAAATAAGGTGCCCAAGGGGATGTTAATGTATGCAAGGTGTCAGCCACACCCACCGCTGTTCGTGCCCAGTGCCGCCTTTCCGGACTTCTGCGCCGCCTCCTAATCCTCTGTGGCCTCTCTCTCTCCCTCCCCCCTCCTCCTGCTGTAAGATCTCGCGCATACAGGGGTTGAGCGAAGTGCCGGCGCATGCGCACTTCGCTGTAAGAAGCCAAATGGAGAGGTCTGCACGGGCGCATCAGGCAGAGCCCTGTGCGCAAGCGCGAGATCTTACAGCAGAAGGAGGGGGGAGGGAGGGAGAGCGAGAGGCGGCACAGAGGATTAGGAGGCGGTGCAGAAGTCCGGAAAGGCGGCGCTGGGCACGAACGGCGGTGGGTGCAGCGGGCATCTTGCACCCATTAACATCCCCTTGGGCACCTTATTTGTTTGACTGACAGGTTAGTAATAGCTGTTTTTTAGCTAAATAAGCCCACAGATGACATTTATAAGCCCACATTAGGAATCGTGAAGACGCCCTGAACTTCAGCATATTTTTAGCTGACAGGGGTCAAACCTGGTGACAGAATCCCTTTAAAGAAATTACTGTTTCTAGCTGCTGTGCACTAGCAGCTAGAAACAGTAATTTCTTTATGTGTTATGTTATTTAGACTGAGCTCTCAGCATGCTTAGCCAGTCAGTAATTTTCATAGTGCTGTTATGATTTATGGACACAGCTCTCAGCATGCTTAGCCAGCCTTCTATCTGGCTGTGCTTCTTGAGAGTCACAGTCCACAGGCTCAGAAACAGCCTGTGGACTGTGACTCTCAAGATGCAAAGCCAGATAGAAGGCTGGCTAAGCATGCTGAGAGCTGTGTCCATAAATCATAACAGCACTATGATTGCCCTCCCTTCCAACTGGATGAGTTTATCTGATACCTGCCCTGCTCCAGAAGCTCCTGCTGTCTCACGGGCTGGTGTGGCTGAGCGCTGTGGGCCGTGTGCTGGTCGAAACTGCTGAGTAGGTTGTGCAGCGTGCAGGAGGGATAACCGCGGCGCACTGAGGTCATATCCGGCGGCCCGGCATTACAGGAACCGCACCAGCTGCTCTGACGTCCTGCCACCGGATATCCTGTGACGTATATCCGGCGGCAGGACGTCAGAGCAGCTGGTGCTGTTCTTGTAATGCCGCGGCCCGCCGGATATGACCTCAGTAGTGATAGGAAATTCGGATCTTTCAGATGAATCGGTTCATTTGAATCAGCTCATTCAAATGAACCGATTCATGAATCGGATCTTCGGTTCACTTGCTGAGTCACTGACTGCTGAGCTGACTCGCAAGTGAACCGAAGACTCTAGGTGCCGGTGCGCATGCGCAGATGCTATCCATTCGATTCACTTGCTGCTGCTGACTCAGTCGGCTCTTCAGCTCTCTAATGAGTGAGTCCGGATCAGGAAGAGTGATTGATTATAGTGATAGTGAAGGGAAGCTGAGGCTGACGCCGGACAGGAGGACTCAGGAGCTGTCACTGTGGTGTGCATTGTCTGTTGTGCATTGTTACCCACAGTGACAACAGTCTGACACTGACAGTAGTACAACGAACCAAGTGAAGTGAAATGTGAACGCACAGGGAAAACTATGTGCTGAATTGATAACAGTATTACAGTAACACAGTCACTGGCTGATAATAAAATAGTCCCCACTTAACAGAATCCATAAAGGAGATGTGAACCCACCCTTAGTTATATAGCTACTGAATGAGATGCCTTTAACATATATATCTCCTGAGAAGCCAATTTGATCCTAAAGGGTTAATTCAACCTGTAATCTAAACTCTGTGTCATCTGTCACTTCTCTTATCTCTCTGCTCCTGTCAAAGGCGTACATAGAAATCACTGGGCCCCATAGCAAGATTCTAAATTGGGCCCCCATTCCCCTTTTATAGCACCTCCCACTCACCGTTCCAGGCCTCTCTCTTTGTTCCATGAACTATGTTCGCTGCTGTTTTATAATTTATGCCATCAGGACCGGATTGGGATTACAAAACAGGCCTGGCACACAAAAGAGGCATAATAGATACAGTGTGTACAGATGTATAGTGTATACAGCAGTGTACTGATATGTGAGGAACGTGGTATAATATATGCATTGTGTACAGGTATATAGTATATACAGCAGTGTACTGAAATATGAGGTATAAATTACAGCCAGTACCTCACATATCAATCCAATACTGTATATACAATATACCTGTACACACCATCTATTATACCTCGTACCTAACATATCAGTACACTGCTGTATATACAATATATCTATACACACTGCATATATTATACCTTGTACCTCACATATCAGTACACTGCAATATATTATATATCTGTACATATTGCATCTATAATACTGTTTAATATATGCAGTGTGTGTGTGTGTATATATATATATATATATATATATCAAACGAATGATGAGGCAGCACTTCCAGTATAGGGTGAACGGGTGTGGACCCCAAACTTTATTCAAGCGACGTTTCGGCCTGCTCAATGAGGCCTTTCTCAAGCTAAATAACAGTGCATATGACAGGGTATATATACCCAACAATCAATACAAATCAATTACAATCAGTGATTGGGCGTGACTCCAGTCAAGTCACGTGATCATTAACCATATGAATACATGACATAGGTGCATAATAAACATTCTCATGTTGCAGGCATACAAACATTTCATAAGTGTTCATAGTAGTATCAAAACAGATAAAATAGAGGTAGATCTCTGTGCTTCAATTATAGATTTATTTATATATAGATGTGAGGCATACAAGGTATAATACTGTAGATGCAGTGTTTATAGAAATATGAGGTCAGTTATGCATTATAGTAACTGTGTGTGTGAAGTACATGAGGTTGTGGTCACTGTACCTGTCTGAAGTATTATACATGAGTGAGCAATGAGTAAAAACAGGGCATGGAGGGGGGTAAATGATGAAAAGTGGAGGACCTCCTCTTACCACTCCATTCCAGTCTGTATGGATCAATGCAGAGCTGATTCTGAACGTCTAATACTTGCTGTTAGGGGTTGAAGGACCTGTGATGATGTCATCACAGGTCCTGGCAGATGTACGTTTCAAACCTAGGAACTACACCATTTTTGGTGCAGTTCCTTTGCTAGATTCTGCAGGACCTGTGATGCTGAAGATGATGTCATCACAGGTCCTGGCAGATGCACTGTTCTAACCTGGGAACTACACTTTACACTGTGCAGTTCCCTTACAGGACCTGTGAAGACTCCCTGCACTACTCAGACCACTCAGAGCTGCTAGTGCTTGCCTTGCCTCAGCTCTGATTGGTTGGTGGGCGGGGAGGGGAGGGGCTGGCAGAAGCAGCTTCCACTCTAGGATCATATTACGCTCCTCCCGAGTCCCTCCCTCAGGCTCCCTGCTGCCAGCGTGAGGTGAGCGTCTCTGCATTGTCTGTGCTCTATGTGACGCTGCGCTGTGTACAACAGAGGACTTTTAACCCTCCTGACGGCCTTTTGGCTGGCAGATGGGCCTATTTTATGGTAGGGGCCTGGAGCTGCAGCTCCATCAGCCCCTACGTTAATCCGGCCCTAACTGTGGTAAATGTGTGGGAAAGTGGGGCATGGCTAGCGTATGTACCACACGTACCAGAGGAGATTGTGTCGTCTCTCCAGTGTTCTATGCTTAATAAGGAAATGCCCAATGTTGTGTTTAGCTCATCGGTGCCCCTAGAGGTCAGGATTAATAATGACCCGAGCGGTATATATGACGTATGTGCTGTGATCGATAGCAACTCAGAGAAAGAAGCTACCAGGTCAAGGTCTTGCGAAATTAAGGTAGTTGCTAGTAGCGACCAGACGACAGTTATACCTGACGTGACGAGAGTTAAGTGGGGAGACGTCAGGCTAGCGACTGAGACCTATACCCAGGCAGTTGTAGATGACCGGGCATGTCAGTACAGCTGCAATCAGGAAGATTATTTCTCTTTCTCCACATGGTCCCTAGATACGTTAGAGAAGGGACTAGCTGTCTTCACAGAGAAACTGAGAAAGGCTTCAGAAGGGTCGAAGGAGGAGACCCAGAAAGGTGAGTGAGCTGAAGGATCTGCTGCCTGATATCCAGGTGAAGAGTAAAAGCTCCAAAGAAGCACAGAAAACTGCGGTAGACACAAAGTGCTTAAAGAGACTCTGGGTAGAACCCCCACAGGGTGTCCAAAAGAGAATGGTGTACTCCTACATCTGCTGCTGCAGCAGAGCAAGGAGCAGCTGGAACAGGAGGCCAAAGAGCAGGGCGCTTCCATCAAGCTTGTGCGCAAAACCAAGAACAAACTTCTGCGAGAATTGGATAATGTGATGGTGGACCTGGACCACCAGAGGCAAATTATGTCTCATATAGAGAAATACGGCTCAGCCTGATATGCCGAAGAATGTGACCGAGCGGAGGCTGATGCTCAGGAGAAGGAGACCAAGGCCCTCTCCTTGGTTAGAGCCCTTGAAGAAGCGCTTGAGGAGCGAGGTGAATGTGAGAGGCTAAACAAGCAACTCAGAGCAAAGATGGAGGATCTCATGAGCTCAAAGGATGATGTCGGGAAGAACGTCTATGAGTTGGAGAAAGCTTGAAGATTTAGAGTCAAGAGCTTCTCTAGATGACAGGGTGGCTCAAAGGAAAATGAAAAACCTGAAGAGGAGCATCCTCTGAAAGATGCCAAGAAGTCAGAGTCTGTTAAGAATGGGCCTGAAGATGGTGGCACTGCGCTGCCGGCCGAGGCAGAGAAGATGGAAGAAGTTTCTTCTGAACAAGTTGATAAAGCTGATTTGGAGGCAGAAGTCGAGAGATTCATGGCAGTGAGTAGCCAGGACCAGGTCATGAAAGATGTCCCCTCTGCTGTCAATGCCTTCCAGAAAGCCAGCGGTCTGCTGGGGAAGAAATATGAGGAGACAGACGGCCAGCATGCAGATGTTGTCTACTACTGTGAGATGGCTCTCCTAGAGCCTGCCGGAAAGGAGAACAATATCCTGGGTGACCCTCTGGAGGGAATGCCAGAAGATGAAGAGTCTGATGAGGACCTCGGTGTTTCCAGTACCTCCAACCTTGATGAGAAAGAGGAGGAGGGGTTAAGAATGCAAGTATATGATGCCGTGCCTGAGAAGGATGAGAAGGCTAACAAACTGAATAAAGACTCCAAAGGAGACTCAAAGGCTGAAGAAGCTAAGGCCGATGAGTTGGAGTGGGAGAAATCCTCGGATGCTCCAGAGACCAAACATAAGGCTGAAGAAGAGTCGGCCGAAGTGGGCAGAGCTACTGAAGAAGCAGAAGACTCTGAAACTGAAGCCAAACCTGAGCTAAACCCTGTGGGGAGTAAAGAAAAAAGAAGTGTTATCTGTTGATAGAAGAAAGAAACAAAGAAAGTGTGTACACCAGGTGACACCAAAGCTGCTAAAGGGTGGCATAAAACTGACCAGCTGGATCTCCAACAAAAGGAGGAGGCGGGAGCTCCCCATGGAAAACACTGCTGTAAAGATTGCGGAAGTTAGAGGTCGTGGACCTAAGAAGAAATCTGGAAAATGAGCAAGCCAGAAAGCTAAGGAAAAGTTCTCCAGCAAAGAGGAGAAGGAGGAGTCCCTTAGACACTGTCTGCTAGGTAGAAAGTCAGTGTTTATGAAAAACAAAGCTCTGCTAGCCTGGGGGTGGCAGAATAGAGAGAAATATGCAACACTGACCACATCTTGCAGAGGGCATGGTACGATGTGGGAAATTCCCCAGACCTCCGGTCTGAAGAGTGGGGGGGGGGGGGATATGTGGCGATGTGAACTGTGAAATGCATGGGAAAGTCCCGGAAGGGAAGTATATCTCTCCCAGGTTCCTCAACTGGCTGAGGTGGGTGAAATCCAGAATGATGCTTGCTTCACTAAATATAGTTGGTGGAGCTATTTTATTTATTTATTCAGGGCTGGATTTTACTTGGATTGGGATGGTAGATTTTGGCAGTGGGACCTCCCAATCCACCCCCCCAGTCCGGGACAGGTTTTTCCCTAGCAGGAAGGTGATCGCAGGTGAGCCCTGCTGTAATCAGGCCGGCATAAAGCACCTCCCAGGGTGTCAGTCTGAGAAGGGAGGAGTGTCTGTGAACCTAGAGCAGAGGCTCTGTGTGTGGTCTCAGTCAGGAGCCTAATCTCTTCTCTGTGTGGACTGACGCTTGATGAGTGGAACCTGATAAGGCTTGGAGCCTGAGACCCTGACACTAAGCGGTACTTAGAGGTGAGTCAGGGAAACCTATGTGTTTAGGTAGAGCACAGACGGGCAGGAGTTTATTTTGTATAACTGTTTATGTTTACGCGGACGTGCCGCAATAAAACACAGTTTTGGCCCTTAAATCCTGGTGTCAGTAAAGATATCTGTGAGTGTGACCCCCTGAAAGAGAGCTACCCCTTACTATATATATATATATATATATATATATATATATATATATATATATATATATATAAATCCAGAAAATGGACGGCACTCCAGTCAGATGAAAAAAATGTGTGATTCCTTTATTCAACCATCCGGTGCAACGTTTCGGCTCTAAATGAGCCTTTTTCAAGCAGGCTCATTTAGAGCCGAAACGTTGCACCGGATGGTTGAATAAAGGAATCACACATTTTTTTCATCTGACTGGAGTGCCGTCCATTTTCTGGATTTACTTGTGGGGTAAGAAGTCGATTACCTAGGAACGTGCACCCAATTTTATCCGTCTATAGCCAGTGCCGCCATTTTTCTTCTCTCTCTCTCTCTATATATATATATATATATATATATATATATAATTTCTCAAAGAAGAGGCAGCACTCCAGGATAAAAGTGAAAAACGACCCGCTTTATTTCCCCTGTGCAACGTTTCAACTGCTCATTGCAGTCTTTCTCATGCTTGAGAAAGACTGCAATGAGCAGTTGAAACGTTGCACAGGGGAAATAAAGCGGGTCGTTTTTCACTTTTATCCTGGAGTGTTGCCTCTTCTTGAGAAATCTACAACTATTTTGACCGAACAGCCCAAGGTCAGAGGATTTTGCACCCGGCTTCATTTACAAGTGCTGCTGCCTTTTCTTTGTGTATATATATATATATATATATAATATGGAAAAATGAGGATGCAGCACTCTGTCAATGGCGGGTGCAAGGTCAGGCCAGTGTGGATCAGCACCGAGATCCAATGTAGTATACAGACAAAAGGAAGGCCAGCACAAAAGGAAGGCTGCTGGCCTTCCTTTTGTCTGTATATGTATATATATATATATATATATATATACACTACTCGCTAAAAGTTAGGGATATTTGGCTTTCGGGAGAAATTTATGGAAAACCCTACAGTGATATTATATCATGAAAGAAGGGCATTTAAGTAGAAGCATGCAATTGTGCTTTCCTCATCTCAAATAGTTTATTGAAACAAAAGCCAGCGACAGTGGTGGGCATACCCATACAAAACATGTCAATGTCTCAAAAACTTGTTATGTGGCCTTGAGCATCAATTACAGCTTCACAACGACGTCTCATGATGTTCACAAGTCGACTTATTGTCTGTTGAGGCATGGCACCCCACTCTTTGAAGGGAGGCCCTCAGGTCTTTGAGGTTCTACACGGCGGCTCAGCTGTTCCCATAGGTTTTCAATGGGATTCATGGTTTAGATAAAGTGAAGACCACTCCATTTGAGGTCCCCCAGTCTCCAGCAGCCATTCCCTAAGCATACGACCTCCATGAGCTGGCGCATTGTCGTCCATGACGATTAAATTAGACCTGTGTTGTTTATGCAGAGGCACAAGGACTGGATTAATGATGTTATTCAAGTAGCATTATATAAATATAGACTCCAGCAATGTTGATGCAAGCGTAATTCTTTATTTAGGAAATGTGGCTGTGTACAATAGGTGTGACGTTTTGACCACATAGGGCCTTTATCAAACTTCAGCAAACACATAGAAATATAAAAAAATTAATATAGTGACACCAGAGAAGTGGTGTGTTAGACAGTATATAGTAAACAGTTTATAGTAGATATAAGTTGTGCATATCTTAGAGTAGTGTCAAGTCACATCTAGAGGTCCAGAAGGTGACACTAGGTTGAATATAAATATCAATACACACATGATAAGGAGAATTAAACTAATTAAAATTAATGAAAATTAAACTCATGAAACTAAAACAATGAATTAAAATCGAAGTAGAAAATATTATATAGGATATATCATATTATCTCACATTGGGAGCAATGCATATTTTTCCTCATTACTGATATCTAGAGTTGAGCGGACACCTGGATGTTCGGGTTCGGCCGAACTTGAAAATAAAGTTCGGGTTCGGGACCCGAACTTGACCCTGAACCCGAACCCCATTGAAGTCAATGGGGACCCGAAATTTTGGGCATTAAAATGGCTCTAAAATAGTCCTGGAAAGGGCTAGAGGGCTGCAAAAGGCATCAAAATGTGCTTAAGAGCATGGCAACTGTTCTGCAAACAAATGTGGATAGGGAAATGACTAAAAATAACATAAAATACAGAAAAATTAAAAATAACAGTCTGGATCTAGGAGGATGAGGAAGCGGTGGATGTGGCGGTGTAGGTTGACGTGGCGGTGTAGGTGGAAGCGGCGGTGAAGGAGGAATAGGTAGCCAATACTGATTTGTGTTTTTATTTTTTCCTTTTTAAATTTAGGTATCCCCCAAAATATTGGGACATATAACAAAATAAAACAAAGAATAAGTGCACTTGAGTACAAGAATAGATGGTTGAGGCTGGTATAAATGTCTATTCTGCACAAGGTACGGACAAGTCCTGTGGGATCCATGCCTGGTTCATTTTAATAAACGTAAGCTTGTCCACATTGGCTGTGGCCTGTGATAATGCTCTCTGCCGTGCTAAACACACGTTCACACTATACACTGGCTGCAGGGCAGGTCAGCACCTCCAAGGCTGACAAAGCTTTTCCACATTTGAGCCATGCTAACCATGCCTTCTCAGGTGCTGGCGGTGCCCCAGCTGTGTTGGCGACCTCTTCCTCCTCCTCTGCCTTCGCCTTGTGCTTCCACTGTGGCCCCGCTGTCAGGTGGGAATGCCATCATCAGCGTGCGCTTGTAGTCGCGCATCTTCCGATCAGTAACAAATGTTTTCACTAAATTTAGTTCCCTGTCAGCAATGCAGAGCAGGGGTTCATTCACGGCAAAAGTGGGGTTCTTGTCACCCAGCAATAGAACAGAGGATTTTGAGAGATTTAGGCCCCTGTCACCCAGGCACAGCAGGGGTTCATTCACGGCAAAAGGGGGTTCATGTCACCCAGCAATAAAACAGAGGATTTTGAGAGATTTAGGCCCCTGTCACCCAGGCACAGCAGGGGTTCATTCACGGCAAAAGGGGGTTCATGTCACCCAGCAATAGAACAGAGGATTTTGAGAGATTTAGGCCCCTGTCACCCAGGCACAGCAGGGGTTTGTATACGCCAAAAATGGTAAAATGTCACCGACAATTGAAAATAAGATTTTTTTCAATTTAGGGCACTAAAATTTGCATATTTTTGAATTAAAATGGCTCTAAAATAGTCCTTGAAAAGGCTAGAGGGATGTAAAAGGCAGTAAAATGTGCTTAAGAGCATGGCAACTGCTCTGCAAACAAATGTGGATAGGGAAATAACTTAAAATTAAATAAAATAACTAAAAATTACAAATTATTAACCTGCAACTCAGAGAAGGAGGTGAATGTGGTGTTGTAGGTGGAGGCAGCTATGGGGGAGGAGGAGGTAGCCAACAATGTTTTTTAAATTTTTTTATTGGGGTAGGTAGCCCCCAAAATATTGGGACAAATAAAAAAAATATATAAAAAAGAATCATTGCACTTGACTTGAGTACAAGAATGTATGTTTGATGGTGGTATAAATGTCTATTCTGCACAAGGTACAGACAAGTCTTGTGGGATCCAAGCCTGGTTCATTTTAATGAATGTGAGCTTGTCCACGTTGGCTGTAATGACGCCTCCTGCCGTGCTAAATACACGTTCAGAGAGTACACTGGCTGCAGGGCAGGCCAGCACCTCCAAGGCATACAGGGCAAGCTCTGGCCATGTGGACAATTTGGAGACCCATAAGTTGAATGGGGCCGAACCATCAGTCAGTACGTGTAGTCGTGTGCACAGGTACTGTTCCACCATGTTGTTCAAATGCTGCCTCCTGCTAACACGCTCCATATCAGCAATTGGGGCCGGTTGTTGCGGCGAGGTGACTTCTGAGGTGCTGGCGCTGACACAGCTGCGTTGGCGACCTCTTCCTCCTCCCCTGCCTTCGCCTTGTCCTTCCACTTGTCCCCCGGCGTCAGTCGGGAATGCTCTCAGAAGCACGTCTACCAGCGTGCGCCTGTAGTGGCGCATCTTCCGATCACGCTCCAGTAAGGGAATTAAGGACGGCACATTGTCTTTGTAACGGGGATCCAGCAGGGTGGCCACCCAGTAGTCAGCACACGTTAAAATGTGGGCAACTCTGCAGTCGTTGCGCAGGCACTGCAGCATGTAGTCGCTCATGTGTGCCAGGCTGCCCAGAGGTAAGGACAAGCTGTCCTCTGTGGGAGGCGTATCGTCTGCATCCTCCGTATCCCCCCAGCCATGCACTAGTGATGGGCCCGAGCTGCGTTGGATGCCACCCCGCTGTGAACATGCTTCATCCTCATCCTCCTCCACCTCATCCTCGTCCTCCTCGTCCTCCAGTAGTGGGCCCTGTCTGGCCACATTTGTACCTGGCTTCTGCTGTTGCAAAAAACCTTCCTCTGAGTCACTTCGAAGAGACTGGCCTGAAAGTGCTAAAAATGACCCCTCTTCCTCCTCCTCCTCCTCCTGGGCCACCTCCTCTTCCATCATCGCCCTAAGTGTTTTCTCAAGGAGACATAGAAGTGGTATTGTAACGCTGATAACGGCGTCATCGCCACTGGCCATGTTGGTGGAGTACTCGAAACAGCGCAACAGGACAGACAGGTCTCGCATGGGGGCCCAGTCATTGGTGGTGAAGTGGTGCTGTTCCAAAGTGCGACTCACCCGTGCGTGCTGCAACTGAAACTCCACTATGGCCTGCTGCTGCTCGCACAGTCTCTCCAGCATGTGCAAGGTGGAGTTCCACCTGGTGGGCATGTCGCATATGAGACGGTGAGCGGGAAGGCCGAAGTTACGCTGTAGAGCAGACAGCCAAACGCCGGAAGTGCGCACAGACTGCCCACACTTTATGCAGCAGCTCTGACATGTCGGGGTAGTTGTGAATGAATTTCTGCACCACCAAATTCAGCACATGCGCCAGGCAAGGGATGTGCGTAAAACCGGCTAGTCCCAGAGCTGCAACGAGATTTCGCCCATTATCGCACACGACCAGGCCGGGCTTGAGGCTCACTGGCAGCAACCACTCGTCGGTCTGTTGTTCTATACCCCGCCACAACCCCTGCGCGGTGTGGGGCTGGTCCCCCAAACACATCAATTTCAGAATGGCCTGCTGACGTTTACCCCTGGCTGTGCTGAAGTTGGTGGGGAAGGTCTGTCGCTGACCGGATGAGGAGGTGGTAGAAGAGGAGGAGGAAGCCGAGTAGGAAGAGGAGGCAACAGGAGGAAAAGAATGATGCCCTGCGATCCTTGGCGGCGGAAGGACGTGCGCCAAACAGCTCTCCGCCTGGGGCCCAGCCGCCACTACATTTACCCAGTGTGCAGTTAGGGAGATATAGCGTCCCTGGCCGTGCTTACTGGTCCACGTATCTGTGGTTAGGTGGACCTTGCCACAGATGGCGTTGCGCAGTGCACACTTGATTTTATCCGATACTTGGTTGTGCAGGGAGGGCACGGCTCTCCTGGAGAAGTAATGGCGGCTGTGAACGACGTACTGTGGGACAGCAAGCGACATGAGCTGTTTGAAGCTGTCCGTCTCCACCAGCCTGAATGACAGCATTTCAAAGGCCAGTAGTTTAGAAATGCTGGCATTCAGGGCCAGGGATCGAGGGTGGCTAGGTGGGAATTTATGATTTCTCTCAAAGGTTTGTGAGATGGAGAGCTGAACGCTTCCGTGTGACATGGTGGAGATGCTTGGTGACGGAGGTGGTGTTGTTGGTGGCACATCCTCTGTTTGCTGGGCGGCAGGTGCCAACAATCCTCCAGAGGCGGAGGAAGAGGCCGAGGCAGCAGCAGAAGAGGGAGCAGGAGGGGCCTGAGCCCTTTCTTGGTTTTGAAGGTGCTTACTCCACTGCAGCCCGTGTCTCGCATGTAGATGCCTGGTCATGCAGGTTGTTCTAAGGTTCAGAACGTTAATGCATCGCTTCAGGCTCTGATGGCACAGCGTGCAAACCACTTGGGTCTTGTCATCAGCACATTGTGTGAAGAAGTGCCATGCCAGGGAACTCCTTGAAGCTGCCTTTGGTGTGCTCGGTCCCTGGTGATGGTGGCCAGTAGCAGGCGAACTGTTTTGGCGACGGCTGCTCTGCTTTTGCACCCTGCTCCCGATTTTGCTACGCTGTTGGCTCGGTCTCACCACTGCCTATTCCTCCGAACTCTGAAAGTCAGTGGCACGACCTTCATTCTATGTGGGGTCTAGGACCTCATCGTCCCCTGCATCGTCTTCCACCCAGTCTTCCTCCCTGACCTCCTTTTCGGTCTGCACACTACAGAAAGACGCAGCAGTTGGCACCTGTGTTTTGTCATCAGGAAACATAAGTGGTTGTGCGTCAGTGCATTCTATGTCTTCCACCCCTGGGGAAGGGCTAGGTGGATGCCCTTTCGAAACCCTGCCAGCAGAGTCTTCAAACAGCATAAGAGACTGCTGCATGACTTGAGGCTCAGACAGGTTCCCCGATATGCACGGGGGTGATGTGAAAGACTGATGGGCATGGGTTTCAGGCGCCACCTGTGTGCTTTCTGCTGAAGACTGGGTGGGAGATAATGTGAACCTGCTGGATCCACTGTCGGCCACCCAATCGACTAGCGCCTGTACTTGCTCAGGCCTTACCATCCTTAGAACGGCATTAGGCCTGACCAAATATCGCTGTAGATTCTGGCAGCTACTGGGACCTGAGGTAGTAGTTTCAGTAGGACGTGTAGCTGTGGCAGAATGGCCACGTCCTCTCCCTGCACCAGAGGCTCCACCAACACCACCACAACGACCATGACCGCATCCCTTTTTAGATGTTTGCCTCATAGTTAGCGTTCACCAAACAAAGTAAAAAGTGGTTAAGTCTGTTAAAAATAATTAACCGACAATAAAAACCCTGATGTAGGGTATTGCACTAAAAAAAAATTTTTTTTAACTCTATATGACAGCGGCATTTGTGGCCTAAATTTCATAGTAACTTATGCACCTCTAATCCCAGATGTGCAGTATATCAGAGGGTTTTTTAACCCCATTAACCAAAAAGCCATATTTGTGGCCTAAAATGAACAGTCCCTTATGCACCTATAATCCTAAATGTGCTGTATATGAAACAGAGGGGTTTGTTTCACCCAGTATGCCCCTGTATGCCAAAGCCTTATTTCTGGCCTAAATGTGACACTCACTTATGCACCTATAATCCTAGATGTGCACTATATGAAACAGATGGGTTTTTTTTACCCCAGTATGAGAAAGCCGTATTTGTGGCCTAAATTTCACAGTCACTTATGCTCGTCTAATCCCAGATGTGCAGTATATCAGAGGGTTTTTTAACCCCAGTAAGCAAAAAGCCGTATTTGTGGCCTAAATTTCACAGTAACTTATGCACGTCTAATCCCAGATGTGCAGTATATCAGAGGGTTTTTTAACCCCAGATGTGTAAGTTCACCTGTAAAGGTTAGAGTGCATTTTAGGTTCGGTTCATCCTGAAATTTTACCCACAAGCAAAATATCCCTAACTTTTTGTGAGTAGTGTGTATATAACATCTTATTCCTTTTGAAATTACAAAACACATTTATCTAATATATAAAGCTGAGTGTATGTGTATGTATATATGTCCGCTAAAGGAATCCTCACTGTTGCATTTACAATAACTAAATTTTGCATACAGGTACATCAGTTGTCCGGGAAGGTTTTAGACCTGGTCTCAGCTCTCTAGCACATACCGTTCCTGAGATATTCCCAAAAATGCATTAGCCAATAGAAGCCTGGTCACATGACCCTTATCAATCAATAGAAGCTCGCAGGCCATTAGTCTGTGGAGGTCACTGTTAAAGGGGAGGGTGCTGTGGAGGTTACTGTTAAGGGAGGAGAGGACTGTGAGGTCACTGTTAAGGTAGAGGGGTACAGTGGAGGTCACTGTTAAGGGAGCAGGGTACTGTGGCAGTCACTGTTAAGGGGTCACAGTTAAGGGGACTATAACCCATGGTCAGTGTTAAGGGGTGGGTGCAGTAGAGGTCACTGTTAAGGGGGCCGGACCCTGTGGAGTTCACTGTCAAGGGGGTGGGGTGCTGTTGAACTCACTGTTAAAGGGGCAGGCTGCTGTGAAGGTCAACGTTAAGGGGGTGGGCTGCTGTGGAGGTCCCATTTTAAGGAGACGGGGCACTGTGGGGAGGGTCAGTGTTAAGGGGTGGGCAGCCGTGAAGGTCACTGTTAAGGGGTCGGGGTACTGTAGATGTCACTGTTATAGTGGATACTGTTGATATCTTTTAATGACACACACAATTATTAAATAGATGAAATATACCCGTGCAAAGCTGGGTCCCTCAGCTAGTATATGTATATATCTATACGTATGATGTGTAACCATATAGGGTTCTGCGTTTTCATTTCAGTGATTTTATTGGAAAATTTACTGAATTGCATTCACCCCTCTGTGTCTACGATAAACAAACCAAATCACATTTAACTTCACATCCAGCTATAAAATAAATCTGCAGCATCTCTCGATTTCTGTTCCTGATAAGTTACGGCAGAATTCAGCAATGTCTCCTTTTGCATCTCTTGCTGCTTCTCCATGTTTACTTGTTGTTGAGAATAAAAAGCAAAATAAGTTGAAGGTTAGAAAACTGTTATCAAGTCCATTCTTAAGGGGATTAAGCTTCTGCCATAAGGAATGGTATTAATATTGTCTAGAAAAGTTTGTGCTGGAAAATTGACTGTATAGAATGGAGTATAAACTTGTTTTCTTTCTGGCCGATTTCCACATAACATACCGTGTGAGGCAGAAGGGCCTCAGGTGCAGAGTTATACATGTAATGTATTCAAAAAACTCCAATTTAATGCCGCTGTTCAATCTGGTTTTATTTCTGGATCACTGCATTGTTGTCAGGATGAAATATCTGCCATTTTCTAAGTTGAAATATAAAGTTAGCTTTCTGACAGAAGCTCATATTTTTCAATATACCTTCTTGATTTTCGAAGAGGCTCCTGTCTGCATTGGCATCCCCATGCCACCAGGCATTTGCTGTTTTTCTCACAACATTTTCAACGTGGGAGCCTCACTGTGCTCATGTACTGTACTTAAGGTATGTCGCTATATATTTATCTTAAGAGCTAATGCACCCAGAATTACGGCTTTGTACAGGCTCCAAGTTGGCCTGAGCCATTATATGACCACAAGTCTATGGAGTCAAAGCACACCTCTTTATGCCTCCAGTTTCAAATAGTGGTACAGATGTGTCCACCCTGACCTTAGATTGAATTTAATTAAAGGGGTTTTCCGGGATTTTAATATTATTGACCTATCCTCAGGATAGGTCATCAATATCAGATCGGTGGGGGTCTGACACACCCAATCAGCTGGCGCCCACCTATACAGGTGGTCATCAATATCAAATTGACCGGGGTCTAACAGCCCCGCCGATCAGCTGGTTGAAGAGAAAGTCACGCTCTGTGCGAGAGCAGCCTTTCCTTCATTGTATACCTGCTCGCCGTCGACATCGCAGCAGTGAGCAGGTGTAATTACAAGAAGCCATCCCATACACTTCTATGGGATGGCTCTGTAGTATACAGCTGTATAGTTACGCACCAGCTGATTGGCGGGGGTGACGGGTGTCAGACCCCCGCTGATCCGATATTGATGACCTATTGATGACCCATCAATATTTAAAATTCCAATTCAATCCGAAATTGCAAAATGCAAAACACTTGACAGACTACAATTCATAACATGACCAATGGATGGCTGCATGTAGACACATATAGAATGGACTTGTGACTCAACATTGCTAAATCATGTTTAAAAAAAATAATAATAATGTCCCTCTCCCACCCATCTAAAAATATTTTAAGACAAAAGGAAAGATGAGGAAGGACAGATCTGTATACTCAATTGAAGAATATCTTAAAAAATATGGGGCTATATAAAGTCACCATATGGCAGCACAGGAACTGCCCTTGTCTCTGTAGCCTGGTACAACTAGGTCTCCATACAAGCACTGTGCACACTACTCCGCCATGTGAGCTACAATACCACACCCAACCTCTGGACAGATGTAGTGCTGTTTTAGAAGAAAGCAGCCATGTTTTTCTATTCCTGGACAACCCCTTTAAAGAGGAATAGTATACCCGATGTATAAATCTATGTGCATTAAGTCAACTCGTGTGTTTTTTGGTGGCTAAAACATACGACAACAAACTTTACAATTTGCTTGCCTTACCTATTCTTTTCCTTTCTCCCACAGCTGGTCTCCTGCGAATCTTTGTGTTCAAAGCATATGATGGCATGTGATCTATTTTGACCATTGCTTGTAATTACTCCTTGTTTTTTGAGGTCACCAAACACAATACAGCAACTGACTTGCTGTTTTCACATGGTATGCCATTACTATGTCACCCCCCAGCAAGGAACACAAGGAACCCAGCATCCAATAAACAGAAATTAATGAGCTCCCCCTAAAGGCAGCACTTGGCAGTCAGTTTTAAAATAGTGTAAAGAGAGTCTGTCCCCTACAAAATCAGTTTCAAAGTAAGCATACCTCCATGTATGGTAGGTGCTCCAAAACATAACCATACCTTTCTTGAGAAATCTGGTCCTCTAATCCTGGAAAATGCTTCTTTTTATTTTTACGCAGAAAAGGTTTTCGGTGTACCATTGGCTAAGTTTGGTGCAGCATATCCGCACCCAGTGCCTCCCTCTTGTTTGATTGATCGTCCTTGAGATTTGAGAGCTGGTAGTTATTATACAGGTGAAGCCAGGTGCACTGAATGGAGTGACCACACCCACAATGCACCGAAAACATTATTTGCATAACAATAACAAGGAGAATTTATCATAATTAGACTAGAGTTTCATGGTTATGTTTCAGGACACCTACCCTACAGGGTGGTATACTTACTTTGAAACTAATTTTGGAGGTGACCGATTCCCTTTAAGTATTGATGACCTATCACTATCAGATTGGCAGGGGTCTAATGCACAAGACCCCTGCCGATCATCTGATGGTACTGCACCTGAATTGGGTTAGACCCCCACTGTTCTGATGTAGGTTCAGGGATCTGTATTAATATTATGATTTTCGACATTCACCATAAACACCAAATATGTGATAATAAGAGATTTGGATCATGGAGTAAAATGTAAATTTTGATGCTAAGGATCATCCCAGTATATACTCTCAGGTTTTACAAAATAAATCAATGTGTGCCAGTAGCTCTCCCCATGCAACCTGTGCCAAAAAAAGACAAGGTTGGGAAAAGCTTATGAATTTTGAATGAACGGATATGTATGACGTCACCACGCCGGGCAGTGTGAAGATGTCATCTCTGGCCATGCGAGATTTTGCGCCGGATCTTCAAGCAAGATGGTGGCGATAAGCATGACAATTTTTTTTTCTGTTAATTTTACACTGCTTTTACTCTCAGATGTGGTGGTCATGTATGAACGCGGCATCTGAGGGGTACAATGATGGGGAGCTCCGTGTCATTGCACCCGCTACTTACAAAAAAAATGCATTTTCTGACAAGTAATTAGTCACAAAGCGATTTTTTAATTTTTTATTTGGCGAAGCAGCCGAATCGAATTTTAAGAAATTTGCTCATCTCTAGACACCACATTTCTGTGCCCACCTTCATTGAGAGACTATAATGACAAGAAAAGAGACTGTCTAGCTTGTGGTGGAAGCATAGCAGGAGTCTCTAGGAGTTCAGATTTTGTAGATCTGGTTTCTTAGCTATGATACAGTATTTTGATATGGTCTGTTCCTTTATAAAAAATGTAAGTTGCTGTATCAGTATACATGAATAGTTGGCACCCTCATGGCTCGTCAGGATATTTTAGGTGTAAATGGTTTCAAAAGCATCTTGCTGCTCACAGTTTATTAAAGCTGTCGCCACAGTGTATGTACATAGTGTTTGGAAATCAATAATCTCCTATCCGCACTCATTTATTGAAAAGGCCAATGTCAATAAATGCTGAATCATTTTATTTAGCATAGTAAATAAAAGTATGAATCAACAAATCGCTAAATTTAAAGGAAATATATTACTGGAAGTTGACATAATTTATATTACATTTTAATAGTGTAATTTTCTTTATTTGATACAGATCATTGTAACACACACACACTTAGGCTACATGCACATGAACGTTGTTTGTTTCTGGGTCCATTAAATTTTTTTTTTTGCGGATAGGATACAGACCCATTCATTTCAATGGGTCCGCAAAAAAATGCGGACCGCACACCATGTGCTGTCCGCATCCGTATGTCCGTTCCGTAGCCCCGTAAAAAAAATAGAACATGTCCTATTCTTGTCCATTTTAGGCATTGTTACAATGGATCCACACAAAAAAAACGATGGCATACGGATGTCATCCATTTTTTTTTTTTGCGGATCCGCAATTTGCGGACTAAAAAACACATACGGCCATGTGCATGTAGCTTTAGGGCTGTAATACACTGCCTGATGCTCGGGCAGTTGAAGCGCTGATGGATAACATAATAAAATGAAAACAGAAAAGTAATGGCCGAGCTCACCTGCAAATGTAATGGAGGCACGGGTATTGCCAGGAACACAGCAGAAATCTAATGAAGAAAGGTATATAATGAACCCAGCTTCCAAAAATTTTTAAAAACTGCCTTTATTGTACCATAAGTATAAGATCCAAGAAAAACACCAAGTCTACACGTTTCAGGTCAGAGACCCTTAATCATGACAAAGTAGTGCATAAAGCCACAGATGCCTTTATTCACATACCCACCAATCGCATGAAAGTGGGGCGGAAACAAAAAGACACCTGTGGACTAATGAAACATGCAAATTTAAAAAGACACTTGAAATACAACAAAAACACAAGAAAATATTTTAAAAATAATAATAATGCAGTATTAAGTCTTATCTTTGTGTTATTGCTGATGGATAACATACCCGTCGGTGCTCGTTTGCACCAGCCTGATTACACAGGCTGATACAAAACTTAGTCTTGACTGAGCCAGATTAATCACAGTGGCTGATGCTGAACGATAAATCTGGAAGACCAGACCCCTTTTTCAGTAAGCCATGCCCCTTGTGGAAGGAGCCACCAAAAATAGCTGAAAGTGTTTTAAATACTTAATAAATGTGTTGCAATTAGAGAGATGAGTGAATCAGTTTGTACCCAGATGTGGCGCATGCTCAGTTGTCATCTGCGCTGCTCCGGTAGCTGTAGCAGAGCCTCTGCGCTTGCGCTACTACTCAGAGCAAAGGCACAGAGGTGGGATTAACAGGGCCAGATGAAATGCCTGGCCCCCGTCAATCATTACAATATGTTTTTGTACTTTATTTAGTTCGCAGAGAGATGTTGCATTATATGTTGTGTTGTTTTGTGTTTTCAGTCATAGCAGCGTGCATCGGCGCATTGGGATGTGCTGACCAACCCCTCTTGTGTCTCCCTTGCATTTTGCAATAAAGGTCGTGCACTCCTGACCAGCCTGTCTGCCTCATAGGCTGATTTTAATTAGCATGAGTATAAAGCTTAGCCTGCTCCTCCCCACTCACTGGAAGCCCCTGACACCAGGAGAGGTATGGGGTGCGTAGTGGACTCGGCATGCATGTTGGTACTTGCATCCCCTGTATTCAATGGAGGCCATTTTGGCACCAAAAATTATAAAAAACAAAGGGGACCCAGCATGCATGTGGAACCTACACCCCCTGAATTTCATGGTCGCTGTCATGGCACTTAAAGAGGACCTTTCACCGATCCTGACATTGTGAACTAAGTATCAAGACATATACAGCGGCGCCCAGGGATCTTACTGCACTTACTATTATCCCTGGGCGCTGCTACGTTCTCCCGTTATGTTCGGGGACTTGCTTATAGTAGGCGGAGTCTGCCCTTGTTCTGCGGGCGTCTCCTTCTCCTAGGCTGTAGCTCTGGCCAATCGCATTGCAGAGCTCACAGCCTGGGAGAAAAACCTCCCAGGCTGTGAGCTCTGTGCTGCGATTGGCCAGCGCTACAGCCTAGGAGAAGGAGACGCCCAGCAGAACAAGGGCAGACTCCGCCTACTATAAGCAAGTCCCCGAACATACCGGAGGACATAACGGGAGAACGGAGCGGCGCCCAGGGATAATAGTAAGTGCAGTGAGATCCCTGGGCGCCGCTGTATATGTCATGATACTTAGTTCACAATGTCAGGATCGGTGAAAGGTCCTCTTTAACAGGTAGAACTTAGTGTTAGGTTCCCGTCTTACAGAGATCGCCTTGACGTGTGGCAGACGGGCTCAAATAATTTTGTACAAAATGTATTTGCCAATCATCTCTACTTTATTAGCATAGCATCAGCATTACCATATGTTTTTGTACTTTATTTAGTTCGCAGAGAGCTGTTGCATTTTATGTTGTGTTGTAATCAAGGGGGAGGGGAAGAGCGTGGCCAGCCTCTCGCCGCTCAAGAAATCTGTTTGATGAACTACTTAATTTGTACAAATCAATTGACTCATCTGTAATTACTATTCTACAGACATACATTTTATCCATACTATATTCATATTTATGGTACATCCTTAGTAGGAAAATGCTATTTAAGCATGACTTCCGGCAGTCTATCGTCAATCAGCACGCGGTGCCAGCTGAAAATTACCCAGCGACAGCAATGTCACTTGCTTGTCCTTCGAGCTCATAGGAGGACTTTAGTTGCCACATTTTAGATACTTCATCTATAGTTACATTTGCTTCCTAAATCACAAGGGAATCTTTTGCCAATAACAAAGCAGTTTCTTGTCCTCCACGTGTAAATTCTTGAGCAGAGTCTTTTCAAGGACTCATTGCGTTCCTTGCTGCCCTGCTGTGTCGGGTTGCACATCGGAGGTAACAAGTTTTGCCAAATCACTGCTTTCAAATTATTTCACTACAATCTAACTGCTGGGTTTCGTAATCCTAGGTAACTTTGAAACACATTTTGTTTTACTAATGATTTTAAATAGCTTAATGATTTCAAATTGCTGCTAAACTATTAGTCCAGTATACTTACTAAATAATTGGAAATTACAATAAATTGCTGAAGCTTGAATGAATGCAATCTTCTTTTAAAGCTACTGCTGTTGATTTTTTTCCTTAAAGGGGTATTCCAAGATTTTAATATTGATGGCCTATTGTCAGGATAGGGGGTTCGACACCCTCATCTCCACCAATTAGCTATTTCAGAGTAGGTCTGTCATGTGATGTCAGTGCCAGGACTACACAGCTCTGTCTGCAGCTTTGCAGCTACAAACGCCACCTGCTGCACAATGGATGGAGTAGTGTAGTTCTGGTACTGACTTCCACTGCCAGAGCTACTGTGAAACAGCTGATCAAGTGAGGGTGCAGATTGTCAGACCCCTGCCAATCAGATATTGATGGTGTATCCTAAGGATAGGTCATCAATTTTTTAGATTTTGGAAAACCCCTTTAATTTGAAATACACTGTGTCAATAAAGGTTTAACAAAGTGGAAGCCATAGTAAGATTAAATGTGAATTTATTTTTTAGATATATTTAGCTCACAATATACAGTACCTTAATTGGGGTTAGAGTTCAATTTTTTTAGAGCACCAGATGTCCTGCTTTTCTTCACACAACTGAAGATTTTAAAGGGAATATTGTGTCTGCCAGTACTTGCCACTAGGGGGGAGGCTGCAGTATTCCAATTATAGCTCCCACTAAATTAATCAAATATAGTCCTAACTTAACCTGAATTCAATAATCTTCCTCTAGTCCAGGCTGCAGGTAGCCAATTGAAGAAAGGGATTTGGAACTATGAATATGAACTCAAACTGCTATAAAGATATTTCATGAAATTACTCAGCACAGAATTCAGAAGAATGTAAATGAACAAAGTTCAGTGACAAAAAAGTTTGGAATCACTGCCCTATAATAAAAAAAAGCTAAACACAATGCAACAGCACTCTGCAAACACTGAATATGTAAACTAATGCTATATTCACCATATAAAATGAATATGAGGTGCCTACTGTACATCCACTATGCCCATCCACTATGGCAAAGTGACCTCTCTTAGATGGAACCCTACTCTATGATGACTCATCTCCTCGTCGTGCCAACATACATCAAATGAATTCAGGGAGAGCAGCTATATACTCAAATTAAAAACATGGCGTTGTTAGGAATGCAAGACAAAGATGAAGGCAGCCACACTTCCAAATGCATAAAACAATGGATATAGCATTAGTTCATATGTTCAATGTCTGCAAAATGCTGTTGCATTGTGTTTGGTTTTGTATTTTCAGACATGCACCTGTGCTCTTGTTTCAAAAAGATCAACAACTCACAGAATGTAAAGCTGCCCAAAAATAAAATATATGGTAAAATCCATGTATGAAAACACATATGTCAATGTACCCCTTTTTTGATGAACCCCTTGAAATGGTCAGTCAATGTTATATCTAGTGTTGAGTGGACTTCAATCCGAAAATCTAGTTAGCAGTGAAGGGAAATTTCCTTGTGCTTCGTGGTAGCAAATAGATTTTCCCTGAAATGGTGTAAAAGACAAAAAATAATAATCATACCTACCTGTGCATGGTGACGTATGACATGACCACACCGATGTGATTTCGCACCAGATCTTCAATCAAGATGGCGAAAGCCAGCCCATCGCGAGCAAATGGATGAGGTAAGTTTTTTTCTTTTTGCACTGTAAAATGCCATGATCAGCTATGAACTAGGTTCAATTACTGGTGGTGGTGCAATCCCGCTCCCTGTCATTGCACCCACTACGAAGTAATTCGCCACAAAGCAAATTTTTTTGTAAAATTCGACGAAGCAACCAAATCAAATTTTTTAATACTTTGCTCAACACTAGTTGTATCCAACATTTCAAATGGGTAAAAGGTAAAATTAGCAATACACTGTAGAGGAGTTTTGAATTTTGCGGTGCCATTTTGCATTGCAATTTGCTTTTAATCCCTCAGTGACCACCCATACACCTTTTTACGGAGGTCACTAAGGGACTGTAGGCTGCGCTGCTGCTTTTATTTTTACGGGGGTCCAGTCTAAGCGCTGCACGGCTCTCACATGAGAGCCAGGTTCCTGCTCTAGCAGCCTGGACCAGTAGGGGTACCAATCCGGGCTGTTTAAGACTTTATATGCTGCTGGCAATGGTGCCCGCCGCATGTAAAGTGCTGACAGAGGGAGCGGACTCCCTCTATCTCCCATCAGCACCCCGCAAATATGATCGCGGGGTGCCAATGCATGTAAAGGCTGGCTGGGGTCTGATGTACGCCCCAAACCAGCCTTTAGTAGTTTGCAGCAGGCTGTGCCTCTCTGGCGCAGCCTGCTAATCAATGTCAGTAAAGCACTGAGATTAAAATGCAATGCACTATAGCATTGTATTTTAAAAATCTATCAAAATGTCTGTTATATTGTCCCATTGTGGGACTATTAAGTGGTAAAAAAAAACACATTTATTAAATAAATAAAAATTCCAGTAAAAAAATAGCAAAAAAAAATAATCGCTGCGTCTGTAACAACCCGCACTACATAAATATCATATAAATTGCCACTGAAAAAAATTAATAACAAGCAACACAACTCCATAGAAAGAAAAAGAAAAAACATATGGGTCTTGCAAAGCGGCAATGCAAAAAGATTTTATTCCTTTTTTAAAATAAAAAGCGGTTTTACTGAACAAAAGTAGTAAAACATAAAAAAACTATATGTATTTGGTATCGCTGTAATTGTACTGACCCAGAGAATAAAGATATGGTATTATATTATTTATGCCGTGAAATCTTTAACGTAAAAACTCAGTGGCAGTATTGCTGTTTTTCCCATGTCCCTCCCAGAAAGAGTTAATAAAAGTTAATCAGAAATGGTGCCATTAAAACTACAACTTGTCCTGCAAAAAACAAGCCCTCATACAGCTATATAGGCAGAAAAATAAAAAAGTTATAGCCCTTGGAAGGCAACTTTGAAAAAAGAAAGAAAAACACTTGACCAGTAAGGCTCAAAACAGGCTGGTCACTAAGGGAATAAGCAACAGCAAGTATGTGCTGTATGAATTAATACCATTTATTCTCCCTCGTCGACTGTAAAACACGCTCTTTTTTCAAGACATACACATGCACAGATCTAGCCATTTTCAATCTTTTAATTTTTGAAATGTTACAATTATAGGTGAATATAATATTATAATTGTTATACTGTTCCTCTGTAGCCATTTACGAGTTTATTGGTAAGTATGAAAGCATTGTCAGTACATGTGAAGAATTCTTTGTTTATACAGTGCATTGAACTCCAGCGTCTTCACGATGACTGCAATTAGTTTTTCCCCAGACACTGGCTCTACACTCTTTGATGGAGCTTTCTGTTCCAGAACAGTTAACATCATCCATCCATATTCGGCCAGTTCCTGTATGCAAAATAATTATTCAGTTATTCCCACAAGAAAATCCACGCATCACTGACTTTCACTTTAGCTAGTGCAAAACCAAAACTTGCTAATACCAAATAATCATATTTTTGAGCAAAAGTATATCTATCATAGTGGAAAACCATGAGGTTGCTATAGGATCCTTGAAAAAAGGGGGGCTCAGCTTTTGTTAGTATCACTCCCTTTACTACCGGGTGGCAAGAACAGAACTCCTCTCTTCAACTGGGACATGGAGGAGACAAACATCTAGCCAATATTTCCTGGGTGATCAGACTTGGGACCATAATTAGCTTCCATTCTATTCCATGATATTTGCTAAGAGGTCTTCTCCACCTTTATCGCGATTCTTGAGTCTTTTTCCGCACAAATGTTACTTGCAAGTTTTTGCTACTATTCCAAAACCACCATAACTCTGGTATCTGATCACTTTACTGAAATGTTTCCTCACAGGGCATACCAGCATCTTTTACAATTATAGATTAATCTGAATTTGCTAAATAAATGGTATAAATACATCAGAAAATAATGCCTGTTGTGTGGTGACAGGCTAATGCTTTAATCAACTTGTGAATTGTAATCGACTTAAATAGGTTGCAGAAACATGAGAATTAAATTGAAGGTCCACAAAACCACTAGAAGACCTCAAACGTGGTTCCAGATAAACAGATTACTTCTTCTGCTCCAAATGTCCTTTTTTGCATCTTTCACATCACGTTCTGTCTCTGTGACTAGTTAGTTTCCTGACGGACCCACCTGTCAAACCCACAGACAATGATTTAAATGAAATACTGATGTCCTATATAGGTTATATTAGTATTTAATAGGTGGGAGCTGACTCCCAGCACCCTGACAATCAGCTGTTGAATCACTGCACGTTGTATAACCACTGTGCCTTGTTTTGTAGCTTAAAGAGTCTCTAAACAATAAGAAAGTTATATATTCTAGTTGGCCATGCTTTCACTTATGTATATGTCATATAATGCCCTTTGACGTCTCACTCCAGTGTGACACACTGTCCCGTTGGAAGCTATGGTACAACGTAGTCTCGTGAGAAGTCCTGGTTCTCATGAGATCATGCTGCATCAGAAGGCTGTGTGACGGAGAACTTCAGAACATCCCTTAGAAGAGAAGTAACTAGCCACACCTCTGTGACTAGCCACTTATGATTGATGTGTGTGTTGCCAGAAATCTCGGGGGTCATTCCTGCAGAATGGGGGTGTGTGCATATTCATAACTGAATGCATGCCATGCTCAGGGAAGAATGGCCAGCTAGAATATATAAATATCTCACTTTTTTTAGATTGATGACAGATCCTTTTAACTTAGCTGCACAAGAGCCATTTGACCAATGAACAAGACATCACAAGCCAACGAAGAATCCACTCAGGCTCTGTCGCCCCTTCAAACATCTGATGTGTAGGAGTCCCCAGAGCTGGTCCTCCATCAATCTGATATTGATTGCCTATCCTGTAGATAGGTCACCAATCTTTAAGTCCTAGACAACCCCTTTAAATAAGGGCCTGTAAGAGAATGGTACAAGGGGGCTTCCTTGGAGCAATGCTTGGAGCTAGGGATTCTATTAGATAGTTAAAGGGTATTTTGGGGAGAAATGAGGCTTTAATAGTTAATGCAGAGGATAAATATCCAAATAATTCTACAAGCTGAAATCATTCTACAACTGTCAATAGAAACCCAAAGACGTCATTGGGCAAAATTGGGCTGTCACATCAACATAATGTATCAACTTGTGTGTTGTCCACTCACAACATTCAAGCACTTGTAAATTAGGAATTTTAATTCCCTACAGATTATTGTCCAAATACCATCTGCAATAAAATTATTACAAATTTATGGTAATGCCATACCATGCAGTTGCTTATGGCACTGTTACTAATGTAATAATTAAAGCATGGATATTTTTCTCTCATTATTATTTTTAGTGCATTCAGTGGGCATGTATTAATCCACCTTCAGTCTACTTGCCCAAGTATCAGCTTTGTGCTGCAGATAGAAGCAATTTATTGTAAAAAAGCTGAGAACCTCAATATCAAAGTGATAATTTACAGGGAACCTGTCACCGGGATTTTGTGTATGGAGCTGAGGACATGGGTTGCTAGATGGCCGCTAGCACATCCGCAATACCCAGTCCCCATAGCTCTGTGTGCTTTTATTGTGTAAAAAAAAAATGATTTGATACATATGCAAATTAACCTGAGATGAGTCTTGTTCCTGACTCATCTCACGTACAGGACTCATCTCAGGTTAATTTGCAAAATCCCGGTGACAGGTTCCCTTTAAAGGCTATGAACACCTTCAGCAGCAATTTATTATCATTGCATTTTACTCATGTTGGGCTAAAATATATATATTTTTCAATTGATCTTTATTTAAAATGTTTGGCAGTTTTTGTTCCACAGCCTTCCATTTCAGCATATACCTGTATATAGACTATGTTGCTTTCTGTTTTACACAGAACTGTCAGGTTGCTGCTGTGACGACTCGATGTATAGCCCTCATCTCTGAACTCCTGGTAGCTCATAAACAATCATTATAGCTAAATTATTATGAAAATGATATAATTATGGCTTAAGTGAGTGTTAATGAGCTACCAGGAGTTCAGAGATAAGGACTATACATAAGCAGTCAGGACAGTAGACCAATGTAAAACAAAAAGCAAGATACTCTGCAGATACAATATACCCAAACTTAAGGCTGCAAAACAAAAATAAAGACTGTGGCGAAACCAACCTCGCCACTGGGTTTCGGAGGGGCCTGGCTACCAGCCTCTTGCCTCAGGATTATGGCCCGTACTAACTTTAAAGGAGAAGACAGACCGGCCGCACAGCTTAAATCTGTCTTTGGAATTGTACTTTATGTTATGTGAGGGTACCCAGATAGCTAATTTTATTGTATTTGTGTAGTCTGAGTGCCATTCACCTAATAATATGCACTCAGACTTGAGCTATCTGTGGATATGTTAAATGTCTGTGTTTACTGTAAGGGTTGTGACATTGCATGTTTAAATGGTGATTTCTGTCCTGTTGTCCCCACATGTGTATTGGTGATTTCCCTTTGTCTTGAGAGATAATTGAATTACTCCTCGGGTGTCTCCAGGGCAGAGAGGAGGAAACCATGATGCATTGTGGGGATGTATTGTGTCTGTGTATCCTGAATTGCTGCATATCTGTCCTGTGTCACAGTCTTCCTTCTGGTCCCCTAGGGGCATGTCCACCAGATGGGGACCTGCATAAATACGGGCGGGTAGCCCTCAATAAAAAGTGCCTGTTTTATCCTTCATCATGTTGAGGCTGGTGTTTGGGTAACTGATCAACACTGGGGGATTGCTATACGCTGAAGATTTGCTATACTCCCCTGGCTTTACTACTAGCTCTTGTAAGAGCTGTTCCTGCTCTCTGGTTTTAGGAGAGGTTCACCCACTGGAGCCTGGAGCCTTGTTGTAGGTCCAGGGTTGGTAGGAGACGGTGAGACCTCAACCAAGCTTCGGCGGTTCGTGGGGTCTGCAGTGCGTACGGTGTCAAGTGGAGTGCTTGGAGTCCTCGGAAAGCACTAGGAGCACCTATCAACGGAGGTACCCGGTCGGGGTGCCAGGAGATCCGTTACAAAGACCAACTGAAAATAAACAATTTCTAGCCCCACATGAATAAAATGAAATGATAAAAAACCTTGAAAAAGCCTTTAAAGCCTTTAATGAGAAATACGTTTATAACATTCTTACCTTGGCCAAACCTTTGATCTAGAATGACTTGAAAAACACCTGAATATCCCAACATCCTGCATACCACTGCACCGTCTTTTAGATCCCAATGATCGTCACACACAGTACCCCATTCTCCAAGATGAAAAACTTCAACTCTTCCTTCATTAGGAATTCTCCCACCAACAAGTCGTACATTAGAATCTGTAAACCAGACAATTTAAGAATGTTACCTGTATATAAGGTGGTTGTAGGTAGGTACACCTACATTTCTAGCATATATCGACATTTAAAACAAGTGTTGTGTACTAATGTGATTGATATTAGTCTCTGGACAGATTGTCAATCTCTGGAAAAAGCAAGAGCAAAACTCCAGTTGGGCAGATCCCAAGAGAGGGATTCACAATGGTTTATGTTGACAAAAGCTGAAATATCTTTTAATTGTGTAAGTACAATAAGTCCTGCATGATATACCTGAAGGTATTCGGGACAGTGTGGACAAGTGACTATTTGTCATTTGGCTTTCATTTGAACTGTGATAAAAATTTAATCGCTATCACATCAACAAAATGGAAATAATGGAAAGGGTCAGTTGGTCTGTTAGCAATAGAAGAACAGGCCAAACGTGCATAATGTGTCCTCATTAAACAAAATAGAAGTTACAAAAACCTTAGCAATCACATAAAGAGAATCTGGATCTACTGTATCATCAGGCATAAAATATTTTGGTGGTGTGTACTGTAATCAAACATTTTGTAATAATTGTTTTACAAAGTGACAACTGTAGGGTCACACTTGTTTCTGGATCATATTAGATCATAAAGGATGATCCTATCAGTCTTGAATCTTTGCAGAAATGGAAGCTATCATGCCAATATACAAAAATCCTAATATCAATCCATAGTTAAAAGAAATATTTCATACCCCTCGTTACAGATGGAGATGCAGACAGAGTTGTTTTGGTTGGTGATGCCACTTGTCCGCTTTCCCCTTTCTCACCTTTAACACCTGGCAGACCTACAATAAATAAAAATTCTCTTAGAATTAAAAAATATTTCAGGAATATACACATTCGTAACTTGTCCTAGACTGTGTGTGAATGAATTAGGAAAATTCTAAAGCTCGGCTTACACATTGCAGTAATTTGCTGTGTGGCCAATCTTTTTGTAATGTGTTTTTTGGCCGTGTGATTTTTACAAGTGATACACATTTTAACATGTTTCCCCTTAAAAACTATGGAACAACAAATCCCAGCAGCTGTGTCTTTGCACAGGTACCTGTTGAGAAAGGCTTATACGCCGAAACTGGTTATAGGACATTTTCTGGGAACCTGTAATGAAATAAAAAGAAACCTATTTGCAAAGACACAGCTGCTGGGATTTGTTGTTCCATTGTTCGTTGGAGGTTGCTCCTCTCCCGTGCAGCGTGCAATTTGGAGCGAGTGCTGGCCGGTTTCCTCATCGATTACCCGTAAAAACTAGGCAGCCAAAAACTGCCCCAAGTGCTTGAAATTTTGTGTGTGGTGATTGGCCAGCCTAATTGAGTTCCACTGGGGAGTGGATGCATTTGTATACAGCCCTATAATCAAGTCTGCCATCATTTCTATACTTCACACATGTGGCAGAGCAGCACCCGGATTCCCCATGGTCATGTTGAGCCATGTGCCACTGGTTTACAGAATGTTTCTGTGGGAAATGCCTCCATAATGCAGCATCTGTTGGAGCCACATAATTTTATTTTATTTTTTTTTAAATGTGTATGCCTCTCTATAAAGTAGTAGTTGTATTAAATTGTCTATGAAACAGTTTAAAGAATACATTTGAGATATATTTCTTTAGTAAGATACATCCTCTTAAATGAATCCAAATTTCCACATTTCTGCCCTAAGTTTTGATGACACTATACAGTATTGAAGTTCTGAGCTCCATCACTAAAGTCCTCACTAAAATCTGTGTGGACAATGCCTAAAGAGCTCTTGACACCCAGGAGTCCGATCACCAATAAATACAGAATGCTGTGGGAACCCTTGGAAAAAGGGTCTGTGCTTCACCGGGGACATCACAACTCATGTCCTTGAGCTGTAGTGTTGCAGTTTAGCCCCATTCAAATTCTAATGCCAGCCACAGCTCATGGTCAAGAGTGGCATTCATCAGATAATACCAGTCTCTTTCCTTTTTCTAATCTTGTACAACTTCTTTAAAAATTGTAACCACAATTTTTTCTTGCAATTTCAAAAGACCCTGAACTACAAATCTGCTTAAAGGGGTATTCCCATGGCATTTTTATAGGGTGTTAGAGAGATCTGCCTGCGCCAGATAGAATGGAGAGCACATTGTACATGTGCAGTGTCCTTTCCATTCACTGCTATGCAATTTCCAAAAATAGCAGTGAGTACACTGCCAACCGGCTATTTTTGGAAGTCCCATGATGTTGTATGGAGGGTGACCGCACATGCACATCTTCCTCTCCATTGGCATTGGGCGCTGATCTGGACATAGGTGTGGGTCCCATCTCTTAAAACCATCTGACATTTATGGTATATTCTATGAATATGCTATAAATGTCCCAGATTGTAATACCCCTTTAGTTAAATTTACATGTAGTTAATACTGTAGATAATATGTCATACCATACATCCTATATATAACTGTACCATGCTCACCTGGCAGTCCATTTAATCCTGGCATTCCTATTATCCCTTGCTCTCCCTTTATTCCACCTAAACCTGTAAACCAAAACGTGCACAATAATTTTAAATGTTGTTTTTAATTACATTCTGTGTATATATCTATTTATATATAAAATATGTTGTAAATTAAGCCCATACATCTCCTTATTTATTTTACTTATTGAAACCTGCATTAATATTTCATCTATATCTCAATCAATACAATTATCCACCACCATGGACAAATAGAATCAGGAATGTCAACTAATACAAGCTGTCCTCTGTGTTCCTGTGTCTCAAATAGTTAAATAATTTAGTGTGACATGCTGTCATTTTATAGTTTGTGACTCATATGACTCACTATACACCATCATTTTATAGTGTGTGAACAGAGGTTAAGCCTGTCAAGCACTAATGTTATTTATCTGGCAAGAAAATATAATCTAGACCAGAAATGAGAATGATGGAATAGCCTGTGGCATGGAGACATATGCTAGAGACAGAGATAAGTTCACTAAGTGTTTTTTGCCAATATGAGGTGAAAATGTAACACTATCTCTTAGAAACACAATAAAATCCATGTTGAAGGCTTATAACATGACATGCTCCATACAGTTTACTATTACTTCTTTGTACAGACTGTTACTGATCAGCTGTTTTGAGAAGGCAGTGGCACTACTATGAGCACTGCTGCCTTCTCACAGCTCACCAAGCACAGCGCCGTACATAGTATAGAGATGAGCGAATTTCTCAATTAGGTTCGATCCAAATTTATTTGTGGCGAATCACGTTAAAAAACTGCTATTTCCTGGCTGCAGAAATCCTTTATAGTGGTGTACACACTGTGCCTTGCAGTAACACGCATAGGGAGTCTGCTGTGGTAGTGAAACAATACTGTGAGTCAGTATGACATGTAGATGACAGGCGTCGCTCTTAGAATTACTACACACTTCACATATTTGGGCAGTTACGGGGCCAAAACTGAACAAATAACTCAAGTGTGAACTCAGCCTTAAAGGTCAAGAAGAAGCGCACTCCTTTTACACCATCGTCAGTTGATTCCACATAGATGTCTACAGAACCTGTTCTATTTATTGCTTTTACAAGTAGAGCCCCCCCCCCGACAGAGTGGAGAGGATGTCAGCAGTAGGTTTGTGTTAACGTCACTGATTATTTTGCCCTTCCTCTGATCCGTCAGAAAAATAACCCCCAAAAAACGGATCCTGTCTGTGGAGCATCCGCCTTCACTCGGTCAGCATTTGGTCAGTAATCCATCAGTATTGCAAAAGTAAAAAAAAATAGGAGTGGATCCAAAACAGAGATGACACGTGAATGGAATATTTGCATGTCTTCTGTGTTTTGTACCCACTCCTGATTTTAGATACCAAATCATAAGCCAATTCTGGCTTACAGCCGTTACATAGACAGGATCCGTTGTGCGTCTCGTTTTTCCTTCCTTCTGACAGATCGGAAGAAGGGTCAAATAAATGATGATGTCAGCCAGGCCGAAAGGCAAAATAGTGGCCCAGTCATGAAGTGGGGAGAGTGGGAACAGCATGAGAAGTCCACAGAGTGGCCCTATGACATAGTGGTGAGGTAGAAGCAGCATGAGGAGACCACAGAGTGGCCCAATGACAGAGTGTGGATGTGGCGGCAGCAGCAGAATCAGGAGGCCACAGAGTGTCAAGGTGACATAGTGTTAAGGTAGCAGCAGCATCAGGAGACCACAGAGTGGCAAGGTAACATAGTGTGGAGGTGGCAGCAGCATCAGGAGACCACAGAATGGCAAGGTGACATAGTGTGGAGGTGGCAGCAGCATCAGGAGACCACAGAGTAGCAAAGTGACATAGTGTTGAGGTAGCAGCAGCATCAGGAGACCACAGAGTGGCAAGGCGACATAGTGTGGAGGTGGCAGCAGTATCAGGAGACCACAGAGTGGCAAAGTGACATAGTGTGGAGGTGGCAGCAGCATCAGGAGACCACAGAATGGCAAGGTGACATAGTGTGGAAGTGGCAGCAGCATCAGGAGACCACAGAGTGGGGAGGTGGGTGGCAATATCAGTACCAGCTGAAGATGGTGGTTGAAAGAAGGAGCACTTGGCATCAGATGTGTGGCATCAGGTGGATGGCAGCATCAGAATAGTAGCTGAGGCAGGTAGCCAGAAGAAACCTGTCTCTTTTGTCAAAGTGTTGGTGTGGCACCATGGATGATCTAGTCTGTTGCATCAGGCATTGGTGGATGGAAATCCTGGCTGATCCACGATCTTGACAAAGGTCAGTCTCTCCACATTTTGGGTGGACAGGCGAGTTCTTCTTGGGGTAACTATGGCCCCCGCCGCACTAAACACCCGCTCTGATGCAACACTATTGCAAGGCAGGACAGCTTTTCGAGGGCAAACTGCCAGTTGCAGCCACAAATCCAGTTTGACAGCCCAGTAGTCCAGCAGATCTTAAATGTGGGGTGGCATGGTGCTGTCCAAGTATGCCACCACCTGCTGGTTCAGGTCCTGCTCCAGGTCTAGCTGCTGTTGCTGCTAGTGAGTAGTTTCTTCACTAGGCGGGTGAAGAAAGCTACTCATCAGCGACTAGACTCAAGTTGCTGCTAATGGAGCTGGAACTGCTCCTACCCCCCCCCACCCTACCACAGCAGCCATGCCAGAGGAACGTGAGCACAGAGGTCACCCCCAGTCAGACCTTCGAGAGGATGGACGATGGTGCAGATAGGCAGCAGCCAACTTACTACATAGGATGTCTCTATAGTAGTTCAGTTTGTCCTCCCTCTCAGCGGGTGTAAAAAAGGCCCCCATTTTGAACTGGTAGCGAGGGTCCAACAAGGTGGATAGCCAGAAGTCATCCCTCTGCCGAATGGTGGCAATTCAGCTTTCACTACGCAAGCAAGTGAGCATGCATTGGGCCATTTGTGCAAGTGACTCGGAGGGCTCCCTGCCTCCATCTCCACTGCATACTGCCATGGTGTGTCTGGGTCCTCTGCCTCATCTTCCTCATCGCCTGTCACGGCCTTTGGTGTGCGCGGTGACACGGTTGTCATGCATGCTGTTGCCTGCGGCAACATGTTATGGTTCCAGCATGTAGGTGTCTCCTCCTTTCTCCTAGGGTCTTTCCTGTCTGGTGCCGAAGGGATTAATTATCTATCTGTTGGACATACTGTCACGGTACCTCCCATCGTACAATTTATAGCAGATGGACAAGCAACTAGGCCAGAGGCTGGGATAAGGGAGCAGGTCACCTCCTATAACATTCGTAATCCTCGCCCTAACTACTCACCGTATGAGTGGACCTGGATGGTAGGAAGGATCACACCCAGTAAACCTAGGTCCCTGAGTCTCCCTGATAATCCCTGAAATAAATAAAGGGCAGAGACGACCTGTTCATCCCAGACACGGATGAACAGGAGTCTCCACCGGCCTAGCTGAAAGGAAAAAGTGGAGACTGTATACCGTAACTGGATCGGCAGGTAAGCACACCATACAACACACTTACCTGCCACATCAACACCGACTGGAACCCGAGCATGAGTACTGATGCCCACACACCATAGAGGACACAGTATAAACAACCACACCCAGGTAGCCAGCACACAAGTTACTGCCTGGAAACCCCCATGCAAAACAGACACATGGTGGCCCCAGGCAGAGCAGCATACAGATTTGTAGTCCCCCCTCCAGGGAACCCTGACACCCCCTTCCAGAAGCACACCACACAGGGAACATGTCTAGCAAACATGCCGGAATATAGACACCAACAGACCAGACATGTAAAAACCACTAGACAAGACAACAACCATCCATACATAAACAACACCAAACATATGCAAGGGTAGTGAAGGGAAGGTGAACAACGGGAAAATAGGGGAGACATCATGGTGAGCTTGATGTTCCACAAGGTGGCCCTTAAGCACTGGGCAAATAATAGAGGCCTGGCAGGAGCACAGCTCCAGCACACAGCAAGGCTGGAGGAACACCGAACCCAGCCAACAGGCCACAGGCAATATAAACCTCGTGGCCACACCCAGGGCACACCTAAATCCCCACCAGCTAGATAATTAACCCCTATGGCACCAGACAGGGAAAGCCCCAAGAGAAAGGAGGAGGCACCTACATGCTGCAACCACAACATGTTGCCTCTGGCAACAGCATGCATGGCAACCATGTCACGGCGCACACCAAAGGCCGTGACATCACCCTGTAGCTCATCTGGCTGCTCCTGCTCCTCTTCTCCTGTCACCTGTGTGTAAAAAGCACCCATTTCCTACACATTGCTTGTGCTCTAATGTCCTCCTCCTCCTCCAGTTCAGCCCCCACAGGGCTCATGTGGCTGTGAGATCTAGTTGCCACGTCTCCAGTCCCCTGACCAGCCAGATTTACCAGCATCTGTTCCTGTCACGATCAGTGTGGGGGGAAACTCCACACTGAACACAGGAGGGAAGGGGAACAGTAACTTGGCCTGGAAACTAGGGAAGAAACAGGTCACCTCCTAGACAAACCTAATCTGGGCCCTGACTACCTATCAATATGAATAGACCTTGAAGGTAGGAATATTCATTAGCAGGTTACCTAGGCCCTGATTTCCCTATAAGGCCCTGGAATAAGTATAGGATCAGAGACAACCCATTCCTCCCCAGATGGACGAATGGAAGTCTCTGTCTCAGGCCCAAATACAACAACAGTGAATATAACAAATACAAACAAACGCAACACTTAACTTCTGTAGAGATGGAAGAACAGGAACACCAGAGAGAATCTCACACCAGCTCAGCCAAACCCAAATGAAGCTATCTACCGCATAGTCAGAAGGGTGGGGTGAGACTATAAAGGGTAGAAGTGATGACCACTGAGCAACAGCTGAGAAAAAGGAAGTGGTCATTAACCCTATTAACACTGAATCAAGAGAAATCAAGGAGGTTGTTAGATTCCTCCACGCTCAGCCAATCTCCTTGATTTCCTGACATCAGTCACCTGAGAGACAGTGACAGTTCCAGGACATAAATCAGTGGAATGACGTTGTTCATCCTGTAGTTATGGCGACTGACAGATAACGTGGCCTCCTCAAAGGGCCTGAGCAAAAGGCAGGTGTCACGCATGAGCTGCCACTGGCTGACATCGAAGTTACACAGGGGGGTACTCCTGTCCGCTTGGATCATCAAGAAATCGTTTATGGCCTTTCTCTGTTCGTATAGTCGGTCCAACATATGGAGGGTGAAAACATCTCATATCAGCCTATGTTGGGGGATGCCGTTTTGCCGATGAAGCTCAAGGAAAGTGTTCTTTGCAGTGTACGAGTGGCTGAAGCGCATGTAAAGTTTCCTGGCCATTTTTAGGATGTCTTTAAGATGAGTGGAACACTTCAGGAACCGCTTGACAACCAGATTGAACACGTGCGCCATGCAGGGCCCATGGCTCAGCCCTTGACGCAGTGCCGACACCATGTTCTTCCTGTTGTCGGTCACCATGGTTCCGATTTTCAGTTGTCACGGAAAAAGCCAGGATTCGATTCCTTGATGAAGGACACGGAGCAGTTCCTCCCCTGTGGGACTCTGTTCACCCAGGCAAACAAGGTGTAGACCAGCGTGACACTGCCGTGCCCTGCACATGTGGTATGCTGGAGTGGCACTGTGAATTGTCCCTGCAGTGGAGGCTGAGGACACCGTGGAGGATAAGGAGGCAGAGGCGAACATTGTCGCAGGACCAATGGCCTGAGAACGTGGAGGCAGAAGCGGCGTCACCTGGCCAAGTTGCTGGTTTGGCTGTGCAGGAACCACATTTACCCAGTGGGCCGTAAAAGATATATATTGTCCTTGACCGTAGTTACAGCTCCACACGTCGGCTCTGCCGTGCACTTTGGAAGACACCGACAGGCTCAAGGACTGGCCCACCTTCTGTTCTACATACTACATTCTACACACAGTTATACTACATTCTACACACAGAGGGATACACCAAATGGAAAAGGATTTAGGAAAACTAGAGGAATGGTCAAAAATCTGGCAACTAAAATTTAATTTTGATAAGTGCAAGATAATGCACCTGGAGCGTAAAAATCCAAGAGCAGAATATAAAATCAGTGATACAGTCCTAACCTCAGTATCTGAGGAAAGGGATTTAGGGGTCATTATTTCAGAAGACTTAAAAGGTAGGCAGACAATGTCATAGAGCAGCAGGAAATGCTAGCAGAATGCTTGGGTGTATAGGGAGAGGCATTACTAGTAGAAAGGCTGATAATATATATTTTTTTGCCACTAATACATGCCACAAAAGGCTTTAGAACATATAACTTCACTGCTGAACGGCAAATAGGCCCTTACTTTTTTCCACTTATATATTGCCACAAAAGGCTTTAGAACATAAAACTGCACTGCTGAACGGCAAATAATATATATTTTTTTGCCAATAATACACGCCAAAAAGGGCTTTAGAACATATAACTGCACTGCTGAACGGCAAATAGGCCCCTACTTTTTTCCACTTATACATGCCAAAAAAGGCTTTAGAACATATAACTACATTGCTGAATGCCAAATATATATATTTTTTGCCACTAATACATGCCAAAAAGGGCTTTAGAACGTATAACTGCACCGCTGAATAGCAAATATATATTTTTTTGCCACTAATACACGCCAAAAAGGGCTATAATTTTCTCACTTCACCACTGAAGGACTAATAAGCCCTTTATTCCCCACTAATACAAGCCCAAAAATTCTTTAGAACATATAACTGCACCGCACAAGGGAAAATAAGACGTATAAATATTTCCTTGTAATAAACCCTGTTAATGGCTGTGTCAAACAGCACTTGTACCCCAATAATAAGAACGGTTTGATGGAATTACATAGCTGTATAATGGCAATTTGGATCCGCAGTCAGTGCAGCAAGGTGTAATAGGATTGTTCCTATTACCCAGGCTGTAAACTCTCCTACTGAACCCTGTTCTGCTTCAATACTGTGGAATAATTTCTTCCTATCCTTTCCCTGACCTTCTATACAGCAAAATAAAAGTTTTAAAGTCTTTTCTACCACTGTCCCTAGCGCCTGCTGACGTCTCTCCCTGCACTAAGTACACTGGAAAATGGCTGAATCCAGGATGGCTGAGGCTATTTAAAGGGCTGTGACATCACAGGGCTGGCTGGCTGCTGATTGGCTGCATGCATGGCATTGTTGGCGATCCTTCGTTCCCAGAGTTCCTTGCTCCATGTCCTAACACGTGCAGCAGCCATTTTAGAAAAAAATGCTATTCGTTACCATGAAGCGTGAGGAGATTTGGATTCGGTGCGAATCAAATTTTTCCTGAAATTGGGATCGAATTCCACTTCGTCAACTTCGATTTGCTCATCTCTAATTGCAGCTCACCCCCATTTCCTTCAATGGGGCTAAGCTGCTCCTAGGCCACCTGAACGTCCTGTCACTAGCTTAGGAAAAGCAGAGAGAAGGCTGCGGTGCTCATAGGAGCGCCGCTGCCTTCTCGAACAGCTGGGTATTAGACCCCCACCGATCACAAAAAAATCTCGGAAAACCCCTTTAAGCTCATATTAATGTAAAATGCTCCTGCGTCTAAATTACTAGTTTAATGTATGACAAATATCACATTTGTATTATTGCATCTGTTTAGAGTGTTGGTCTTAACTGAAGTGGGGCCTTTTCCAGTGTCTTCTTTGATGTCTGCACTTGTGGAGTAACATATTTTGCCCAAATATAATATAAACTAAAATGCAATTAACCAATGCCTAAACCACACTGCCTGAGGTGTCTATGGAAAACTGTTCAGTCAATAAACTAGCAAATGTAGCTGCATATGATAGAGCTGCCTTAACTGGTTTGTTCATTGACTATTTATTCAGACTCCCTAGCATGGCTGGACTCATTGTGGTAATCATACGCACCTGATCCATTGTCACCCATTGGTCTGCAGGTCCTCGGTCTCCTCATGTTCACAGCCGTTTTGATATGGGTCATGTTACCGCAGCAGCCAATGAATGGCCACAGAAGTGTTGTGTCAGTGGGTCACCCATCACAGTTAGCAATTAGCAGCAGTTAACCGCCTCCGGACCGCCTAACGCGTTCTGGAGGCGGCAGCCCCGTGCACAGTCACGCATATATGCGTCATCTAGCGAGACGCGAGATTTCGCTCAAAGCCGGCCCGCGCATGCGCATCGCGGGCCGGCAAAAGTTAGAGGACAAGTTCGTCACCAGCCTGCCAGCCAATGATCATGGCTGGCAGGCTGGCGATTTTCAAAAAAACAAATGAAAAGCCAGATTAGTAAATATGATGTGTTAAATGGCTTGTCTGCTCCTCTGCTGGTCCTTTTCGTCGGTTGGTTCCAGCAGAGGAGCAGAGATCACTGTGAGTACCCACCAACACTACACTTAGCCCCAGATCACCCTCCATCACCCGAATTAACCCCTTGATCACCCCTTGATCGCCCCTGTCAATCACCTAGTGAAAGGAAAAAAGTGATCAGTGTAAACTGTCACTTTTTTTCCCCACTGGTATAGACAGAGCCGGACTGGGGGCGCAGCCTTGGGGGGAGGCGACCATGACGGGGGGCTGGTTTGAGGGAGCCCCTGGGGAGGGATTGGCTAGTTTAAGTTATGGGGGCGGTGGAGCGAGGGGTTAAAAAGGTGAGGGGCTGGGAAGAAGGAGGCCATTTTGTGGAAAAAACTGAGCTGCATACATCTACACTCCCTTGCGCTCACTGACACTTACCATGGACGTCGATTCTCTTCTGGCAGATCTCAGGTCGGCGGCAGCTGCTCGGGGACCCGCCTGGCTCCAGGAGCAGGTCCAGCAGCTGCTCAGAGGGGCGGCTGAGGCTCCCACTCCGCCTCAGCCACCGGCATCCCGGCCGCGGCGGGCCCGGCCGCCGGCATGCCTCAGCCCAGACATGGCCTCCCCTCGGGCTCAGCGCCGCAGACGGAGCCCTGCTTTTCAGGACCCTTCACGCCTGCAGGTGCCGATCCTTCCCGGGTGCCCAGGCGTGGAAGGAATCCAGCCAGTAGGCGGAGCCCTCGTTCAGGCCTCAGCAGGCCTCATCAGCAGCGCAGCAGCGCCACCTTGTGGTCGGGACCAGGAACGGCGGGCACTCTCCAGGATCCTGATGTGGATGAGGCCCCTCAGCCAGAGCAGTGTTCCAGAGGGCACGGGGCTGCTGCGGACCTTGGCAGCAGGCCCTCGTCGGCCAGGCAAGTCGAGGAAGATGGTGTCGCCGCGCAAGTCGTTTCCAGGGAGGATCCAGAAGATCACGTCCCTGGCCCCAGCCCGGCCAGGGGACATCCGTGGGAGCTCGCTGTGCCAGGACCGTCTCAGAGGACCGAGCGTCGGGAGTCAGGACCCTCGGCTGATGGGGTCACAGCACCCAGGCAGCCAGGTGAGGCACCTTGGGGACCTTTATGTCAGTTAGTGTCTGGGGGGGCTGGGGGGTCTCAGTCGGATTTGAGTAAGGGACTGGGCCAGCTCTTGGGGGGTTTGGTGGGGTTGTTAGCAAATTTGGGGGCGGCAGGGAATCCCGTGTTATCGTTGGGGGGCCTGGGGGGTGGCATCGGCGGGTCGGTAGCGTCAGGGCCATTGCCGGCGTGGGGGCGGCCGCGGGGGGGCCGCCAGCTTCGAGTACACCCACGGTGGTTTCATGTGGTACTTCGGCGTCCGTTCAGACGCAGGTGGGTGGGTCTGATCAGGAGGATGTAATGCGGTTAGACGATAGGGCTAAGGGTGAAGTTTATGTTTGTTTCGAGGGCCCGTTGGGGGCACATTTGAAGCAGGAGGTTAGGGAGCGCATTTGGAAAGGGGAGTATGTGGATATATTTTCCTTACTCCCTTTGGACAGGTTCAATTTGGATAGGGCGCGAAAGGATGAGGGTAAGAGGGAGGATGAGGAGAAGCGTAGGTACCGACTGATACCGCGGACGTTCCCTAACTGGTTGCAGGCGTTCGCGATATTGGCCAGTGTGATAGGGGAGAAGGCGTGCTGCTCCGCGCTTTTTTGTTACCTGGATGCTATTGGGGAAGCTTACCGTGTGTATGGGGGTATGGCCTGGCTGCGTTACGACGAACAGTTTAGGCAGCGGAAGGCGGTACGCCCTAGCATCAAATGGGACCACAAGGATATCGCTTTGTGGCTCAAAGTGACGGCGCCGGTTCGGTCAGGTCAGCCCTTTCGGAGCGAATCAGGGGCGGGGGGACAATCCGGATTTGCGGCAGCATCTGCGAAGGGGTTGTGTTTTTTATTCAATGAAGGGGGGTGTAAATTTGGAGCCAAGTGCAAATTCAAGACAGAAGGGGGGCGAGAGTTCTGGGATAGGGGGAGACACCGGTGCGTCTGGAAGAGATGGACCGGTTTCTCGCTAGATATCCGGATAGGGGGGCCGCGCAATTGTTGCGGGAAGGTTTTTCGGGGGGGTTTAAAATTCCGTTTGTTCCATCGGGGCCCGTGTTGCTTAAGAAGAATTTGCAGTCGGCAAGGGAGCACCCTGATGTGGTGACCAAAAAGTTAGAGAAGGAAGTTAGATTGGGAAGGATGGCTGGCCCGTTTTTGGAACCACCTTTGCAGAACTTGCGTGTGTCGCCTCTGGGGGTGGTCCCAAGGAAGGAGGTGAATACGTTTCGCCTGATTCAACATCTATCCTTTCCTAGGGGATCGTCGGTCAACGATGGCATTGACCGGACGCTGTGCTCGGTAGTCTATACCTCGTTTGATGCGGCAGTAAAGTGGGTTAGGAAGTTTGGGAGGGGTGCATTGATGGCGAAAACGGATATTGAGTCAGCATTTAGATTGTTGCCGGTGCACCCAGAGAGCCTGCATTTGTTGGGATGTTTTTGGGAGGGTAAGTTTTTTGTTGATCGTTGTTTGCCAATGGGGTGTTCGTTGTCCTGCGTGTATTTTGGGAAGTTCAGCTCTTTTCTAGAATGGGCGGTAGTGGATTCCTCCGGATGTGAATCACTTATTCACTATCTGGACGATTTCTTATGTATTGGCCCCCCGGGATCCAGGGTGTGCTCTTTACTGTTGCACACGATGGAGGCGTTGTTTGATTCCTTCGGGGTTCCCTTGGCGGCAGGGAAAACGGTGGGGCCGACCACGGAATTGAGCTTCCTAGGCATAGTGATTGACTCAGTGAAGATGGAATGTAGGCTGCCCTTAGACAAGGTTGAGGATCTAAAAATGGAGGTCGACAGGGCGAGGCGAATGCAGAAAATCCAATTGCGGAGCCTACAGTCACTCCTGGGGAAGCTGAATTTCGCCTGTAGGATTATCCCCATGGGTAGAGTATTTAGTAGGCGTTTGGCGGCGGCAACGGCAGGGGTGGCGGCGCCGCACCATTTTATTAGACTGGGGAAAGAGCTTAGGGCGGATTTGCAAGTTTGGGCATCGTTTTTGGAGTGTTATAATGGCAGAGGTCTGTTTATGGGTGAGGCGGTAGACTCCTTTGATTTTGACCTTTTCTCTGATGCGGCGGGGGGAGGCGGTTTCGGGGTCTATTGTGGGGGGCAGTGGTGTGCGGTGGTGTTGGCCTGATACCTGGGTGGAGAGAGGCTGGGTCAAGAATTTAGCGTTGCTGGAATTGTTCCCCATTGTGGTGGCAGTAATGTTATGGGGGGAGGAGTTTAGGAACAAGAAGGTTCGTTTCCACTGTGACAACTTGGGGGTGGTGCAAGCGATTAACGGGTTGTCGGCTTCTTCACCGTTGGTGGTGCGTCTATTGCAGAGGCTGGTGCTGGAGTGTTTGTCACTAAATGCTTGGGTGGTAGCAGTGCATGTACCAGGGGTTGATAACTGTATTGCTGATGCTCTCTCTCGTTCACAGTGGGAGCGTTTCCGCCAGCTGGCCCCGGGGGCAGAGGAGCGCGGGCTGGACTGCCCGAGTTGCCTGTGGGAACTTCTGGAGACACCGTAGCGGGTCTCATACGGGCTTCACTTGCACCCGGTACGTGGGAGACATACAATAGGGCATGGCAATGCTGGGAGGATTGGAAGACCAGGTTGGCTGTTGTGTCAGATGACTTTGAGATTCCCTTGCTATTGTTCATTGGGCATTGTAGAGAGGAGGGGTGGTCTGTCTCTAGGATTAATAGTTGTGTTTCAGGATTGGCTTTCGGTTTTCGTCTTGGGAACCAGCCGGACGTCACCAAGTCTTTTCTGGTGGTGAGGGCTTTAAAGGGTTGGCGGCGTTCTCAGTCAGGGCAGGATGACCGTAGGCCGGTGTCTTTTGCTTTGCTGTTGAGGTTGGGGGATCAACTAGTCGACGTTTGTGCCTCGTCGTGGGAGTTACGTTTGTTTCGGTTGGCTTTTTCGCTGAAATTTTTTGGGGCATTGCGTTTGGGTGAGTTGGTTTCTCCGTTGGTTAAGAGACAGGGTGGTTTGTTTAGGGACGACGTAGACCTTTTTCAGGACAGGGTGGAGTTTCGTATTAGGCGGTCGAAAACTGATGTGGAAGGGAGAGGTCGGAAGGTTATTTTGTTCGCGGTCCCGGGTTGCGCAATGTGTCCGGTATGTTGCTTGAGGGAGCACGGGGTTGCGGTGGTGGGGGCGAATTCCCCTCTCTTAGTGCATGCGGACGGGTCTTTCCTTTCCCGTTTCCAATTCACGGCGGTCTTTAAGCGGTGTCTAGGGCAGTTGGGCTTAGCGCTTGGGGGTTACTCTAGCCATTCTTTTAGAATCGGGGCAGCGACAGAGGCGGCCAGACGTGGGCTGGGGCAGGACGTGATCATGCGGATAGGAAGGTGGGAATCGATTCGTTTTAGATCATATATACGTCTAGATCGGCTGTGATATTGCATTGTATTCTGTCTCATCCCGCACGGTATGCTTTTGTTCTTGTTATTTCGTTGCAGGTTCGGACCCAGCGCTAATCTGGATAATGGGTCACTCGTATGTTTTCTGTGGAGCCATCCGGGCTGCGGTTCGGCCGGATGGACAACAGTTGGGGATTGACCGGTCGGTAGCGGTGGTAAGATGGTTGGGGCGTAGGGGAATGGTGTGGGGGGGCGTGTTACCTAAGGACCACAAGTTTGTTAGGTTGGATAGGGTGCCGGATGTGTTGGTGTTGCACGTGGGGGGCAACGATTTGGGGGCGCGGCCGTTGCGGGAATTGGTGAAGGACGTTAAATTCGACCTACTCCGGTTGTGGGCGCTGTTCCCGGGTCTTATTTCCGTTTGGTCGGACATTGTTCCCCGCAAAGTGTGGAGGGGGGCGCGGTCGGTGGAGGGGATAAATAAGGCTTGGATAAAAGCTAACCGGGCCATAGGGCGGTTTATGGCAAGAAATGGTGCAGTGGTAGTACGGCATACTGAACTGGAAAAAGGGGTCGGGGATTTTTGGCGGTCTGACGGCGTTCACTTGAACGCAGTGGGGATTGACATGTGGTGTCTGGCAATACAGGAAGGCATTGAGACAGCTTTGCGGATGTGGAGGGATGCACAGGCTTAAGGTGTCAAGCATGTGCGTTCATGGCGGTGGGAGGTCCTTGAAGTTGGAGAGATTCAGGTGACGAGGATGGGAGGGCTCCATGGTTGTGGCTGGACTCCTATGGCTGGTGGTCGGTTGTGGCGGAATTTGGGCGAGCCGTCAGTGGTGCCTCCGAGCTGGTGCTTAACGGCTGGATGCAAGTCGGCTCAAAAAGGATACTGGGAAAATTCCGAGGTTTGGGGCTTCCAGGACCTCCCCCGTGTTACTCAGGTATAAATAAGTTGGTTATATCTTATGGGGATGTTTTGTGGAAAATAAAAGGTTAATTATTCATGTATGTGTTTTCAATAAACGGCTGCTGTGGCCGATATAATCCAACTTGGTGTCCGTGTCTTATTGGGGTTCTGACAGGGCCAGTTTAGAGGGTTAGGGCTTGTGGTAAGTGAGTCAGGGGTTAGTAAGTGACTGATCATGAGGGGCGAGCAGGTAATAACCAATACCCCGTCAAGACAGAGCCGGACTGGGGGCGCAGCCTTGGGGGGAGGCGACCATGACGGGGGGCTGGTTTGAGGGAGCCCCTGGGGAGGGATTGGCTAGTTTAAGTTATGGGGGCGGTGGAGCGAGGGGTTAAAAAGGGCGAGGGGCTGGGAAGAAGGAGGCCATTTTGTGGAAAAAACTGAGCTCCCACCCACCTACCCCTTGTTGTTTCATGTTCCAGAGCCTGGGCCGGATGGCGGGGGATGGGGAGGGGACGGAGTGGGGTGATCGTATAAATAAATAAGAAAAATAAAATATTAATTATTTTGTCACGGCGGCTGTGGCGGTGGGAGGTCCTTGAAGTTGGAGAGATTCAGGTGACGAGGATGGGAGGGCTCCACGGTTGGGGCTGGACTCCTATGGCTGGTGGTCGGTTGTGGCGGAATTTGGGCGAGCCGTCAGTGGTGCCTCCGAGCTGGTGCTTAACGGCTGGGGGCAAGTCGGCTCAAAAAGGATACTGGGAAAATTCCGAGGTTTGGGGCTTCCAGGACCTCCCCCGTGTTACTCAGTTATAAATAAGTTGGTTATATCTTATGGGGATGTTTTGTGGAAAATAAAAGGTTAATTATTCATGTATGTGTTTTCAATAAACGGCTGCTGTGGCCGATATAATCCAACTTGGTGTCCGTGTCTTATTGGGGTTCTGACAGTGCCAGTTTAGAGGGTTAGGGCTTGTGGTAAGTGAGTCAGGGGTTAGTAAGTGACTGATCATGAGGGGCGAGCAGGTAATAACCAATACCCCGTCATGACTGTTAGGTTTTAGGATAGTTTAGGCCCCTTGGTTAGGTAGCTTAGCGTCGGTTAGCGCCCAGCCCCCCGCACCGCAGTCACTGATTCGCTGATTAGCGTATCGCTAATCAGCATTTGTACATTTACAGAGAGTGCAGAATTATTAGGCAAATGAGTATTTTGACCACATCATCCTCTTTATGCATGTTGTCTTACTCCAAGCTGTATAGGCTCGAAAGCCTACTACCAATTAAGCATATTAGGTGATGTGCATCTCTGTAATGAGAAGGGGTGTGGTCTAATGACATCAACACCCTATATTAGGTGTGCATAATTATTAGGCAACTTCCTTTCCTTTGGCAAAATGGGTCAAAAGAAGGACTTGACAGGCTCAGAAAAGTCAAAAGTAGTGAGATATCTTGCAGAGGGATGCAGCACTCTTAAAATTGCAAAGCTTCTGAAGCGTGATCATCGAACAATCAAGCGTTTCATTCAAAATAGTCAACAGGGTCGCAAGAAGCGTGTGGAAAAACCAAGGCGCAAAATAACTGCCCATGAACTGAGAAAAGTCAAGCGTGCAGCTGCCAAGATGCCACTTGCCACCAGTTTGGCCATATTTCAGAGCTGCAACATCACTGGAGTTCCCAAAAGCACAAGGTGTGCAATACTCAGAGACATGGCCAAGGTAAGAAAGGCTGAAAGACGACCACCACTGAACAAGACAGACAAGCTGAAACGTCAAGACTGGGCCAAGAAATATCTCAAGACTAATTTTTCAAAGGTTTTATGGACTGATGAAATGAGAGTGAGTCTTGATGGGCCAGATGGATGGGCCCATGGCTGGATTGGTAAAGGGCAGAGAGCTCCAGTCCGACTCAGACGCCAGCAAGGTGGAGGTGGAGTACTGGTTTGGGCTGGTATCATCAAAGATGAGCTTGTGGGGCCTTTTCGGGTTGAGGATGGAGTCAAGCTCAACTGCCAGTCCTACTGCCAGTTTCTGGAAGACACCTTCTTCAAGCAGTGGTACAGGAAGAAGTCTGCATCCTTCAAGAAAAACATGATTTTCATGCAGGACAATGCTCCATCACACGCGTCCAAGTACTCCACAGCGTGGCTGGCAAGAAAGGGTATAAAAGAATAAAATCTAATGACATGGCCTCCTTGTTCACCTGATCTAAACCCCATTGAGAACCTGTGGTCCATCATCAAATGTGAGATTTAAAAGTAGGGAAAACAGTACACCTCTCTGAACAGTGTCTGGGAGGCTGTGGTTGCTGCTACACGCAATGTTGATGGTGAACAGATCCAAACACTGACAGAATCCATGGATGGCAGGCTTTTGAGTGTCCTTGCAAAGAAAGGTGGCTATATTGGTCACTGATTTGTTTTTGTTTTGTTTTTGAATGTCAGAAATGTATATTTGTGAATGTTGAGATGTTATATTGGTTTCACTGGTAAAAATAAATAATTGAAATGGGTATATATTTGTTTTTTGTTAAGTTGCCTAATAATTATGCACAGTAATAGTCACCTGCACATACAGATATCCCCCTAAAATAGCTAAAACTAAAAACAAACTAAAAACTACTTCCAAAAATATTCAGCTTTGATATTAATGAGTTTTTTGGGTTCATTGAGAACATGGTTGTTGTTCAATAATAAAATTAATCCTCAAAAATACAACTTGCCTAATAATTCTGCACTCCCTGTATAGTATCTGTAAGTGATCAAAACTGATCACAGTCAGATCTATAATTGTATTAGTGTCACCTTAGCTCGCCCTCCACCCAAAACGCAGTGTTTGCCCGATCAGGCCTGATCGGTCGCCCACACGTGCGTTCACCCACACCCGCCCCGCCGCAGTGACAAAAAATATATATTTTTTTGATCACTGCACAATCACTTTCCAAGCGCTGCGGCGATAAAAAAATCAGTTTTGATATTTTTTATCAACCGCAGCGGCCTCCGGTACTTCGCTAGCCTCCCCTTTGTAAGACAGGCTTGCTTTTTTTCTTGGGTAGTCTCAGGGAATACCCCTAAATTTAGTAGTCCAAAATGTCAAACAGGGGGTATTCTTCTGAAGAGGCCTACAGGATTCTGACCCAGTCGGATGAGGAGTGGGAACCCTCATCTGACGAATCTAGCGGGTCAGAATATGAACCTGTGGAAAGCAGTGGCTCTATGACCCAAAGTTCGGACGAGGAGGTTGAGGTCCCTGGAAGCACCAGGCGTACCCGGCCCGTGTCGCTAGACCACAGGTTACGCAGGATCCGCTTCAAGAGCAGCAGAGTGGGGCTGGCGCTGTCGGATCACGTGGTGAGGCATACACCAGCAGCGCAGCCCTCCCTGGACCTAGTACCAGCACTGCCGTACAACATGGTGAAGTGGCGAGCACCAGAAGGGCAGTTGAAGCTGGTACGGTGGCACGTGCAGTAGTTACCCCGTCGCAGCCACCGCACAGACAGGCCCGTAGAGCCCCTAGAGTCCCTGAGGTGCTGGCAAATCCTGATTGGCAGTCACCAACTTCAGCCGCACCATTAGTTCCCCCTTTCACTGCCCAGTCTGGAGTTCGGGTTGAGACAGCTCAGATCGGTTCGGCCCTGGGATTTTTTGAGCTGTTCTTGACTGCGGAGCTCTTGGATTTAGTCGTGGCAGAAACAAATCGGTATGCCACTCAATTTATATCAGCCAACCCGGGAAGCTTTTATGCCCAGCCTTTCCGGTGGAAACCAGTCCAAGTTTCCGAAATTAAAAATTTTCTGGGCCTTCTCCTCAACATGGGTCTAACCAAAAAGCATGAATTGCGGTCATATTGGTCCACGAACCCGATTCATCACATGCCCATGTTCTCTGCTGCTATGTCCAGGGCACGATTTGAGGCCATCCTGCGTTTCCTGCACTTTAGCGACAACACCACCTCCCGTCCCAGAGGCCACCCAGCTTTTGACCGGCTCCACAAAATTCGGCCCCTCATAGACCACTTCAACCAGAAATTTGCAGATTTGTATACCCCAGAGCAAAACATCTGCGTAGACGAGTCCCTAATACATTTTACCGGGCGCCTTGGCTTCAAACAATACATCCCAAGCAAGCGCGCCCGATATGGGGTCAAATTGTATAAGCTCTGTGAAAGGGCCACAGGCTATACCCACAAATTTCGGATCTATGAGGGAAAAGATCAGACCCTGGAGCCGGTCGGTTGCCCTGACTACCTGGGGAGCAGTGGGAAGACAGTCTGGGACTTGGTGTCACCCTTATTTGGCAAGGGGTACCATCTTTATGTGGACAATTTCTACACAAGTGTGGCCCTCTTCAGGCATTTGTTCCTAGAACAGATTGGCTGCTGTGGCACCGCGCAAACTAGTCGCGTGGGCTTCCCCCAACGGCTCGTTACCACCCGTCTTGCAAGGGGGGAGAGGGCTGCCTTGTGTAACGAAGAACTGCTCGCGATGAAATGGAGAGACAAGTGTGACGTTTACATGCTCTCCTCCATTCACGCAGACACGACAATACAAATTGAGCGAGCAACCCGTGTCATTGAAAAGCCCCTCTGTGTCCACGACTATAATTTGCTCATGGGAGGGGTGGACTTCAATGACCAGATGTTGTCTCCATATTTAGTTTTCCGACGCACCAGACGCTGGTATAAGAAGGTGTCTGTATATTTGATTCAATTGGCAATGTATAATAGTTTTGTTCTCTACAGTAAGGCTGGGAGAACACGATCCTTCCTCAAATTTCAGGAAGAGATCATCGAGAACCTCCTGTATCCAGAAGGTCCCGTGGCTCCATCCACTAGTGTAGTTAGCCGTCTACACGAGCGACATTTCCCCAGTGTCGTTCCTGGTACCTCAACCCAACCGTCACCCCGAAAAAGATGTTGTGTCTGTAGCAGGAGTGGAATAAGGCGTGACACTCGCTATTTCTGTCCTGACTGTCCTGACCACCCTGCCCTATGTTTTGGAGAGTGTTTCCGGAAGTACCACACACAGGTACACTTAGCATAGGGATTGCATCTCACAGGACAGGCACACAGGGCTATTAGGGCCCTTTTACTCACAGCTGCTGCAAACCTCTCCTTTCACCTGGGATAAAGTGCATAATGTACTTCGCCACATCTTTTGGCGATTTGCGCTTTGCACATTGTCCCATGGGGAAGGAGAGGTTTGTCCTATAAAAGGTAAAAAATAAAAAATAAAAATAAAAAAAAGGTAAGCAAAAAAGTTAACTTCAGTTCAAAAAGTTAAAAAAAAGTTTATATGTTCTGTTCAAAAGTTATTATAAAGTTAATAAAATTTATTGTGTTGCGGCCTGGTTTTTTCTTTTTTGTTTTGTTTTTTTTACCTTCCAGGTGGACCAACCGATCGACTAGCTGCAGCACTGATGTGCATTCTGACAGAAGCATTGCGCTGCTGTCAGATTACACACAAGTCGGTGTATGCGGCGCTGCAAGACGAGATTTCTCCTCTGCAGTAAAAGATACGTTTGCCGAGGCATATGAGCTGAGGAGGTGGCGGTGTTCATATGCTTTGGCAAACACTTTGTATATATATAAAAAAAATAAAAAATCCCGGCAATGATTTATTCATCCACATCGATTGATGTGAATGGATAAACCTGGTTTGCCAGGGCATACGAGCTAAGTGGGTATGGATGTTGGGCGGAGCTCCTATGTCCTGGCAGACGCCTTTCCCCTCCTTTTTTTTTTGGCAGAGATTTTTTCATCCACATTGATCGATGCGAATGAAGAAATCTGTGCCGTTCATTTTTTTCTTTCAGCCCAGAGGCTGAACGGAAAAAAAAAATCTCATTACCCGTATGCTCAATATAAGGAGTATAGCAGAAACTCCTAATGCTGGCCATACATGTAATGATTGCGGAGACCCTCAAATGCCAGGGCAGTACAAACATCCCACAAATAACACCATTTTGGAAAGAAGACACCCCAAGGTATTCGCTGAGGGGCATATTGAGTCCATGAAAGATTGAAATTTTTGTCTCAAGTTAGCGGAAAGGGAGACTTTGTGAGAAAAAATAAAATAAAATCAATTTCCACTAACTTGTGCCAAAATTTTTATTTTTCTATGAACTCGCCATGCCCCTCATTGAATACCTTGGGGTGTCTTCTTTCCAAAATGGGGTCACATGTTGGGTATTTATACTGCCCTGGCTTTTTAGGGGCCCTAAAGCGTGAGAAGAAGTCTGGGATCCAAATGTCTAAAAATGCCCTCCTAAAAGGAATTTGGGCACCTTTGCGCATCTAGGCTGCAAAAAAGTGTCACACATCTGGTATAGCCGTACTCAGGAGAAGTTGGGGAATGTGTTTTGGGGTGTCCTTTTACATATACCCATGCTGGGTGAGATAAATATCTTGGTCAAATGCCAACTTTGTATAAAAAAATGGGAAAAGTTGTCTTTTGCCGAGATATTTCTCTCACCCAGCATGGGTATATGTAAAATGACACCCGAAAACACATTGCCCAACTTCTCCTGAGTACGGAGATACCAGATGTGTGACACTTTTTTGCAGCCTAGGTGGGCAAAGGGGCCCACATTCCAAAGAGCACCTTTTTGGATTTCACCGGCCATTTTTTACAGATTTTGATTTCAAACTACTAACCACACATTTGGGCCCCTAGAATGCCAGGGCAGTATAACTACCCCACAACTGACCCCATTTTGGAAAGAAGACACCCCAAGGTATTCCATGAGGGGCATGGCGAGTTCATAGAATTTTTTATTTTTTGTCACAAGTTAGTGGAAAATGATGATTTTTTTTTTTCTTACAAAGTCTCATATTCCACTAACTTATGACAAAAAATAAAAACTTCTTTGAACTCACTATGCCCATCAGCGAATACCTTGGGGTGTCTTCTTTCCAAAATGGGGTCACTTGTGGGGTAGTTATACTGCCCTGGCATTCTAGGGGCCCAAATGTGTGGTAAGTAGTTTGAAATCAAAATCTGTAAAAAGTGGCCGGTGAAATCCAAAAGGTGCTCTTTGGAATGTGGGCCCCTTTGCCCACCTAGGCTGCAAAAAAGTGTCACACATCTGGTATCTCCGTACTCATGAGAAGTTGGGGGATGTGTTTTGGGGTGTCATTTTACATATACCCATGCCGGGTGAGAGAAATATCTTGGCAAAAGACAACTTTTCCCATTTTTGTATACAAAGTTGGCATTTGACCAAGATATTTATCTCACCCAACATGGGTATATGTAAAATGACACCCCAAAACACATTCCCCAACTTCTCCTGAATATGGAGATACCAGATGTGTGACACTTTTTTGCAGCCTAGGTGGGCAAAGGGGCCCACATTCCAAAGAGCACCTTTCGGATTTCACCGGCCATTTTTTACAGATTTTGATTTCAAACTACTTACCACACATTTGGGCCCCTAGAATGCCAGGGCAGTATAACTACCCCACAAGTGACCCCATTTTGAAAGAAGACACCCCAAGGTATTCGCTGATGGGCATAGTGAGTTCATGGAAGTTTTATTTTTTGTCACAAGTTAGTGGAATATGAGACTTTGTAAGAAAAAAAAATAATAAATCATCATTTTCCACTAACTTGTGACAAAAAATAAAAAGTTCTACGAACTCACTATGCCCATCAGAGAATACCTTAGGGTGTCTACTTTCCGAAATGGGGTCATTTGTGGGGTGTTTGTACTGTCTGGGCATTGTAGAACCTCAGGAAACATGACAGGTGCTCAGAAAGTCAGAGCTGCTTCAAAAAGCGGAAATTCACATTTTTGTACCATAGTTTGTAAACGCTATAACTTTTACCCAAACCATTTTTTTTTTTACCCAAACCATTTTTTTTTATCAAAGACATGTAGAACAATAAATTTAGAGAAAAATTTATATATGGATGTCGTTTTTTTTTGCAAAATTTTACAACTGAAAGTGAAAAATGTCATTTTTTAGCAAAAAAAATCGTTAAATTTCGATTTATAACAAAAAAAGTAAAAATGTCAGCAGCAATGAAATACCACCAAATGAAAGCTCTATTAGTGAGAAGAAAAGGAGGTAAAATTCATTTGGGTGGTAAGTTGCATGACCGAGCAATAAACGGTGAAAGTAGGGTAGGTCAGAAGTGTAAAAAGTGGCCTGGTCATTAAGGGTGTTTAAGCTATAGGGGCTGAGGTGGTTAAACAAAAGTTGATGCAGGGAGAACCGGGACCTGTAGAGCTGGCAGAGGAACGATGATTGCCTGTGGGATTAAGGGTGCAAGCTTGAGATGTTTGGAGCATCCAGCCTAATGGGCCCCTTAAGACATGACAGGTGATCACTGTAATATGTGACTACTCAATAACCAAACCTGTTCGTGTTTGTTTGTCTATTATATACTACTGCCTGGTTATCTAATCAAATAAACAATAGTTGCATGTAGTGTGTTGCTTTCAGATTATTGTGACAGTGTCCTAGCACAGACTCCTTCAGTAATCTTTTATCTTTACCCTCTGATCCAAAGAAGTATACAACTGGCATAGCAGAACTAGGAATGTCACTAGTCAATTATTGGTGCTCAGGGTTTCACTTCAAGGTTGCTATTTCTGCCCTGTAAATAGTTGTACACTTCTGTGGTTCTCTGCTACCGATACTTTTACATTAGTATGGAGACCAAACTTGCACAAAACTATGCATTCAGAATGTAAGATATTATTCAGTTTCTGTTTCCACACATACTAGTGCTTATATTATATTAACCGATTAAGACAATATCTGACATTTCACATGGGTAATAGTCATACTGAATGTATTAGCTAGCTAGGTTTCACATCAAACACTCACATGATATATGACTTTCACATCTGGTCACAGTTACATGATATTGTATTTGTTAACTATATCACCTACTCCTGGAAAATCCTACCAATGACAGCAGTTAAGCTTGTGGCTTAATTGCTTAGGTATCTGCCTCACAGCAGACATTCTAGAAAATAGGAATGAAACTTTGAAATACAGTTGCCAAAAAAAGTATGTGAAGCCTTTGGAATTATATGGATTTCTGCACAAGTTGGTCATAAAATGTGATCTGATCTTCATCTAAGTCACAACAATAGACAATCACAGTCTGCTTAAACTAATAACACACAAATAATTAAATGTTACCATGTTTTTATTGAACACACCATGTAAACATTCACAGTGAAGGCGGAAAAAGTATGCGAACCCCTAGACTAATGACATCTCCAAGAGCTAATTGGAGTGAGATGTCAGCCAACTGGAGTCCAATCAATGAGTTGAGATGGAAGGTGTTGGTTACAGCTGCCCTGCCCTATTAAAAAAAAAAAAAAAAACACACACCAGTTCTGGGTTTGCTTTTCACAAGAAGCATTGCCCGATGTGAATGATGCCTCGCACAAAAGAGCTCTCAGAAGACCTACGATTAAGAATTGTTGACTTGCATAAAGCTGGAAAGGGTTATAAAAGTATCTCCAAAAGCCTTGCTGTTCATCAGTCCACGGTAAGACAAATTGTCTATAAATGGAGAAAGTTCAGCACCTCTGTTACTCTCCCTAGGAGTGGCCATCCTGTAAAGATGACTGCAAGAACACAGCGCAGACTGCTCAACGAGGTGAAGAAGAATCCTAGAGTGTCAGCTAAAGACTTACAAAAGTCTCTGGCATATGCTAACATCCCTGTTAGCGAATCTACGATATGTAAAACACTAAACAAGAATGGATTTCATAGGAGGATCCCACAGAGGAAGCCACTGCTGTCCAAAAAATAAAACATTGCTGCATGTTTACAGTTTGCACAAGAGCACCTGGCAAGTTTGCACAAGAGCAGTATTGGCAAAATATTCTGTGGACAGATGAAACCAAAGTTGAGTTGTTTGGAAGAAACACACAACACTATGTGTGGAGAAAAAGAGGCACAGCATGGTTTGGGGCTGCTTTGCTGCATCAGGGCCTGGACGGATTGCTATCATCGAAGGAAAAATGAATTCCCAAGTTTATCAAGACATTTTGCAGGAGAACTTAAGGCCATCTGTCCACCAGCTGAAGCTCAACAGAAGATGGGTGTTGCAACAGGACAACTACCCAAAGCAAAGAAGTAAATCAACAACAGAATGGCTTAAACAGAAGAAAATACGCCTTCTGGAGTGGCCCAGTCAGAGTCCTGACCTCAACCCGATTGAGATGCTGTGGCATGACCTCAAGAAAGCGATTCACACCAGACATCCCAAGAATATTGCTGAACTGAAACAGTTCTCTAAGGAGGAATGATCAATAATTACTCCTAACAGTTGTGCACGTCTGATCTGCAACTACAGGAAACGTTTGGTTGAAGTTATTGCTGCCAAAGGAGGTTCAACCAGTTATTAAATCCAAGGGGTCACATACTTTTCCCACCTGCACTGTGAATGTTTACATTGTGTGTTCAATAAAAACATGGTAACATTTAATTCTTTGTGTGTTATTAGTTTAACTGCTTGCCGTCACACTAACGCCGAAAGGCATGAGTGCGGCGGCTCTCTCATGTCACACTAACGCCGAAAGGCGTCATCTCGTGAGACCCGAGATTTCCTGTGAACGTGCGCTCACAGGAGCGCGCGTTCACAGGATCGCACAGTTCAGAAGTTCATCTACAGCCTGCCGGCAGCGATCATTGGCTGGCAAGCTGTAGATTTTTAAAAGATCAAATCAAAGAGGTATGTCAGACGCTATTTACAAAATAGTGTCTGATATACCTGCTACCTGGTCCTCTGGTGGTCCCTTTTGCTTGGATCGACCACCAGAGGACACAGGCAGCTCTGTAAGTAGCACCAATCACCACACATACACTACACCCCCCCTGTCACTTATTAACCCCTTATTAACCCCTGATCACCCATATTAGACTCCCTGATCACCCCCCTGTCACCCCCCTGTCATTGATCACCCCCCTGTAAGGGTCCCTCATCACCGCCAGGTAGTTAGCTACTTGCTAGGTAGTTAGCACCTAGCCCACCGCACCGCAGTCACTGATTAGTCGCTGATTAGCGTCATCGCTGTCGCTAATCAGCACTTTCCCCAACGGCTCGTTAATACCCGACTTGCACTGGGGGAGAGGGCTGCCTTGTGTGACCAAGAACTGCTCGTGGTGAAGTGGAGGGACAAGAGGGACGTTTACCTTCTGTCCACTATTCACGCAGACACGACTGTCCAAATTGAAAGGGGAACTGGAGTCATTGTGAAAACCCTCTGTCCACGACTATAACCTTCACATGGGAGGGGTGGAATTCAATGACCAGATGTTGGCTCCCTATTTAGTGTCCCGCCGCACCAGATGCTGGTATAAGAAGGTGTTTGTACATTTAATTCAATTGGCTCTGTATAATAGTTTTGTTTTCTACAGTAAGGCTGGGAGAACGGGATCCTTCCTAAAATTCCAGGAAGAGATCATTTCGGAAATCCTGTATCCAGGAGGGTCCGTGCCCCAAGTCCCTTATGTAGTGAGCCGGCTACATGGCAGACACTTCCCGAGTGTCTATCCTGGTACCCCAACTCAACGTTCCCCAAGAAAAAGATGTCGTGTCTGTAGCAGGGGTGGAATAAGGCGTGACACCACCTTTTTTTGTCCTGACTGTCCCGACCAGCCTGCCCTATGCATAGGGGAGTGTTTCCGCAAGTACCACACACAGGTACACTATTAGTGTAGGGATTGTGTGACACAGGACAGGCACACAGGGGCCTCAGGGGCCCTTTCACACAGAGCTGCCACAAACCTCTCCTTTCACCTGGGACAAAGTGCATTATGTACTTCGCCACATCTCTGGGCGATTTGCGCTTTGCACATTGTCCCATGGGGAAGGAGAGGTTTATCATCTAAAGGTAAAAAAAAATAAAAAATCACAGGTAAGCAAAAAAGTTAATGTTCTGTTTCAAAAGTTCAATAAAGTTTATAAAAGTTAATGTTCTGTTTCAAATGTTATATAAAGTTAATGTTAATAAATTTATTGCGTTGCAGCCTGTTTTTTTTTAGTTTTTAGTTTTTTACCTTCTAGGTGGACCAAGCGATCAACCAGCTGCAGCACTGATGTGCATTCTGACAGAAGCATTGCGCTGCTGTCAGATTACACAAAAGTCGGTGTATGTGGCGCTGCAAGATGAGATTTCTCATCTGCAGTAAAAAAGATACGTTTGCCGAGGCATATGAGCTGAGGGGCGGTGTTCATATGCTTTGGCAAACACTTTGTAGAAAAATAAAAAATTCCGGCAATGATTTATTCATAATATATGTTTAGAGAAGGCTCACCTCTTAAACAAAAAATGGAGTGGGTGCACCTACAGGGAAGATTACACCCAATCTTTAAAAGTAGTATATGGATAATAAAGTAGTAGGGCACGCCAGCATTCAAATACACATGGGAGGTTTGTGTGGACAATAAAAATTTATTTTATTTAACCAGCATTTGTGTATTATAACACATAAAACATTATTAAACATATAATAGCATGCTATATACAGGGAGTGCAGAATTATTAGGCAAGTTGTATTTTTGAGGATTAATTTTATTATTGAACAACAACCATGTTCTCAATGAACCCAAAAAACTCATTAATATCAAAGCTGAATATTTTTGGAAGTAGTTTTTAGTTTGTTTTTAGTTTTAGCTATTTTAGGGGGATATCTATGTGTGCAGGTGACTATTACTGTGCATAATTATTAGGCAACTTAACAAAAAACAAATATATACCCATTTCAATTATTTATTTTTACCAGTGAAACCAATATAACATCTCAACATTCACAAATATACATTTCTGACATTCAAAAACAAAACAAAAACAAATCAGTGACCAATATAGCCACCTTTCTTTGCAAGGACACTCAAAAGCCTGCCATCCATGGATTCTGTCAGTGTTTTGATCTGTTCACCATCAACATTGCGTGCAGCAGCAACCACAGCCTCCCAGACACTGTTCAGAGAGGTGTACTGTTTTCCCTCCTTGTAAATCTCACATTTGATGATGGACCACAGGTTCTCAATGGGGTTCAGATCAGGTGAACAAGGAGGCCATGTCATTAGATTTTCTTCTTTTATACCCTTTCTTGCCAGCCACGCTGTGGAGTACTTGGACGCGTGTGATGGAGCATTGTCCTGCATGAAAATCATGTTTTTCTTGAAGGATGCAGACTTCTTCCTGTACCACTGCTTGAAGAAGGTGTCTTCCAGGAACTGGCAGTAGGACTGGGAGTTGAGCTTGACTCCATCCTCAACCCGAAAAGGCCCCACAAGCTCATCTTTGATATCAGCCCAAACCAGTACTCCACCTCCACCTTGCTGGCGTCTGAGTCGGACTGGAGCTCTCTGCCCTTTACCAATCCAGCCATGGGCCCATCCATCTGGCCCATCAAGACTCACTCTCATTTCATCAGTCCATAAAACCTTTGAAAAATCAGTCTTGAGATATTTCTTGGCCCAGTCTTGACGTTTCAGCTTGTGTGTCTTGTTCAGTGGTGGTCGTCTTTCAGCCTTTCTTACCTTGGCCATGTCTCTGAGTATTGCACACCTTGTGCTTTTGGGCACTCCAGTGATGTTGCAGCTCTGAAATATGGCCAAACTGGTGGCAAGTGGCATCTTGGCAGCTGCACGCTTGACTTTTCTCAGTTCATGGGCAGTTATTTTGCGCCTTGGTTTTTCCACACGCTTCTTGCGACCCTGTTGACTATTTTGAATGAAACGCTTGATTGTTCGATGATCACGCTTCAGAAGCTTTGCAATTTTAAGAGTGCTGCATCCCTCTGCAAGATATCTCACTATTTTTGACTTTTCTGAGCCTGTCAAGTCCTTCTTTTGACCCATTTTGCCAAAGGAAAGGAAGTTGCCTAATAATTATGCACACCTAATATAGGGTGTTGATGTCATTAGACCACACCCCTTCTCATTACAGAGATGCACATCACCTAATATGCTTAATTGGTAGTAGGCTTTCGAGCCTATACAGCTTGGAGTAAGACAACATGCATAAAGAGGATGATGTGGTCAAAATACTCATTTGCCTAATAATTCTGCACTCCCTGTAAACTCAATAATACTTATAAAATTGATAAGATCAATATATAAAATGCACACTAAGGTATAAAATCATATATACGATCCTAAGGGAGTGACCTCCTAGTAGAAATTTCAGAAGGATTATTCCTTCCTATAGCTCTGTATGTCCGTATTACAGTACTTATCCAGCGAATCTAGTTGCCAAGCTATTTGATACAGTCCGTGATATTCGGATTTTTCAAGGCAAAATTCACAGGTTAGTCTCAGTGTAATCAAATGAGGACTTATGATATAGTCACTCGTATTTCTTTGGCTTTAACTTATTAATGACTCAAATCCCACTGTCTGTATATACACTAGCTCGGCACTAGTTTTTACTTACAGTTCTGTGGAGATGTACCATGGTGAAGGAAAACCCCATGAAACTAAGCATATAACTCGGATATTGAAGCGCTTCAAGTCGACTATAAGGAGAGGGATCGGTATCGAAAAATTTGGCAGGAAAAAACTAAAAATTGACAGCCGTAGTGAAAACTGACCTGCCGCTTGATTAAGCACCTGTGCAGGAACTACATCACATAAAAGCACTAAAACGGCACTCCTGCAAGTGATGACCGAAGATCCCTGACCCTAGCCTTTGGAAGCCTTACCACTGCCTGCAAGCGCACTAGATGTGGGACGCCACGCTAACCGCAACTCAGCCAGCAAAACTACACAGAACTGTGAGTAAAAACTAGTGCCGAACTAGTGTATATACAGACAGTGGGATTTGAGTCATTAATAAGTTAAAGCCAAAGAAATACGAGTGACTATATCATAAGTCCTCATCTGATTACACTGAAGCTAACCTGTGAATTTTGCCTTGAAAAATCCGAATATCACGGACTGTATCAAATAGCTTGGCAACTAGATTCGCTGGATAAGTACTGTAATACGGACATACAGAGTTATAGGAAGGAATAATCCTTCTGAGATTTCTACTAGGAGGTCACTCCCTTAGGATCGTATATATGATTTTATACCTTAGTGTGCATTTTATATATTGATCTTATCAATTTTATAAGTATTATTGAGTTTATATAGCATGCTATTATATGTTTAATAATGTTATAATACACAAATGCTGGTTGAATAAAATAAATTTTTATTGTCCACACAAACCTCCCATGTGTATTTGAATGCAGGTGTGCCCTACTACTTTATTATCCAATGATTTATTCATCCACATCGATTGATGTAAATGGAGAAATCGGGTTTGCCAGGGCATACGAGCTGAGTGGGCTTGGATGTTGGGCGGAGCTCCTATATCCTGGCAGACGCCTTTCCCCTCCTTTTTTTTTTTTGCAAATTTTTTGGCAGAGATTTTTTCATCCACATTGATCGATGCGAATGAAGAAATCTGTGCCGTTCATTTTTTCTTTCAGCCCAGAGGCTGAACGAAAAAAAAAATCTCATTACCGGTATGCTCAATATAAGGAGAATAGCAGAAACTCCTAATACTGGCCATACATGTAATGATTGTGGAGACTGTCACGGCTGAGGATGGGGGAAATCCTCAGCCGTGTGTAGCCCGGTGATGTTACGGCTGCTTGGCCATGAAGACAGGATTAGGGAGCAGGTCACCTCCTAAACGCATCCCTAACCTGACCCTGGCTCCTAGCTACATGAGCCAACCTTGATGGTAGGAGGGCCCATGCTCCGGAACCTAAAAGTCCCTGCTAGCCCTCAAGATGACCCTCACCTAGGAGCTGAGTAAGACAAGCCCACTCCTCCTAGACACGGAGGAGCAGGAGTCTCAACGGCCAAGCTGCAGGAAAAGGGGAGACATAAACAGCTCTATGGATATGGCAGGTGAACAAAGAGTTCCACCTACCTGCCACAGCCTTGCTGACTGGATCCCTGTGTTAGCAGGGTGCAGATCACAAACGCATCCCCACACAGGGACCCAGATCCATAGCTGCACAAAATCACATATAAAACATCACACGGACATCACACATAACTAGAAATAACTTAAAGCGACATTATGGTTATGACCACAGGGGTGGCTCTTACTGGCAGGTAATAAAGACATGAGGCTGCTCTCAGCTAAGCATGGCTGAAGCAACCTGCAGGCCTGCAAAAGCAGTGAGGCTTTATAGGCCAAGAAGCCACACCCCACAGTCGGACACACCCAGTGCACACACACACTAGGAAGGAGATTAACCCTTCCAACACCAGGGAAGGGAAAACACCACTTAAAGGAGACGTGCACACAATAACATAAAAAGGAAGTGCACACATACACACATAACTCAAAACCGCATGCACAACGTAGCGAGCTGCAATGGCACAGCTCAGCCTGCTACGCTGCCACATACACACTGTTGCCAGCGGCAACCACAGGTGAGGCAAAAACCACAGCCCTCACCTGTGATTGAACACCAAAGAAAACCGCTGACAACCGCATGCGGTTCAGGAGTCACGGTCATAGCCATGGCCGTGACAGAGACCCTTAAATGCCAGGGCAGTACAAACACCCCACAAATGACCCCATTTTAGAAAGGAGACACCCCAAGGTATTCGCTGAGGGGCATATTGAGTCCATGAAAGATTGAACTTTTTGTCCCAAGTTAGCGGAAAGGGAGACTTTGTGAGAAAAAACAAAAAAAAATCTATTTCCGCTAACTTGTGCCAAAAAAAAAAAATTTGATGAACTCGCCATGCCCCTCATGGAATACCTTGGGGTGTCTTCTTTTCAAAATGGGGTCACATGTGGGGTATTTATACTGCCCTGGCATTTTAGGGGCCCTAAAGCGTGAGAAGAAGTCTGGAATCCAAATGTCTAAAAATGCCCTCCTAAAAGGTACTCATTGGAATTTGGGCCCCTTTGCGCACCTAGGCTGCAAAAAAGTGTCACACATGTGGTATCGCCGCACTCAGGAGAAGTAGGGCAATGTGTTTTGGGGTGTGTTTTTACATATACCTATGCTGGGTGAGAGAAATATCTCTGTAAATTGACAACTTTGTATAAAAAAATGGGAAAAGTTGTCCTTTACAAAGATATTTCTCTCTCCCAGCATGGGTATATGTAAAAATACACCCCACAACACATTTCCCTCCTTCTCCTGAGTACGGCGATAACACATGTGTGACACTTTTTTGCAGCCTAGGTGTGCAAAGGGGCCCAAATTCCAATGAGTACTTTTAGGATTTCACAGGGCATTTTTTACGCATTTGGATTCCAAACTACTTCTCACGCTTTAGGGCCCCTAAAATACCAGGGCAGTAAAAATACCCCACAAGTGACCCCATTTTGGAAAGAAGACACTTCAAGGTATTTCGTGAGGGGCATGGCGAGTTCATGTAAAATGTTATTTTTTGTCACAAGTTAGTGGAATATGAGACTTTGTAAGAGAAAATTTAAAAAAAAAAAAACATTTTCCGCTAACTTGTGCCAAAAAAATAATATTCTAGGAACTCGCCATGCCCCTCACGGACCCTCAAATGCCAGGGCAGTACAAACACCCCACAAATGACCCCATTTTAGAAAGGAGACACCCCAAGGTATTCGCTGAGGGGCATATTGAGTCCATGAAAGATTGAAATTTTTGTCCCAAGTTAGCGGAAAGGGAGACTTTGTGAGAAAAAACAAAAAAAAATCTATTTCCGCTAACTTGTGCCAAAAAAAAAAAAATTCGATGAACTCGCCATGCCCCTCACGGAATACCTTGGGGTGTCTTTTCTCCAAAATGGGGTCACTTGTGGGGTATTTATACTGCCCTTGTATTTTAGGGGCCCTAAAGCGTGAGAAGTAGTTTGGAATCCAAATGCGTAAAAAATGCCCTGTGAAATCCTAAAAGTACTCATTGGAATTTTGGCCCCTTTGCGCACCTAGGCTGCAAAAAAGTGTCACACATGTGGTATCTCCGTACTCAGGAAAAGTAGGGCAATGTGTTTTGGGGTGTATTTTTACATATACCCATACTGTGTCTGAGAAATATCTCTGTAAATGACAACTTTAAAAAAAATGTTATACAAAGTTGTCAATTTACAGAGATATTTCTCTCACCCAGAATGGGTATATGTAAAAATACACCCCAAAACACATTGCCCTACTTCTCCTGAGTACGGCGATACCACATGTGTGACACTTTTTTGCAGCCTAGGTGCGTAAAGGGGCCGAAAGTCCAACGAGTACCTTTAGGCTTTACAGGGTTGCTCACAATTTAGCCCTGCCCAAAACGCCAGAACAGTAAACACACCCCACAAATGACCCCATTTCGGAAAGTAGACACCCCATGGTATTCACTGAGGGGCATAGTGAGTCCGTGGGAGATTTATTTTTTTTGCCAGAAGTGGAAACTTTATTTTTTTCTCAGAAAGTGTCATTTTCCGCTAACTGTGAAAAAAAATTAAATCATACATGAACTCACCATGCCCCTCCGCGAATACTTTGGGGTGTCTTCTTTCTAAAATGGGGTCATTTGGGGGGTATTTATACTATCCTGGCATTCTAGCACCTCAAGAAACATGACAGGTGCTCAGAAAGTCAGAGCTGCTTCAAAATGTGGAAATTCACATTTTTGTACCATAGTTTGTAAATGCTATAACTTTTGCGCAAACCAATAAATATACACTTATTGGATTTTTTTTTATCAAAGACATGTAGCACAATAAATTCTGACACAAACTTGTATAGAAATGTAATTATATTTGAACAATTTAACCAGAGAAAGTTAAAAATACACTTTTTTTTTGAGAAAATTGCTGCCAATTTTGATTAATATCGGAAAAACGAAAAATCTTAGCAGCAATCAAATACCACCAAAAGAAAGCTGTATTTGTGAGAAGAAAAGGAGGTCAAATTCATTTGGGTGCCAAGTTGCATGACCGAGCAATAAACCGTTAAAGTTGTTTAGTGCCGATTTGTAAAAAAGGGCCTGGTCACTAGGGGGTATAAACCTGTGGTCCTTAAGTGGTTAAGCAGACTGTGATTGTCTATTGTTGTGACTTAGATGAAAATAAGATCACATTTTATGACCAATTTGTGCAGAAATCCATATCATTCCAAAGGGTTCACATATTTTTTCTTGCAACTGTATGCTAGCTAGATCAGAAATTGAAATGATACTCGATTTTGATATGACTTTAATCACTGGTCAGCAATTTTTGGCACATTTTTCTGTGCACAACATTGTATTTAAACCACACATCTTTCCAGTGAAACAACTCCACTTTGTAATAAGCCTCACCACTTGTTTGATGAGTGTAAGATCAATAAATGTGGGGAAGATCATGTGTGCCACTTTGTTGGTACAGATTTTTGCCAGAGTTCTAACAGTTTTTAAGTAGCAAATGTCCCCTTTTAAGTGTATCTAATACTCTGTGTGACCGTGACCAGCGATGAAAGTCAGATATCAAAGTCAAACATCATTTGAATTTGTGATCTAGCTAGTGTATTTAAAACATTTTATTTCTATATTTTTTTTAGATTGTCTGCTGCAGGTCTTGATTGTGAGGTATATACCTTAGCAATTAAGTAATAGGCTCAACTGTCGTCAATGGGTGGATTTGCTCTATGTGATCTAGTTAGCATATACAGTGTCTGAAACTTATTGTGACGTTGACCAGTGAAGAAAATCAGATATCAAAGTCAAACATCATTTGAATTTCTGATCTAGCTAGTGTATTTAAAAAATGTATTCATATTTATTCCAGATTGTCTACTGCAGGTCTTAAACCCAAGACCTGCTGTATATGAGGCAGATACCTTAGCAATTAAGCCACAGGCTCAACTGCTGTCAATGTGTGCAAATGTTGGAAAAGCAGTATGATAAGAAACCACTTGCATGACGTAAAGTTCTGACTTACATGCTGACATTTTAATGACTCCTCACATCAGCACTAATGATTCCTAGAATTCACACAGTGGCAGATTTTATTTTTCATTATCACTTATGACTGCCATATTTGGTGGCAGAAAAATACCTTTCTCCCTTGAAACTATGAAAAAACGATGGTGCAATTAGCATTCACAAACCCCATAGTGTTTTTTCCTGGATCAGCACTGTAGGACTATAGGTTGGACTTGATGAACCAATGTCTTTTTCCAACCTTACCAGTTACGTAACTATGATATTATTCTCGCCATTTACGTCACCTACCTCTTCAGTTTTGATCTTTCAAGTGCTAATTCCATCACAATTCTAAACAAGTTCAGAAACTGCATTAACTAGTGTACCTCTTGCTCCTGGTATCCCATTGCTTCCTATTAAGCCTCTGTCTCCTTTTTCTCCTTTTGGACCAGGAGGACCTAAGTTATAAAACACAAAAAAAAATATCACGTAAAAACTATGGCAAAAAAGTGGAGAACCAATCATCTCTTCCCATAGAGCCGATCCTAAGGATAACTTTTCTATATCACATATTAGAATTAAGCAATACCTGCAGCAATACGAAATTGATCTCATGTATAAAAACCAGTGCAGAGAGCTATGAGAGACCAAACTGATCATACTGGCATTACAGTAGCATTGAAGCGTTAATGTGCAGAAAACAAGGCTATAAAATGTAATAGTGATGAGTAGGAATATAGAAAGCTGTATATATAGGAATTAATGGATTAAAGATTTTTCACGAAGGAGCATCCAAGCATATTTGTACCCATGGTTGAGAATGCAAAATGCCACACCTCATCATATGGACTGTCAAGGAATTCATTAAAGGGGTTGTCTGGGATTGGGGACATTGGTTTAATTGTTTAACAAGGACATAAATATCTCCTACATGACTGTCCTACCCTTCCCATACTTTTCTGATGCCCCGTATTCATTACACAAATTCTCCGCCGGAAGTGAGTCTTTTCTCACATTCAGTGACATACCGGGTCCCTTTTCCAGAGCGAAGCCTCTTCTTCCACTTCGCAGGGAGCCCGGTGACGTCACCATCAGCCGCAGGCATTATGCAGAGCGCTCGGAGGGGCGGTACCTCGGTGGCAACAGATTGCGCTAAGCCACGCCCCTCCGGTCCGGTGACGTCACCGGGCAGGGCGTGTTGTTCACAATGAAGGAGGCAAGGGAACTATACGGAATATGATTCAAGGGGGGCAGATGCATGGAGGACGTGGCGATGTGCGGCAGGAGGCGGAATAACAATGAGGGGGCGGAGTCACGGCAGAGATGAGCGTCGTCTGAAAGCACGTGATGCTGCGCTGGGACCCACAGTGCAGAGCGGCAGGAAGTTAGACAGAAATAAACAGAGATGTAAACATCTTAAAACATATGGGGGGGACCTAGAATCACCTATTAACAGTGAGTACACTTAAAAAAAATTAATAAAAAATTTGATCCCGGACAACCCCTTTAATGATTACATGGTAAGCATAATTAACACCTGGTATTCCTGATAGTTTAGGATAGTGCATGGATAATGGAAGTGATGAGAAAATGTATCAATAATGTTATTTTATTTTCATACAGCCAGCAATATACTGTAGATATATGGTAACATTATTTTTCTCTGCAGTGGCCACAAGGGGGAGCTTACTGCCCCCATTAAATAAATATTAAATCCATATGCAATGATTTTCTCCTAGTGGCAGCATAAAATGGGTTTCCAAATGCTAGGAAGCCTTACCTTAGTGTACCTTAAAGGGGTAATCAGACACTAACAAGTGCTCCCCGTTGCTCCTGGTCCCCACACTGCCGCTGCTTTTTCCTCCTGTGCTCGGATGAAAACATATGGTGACGGGGGGGGCGAATAGCCAATGGAAGGCTCTGACGGGGACGAGCCTCCCTAGTGTCACTGCGATGCTAGAGGCTGGTCCCCGTCACTACCTGCCATTGGCTGCCCCCCCCACACCAGATGTTTTCCCTAATCTATCAGTAATGGCCATCAGGACATTGTACAATCATGCTAGACATACCTTCATGTCATTTGGCCCTTTATGGAATATCCAGGAAAAGAATGTTTAATACATGGTCACACTGCATACAGCAGGGAAGCGCTGCATCATCATGACATAAGTGGAGAGGGAACACATTTTGGAACTTAGGAGCAGACAGCAGGGAAGGGTGGCAGGCTTGTGTTCTTTCAAAATCAAAGCCTGCCCCGCTAGGCAATTGGGAAGTGTTTTTCATAGGATTAAAAGTGCTTTTCCTGGACATTTGATAAAGAGCCAAATGACGTAAAGGTATCTCTAGCATGCCTGTATGTTCTGATAGCCATTGCTGATTCGTGAAAACTATGTGACAAACCAGTCACCTCTCCTGACATGTCTGTTTTAATAGCTTCATGCATTCCCTATGTAATAACAATTCTGGATAATCTATTCTTGTGCCTCTATGTTGTGCCATCCCTTTATTATTTTAACTAGAAGTTATGAATGAATTGCTAGCAGTCTGCAGTAAGGGTACAGAGGGGAGGTAACAAGTTGGGGGTGTACCTGCACAGTCTGAAAACGGCAGCACTGATTGGATAGAATGAGTCTGTGGAGGTATACCCCCCCCCCAACTGGTTACCACCCCTCTGTACCCTTACTGCAGACTGCTTGCAATTCATTCATAACTTCTAGTAGAAATAATAAAGGAATGGCACAATATAGAGCCATAAGAATAGATGCTGCAGTATTATTATTACATGGGGAATGCATGATGCTATTAAACAGGCAAGTCAGGAGTGGTGGAAGGTCCTCTTTAAATATTTCTTAAAACACTAGCTCAATAAAGTAATAGTTTATAGCAAAACTACACGTTTTACCATCTTATCATTTTTAGGTAAAACATTATATGCAGATTCTCAGCCACTAGAGGGAGCTTAAGAGCCTACTAGAACTGTGTTATTGTGTATCAGTAAGCTCCTCAGCTCCCTCTAGTGGCTACTTTTTCAAGCTCCAACTGTAAAGCTTTAACTCCATATCAAGAAAATAATCACAGAACAATTCTGCATTAATGAAAGAATAAAAATAGATATTCAATGGTGGCTTTTTTTTTATTTATTTTTTTTAACAATGATCAAAATATAAAAAAAATCCTTTTGTTCAGCTGTAGAAGTGATCTCAGGCCAGACACCAATCAATTACATGTTTCTGACTAGGGATCATCAGTCCTTCCTTCCTTCCCACCTTCTTCTTCGTCTTCTAATGGAGAATCAATGTTTGTGACCCTTGCTCTGCGAGGGTCTTAGACACCCTCATTCTTCTGAACTCACATCCCCCAACTTGCCTACAGTTCTGTTGTTATAAAGTTTTAGGTGTTTAAAATCTACAGGTCTATTGGTTGGTTATTGTAACTATACAATGTATTCATTATGTAAGCTGCTCTGTGAGGCTTATTGCTTGATAAGTATGTGTGCTCATGTTAAATGTTGTATGTCATACCTAATTCATAATGAATAAATGTATTCAAAAGCAAAAAAAAAAAATGCTTTGACCCATACAAGTGCTCCTCTTGTGTTTGTTAGTGACCTTACCTTGAATTATTGTTAAATTTTCCAGTTTAGCTGAATGCTCCCAGTCACGTAATTGGAGGTCATTTGTGATTTTATTCAGCGTTTTTACTTCCTCTTTCATTTCTTGTTCTAGGATGATATATTTTTGCTTTACATCCGTAAATTCTGTTGTGGCATTCTGAAAATATGAGTACTGTTGCCCAATTTCCTTTAAGGAAAACAGTTTAGTAATTAAAAAAGTAAAAACATTATTTGTAAAAGCAAGTTTTCGTTATGCCTTAAATCACACATACAGTTTTCCTGACCGTTTTCTTTTCAGCCAAACACAAGTGTGGATACGTAAGATGTGAAGAATCATTCTTTCATTTATGTTTCCTTTTTTTGGGTGTTCACTCCCCAAAAAAAGTGTTTAAAAAATGTCCGCTATTCCATAAAAATAATGCTGTGTGTTAAAGACTGTGTAAATTATGTAAAGAATAGTTTGGCAGTCCTCTTGTCTGAGGGTATCATGAAGAACCATAATATTATTTGAGGAACCTCTCCACTTATATTAGCTCATAAGTTGCACTGATTAATTTTTTTCCTTCCTATGTTTAAGCTTGAAGGACATCTGTCAGCAGATTTGTTCCTATGAAACTGGCTGACCTGTTGCATGTGCTCTTGGCAGCTGAAGGCGTCTCTGTTAAGGTAGATTTAGATGGCTAGATAAAGGGACAGATTTTCAGGAATGAATATTCCTGCGAACGCTCATTCCCGACAATCTGCTCATCTAAAGGTGCAACCGATGGACGAGCGAAAAACTCGTTCATCGGGTAAAACTGTTGTTCATGCAGACCTAAAATATCATGTCTGGGGAGCAGATTGTACCGTCTAAACAGCAATCTGTTGCACAGAAACAATGCAGCTGTTATTGCGATCGGTTGTCCTCAAGTTGGTGATTATTTTATGTAAATACAGCTTTCTCCTCCACTGAGTGAGCAGCTGAATATCCGGAAGAAACGTTACCTTCTCAAAAATCGGCTTCAGCTTATCCCGGGTAAATCAATTTTTAGTCCAATCTTCACATGTGCCCGCATTGCTGAGAAAAATTAAGTTTTAATACATGCAAATGAGCCTCTGGGATCAACGGGGGTGTTGTCATTACTCCTAGAGGCTCTGCTCGATCTGCAACTTCTCTGCCCAATTCGCTTTGACAGAGCCAAGAAATGATAACGTCATCACACCTGGCCCTGACCTCCTAAAGTCAATCAAAGTGCAGAGGGCACGGCGGCAGTTGCAGAGAGAGCTGAGGCTCTATGACTAAGGGCGATGCCCCCGTTGCTCCTAGAGGCTCATTTGCATATATTAAAACATTTTCCTCAGCAATGCAGGCACATATGAACATGGGACCAACACAGATGCCTTCAGCTGCCAACCGCACATGTAACAGATCAGCCGGTTTCATAGGTGCAAATCTGCTGACAGATGCCCCTTAACAATTTATTGGAAAACAAAAAGCACTGTGATCAAATTCTCCAATATTTCCACCTCTACCTACTACATATTGCATTCACTATTGTAACCCATTTTTATTTTTTAGAGCCTCCAAGATAAGAAATGAATCAACTTTGCAAAAGTCTTGGTTACAAATATTTTACAATTGTGTGCCCACAGTTCCTATAGAGATGCTATGAACATACCTCCTCCATTAAATAGACCTTTTCAGAGATTGTTGTATTTATATATTCCATTTTCATTTTGCTATCATCTAATGAAGTTGTTAAGTGGTCAACCGTATTAAAGATGTTTTGTACTTTATTTTCTGTTTTTTCATACTGTAGTCTATTGCTATTTAAGATTGCATTTAAGGTTTGCAGCTCTTTCGAGTTGAGTGAGGCTTGTGCTTTGCAATCTGAGGAGTTTTGCAGTAAGTCATGTATGAGCTGAGTGTAATCAGGGATGTTGTTTGTCTCTAGTTCATTGTTATATTTTTCAGCATAAGGTTTTTTTTGTACAATATGTTCCCCTGCTTCAGAAACAGCAACACGTTCTGCAAAACAGAGGACAAAACAAGCTCAAATTATACACATTTTTATACTGCACTTTAATTTTTACTGCAGTCATACTATCAGGATAAAATACAATATATATATATATATATATAATATGTCACGCACATACCTGACATGTCTGGCCACACTATGGTGGCGTCGCTCTGTTTCTATGACTACCAGCCCCGCTGACAGTGGGGCTGCTCAACCGACGGTATCAGGAGCTGGAATGCTAGACTAATTTAAGATAAGTATATCCCTGTACACTTTAGAATTCATCTGGCTGCTTCTTTCTTCAGTCATCAATAAACACAAGTGACCCAATGGCATTGGAAGCCATGCATGCTCATGCCACCACACTGCCTCCATTATATTTTAGGACATAGTGTGCTTTGGATTATGAGCTGTTCCAAGCCTTCTCCATACTTTCTTTTTCCTATCATTCTGGTATGGGTTGATCTTAGTTTCATCTGTCCAAAGAATGCTGTTCCAGAACTGGGCTGGCTTCTTTAGTTGTTTTATGGCAAAGTGTAATCTGTCTATTCTATTTTTGAGGCTGATGAATGGTTTGCACCTCGTGGTGAACCCTCTGGATTTGCTCCTTATAATAGACTTAGATACTAATACACCTAATTTCTTGAGAGTGTTCTTAACTTGGTTTGGATGTTGTGAAGGGGGTTTTCTTCACCATGAAAATTATTCTGCAATCATTCTGTTGTCTTAAATAGAAGTCTAGGCTTTTTTGAGTTCCCGAGCTCACCAGTGCGTTCTTTTTTTTTTTTACCAGAATGTACCAAACTGTTGATTTGGCCACTCCTAACATTTCTGCTATCTCTCTGATGGATTTCTTCTTTTTTTAAGCCTAATGAGGGTCTGTTTCACTTCCACTGAGAGCTCCTTTGACTGTATGTTGTAAGTTCACAGCAACAGCTTCCAAATGAAAATGCTGCACCTGGAATGAACTTCAGACCTTTTACCTGCTTAATTGATGATGGATTAACAATGGAATAGATCATTCAACCCATCAAAAAGCTTTTGAGATAATTGTCTGATTAATTTTGGTCCCTTGAAAAAGAGGCAGCTACACATTAAAGAGCTGTAATTCCTAATCCCTTCCTCTAATTAGGATGTGAATATATAGCTCAAATTAAAGCTGAGAGTCTGCACTTTAAGCCCATATTGATTATATAATGTTTGTTTGTATATGTTTTTGCAAACAGCTAAAATGCCAAAACGTATGTCATTGTCCAAATATTTCTGGACCTAACTGTATATACACTGTACATCTGTTCAAAATTGGCAAAAGTGGATATTTTATTGTATATACATATGCATATACAGGGTGGCCCACGAGAAAGTAGCCCACCTCCAGTGATAGTATGACAAGATGAACGAACAAGTGTATATATTTTTTTTTATTACCTGAAAGCGGTCCCCGTTCACGTCTTTGCATCTTCAGGCACGTCGGATTCTGTTGGCTGATATTGCTTGTGATGCTGCGGATAGTGTTGGTGATGTTTTCCTTGAGTTCATCCAGGGGATGTGGATTGTTAGCGAACACGTTTTGTTTTAAATTTGCCCACAAATCGAATGTGAAAAAGTCTAGGGAACAAGGTGGCCATTACCCCTTGCTCACAGTTCGCTCATCCATAACCAGTTCATGAACCCGTGCTAGTGAGTCCCGTGAGGTGCAGCATGTTCCCCCATCTTGTTGGAAAAATCAGGACATTTTTTATTCTGCAGTATCACAGTTGAAGAGCTGCAAGCAGTATCAGCCAACATAATCTGATGTGCCCAAAGATGCATAGACGTGAATGGGGACCACTTTCAGCATATTTTGTAATAAAAAAATTAAAAATCCAATTGCTTGATCATTTTGTCGTACTATTGATGGAGATGGGCTACTATTTCGTGGGCCACCTTGTATATACAAAATACAAAAAACACAAAAAATTATTGAAAAGTGATTAACAAAAAAAAAAAGACCCAGGGTTACCCATGATAAGATGGTACCACCCTTAGAGACCAGTATACCTTATCATGCTTGTGATGGGTATACTACTAAATCAGTGGTTAGCACTTGGGTCCTGGTCTTGAGGCAACATCTGCATGTGTTTGTATGTCATTCCTGTGCTTGAATGGAGGTCCTCTCCAGTTTGCATTATTATAAAGTTGGCATAAATACTGTACTTAGAGACTTGCTGTTCAGAACATATGAATAGTGCAGCCTCAGTCTTGGTCCTGTGCCATTGAGACCATATCTGTGCGTATATGTAATTTTCATATATATTAGATGGCCTTTATATGCTTCTTTTAGGTTGTTTTACATTAACACTTAGCCCCCTATGCACAGGAAAGGGAATGCGTGTCTGGTGGGGGTTTGACCACTGGGATCCCTGTCAATCATAGGAATAAGGGTCTTATGTTTCCCAGTTTGAATGGAATAGTGGTCATGCATGTCTACTGCCACTCTACTCAATGTGACTGCTGAAGATACCTGAATACTGTGCTTGGCTATCTCTGCCAGTCCATAGAGGTAGCAGAAATGAGTGCCTGCCTCTTCATTGAAATGGTGTAACATGGTACGTCTGTTTTCATAAATCGCCAGGGTTTGGACACCCACCTATGAGTCACTTATCCCCTATACTGTGGAAAACTCATTTAAGATATTTTTGGCATAATTACATTATACAAGTAGTTTTACAGTACCTTGTAGTTTTATAGTGAAGACAAGGTGGCCCAGGACAATAATATACAATATTACAATAGCTGCAAATGCAATCTTCAGTTTCTTTTCAATACTTTTCATGCAATTGCCTGAAAATAAGAATGCTTTTTTTTATTCTGAATTTATAAATATAAGATACTGTAAAATAGATTCACTTTTCAAGGAGTTGTATGTCTACTTAAAGATGTAGCCTAGGCTAATTGGCCAACACAAAGCGAACAAATGGACAAGTATTTTGGCATGTTACACATCAAATGAAATGATTTTCCAGAAAGCAATTCTAGATATCCAACACCCACAGAAAATGAACTCTTTTGATGAACTATTTATAACCCATTATTTATATGGTGCCAAAATATTTTCGAACACTATGATAATAATAATAATAATACAAAACTATACTGAAAAACTATTCAAAACTCAATACTGAATCAAAATTATAACATAAGAAATACTTACATGGGATTAAGGATTTCATTGTCTGGCTATCCCATTGTTTGTTCTCTAGCTGGTCAAGACATGTAATTTCCTCATGATTTTCAGATGATTTTGACCACTTTGCCATTTATTAATGACTGAAATGACAGGAAAAATACTCAATAAAAAGCATGACTTTTTAAAATCTTGTCGTGATCTATGATTTCAATAAATCAAAGTTAACTTATAAAAAAAATAGAGTGGATGGATAGCTGATCTGTAGATCGATAACAAAGTCCTCTCACCTTTATGTGAAAAAATATTATATAGAAATTGAAGTATAGAATGCGGCTGCAGGAATTAACATTAAAAGCTGAATGCTTCCTTGTGACTTCTTTTTCTAAGGGAAATGACTCTCCATCTGACACTGAAGTGCATGTTATGCAATGTGAAAAATTAGTCACGTTTGCTGAATAATCAGTTTTCTTGTGAAAACAAACTCATTGGGACATGTATTTTACTTGTGCATATATTGTGCATGTATGTATAGTATATTCTATGTACAGTAGGTAAAAACAATCACTGGGACACCTAGCAGCAATGCACCATGGGATCATATTTTTAGGGAGCCATGTCATAAATAGAGACTTGGAAAAAAAATAACTCTTTAAATTTAGTCGATTTTTCCACTTCTGCTTATTATTATTATTTTACTGTGACACTAACAATAATCAAGACAAAAAGTGAAACTTGATGTGTGCAAGTATTGATGCCCTGAAAGTCCGTACTTAGTGGAGCCACCTACTGCTGCAACTACAGATACAGGTCTCTTGGGGTATTAGCACATCTAGACATTGGGATGTTTGTCTTCCAGGCAAAACTGTTCCAAGTCCTTCAAGTTAGATGGGTTGTGCGATCTTAGTCATGCCATAGATTCTGAATTAAATTGAGGTCCATGCTTTGACAAGGTTATTCCAAGACAGTTTAGGTTAGGGTCATTGTCCTGCTGGAAGATGCCCCAGTCTCAAATCTCTGGCAGACTAAAACCGGTTATCCTCGAGAAATGCCCTGTATTTGCTGCCTTTAGAGATCAATGAAGTTTTAAAAAATTCAATTTGGCTTCTTCGCCAAATTTTTCAAAAAAATACACTTTGTGACGAATTACTTCGCCGCAAAGTGTATTTCATTGTACAGTAAGTAGTGAATGCAATGACAGGAAGCGGCGATTGCAGCCCATTGTACCCCTCAGATGCCGCGTTCATTGCTGATCGCAGAATCTGACAGTAATAACAGTGTAAAACTAAAAAAAAAATGTAAATCATACCTCATCCATTTGCTCGCTAAGAGCCGGCCGCCGCCACCTTGATTGAAGATCTAGTGCAAAATCTCACACTGGCCCATGATGACGTCATCATGTCAGCTGGCGTGGTGACATCATACGTCTGCGTGCACTGGATTTGGTGCGAGATCTTCAATCAAGATGATGGTGGCGGCCGTCCCCATCGCAGTCAAATGGACGAGGTAAGTATAATTTTTTCTTAGTTTTTTTACCACCATTCAGGGAAAATTGATTCACTACTATGAAGCATAAGGAAATTCAGCTTGCGGCGATTCAAATTTTCCCTTCAATTCGGATCGACTCTACTTCATGGACTTCGATTCACTCAACACTAACTGCTAATCATCTTTCCTTTCATCCTGACCAGTCTTCCAGTCACTACCGATGACGATCATCCCCACAGCATGCTGCTGCCACCTCTATAATTCATAGTGGGAATGATCTTCTTAGGGGGGTGGGAAGTGTTGGGCTTGTAGCACACATAGCATTCCCCATGGTGACCAGAAAGTTGAAATTTCTTCGGTGGGTTTATAGTGTCTGGCCTATGCTATTTGGCGAACTCCAAATGTCTCCTCTTGTTATTTTCTTTAACCCATGAAGGACCAGGCAATTTTTATTTTTAACATTTTTGCTTTTTACTACCTGCCTTCCCAGAGCTATAAAGTAGTTTTTTTTTCCATTTACATAGCTGTATGAGGGTTTGTTTTTTGCAGGATACGTTGTACTTTCTAATGGCACCATTTACTATTCCATACCATGTAGTGGGAAGCTGGTAAAAAAATCCAAATGGGGTAAAATTGGAAACGAATACAATTTCTCCATAGTTCTATGGGTTTAGCTGTTACAATATTCCCTATGCAGTCTTTGCATCACATATTCTGACCCCTATAAATATTTATATTTATGTCTACAGAGCTGTGTGAGGGCTCATTTTTTGCAGAGCGATCTGTTGTTTTTATTGACAGATAAAACAAGTCTGTATGACTTTCTGATCACTTTTTATTCATTATTTGAGGGAAGCTGAAACGACCAAAAGAAATAAAGAAATAAAAACCCGGCAAACCGTCTATTTTGTTTTGTTTTATTTACGGGATAAATACATTTGTACTTTAACAGGAATTTTGGGATATGGCGATGGGGGAAAGAGGGGTGATTAAAACATTTTTCATTTCTTTTTTTATTAAAAACATTTAGAAACCTTTTTTTTACATCTTTTTTTGTCCCCTTAACAGTTATCTGATTGCAGACCACAATGATTTAACATTGCAGCCTAAGGGAGATTCACTATGTTCCTTTAGAGCCTTGCCCCAGACAGGGCTTCATAGGAGCTTAGTTATGACCAGCATTAGAGCCTTCAGAAGGCCTGAGGCTGCGATTGCAAACAAACAGCTCCCTCAATATCACTGTGCAGGAGATGTTCGGGTTTTGGGAGTGCAGCACTCCTGGGATTTTACTGCTTAGATGCATATGACCACGTGTTTCGCCCAATAGCTTCTTCCAGGGGGCGTTGGGGAGTCATTGGAGGTCACACCAGCCTGCGGTCGGTATTGCATATTTTTACCTGTTGTTCTTCCTACCTTGCACTTTGCACTTTTTTCCAGTTCTGTGACCACATGGTTTGATGGACTTTAGTTCCATTCTTTGTACCTTTGCACCTTTTGGTTGGGTGTGTGGAACAACATTGATAATATTTATATGGATGTACTGTTGTGCTGATTGTTGTCCTGCAATATGCTGCTGCTAGGATCTACTTTTAATTGCATTGACATTATTATATACTATATGTTGTGAAATAAATAAAGAGTGTATATTTTTTTCATTATTTTTTGATGCGTGGTTACATATTTGGTGTATTGTGGTTGTTTCTCCACGTATCCATTATAACCTAATGTTTATACTGTAGGTATAGTAATGCAACAAAGCAGTAAAAACCACCAGGGAAAGTGAATACTTTATCTATAAGTGTATGGAGAAGGTCGACTGTGGTCTCTTAACAATTTCCTGTTTAGTAGAAGCTTATCTCTAGGAAGGAAAATATTTCATAACAAGTTGAAATCAGAAATTGTGTACTATCTCTCCTCTTGCGGAAGATGCATTCATATCTGTGGTCACTCTGGTTTGACAATTTACAGTAACATTGTATAATGTATATTCAGTGGCGACTGTAGGAACAATATATAGAGGGGGCACAAAGATACCACAGTCAAAAATGGGGGGGCACTAATAATTTTCACCACTTAATCATACTACTGAAAAAAGCAAAATAAGTATATATAAATAAGATTACAAAATAAGAGAGTATTGCGGTATGCAGGGATACATATATAATAAAACGATTTACTTACAAAATAAGCTATTCAGTCGTCTGCTGTGCCGTCCGCTTCCATTCTTTTCTCTCCTTTTTGTCTCTCCTCAGTGCGCAGGCACACTGTTATGGGGGATCTGTGGATGACCCGCTGTTATGGGCAGCTGTGGATGACCCGCTGTTATGGGCATCTGTGGATGACCCGCTGTTATGGGCATCTGTGGATGACCCGCTGTTATGGGCATCTGTGGATGACCCGCTGTTATGGGCATCTGTGGATGAAGCTGTTATGGGCATCTGTGGATGACACGGGTATGGGGGATCTGTGGATGACACGGGTATGGGGGATCTGTGTATGACACTGTTATGGGGGATCTGTGGATGACACTGTTATAAGGAATATGTGGTCAAACTTGTTAAATGGCTCCCAAACACAATATGCACAATAACACCCCCCACCCCCTCCAACACTTAATGAATCCCTTCATGGACTAAAAAAAGTTTAAAGCAGAACACACAGCAAAATGGGGCTGGGTGGGCTGGCAAGGGAGGGGTTAATAACAATAAGTGATGGAGGATGGCCCTGTGTTCACCCTCAGTCCTGCCAGACAACTCAAGACACAATGCAATTAATACCAGCAAACCCCCCCCTCACAATGTTAAATGCACAGCACTCTACTCAGTCAGCAGCACACCATCACACCAGGCAGTGCAAGCTGCAATCAGGCTGTCTGTCTGCTATCATATAGATAAATTATATAATTATGTATACTATATCATATACTATATAAATTATAATCATATACTCCTGAGTAGAGTTGAGCGAACCCGAACTGTAAAGTTCGGGTTCGTACCGAACTTTAGGGTTTTCGGCACCCGAACCCGAACATTTACATAAAAGTTTGGGTTCGGTGTTTGGCGCTTTTTATGGCGCTTTTTGAAAGGCTGCACAGCAGCCAATCAACAAGCGTCATACTACTTGCCCCAAAAGGCCATCACAGCCATGCCTACTATTGGCATGGCTGTGATTGGCCAACTGCAGCATGTGACCCAGCCTCTATTTAAGCTGGAGTCACGTAGCGCCGCCCATCACTCTGCTCGGATTAGTGTAGGGACAGGCTGCAGCTGCTGTGAGGGAGAGATCAGGAGAAATCTTATCAAGAACTGTTTTTTGCACTCAGCGATCTACAGCAAAAGTGTTTTGTGGGTGCAGTGCACAATTTTTTTAAGCCTGCCCTGAGCCAACTACTACTGAAAACGAACTTTTTTTTCTTCAGTTAGTCAATATCAATACATGATCGGCAGCCATTTTATGCAACGATAGTGCACCAGCACTATCTATCTGCATGTCTGCTAGTCCAGAAATACAGCTTTGGCATACTGGGGTGAAAAAAGCCTCTGATATACTGCACATCTGGGATTAGACAAGCAAAAGTGACTGTCACATTTAGGACAGAAATACAGCTTTTTGGTTAGGGTGAAAAAACCCTCTAATATACTGCACATCTGGGATTAGACAAGCATAAGTGACTGTCACATTTAGGACAGAAATACAGCTTTTTGGTTAGGGTGAAAAAAACCTCTAATATACTGCACATCTGGGATTAGACAAGCATAAGTGACTGTCACATTTAGGACAGAAATACAGCTTTTTGGTTACTGGGGTGAAAAAACCCTCTAATATACTGCACATCTGGGATTAGACAAGCATAAGTAACTGTCACATTTAGGACAGAAATACAGCTTTTTGGTTAGGGTGAAAGAACCCTCTAATATACTGTACATCTGGGATTAGACAAGCATAAGTGAATGTCACATTTAGGCCATAAATACAGCATTTTGGTTACTGGGGTGAAAAAAGCCTCTGATATACTGCACATTTGGGATTACACGTGCATAAGTGAGTGTCACATTTAGGCCACAAATACCGCTGTCATATAGAGTTAAAAAATTTTTTTTTAGTGCAATACCCTACATCAGGGTTTTTTATTGGCGGTTAATTATTTTTAACAGGTGTAACTACTTTTTACTTTGCTTTGTGAATGCTAACTATGAGGCAAACATCTAATAAGGGACGCGGTCATGGTCGTGGTGGTGGTGTTTGCAGAGCCTCTGGTGCAGGGAGAGGACGTGGCCGTTCTGCCACAGCTCCTCGTCCTACTGAACCTACTACCTCAGGTCCCAGTAGCTGCCAGAATCAACAGCGATATTTGGTTGGGCCTAATGCCGTTCTAAGGATGGTAAGGCCTGAGCAAGTACAGGCGCTAGTCAATTGGGTGGCCGACAGTGGATCCAGCATGTTCACATTATCTCCCACTCAGTCTTCTGCAGAAAGCGCACAGGTGGCGCCTGAAACCCATGCCCATCAGTCTGTCACATCACCCCCGTGCATATCGGGGAACCTGTCTGAGCCTCAAGTCATGCAGCAGTCTCTTATGCTGTTTGAAGACTCTGCTGGCAGGGTTTCCCAAGGGCATCCACCTAGCCCTTCCCCAGGGGTGGAAGACATAGAATGCACTGACGCACAACCACTTATGTTTCCTGATGAGGACATGGGAATACCACCTCAGCACGTCTCTGATGATGAAACACAGGTGCCAACTGCTGCGTCTTTCTGCAGTGTGCAGACCGAAAAGGAGGTCAGGGAGGAAGACTGGGTGCAAGACGATGCAGGGGACGATGAGGTCCTAGACCCCACATGGAATGAAGGTCGTGCCACTGACTTTCAGAGTTCAGAGGAAGAGGCAGTGATGAGACCGAACCAACATCGTAGCAAAAGCGGGAGCAGGGTGCAAAAGCAGAGCAGCTGTCGCCAAAACTGTTCGCCTGCTACTGGCCACCGTCACCAGGGACCGAGCACACCAAAGGCAGCTTCAAGGAGTTCCCTGGCATGGCACTTCTTCATACAATGTGCTGACGACAAGACCCAAGTGGTTTGCACGCTGTGCCATCAGAGCCTGAAGCGAGGCATTAACGTTCTGAACCTTAGCACAACCTGCATGACCAGGCATCTACATGCGAGACACGGGCTGCAGTGGAGTAAGCACCTTCAAAACCAAGAAAGGGCTCAGGCCCCTCCTGCTCCCTCTTCTGCTGCTGCCTCGGCCTCTTCCTCCGTTGGCACCTGCCGCCCAGCAAGCAGAGGATGTGCCACCAACAACACCACCTCCGTCACCAAGCATCTCCACCATGTCACATGGAAGAGTTCAGCTCTCCATCTCACAAACATTTGATAGAAAGCATAAATTCCCACCTAGCCACGCTCGATCCCTGGCCCTGAATACCAGCATTTCTAAACTACTGGCCTTTGAAATGCTGTCATTCAGGCTGGTGGAGACAGACAGCTTCAAACAGCTCATGTCGCTTGCTGTCCCACAGTACGTCGTTCCTAGCCGCCACTACTTCTCCAGGAGAGCCGTGCCCTCCCTGCACAACCAAGTATCAAATAAAATCAAGTGTGCACTGCGCAACGCCATCTGTGGCAAGGTCCACCTAACCACAGATACGTGGACCAGTAAGCACGGCCAGGGACGCTATATCTCCCTAACTGCACACTAGGTAAATGTAGTGGCGGCTGGGCCCCAGGCGGAGAGCTGTTTGGCGCACGTCATTCCGCCTCCAAGGATCGCAGGGCATCATTCTTTGCCTCCTGTTGCCTCCTCTTCCTACTCGGCTTCCTCCTCCTCTTCTACCACCTCCTCATCCAGTCAGCGACAGACCTTCACCACCAACTTCAGCACAGCCAGGGGTAAACATCAGCAGGCCGTTCTGAAACTAATGTGTTTGGGGGACAGGCCCCACGCCGCGCAGGAGTTGTGGTGGGCTATAGAACAACAGACCAACGAGTGGTTGCTGCCAGTGAGCCTCAAGCCCAGCCTCAAGCCCAACGAAATCTCGTTGCAGCTCTGGGACTAGCCGGTTTGACGCACATCCCTTGCCTGGCGCATGTGCTGAATTTGGTGGTGCAGAAATTCATTTACAACTACCCCGACATGTCTGAGCTGCTGCATAAAGTGCGGGCCGTCTGTGCGCGCTTCCGGCGTTCTCATTCTGCCGCCGCTCGGCTATCTGCTCTACAGCGTAACTTCGGCCTTCCCTCTCACCGCCTCATATGCGACGTGCCCTCCAGGTGGAACTCCACCTTGCACATGCTGGAGAGACTGTGCGAGCAGCAGCAGGCCATAGTGGAGTTTCAGCTGCAGCACGCACGGGTGAGTCTCACTGCGGAACAGCACCACTTCACCACCAATGACTGGGCCTCCATGCGAGACCTGTGTGCCCTGTTGCGCTGTTTCGAGTACTTCACCAACATGGCCAGTGGCGATGATGCCGTTATCAGCGTTACAATACCACTTCTATGTCTCCTTGAGAAAACACTTAGGGCGATGATGGAAGAGGATGTGGCCCAGGACGAGTAGGAGGAAGAGGGGTCATCTCTAACACTTTCAGGCCAGTCTTTTAGAAATGGCTCAGAAAGAGGATTTTTGCAACAGCAGAGGTTAGGTGTAAATTTGGCCAGCCAGGAGGAGGAGGAGGAGGATGGGGATGAAGCATGTTCACAGCGGGGTGGCATCCAACGCAGCTCGGGCTCATCACTGGTGCATGGCTGGGGGGATACGGAGGACGCAGATGATACGCCTCCCAAAGAGGACAGCTTGTCCTTACCTCTGGGCAGCCTGGCACACATGAGTGACTACATGCAGAGTTGCCCACATTTTAACGTGTGCTGACTACTGGGTGGCCACCCTGCTGGATCCCCGTTACAAAGACAATGTGCCGTCCTTAATTCCCTCACTGGAGCGTGATCGGAAGATGCGCGACTACAGGCACACGCTGGTAGACGCGCTCCTGAGAGCATTCCCGATTGACGACGGGGGGACAAGTTGAAGCACAAGGCGAAGGCAGGGGAGGAGGACGAGGTTGCCAATGCAGCTGTGTCAGCGCCAGCACCTCAGAAGGCAGGGTAGGAATGGCCGACATGTGGAAAAGCTTTGACAAACACATAGGGCAACAGAACTCTACAAACCAAAAGTAGAGTACAAAAGTATATTACATTGTAAATGCTATGCTAATAACTTAGAGATGCTTAGCAAATACATTTTGTACAAAATCATTTGAGCCTGTCTGCCGCACTCCCAGGCGATCTCTATAAGACGGGTCCTAACACTAAAGCTCACCTGTTGGGTGCCATAACAGCGACCATGAAATCCAGGAAGTGCAGGTCCCACATGCATGCTGGGCCCCTGTTGATCCATATCTGTGTGGAGCCAAAATGGCCTTCATGGAATCCAGGGACTACAAATACCAGCATGCATGCTGAGCAGACTATATACTCATGCTAATTAAAATCAGCCTGTGAGGCAGAAGAGGCTAAGGGAGTGCACGACCATAGGAGTCAGCCACTACTCCTATATATACTACAAACACAAAAAGGGGGGGAGGGGTCAGCACATCCCAATGCGCAGGTGCACGTCGCTAGTGTGGCTGCAAATATACATTTGACAAACACATAGGGCAACAGCACTCTACAAACCAAAAGTAGAGTACAAAAGTATATTACATTGTAAATGCTATGCTAATAACTTAGAGATGCTTAGCAAATAAATTTTGTACAAAATCATTTGAGCCCGTCTGCCGCACGCCAAGGCGGCAGACGGGCTCAAATGATTTTGTACAAAATTTATTTGCTAAGCATCTCTAAGTTATTAGCATAGCATTTACAATGTAATATACTTTTGTACTCTACTTTTGGTTTGTAGAGTGCTGTTGCCCTATGTGTTTGTCAAATGTATATTTGCAGCCACACTAGCGACGTGCACCTGCGCATTGGGATGTGCTGACCCCTCCCCCCCCTTTTTGTGTATGTGGAAAAGCTTTGTCACCTCACCGCAGCAACCGGCTCCAACTGCTGATATGGAGCGTGTTAGCAGGAGGCAGCATTTGAACAACATGGTGGAACAGTACCTGTGCACACGACTACACGTACTGACTGATGGTTCTGCCCCATTCAACTTCTGGGTCTTCAAATTGTCCACATGGCCAGAGCTTGCCCTGTATGACTTGGAGGTGCTGGCCTGCCCTGCAGCCAGTGTACTCTCTGAACGTGTATTTAGCACGGCAGGAGGCGTCATTACACACAGATGCAGCCGCCTGTCCACAGCCAACGTGGACAAGCTCACGTTCATTAAAATGAACCAGGCTTGGATCCCACAAGACTTGTCTGTACCTTGTGCAGAATAGACATTTATACCACCATCAAACATACATTCTTGTACTCAAGTCAAGTGCAATGATTCTTTGTTTTCTTTTTTTTTATTTGTCCCAATATTTTGGGGGCTACCTACCCCAATAAAAAATAAAAAAAACATTGTTGGCTACCTCCTCCTCCTCCATTGCTGCCTCCACCTACAACACCACATTCACCGCCTCCTTAACCTCCGACTCCATATCCACCTCCTTCTCTGAGTTGCAGGTTAATAATTTGTAATTTTTAGTTATTTTATTTCATTTTAAGTTATTTCCCTATCCACATTTGTTTGCAGAGCAGTTGCCATGCTCTTAAGCATATTTTACTGCCTTTTACATCCATCTAGCCTTTTCAAGGACTATTTTAGAGCCATTTTAATAAATAAAAAAGGCCAATTTTAGTGCCCTAAATTGAAAAAATTCTTATTTTCAATTGTCGAGTGACATTTTACCATTTTTGGCATATGCAAACCCCTGCTGTGCTTGGGTGACAGGGGCCTAAATCTCTCAAAATCCTCTGTTGTATTGCTGGGTGACATGAACCCCCTTTTGCCGTGAATGAACCCCTGCTGTGCCTGGGTTACAGGGGCCTAAATCTCTCAAAATCCTCTGTTGTATTGCTGGGTGACATGAACCCCCTTTTGCCATGAATGAACCCCTGCTGTGCCTGGGTGACAGCGGCCTAAATCTCTCAAAATCGTCTGTTCTATTGCTGGGTGACATGAACCCCCTTTTGCCGTGAATGAACCCCTGCTGTGCCTGGGTGACAGGGGCCTAAATCTCTCAAGATTCTCTGTTCTATTGCTGGGTGACAAGAACCCCCTTTTGCCATGAATGAACCCCTGCTGTGCCTGGGTTACAGGGGCCTAAATCTCTCAAAATCCTCTGTTCTATTGCTGGGTGACAAGAACCCCCTTTTGCCGTGAATGAATCCCTGCTGTGCCTGGGTGACAGGGGCCTAAATCTCTTAAAATTCTCTGTTCTATTGCTGGGTGACATGAACCCCCTTTTGCCGTGAATTAACCCCTGCTCTGCATTGCTGACAGGGAACTAAATTTAGTGAAAACGTCTGTTACTGATCGGAAGATGCACGACTACAAGCGCACGCTGATGATAGCATTCCCACCTGACAGCGGGGGCACAGTGGAAGCACAAGGCGAAGGCAGAGGAGGAGGAAGCAGTCGTCAACGCAGCTGGGGCACCACCAGCACCTGAGAAGGCAGGGTTAGCATGGCCAAAATGTGGAAAAGCTTTGTCAGCCTTGGAGGTGCTGACCTGCCCTGCAGCCAGTGTATAGTGTGAACATGTGTTTAGCACGGCAGAGAGCATTATCACAGGCCGCAGCCAATGTGGACAAGCTTACATTTATTAAAATGAACCAGGCATGGATCCCACAGGACTTGTCCGTACCTTGTGCAGAATAGACATTTATACCAGCCTCAACCTTCCATTCTTGTACTCAAGTGCACTTATTCTTTGTTTTATTTTGTTATATGTCCCAATATTTTGGGGGATACCCCAATAAAAAAAATAAAAATAACACAAATCAGTGTTGGCTACCTATTCCTCCTTCACCGCCGCTTCCACCTACACCGCCACGTCAACCTACACCGCCACATACACCCATACACCACCTCCTCAACCTCCTACTCCTAGATCCAGATTGCTATTTTTAATTTTTCTGTATTTTCTGTAGCGACGCCACTGTGTATATTCAAATTATGAGAGTTTTTCTACTGTTATATGAACTTCTCAGCCATGAATTTTCAAAAGCTGCAGCCATATAGTTCTATTCTACAAGTATATTCACATGTCATACCTGGAACTAGAGATGAGCAAATTTGTCAAAAATTAAAAAATTTGGGGAAAAATTTGATTCGATCCGAATATATTCGCAGCAAATGTCGTAAAAAAATGGCTACTTCCTGGCTGCAGAGAGCCTTTATAGTGGTGTAGAACACTGTGCCTTGCAGTAACACGTATAGGGAGTCTGCTTTGGTAATGAAATAATACTGTGAGTCCGTATGACATGCAGATGATAGGCGTCGCTCTTAGAATCACTGCACACTTCACTTATTTGGGCAGTCACGGGGCCTAAACTGATCAAATAACAAGTATGAACTCAGCCTTACAGGTCGATGTTAGCGCCAAGAAGAAGCGCACTCTTTTATACCGTCGTCAGCTGATTCCACATATTTGTCAACAGAATCTGTTCTATTAAACGCTTATACATGTAGAGCCCCCCCCCCCGACAGAGTGGAGAGGGTGTCAGCATGAAGTTTGTGTTGACGTCACTGATTATTTTGCCCTTACTCTGATCCGTCAGAACAATAACTCACAAATAACGGATCCTGTCTGTGGAGCATCTGCCTTCACTCGGTCAGCATTTGGTCAGTAATCCATTAGTATTGCTAAAGTAAAAAAAACAGGAGTGGATCCAAAACAGAGATGACATGTAAACAGAATATTTGCAAGTCTTCTGTGTTTTGTACCCACTCCTGTTTTCGGCTACCAAATCATAAGCCAATTCTGATGGGACCATACAGGCCTTACAGCTGCTACATAGAGAGGATCTGTTGTGCATCTCATTCTTCCTTCCTTCTGACAGATCAGAAGAAGGGTCAAATAAATGATGATGTCAGCCAAGCCAAAAAGGCTAAATTATGGCCCAGTCATGTAGTGGGGAGGGTGAGAACAGCATGAGAAGTTGATAGTGTGGCCCTATGACATAGTAGTGAGGTGGAAGCAGCATGAGGAGACCACAGAGTGGCCGAATGACAGAGTCTGTAGGTTGCGGCAGCGTCAGGAGGCCAAAGAGTGGCACAAAGACAGAGTATGGAGGTGGAAGCAGCATCAGGAGGCCAAATAGTGGCACAAAGACAGAGTGTGAAAGTGGAGGCAGCATCAGCAGGCCACAAAGTGGCACAATGACAGAGTGAGGAGGTGGCTGCAGCATGAGGAGACCACAGAGTGGAAGGTGACATAGTGTGGAGGTGGAAGCAGCATGAGAAGACCACAAAGTGGCAAGGTGACATAGTGTGGAGGTGGCAGCAGCATCAGGAGGCCACAGAGTGGCAAGGTGACATAGTGTGGAGGTGGAAGCAGCATGAGGAGACCACAAAGTGGCAAGGTGACATAGTGTGGAGGTGGCAGCAGCATCAGGAGGCCACAGATTGGCAAGGTGACATAGTGTGGAGGTGGCAGCAACATCAGGAGGCCACAGAGTGGCAAGGTGACATAGTGTGGAGGTGGCAGCAGCATTAGGAGGCCAAAGAGTGGCAAAGTGACATAGTGTGGTGGTGGCAGCAGCATCAGGAGGCCACAGAGTGGCAAGGTGACATAGTGTGGAGGTAGGTGGCAATACCAGTACCCGCTAAAGATGGTGGATAAAAGAAGGAGCACTTGGCATCAGATGTGCAGCGTCAGGCAGGTGGCAGCATGAGAATAGTAGCTAAGGCAGGTAGCCAGAAGAAACCGGTCTCTTGTCAAAGTGTTTGTGTGGCACCATGGATGATCTAGTCTGATGCATCAGGAATTGTTGAGTGATAATCCTGGATGATCCACGCCTCATTCATCTTGACTAGTGTTGAGCGAACAGTTCGAGCATAGTTCGGGTCCGTACCGAATTTTGGGGTGTTCGTGACACGGACCCGAACCCGAACTTTTTCGTAAAAGTTCGGGTTCGGGTTCGTCGTTCGGCATGTATTTTGGCGCATTTTGAAAGGCTGCAAAGCAGCCAATCAACATGCATCATACTACTTGCCCTAAGATGCCATCGCAGCCATGCCTACTATTGGCAAGGCTGTGATTGGCCAAGTGCAGCATGTGACTCAGCCTCTTTATAAGCTTGTGCGCACGTCGGGACGTGCTCACTCCCGATGTGAATAGAACAGGGATAGACGCAGCTGATGCTAGGGCGAGAATAGGCAGGGATAATTGAATAACTGGAAGCAAATTTCTCTCCTCCACCTGTGATTCATCTGAACAACTGCAGCTGAGCTGCTTTTTTGATAGGGATTGGCTATTTTTAGAGTGGCCAGAGTGATTTTTCCATCCACATGTACCTGGGCTGACCGCCGGCCGCCATTTTGCGACTTGTAGTGCTGCAGCAGAAGCTGCCACAGTGTGCATTCCAAAGCTCCAAACAAGTCAGACATCTACACCTGGGATTCAGACCAATAGCGATTTAGCAGCACAGTCCAAGGCTATTTTTTTTAAAGGTTGTGCAGACCATTTTGTGGCACATGTTACTGGGCTGATAGGCGGCGGCCATCTTGGGACTAGTGCTGCAGCACAATCTCTCCCAACGTCCATTAATCACTTGTAATAGTGGTCTGTGCCATAGAAATCCTACATCAGGGACTTGGGTGTGCTTGTGTCACCCCTACTAATACCAGTCCACCTGTAATCCATACAGTGAAAAGCCATAAAGTATTCCAGTGAGGGAATTTTTTTTTTTATTTAAAAAAGGCCAAGTTAGTTTATCTGGCGTTCAATATACTAGATACAGTTAGGCCTGCATTTCATACATCTGGAATTAGCAAACTAATGTGCTGGGGTTGGGAAAACATATATGTACCCATACTAGAATCTGTCAAAGAAAGCGGTACTCACATATAACAGTCATTCCATCTGTAATCCATACAGTCAAAAGACTGAAAGTATTCCAGTGAGGGAATTTTTTTTATTTAAAAAAGGCCAAGTTAGTTTATCTGGCGTTCAATATACCAGATACAGTTAGGCCTGCGTTTCATACATCTGGAATTAGCAAACTAATGTGCTGGGGTTGGGAAAACATATATGTACCCATACTAGAATCTGTCAAAGAAAGCAGTACTCACATATAACAGTCATTCCATCTGTAATCCATACAGTCAAAAGACTGAAAGTATTCCAGTGAGGGAATTTTTTTTATTTAAAAAAGGCCAAGTTAGTTTATCTGGCGTTCAATATACTAGATACAGTTAGGCCTGCGTTTCATACATCTGGAATTAGCAAACTAATGTGCTGGGGTTGGGAAAACATATATGTACCCATACTAGAATCTGTCAAAGAAAGCGGTACTCACATATAACAGTCATTCCATCTGTAATCCATACAGTCAAAAGACTGAAAGTATTCCAGTGAGGGAATTTTTTTTATTTAAAAAAGGCCAAGTTAGTTTATCTGGCGTTCAATATACTAGATACAGTTAGGCCTGCGTTTCATACATCTGGAATTAGCAAACTAATGTGCTGGGGTTGGGAAAACATATATGTACCCATACTAGAATCTGTCAAAGAAAGCGGTACTCACATATAACAGTCATTCCATCTGTAATCCATACAGTCAAAAGACTGAAAGTATTCCAGTGAGGGAATTTTTTTTTTATTTAAAAAAGGCCAAGTTAGTTTATCTGGCGTTCAATATACTAGATACAGTTAGGCCTGCGTTTCATACATCTGGAATTAGCAAACTAATGTGCTGGGGTTGGGAAAACATATATGTACCCATACTAGAATCTGTCAAAGAAAGCGGTACTCACATATAACAGTCATTCCATCTGTAATCCATACAGTCAAAAGACTGAAAGTATTCCAGTGAGGGAATTTTTTTTTTATTTAAAAAAGGCCAAGTTAGTTTATCTGGCGTTCAATATACTAGATACAGTTAGGCCTGCGTTTCATACATCTGGAATTAGCAAACTAATGTGCTGGGGTTGGGAAAACATATATGTACCCATACTAGAATCTGTCAAAGAAAGCGGTACTCACATATAACAGTCATTCCATCTGTAATCCATACAGTCAAAAGACTGAAAGTATTCCAGTGAGGGAATTTTTTTTATTTAAAAAAGGCCAAGTTAGTTTATCTGGCGTTCAATATACTAGATACAGTTAGGCCTGCGTTTCATACATCTGGAATTAGCAAACTAATGTGCTGGGGTTGGGAAAACATATATGTACCCATACTAGAATCTGTCAAAGAAAGCGGTACTCACATATAACAGTCATTCCATCTGTAATCCATACAGTCAAAAGACTGAAAGTATTCCAGTGAGGGAATTTTTTTTATTTAAAAAAGGCCAAGTTAGTTTATCTGGCGTTCAATATACTAGATACAGTTAGGCCTGCGTTTCATACATCTGGAATTAGCAAACTAATGTGCTGGGGTTGGGAAAACATATATGTACCCATACTAGAATCTGTCAAAGAAAGCGGTACTCACATATAACAGTCATTCCATCTGTAATCCATACAGTCAAAAGACTGAAAGTATTCCAGTGAGGGGATTTTGCTTATAAAAAATAATATATTTCATTGTGGTGCGAGTTGAATCGCAACAATGTAGAAAAATACTATTAAGGGACGAGGACGCGGTCGTGGTGGTGTCCGTGGAGCCTCTGTTGCTGGTAGAGGACGTGGCCGTTCGGCCCCAGGCGCACACAGTAGGGAACGAACTCCCTCAACTAGCCGGCAGAATGTACCGCAATATCTCGTGGGGCCCAATGACGCTCTTAGGATGGTAAGGCCTGAGCAGGTACAGGCATTAATCGATTGGGTGGCCGACAGTGCTTCCAGCACGTTCACCACATGGTCTTCCACCCAGTCTTCTGCGGAAAGCGCACAGGTGGCACCTGAAAACCAAGCCCATCAGTCTGTCACATCACCCCCAAGCATATCAGGGAAACGGTCTGAGCCACAAGTTATGCAGCAGTCTCTTCTTCTGTTTGAAGACTCTGCTTCCAGGGTTTCCCAGGGGCGTCCACCTAGCCCTTCCCCAGTGGAGGAAGACATACCATGCACTGACGCACAACCACTTATGTCTCCAGATGAAGAGGACATGGGAATACCACCACAGCAGAGTCACCGACTCTCTGATGATGACGAAACACAGGTGCCCACTGCCGCGTCTTTTTGCAGTGTGCAGACTGAACAGGAGGAGGTCAGGGAGGGAGACTGGGTGGAAGACGATGCAGAGGACGATGAGGTCTTAGACCCCACATGGACTGAAGGTCGTGGCGATGACTTTCACAGTTCAGAGGAAGAGGTAGTGGTGAGACCGAGACAACAGCGAAGCCAAAGAGGGAGCAGGGGGCCAAAGCAGACGAGCCGCCGCCCCCAGAGTTCGCCTGCTACTGGACATCGCCAACAGGGACCCAGCCCCACAAAGGCAGCTTCAAAGAGTTCCCTGGCATGGCACTTCTTTAAACAATGTCCTACCGACAAGACCCGAGTGACTTGCACGCTCTGCCATCAGAGCCTGAGGCGAGGCATTAACGTTCTGAACCTCAGCACAACCTGCATGACCAGGCATCTACATGCAAAGCATGAACTGCAGTGGGGTACACACCTTAAAAACCAGGCACTCGCTGAGGCTCCCCCTGCTCCCTCTACCGCTGCTGCCTCGGCTTCCGCCTCGAGAGGAATGTTGCCACCTGCCGAGCAGCAAACAGAGGATGTGCCACCGACACCACCACCACCGCCACCGTCAACTAGCGTCTCCACTATATCACACAGCAGCGTTCAGCTCTCAATATCTCAAACCTTAGAGAGGAAGCGCAAATTCCCCCCGAGTCACCCTCGAGCCCTTGGCCTGAACGCCAGCATTTCTAAACTGCTGGCCTTTGAAATGCTGTCATTCCGGCTGGTGGACACAGACAGCTTCAAACAGCTGATGGCCATGGCTGTCCCGCAGTATGTGGTTCCCAGCCGCCACTACTTCTCCAAGACAGCCGTGCCTTCCCTGCACATGCAAGTGTCCGATAAAATCAAGTGTGCACTGCGCAACGCCATTTGTGGCAAGGTCCACCTAACCACAGATACGTGGACCAGTAAGCACGGCCAGGGACGCTATATCTCACTAACTGCACACTGGATGAATGTAGTGGCGGCTGGGCCCCCGGCGGACAGTTCCTTGGCGCACGTCCTTCCGCCCCCTAGGATCGCAGGGCATCATTCTCTGCCTCCTGTAGCCTCCTCCTCCTACTCGGCTTCCTCCTCCACTGCTTCCACCAGCTCATCCGGTCAGCCACACACCTTCACCACCAACTTCAGCACAGCCCGGGGTAAACGTCAGCAGGCCATTCTGAAACTCATATGTTTGGGGGACAGGCCCCACACCGCACAGGAGTTGTGGCGTGGTATTGAACAACAGACCGACGAGTGGTTTCTGCCGGTGGGCCTCAAGCCAGGCCTGGTGGTATGCGATAATGGGCGAAATCTCGTGGCAGCTCTGGGACTAGCCGGTTTGACGCACATCCCTTGCCTGGCGCATGTGCTGAACTTGGTGGTGCAGAGGTTCATTCACCACTACCCCAACATGTCAGAGCTGCTGCATAAAGTGCGGGCCGTCTGTGCGCGCTTCCGCCGTTCACATCCTGCCGCTGCTCGCCTGTCTGCGCTACAGCGGAACTTCGGCCTTCCCGCTCACCGCCTCATATGCGACGTGCCCACCCGGTGGAACTCCACCTTGCACATGCTGGAGAGACTGTGCGAGCAGCAGCAGGCCATAGTGGAGTTTCAGCTGCAGCACGCTCGCGTCAGTCGTACTGCCGAACAGCACCACTTCACCACCAATGATTGGGCCTCCATGCGAGACCTGTGTGCCCTGCTGCGCTGTTTCGAGTACTCCACCAACATGGCCAGTGGCGATGACACTGTTATCAGCGTTACAATACCACTTCTATGTCTCCTTGAGAAAACACTTAGGGCAATGATGTTAGAGGAGGTGGCCCAGGTGGAGGAGGAGGAGGAGGATGAGGGCTCGTTTCTAACACTTTCGGGCCAGTCTGTTCGAAGTGGCTCAGAGGGAGGTTTGTTTAAGCAGCAGAGGACAGGTTCACAAGTCGCCAGCCAAGGCACTGTACTGGAGGACGAGGAGGAGGAGGAGGTGGAGGGGGACGAGGATGACGCAAGTTCACAGCGGGGTGGCAGCCCAGGCCCATCACTGGTGCGTGGCTGGGGGGATACGGTGGACGATGACGATACGCCTCCCACAGAGGACAGCTTGTCCTTACCCATGGGTAGCCTGGCCCACATGAGCGAATATATGCTCCAATGCCTGCGCAACGACAGCAGAGTTGCCCACGTTTTAACGTGTGCAGACTACTGGGTGGCCACCCTGCTGGATCCCCGGTATAAAGACAATGTGCCCACTTTAATTCCTGAACTGGAGCGCGACCGTAAGATGCGCGAGTACAAGCGCACGCTGATAGAGGCGCTCTTGAGAGCATTCCCACATGTCACAGGGGAACAGGTGGAAGGTGAAGGCAGAGGAGTGGCAAGAGGTCGCCAACGCAGCTGTGTCACGGCCAGCTCATCTGAGGGCAGGGTTAGCATGGCAGAAATTTGGAAAAGTTTTGTCTCCACGCCACAGCTATCTGCACCGACACCTGATACGGAACGTGTTAGCAGGAGGCAGCATTTCACTAACATGGTTGAACAGTATGTCTGCACACCCCTCCACATCCTGACGGATGGTTCGGCCCCATTCAACTACTGGGTTTCGAAATTGTCCACGTGGCCAGAGTTAGCATGTTATGCCTTGGAGGTGCTTTCCTGCCCGGCGGCCAGCGTTTTATCTGAACGCGTATTCAGCACGGCAGGGGGCGTCATTACTGACAAGCGCAGCCGCCTGTCCACAGCCAACGTGGACAAGCTGACCTTCATAAAGATGAACCAGGCATGGATCCCACAGGACCTGTCCCTCCCTTGTGCAGAGTAGTCCTTATTAACTGCCTAAAACATGTCTTGTTGTGCTACGGGCCACTTCTTTATTTGATACAAATTTTATGAAACCCACAGTTGAATGAAACTCTTCTCTGTCTGGGCGCCGGGGCCTAACCAGATGAAAGTGGCCGGTTAAACTAACGGGTGACATGAAGCCATAACCTCTGCCATGCTACCTCTGTCTTCTGTCTGGGTGCTGAGGCCTAAGTCAAATAAAGCGGTCTTCTGCTGTGCTGGGGGATATGAAGCTAATCTCTGACCTCTCTCCTCTGTCTGGGTGCAAAGGCCTAAATCACTGAAAGAGGCCTTCTCCTGTGGTGTGTGATATGATGCCAGAATATGTGCTGTGGGGCCTCTCTCCTCTTCCTGGGTGCAGGGGTCAAATAAACTAAATTGTGGCCTACTCCTGTGGTGGTTGATATGATGCCTGATTCTCTGATGTGGAACCTCTCTCCTCTGTTTGGGTGAAGGGGTCAAAGTAACTAAATGGTGGCTTCTCCTGTGGTGGCTGATATGATGCCAGAATATGTGCTGTGGTGCCTCTCTCCTCTTCCTGGGTGCGGGGGTCAAAGTAACTCAATGGTGGCTTCTCCTGTGGTGGCTGATATGATGCCAGAATATGTGCTGTGGTGCCTCTCTCCTCTTCCTGGGTGCGGGGGTCAAAGTAACTCAATGGTGGCTTCTCCTGTGGTGGCTGATATGATGCCAGAATATGTGCTGTGGTGCCTCTCTCCTCTTCCTGGGTGCAGGGGTCAAAGTAACTAAATGGTGGCTTCTCCTGTGGTGGTTGATATGATGCCTGATTCTCTGCTGTGAAACCTCTCTCCTCCATCTGGGTGTAGGGGTCAAAGTCTTTCAAAGTCGCCTTCTCCTGTGCTGATTGATATAAAGCTGATGGTTGTGCCATCTGACATGGTTGCCAGGGTCTGATTCAATGGGGGCCTACTCCTGTGGTGGGTGATCTAAATGCCTGATTCTCTGCTGTGAAACCTCTCTCCTCCGTCTGGGTGTAGGGGTCAAAGTCTTTCAAAGTCGCCTTCTCCTGTGCTGATTGATATGAAGCTGATGGTTGTGCCATCTGACATGGTTGCCGGGGTCCCATTAAATTGGGGCCTACTCCTGTGGTGGGTGATCTAAATGCCTGATTCTCTGCTTTGAAACCTCTCTCCTCCGTCCGGGTGTAGGGGTCAAAGTCTGTCAAAGTCGCCTTCTCCTGTGCTGATTGATATAAAGCTTATGCTTGTGCCATCTGACATGGTTGCCGGGGTCTGATTCAATGGTGGCCTACTCCTGTGGTGGGTGATCTAAATGCCTGATTCTCTGCTGTGTAACCTCTCTCCTCCGTCTGGGTGTAGGGGTCAAAGTAACTAAATGGTGGCCTACTCCTGTGGTGGGTGATATGATGCCTGGTTCTCTGCTGTGGGACCTCTCTCCTTTGTCTGGGTGCTGTGGTCAAAATAATAGTAAGTGACCTTCTCCATTGGTGGGTGACTTGAAGCCTGATTCTGTGCTATGGGACCTCACTCCAATTAATATTGTTTAATTTTTATTTATTTTATGTTAACTCATCATTTCCCTATCTACATTTGTTTGCAGGGGATTTAACTACATTTTGCTGCCTTTTGCAGCCCTCTAGCCCTTTCCGGGTGTGTTTTACAGCCTTTTTAGTGCCCAAAAGTTCGGGTCCCCATTGACTTCTATGGGGTTCGGGTTCGGGATGAAGTTCGGGTCGAGTTCGGATCCCGAACCCGAACATTTTTCGAAAGTTCGGCCGAACTCGTCGAACCCGAACATCCAGGTGTTCGCTCAACTCTAATCTTGACTGTCAGTCTCTCCACATTTTGGGTGGACAGGCGAGTTCTCCTTGGGGTAACTATTGCCCCCGCCGCACTAAACACCCGCTCTAATGCCACACTACTGACCGGGCAGGACAGCTTTTCCAGGGCAAACTCAGCCAGTTGCGGCCACAAATCCAGTTTTGTTGCCCACTAGTCCAGCGGATCTTCATTGACGGCTGGCAGGGTGCACTCCAAGTATGCCACCACCTGCTGGTTCAGGTTCTGCTCCAGATCTGGCTGCTGCTGCTGGTGAGTAGTTTCTTAACTATGCGGGTAAGGAAAGCTGCTCATCAGCGACTCTAGACTCAGGCTGCTGCTGATGGAGCTGGTACTGCTCCTGCCACCTCACCCCTCCCCAGCAGCCATGGCAGTGGAACGTGAGCGCAGAGGGCCCCCCGGTCAGACCTGCGAGAGGATGGACGATGGTGCAGATAGGCAGCGGCCAACTGACTACATAGGATGTCTCTATAGTACTTCAGTTTGTCCTCTCTCTCAGCGGGTGTAAAAAAGGCCCCCATTTTGAAACGGTAGTGAGGGTCCAACAAGGCAGAGAGACAGAAGTCAACCCTCTGCAAAATGGTGACAATTCAGCTGTCACTACCCAAGCAAGTGAGCATGCAGCGGGCCATTTGCGCAAGTGACTCAGAGGGACTCCCTGCCACCATCTCCACTGCATACTGCCATCGTGTGTCTTGGCCCTCTGCTTCATCTTCCTCATCGCCCTGTAGCTCCTCTAGTTGCTCCTGCTCTTCCTCTCCTGTCACCTGTGTAGAAAAAACACCCATATTCGCTACACATTACTTGTGCTCCAATGTCCTCCTCTTCCTCCTCCAGTTCAGCCCCCACAGGGCACAAGTGGCTGTGAGATCTAGTTGCCACGTCTCCAGTACTCTGACCAGCCATATTTACCAGCATCTGTTCCAGGACATGAAGCAGTAGAATGACATCGTTCATCTTGTAGTCCTGGTGACTGACAACTAACATGGCCTACTCAAAAGGACCGAACAAACGGCAGGTGTTACGCATGAGCTGCCACTGGCTGACATCGAAGTTATACAGGCGAGTACTCCTGCCTGCTTGGATCATCAGGAAATCGTTTATGGCCTTCTCTTTTCGTACTTTCAGTCCAACATATGGAGGGTGGAATTCCGACGGGTGGAAATGTCGCATATCAGCCTATGTTGGGTGTACGAGCGGCTGAAGTGCATGCAAAGTTTCCTGGCCATTTTTAGGATGTATTGCAGATGGGTGGAAGACTTCAGGAACCACTTGACAACCAGATTGAACACGTATGCCATGCAGGGCCCATGGCTCAGCCCTCCTTGATGCAGTGCCGACACCATGTTCTTCCCGTTGTCAGTCACCATGGTTCCAATTTTGAGTTGTCATGGAGAAAGCCAGTATTTGATTTCTTGCTAAAGGATATGGAACAATTCCTCCCCTGTGTTACTCCGTTCACCCAGGCAAACGAGGTGCAGAACAGCATTACACCGCCGTGTTCTGCACATGTGGTATGCTGGAGGGGCACTGTGAATTGTCCCTGCAGTGGAGGCTGAGGACACAGTGGAGGATGAGGAGGCAGAGGCGGACATTGTCGCTGGACCAATGGCATGGGAAAGTGGAGGCAGAAGCGGCGTCACCTGGCTAAGTTGCTGGTATGGCTGTGCAGGAACCACATTCACCCAGTGGGCCGTAAATGACATATATTGTCCTTGACCGCAGTTACAGCTCCACACGTCGACGCTGCCGTGCACTTTGGCAGACACCAACAGGCTCAAGGACTGGCCCACCTTCTGTTCTACATGTGTGTGCAGGGCTGGTAATGCCTTTTTGGCAAAGAAATTATGGCTTGGGACTCTCCACCTCGGATCGGCACAAGCCATCAGTTCTCTGAAAGGTGCAGAGTCCACCACTTGGAAAGGGAGGGACTGCAGTACCAGCAACTTGGACAGGAGCACATTCAGCTTCTGCGCCGTTGGATGAGTGCACGCATGCTGTTGTCTCTTGGCACTTGGTGATCGATTGCTGATGGAATGACTGACAAGGAGTAGGAGGAGGAGCATCAGGACCATCAGATAATGGGAAGGACAGACAGCTCCCTTCGGCTGAGGTGGTGGAGCCTTGACTGCCTGAAACCAGGTGCTTGCCACTGGGTGATGCTGTGGCATGCTGTACCACCACATCGGAGCCACGGTTTTCCCAGGCCACTTTATAGCGACGCTGCGTATGTTGCCGCAGGGCCGTAGTGCCAACATTTGCACCCTGGCCACGCTTCACCTTCTGCCCACAGATTCTACATATGGCCACGTTCACCTCCTTCGGTGACATAACAAAAAACTGCCACACCGCCAAGTAGGTGATTTTACCCCCAACACTACACATTGACTGACTGCTACCGCCGTTGCCTCTGTGAACCCGTGCACCGCTCTTCCCGGGTAGGCAGGCTCCTGCAAAGAGGGTGGTCTGTCCCAGGCACATTTGGCTCCCGACCTCAGACTGCTGCCACCCTGATAACTCCCGGCCACACTAGCAATTTGCTGACTCCGACACTGCCTCATGGGCAAGCTGCCACCCTCTTCTCCCAATGATGATGAATCCCCTTCGTCAACCGGCTTCCAAGTGCGATCAGCTACATCATCATCATCATCGAGTACTGTCTGCATGTCACTGATGTCCGCCTCAACGGTCTCTGGGTCAGGATCCTGACCGCTTGCAACACCAGCTCCCGCGCCACTCTCCTCATCAATACTTGACCGCCTACCGAAGGGAGCAGCGGATGTCTCCTCCAGATCTGGCTGGGCAGTAGCTGATGACTGTCCTCTAGTAGCTCTTCCTCGCTGAAAAGTGGAGCTGAGCCTACAGCATATAATGCTTCTCGCAGTGAGGGAACTGAAAATGACAAAGGAAGGTACAGGACAGGTGGAGGCACATGCCAACTAAGCATCATGTCAGAGAAACCCACTGACTCTTGGCAGGGGGTGTCTGATGTCACTTGGGACGAAGTGGATGACCGAGTCAACCATTCAAGAACCGCTAGGTTGCTGGTCAAGATACAGCTAGATGACACCAGGAGCTAAGGCCTCTCGCTGTGACCCCTGCTGCCACGCCCACTTATTCAGCTGCGACCTCTGCCTGCTCCAGAAACATTTAGGCCTTTGCCACTCCCTTATGCAGGGCCTGGCAATTCTCTGTCTGACATACTGTTAGACCATATAATCAAATGATAGATCACTAATGCACGGCAAACCGGGCTTTAGAATATATCACTGCACTGCTGAGCGGCAATTAGGCCCTCATTTTTTTCAACTTTTACAAAACACTGAAGGCTTTTCAACAGATAAGTGCAACGCTAAACGGCGAATATATTTTTATTTCGGCACTAATACACGGCAAACAGGGCCTTAGAATATATCAGTGCACGGCAATTAGTCCCTAATTTTTTTCAACTTTTACACAACACCAAAGGTTTTTCAACAGATAAGTGCAACGCTGAACGGCGAATATATTTTTATTTCGCCACTAATACGCAGCAAACAGGGCTTTAGAATATATCTATCACTGCACTGCTGCACGGCAATTAGGCCCTAATTTTTTTCAACTTTTACACAACACCAAAGACTTTTCAACAGATAAGTGCAATGTTGTACAGCGAATATATTTTTATATCGCCACTAATACATGGCAAACAGGGCTTTAGAATATATCACTGCATGGCAATTAGGCCCTCATTTTTTTCTACTTTTACACAACACCAAAGGCTTTTCAACAGATGAGTGCAATGCTGAACGGCGAATATATTTTTATTTTGCCACTAATACACGGCAAACAGGGCTTTAGAATATATCACTGCACAGCACAACGACAAATATATTTTTTTTTCCACTAATACACAGCAAAAAGGGCTTTACAACATATAACTGCCCCGCACAATGACAAATAAGATGTACTGTAGAAATATTTCCTTGTAATAAACCCTGATAATGGCTGTATCAAACAGCACTTGCACACCAACAACAAGAATGGTTTGCTGGAATTACAGAGCTGTATATGGCAATTTGGATCCCTGGTCAGTGCACCAAGGTGTAATAGGATTGTTCCTATTACCCAGTCTGTAACCTCCCCTACTAAACCCTGTTCTACATAAATGCTGTGGAGCGATTCCTCCCTATCCTTTCCCTGCACTTGTAAATAGTTTTTTCACCACAATCAAGTCTTTCCTATCACTGTCCCTAGCACCTGCAGATGTCTCTGCCTGCACTAAGGATACTGGTAAATAGCAGAATCTAAGATGGCTGCCGCTATTTATAGGGCTGTGACATCACAGGGCTGGCTGGCTGCTGATTGGCTGCATGCATGGCATTATGGGTGATCCCGCGTTCCCAGAGTTCCGTGCTCCATGTCCTCACACGTGTATCAGCCATTTTAGGAAAAAATGAGATTCGTTACCATGAAGCGTGAGGAAATTCGGCTTCGGTGCGAATCAAATTTTTCCTGAAATTCAGATTGAATTCCATTTCGTCAGCTTCGATTCGCTCATTTCTACCTGGAACCATTACTGTAATATTGGTAAAGATATGATCATCCACAGTCTTAAATAATTTATAATTCAAATGTAATTGTTTTCCTCATAGATAATGGATATATGAATAGAAGTTAGAAAATTCTACTTGCTCTCTACCAATGTCAAAATCTAAATTAATCTGCAGTTGTATCCTTTTTATTAGTTGCCTCCTTCTTTGTGCCTTCATTTGCGCGCATAGCTGTAACAATGGCAGTTGGCAGCCGCCAGCGTGCAGCACATCCTGCTATGTACCTCAGTCGAACTGCACACAAGGCTCCTCCTCTCCACTGCAGGCTCCGGACCCGCTTTCCTGCACTGTCGCAGGCGGCGACAGCTTCAGTTGCACCTTGTAGGAGCCGCACGCGTCCTGTTTCTTTAAGGGTTTGTGCACGCCCCTGATTCCGCCTTCTCTCCAATCCCAGCCAGGCACCATCTTTATACCTTTATAAGAGTGCTTCCTCCTTACTGTGATGCCTGAGCAATATTGTAGATTTCTACAGCGAAGGTTCCAGTTCGTAGTTCCTGTGTTGTTGTCCTGCTTCCGACCTTAGCCTGTATCCTGACCTCGTCTCTACCTGATCCTCCTTTACCTCGCTGCTCTAAAGTGTATGATTCGGATTGTTGACCACGCCTCTGTCTGCTGTTCAGCTTGTTACACCCGCTGCACCTGAGCTTTTCAGCTCTGCTGTTCTAAAAGCTCCAGCTCTGCTTAATCACTAACTCAGCTCTGCTTCATCTGACTCTGCTGCTGCGCTTCTTCCATCCAGCGACAGCTCGCTCCACCTTCCTGTATCCCCAGTGCTTGAACTGGAGGGTTCTTGCCTACTTGGCCAGCTGCCACTTAACTGGGATGACTCTTGCGGTAGCGACCTGGTGTCTCCCCTGTAGCTAAGACCAGCTTCTGCATCTTGGAGTGGGATAAAGGGTGAAGACATTTAGATTCCGCTCCCAAGTTTGGCCCAAAGCCAAATCGGTAAGTGGCAAGCCCAAGCCTGTGATGCAAAATTTATACCAAGAGCTACAACACCAGAGCGAACACCAAGATGTCCTGCTGCAGTGTCTGAACACGATATCCGCCCGTCTGGACGCGCTATCTACACCTGCTCCTGCCGTACCTCAAGTCCCAGCAACTCCTGCAAATCTTGTTGCATTGCATTCACACCATGGCATAACTGCTGTCCAGTTGCCTCTGCCTCCATGCTACAGTGGCGATCTGAAAGCCTGCAGAGGGTTCCTGAATCAGTGCCTGATCCACTTTGAGCTACATGGAGACAAGTTCCAGTCTGACTGAGCGAAAGTAGCTTTCATAGTCTCTCTGCTCTCTGGAGAAGCTCTAGCCTGGGCTAATCCTATATAGGAGCGAAGCGGAACTGAGACTGCAAACCTCCAGACCTTCCTAACTGTTTTCCGTATGGTGTTTGAGGAACCAGGTCGTGCCTCGTCTGCGTCAAGGCGTAATGACAGTGGGACAATACGCAATTCAGTTCCCTACTCTGTCCGCAGAACTGTCCTGGAATGATGAAGCCCAGCAAGCCGTATTCTGGGAGGGTCTTAGTGACCGTCAGAGCCGTCTTTAATATTGATTGGACCCTGGGCAAAAATTTACTTGGGCCCCCTGGATCCCGCCTTCCCACACCTTAGCAGGCAATCACGCTCTCCATCACAACACACACACACACAAAAAATCCACACATCTGGTAGAGTACAGTGAATGACTGTAAATACTTCCAGTTCTGAAGACTCCAGCGGCTCAGGATCAGTGCTCTGGGCAGCTGGGCTCAGGCTGGAAGTGGGCACCGCTCTGCAGGAAGGAGACCGGGGTTCGGCTCACCCTAGTGTTACAGTGCACCCCAGCACCCCACAGTATGCAGTATAGCACCCTATAGTATACAGCAACCCACAGTATGCAGTATAGCACCCTATAGTATACAGCACCACACAGTATGCAGTATAGCACCCTACACTATACAGTTCCCCACAGTATATAGTAGAGCAGTATAGCAGCCGACAGTATACAGCACCCCACAGTATACAACACCTCACAGTATACAGTAGAGCAATATAGCACCTCACCATATACAGCACCCCAAACTATACACGATACAGCACCCCACACTATACAGCCCCCCACACTATACAGTACAGCAGTATAGAACTCCACAATATACAGCACCCACAGTATACAGTATACAGCCCCCCACAGTATACAGCCCCCCCACAGTATACAGTACAGCAGTATAGCACTCCACAATATACAGTATACAGCCCCCCCCACAGTATACAGCCCCCCACAGTATACAGTACAGCAGTATAGCATTCCACAATATACAGTATACAGCCCTTCACACTATACAGCCCCCCACAGTATACAGGCTCCCACAGTATACAGGCCCCCACAGTATACAGCCCCCCACACTATACAGCACTCCGCTATACAGTAGTTTACAGTATATTAGCATAACAGCCCCTGTCACCTTTTTCTGATGTAATCTTCACAAAAAAAGCTCCACAGTTAAGGCAAACTTCTGTCACAACACTCCTGGTAGGACCTTGATGACCTCATAGCCATGTGACCAATAATATTGCTAGGTTACTGGTCACATGGTGATGATGTCATCTAAGGTCCTAGAGAATCACAGCTCACAGTTCGCTGCCTGGAGTGCCGGCAGGCATGGCAGCACCCCCTGTGTAGCTGACAGCCTGACACCCGGGGCAGTGGCTAGCAGGGCTCAAGAGGCAGCTGCCTTGGGCCCCCCAGGAGCAACTGGGCCCGGGGCAGCTGCCCCTTTTGCCCCTTGGTAAAGACGGCCCTGGTGACCGTATTAAAGATGAACTTGTGGGAAGAAATCTTCCTGTCTCTCCGGACGCTTTGGTCACATTGGCCACACGTATTGACGTACGATTTTGAGAACGTTTCTCTCAAGCCGCAAGGGTGAGATGGATATCTAGACTCGCACCTGTCTTCCAGAGGACTGTTCGGACTCCTGCTGCGGTTCCGCCTGAAGAGCCTATGCAGGTGGAATGCCTGAAGATCTCTGACCAGGAGCGCCAGCGGCGACGAGCAGAAGACTTGTGCCTCTACTGTGGTGGAAAGGGTCACGTTGTTCGTACCTGTCCCCAGAAGGCGGAAAAACTTCTGCGCCTAGGCTCTATGGGAGAAGTGATCCTAGGTGAAATAGACAATTCTCCCAAACTTCTTATTCCTGTTGTCTTGTCCTCTGGGAAAACCAGTATATCTGTACCTGCCTTCCTGGATTTCGGCACAGCGGGAAATTTTGTTAATCAAGCCCTGGTGACCCAGTGCCAGTTATCCACCACTCGTCTAGCGAAGCCTCTGGTGGCAACTATTGTAAATGGACAACCCCTGCCCAGACCTATTCAGTTCATCACTGCTCCTGTTAAACTCCAAGTCGGGGTGCTACATTCTGAAGAAATATCTTTCTATGTCCTGCCGGATTCCACGGACCCAGTGCTTCTGGGATTGCCCTGGCTATAGCAGCATTCTCCCATCTTAGACTGGAGTACGGGGGATATTCTCCGCTGGGGTCCTCAGTGCCATTCTTCCTGTCTGTCGGTGGTTCGCCCAACGTCTCCTTGTCCGGTCCTTATGAAACTGTCTGGTCTGCCTCCGCAATATGTGGCATATGAGGACGTTTCCTGTAAGAAGAATGCTGAGACTTTACCACCTCATCAGTCTTATGACTGCCCGATCGATCTTCTACCTGGGACTTCTCCACCTCGCGGAAGGGTTTATCCATTATCTCTGCCCGAAACTCAGGCTATGGCCGAGTATGTTAAGGAAAACTTCCAGAGAGGATTTATCTGAAAGTCTACCTCTCCGGCGGGAGACGGTTTCTTCTTCGTGGCCAAGAAAGATGGGTCGGGGGCGTGGCCTAACCGTCATGAAGTGAAGACGTGTGGACGAGAGCTCTCCCGCAATCCTGACATATCCTGAGTCTCCCACATCCTATTTTGTGCACCAGACTGTTTCACCTGCTATCGGAGGGTCCCCTGAGGTTTCCCCCTTGCTTTGTACCGGAGATAGTGAGAGGAGCCGACACCGACTGGTGGAAGGAGGCACGTGGAGCGGCCATTATCTGGAGGCAGGAGGAGCGCACGGCCGGAGGAGTGACTGACTGTAGCAGACTACTTACCGGAGCGCTGGTGTGGTGGTGAGTCGTCTGGACAGGCGGTGAACGGCAGCAGAGGGATCCACTGGACAAAATCGCAGTGGGTAGGAGACGGAGGGCAGAGCGGCACCGGTCTGTGAATGCCGATGGCCATCTTTAGAACACAGCCACAAGGCGGCATTTGCGCCCTCCAGAAGCAGAGGGGTGATAGATAGAAGAAGAACTCACTGTCTGCTCATCTACAGGTACCCAGCCTTTACTTATTCAGTGACTCTGTGGGTAATTACAACACATTCTGCACCCAGCTCAAATCCGCTCAGCCTCCATATACCCAGCCTGCATGTGCTTAGCTACTGTGACTTTTACCTGCACTCACTCAGCAAACATTGTGCTCAGCTTTAAATATACTTAGCGACTGGGTACTCAGTCCCCTATTTGCCCAGCGACCTATGTACTCAGCCTGAATGAACTCAGCAACCGTGTGTTCAGCCTAATTATACTTAGCAACTGTATACGCAGCCTCCATACACCCAGGAATTGTGTACTCTGCCTAAATATACTTAGCAACTTTATTACTCAGCCTTCATATACCCAGCAATTGAGTGCTTAGCCGTCATATCTCTAGCAACTGTGTACCCAGCCTGAAGAGACTCTGACCATGTATTCAGCCTAAATATACTTAGCAACTGTGTACTCAACCTACATATACTTAGCAACTGTGTACTTGGACTTTATACACCCAGTAACTGTGTACTTGGCCTTTATATATCAGGCACTGGCGTACTCAGCCTAAATATACTTAGCAACTGTAGGCCCAGCCTGCAGGTACCCAGCAACTGTGCACTCGGTTTTCATAGACTCGGCCTGAATGGATTCCGTGGCCGTATACGCAGCATAAATATACTTAATAACTGTATATTCAACCCAAATCCACCCAGTCATTGTGGACCAGGCTAAATATATTAAGCAGCTGTTTACCTAACTTAAAAGGGCCCAGCTGAGCTCGTACACTCCAGCTCTGGTTTCAACATACGGGGTGTCACCCACAGCCTGGTCTGCACCTTGGCGTGGTAGTCTAAGCAGAGACTGTTCAGGGGGGGCCAAACTACTTTGCGGATATTTCGGAAGACACCCTCCAGTTCAGAAAGAGACGAACTTGGTCTTACAAGCTATTAGTCAGCCAAAATATGGGGCGGAAAAGTCATCCGGTGCCGCCTCAAACCCCGAACAAAATATTCATGGACACCACGAGTCAAACTGATGGGGAGGAGGTCGTGGGCAATGATGTGTCTGACCAGGCGCAAACTGATAAAATCATGTCGGCTATAGCGTCCTGTCAAGCTGCATTAATGGCAATTGATCATCTCCAATGCGATTGTCACCACCAGCTCTGTGGGAAGATCTGGCAGACGTTCTTCTCTACCTGTTGTATGATGTTCTTTGTTTTGGTTTCACTTTCTCATCTCCTTTCCATCTCCCAGCTGTCACCTATTTGCACTGATTGTCTCCCTTTATATCCCCTCCCATACTGCCTCACTTTGCGGTTTATACTTCTTCCGGGATTGTGTTCACTGCTGGATGCTGCTTCTCCTGATTCCTCAGATAAGTCTGTTTCCTTTATTTGTGTTTCTTGCTTGCTTGATTGTAGGTGACCCTGACACCGTCCATATTAAGTGCAGGGAGCCGGTGGTCGTATCCCCTCACTATTATAGGGTTTTTAGGTGTCACATAGCATAAGGTACGAAAGCATGCAATCGTCTACCATAAAGATCTTTGCATGGGCATAGCAGTCAGGGAGAGCTCTAGGGGTTTTATAGGGCTCACCCATATGCTCCTTAGTTTGGGATCAAGCCAGTCGGATGTTTATTTATAAGTTCCAGCTTTCTGCAACACCATCCGTGACATTATAAACCACCATAACCGTCTTAAGCATGGATCCGGTTTCAGTCTTCATTGACCGCATGCAGGGTCTTTCACTGGAGGTAGCAGATCTCCGCATAACTGTGTCTCAGTTTCAGGTGACCAGTTCTGCTTGCGTTTATGGAGTTTGTTCCGAGCCTAAGATCTCGCTTCCGGATACGTTCTCCGGGGGTAGTGAGAATTTTGTTTGCTTTAGAGAGGCTTGCAAACTTCATTTTTGCCTACTTCCCCATTCCTCTGGTGATGAGGAGCAGAGGGTGGGGATCATCATCTCGCTGCTCAGGGATAATGCTCAGTCTTGGGCCTTTTCGCTGCTGTTCGGGGCACGGCCCCTCCGATCGGTGGATGAATGTTTTGTAGCCCTGGGACAGATATATGATGACCCGGATCGTATTGCTCTGGCTGAATCTAAACTGCGTCTTTTATGCCAGGGTAAACAGTCCGCAGAGATTATTGTTCAGAATATCGGAGATGGGCAGCTGATACTGGTTGAAATGATGCCGCACTCCGAAGTCAATTTTGCCATGGTCTTTCGGAAAGATTGAAAGATGCATTTGCTTTTCATGAGAGACCAGCATCGTTAGAGTCAGCCATGTCTCTAGCTGTTCGCATTGACAGGCATCTTAGAGAAAGAGAGGAGACTACGCCTTCCTGTCATATTCAGTCCAAGGACACTGGGGCTGTCTCATTCAGTGCGCAGGGGTCTCAGTCTCTCTCAATCCCCTCTGAGGAGGAGGCCATGCAGCTGGGTTTGCTTGCCTCTGATAGTAGAGGATTAACCTCTCAGAGAAGGGGTTTGTTTCTGTTGTGGGGGTATAAATCATTTGGCTAATTTTTGCCCCTCTAGGAGATTCATGGAGTTTTCTGAGGGTAATAAAAGAAAAAGAAAAAGAAAAAACCCTCTAAAAACTTTCCATTTGCTACTATTGGCAAGGTTGATGCGGAAATTGAAGGTTTGCCATTTACTTGTAGTTCCCATTTTCTCCTACCTGCCAGGGTGGCGCTAGACAGCAAGAACATTGTTTGTGAGATTTTTGTAGATAGTGGAGCAGCTGTCAATCTCATTGATAATCAATTAGCAATAACGCATGGTTTCCAGGTATGCACTTTGGAAAAGGATATACCTGTTTTTGCTATCAATTCCGCTCCACTTTCTCAAAGATCGTTAAAGGGCATAGTTCACAATATCCGTTTGACTGTGGGTGATGCTCATGTTGAGGAGATGTCATGTTTCGTCTTAAGCGGATTACCTACTCCTCTAGTGTTGGGGCTACCCTGGCTCACTAAACATAACCCCACCATTGATTGGCAAGCAAGGCAAATAAATGGTTGGAGTGAGTTTTGCAGAGAGAATTGCCTCACGGCGTCTCTTTCAGAGGTTTATACCAAAACTGTGCCGTCTTTTCTCTCTGAATTTTCGGATTTGTTTTCAGAGAGTGGTGGCCAGGAGTTGCCCCCGCACCGGGAGTACGACTGCCCTATTAATCTCATCCCAGGCGCCAAACTGCCAAAATCACGTTTATACAATATCTCCCAACCTGAAAGAGTCGCTATGCGTACTTATATCTCTGAGAGCCTGAGAAAGGGACACATCCGACCCTCGAAGTCACCTGTTGCCGCTGTTTTTTTTTTGTTGTTAAGAATGGTTCTTTAAGACCTTGTCTGAATTTCAGGGAGCTGAACCGTATCACGGTTCGTGACCCATATCCGCTTCCTCTGATCCCGGACCTGTTTAACCAGATTGTTGGGGCTAAGGTTTTTTCTAACTTGGATTTAAGAGGGGCATACAACCTAGTCAGCGTCAGGGAAGGGGATGAATGGAAGACGGCCTTCAATACCCCTGAGGGTCATTTCGAGAATTTGGTTATGCCCTTTGGTTTGATGAATGCTCCGGCCGTCTTCCAACATTTTGTGAACAGCATTTTTCATTATTTAATGGGGAAATTTGTACTGGTGTATCTATATCGCACCCCTCTGTGTATCACACATATCGTTAGCACACCTATACTAGTGTTTAAAATTACTTTTGTGGCCCTATTAGCTAGCGTTTGGTGTCCCTAACAGCCTGTCCCTGCTCCACACAGCAACCTCTCCCTACACTGGCAAAAACACTGAAACTGGTTTATTTATAAGGTAGGGTGTATGTCCATGTGCTGAAATGTCTCAATTGGCTGTCCTGTACCACCTGATGGATGTGTCATGGGTCAAAGTTCTTCACAATGTAAAAGAATATGGCGGGCACGAATTTCTCCATGTGTTCGCATGTTCGGCGAATCGCGAACACGCAAAGTTCGCCGCGAAACAACCGCCGGGCGAACCTCAAGGCCATCTCTACTTCCTGCTATAGTCTGCTTGCAAAAAACACATCTGATGGGCGAGACGATGGTCGGGGTCTCCAAGCCGTGGATGCAATATTCCTTCCATTCAGTGTACTCATCATATGCAAGAGGGGTGAGCATATTAATACATCGGGATATAGACATAAAAATAATAAATGTAGTCATAGATAAGGAGGGCTGTTATGTTTTGCTCGACTGTATACTGGAAGGCAGAGCATGGTTAATAGCAAGTGTGTATATACCGCCACCTTTTAAAATCGACATCCTATTAAAAATACATGATATTGCACTTAATGCGGGGCATAAATCACTTTTAGTTTTTGGGGATTTCAATAATGTAATGGACACAAGATTGGATAGATGTAGAGTAGGTAAGACTCAAGTTCCCTGTATGGGCTCTAAACTAAAAAAAAAATCACAGAGGAGATGGGTTGGATTGATATTTGGAGGGTTATGTATCCAAACTTAAGAAAATATTCGTGTTTTTCAAAAACTCATAGGAGTTTATCACGAATTGATTTAGTTTTCACAAATAATAAAGGTTCACTAGATATTGAAGGGGTGAAATATGGACAACGGGGAATTTCGGATCACAACCCAATTAATATAAATATAAAAACAAAACAAAAAAAGTGGGGGATGAATATAAATATAGGATGGATAAATATGATGGATATACACAGTAAGATCTTGAAAGAAATAATAGAGTTTTTTTTATATGAATGATGGATCAGCGGCAGTGAACATGGTATGGGAGGCTGCAAAGGCTTTCATTAGAGGGATTATCATCAAATATACAGTAATATATAGAAAGGGAATAAGAGACAAAATAACCAACCTAGAAAAAGAGACAGAAAAATATGAAAAAAAAATGTGTTGAGAATCCCACAGAGCAAAACTATACGGCGTGGATAGAAAAAAACTCTAAATTAAAGCATGAATTGTTTATATGGGCAGAACATCAAAAAGAAAATAATGTAAGGGATAATTACATTCACGCACACATACCGGGGAAAAAGTTAGCAGCCCTGGTAGCGGTTCAAAAAAAACAAAACAATTATATTCATTGTCTACTCTATGTGACGAATTGGGACATAAGATCATTGAACATAGGGCCAAAAAAGAACTGCTTAAAGGACTGCATCGTTGATGAAATCCCGCGCCTGCGCCATTCACTTCTGTCTTCGGTGCAGGCGCAGTGAGTGAAGGCCGCTCTCCTGATTCTGGCTTCCTCACTGTGACGTAGTCGGCGCAGGCGCAGTGAGGAATCCGGCACCAGGAGCGCATCATTCACTCACTGCGCCTAAGACAGAAGTGAACGGCGCAGGCGCCTAGAGGCTCATTAGCATATAATAAAAGTGCTTTTTTTTACAAAAAAACGGCTGCAGGGACAAAGGTTAGAAACATACTGTTATGTAGTGCTGACATTAGCGCATCGCTATATCAGTCAGCTACATAACAGTATTTCTGGTGGTAGAAGCCCTTTAAAGAGTATTTGGCAGATATTTACAGCAGTAAGATAGACAAAAGTACGGAACAGATACAACAGTTTTTGGACAAAATTACTATCTCTAGGCTAACAATAGACCAAAGTGAGTCCCTTGAAGTTCCCTTAACCTCTTTAGAAGCGAAGGAAACACTATCCAGGATAACAAAGAACAAGGCCCCAGGAATAGATGGTATTCCGTTTGAGGTATATGCCCAATTTAAAGAAATATTAATACCAAAACTGCTTATGATGTGGGAGACCTCGAATCAGATAGGGAAACTGTCAGATAGCCTGCGAGAAGCCTTAATTGCACTCACATTAAAACCCGGGAAGGATCCAGCTCTTATGGACTCATATCAAATCAATACTGATAACAAAATACTGGCTAGGATTTTGGCAACCAGACTTAGGAGCGCGGTCTCGGATTTAGTTCATGAGGATCAAACAGGGTTTATGTCAGGGGAAACAACAACTGATAATATTATGAGATATTTTGTGAATACCCAGCTTCAACCCACAAATTGCGGAGAACGGATGATTGTAACTATAGATGCCTCAAAGGCTTTTGACACTATAGAATGGCCCTTTTTGATTGGTACGTTGAGGAAAGTGGGATTCGGTGATAACTTTGTCTCCTGGATAAAGTTATTGTATACTGAAATTTTTGCAAGGGTGATATTGAATGGTGAACATTCTGATAACATACATATTGGCAGAGGGGTTAGACAGGGATGTCCCCTTTCTCCCCTGCTGTTTGCTATAGTTATGGAGCCACTCGCTGACATGATCAGGCAAAACAAAGAAATTGTGGGGTTTAGATATGGTACTCATGAGGAACAAAATCGCCTTGTATGCAGACGATATCATGCTATTTGTGGGTTCACATGGATCACTTTCTAGGATTTTTCAAGTATTTGACCAGTTTGGTAAATATGCTGGTCTTAGAATAAACTGGTCTAAATCAGCTTGTATTCCGATTGATCCTCTGAACAACTTCAGTCCGGGTTTGCTGGAAATCAAGATTAATGAACCCGTTAAATATTTGGGCATTAAGATTACTCCAAACCCCAGGGACTACGTACAGATGAACGTAGTACCAAAAATACAGGAACTTAGGAAGAAAATAGAGGTCTGGAAAAGACTGTCTCGATGGCTGGCCGTATCTCTTTGGTGAAAATGTGTCTACTACTGCCCTTAATTACATTTTGTGGAATACACCGACGATAATTCCTAAAAGATTTTTTAAAATAATAACTAGCTTATTATCGGATTTAATATGGCGTGGGAAAAAAACTAGGATAAAGGCACAAATATTGTGCACCCATGAGAAGGAGGGTGGTCTATCAGTACCAGATTTGGAACTTTATTTTATTTCTGGTCATATAAAGAATATGATATCATGGTGTGACACGCAAAGATATAAGAATATAATAGTAAGGATTAATAAAAGACTGGAAAAATGTAACATTTTTCAAATATTGGAAGCAGGTATTTTGATGCAACAGGAATGTAATAAGATACCTCTATTTGAGTTGATGGCTAAAAATTGGAAGAAGGCAAGAGAACTGTGGTCCCAGAGTGGCCTCCATGTTGACACCATAATGTGGGGCAATTTTCATCTCACAGAATTAAAGTTTATTGAACAAAAAATTTGGCGGAAACATGGAATATATAAACTAGGCCAGTATAGAAAAAAGGAAAGTTCAGCAGCTCTCACCTGCCCCACCTTCACGTGTGAGCACGGAGAACCCATGTCAGGCCTGGGTAACGTAGTACAATGTGGTTCAAGAAATCCAGCTCCACTTCGGTAAAGGAAATAGTTTATTTTGCTTGCGGTAAAATCACATCCAGTTTACAGTTACAAAGTCGTTGTCTACGCATTTCGGGCTATTGAAGACAATTCACGCCCTTACTCATGACACAACACGACGTTAAAAAGTGGCAGTATTTATAGAGGGACTGCACCTGTTTTCACTGATCGTGGTCACATGACTGCAGACACCCTCTAATACTTGCCACGCCTAAAAACAAAGACTTCTCATGAGAAAAAAGAAAGAAAAAGAAAAATAAAGAAAAATAGAAACCACACACTAGACAATAACAAAGCCTGTACAAAAATGCATAAAACATGTAATAGCCATAGGAAACAAGAATAAAGAAGAGAGTTCTTTGAGGGAGAAAAATTAATTAAGAGATGCAACACTGACAATATAGGTTTTTTTGTTGCAAAATTAAGTCTAGACGTCTGTTCAGACCATCAGGTTGCCGCGTGTTCACAATGCGAAAATCCAAAAGGATTCTCTATTTCATAAATTTCTTTTATAATTTCCTCCCCTTTTCGGCAATATGACCCTCTCTATACCCTGTGCCACCAAATCCGATGTGTCACCGCCATGGCAGACAGCAAAATGCAGACTGACTGCAGATACGTTGCGATTGCCATGGTGGGGCACATCGGAAATGTGTTTGCGTATTCTGGTTTTGATAGCATTGGTGGTGCAACCCACATATTGCAGTTTGCATTTTCTGCATGTAATTAAGTAAACTGCAAAGGTTGTGTTACAATTAAGGTATGTTTTAGTTTGGAAAATCCTGCTATTTGAAGCTGAGACAAAAGTGTTAGAAATCGACATATGGGTGCAGCATATACATCTATGATGTCCACACCTATAACTCCCTTTGGTCGTAAGCCAGACAGGCTGCGATTTTTTCTTGTCCTGATACAGGCTCGGACTGACATAGTTTGCGATAGTAGGGGCTCTTCTGGCTGCGCATTTAACCCCATCCGCAGCTATGTCTGTCCATTCTTTATCATATGCAAGAACAGGACAGTGCTTCTTTACAATGTGACAGATTTGTGTGAACTCCGTGCTATATTGTGTAACAAACAAATTGCTTTTATTGTTGCTATTGATTTTAGAGTTTTTGTTTTTAATTTTGTTTCTGTTAACAACTATACCACGGAGTTCATTCCCCTAAGGCTACTTTCACACTTGCGTTGTTCTTTTCCGGCATAGAGTTCCGTCACAGGGGCTCTATACCGGAAAAGAACTGATCAGTTTTATCCCCATGCATTCTGAATGGAGAGTAATCCGTTCAGTTTGCATCAGGATGTCTTTAGTTCAGTCGTTTTGACTGATCAGGCAAAAGAGAAAACCGCAACATGCTACGGTTTTCTCTCCGGTGAAAAAACTGAAGACTTGCCTGAATGCCGGATCCAGCATTTTCTCCCATAGGAATGTATTAGCGCCGGATCCGGCATTCAGAATACCGGAATGCCGGATCCGTCCTTCCGGCCTGCGCATGCGCAGACCGATAAAAATGGGAAAAAAAGTACAAGACGGATCCGTCTGTCCGCATGACAAGCGGAGAGACGGATCCGTCCTTGCAATGCATTTGTGAGACGGATCCGCATCCGGATCCGTCTCACAAATGCTTTCAGTCAGCGGCAGATCGGCGGATCCGGCGGGCAGTTCCGACGACGGAACTGCCCGCCGGATCACACTGCCGCAAGTGTGAAAGTAGCCTTAGACACACTCTACCGTTCTGGATAGATCAAAGACCCTCTTTCAATCTCAAACACCTGCTGTATTACATCCTCAACCTGACTTCTGGCATAAGCTCTCTTATGCAGTCTATGGGCAATATTTTCAGCCTCAATCACAAAGCTTTTATCATCCGTGCAGTTCCTCCTTGCACGTATTCAGAGGGAATTGAAAGATGTTTTGGATTTGGGAGTTAAATCAGGGTTTTTGACTAACAGGGAATCTGAATATATATATGTTATATCCCCCGTTATCCCGGTATTTCATGCACTCCCTAAGACACATAAAAATACTTTTCCACCTCCCCTCAGGCCTATTGTAGCAGGCATTGGGTCATTTTCAGAACGAATTTCCCAGTGGGTCGACTCTATACTTCAACCCCTGATACCGCTCATACCAGGCTTCCTTAAAGACACAGCATCCGTTTTACAAATAATTGAGAACATTGATTGGTCTACGTGGATTACAGCGGACGTTGTCTCTTTATATACTAACATCCCGCACGAACTGGCTATAAAATCATTAGCCTGGTTCCTTACAACCTATGGGAATATTACGGCAGGGCTGCAGGAATATGTACTTCTGGTGGTGGACTTTCTCCTCATGCGCAATTTTTTCATGTTCAATAATAGTTTTTTTTTGCCGGTCTCGGGGGTGTCGATGGGGGCCAAGTTCTCTCCCTCTATAGCTAACATTTTCATGGCATGGTGGGAGAGGAGCTTTCTCCTCATCGACACCCATCCTTTTTGGCAATGCATTAGGTGGTATGGCCGTTACATTGATGACCTGATCCTTGTTTGGACAGGTTATGTGACGGCCATACCGGCCTTTGGTTGCTACATCAGTTCTTGTGTGGATACTATCTTCTTTAGTATCCACCATGATTTAAAGGAAATTTCCTTTTTGGATTTGCGCTTGAGGGGGGATCCTTCCACCAATAAAATTCACACGTGTACCTATAGAAAACCTTTGGCAGGGAACACGACCTTACATGCCACATCGTGTCATCCCAGACATGTCATAGCGAACATACCGAGGGGTGAGATAATACGTGCAAGGAGGAACTGCACGGATGATAAAAGCTTTGTGATTGAGGCTAAAAATATCGCCCATAGACTGCATAAGAGAGCTTATGCCAGAAGTCAGGTTGAGGATGTAATACGGCAGGTGTTTGAGATTGAAAGAGGGTCTTTGATCTATCCAGAACGGGAGAGTGTGTCTAAGGGGAATGAACTCCGTGGTATAGTTGCTAACAGAAACAAAATTAAAAACAAAAACTCTAAAATCAATAGCAACAATAAAAGCAATTTGTTTGTTACACAATATAGCACGGAGTTCACACAAATCTGTCACATTGTAAAGAAGCACTTTCCTCTTCTTGCATATGATAAAGAATGGGCAGACATAGCTGCGGATGGGGTTAAATGCGCAGCCAGAAGAGCCCCTACTATCGCAAACTATGTCAGTCCGAGCCTGTATCAGGACAAGAAAAAAATCGCAGCCTGTCTGGCTTACGACCAAAGGGAGTTATAGGTGTGGACATCATAGATGTATATGCTGCACCCAAATGTCGGTTTCTAACACTTTTGTCTGAGCTTCAAATAGCAGGATTTTCCAAATGAAAACATCTTAGTCCTTCTTACTTCTTCGTTCACAAAGAGAGCCTGAGGGCTGCAAATATCCCTTAAGTAGATATCCTGCAACCAATGGAGTTATAATAGTGTAAGTCCGTATGTGACAGTAACCTGCATTGCACTGATTATACTCACAAGATGTGTATCACACAAAGCGTAAATGTAATCCCTCCGTGGTAGGTTGCACTTGTTCTGTCGGAACAGCCACGTTTCCATACAATCTGGTTAGATCCCCACACGGGGCCCCTGACGAAGCTCTAGGAGTGAAACCCGGGTCGGGCAGAAGCAGCAGACGCTGGGAATTTTATGTGTTTTAAAAAGCTGTTTTAAGAAGTTGTCTTGTAAGTATGGACAAATAAAAGTTTTTAATAAGGAATACGGAGCTTCACTATTGCAGAAGCCATTCTTGTCCACAGAAAACCTTCAGGAATCTGAAGAAAAGAAATATAGATTGGTCTGAGGTATATACCATTTGGGTCCGTGTGGGGATCTAACCAGATTGTATGGAAACGTGGCTGTTCCGACAGAACAAGTGCAACCTACCACGGAGGGATTACATTTACGCTTTGTGTGATACACATCTTGTGAGTATAATCAGTGCAATGCAGGTTACTGTCACATACGGACTTACACTATTATAACTCCATTGGTTGCAGGATATCTACTTAAGGGATATTTGCAGCCCTCAGGCTCTCTTTGTGAACGAAGAAGTAAGAAGGACTAAGAACTTGCACACTGACCTGGACTAGAAGCGCGGTCAAAACCCCATATATTGTACCTGTTTATAACGTGATTGAACCCACATCACTTTTCGGACCTGCTGCATAGCAATTTTTGCGGACTGGTGATATATTTATTTTTTATCAAATGAAAACATACCTTAATTGTAACACAACCTTTGCAGTTTACTTAATTACATGCAGAAAATGCAAACTGCAATATGTGGGTTGCACCACCAATGCTATCAAAACCAGAATACGCAAACACATTTCCGATGTGCCCCACCATGGCAATCGCAACGTATCTGCAGTCAGTCTGCATTTTGCTGTCTGCCATGGCGGTGACACATCGGATTTGGTGGCACAGGGTATAGAGAGGGTCATATTGCCGAAAAGGGGAGGAAATTATAAAAGAAAGTTATTAAATATAGAATCCTTTTGGATTTTCGCATTGAACACGCGGCAACCTGATGGTCTGAACAGACGTCTAGACTTAATTTTGCAACAAAAAAAAAATTATTGTCAGTGTTCTTGCATCTCTTAATTAATTTTTCTCCCTCAAAGAACTCTCTTCTTTATTCTTGTTTCCTATGGTCATTACATGTTTTATGCATTTTTGTACAGGCTTTGTTATTGTCTAGTGTGTGGTTTCTCATGAGAAGTCTTTGTTCATAGGCGTGGCAAGTATTAGAGGGTGTCTGCAGTCATGTGACCACGATCAGTGAAAACAGGTGCAGTCCCTCTATAAATACTGCCACTTTTTAATGTCGTGTTGTGTCATGAGTAAGGGCGTGAATTGTCTTCAGTAGCCCGAAACGCGTAGACAACGACTTTGTAACTGTAAACTGGATGTGATTTTACCGCAAGCAAAATAAACTATTTCCTTTACCGAAGTGGAGCTGGATTTCTTGAACCACATTATAAACTAGGCCAGGTATGGCAAGAGGGGGATATAATTCCCTATGAAAAACTTAAGGATAACTGTCAATTGAAAAATATAGATCTAAGGTTTTATTACCTTCAACTAAAGCAAGCACTGAATAAGTCAATAGGAAAAGGCACACAAATAATTGCCCTACCGCAGCCTTTGGCTAATATTACGAAATTAACATCAGGGAAGAAATTGGTCTCAAGAATATATCAATGCCTGTTACACCAAAAGACTAAGAGAAGAGCAGTTGATAGTTTAATGAACAAATGGCAGAGGGACCTAAACCCTGAACGGGAAATTTTTTGGGAACTGGCCATACAGGCAAAAAATAAGGTCTCAAGGAATTTTTCACATAGGGGGCGGGGGAGGCCCCTACAGTTGAAGAATGGGAGAGCTCCACTAGAGTCTTGCTCGCTAGTGAGGAATCTCATTTGGTAGATAATAAGAAAAAATATAGATTTGCTAGGATGTGGCAGGAGTGGTTAAATAAAAATAGATAGTTCCTGGGGAGGGAAAGTGGGGATCAGGGGATGGGGGAGGGGGAGTTGGTGGGATGGGAAAATCAGAGGTGGGGAAGAGAGGATTTTCTTTTTTTTCCTTCTCTTGTAGAGAGGGAGTGCGGCACGCAAAGTTGTGGGGGGTGGGGATTTAAGTATCTAAATGTATCAATTGTATACTGAACAAAAATTGCAATGTCTGTAAAAACTGTATCAACTGTATATTGAACAAATTTTGTAATGTCTGCAAAAATTGTAATAAAGATTTATAAAAAAAAAAAGAAAAAAAAAAGTGGACCCCTGAAGCTGAGTCTGCTTTCCTGCATCTCAAAGACTGCTTTGCCGTTTCTCCTGTTCTCTGTCATCCAGATACCTCCAAACAGTTCTTCCTTGAAGTGGATGCTTCCTCTATTAGAGCAGGTGCCGTCCTGTTACAGAAGAACTCCAAAGGGAGATTTGTCTCGTGTGGTTTCTTCTCCAAGCACTTCTCTTCTGTGGAAAGAAACTATTCCATCAGCGATAGAGAGCTGCTGGCTGTCAAGATGGCCTTGGAAGAATGGAGATACCTTCTGTAGGGGGCTCTGCATCCTGTGGTGATATACACTGACCACAAGAATCTGATATATCTACAGTCTGCACAGCGTCTTAATCCGCGTCAGGCTCGATGGGCACTTTTCTTTGCCAGATTCAATTTTCTTCTGCATTTCCAACCGGCTGATGCACTTTCCCGTTCTTTCGACGCAGTGAATCAGATTGAAGAACCTCAACATATCATAGAACCGTCTTGTCTGGTTTCTGTGGCACCAGTCCGTGTGAGAGATATTCCTCCGGGGAAGATCTTTGTTCTGCAGGCCAAGAGGAGGAAAATTCTTTCTTGTGGACATTGCTCCAAGTATGCTGGTCACCCTGGGGTGCGTAAGACCAGTGGCGTAGCGTGGGTTGCCAACACCCGATGAGAGCCATGTATTGCGCCCCCCCCTCCCATCCTGTGGACACGCCCCTTTTACAGATAATGTAGCAGTCCTATATAACACCACAGATAACATGGTGGTTACTCTCTAAGTACAGATGATGTAGTAGATGGGTATAAGGCCCCAGAATTCAGAACACGCACAGTGTGACCTGAAGTCTGGGGCCAGGATGCGGCAGGGTGGGCCAAATTCTCAATCCACCCCCCAACCCTACCGTGAAACAGATATGTGTTTGGACATTACATACATCACTACAAAATATACAGGAGAATACAGCACCACATACCTCATCCATCCAGTGACATCTCCTGTGATGTAGACTTTCCTCAGCGTCTTCATTTGGAGATAAGACCGCCATGACACCTTCTTTCAGCCGCGTCTCATCTATGCAGAGTTTTATTATTATTAGTTATTATTATATATAATGGCCCCCTCTGTATAATATATAATGGCCCCTCTGTAATATTAGGATATATAATGGGCCATTATATATCCTAATAATACAGAGGGGGCCATTATATATTATAATAATACAGGGGGGTCATTATATATAGTAATTATACAAAGGGTCCATTATACACTCACCTAAAGAATTATTAGGAACACCTGTTCTATTTCTCATTAATGCAATTATCTAGTCAACCAATCACATGGCAGTTGGTTCAATGCATTTGGGGGTGTGGTCCTGGTCAAGACAATCTCCTGAACTCCAAACTGAATGTCAGAATGGGAAAGAAAGGTGATTTAAGCAATTTTGAGTGTGACATGGTTGTTGGTGCCAGACGGGCCAGTCTGAGTATTTCACAATCTGCTCTGTTACTGGGATTTTCACGCACAACCATTTCTAGGGTTTACAAAGAATGGTGTGAAAAGGGAAAAACATCCAGTATGCGGCAGTCCTGTGGGCAAAAATGCCTTGTGGATGCTAGAGGTCAGAGGAGAATGGGCCGACTGATTCAAGCTGATAGAAGAGCAACGTTGACTGAAATAGCCACTCGTTACAACCGAGGTATGCAGCAAAGCATTTGTGAAGCCACAACACGCACAACCTTGAGGCGGATGGGCTACAACAGCAGAAGACCCCACCAGGTACCACTCATCTCCACTACAAATAGGAAAAAGAGGCTACAATTTGCACGAGCCCACCAAAATTGGACTGTTGAAGACTGGAAAAATGTTGCCTGGTCTGATGAGTCTCGATTTCTGTTGAGACATTCAAAGTCCGAATTTGGCGTAAACAGAATGAGAACATGTATCCATCCTCTGATGGCTACTTCCAGCAGGATAATGCACCATGTCACAAAGCTCGAATCATTTGAAATAGGTTTCTTGAACATGACAATGAGTTCACTGTACTAAAATGGCCACCACAGTCACCAGATCTCAACCCAATAGAGCATCTTTGGGATGTGGTGGAACGGGAGCTTCGTGCCCTGGATGTGCATCCCTCAAATCTCCATCAACTGCAAGATGCTATGCTATCAATATGGGCCAATATTTCTAAAGAATGCTATCAGCACCTTGTTGAATCAATGCCACGTACAATTAAGGCAGTTCTGAAGGCAAAAGGGGGTCCAACACCGTATTAGTATGGTGTTCCTAATAATTCTTTAGGTGAGTGTATATCCTAATATTACAGAGGGGTCATTATATATAATAATTATACAGAGGGGCCATTATATATATAACAATAATACAGAGGGGGCCATTATATATCCTAATATTACAGAGGGGTCACTATATATAATATACAGGGGGGGGGGCATTATATATTCTAGTTATACAGAGGGACCATAATATATAATAATTATACAAGGGGGCCATTATACTGTATATTATACAGAGGGGCCATTATATATTATAGTTATACAGAGGGGCCATAATATATAATCATTATACAAGGGGGCCATTATATATTATACAGAGGGGCCATTATATATTATAGTTATACAGAGGGGCCATAATAAATAATAATTATACAAAGGGGCTATTATATTTTATACAGAAGGCCATTATATATTATAGTTATACAGAGGGGCCATTATATATAATAATTATACAGAGAGGCTATTAATAATGGGCCCTCTGTATAATTCTAATATATAATAGCCCCCCTGTATAATTATTATATATTATGGCCCCCCTGTATAATTATTATATATTATGCCCCCCCTGTATAATTATAGTTATACAGTGGGGCCATAATATATAATAATTATACAGGGGGGCCATTATATATAATAATTATACATTGGGCCATTATATATTAGAATTATACAGTGGGGCCATAATATATAATAATTATAGAGGGGGGCCATTATATATAATAATTATACAGGGGGCCATTATATATTAGAATTATACAGAGACAGAGGGCCCATTATTAATAGCCTCTCTGTATAATTATAATATATAATGGCCCCTATGTATAATATATGATGGTCCCCTTGTATAATTATTATATATTATGGCCCCACTGTATAACTATAATATATAATGGCCCCCTGTATAATATATCATGGCCACCCTGTATAATATAAAATGGTGCCCATTCTTTCTAAATATACTGGCCTCCTTTGTATCTCTTCTGTCCACCTCCATAGTGCCCCCAGTATGGCCCCCAGTACTTACATAAAAAAATAAAAATAATAATAATACTCACCTCTCTTCATCACTTCTTGTAGTCTTTGCTTGGGCGTCCCGGCGCAGGCGGTCAGGAACACATCACACTGCCCTCCTGCGCCGCGTCATCACGTCATCGCGTCATCTCGCGAGATCCGGCGCTGGAGGTCTTGGTGATATAATCGCGATCTCCTGGACTCCTGCGCCGCTCTGCTGCTTCTTAAAGCTTCAGGCCAGGCGGATCGGAGAGGATGGGAGCCATAGGCTTCCATCACCCTCATTTTACTGCCTTCTGCCTGGCGCCCCCTACAATTTGGCGCCCGGGGCAACGGTCCCCCTAGCCCCCCCCCCCCCGCTACGCCCCTGAGTAAGACGCTTGATTTGCTGTCCCGTCACTATTGGTGGCCGACCCTACCCAAAGATGTCCGGGAGTTTATGTCTGCCTGTACTTCCTATGCCCGCAACAAGGCTTCCCGAACCAAACCCACAGGCTTGATACTATCGTTACCCATTCATGAGGTCCCCTAGCAGCACATCGCTAAGGACTTTGTCACAGATCTCCCGTCCTCTGCTGGCTGTTCCGTAATCTGGCTAGTGGTAGACAGATTTTCCAAGATGGCACATTTTATCCCGCTTCCTGGATCGCCTTCTGCTAATCGATTGGCCTGTCTGTTTATAGAACACATCTTCCGCTTTCATGGTCTACCTCTGCACATTGTGTCTGATCGCGGGGTACAATTCACTTCCAGATTCTGGCGAGCGCTCTGTGGGCTACTTGAGGTCAAGTTGGATTTCTCTACTGGTTACCATCCTCTGTCTAATGGGCAAGTTGAACGAATTAAGAAGATCTTTGAGAACTACCTACGTCACTTTGTCTCTGCTCAGCATGATGACTGGGTTTGGCTCCTGCCTTGGGCGGAATTCTCTTACAACAGCCATTCCAGAGAATCTACGGGCTCTTCTCCCTTCTATATAATGTATGGACTTCATCCCCGTGCTCCTTTACTCCTGTCTGCATCTTCTGAGGTACCGGCTGCTAATTCTTTGTTCAGAGACTTCCTTAGCATCTGGAGACAGACTAAGGACTTTATCTCTTAGGCAGTTACCCGTATGAAGAAGAATGCAGATACCAGACGTAGACCACCTCCTCAGTTCTCTCCTGGTGACAAAGTCTGGCTTTCCTCCTAGAACATCCGCATGAAGGTACCCTGTTACAAATTTGCTCCCCGGTTTCTGGGCCCGTTTGAGATCCTAGAGTGCATCAACCCTGTTTCCTACAAACTCCAGTTGCCTCCTACCCTCCGGATTCCAACCTCCTTCCATGTATCTCTCCTGAAACCATTGGTCCTCAACTCCTTTTTCAGACCCCCCTCCACCACTACTTCCGTTCATACTGGCGAAAAATCTGAATTTGAAGTAAATAACATCCTCGATTTCAAGGTAGTTGGTGGCAAGAGGTACTTCCTTGTAGACTGGAAGAATTATGGTCCTGAGGAACGTTCCAGGGAGCCGGAGGAAAATGTACATGCTCCGAATCTTTTCAAAATATTATTTTCAGCACATCAGGACCAAGAAGAAGGTGTGTGAGAGGGGGGATACTGTAACAATGGCAGTTGGCAGCCGCCAGCGTGCAGCAATCCTGCTATGTACCTCAGTCGAACTGCACACAAGGCTCCTCCTCTCCACTGCAGGCTCCGGACCCGCTTTCCTCCACTGTCGCAGGCGGCAACAGCTACAGTTGCACCTTGTAGGAGCCGCACACCTCCTGTTTCTTTAAGGGTTCGTGCACGCCCCTGATTCCGCCTTCTCTCCAATCCCAGCCAGGCACCACCTTTATAAGGGTGCTTCCCCCTTACTGTGATGCCTGAGCAATATTGTAGTTTTCTACAGCGAAGGTTACAGTTCGTAGTTCCTGTGTTGTTATCCTGCTTCCGACCTTAGCCTGTATCCTGACCTCGTCTCTGCCTGATCCTCCTGTACCTCGCTGCTCTAAAGTATATGATTCGGATTGTCGACCATGCCTCTGTCTGCTGTTCAGCTTGTTAAACCCGCTGCGCCTGAGCTTTTCAGCTCTGCTGTTCTAACAACTCCAGCTCTGCTTAATCACTAACTCAGCCCTGCTTCATCTGACTCTGCTGCTGCGCTTCTTCCTTCCAGCGACAGCTCGCTCCACCTGCCTGTATCCCCAGTGCTTGCACTGGGGTGTTCTGGCCTGCTTGGCCAGCTGCCACTTAACCGGGACCACTCTTGCGGTAGCGACCTGGTGTCTCCCCTGCAGCTAAGACCAGCTTCCACATCTTAGAGTGGGATAAATGGTGAAGACCAGGGGAACACTTAGATTCCGCTCCCAAGTTTGGCCCAAAGCCAAATCGGTAAGTGGCACAGCGGATCCACACCAGTTGGAGCGTTACAATAGCTTAGCAAGAAAAGGGCATAACTTATTGTTAAAGGACATACACTGCCTGTCCCAAAAAAAAGTCACCACCTGGATTTAACTAAGCAAATCATTATGAGCCTCCTATTGGATAATTACTGCATGGGCGATTAGCTTTCAGCTGGCAATAAGTTATTTAACCCCAACTGGTGCAATGAGTTGCTTCTCATTTCTTAAACAACCTTGTCGAAAGACACATCTCTTGGTCATGGAAAATATGTTATTCTGTTTGAGAAGGGTAAAATCATTGGCATGCATCAAGCAGAGAAAACATCTAAGGAGATTGCAGAAACTACTAAAATTGGGTTAAGAACTGTCCAACGCATTATTAAAAACTGGAAGGATAGTGGGGACCTATCGTATTCGAGGAAGAAATGTGGCGGGAAAAAAATCCTGAATGATCGTGATCGGCGATCACTTAAACGTTTGGTGAAATCAAATCGAAGAAAAACAACAGTAGAACTCAGAGCTATGTTTAATAGTGAAATTAAGAGCATTTCCACACGCACAATGCAAAGGGAACTCAAGGGATTGGGACTGAACAGCTGTGTAGCCGTAATAAAACCACTAATCAGTCAGGCAAACCGGAAAAAAAGGCCTTCAATTCGCTAGGAAGCATAAAGATTGGACTCTGGAGCAATGGAAGAAGGTCATGTGGTCTGATGAGTCCAGATTTACCCTGTTCCAGAGTGATGGGCACATTAGGGTAAGAAGAGAAGCAGATGAAGTGATGCACCATCATGCCTAGTGCCTACTGTACAAGCCTGTGGGGCAGTGATATGATCTGGGGTTGCTGCAGTTGGTCAGGTCTAGGTTCAGTAACAGTATGTGCTCCAAGAATGAGGTCAGCTGACTACCTGAACATACTGAATGACCAGGTTATTCCATCAATGGATTTTTTCTTCCCTGATGGCACGGGCATCTTCCAAGATGACAATGCCAGGATTCATCGGGCACAAATTGTGAAACAGTGGTTCAGGGAGCATGAGACATTTTTGCACATGGATTGGCCACTAAAGAGTCCAGACCTTAACCCCATTGAGAATCTTTGGGATGACTGTACCATCATCAATTCAAGATGTTGGTGAAAAATTAATGCAGCACTGGATGGAAATAAATCTTGTGACATTGCAGAAGCTTATCGAAACAATGCCACAGCGAATGCGTGCCGTAATCAAAGCTAAAGGCGGTCCAACTTAATATTAGAGTGTGTGACCTTTTATTTTTTGGACAGGCAGTGTAGCTTATTGGTTTGCAATGCACTACTATAGTCCCAAATTAAACAACAAAATTTGCTTAAACTAAGCTAACCTGACGAAGTTACAAAATATCTATGGATTTTTTTTGCCTAAAGTCTAGTCCGGTTTAGCCTCTATTTGTTTGTACATCACCAGGCTACTGGAGTATAATTGCGACTTTTTATATTTTTTTGTATTTTTTTTAATTAAAACTGGCAAAAATGTAGCTCTGCCCCTTACGAAATGCAAGCTGCCAGGCATGGTGCAAATCACACAAAAATAGGTCAAATACATCATAAATTTGGCACAAAAACTCTGTGTAAAAGCTCCCTTTACTGAGTGAGGGCAAGGTGAATGAGGCTAGAATTTGTCATTGACACATATGTAATGCTGTGTGCATGTGTTATGTATGCTACGTTTTGAGTCTGGTGTTCATGTTATGTTGTTCTGTGTTGTGGGCTGCTGTAGTTGGCAGTGCCCTCATGCCTTACCCTTAGGATCAGGTGTCTTCAGCAGAATGTGTTCTGTCTATTATTCTAATAGAGGTTTTGGCAGTTTGTGTTGGTGTATTATGCTACAACTTTAGCCCTCAGGGAAAAAGGAAGGGGTTTTGGCACTGTGTACGGGCTGTCCTCATTGGTGGGTGAAGTAAGATGGTGACTTGGGACTAGGAGTGGTCCTCCTAATTTTTGTGTACACATAGTTATGTTCAGTGAGTGGTATTGAGAGATTTTACTTTTATGAACTGAATGAGGATCAGTGTAAAATAATCTTTGGTTTCTGTGAAGCTGACAGAACATGCGTGGAATGAACGTGTTTCGCTAGTATGAAAGGTTGTTTGTGTGTTTGGTGGGTTCCAGAACGTTCAGGTGCCCTCATCCTTCAGAGTGACCTGGAAGCAACAGTGCTACCTGGAGTGAAGTATAACCACCATGCTTATTGTGCCCTCTTGATGCTAACTATTACCACAAAACTTTTGTACCACTGTATCTGCAGTCATGTTCAGTAAAGACTAGGGATGAGCGAACCCGAACTGTATAGTTCGGGTTCGTACCGAATTTTGGGGTGTCCGTGACACGGACCCGAACCCGAACATTTTCGTAAAAGTCTGTGTTCGGGTTCGGTGTTCAGCGCTTTCTTGACGCTTTTTGAAAGGCTGCAAAGCAGCCAATCAACAAGCGTCATACTACTTGCCCCAAGAGGCCATCACAGCCTTGCCTACTATTGGCATGGCTGTGATTGGCCAGTGCAGCATGTGACCCAGCCTCTATATAAGCTTGGGTCACGTTGCGCTGCACGTCACTCTGCTGATTGAAGCATAGGGAGAGGTTTCAGCTGCGACGTTAGGGCGAGATTAGGCAGTGATTAACTCCTCCAAAAGACTTCATTCTGTGATCGATCTGCAGCTGTGGATCATTGAAGTGCTAATATAGACTTGCTCACTTTTTTGAGGCTGCCCAGAGCGTTTTTAGATCACTTTTTTTCTGGGGTGATCGGCGGCCATTTTGTGACTTGTGGTGCGCCAGCACAAGCTATCACCAAGTGTATTTAACCATCAATAGTGTGGTTATTTTGTGCAATATCCTACATCAGCTGCAGGCTGAGCCTGTGTCACCGAAGTGCATTTAACCATCAACAGTCTGGTTATTTTTTGGCCATATACTACATCAGCTGCAGGCTGAGCCTGTGTCACCGAAGTGCATTTAACCATCAACAGTCTGATTATTTTTTGGCCATATACTACATCTGGTGCAGGCTGAGCCTGTGTCACCCAAGTGCATTTAACCATCAACAGTGTGGTTATTTTTTGGCCATATACTACATCAGGGGAAAGTTGAGCCTGTCACCCAGCGCCTAAAAAATAGACCTGACATTTCTATTCAACCAAATCTGTACTGTTTTAGCTGGTCAAGTTATTTGTAGTGACCGTAAAAGCACACTTTTTTTTCTGGGTTGAAAAACTATTCCCAAATTTGCCATTCTCAAAATAACTAGTTTCTGGTATTTGAGGCCTACTTGAAATCTATCCCAAAAAGGATATCTTACATTGAAGGTACTGATAGTGTCATTCAGAAAAACCTAAGACACACGCTACCGTGCATATAGAAGTCTGATTCTGTGATTAAACCTTAACCTGTCACACAGTGCAAAAAAAAAACAGGTCTCACATTTCTATTCAAGCAAATCTGTACTGTTTTAGCTGGTCAAGTTATTTGTAGCGACCGTAAAAGCACTTTTTTTTTCTGGGTTGAAAAACTATTCCCAAATTTGCCATTCTCAAAATAACTAGTTTCTGGTATTTGAGGCCTACTTGAAATCTATCCCAAAAAGGATATCTTACATTGAAGGTACTGATAGTGTCATTCAGAAAAACCTAAGACACACGCTACCGTGCAGATAGAAGTCTGATTCTGTGATTAAACCTTAACCTGTCACACAGTGCAAAAAAAAACAGGTCTCACATTTCTATTCAAGCAAATCTGTACTGTTTTAGCTGGTCAAGTTATTTGTAGCGACCGTAAAAGCACATTTTTTTTTCTGGGTTGAAAAACTATTCCCAAATTTGCCATTCTCAAAATAACTAGTTTCTGGTATTTGAGGCCTACTTGAAATCTATTCCAAAAAGGATATCTTACATTGAAGGTACTGATAGCGTCATTCAGAAAAACCTAAGACACACGCTACCGTGCAGATAGAAGTCTGATTCTGTGATTAAACCTTAACCTGTTACACAGTGCAAAAAAAAACAGGTCTCACATTTCTATTCAACCAAATCAGTACTGTTTTAGCTGGTCAAGTTATTTGTAGTGACCGTAAAAGCACATTTTTTTTTCTGGGTTGAAAAACTATTCCCAAAATTGCCATTCTCAAAATTGTGGTGAACGGGAACAATGAGGAAAACATCTAATAAGGGACGCGGACGTGGACATGGTCGTGGTGGTGTTAGTGGACCCTCTGGTGCTGGGAGAGGACTTGGCCGTTCTGCCACAGCCACACGTCCTAGTGTACCAACTACCTCAGGTCCCAGTAGCCGCCAGAATTTACAGGGATATTTGGTGGGGCCCAATGCCGTTCTAAGGATGGTAAGGCCTGAGCAGGTACAGGCACTAGTCAATTGGGTGGCCGACAGTGCATCCAGCACGTTCACATTAGCTCCCACCCAGTCTTCTGCAGAAAGCGCACAGATGGCGCATGAAAACCAAGCCCATCAGTCTGTCACATCACCCCCATGCATATCAGGGAAACTGTCTGAGCCTCAAGTTATGCAGCAGTCTCTTATGCTGTTTGAAGACTCTGCTGCCAGGGTTTCCCAAGGGCATCCAACTAGCTCTTCACCAGGGGTGGAAGAGATAGAATGCACTAACGCACAACCACTTATGTTTCCTGATGATGAGGACATGGGAATACCACCTCAGCACATCTCTGATGATGATGAAACACAGGTGCCAACTGCTGCGTCTTTCTGCAGTGTGCAGACTGAACAGGAGGTCAGGGATCAAGACTGGGTGGAAGACGATGCAGGGGACGATGTGGTCCTAGACCCCACATGGAATGAAGGTCGTGCCACTGACTTTCACAGTTCGGAGGAAGAGGCAGTGGTGAGACCGAGCCAACAGCGTAGCAAAAGAGGGAGCAGTGGGCAAAATCAGAACACCCGCCGCCAAGAGACTCCGCCTGCTACTGACCGCCGCCATCTGGGACCGAGCACCCCAAAGGCAGCTTCAAGGAGTTCCCTGGCATGGCACTTCTTCAAACAATGTGCTGACGACAAGACCCGAGTGGTTTGCACGCTGTGCCATCAGAGCCTGAAGCGAGGCATTAACGTTCTGAACCTTAGGACAACCTGCATGACCAGGCACCTGCATGCAAAGCATGAACTGCAGTGGAGTAAACACCTTAAAAACAAGGAAGTCACTCAGGCTCCCCCTGCTGCCTCTTCTGCTGCTGCCGCCTCGGCCTCTTCTGCTGCTGCCGCCTCGGCATCTTCTGCTGCTGCCGCCGCCTCGGCCTCTTCTGCTGCTGCTGCCTCCGCCTCGGCCTCTTCCTCTGCCTCTGGAGGAACGTTGGCACCTGCCGCCCAGCAAACATGGGATGTACCACCAACACCACCACCTGCGTCACCAAGCATTCCAACCATGTCACACGGCAGCGTTCAGCTCTCCATCTCACAAACATTTGAGAGAAAGCGTAAATTCCCACCTAGCCACCCTCGATCCCTGGCCCTGAATGCCAGCATTTCTAAACTACTGGCCTATGAAATGCTGTCATTTAGGCTGGTGGACACACACAGCTTCAAACAGCTCATGTCGCTTGCTGTCCCACAGTATGTTGTTCCCAGCCGCCACTACTTCTCCAAGAGAGCCGTGCCTTCCCTGCACAAACAAGTGTCCGATAAAATCAAGTGTGCACTGCGCAACGCCATCTGTGGCAAGGTCCACCTAACCACAGATACGTGGACCAGTAAGCACGGCCAGGGACGCTATATCTCCCTAACTGCACACTGGGTAAATGTAGTGGCGGCTGGGCCCCAGGCGGAGAGCTGTTTGGCGCACGTCCTTCCGCCGCCAAGGATCGCAGGGCAACATTCTTTGCCTCCTGTCTCCTCCTCCTCCTACTCAGCTTCCTCCTCCTCTTCTTCCACCTGCTCATCCAGTCAGCCACACACCTTCACCACCAACTTCAGCTCAGCCCGGGGTAAACGTCAGCAGGCCATTCTGAAACTCATATGTTTGGGGGACAGGCCCCACACCGCACAGGAGTTGTGGCGGGGTATAGAACAACAGACCGACGAGTGGTTGCTGCTGGTGAGCCTCAAGCCCGGCCTGGTGGTGTGCGATAATGGGCGAAATCTCGTTGCAGCTCTGGGACTAGCCGGTTTGACGCACATCCCTTGCCTGGCGCATGTGCTGAATTTGGTGGTGCAGAAGTTCATTCGCAACTACCCCGACATGTCAGAGCTGCTGCATAAAGTGCTGGCCGTCTGTTCGCGCTTCCGGCGTTCACACCCTGCCGCTGCTCGCCTGTCTGCGCTACAGCGTAACTTCGGCCTTCCCGCTCACCACCTCATATGCGACATACCCACCAGGTGGAACTCCACCTTGCATATGCTGGACAGACTGTGCGAGCAGCAGCAGGCCATAGTGGAGTTTCAGCTGCAGCACGCACGGGTCAGTCGCACTGTGGATCAGACACACTTCACCACCAATGACTGGGCCTCCATGCGAGACCTGTGTGCCCTGTTGCGTTGTTTCGAGTACTCCACCAACATGGCCAGTGGCGATGACGCCGTTATCAGTGTTACAATACCACTTCTATGTCTCCTTGAGAAAACACTTAGGGCGATGATGGAAGAGGAGGTGGCCCAGGAGGAAGAGGAGGAAGAGGGGTCATTTTTAGCACTTTCAGGCCAGTCTCTTCGAAGTGATTTAGAGGGAGTTTTTTTGCAAAACCAGAGGCCAGGTACAAATGTGGCCAGACAGGGCCCACTACTGGAGGACGAGGAGGACGAGGATGAGGAGGATGAGGATGAAGCATGTTCACAGCGGGGTGGCACCCAAAGCAGCTCGGGCCCATCACTGGTGCGTGGCTGGGGGGAAACACAGGACGATGACGATACGCCTCCCACAGAGGACAGCTTGTCCTTACCTCTGGGCAGCCTGGCACACATGAGCGACTACATGCTGCAGTGCCTGCGCAACGACAGCAGAGTTGCCCACATTTTAACGTGTGCGGACTACTGGGTTGCCACCCTGCTGGATCCCCGGTACAAAGACAATGTGCCAACCTTACTTCCTACACTGGAGCGTGATAGGAAGATGCGCGAGTACAAGCGCACGTTGGTAGACGCGCTACTGAGAGCATTCCCAAATGTCACAGGGGAACCAGTGGAAGCCCAAGGCGAAGGCAGAGGAGGAGCAAGAGGTCGCCAACGCAGCTGTGTCACGGCCAGCTCCTCTGAGGGCAGGGTTAGCATGGCAGAGATGTGGAAAAGTTTTGTCACCACGCCACAGCTAACTGCACCACCACCTGATACGGAACGTGTTAGCAGGAGGCAACATTTCACTAACATGGTGGAACAGTACCTGTGCACACCCCTCCACGTACTGACTGATGGTTCGGCCCCATTCAACTTCTGGGTCTCCAAATTGTCCACGTGGCCAGAGCTAGCTTTTTATGCCTTGGAGGTGCTGGCCTGCCCGGCGGCCAGCGTTTTGTCTGAACGTGTATTCAGCACGGCAGGGGGCGTCATTACAGACAAACGCAGCCGCCTGTCTACAGCCAATGTGGACAAGCTGACGTTCATAAAAATGAACCAGGCATGGATCCCACAGGACCTGTCCATCCCTTGTGCAGATTAGATATTAACTACCTCCCCTTAACAATATATTATTCTACTCCAGGGCACTTCCTCATTCAATACTATTTTTAATTTCATTTTACCATTATATTGCGGGGCAACCCAAAGTTGAATGAACCTCTCCTCTGCCTGGGTGCCTGGGCCTAAATGTGTGACAGTGGCCTGTTCCAGTGGTGGGTGACGTGAAGCCTGATTCTCTGCTATGACATGAAGACAGATTCTGCGCTGACATAAGGCCAGATTCTCTGTTACGGGACCGCTCTCCTCTGTCTGGGTGCCGGGGCATAAATGTGTGACAGTGGCCTGTTCCAGTGGTGGGTGACGTGAAGCCTGATTCTCTGCTATGACATGAAGACAGATTCTGTGCTGACATAAGGCCAGATTCTCTGTTACGGGACCGCTCTCCTCTGTCTGGGTGCCGGGGCCTAAATGTGTGACAGTGGCCTGTTCCAGTGGTGGGTGACGTGAAGCCTGATTCTCTGCTATGACATGAAGACAGATTCTGTGCTGACATAAGGCCAGATTCTCTGTTACGCGACCTCTCTCCTCTGCCTGGGTGCCTGGGCCTAAATGTGTGACAGTGGCCTGTTCCAGTGGTGGGTGACGTGAAGCCTGATTCTCTGCTATGACATGAAGACAGATTCTGTGCTGACATAAGGCCAGATTTTCTGTTACGGGACCGCTCTCCTCTGTCTGGGTGCCGGGGCCTAAATGTGTGACAGTGGCCTGTTCCAGTGGTGGGTGACGTGAAGCCTGATTCTCTGCTATGACATGAAGACAGATTCTGTGCTGACATAAGGCCAGATTCTCTGTTACGGGACCGCTCTCCTCTGTCTGGGTGCCGGGGCCTAAATGTGTGACAGTGGCCTGTTCCAGTGGTGGGTGACGTGAAGCCTAATTCTCTGCTATGACATGAAGACAGATTCTGTGCTGACATAAGGCCAGATTCTCTGTTACGGGACCGCTCTCCTCTGTCTGGGTGCCGGGGCCTAAATGTGTGACAGTGGCCTGTTCCAGTGGTGGGTGACGTGAAGCCTGATTCTCTGCTATGACATGAAGACAGATTCTGTGCTGACATAAGGCCAGATTCTCTGTTACGGGACCGCTCTCCTCTGTCTGGGTGCCGGGGCCTAAATGTGTGACAGTGGCCTGTTCCAGTGGTGGGTGACGTGAAGCCTGATTCTCTGCTATGACATGAAGACAGATTCTGTGCTGACATAAGGCCAGATTCTCTGTTACGCGACCTCTCTCCTCTGCCTGGGTGCCTGGGCCTAAATATGTGACAGTGGCCTGTTCCAGTGGTGGGTGACGTGAAGCCTGATTCTCTGCTATGACATGAAGACAGATTCTGCGCTGACATAAGGCCAGATTCTCTGTTACGGGACTGCTCTCCTCTGTCTGGGTGCCGGGGCCTAAATGTGTGACAGTGGCCTGTTCCAGTGGTGGGTGACGTGAAGCCTGATTCTCTGCTATGACATGAAGACAGATTCTGTGCTGACATAAGGCCAGATTTTCTGTTACGCGACCTCTCTCCTCTGCCTGGGTGCCTGGGCCTAAATGTGTGACAGTGGCCTGTTCCAGTGGTGGGTGACGTGAAGCCTGATTCTCTGCTATGACATGAAGACAGATTCTGCGCTGACATAAGGCCAGATTCTCTGTTACGGGACCGCTCTCCTCTGTCTGGGTGCCGGGGCCTAAATGTGTGACAGTGGCCTGTTCCAGTGGTGGGTGACGTGAAGCCTGATTCTCTGCTATGACATGAAGACAGATTCTGTGCTGACATAAGGCCAGATTCTCTGTTACGGGACCGCTCTCCTCTGTCTGGGTGCCGCGGCCTAAATGTGTGACAGTGGCCTGTTCCAGTGGTGGGTGACGTGAAGCCTGATTCTCTGCTATGACATGAAGACAGATTCTGTGCTGACATAAGGCCAGATTCTCTGTTACGCGACCTCTCTCCTCTGCCTGGGTGCCTGGGCCTAAATGTGTGACAGTGGCCTGTTCCAGTGGTGGGTGACGTGAAGCCTGATTCTCTGCTATGACATGAAGACAGATTCTGCGCTGACATAAGGCCAGATTCTCTGTTACGGGACCGCTCTCCTCTGTCTGGGTGCCGCGGCCTAAATGTGTGACAGTGGCCTGTTCCAGTGGTGGGTGACGTGAAGCCTGATTCTCTGCTATGACATGAAGACAGATTCTGTGATGACATAAGGCCAGATTCTCTGTTACGCGACCTCTCTCCTCTGCCTGGGTGCCTGGGCCTAAATGTGTGACAGTGGCCTGTTCCAGTGGTGGGTGACGTGAAGCCTGATTCTCTGCTATGACATGAAGACAGATTCTGCGCTGACATAAGGCCAGATTCTCTGTTACGGGACCGCTCTCCTCTGTCTGGGTGCCGGGGCCTAAATGTGTGACAGTGGCCTGTTCCAGTGGTGGGTGTCGTGAAGCCTGATTCTCTGCTATGACATGAAGACTGATTCTGTGCTGACATGAAGCCAGATTCTCTGCTATGGCATGAAGAGACTGATTCTGTGCTGACATGAAGCCAGATTCTTTGCTATGGCATGAAGAGACTGATTCTCTGCTGACGTGAAGCCAGATTCTCTGCTATGGGACCTCTGTCCAATTGATATTGGTTAATTTTTATTTTTTTTTTTTTATTCATTTCCCTATCCACATTTGTTTGCAGGGGATTTACCTACATGTTGCTGCCTTTTGCAGCCCTCTAGCTCTTTCCTGGGCTGTTTTACAGCCTTTTTAGTGCCCAAAAATTCGGGTCCCCATTGACTTCAATGGGGTTCGGGTTCGGGACGAAGTTCGGTTCGGGTTCGGATCCCGAACCCGAACATTTCCGGGAAGTTCGGCCGAACTTCTCGAACCCGAACATCCAGGTGTTCGCTCAACTCTAGTAAAGACACCTGTTTATCAGTTGGAAAGCCATTCGAGAACTACATTACATTCCACCATATATGTGAGATGTCATGTACAAAGGTTTGTGTACCTCAAGCTTGCATGGCAATTCATGAATCTGTCTGCTCACCTCTACAGGTTTCATTAGGTGTCATGTGTATCATATTTATACAGATACTGTATTGTGCGCTACAAAAATGGATCTAGGGAGTACACTTCCATAAATTCTGAGTTTGATGGAGCATGGCAATTTTTTGGGATTGGATTCGTATGGTAATTGGTGGAATACAAAGATACAGTAGAGGGCTTATACACATCTACGGAAGACCAATTGCGCCTCTGTGCAAAATAAAGTCAAAGTCTGGTTGTGTACATGAGCTCTAACTCAGAGACATCTGCTCATTTACAAGCCAGGATATAACAGAAAGAGATTTCTAATGTCTATACAAATTATTTGAAAGCCATAGTAATGAAAATTAAATACAAATACCAGCATAATAGCCACCAGTAATTAGGGCATAAATCCAGACATCCCAATTTGCTTTGTTTTTCTGGAACATCACTATACAGGGCCCCTGAATTAGCTTGCATAAAATCATGTAAAGCACTGCTGACAGCCTAGTTGTAGGGATAATATAATAAGAATACCACTTCATGACAGTTAAATATGACAGTTACAAGGCTTAGTATTACAAAGTGTTCAGCATAAGACAAAAATTTATTGACTATCACAGCCATGCTATTTTTCTCATGACATGAATCATAATCTAGCTGTCTCCGTCTGACAAGGTCAAAATTTACCACATTGTACACAAGAAAACATTAAGCTGGAGAGGTTTGATCACATCCTAAATCAGGAGCTGCATAATTTTAGACATGAAATCTAATTCTGTCACAACTGGAGTGCTTCTCTCTGCGATATAACAAATAAAACTTGGTAAAACTTTGAATCAAAGTGCACAGAAAAGAACAAAACCATAAATACTTCACAAGGGTGACAGATAATTAATATGAATTATCTGTGATTGAGTTCCTACTCAGAAGCCATCAAACTATGAAATGTGATGCATCAGAAAAATGCTCTTCTCTAAATATAGTACAAAGCATCAGATCTCAAAATCTCAAGGTCTTATTTAGGAAATTTGCGATAATATTTTCTTGAATACAAATGTGCACTTTTATAATCTGCCTCTCAAATCTGTCTATTATCTATCTATCTATCTATCTATCTATCTATCTATCTATTATCTATCTATCTATCTATCTATCTATCTATCTATCTCATATCTATCTAACTATCTATCTATCATCTATCTGTGATAGCAGCAGTCACTTCAAGATATGGGTGCAGTCCCTCTGGGACCTTAAGCTGGAGGTCCACTAGGTATCCAGTATACTGTATCTATGTATCTACCTACCTCCATGTCTATCTATCTATCTATCTATCTATCTATCTATCTATCTATCTATCTATCTATCGTCTGCAACATGTTCTTAAATTATATCCCAGTACTTTGATGATACACTGTGCTGCATATAGCTGTGGACACTCTTCAACATTTTGTAGCCCTACTTTCTAAGCCAAAGTTGCAATCCAGAGGACTAAAGTATGCTGTATGTAGTTTTGCTAACTGCAGCTGTCCCACAATAGCTCAAATCAATCAATAGAGCTACGAAAGTTGGCATGTAGCCCAAACTTTATAAATGAGCACGCTGCACAATGTGAGTATAAACATGGCATGTAACTGTAGAGTGGCTAAAAAAAGGTGGTTCCCCTTTAAAGAAGACAAACCAGATTAGGTTTGAATAGTTACCTTTACTAACACTTAATCATTCTGTCACTTTACATCAGAATAACTCCCTGGATCAATGACCCTTCTCCAGAAATCTAGTAACTATACCCTGTAATATTATTACACTCCAGAAATACATCCAGGTCCCTCTTGAACTCTTTTAGTGAACTCACCATCACCACCTCCTCAGGCAGAGAGTTCCATAGTCACTGCTCTTACCGTAAAGAATCCTCTTCTATGTTTGTGTATAAACCTTCTTTTCTCCAAACGCAGAGGATGTCCCCTAGTCACAGACACAGTCCTGGGGATAAATAGATGATGGCAGAGATCTCTGTACTGACCCCTGATATATTTATACATAGTTATTAGTTCTCCCCTTAGTTGTCTTTTTTCTACACTAAGTAATCCTAATTTTGATAATCTTTCAGGGTACTGTAGTTGCCCCATTCCAGTTATTACTTTAGTTGCCCTCCTCTGGACTTTCTCCAGCTCTGCTATGTCTGCCTTGTTCACAGGAGCCTAGAACTGTACACAGTACTCCATGTGTGGCCTAACTAGTGATTTGTAAAGTGGCAGGCCTATGTTCTTATCACGGGCATCTATGCCCCTTTTGATGCAGCCCATTATCTTATTGGCCTTGGCAGCAGCTGCCTGACACTGGTTTCTACAGTTTAGTTTGCTGTCCACTAAAATTCCTAGATCCTTTTCCATGTCAGTGTTACCCAGTGTTTTACCATTTAGTATGTACTGGTGACTTGCATTATTCCCTACCATGTGCATAACTTTACATTTGTCAGTGTTAAACATCATCTGCCACTTATCTGCCCAAGCCTCCAATCTATCCAGATCCCTTTGTAGTAGTATACTGTCCACTTCTATGTTAATTACTTTAAACAGTTTAGTGTCATCTGCAAAAATTGATATTTTACTGTGTAAGCCTTCTACAAGATCATTAATAAATATATTGAAGAGAATAGGGCCCAATACTGACCCCTGTGGTACCCCACTAGTGACAGTGACCCAATCTGAGTGTGTACCGTTAATAACCACCCTCTGTTATCTATCACTGAGCCAGTTACTTACCCACATACAGACATTTTCCCCCAGTCCAAGCATCCTCATTTTATATACTAACCTTTTAAGTGGTACAGTGTCAAATGCTTTGGATAAGTCCAGATATACGACATCCATTGACTTGCTGCGGTCAAGTTTAGAACTTACCTCCTCATAGAAACTGACTAAATTAGTTTGACATGACCGATCCCTCATGAAGCCATGCTGATACATCGTTGTTTGCTTATTTTCATTGAGATATTCCAGAATAGCATGTCTTAGAAAACCCTCGAGCAGTTGTTAAAACCCATACAACAGATGTTAAACTTACAGTTTTATAGTTTCCGGGCTCTGTTTTTGACCCCTTTTTGAATATAGGCACCACATTTGCTCAGCATCAATCCTGTGGATTGCTCCCTGTCAATATCCCTTAAATATCAGAAATAAATGTCTGTTTATTACATTACTTAATTCTCTTAGGATACAGGGGTGTATGCCACCTGGATCCGGTGATTTGTCTATTTTAATCTTTTTAAGATGCTGCTGCACTTCTTCCTGGGTCAGACAGGGCACTTTTAATGGGGAGTATTTCACTGTATTTCATCTGACAGTTCATCTGAATACAGTGGAAAAAATATAAAGATTAGGGATGAGCGAACCCGAACTGTATAGTTGGGGTTCGTACCGAATTTTGGGGTGTCCGTGACACGGACCCGAACCCAAACTTTTTCGTAAAAGTCCGGGTTCGGGTTCGGTGTTCAGCGCTTTCTTGGCGATTCAATCAACAAGCGTCATAATACTTGCCCCAAGAGGCCATCACAGCCATGCCTACTATTGGCATGGCTGTGATTGGCCAGTGCAGCATGTGACCCAGTCTCTATTTAAGCTGGAGTCACGTAGCGCCACACGTCACTCTGCTCTGATCAGTGTAGGGAGAGGATGCAGCTGCTGCTGTTAGGGCGAGATTAGGCAGGGATTTATTTACTGAAGTGATCGATATACAGCTGTGTATCATACAACCTCTGCTATTCAATTGCTCACTGTTTTAAGGCTGCCCAGAGCGTTTTTCAGTCACTTTTTTCTGGGGTGATCAGCGGGCATTTTGTGTCTTGTGGTGCGCCAGCACAAGCTGCCACCAATTCCATTTTTAACCATCAATAGTGTTTTTTTTTTTTTTTTTTGCTATATCCTACATCAGGGGCTTGGCTGTGCTTGCTATTTTATTGAGGGGTAAAATACAATTGCCAAAATAGCAGTACCCTAAATCTGGTGTTTCAGCTGTGGCTAGCCAATTGTAATACTGTCTGCTGTCTGCCGAAGCACAGTTTTTGTTCTGGGTTGAATACAATTCCCAGTTTAGCAATTACCTAAATTAGTGGTTTCTGCTCTATCAGGCCAAGGTTAAATCTATCCATAAAAGGGTATATTAGATTGAAGGTGCGGATAGGGTCATCCTCAATAACTTCACACGCTACCGTGCATTTCCAAGTCTAATTCTGTCCGTAAAAGGGATACCTGTCATCCAGCGCCTAAATACTAGGCCTACAATTTATATTCAGCTAAATCTGTCGTTACTGCTGTGCCTGTATTAGTGTAATACGGTACCTAAATAGATAGCCAGATAGTGTTAGGTGCCTGTAAAAAAAAGCCTGAATTTGAATTCAATACATTGGTCCAAATAATTTTTTTCTTATTGTGGGGAACGGTAACAATGAGGAAAACATCTAGTAAGGGACGCGGACGCGGACATGGTCGTGGTGGTGTTAGTGGACCCTCTGGTGCTGGGAGAGGACGTGGCCGTTCTGCCACAGCCACACGTCCTAGTGAACCAACTACCTCAGGTCCCAGTAGCAGCCAGAATTTACAGCTATATTTGGTGGGGCCCAATGCCATTCTAAGGATGGTAAGGCCTGAGCAGGTACAGGCATTAGTCAATTGGGTGGCCGACAGTGCATCCAGCACGTTCACATTATCTCCCACCCAGTCTTCTGCAGAAAGCGCACAGATGGAGCATGAAAACCAAGCCCTTCAGTCTGTCACATCACCCCCATGCATACCAGGGAAACTGTCTGAGCCTCAAGTTATGCAGCAGTCTCTTATGCTGTTTGAAGACTCTGCTGGCAGGGTTTCCCAAGGGCATCCACCTAGCCCTTCCCCAGGGGTGGAAGAGATAGAATGCACTAACACACAACCACTTATGTTTCCTGATGAGGACATGGGAATACCACCTCAGCACGTCTCTGATGATGACGAAACACAGGTGCCAACTGCTGCATCTTTCCGCAGTGTGCAGACTGAACAGGAGGTCAGGGAGGAAGACTGGGTGGAAGACGATGCAGGGGACGATGAGGTCCTAGACCCCACATGGAATGAAGGTCGTGCCACTGACTTTCAGAATTCGGAGGAAGAGGCAGTGGTGAGACCGAGCCAACAGCGTAGCAAAAGAGGGAGCAGTGGGTAAAAGCAGAACACCCGCCGCCAAGAGAGTCCGTCTGCTACTGGCCACCGCCATCTGGGACCGAGCACCCCAAAGGCAGCTTCAAGGAGTTCCCTGGCGTGGCAGTTCTTCAAACAATGTGCTGACGACAAGACCCGAGTGGTTTGCACGCTGTGCCATCAGAGCCTGAAGCGAGGCATTAGCGTTCTGAAACTTAGCACAACCTGCATGACCAGGCACCTGCATGCAAAGCATGAACTGCAGTGGAGTAAACACCTTAAAAACAAGGAACTCACTCAGGCTCCCCCTGCTACCTCTTCTGCTGCTGCCGCCGCCTCGGCCTCTTCCTCCGCCTCTGGAGGAACGTTGGCACCTGCCGCCCAGCAAACAGAGGATGTACCACCAACACCACCACCCCCGTCACCAAGCATCTCAACCATGTCACACGGCAGCGTTCAGCTCTCCATCTCACAAACATTTGAGAGAAAGCGTAAATTCCCACCTAGCCACCCTCGATTCCTGGCCCTGAATGCCAGCATTTCTAAACTACTGGCCTATGAAATGCTGTCATTCAGGCTGGTGGACACAGACAGCTTCAAACAGCTCATATCGCTTGCTGTCCCACAGTATGTTGTTCCCAGCCGCCACTACTTCTCCAAGAGAGCCGTGCCTTCCCTGCACAAACAAGTGTCCGATAAAATCAAGTGTGCACTGCGCAACGCCATCTGTGGCAAGGTCTACCTAACCACAGATACGTGGACCAGTAAGCACGGCCAGGGACGCTATATCTCCCTAACTGCACACTGGGTAAATGTAGTGGCGGCTGGGCCCCAGACGAAGAGCTGTTTGGCGCACGTCCTTCCGCCGCCAAGGATGACAGGGCAACATTCTTTGCCTCCTGTTGCCTCCTCCTACTACTCGGCTTCCTCCTCCTCTTCTTCCACCTGCTCATCCAGTCAGCCACACACCTTCACCACCAACTTCAGCACATCCCGGGGTAAACATCAGCAGGCCATTCTAAAACTCATATGTTTGGGGGACAGGCCCCACACCGCACAGGAGTTGTGGCGGGGTATAGAACAACAGACCGACGAGTGGTTGCTGCCGGTGAGCCTCAAGCCCGGCCTGGTGGTGTGCGATAATGGGTGAAATCTCGTTGCAGCTCTGGGACTAGCCGGTTTGACGCACATCCCTTGCCTGGCGCATGTGCTGAATTTGGTGGTGCAGAAGTTCATTCACAACTACCCCGACATGTCAGAGCTGCTGCATAAAGTGCGGGCCGTCTATGCGCACTTCCGACGTTCACATCCTGCCGCTGCTCGTCTGTCTGCACTACAGCGTAACTTCGGCCTTCCCGCTCACCGCCTCATATGCGACGTGCCCACCAGGTGGAACTCCACCTTGCACATGCTGGACAGACTGTGCGAGCAGCAGCAGGCCATAGTGGAGTTTCAGCTGCAGCATGCACGGGTCAGTCGCACTGCGGAACAGCACCACTTCACCACCAATGACTGGGCCTCCATGCGAGACCTGTGTGCCCTGTTGCGCTGTTTCGAGTACTCCACCAACATGCCCAGTGGCGATGACGCCGTTATCAGCATTACAATACCACTTCTATGTCTCCTTGAGAAAACACTTAGGGCGATGATGGAAGAGGAGGTGGCCCAGGAGGAGGAGGAGGAGGAGGAAGAGGGGTCATTTTTAGCACTTTCAGGCCAGTCTCTTAGAAGTGACTCAGAGGGAGTTTTCTTGCAACAGCAGAGGCCAGCTACAAATGTGGCCAGACAGGGCCCACTACTGGAGGACGAGGAGGACGAGGATGAGGAGGAGGTGGAGGAGGAAGAGGATGAAGCATGTTCACAGCGGGGTGGCACCCAACGCAGCTCGGGCCCATCACTGGTGCGTGGCTGGGGGGAAACGCAGGACGATGACGATACGCCTCCCACAGAGGACAGCTTGTCCTTACCTCTGGGCAACCTGGCACACATGAGCGACTACATGCTGCAGTGCCTGCGCAACGACAGCAGAGTTGAGCACATTTTAACGTGTGCGGACTACTGGGTTGCCACCCTGCTGGATCCCCGGTACAAAGACAATGTGCCCACCTTACTTCCTGCACTGGAGCGTGATAGGAAGATGCGCGAGTACAAGTGCACGTTGGTAGACGCGCTACTGAGAGCATTCCCAAATGTCACAGGGGAACAAGTGGAAGCCCAAGGCGAAGGCAGAGGAGGAGCAAGAGGTCGCCAACGCAGCTGTGTCACGGCCATCTCCTCTGAGGGCAGGGTTAGCATGGCAGAGATGTGGAAAAGTTTTGTCACCATGCCACAGCTAACTGCACCACCACCTGATACGGAACGTGTTAGCAGGAGGCAACATTTCACTAACATGGTGGAACAGTACGTGTGCACACCCCTCCATGTACTGACTGATGGTTCGGCCCCATTCAACTTCTGGGTCTCCAAATTGTCCACGTGGCCAGAGCTAGCCTTTTATGCCTTGGAGGTATTGGCCTGCCCGGCAGCCAGCGTTTTGTCTGAACGTGTATTCAGCACGGCAGGGGGCGTCATTACAGACAAACGCAGCCGCCTGTCTACAGCCAATGTGGACAAGCTGACGTTCATAAAAATGAACCAAGCATGGATCCCACAAGACCTGTCCATCCCTTGTGCAGATTAGACATTTATAACTACCTCCCCTTAACCATATATTATTGTACTCCAGGGCACTTCCTCATTCAATCCTTTTTTTATTTTCATTTTACCATTATATTGCGGGGCAACCCAAAGTTGAATGAACCTCTCCTCTGTCTGGGTGCCGGGGCCTAAAAATATCTGACAGTGGCCTGTTTCAGTGGTGGGTGACATGAAGCCTGATTCTCTGCTATGACATGAATCCTGAATCTCTGCTATGAGACCTCTCTCCTCTGTCTGAGTGCCGGGGCCTAAAAATATCTGACAGTGGCCTGTTCCAGTGTTGGGTGACATGAAGCATGATTCTCTGCTATGACATGAAGCCTGATTCTCTGCTATGGGACCTCTCTCCTCTGTCTGGGTGCCGGGGCCTAAAAATATCTGACAATGGCCTGTTCCAGTGTTGGGTGACCTGAAGCCTGATTCTCTGCTATGACATGAAGCCTGATTCTCTGCTATGGGACCTCTCTCCTCTGTCTGGGTGCCGGGGCCTAAAAATATCTGACAATGGCCTGTTCCAGTGGTGGGTGACATGAAGCCTGATTCTCTGCTATGACATGAAGCCTGATTCTCTGCTATGGGACCTCTCTCCTCTGTCTGGGTGCCGGGGCCTAAATATCTGACAATGGCCTGTTCCAGTGTTGGGTGACGTGAAGCCTGATTCTCTGCTATGACATGAAGCCTGATTCTCTGCTATGACTTGAAGCCTGATTCTCTGCTATGACATGAAGCCTGATTCTCTGCTATGGGACCTCTCTCCTCTGTCTGGGTGCCGGGGCCTAAATATCTGACAATGGCCTGTTCCAGTGTTGGGTGACGTGAAGCCTGATTCTCTGCTATGACATGAAGACTGATTCTCTGCTATGACTTGAAGCCTGATTCTCTGCTATGACATGAAGCCTGATTCTCTGCTATGGGACCTCTCTCCTCTGTCTGGGTGTCGGGGTCGAAATATCTAACAATGGCCTGTTCCAGTTGTGGGTGATGTGAAGCCTGATTCTCTGCTATGCCATGAAGCCTGATTCTCTGCTATGGGACCTCTCTCCTCTGTCTGGGTGCGGGGCCTAAATATCTGACAATGGCCTGTTCCAGTGTTGGGTGACGTGAAGCCTGATTCTCTGCTATGACATGAAGCCTGATTCTCTGCTATGACTTGAAGCCTGATTCTCTGCTATGACATGAAGCCTGATTCTCTGCTATGGGACCTCTCTCCTCTGTCTGGGTGCCGGGGCCTAAAAATATCTGACAATGGCCTGTTCCAGTGGTGGGTGACATGAAGCCTGATTCTCTGCTATGGGACCTCTCTCCTCTGTCTGGGTGCCGGGGCCTAAATATCTGACAATGGCCTGTTCCAGTGGTGGGTGACGTGAAGCCTGATTCTTTGCTATGACATGAAGCCTGATTCTCTGCTATGACTTGAAGCCTGATTCTCTGCTATGACATGAAGCCTGATTCTCTGCTATGGGACCTCTCTCCTCTGTCTGGGTGCCGGGGCCTAAAAATATCTGACAGTGGCCTGTTCCAGTGGTGGGTGATGGTAAGCCTGATTCTCTGCTATGCCATGAAGCCTGATTCTCTGCTATGACATGAAGCCTGATTCTCTGCTATGGGACCTCTCTCCTCTGTCTGGGTGCCGGGGCCTAAATATCTGACAATGGCCTGTTCCAGTGGTGGGCGACATGAAGCCTGATTCTCTGCTATGGGACCTCTCTCCTCTGTCTGGGTGCCGGGGCCTAAATATCTGACAATAGCCTGTTCCAGTGGTGGGTGACGTGAAGCCTGATTCTCTGCTATGACATGAAGCCTGATTCTCTGCTATGACTTGAAGCCTGATTCTCTGCTATGATATGAAGCCTGATTCTCTGTTATGGGACCTCTCTCCTCTGTCTGGGTGCCGGGGCCTAAATATCTGACAATGGCCTGTTCCAGTGGTGGGTGACGTGAAGCCTGATTCTCTGCTATGACATGAAGCCTGATTCTCTGCCATGAGACCTCTCTCCATTTGATATTGGTTAATTTTAATTTATTTTATTTTTATTTTAATTCATTTCCCTATCCACATTTGTTTGCAGGGGATTTACCTACATTTTGCTGCCTTTTGCAGCCCTCTAGCCCTTTCCTGGGCTATTTTACAGCCTTTTTAGTGCCGAATAGTTCGGGTCCCCATTGACTTCAATGGAGTTCGGGTTCGGGGCGAAGTTCGGGTCGAGTTCGGATCCCGAACCCGAACATTTCCAGGAAGTTCGGCCGAACTTCTCGAACCCGAACATCCAGGTGTTCGCTCAACCCTAATAAAAATTGCCTTTCAGCATTAAGACTAGGTGTAACTACCATAGCGCCAGACCATGCAGCTGCTATGGGGCCCAGGGCAAAAGGGTGCCCAGTTGGGATCATCCCCTCTTCTACCCTCTCTAAAGGAGCAACTTTTAGCAAATGAGACAGTGAAAAGGGTCATTGAAAGGGGTTTAGGCAGAAACTCTTCTGTCCTGTGTGGGGGGCCTGGTTTCATCCTTGCCATGGGGCCATTACTTCTCTATGTAGGCCACTGATTTAGACATTTAAGTCCATGATTCTGTGGTGAAGTGTTTCCCCACAGATATATCCAATTTTTCTTTTATTGCGTGATTTGTAGATTCATCCTCAAACTGAGAGTGTGCATGGTTTCTCCAATATAGATGCTGTCACTGGGGCACTATGTGCATTGTATCATGTATACCGCTTTGAAAGATGCACATGAAAAAGTGCCAGTGATTTTGTAGTCCCATTGTGTGAATAGTGTCTGTTGATAAGAAGTGGCTACAGATGCGGAAGAAATCTCAGTGTGGAAGAAAGGAAAGCCATATAATTACTGGAGACTAACAGCGATAATATATGGAGGCACTAATACATATCATAAATGGGTTTAGCTCTGCATCATCCACTTTACTAGACAATCTTAAAATAGGTACCTTCTACATGTTACTTAAAATACATAAAGAAGGCAACCCAGGGAGATTAATTATTTCTGGTACTGGAACAGTAACTGAAAATATTTCTGGATGGGTAGAAGACATTCTAAAACTCTTTGGTTAAACACTTACTCAATTATGTCCAAGACAGCATGAGCATTCTCGACAGTCTTCTGAGATACATTTTCTCTGTCCTAGGTCTACTACCAGAGGGTGCAATATTGTCAATCATGAATGTAGAGCCACTATACTTGAACATCCCCCACAAGGATGGCATAGCCACATGCCAACATTATCTTCAATATAACAACATATCCACAAAGCCAATCTTATAACTAATCAGATATGTGCTCCACCATAACAAATTTTCATTTGGGATGACATATACCATCAATGTAGGGGGAGCACCATGGGTAGTAAAATGTCACCACAGTATGCCAACCTGTTCATGGCTAAACTAGAGGAGACATTTTTATCAAGAAGCAGGACTAAACCTCTAGCTTCCAGCAAATTGATAACCTGCTACTAGTCTTGACAAGCTTTGAAGATGAGCTGCTGGCCTTCCACAAAAACTTCAAGAATTTTCATCCAACCATCAAACTCACTCTCAGCTACTCAAAATCTCAGATACAATTCCTGATGTGGGGTTTCGCTCTGGTAGATAGGGTAAGCGGACGCAGTACAGAGGCAAAAGACAAGTTCTTAACGCAAAATTTCTGTGTTTTTTCACACTTGAGGCAAATGCACAAAACAATGCGTTACATCTCCATTAACTCTTTGGCTATAAGTTTGGCCGATGTATGTCGCAGTGGCACCGCCTCCGGATACCGAGTGGCGTAATCTAGGACGACCAAGATGTGTTGGTGTCCTCTAGCGGTCTCCAGTACTGGGCCTGTGAGGTCCATAGCGATTCGCTCAAACGGTACCTGGATGATCAGGAGAGGTACTAAGGGACTGCGGAAAAGGTGCTGGGGGCTAGTTGTTTGGCAGGTTGGGCAAAAATTCGTCCACCTCTCTAAACGCACTGGGCCAGTAAAACTGTTGTAATATCCGGTCCTGTTTTTTCTGCATTCCCAGATGACCCCCGAGAACATGTTGATGGGCTAAATCTAACATGAGTTTGCCATAAGCCTGGGGCACACCAACTGTTCATCAATATGTTCACCCCGCAGCTGGTTTACCCGATACAGCATATTCTGATGAACCACAAAACGGGGAAACATCGACTCAGCCCCAGCTTCACCATCAATTATTACCACATTCTCCCAGGCACGGGATAGGGTTGGGTCCCGGAGTTGTGCTGTACAGAAATTTTCCCCGGAGAAGTTGAGGTCTGCCAACTCAGGACCTGGTGGCAAGTCCTCCACATCTCCCACAATTACACTCAGCGGGGTTGTCTCCTCCGAAGTGGCGATCACCCCTACTGCTAGCCCTTTAGCCTCAGGTTCTGGCCTTCCTCCTGAACAAGGCCAATCTCCTGGGTTTACCCCGGACTCACGGGTATCAGTAACTCTCACAACTTGGCCATAGGGCCAAGAACCCTGGAAAGTCTCTCCCTATTATGAGTTCGTAGTGTAGATTTGTGGCGACTGGCACCTCGTGGGTCCACCTGCCGGCTAACGTGGTTAAAGACACCAGCATGGTGGAGTAGTCTTTTAAGTCTCCATGGATGAACATCACCCCGACTTTTCGGCCAGTATACTCAGTGAACCGCACTAGGGTTTACTAGGGTCACCAGGCTCCCTGAGTCCAGCAGCGCCTCCGCTTGAGTGTCTCCCACTTCTACCTGGCAAAAGTGATCTATAGATTCCGGGGTACCTGTTGCACACAGTTTCCTTGCATATAGCGACTGACAGTAACCACAATTAGTGTCCATGGGCTCAACCCGATGAGGACAGTCATCCCTTACATGGCCAGGCTCCTGACACTGCCAGCAGACTAACGGAGCCAGGCCCATAGTGGGTACATCCCGGCTGGGTTTCATAGGCTCAAATCTCCGGGCCTGGGGTGGGGATTTCCGGTTTGACTGCCCACCTCCCAAAAGAACCCCCCCTGTAGATCCTTAGTAGCCTCATATAGCGTTCCACCAGGTCCACTATATCCAGGGCATTGCCAGGAGACACCTGGCCGACCCAGAGCTGGAGAGAGGGTGGCAGAGCCCTCCAGAACATATCAGCTAGTAGTCGATCAAGCATAGCCGTGCGTCTCAGCACATCAGGCTGTAGCCACTTTTGCAAGAGGTAAAAAAAAGTCATAATACTGGGGTCTTGCGGACTCAGCCGGGTTAAACCTCCACTGATGTACCCGCTGGGCCCAGATTCACTCCCAGTCTTGCCAGAATCTCAGCTTTTACTTTCTGGAAGTCGCTGAGAATTGGATGCCAGGAATGGAGCGCTGACCTCAGCCCACTGGTCTAAGGCTAGTTTCTCCCTTGTGGCCACCTTCTTGTACATCGCCAGGTAGGTTTTGATGTCATCTAAGGGTGTCATCTTGGAAATCACCGGACGGAACGCTTTCTGGACATCATGGACACTTTGGGATGTTCCTGCCGTTTTTAAAGGCCATCACATGTTGTAATAGCAGCTTGTTTGTTTCTTGTTGCTGCCTGTTAGCCTTCCATTGTTGCAGGTTGATTTCTCGCTGCTGCTGGTTAGCCTCCACTAGAGCCTTCATTATGGCCTCCATTTTCTAGAGGGTTGAAATTTAGCGGGTTTAATGCAAGACATACAACCGTGCCCGGAGCAAAAGATGAAAAACAACAATACTTCGCTGATCACGTCTGCTTCACTGCTCTTGCCCGCATCCTCCACCAATTGTGGGGTTTCGCTCTGGTAGATAGGGTAAGCTGACGCAGTAAAGAGGCAAAAGACAAGTTCTTAAGGCAAAATTTCAGTGTTTATTCACACTTGAGGCAAATGCACAAAACAATGCGTTACTTTGCAGTCTTGGTGTTTACTTCACACACAATGGAAAGTACATCGTGGTGTTACTTCACACAAATTGGAAAGTTTATATAAGACAAATCAACTTGATGTCAGTTCTGCTTCCAGCAGTCCACGGTAGGCTTTAGGGGGCCTGTTTCCTCGGTTCATGGGTCTCAGCCCTCCAACCTGGCACCAAGCCTCAGATCCCAACACAGAGATCCTTCTGCTGAGCCCAGCTGCCTATTTAAGGACAGCCAGGTGCTGCCAAAAACCCAGACCGGCAATTAAAATCCAGTCCCGTATTTGACCCCACCTGGCTGCAAATAATCCCAGCAGCCACACGCTGGGAGGAAAATACCTGTTTTCTCAGACCATTCCCCTCACTGTGTCACACTGGATACAACTTTATATATTAAACCATACCAACATCAGTCTACCAAAAACCTAGAGGCTTTCCAGCACACAAAGAAGTCCATCATTTACAGCCAAGTTCTGCAATATATCTGGATCTGCTCAAACACTGAAGACAGAAGGCATCTGCTGACAGTGAGGAATACATTTTTACAACAAGGATACCATCTTCTGATTTTAGATAAACAGATCCACAGAGCCACAAGGATTCCAAAAAGCAGGGTGCCCCTTGTGTTTACCTATAGCCATTTTATTTTTTGGGGACGTTAGAAGGCTTAGAAGTTTAGAAGCAAATGTTTCCAAAACCCACTTTTTAAGGACAAGTTCTAGTCTGAAGTCACTTTGTGAGGCTTACATAATAGAAACCACCCAAAAATTACCCCATTTTAGAAACTAACCCCCCCTCTCCCCAAGGTATTCAAAACTGATTTTAGAAACTTTGTTAACCCTTTAGGTGTTCTACAAGAATTAATGGAAAATGAAATTTCAGAATTTAACTTTTTTGGCAGATTTTCCATTTGAATCCATTTTTTTACGCTAACAAAGCAAGGGTTAACAGCCAAACAATACTCAATATTTCTTGCCCTGATTCTGTAGTTTACAGAAACACCCCATATGTGGTCGTAAACTGCTGTACGGGCCCACGGCAGGGCGCAGAAGGAAAGGAACGCTATATGGTTTTTGGAAGGCAGATTTCACTGGGATAATTTTAAGCTACCATGTCACATTTGAAGACCCCCTGATGCACCCCTAGAGTAGAAACTCCAAAAAAGACCCAATTTTTTAAACTACGGGATAAGGAGTTTTGTTGGTACTATTTTAGGGTACATATGATTTTTGGTTGCTCTATATTACACTTTTTGCTGGTTTAGCACCATTTTTATTTTTTGTTATTTACAGTGTTCATCTGACAGGATAGATCATGAAGTATTTTTATAGAGCAGGCTGTTATGGACGCTACAATATGAAATTATTTTTTAGTGTCTCCATATTCTTAAAAAAAAATTTACTTTATTTTGGGAAAGGGATGCTTTTTGTTAACTTAAAACTTTTTAAATTTTTTTGTAAAACTTTATTTTTTTAACTTTTTTTTAAACTTTTTTTTTTTGTCCCACTCCGGGACTTCAACTTTTGGGGGTCTGATCCCCTTTGCAATGCATCACAATACTTCTGTATTGTGATGCATTGGCTGTAAGTGTATTACAGACTGTAATGCATTTCAGCCAGCTTGCCTGTGAGATCCAGGGGACTGGATCTCACAGGCTGTCATGTAACGCATCCAGGGGGGACATTGTGACAGCGCGAGGACCCGATGGAAGCTCTCTGCCTCTGCACACATCAGCGCTGACCGCGGCACATCAAGGGTTAATGCGCTGTCTTTGGTGTTTTCACTGAGGCCGGCGCATACAGCAGGGGTCTGGCTATCATTGACTGCCGGACCCTGCCACTGATCAGGCGGTTGTCGGGAAGGGGTTAAACAAGCAAAAAAAAAACAATCGTCTGGAGAAACAGGCAAAGAGACACTGAAGGTTTTGTATTTGTCTGATGTAGTGTCACAACCAGACAGCTGAGAAGCTCTGACAGGAGCCGTCCAGATCCTCCTCCTTGAGTTTCTTTGTTTTGATTTCTGTTACTCACCTCGTTAGTCTATCTCAGCTGTCATGCAGTCGGACTGATCACTTCCCTTTAAATTCCTCCCCATAAGGCAGTTGTGTGCGGCTGATACAACTTCCTGGAGTGTGTGTGCATGCTGTTCACAGCTCCCAGCTCCCAGCTCCCAGTCCCCTGTCCACAGTAGTCTGCAAGTTAAGTTCTGTTTATGTATTTATGATTTTCTGTTGTCTGGATCCAGGTGACCCTGACTCCCTCCGTGTCTGTGTAGGGAGCCGGTGGTCGTGTCCCCTCACTATTGTAGGGCCTTCAGGTCTAGATAGCCGAGGTACGTGGATATGCGCCCATTCACCTTTGGGGTGGTCGCATAGGCTGAGCAATAAGGGAGAGCGGCAGGTCGATTGCAGGGGTCTCCCTTTTTGTTCCTTAGTTGTGGATCCAGTGAGTCATCGTTTGTATTGTATCATCTTGTTTCCTGTACACCATCCGTGACATTATCAGCCGCCGAAACCGTCTCAAGCATGGATCCGGTTACACTTTTGGCTGAACGCTTTCAGGGTCTTGCTTTGGAGGTAGCTGATCTCCGTAAGACTTTTTCTCAGTTTTAAGTGACCGGTTCAGCTTGCGTTCATGGAGTTTGTGCTGAGCCTAAGATTTCGCTCCCGGATACGTTTTCCAGGGGTAGTGAGAATTTTGTACGTTTTAGAGAGGCTTGCAAACTCCATTTTCGCCTTCTTCCCCATTCTTCCGGTGATGAAGAACGAAGGGTGGGCATCATTATATCGCTGCTCAGGGGTAACGCTCAGTCCTGGGCCTTTTCGCTGCCGGAGGGGGCACGGCCCCTCCGTTCAGTGGATGAATTCTTTTTAGCCCTGGGTCAGATATATGATGATCCGGATCGTATTGCTCTGGCTGAGTCTAGACTACGTCTGTTATGCCAGGGTAAACAATCCGCAGAGATATACTGCTCAGAATTTCGGAGATGGGCAGCAGATACGGGTTGGAATGATGCTGCACTCCGAAGTCAATTTTGCTATGGTCTTTCAGAGGGATTGAGAGATGCATTTGCCTTTCATGAAAGACCTACCTCCTTGAATTCTGCTATGTCTCAGGCTGTTCGTATTGACAGGCGTCTTAGAGAGAGAGGAGAGATCTCTCCTTCCTGTCATACTCAGTCCCGGGACAGTGCAGCGGTGTCATTCTGTGCACAGGGGTCTCAGTCGCTGTCAGCCCCTTCTGAGCAGGAGCCCATGCAGCTGGGGTTGATTGCCTCTGACAATAGAAGATTCAGCCCGCAGGGGAGGGTTTGCTTTTGTTGTGGAGGTATAAATCATCTGGCAAATGTTTGTCCCTCTAGGAGATTCAGGCAGTTTTCTGGGAGTAATAAAGAGACAAAAAGGAAGAAATCTTTTAAGAATGTTCCGTCTGTTACTATTGGCAGGGTTGAGGCGGAAATTGAAGGTTTTCCTTTTGCTTGTATTTCCCGTTTTGTCCTGCCTGCTAGGGTGGCGCTAGAGAGCAAGAGCATTTTTTGTGAGATTTTTGTGGATAGTGGAGCATCTGTCAACCTCATTGATAACCAATTTGCAATAACTCATGGTTTCCAGGTATGCACTTTGGGAAAAGATATTCCTGATTTTGCTATTGATTCAGCTCCACTTTCTCAGAAATCATTAAAGGGCATAGTTCACGATATCCGTTTAATTGTGAATGATGCTCATGTTGAGGATGTGTCATGTTTCGTCCTTAGCGGTTTGCCTACTCCTCTAGTGTTGGGGCTACCCTGGCTCACTAAACATAACCCCACCATTGATTGGCAAGCGAGGCAAATAAATGGTTGGAGTAACTTTTGCAGAGAGAATTGCCTCATAACATCTATTTCTGAGGTTTCTACTAAAACTGTACCACCTTTCCTCTCTGAATTTTTGGATGTCTTCTCTGAGAGTGGAGTTCAGGGTTTACCTCCGCACAGGGAGTATGATTGCCCTATTGATCTCATCCCAGGCGCCAAGCTGCCTAAATCTCGTTTATACAATCTTTCCCAACCTGAGAGGGTCGCTATGCGTGCTTATATCTCTGAGAGTCTGAGAAAAGGACACATACGACCCTCGAAGTCACCTGTTGCCGCTGGTTTTTTCTTTGTTAAGAAAAAAGATGGTTCTTTAAGACCTTGTCTGGATTTCAGGGAGCTGAACAGTATCACTATTCGTGATCCTTATCCGCTTCCTCTGATCCCGGACTTGTTTAACCAGGTTGTTGGGGCGAAAGTCTTTTCCAAATTAGACCTAAGAGGGGCATACAACCTGGTTAGGGTCAGAGAAGGAGACGAATGGAAGACGGCTTTCAATACCCCTGAGGGCCATTTTGAGAATTTAGTTATGCCTTTTGGTTTGATGAATGCCCCAGCCGTTTTTCAGCATTTCGTCAACAGCATTTTTTATCATTTAATGGGAAAATTAGTATTAGTGTATTTGGATGACATTTTGATTTTTTCTCCTGATTTCAAGACTCATAAGGAACACTTATGTCAGGTCTTACTCATCCTGCGGGAGAATAAATTATACGCGAAACTGGAAAAATGTGTGTTTGCGGTTCCAGAGATCCAATTTCTGGGGTTTCTTGTCTCCGCTTCTGGTTTTCGCATGGACCCCGAGAAGGTTCGCGCTGTGCTTGAGTGGGAGCTTCCTGAGAATCAGAAGGCGCTGATGCGTTTTTTGGGCTTTGCTAATTATTACAGGAAATTTATTTTGAATTATTCCTCTGTTGTTAAACCACTCACTGATATGACCAGAAAGGGGGTAGATTTTTCTTCCTGGTCGGTCGAGGCGCGTAAGGCCTTTTCTAATATCAAGGAGAGTTTTGCTTCCGCTCCCATCCTAGTACAACCTGATGTTTCGTTACCCTTCATAGTTGAGGTTGATGCTTCTGAGGTAGGGGTGGGTGCGGTCTTGTCTCAGGGTTCCTCTCCTGCCAAATGGCAACCGTGTGCCTTTTTCTCAAAGAAGCTCTCCTCCGCAGAGAGAAATTATGATGTGGGAGATAGGGAATTGTTGGCCATCAAGTTGGCTTTTGAGGAATGGCGCCATTGGCTAGAGGGAGCCAGACACCCTATTACCGTGTTTACTGATCATAAAAATCTGGCCTACTTGGAGTCAGCCAAGCGTCTGAACCCGAGACAGGCCAGATGGTCTTTGTTCTTTTCAAGGTTTAATTTTGTTGTTACGTTCCGCCCTGGGGTTAAGAATGTGAAGGCAGATGCCCTATCACGTTGTTTCCCGGGAGGTGGGAATTTTGAAGACCCGGGTCCCATTTTGGCTGAAGGTGTGGTGGTCTCTGCTCTTTTTCCTGAATTGGAGGCAGAGGTACAGGCAGCCCAGTCAGAAGCTCCTGATCTTTGTCCTCCTGGGAGGTTGTTTGTGCCTCTCGCTTTGAGACACAAGATTTTTAAAGAACACCACGATACAGTCCTTGCTGGGCACCCGGGGACAAGAGCCACACTGGATCTCATTGCTCGGAGATTCTGGTGGCCTGCGCTTCGTAAGTCGGTTGAGGGTTTTGTGGCAGCTTGCGAGACTTGCGCTCGTGCCAAGGTCCCTCATTCACGGCCATCAGGTCCTCTCCTTCCTTTGCCCATTCCTTCCCGTCCTTGGACACATCTGTCCATGGACTTCATAACGGACTTGCCTCGTTCCTCGGGGAAGTCTGTGATTCTGGTGGTGGTGGACCGTTTTAGCAAAATGGTGCATTTTATCCCTTTTCCAGGTTTGCCCAATGCTAAGACGCTGGCGCAGGCATTTGTTGACCACATTGTCAAATTGCATGGGATTCCTTCAGACATAGTCTCTGATAGGGGCACGCAGTTTGTTTCCAGATTCTGGAAGGCTTTCTGTTCTCGCTTGGGGGTTCGGTTGTCATTCTCTTCTGCTTTCCATCCGCAGTCGAATGGCCAGACAGAGCGTGTCAATCAGAATCTGGAGACATATCTGCGCTGTTTTGTGGCGGAGAATCAGGAGGATTGGTGTTCTTTTTTGTCCATTGCTGAGTTTGCTTTAAATAACCGTCGTCAGGAGTCCTCTGATAAGTCACCATTTTTTGGTGCATATGGGTTTCATCCGCAGTTTGGGACTTTCTCTGGAGAGGGCTCTTCTGGTTTGCCTGATGAGGACAGATTCTCCTCCTCTTTGTCATCTATTTGGCAAAAGATTCAGGATAATCTAAAGAACATGAGTGAGAGAAATAAGCGTGTGGCGGATAAGAGACGTGTGCCTGGTCCGGACCTGAATGTTGATGATTTGGTGTGGCTGTCTACCAAGAATATCAAATTGAAGGTTCCCTCCTGGAAGTTGGGTCCTAGGTTTATTGGGCCTTACAAGATCCTGTCTGTCATCAATCCTGTTGCCTACCGTCTTGATCTTCCTCAGACTTGGAAGATCCATAACGTTTTCCATAAGTCCTTATTGAAACCTTATGTTCAACCTATTGTACCCTCGCCTTTGCCTCCTCCTCCGATTATTGTTGATGGAAATCTTGAATTTCAGGTATCTAGGATTGTGGATTCTCGTCTTGTCCGCGGTTCCCTCCAGTACCTCGTTCATTGGGAGGGTTATGGTCCTGAGGAGAGGATGTGGGTCCCAGTGACGGACATTAAGGCCTCTCGTCTCATCAGGGCTTTCCATAGGTCCCATCCTGAGAAGGTGGGCCCTGAGTGTCCGGAGTTCACTCCTAGAGGGAGGGGTACTGTCACAACCAGACAGCTGAGAAGCTCTGACAGGAGCCGTCCAGATCCTCCTCCTTGAGTTTCTTTGTTTTGATTTCTGTTACTCACCTCGTTAGTCTATCTCAGCTGTCATGCAGTCGGACTGATCACTTCCCTTTAAATTCCTCCCCATAAGGCAGTTGTGTGCGGCTGATACAACTTCCTGGAGTGTGTGTGCATGCTGTTCACAGCTCCCAGCTCCCAGCTCCCAGTTCCCAGTCCCCTGTCCACAGTCGTCTGCAAGTTAAGTTCTGTTTATGTATTTATGATTTTCTGTTGTCTGGATCCAGGTGACCCTGACTCCCTCCGTGTCTGTGTAGGGAGCCGGTGGTCGTGTCCCCTCACTATTGTAGGGCCTTCAGGTCTAGATAGCCGAGGTACGTGGATATGCGCCCATTCACCTTTGGGGTGGTCGCATAGGCTGAGCAATAAGGGAGAGCGGCAGGTCGATTGCAGGGGTCTCCCTTTTTGTTCCTTAGTTGTGGATCCAGTGAGTCATCGTTTGTATTGTATCATCTTGTTTCCTGTACACCATCCGTGACATGTAGTTCTCGCACAGCCTCAATTGTCCATTCTGCGAAGGGGTCTGACTTTCTCTCAGGCTGAGAGGTTTGACTACTTCTCGTCGGTGAGAGACTTGAAGTTGTTCACTAGAAAATTACTTTTCAAAACACATTTTAGTAGAATAGAGGAGGGGGATATTTTCTCTCCTCTTGAACTGCAAACACTGCAGGACCTTGAGTCCCTGTTAGAAGAACAGGAGGTAGACGTATCACACACACAGGGGGTGGGGTAGTGACTAGTGATGAGTGGGAGGTTCCATATACGATTTAGCGATATTTTGCGAATATTCGATTGAATATTCGTCTTATATTCGTCTAAATCGAATATTCGTCATTATTCAATTTATCGCGATTAATATGTGATTTGATTATTCACGTATTGCGAGTTTAACTGTATAAGGCAACTTTCCTATTGGTTGGTATAGCGCTATATTCTCTATATTCGTTAATTCTAGCAAGCCAATAGGAAAGTTGCCTATGGATAGCTCTAAGTTGGATTTGCAATGCGAGAATATTACTTTGCCTATTTTTTACAATAAATAGAATAATAATAGAGTCATTATTCTATTTATTGCAAAAAATAGGCAAAATAATATTCTCGCATTGCGAATCTAACTTAGTTCTGTGTATAGGCAACGTACCTAATGGTTGGCTTGCTAGAATTAACAAATATAACAAATACGAATATAGCGCTATATTCTCTATATTGGTTAATTCTAGCAAACCAACCATTAGGAACGTTGCCTATACATAAAATTAAGTTGGATGCTCAATGCGTAATTTTACTCGCATTGCGCATCCAACTTTGAGCGTGGTCTAGATGATCGTGATTCTCACATCCGACAGTACATTCTAGCATGGAGGTGTTCCCATGGTGATGGGGACGCTCCATGGGCATGGGAAGTCGGCACTCGGCAGACGCGCCAACGGGCACTGACTGGAGCGGGAAAGGAGCACGGAGTCCCCCGGACATGTAAGAAGAACTGCTTTTGGGAAGTGGGAACAACTTTAAAAAAAAAAAAAAAAAGAATATTCGAATTAGAGAATATATAGCACTATATTCAAAATATTTGCGAATTAGCGAAATGCTGATATTCGAGATTAAAATTCGCTAATCGAATATTTGCGCTCAACACTAGTAGTGACCACTGAACTCCACCCTCACCCCTGTCCCTGCCTACTTGTCTCGCAACTCCTAGCGACAAGAGACAACTGGTCGACAAACCCTTAGCTAGGATAATGAAGGGAAGACAAACAACACATAAACACAAAGGTCAAACAAGCCGCATCAAACCAGGAGAGCATGCCAAGACCAGAGGATGAGACGGGCGGGAATTCGGAAACCAAGCAGGAACAAACAAACAAGGGTGAGTATCATGCAGGAAGGACCTCAATAACAGGCAATCTGTGGCCAGCAGATTGCCTGTTTAAATAGAGCGCTGGTGGAGTCATGTGACGTGGCCAGCGTCACATGACTCCTGAGTTCTGATGCAGCCGAGCGCCGAGTGATCAGCTCGGCACTCAGCCCTATTGCGGTTGTCATGGGAACCGGCGACGCAGGGCACGCTGATGACGCGAGCGCGCCACAGCTGTCCCCGCTTCCCAGAACACCGCATCGTGACAAGACGGAGATTCTAAGTTTCCAATGCATCTGCACAGACGTTCACAACATTGGTGCCCATTGTCATCTTGTCCGGCTGTAGAAATTTTTGCTAGACTAGTTAAACAAAGATTTTGACAAAATACAAAACAATAGATTTGAAGACAATCTAGACAGAGAACAAAGAAATGTTCTCAATGAACTGAAGAGTATAAAAAATGTGATTAAACCAGCCGACAAGGAATTCAATGTTGTGATCTGCCTGTGCAGATGTATGAGAAGGAGGCGTTCTGTCAACTACAAGATGGGTCATGTTACCTTACAGTAAATTGGTTCACAATCCTTTGATGCAGCAAAAGAAGAGAACTTGCTGCTATCCTTAGGAGGGCTCATGAGTCAGGTATTATTAGTTCTAAAATGTTGGAGGGACTTACCACATAATTGTCACGGGTGAAGTTTGCAGATGGCTGGAACTTATGAATAAACGAGCGACTGGCTTGATCCCAAACTAAGGAGCTTATAGGTGAGCCCTATAAAACCCTAAGAGCTATCCCTGACTGCTATGCACATGCAAGGGTCTTGATGGTAGACGATTGCATGCCCACATACCTAAGTCTGTGTGACACCTAAAAACCCTATAATAGTGAGGGGACACGACCACCGGCTCCCTGCACTTAATACGGACGGAGTCAGGGTCACCTAGAATCAAGCCAGCAAGGAAACCCAATAAAGTAAAGGACTTATCTGAGCAAACTGAAGAAGCAGCCTCCAGCAGTGAACACTTCATCCAGGAAATAGTATAAACTGCAAAGTGAGGCAGTATGGGAGGGAATATAAAGGAGGACGATTAGTCTAAATAAGTGACACCTGGCAGAAGGAAAGGAGATGATAAAGAGAAACCAAAACAAAGAACATCATACAAGAGGTAGAGAAGAACGTCTGCCAAACCTTCTCACAGAACTGGCGGTGACAGTACCCCTCCCTCTACGGATGGTCTCCGGACACTTAGAGCCCACCTTCTCAGGATGAGACCTATGGAAAGCCCTGATGAGATGAGTGGCCTTAATGTCCGCCACTGGGACCCACATCCTCTCCTCAGGACCATAACCCTCCCAATGAACGAGGTACTGAAAAGAACCAAGGATAATGCGAGAATCCACAATCCTAGTGACCTGAAATTCAAGATTACCATCAACAATAATCGGAGGAGGAGGCAAAGAGGACGGTACAGTGGGTTGGACATAAGGTTTTAATAAGGACTTGTGAAAAACATTATGGATCTTCCAAGTCTGAGGAAGATCAAGACGGAAGGCAACGGGATTGATGACGGACAAGATCTTGTAAGGCCCAATAAACTTAGGACCCAACTTCCAGGAGGGAACCTTCAGTTTGATATTCTTTGTAGACAACCACACCAGATCACCCACATTCAGGTCTGGACCAGGCACACGTCTCTTATCCGCCACACGCTTATATCTCTCACTCATCCTCTTCAGATTACCCTGAATCTTTTGCCAAATAAATTTCAAAGACGAGGAAAATCTCTCCTCATCAGGTAAACCAGAAGACCCCTCTCCAGAGAATGTCCCAAATTGCGTCAGAGGACTCCTGGCGACGGTTATTTAAAGCAAACTCAGCAAGGGACAAAAAAGAATACCAATCCTCCTGATTCTCCGCCACAAAACAGCGCAGATATGTCTCCAGATTCTGATTGACGCGTTCGGTCTGACCATTCGACTGCGGGTGAAAAGCAGATGAGAACGACAACCGAACCCCCAAGCGAGAACAGAAGGCCTTCCAGAATCTGGAAACCAATTGCGTGCCCCTATCAGAAACGATGTCTGAAGGAATGCCATGCAATTTAATAATATGATCAACAAACGCTTGCGTCAGCGTCTTAGCATTGGGTAACCCAGGAAAGGGAATGAAATGTGCCATTTTGCTAAAACGGTCCACTACCACCAGAATCACAGTCTTCCCCGAGGAACGAGGCAGGTCCGTAATGAAGTCCATGGACAGATGCGTCCAAGGATGGAAAGGAATGGGTAACGGGAGGAGAGAACCCGATGGCCGTGAATGAGGGACCTTGGCATGAGCGCAGGTCTCGCTGGCTGCCACAAAACCCTCAACCGTCTTACGAAGAGCCGCCACCAGAATCTCCGAGCAATGAGATCCACTGTGGCTCTACTCCCCGGGTGCCCAGCAAGGACAGTATCGTGGTACTCCTTAAAAACCTTGTGTCGTAAAGCGAGAGGCACAAACAACCTCCCAGAATGACAAAGATCAGGAGCCTCTGACTGGGCTGCCTGAACCTCTGCCTCCAAATCAGGATAAAGAGCAGAGACGACCACCCCTTCCCGGAAAACAACGTGACAGGGCATCCGCCTTCACATTTTTAAGCCCAGTGCGGAACGTAACAACAAAATTAAACCTAGAAAAGAACAAAGACCATCTGGCCTGTCTCGGGTTCAGACGCTTGGCCGATTCCAAGTAGGCTAGATTCTTATGGTCGGTAAACACAGTAAACACTAATTTTATGGCCAACAACTCCCTATCTCCCACATCTTAATTTCTCTCTGCAGAGGATAGTTTCCTTGAGAAAAAGGCACACGGTCGCCATTTGGCAGGAGAGGGACCCTGAGATAAGACTGCACCCACACCCACCTTAGAAGCATCCACCTCAACAATAAAAGGTAGAGAGACATCAGGTTGTACCAAAATGGTAGCAGAAGCAAAACTCTCTTTAATACTAGAAAAGGCTTTAAGCGCATCTACCGACCACGAGGAAAAATCCACCCCCTTTTTAGTCATATCAGTGAGTGGCTTAACAACAGAGGAATAATTCAAAATGAACTTTCTGTAATAATTGGCAAAACCCCAAAACCGCATCAGCGCCTTCTGATTCTCAGGAAGCTCCCAATCAAGCACGGCGCGGACCTTCTCAGGGTCCATCCGAAAACCAGAAGCGGAGAGAAGAAAACCAAGAAATTGATTCTCCGGAACTGCAAACACACATTTTTCCAGTTTAGCGTACAATTTATTCTCCCGCAGAATCAGCAAGACTTGACATAGGTGGTCCCGATGAGTCTTGAAATCAGGAGAAAAAATCAAAATGTCATCTAGATTCACCAGTACAAATTTCCCCATTAAATGATAAAAAATGCTGTTCACAAAATGTTGGAAGACGGCCGGCGCATTCATCAAACCAAAGGGCATAACCAAATTCTCGAAATGACCCTCAGGGGTATTGAAGGCCGTCTTCCATTCATCCTCTTCCCTGACCCTGACTAGGTTGTATGCCCCTCTTAAATCCAACTTAGAAAAAACTGGTTAAACAGGTCCGGGATCAGAGGAAGTGGATATGGGTCACGAATCGTGATACGGTTCAGCTCCCTGAAATCCAGACAAAGTCTTAAAGAAGCATCTTTTTTCTTAACAAAAAAAACAAAAAAGCGGCAACAGGTGACTTCGAGGGTCGGATGTGTCCCTTTCTCAGGCTCTCAGAGATATAAGTACGCATAGCGACCCTTTCAGGTTGGGAGAGATTGTAAAGTCGTGATTTTGGCAGCTTGACGCCTGGGATGAGATTAATAGGGCAGTCGTACTCCCGGTGAGGGGGCAACTCCTGGACACCACTCTCGGAAAACACATCCGAAAATTCAGAGAGAAAAGATGGCACAGTCTTGGTAGAAACCTCTGAAAGAGATGCCGTGAAGCAATTCTCTCTGCAAAACTCACTCCAACCATTTATTTGCCCTGCTTGCCAATCAATTGTGGGGTTATGTTTAGTGAGCCAGGGTAGCCCCAACACTAGAGGAGTAGGTAATCCGCTTAAGACGAAACATGACATATCCTCAACATGAGCGTCACCCACAGTCAAATGGATATTGTGAACTATGCCCTTTAACGATCTTTGAGAAAGTGGAGCGGAATCGATAGCAAAAACAGGTATATCCTTTTCCAAAGTGCATACCTGGAAACCATGCGTTGTTGCAAATTGATTATCAATGAGATTGACAGCTGTTCCACTATCTACAAAAATCTCACAAACAATGTTCTTGCTGTCTAGCGCCACCCTGGCAGATAGGAGAAAACGGGAAGTACAAGCAAACGGAAAACCTTCAATTTCCGCATCAACCTTGCCAATAGTAGCAAATGGAAAGGTTTTAGAGGTTTTTTTTGTTTCGTTTTTTTTACCCTCAGAAAACGTCATAAATCTCCTAGAGGGGAAAACATTAGCTAAATGATTTATACCCCCACAACAGAAACAAACCCTCCTCTGAGAGCTGAATCCTCTACTATCAGAGGCAAGCAAACCCAACTGCATGGCCTCCTCCTCAGAGGGGATTGAGACAGACTGAGACCCCTGCGCACTGAATGAGACAACCCCACTGTCCTTGGGCTGAATATGACAGGAAAGAGTAGTCTCCTCTCTCTCTCTAAGACGCCTGTCAATACGAACACCTAGAGACATGGCTGACTCTAACGACGCTGGTCTCTCATGAAAAGCGAATGCATCTTTCAATCTTTCCGAAAGACCATGGCAAAATTGACTTCGGAGTGCAGCATCATTCCAACCAGTATCAGCTGCCCATCTCCGAAATTCAGAACAATATATATCTGCGGAGTGTTTACCCTGGCATAAAAAACACAGTTTAGATTCAGCCAGAGCAATACGATCCGGGTCATCATATATCTGCCCCAGGGCTACAAAAAATTCATCCACCGATTGGAGGGGCCGTGCCCCCACCGGCAGCGAAAAGGCCCAAGACTGAGCGTTATCCCTGAGCAGCGAGATGATGATCCCCACCCTCTGCTCCTTATTACCAGAGGAATGGGGAAGTAGGCGAAAATGGAGTTTGCAAGCCTCTCTAAAGCGAACAAAATTCTCACTATCCCCGGAGAATGTATCCGGAAGCGAGATCTTAGGCTCGGAACAAACTCCATGAACGCCAGCAGAAATGGTCACCTGAAACTGAGACACATTTATACGGAGATCTGCTACCTCCAGCGAAAGACCTTGCATGCGGTCAATTAAGGCTGAAACCGGATCCATGCTTAAGAAGGTTATGGCGGTTTATAAAGTCACGGGTGAAGTCTGCAGATAGCTGGAACTTATGAATAAACGAGCGACTGGCTTGATCCCAAACTAAGGAGCTTATAGGTGAGCCCTATAAAACCCTAAGAGCTCTCCCTGACTGCTATGCACATGCAAGGGTCTCGATGGTAGACGATTGCATGCCCACGTACCTAAGTCTGTGTGACACCTAAAAACCCTATAATAGTGAGGGGGACACGACCGCCGGCTCCCTGCACTTAATACGGACGGAGTCAGGGTCACCTAGAATCAAGCCAGCAAGGAAACACAATAAGGTAAAGTACTTATCTGAGCAAACAGCAGAAGCAGCCTCCAGCAGTGAACACTTCATCCAGGAAGTAGCATAAATCGCAAAGTGAGGCAGTATGGGAGGGAATATAAAGGAAGGCGATTAGTCTAAATAAGTGACACCTGGCAGAAGGAAAGGAGATGAGAAAGTGAAACCAAAACAAAGAACATCATACAAGAGGTAGAGAAGAACGTCTGCCAGACCTCTCACAGAACTGGCGGTGACAATAATTTCACATTCTTCCTACATTTTATCTGTTTCCCAAGGTGCACAAGTATCCCACTTGTCCACCTGGGAAGCCAATTGTGTCAGGGATTAGAGGTCTCTGTGAGACCACATGTCGCTTTGTGGAATTTTTTCTACAAAAATGTGTTGAAACATTACCATCCTTTGTTCAGGACACCACTAAAGTCCTTACGAGACTTAACAGTGTTCACCTTGAGAGACTTATGTTGCTCGTTACACGCAACGTTGAGTCCCTGTACACATCTATATGTCATGATTATCGGCAAGGGGCGTCTTTTTGGAAATGAACAAATTAGTTGCAGATTTGATTGATTTTATACTGATGTTATTGAAATTTGCTTTGACACACAATATTTAACTTTTAAAGATAGTCTCTTCCCGCAGCTCCAGGGTTTGGCTATGGGGGCGACTTGTGCGCCTTCATATGTTAATTTTTTTCCTGTGGCTGTTGGAGAGAGAGACAAGGGGTTATAAGGGAAAATAATACAGTGAATAGACTGTCATCTTAGCAACCATGCGTGAAAATCGCACCGCATCCGCACTTGCTTGCGGATCCTTGCGATTTTCACTCAGTCCCATTCACTTCTATAGGGCCTGCGTTGCGTGATAAACGCACAATATAGAGCATGCTGCGATTTTCACGCAACGCACAAGTGATGCGTAAAAATCACCGCTCATGTGCACAGCCCCATAGAAATGAATGGGTCCGGATTCAGTACGGGTGCAATGCGTTCATCTCACGCATTGCATCCGCGTGGAAATCTCGCCCGTGTGAACTCAGCCTAACTGCACTGCTGAACTGCAAATAATACTTTTTTTTGTGTCACTAATACATACCAAAAAGGGCTGTAATTTTCTCACTTCACCACACAAAAGCTAATTAGCCCTTTTTTCCATTAATACACACCAAATAAGGCTTTAGAACATATAACTGCACCGCTGAACGGCAAATAATACTTTTTTTTGCCATTAATACACGCCAAAAAGGGCTGTAATTTTCTTACTTCACCACACGGCTAATAAGCTCTTTTTTCCCTACTATTACACTCCAAAAAAGGCTTTAGAACATATAACTGCACCGCTGAACGGCAAATACTTTATTTTTTGCCACTAATAAGCGCCAAAAAGGGCTGTAATTTTGTCATTTCACCACACAACGGCTAATAAGCCCTTTTTTTTTCCACTAATACACGACAAAAAAGGCTTTAGAACATATAACTGCACAGCTGATAGGCAAATAATACTTTTTTTTTGCCATTAATACATAACAAAAAAGGCTTTAGAACATATAACTGCACCGTTGAATGGAAAATAATACTTTTTTTGCCACTAATACACGCCAAAAAGGGCTGTAATTTTCTCACTTCACCACACAACGGCTAATAAGCCCTTTTTTCCCACTAATACACGCCAAAAAAGGCATTAGAATATATAACTGCACCGCTGAATGGCAAATAATATTTTTTTCCCACTAATACACGCCAAAAAGAATTAATTTTCTCACTTCACCACACAATGGCTAATAAGACCTTTTTTTCCACTAATACATGCCAAAAAAGGCTCTAGAACATATAACTGCACCGCTGAATGGCAAATAATATTTTTTTTGCTACTAATACACCCCAAAAAGGGCTGTAATTTTCTAACTTCACCGTACAATGGCAAATAATACTTTTTTGCCGCCAATTCATGCCAAAAAACCTTTAGAACATATAACTGCACCGCACGAGGGCTAATAAGACATAGAAATATTTCCTAGTAATACACCCTGTTAATGGCTGTATCACATAGCACTTGCACCCCAATAAAAAGAACGGTTTGCTGGAATTACAGAGGTATCATCTATTGCAAACCTGAAAGCAGCAGTATAATGGCAATTTGGATCCCCAGTCAGTGCAGCAAGGTGTAATAGGATTGTTCTTATTACCCAGGCTGTACCCTCCCCTGTTCTGCTTCAATATTGTGGAATAATTCCTCCCTATCCTTTCCCTACACTTCAACTGCTCTTTCCCTGAACTTTTATACAGCAAAATAAAAGTTTTTCCTACCACTGTTCCTAATGCCTGCTGACGTCTCTCCCTGCACTAAGATGGCTGAGGCTATTCATAGGGCTGTGACATCACAGGGCTGGCTGCCTGCTGATTGGCTGCATGCATGGCATTGTGGGTGATCCCTCTTTCCCAGAGTTCTTTGCTCCATGTTCTAACATGTGCAGCAGCCATTTTAGGACAAAATGCGATTCGTTACCACAATTTCTTTCTGAAATTCGGATCAAATTCCACTTCGTCAACTTCGATTCGCTCATCTATAGTAGTCACCCAAAGGGGATATCCTTTAAGGGATTGATCGAGTGAGATTAGGGATTAGGGGAGGGGACATTATAAATGCCTCCTCCAAAAAGAGATGGATGGTACTGCTAGATGCAGTAATTCCTTTGGGGCTAAATGAGGCCCTCAGCTTCAAACCCTTCTTATGATGTGTTTTTAGTATGTGTTTTTAGTGTCTAAATGTCATTATGTTTTATTTATCCAGTATTGATACTTCAATCTTTTACGTAATTTTGGGATGGAAATATGCTGCTTCATAATATGTTTGTTTGGAATACTTGACCCTGTTATATTATATGCGGGATATTGCTGAATAGTGGACCTTTCAACTCCGAGCCCATGGAGACGGTTTGAAACTCTATATTAGACATGTGGCTGGACCAACGAAAACAGTGGTTTGAAGATATGAATATCCGTGATTTGAACTTATGAATTTACAGTGTTATATATTAATTGTATTGGATTATATGGATTATTATGTATTCACCATGTTGATTCACTTTGGCACTTTATGAATTTTGCACTTTTATATATGAATTAAAATTATTTTTATTGATATGCATTATTGCATTTTGCACTTTATTAGTTTTTTAGCACTGATATATGATCTGAATCAATGATAATGTTGTATTAATATGTTATTACATTTAGAGATACACTGTCACTTTAATTTGCTATTAGTAGTTAGCACTACCACTGCCATTGTAATGTTTTTGTTTGCACTTTTTTTTTTTAATATTAATTGCATCACAGATTAGAGACACCATATACATTTTGCTTACTAAGGGATGGGTTCCTAAGGTACCTGATAGGTTGGTTGAGCGTGTCACTGGGGTGCGCTGCATAGCGCCATGACGAGCCTTGGAGGGTGGGCTGGTGCACCCCTTGCCCTGCCGCGATAACGCAGCATGTATCACCCGGTGAAAATGCGTCATATATTTATCACCTATGTATTAGTTTTGGTGCCAAAGTCCTGTATATAATGATGCCATTGTGAGAGACTTTTTGACCTCCTGACAAAGCTGAGGAAGCGAAATGTGCGGCCATTTTTGGGTCCCCCTTCCCCTGGTCCTGTGAGTGGGAGTTTCGATGTGACTGATTACTTTTTTTCAGCCTTATCTTGTTATTTGAGGATTGTATTGGACGTCCCCCTCTTGAATATCTTAGTATAGGCTATTTATGCGAATATATGTTGTGATTTTGTAGTACCACCCGGTCTCCCCTGAGATTCTTTTGGACATGTTAAACACTCTTTTCGGGGGTAGTAAGTGGCCAGTGATTGCACACTATAGAAAAAAGCAACAGCCTACGTGAGCTCCCACGGTCCCGGCCACCAGAAAGGCTGGTGCTTTTTCTTATAGTGTGCAAGCACGACCACCGCTGCTGGATTGCAGGGTGGTCGTAACCATGGAAAGGAGCAGTGTATAATGTAATGGAAAAATTGATCCAGCCAGCAAAGGATACAATATGGACAATCACAATACATTAGTAAGTGCCTTGTATTAATTTTCCATACATAATAAATGGCACTTGCTGAAGTGAGAAAGCCCTTTAAGACTGCGCCAGGTTAACTATCAGTGACTGAGAGCTATGTACATATGTATACACACTTAGGCCTCATGCACACAAAAGTATTTTCGGTTTGCATTTTTTATGTATCAAATGCAGACCCATCCATTTTTATGGGGTCGCAAAAAAATGTGAACAGCACACGAATGTTATATGTGTGCTGTCCACATCCATTTACCATGTAGAGAAAGTTAATACAAGGCACTTACTAACGGATTGTTATCATCCATATTGCCTCCTTTGCTGGCTTGGTTCATTTTTTCATCACATTATACACGGCTTGTTTCCATAGTTTACAACCACTCTGTAATCCATCAGCGGTGCTTGTGCTTGCACACTATAGGAAAAAATGTCGGCCTCTCTGGTGGCCGGGACCGTGGGAGCTCACGTAGGCTGTTGCTTTTTTCTATAGTGTGCAAGCACGGCCATGCTGCAGGACTGCAGGGTGGTCGTGACCATGGAAACTTTCTCTGCATAATAACTGCTATTTCCTGAAGTGGTAAAGCCCCTTTAATCATACCATGATGGTGCATTGAGACGCAGCACGTGAAAAGAATGCCACCTATTTAAACAGCAGCAACTGATCATATGACATCATTAAGTATAATAAAGTACATTTAAAAATATGTATAAATGTGGACTTAATACACAGTAATGTAATGAAATACACTGCTTAATACTGAAATTGCAACACCAAGGACAAGAAGTTATGCAAACTGAGAAAGTAGCGGGTGTTGCTAAGATCTGCAAATAATCACAATTTCAAGCACCTAGCTTCAATCTGTGGCATGTGGGAGGGGCATAAAAGCCAAATTGAAAGTTGTTTAGCCACATGAAACCTCAAAAATTGGATCGAGTTGTGTGAGATGATTGTGTGATGCATCCTGTTGATCAAAGTGACAGTTATCTCTCTGGTCACTTGAACAGAATTCTTAAATTTAGAGACCTTGATTTATCACTGTGGCAGATTGATATGCACCTAGGCCGAAATGTCAGTACTGTTCAACTTGTCCTGGTGGTTGGGAGAACAACTACAAACTGGAATGACAGCAAACCTCTGCAGGGATGGACATCTGATTAGAAGAATGGCATATAGTGATCTATTCTGTACTGCAAGTAAAACTGGATGTCACATTCCAAGCATATGGTGGCAAATAGTGTCTACACAAACCATTAGAAGGTGTTTGCACAACATTGGGTTGCCATACATTCAGCTCCCGATGTTCCATTAACCTCACGCCACCACTCTTTAAGGTAATCATGGTGTCATAGTGAATATCAAAACAGTAATGGAGGCTGGAATGGAGGTCTGTCCTCTTCGATCATTAGTCCTCCTTTTGTCTTGGATGCAATGATAGCCGGAGATTGGTCTGGAGACCATGTGGGCAATGCAATGAAAAGGCCTTTACAAAGGAAGGTCAAACCAGTGTGGAGTGACATAATGTATGGTAGATGGACCCTTCTATTCTTCATTTCAGGTAGACTAACAGCTCAACATACATTGATTTGGTCTTGGAACCAGTGGTATGGGCTTTTCTCTAAAGTGTCCCAGGAACTGTTTTTTAGCAGGACACCAGGCCTCAAGTGCTCAGACAGCCATTAAATACCCCAGTGATAGCATTCTTAAGGTGTGTAAGTGCGTGTATTTCTGGGTGTGGTGCTCATACTCAAGACGGAATAAGTCGAAATATTTTGAATATTTAGTTTTTTATCATTTGCATATCATCAAGTCTATCAATCCTGTGATTTCCATAATTTTACAACTTTTGCTTATTGGTGTTGAAATTTCAATTTGAGGAGTGTAGAAGATAAATCCAGCACAGTGACTCAACCATGTAGATGTCTTGCTTTATTGCAGCATGTATCTAAAAATTACAGCATGTAATCTAGTGCCCTAGAGTGGTTTACACATTTTGGATGCTGCCATCCTTAATTAAAGCCATAGTCATGAAAAAAAAACACACCAATTTAAAAACCCAGATGGGCGATCACATGACCTCTGTTCCTCCAAGCCAAGGGTAAACATCCTGATCATGCGATATACCATATTACAAAATTAAAAAACATTGAATCCACATAGAATATATGTCATCTAAATATAGTAACTTGCATTGATTAACAATAGATGAGATTGTGACGGGAATTCACTCCATTAGATTCCCTTGTATCCAAAACAAAAGTCCAATATGATTCCCCGTTGAAGAGTGATGCACCGGCCTGCGTTGTACAGAAGCTGTTAGGGTGTACGGTAATATTAGGAGTGAGGGGGCATGTTTAATCACTTTAAGGGTCCAGTCACACATCTGTGTGTGTTTTGCAGATCCGCGGATACGCAAAACACGGACAGCGGCAATGTGCGTTCCGTATTTTGTGGACCGCACATTACCGGCACTAAGAGAATATGCCTATTCTTGTCCGGTATTGCAGACAAGAATAGGACATGTTCTATTTTTTTCAGGATCGGAATTGCGGGTCCGCAATTCCGGATCGGGACCGCACGTCGTGCGTCCCCATAGAAATGTATGGGTCCGCAATTCCGTTACGCAAAATGCGGAATGGAATTGCGGATGTGTGAATGGAGCCTTAATTGAATGAGACATTTTATATTTATATACTGCAGCACTGGAGCGGTGGGGGGGGGGGGAATCTGTGGATGACAGTTTTATGAGGGGCATCTGTGGATGGCACTGTTAAGGGGTGGGGGGTCTGTGGATAGCACTGTTATGGGCTGGGGGGTCTGTGGATGGCACATATATAACAGTGCCATCCACAGATCCCCCATAACAGTGTCAGCCACAGATCCCCCCCTGTACAGTATCCTTCACAGATCCCCCCCCATAACAGTGTCCGTCACAGATCCCCCCATAACAGTGCATCATCCACAGATTCCCCCATAACAGTGCATTATCCACAGATCCCCCATAACAGTGCGTCATCCACAGATCCCCCATAACAGTGCCATCCCCAGATCCCCCCATAACAGTGTCCTTCACAGATCCCCCCATAACAGTGTCCTTCACAGATCCCCCATATTAGTGCCATCCACAGATCCCCAGTAATAGTGCCATCCACAGACCACCATTAGTTCTAAACCCACCAAAAGCACACCTTTTGGTTAGAAATATTTTTTTTCTTATTTTCCTCCCCAAAAACCTAGGTGCGTCTTATGGGCCGGTGTGTCTTATAGGGTAAATTTTTAAATTTAAGTAATTGTATTTAAGCCCATATTGTATCAGTGCAACGTTTCCCTGGTGAAGTACCCAATAGCAAGGAAGGAAAGTTGCATAGTGGATTCTAAAGGGACATTGTTTATAACTGTGGCAGCTACCCTAGAAAACATGACCTCTGCATAAAGGATTGCTTCAAAGTGTACCACTCTTCCATGGATTATTAATCTTAACCTTTTTTTATACAAATTTTTCTACCCTATTTCACTTTGATATACTCTGTACAGCTTAAATACTCACTTCTCATCATCCACTACACATTCATTTCCGGAAAAAACCTGTGTGTTCAAAATGCTCACCTCACCTTGAAAAAATCCTTGAGGGGTGTAATTTCTGAAATGGGTTCACTATTAATAAGGGTTTCCACTGTATGGGGTATCTCTTAGTCTCTTCAAATACCCAAAAGCCATTCTAGGGAAATCTGCCCTCCAAAAGCCAAATAGCGCTTCTTCCATTTGAGCCCTGCAGTGTGCCCATACAATAGTTTATGACCACATTGTGGGGTATTTTTTTCCCCCTGTTATTCCTTGTGAAAATAAAACATTTGGGGGTAAAGCAATATTTTATTGTAAAAAATGTATTATTTCATTTTCACACCCAAGTGTTGTTAGATTCTATACACGTCTCTAAAAACACACGCCTCTAACAATGTTTCTGTAAACTTCTCAATCAGAGTAATAAATGTTGCGGTTTGTTTTGCTGTCATCCCTTGCCATGTTATAGGAAAAAAAACTGATTAAAAATGTAAATTCTGCAAAAAAAATAACACATTTTTAAATTTCACCTTCATTTTGTTTTAATCCCTGTGTAACACCTAAAGAGTTAACACAATTTCTAAAATTAGTTTTAAACAACTTGAGTGGTGTAGTTTCTAAAATGGGGTCATGTATGGTTGATTTCTATTATGTAAGCATCTCAAAGTCACTTCAGAACTGATTTGGTCCTTAAAGGTAATCAGCTGCCAGTGACTAGAGATGGCCAGTTCGCAGTGTTCGCCAGCGAACACATGCGATCTGCCATCTTAACTGACAAGTCCGGCGAGGCACAGGTAAGTCCTTACCTGTGACTGTGCGCGAGGCAGTCTGAAATGAAATGCGGTCTCCGGGAGAAGGCAGTTCCGAGAACTGACTTGTCAGTTAAGATGGCAGATTGCATGTGTTCGCTGGCAAACACTGCGAACTGGCCATCGCTGCCAGTGACCTCCCCATCCAACTGTTTGTATAAATATATAGTGGTGGTTCACCTCCAAGCGCTGTTTTAATGTTGAATGTAATCTATTGCTATTGTTGAACCAAACTTCATTCCTTTCTGTGGCCAACCCCTTCCTTGCTGCTTTAAAAGACAGGGCCAAGCCACAAAAATAAATGTTAATGGGGCTTGGGTATAACAAAAGCAATGGTGACTCCCTCATGTGTCTATGCAAACAGTTGGATAGGGAGGTTACTGGTGACCTTTAAAAAAAAGTTTAGAAAATGAGTCATTGGCCCACAAGTAACTTAAGCAGGGAGGAATCATGACCTCAGATGGAAAAAAAATTACATATATTCTAAAAAACGAATATATAGCACTATATTGAATATAGTGCTATACAGATGTAGCAGGGTTAGCACTCAAGCTCTTAACTCAAATTTCTTAACTCATCGCGACAAAAGCCATTGAAAAGCAATTAAAGGTGTTTGCTTAACGCATTTAGTTTAGCTAACACATCTCATAAATCATGAGTGTTAACTCTACTACATCCGTATATTCGTTTTTTAGAATATTCGTCATTTTTTTCCATCTGAATTCATGATTCCTCCCGACTTTAGTTGCTTGTGGGCCTATGACTCATTGGCCCACAAGCAAGAAGCAGGGAGGAATCATGTGTTAAGATGGAAAAAATTACTAATCTAAAAACAAATATATTGCACTATATTCTATAGTGCTATATATTTGTTTTTGAACCACTCCTGTATTGATTGTGTAATATTCGCATATTATGCGATCATAACCTTGCCAATTTTCGAATAAAAAAAAAAAAGTGGAATATAACGAATATTCGAATTTGCGAATATTCAACGAATATTCTACAAAATATTTGCAAAATATCATGAATTCGAATATGAACACTGCCGCTCATCACTACTCAAGATATTTATTGTTGCACTTACTGGATGCTTCTTTCCAAATGTTCTTACTCAGCACGTCTCTGCAGTAGTGGTTTGACCCCAATACAGACGAGTTGAATTGTCCTTGCAACTGTCACTTGTATGAGCCCTAACGCTGGTCCCAATGACAACTATAAAGTGCTGCAGACATTTTTGGTTCTGCATTTTAACCCTTACTACCCTAGGTGATTTTCCGTATTGGCATTTTCATTTTTCAGTCCCTGCCTTCCCAGAGCCATAACTTTTTTATTTTTCCATTCACATAGCTGTATCAGGGTTTGTGCTTTGTGGGACAAGTTGTACTTTTTAATGGAAAAACGTAATATTGCATACCATGCAGTGGGAAAATAAAAAAAAATTGCAAAAAAATGAAATTCCATCATAGTTTTATGGGTTTTGTTTCTATAGCTTTCCCTATACAGGGAGTGCAGAATTATTAGGCAAATGAGTATTTTGACCACATCATCCTCTTTATGCATGTTGTCTTACTCCAAGCTGTATAGGCTCGAAAGCCTACTACCAATTAAGCATATTAGGTGATGTGCATCTCTGTAATGAGAAGGGGTGTGGTCTAATGACATCAACACCCTATATTAGGTGTGCATAATTATTAGGCAACTTCCTTTCCTTTGGCAAAATGGGTCAAAAGAAGGACTTGACAGGCTCAGAAAAGTCAAAAATAGTGAGATATCTTGCAGAGGGATGCAGCACTCTTAAAATTGCAAAGCTTCTGAAGCGTGATCATAGAACAATCAAGCGTTTCAATCAAAATAGTCAACAGGGTCGCAAGAAGCGTGTGGAAAAACCAAGGCGCAAAATAACTGCCCATGAACTGAGAAAAGTCAAGTGTGCAGCTGCCAAGATGCCACTTGCCACCAGTTTGGCCATATTTCAGAGCTGCAACATCACTGGAGTGCCCAAAAGCACAAGGTGTGCAATACTCAGAGACATGGCCAAGGTAAGAAAGGCTGAAAGACGACCACCACTGAACAAGACACACAAGCTGAAACGTCAAGACTGGGCCAAGAAATATCTCAAGACTGATTTTTCTAAGGTTTTATGGACTGATGAAATGAGAGTGAGTCTTGATGGGCCAGATGGATGGGCCCGTGGCTGGATTGGTAAAGGGCAGAGAGCTCCAGTCTGACTCAGACGCCAGCAAGGTGGAGGTGGAGTACTGGTTTGGGCTGGTATCATCAAAGATGAGCTTGTGGGGCCTTTTCGGGTTGAGGATGGAGTCAAGCTCAACTCCCAGTCCTACTGCCAGTTTCTGGAAGACACCTTCTTCAAGCAGTGGTACAGGAAGAAGTCTGCAGCCTTCAAGAAAAACATGATTTTCATGCAGGACAATGCTCCATCACACGCGTCCAAGTACTCCACAGCGTGGCTGGCAAGAAAGGGTATAAAAGAAGAAAATCGAATGACATGGCCTCCTTGTTCACCTGATCTGAACCCCATTGAGAACCTGTGGTCCATCATCAAATGTGAGATTTACAAGGAGGGAAAACAGTACACCTCTCTGAACAGTGTCTGGGAGGCTGTGGTTGCTGCTGCACGCAATGTTGATGGTGAACAGATCAAAACACTGACAGAATCCATGGATGGCAGGCTTTTGAGTGTCCTTGCAAAGAAAGGTGGCTATATTGGTCACTGATTTGTTTTTGTTTTGTTTTTGAATGTCAGAAATGTATATTTGTGAATGTTGAGATGTTATATTGGTTTCACTGGTAAAAATAAATAATTGAAATGGGTATATATTTGTTTTTTGTTAAGTTGCCTAATAATTATGCACAGTAATAGTCACCTGCACACACAGATATCCCCCTAAAATAGCTAAAACTAAAAACAAACTAAAAACTACTTCCAAAAATATTCAGCTTTGATATTAATGAGTTTTTTGGGTTCATTGAGAACATGGTTGTTGTTCAATAATAAAATTAATCCTCAAAAATACAACTTGCCTAATAATTCTGCACTCCCTGTACAGTAAAACTCACCCATGACTTCATTCTCCAGGTCAGTACAATTAGGATGATATCACATTTATATACTTTTTTGTGTTTTAATGCTTAAAAAAATAAAACCTTTTTTGTTTTCATCACCATATTTGTCTATGGAGCTTTGTCAGTGCTCATTTTTTGCGGAATGATCTGCAGTTTTTATTAATACAGTTTTGGGGTGTGTATGTCACTTTTTATTCAATTTATTGGGAGATGAGATGACAAGAAAATGGTGAATTGGTCATTTTGATGTTTTTTTCCATTACGCTTATATTTTAATAGTACAGACATTTTCACACGTGGCAATGCCCATGATGTTTATTTTTTCATTGTTTTATTTATTTTTTTACTCTATGAAAATGGGGGTAATTGTAATTTTTGGATTTTATACAATTTTTTTTATATTTTTCAAAATATTTTTTGCTACTTTTTTCTACTTTCTTTTAGCCCCCCCCCCCCCAAGGGCCTAACATCATTCAATCCTTATATTGCCAATTCTATATATGAATGGAAGTAAATTCATTGACAAATAAAAGCTTCACAATGTAGTGCTGGCACCTGTAGGCCTAAATTTGAATATTCCTTTCACAGGCAACTCCAATTTCCATGTGGGGGAGCCATTCCAGGACACTTCTAAGTTTTGTGCTCTCAGATGCCATTGTCACATTTGACCACAGTATATATGGGGTAAAGTATATTAACCCCAGGGGTCTGCAGTATGAAACAGCAAAAACCTGCTTGCTATGGCTCCCGTTGCACTTGCGAGTAGACGCCATATTTAAAGACCTAACTTCAGCCATACTGTTATGGCAGAGGTTGAGAAGGGGGTTAATAAAGATTTAAATACTGTACATGTATTCTAACATTATATGTAGGAGTCTTACTAGTGATGAGCGAGCACCAAAGTGTTCTGGTGTTCGGGTACTCGTCCGAACACATAGCGATATTCGTGCGCTCGGCTGAGCACCCGAGTATAATGGAAGTCAATGGGAGACAACCAGGCACCCCCTGCTCGGATAAGGGGAGGGTGCCTGGTTCATAGGAAAATGTCTGAAAGTGATGGAAACACCTCTGAAATCGATCAGAAACAGCCGAGGGACCATGTCTGGATGCATCTTGGACTCCAATGTCGCTGCTGGGAACCATGTTGTACGTCACTTTTACAGACCGACAAAAAAACTCCCAAAACGCTGCCCCCCAAAAAAAATAAAAAATAAAAAAATAAGACTTTTTAGAGGGAAAATTGATTGTTAGGAAACATTCTTTCCTGTAAATTCAATTGTATATACAGTGTAAGTGCTGCAAAAAATTACAAGGAAGAAGCACTCTGATACAGCCTGTATATCACATAAAGGAGGGCCTCATTCACATGGTGCTACAATTGTTCAGGTACGCTGCTACACTCCTAAAGCCTATGCACTAAGTGAAAGGGCTGACAAATATTACAAGGAACCGGCACTCCAATACACCCTTTCTTACACATAAAGGAGGGCATCGTACACACCCTTGAAAAATTATCCTTGATGCCCTGCTGGTGACCCTCCAAAACATTCGGAGCGAGGGCATGCTGGTGACCTATAAAAAATTAGGGGCGAGTGCCTGCTGCTGAGCTGACCTTCTAAAACATATGTGAGGCCCTGCTGCTCCGCTGACGCTCTAAAACATTATATGTGAGGGCCTTCAGGTGAGCAGACCGCATAAAACATTACAGGTGAGGGCCTACAGGTGAGCAGACCATATAAAACATTGGAGGTGAGGGCCTGAAGGTGAGGGGACCCAATAAAACATTGTAGTGAGGGCCTACAGGTGAGCAGACCGTATAAAACATTAGAGGTGAGGGCCTACTGGTGTGCAGACCGTATAAAACGTTGAAGGTGAGGGCCTGAAGGTGAGCGGACCCTATAAAAAATTGTAGTGAGGGCCTACAGGTGAGCAGACCATATAAAACATTGGAGGTGAGGGCCTGAAGGTGAGCGGACCCAATAAAACATTATAGTGAGGGCCTACAGGTGAGCAGACCGTATAAAACATTAGAGGTGAGGGCCTACCGGTGTGCAGACTGTATAAAACGTTGGAGGTGAGGGCCTGAAGGTGAGCGGACCCTATAAAACATTGTAGTGAGAACCTACAGGTGAGCAGACCGTATAAAACATTGGAGGTGAGGGCCTGAAGGTGAGCGGAGCCTATAAAACATTGTAGTGAGGGCCTACAGGTGAGCAGACCATATAAAACATTGGAGGTAAGGGCCTGAAGGTGATCAGACCCTATAAAACATTGTAGTGAGGGCCTACAGGTGAGCAGACCGTATAAAACATTGGAGGTGAGGGCCTGGAGGTGAGCTGACACTATAAAAGATTGTAGTGAGGGCCTACAGGTGAGCAGACCGAAAAACATTAGAGGTGAGGGCCTACAGGTGAGCAGACCGTATAAAACATTGGAGGTGAGGGCCTGAAGGTGAGCGGACCCTATAAAACATTGTAGTGAGGGCATATATACTGTATGGAAGAGGAGGAGGAGAAAACAAGATTCAAACATATACCCTTTATTTGCGGTGAAAAGGGTGCATCTGAATCTTGTAGATTGAGTACATTATAAAGCATACATTTAAATTGTGTTTTTGTTTCTCATTAGCTCAGCTTTCCTCTGGTGGAGTCCGACACAACTATGCCTGGTTGTAGGTTCAGTGGCGAGCTCGGTCTGGTCCCTTATACCCTGCCACAGCTCTGCAGCGGTGTGCTGTTTGTCCCCTAGGCAGATCAGCTTCAGCACGGCCTGTTGCCGCTTCCCCACAGCAGTGCTACACTGATTCCAGCTACCAATTGATGGCTGACTGCTGGAGGTAGAAGTGGTGGAAGTGGCGGCAGAAGAAGAGGAGGAGAAGTGGGGGTTGGAGCCAGTAACATAGCTGCTGGCAGGGACCCTGATGGACGTAGGGCCTGCAATCCTGGCCGTGGCTAGCACTTGTACCATTCCAGGGTACGACTCACTCCTGGCCTCCACAACATTCACCTAGTGTGCGGTCAGGGAAATGTAGCGTCCCTGGCCACCAGCACTTGTCCATTTGTCCGTGGTCAAGTGGACCTTCCCAGTAACTGCGTTGGTCAGGGCACGGGTGATGTTCTGGGACACATGTTGGTGTAAGGCGGGCACAGCACACCGTGAAAAATAGTGGCAGCTGGGGACTGCGTACAGAGGGACAGCCGCCGACATCAGGCTGCGGAAGACCTCAGTCTCCACAAGCCTATATGGCAACATTTCAAGGGCCAGTAATTTTGAAAGTTGCGGTGGGTGGGTGGCTGGGTATTTATGCTTGCGTTCAAATGACTGGGGTAAGGACAATTGGACGCTGAGTTGGGACAGGGAAGTGGATGTAGTTGCTGATGGTGCATGCGAAGGCCCAGGTGAAGGGCAAGGGGCATCCGGCCCTGCGCCTTCGACATGGGATTGGCCAGCAGTGCGTAACACAGGGGAAGAGGAGGCAGTGGGGTGGCCCACAGACCCAGATTGTGGACCCAGGCATTCGGCCCACTGATTAGGGTGCTTGGATGCTGGTGGTCGTGGTGAGGTTGCTGGTGTTCGCGCCCCGACTCATTTTGGTACGGCACAGGCTGCAAACTACCACTCTTGTCATCTGCACTTTCTGCAAAAAAGCGCCATACTGCGGAACACCTACCCCTTGGCAAGGGACATTTACGCATGTGGGTGCTCCGTGTAACAGTTGCGGGCCTGTTTGGTGTGGGTCGACGTCTCCCTTTTGCCACACCACTGCCTCTTACAGCTTGTTGCAGTGCTGCAGATCCCTCCCCGTCTGTACTGCTTTCCTCGCTCGGCTTTTCACCTTCCCAAGTTGGGTCAGTGACCTCATCGTCCACCACCTAATCTTCCACTTCCTCATTCCCATCCTCCTGACATGACAGCTGTGATTGACAACTGTGTCTCATCCTTATCCACCTCGTGAACAAATAATTGACGTTCACCACCCTCATCTTCTTGACCTTGTGATAGGTCAAGAGGTTGTGAATCAGGGCACAAGATCTGTGCCTTTACAAGCGTGCTTGGTGAGAGGGCCAAATCTAGTGATGGCGATGAAAATAGGTCCTCGGAATGTCCGAGTGTGGTATCAACGTTTTTTTCCGACTCTTGACTCTACATGGTGGGAGGAAGGAGGATCAGAGTGAGGATTCTGTGGACCAGACTCTTTGCTAATGAGACTGGTCTTGGTGGAAGAGAGGGAGGAAGAATTATCTTCTGCCATCCAACTAACCACCCGGTCGCACTGGTCCGACTTGGACAGTGTTGTCCTGCGACGCCCAATTAACTGTGAAATGAAACTGGGTATGGTGGATTTTTTATTTTTTCCAGTTTCACCGGCAGCTGGTACAGTTTCATTGCGCCCAGGGCCACGGCCTCTGCCTGAACTGTCAGCAACACGTCCACTTCCCTGTCCCTTAGTGCTCGCCTTCTTCATATTAAAAGGTTTATTCAATAGATGTTGGACAACTTATTTAAATTTGCCCCCAGCAAAATAATTCTCAGCTGGAATACTGTATATAACGTTTGTGGATTGAACGCACACACAGATGTGCCTCAAACTAGTTAAATGTGTCCCAAATACAAATAATTCTCTGCTGGAATACTGTATATATGGTTGCGGCCTAAATGCACACACAGATGTGCCTAAAACTAGTAAAATTTGTCCCAAATAAAATGTACTCTCTGCTGGAATACTGTATATAACGTTTGTGGATTGAACGCACACACAGATGTGCCCAAAAGTAGTTAAATGTGTCCCAAATACAAATAATTCTCTGCTGGAATACTGTATATATGGTTGCAGCCTAAACGCACACACAGATGTGCACAAAAGTAGTTAAATGTGTCCCAAATACAAATAATTCTCTGCTGGAATACTGTATATACGGTTGCGGCCTAAACGCACACACAGATGTACCCAAAAACTAGTTAAATTTGTCCCCAAAAAAAGTATTCTCTGCTGGAATACTGTATATAACGTTTGTGGATTGAACGCACACACAGATGTGCCCAAAAGTAGTTAAATGTGTCCCAAATACAAATAATTTTCTGCTGGAATAAAGTATATAACGTTTGTAGATTGAATGCACACACAGATGTGCCAAAAACTAGTTAAATTTGTCCCCAAAAAAAAGTATTCTCTGCTGGAGTACTGAATATAACGTTTATGGATTGAACGCACACACAGATGTGCCCAAAAACTAGTTAAATTTGTCCCCAAAAAAAAGTATTCTCTGCTGGAATACTGTATATAACGTTTGTGGATTGAACGCACACACAGATGTGCCCAAAAGTAGTTAAATGTGTCTCAAATACAAATAATTCTCTGCTGGAATACTGTATATATGGTTGCGGCCTAAACGCACACACAGATGTGCCCAAAACTAGTTAAATTTGCCCAAAATATAAATAATTCTCTGCTGGAGTACTCAATATAACGTTTGTGGATTGAACGCACACACAGATGTGGCACAAATTAGGTTAATTTCCCCAGAAAAAAAAATTCTCTGGTGGCATACTGGTGGCATGTCTGCTAAACACACTGCTTTCTGATGGCGTACTGTAGATCTCACTAATATCAAATCTTTCTGTCTTTTAAAAGCTTTTGGGTACTTAAAAAAGCCATTTTCCAGCCCTGCATTATCTGTCCCTTCCTGAAGACGCCTGTCCCAGATACTGCTGAATTTACCCCCTGCTAAAAAATATATAAAAAAATGGTTGCTTCATTGCTGTCAAGCACACACTGTAGTCCTTAAAACGACTGTTTGGTCTTTCAATAGTTTTTGGGGAGTTAAATCTGTGAATTTCCAGCAAAACGCTATCTGTCCCTGCCTACTGTCTGCTCTCCCTGATGCTGAATGATCTGAGCGCGGGACATCAGCTCCTATATAAACTGGTATCACGTGTATCGGCCAGCCAAATCAGTGTAAGGGTCCATTCACACGTCCGTTGTTTCTTTCCTGATCTGTTCCGTTTTTTGCGGAACAGATCTGGACCAGTTCTGTACCCATTCATTTTCAATGGGTCCTAAAAAAAACGGACAGCTCAATGTCAGATTTTTTTTTTCAGGACCCATTGAAAATGAATGGGTACAGAACTGGTCCAGATCTGTTCCGCAAAAAACGGAACAGATCAGGAAAGAAACAACAGACGTGTGAATGGACCCTAAGGCTAATAGCTAACATAGCTATGGCATTACACTGGAGGGAATTACTTACCTGAACGTTGATTGGCTGCTTAGGAGGAGCCAAATGTGTGGGGAGGAGACTCAAGCAATGCGACGAGCACACGTGGTATTCAGCCGAGTACCGCCACGTGCCGAGCATAGCGATGCTGGAGCCGAACTGGTACTCGGCCGAGTATGCTCGCTCATCACTAAGTCTTACATGAAATAATTACACACTTTGGCCTCATGCACACGACCGTTGTGTGCATCCGTGGCCGTTGTGCCGTTTTCTTTTTTTTTTTTCGCGGACCCATTGACTTTCAATGGGTCCGTGGAAAAATCGGAAAATGCACCGTTTTGCAGCCACATCCGTAATCCGTGTTTCCTGTCCGTCCAAAAAATATGACCTGTCCTATTTTTTGACGGACAACGGTTCACGGACCCATTCAAGTCAATGGGTCCGTGAAAGAACAAGGATGCACACAAGATTGGCATCCGCGACCGTGATCCGTGGCCGTAGGTTACTTTCATACAGACGGATCCGAAGATCCGTCTGCATAAAAGCTTTTTCAGAGCTGAGTTTTCACTTAGTGAAAACTCATATCCGACAGTATATTCTAACACAGAGGCGTTCCCATAGTGATGGCGATGCTTCTAGTTAGAATTTACTACGAACTGTGTACATGACTGCCCCCTGCTGCCTGGCAGCACCCGATCTCTTACAGGGGGCTGTGATCTGCACAATTAACCCCTCAGGTGCTACACCTGAGGGGTTAATTGTGCATATCATAGCCCCCTATAAGAGATCAGGGGCTGCCAGGCAGCAGGGGCAGACCCCACTCCCTCCCCAGTTTTAATTTCATTGGTGGCCAGTGCGGCCCCCCTCCCTCCCTCTATTGTATTATTTTCATTGGTGGCACAGTGTGCGGCCCCCCCGGCCCCCCCTCCCTCCTTCTATTGTATTATTTTCATTGGTGGCACAGTGTGCAGCCCCCCCGGCCCCCCCTCCCTCCCTCTATTGTATTATTTTCATTGGTGGCACAGTGTGCGGCCCCCTCCCTCCCTCTATTGTATTATTTTCATTGGTGGCACAGTGTGCGGCCTCCCCTCTCCCTCCCCCCCGATCATTGGTGGCAACGGAGAGTTCTGATCGGAGTCCCAGTTTAATCGCTGGGGCTCCGATCGGTAACCATGGCAACCAGGACGCTACTGCAGTCCTGGTTGCCATGGTTACTTAGCAATATTAGAAGCATCATACTTACCTGCTGCGCTGTCTGTGACCGGCCGAGAGCTCCTCCTACTGGTAAGTGACAGATCATTAAGCAATGCGCCGCACAGACCTGTCACTTACCAGTAGGAGGAGCTCCCGGCCGGTCACAGACAGCGCAGCAGGTAAGTATGATGCTTCTAATATTGCTAAGTAACCATGGCAACCAGGACTGCAGTAGCGTCCTGGTTGCCATGGTTACCGATCGGAGCTCCAGCGATTAAACTGGGACTCCGATCGGAACTCTCCACTGCCACCAAAGATGGGGGGGGAGAGGGGAGGCCGCACACTGTGCCACCAATGAAAATAATACAATAGAGGGAGGGGGGGCCGCACACTGTGCCACCAATGAAAATAATACAATAGAGGGAGGTAGGGGGGGCCAAGGGGGCCAAGGGGGCCGCACACTGTGCCACCAATGAAAATAATACAATAGAGGGAGGGAGGGGGGGCCGGGGGGGCCGCACACTGTGCCACCAATGAAAATAATACAATAGAGGGAGGGAGGGGGGCCGGGGGGGCCGCACACTGTGCCACCAATTAAAATAATACAATAGAGGGAGGGAGGGGGGGGCCGGGGGGGGGCACACACTGGCCACCAATGAAATTAATACAATAGAGGGAGGGAGGGGGGCCGGGGGTGGGCGCACACTGGCCACCAATGAAATTAATACAATAGAGGGAGGGAGGGGGGGCCGAGGGGGGTCTGCCCCTGCTGCCTGGCAGCCCCTGATCTCTTACAGGGGACTATAATACGCACAATTAACCCCCCTCAGGTGCGGCACCTGAGGGGTTAATTGTGCGGATCACAGCCCCCTGTAAGAGATCGGGTTCTGCCAGGCAGCAGGGGGCAGTCATGTACACAGTTCTTATATTCTAACTTGAAGCGTCACCATCACAATGGGAACGCCTCTGTTTTAGAATATACTGTCAGATCTGAGTTTCACGATCTAACTCATATCCGACAGTATATTCTAACATAGAGGCGTTCCCATGGTGATGGGGACGCTTCAAGTTAAAATATACCATCGGATTGGAGAAAACTCCGATCCGATGGTATAATAGGGACTCCTGACTTTACATTGAAAGTCAATGGGGGACGGATCCGTTTGCAATTGCACCATATTGTGTCAACGTCAAACGGATCCGTCCCCATTGACTTGCATTGTAAGTCAGGACGGATCCGTTTGGGTCCGCACGGCCAGGCGGACACCAAAACGTCATTTTTTTCATGTCCGTGGATCCTCCAAAACGGTCACGTATCACGGACCTACGGACCCTGTTTTGCGGACCTTAAAAAAAAAACGGTCGTGTACATGAGGCCTTTATTGGATTTTTTGAGGGAGCAGTATTAGTGACACATACCAATTCACCCTGTTATAGTCAAAGAATTAAATGTCCTACATCTGAAACAGAAGAATCTCAATGTAGCTGTAGCAAGATGGCACACTATAGCCCTGCTTCTATGACTGATGGTGTCATAGGCTGGACAAATAAGAATAACTGAAGACTCTGCCACTGATGAGCCACCATTACTTATACATGGGAGTAGTATACACATACTCAGTTCATGCATCACACTAGAGAGTTAACACTAGAGTTCAATATGAGCTTTCTCCTTACTGATTACTTTACTTATTGACAAATACACTGCTCAAAAAAATAAAGGGAACACAAAAATAACACATCCTAGATCTGAGTTAATTAAATATTCTTCTGAAATACTTTGTTCTTTACATAGTTGAATGTGCTGACAACAAAATCACACAAAAATTAAAAAATGGAAATCAAATTTTTCAACCCATGGAGGTCTGGATTTGGAGTCACACTCAAAATTAAAGTGGAAAAACACACTACAGGCTGATCCAACTTTGATGTAATGTCCTTAAAACAAGTCAGTAGTGGCTCAGTAGTGTGTGTGGCCTCCACGTGCCTGTATGACCTCCCTACAACCCCTGTGCATGCTCCTGATGAGGTGGCGGACGGTCTCCTGAGGGATCTCCTCCCAGACCTGGACTAAAACATCTGCCAACTCCTGGACAGTCTGTGGTGCATAGAGCGAGACATGATGTCCCAGATGTGCTCAATTGGATTCAGGTCTGGGGAAGGGGCGGGCCAGTCCATAGCATCAATGCCTTCGTCTTGCAGGAACTGCTGACACACTCCAGCCACATTAAGTCTAGCATTGTCTTGCATTAGGAGGAACCCAGGGCCAACCGCACCAGCATATGGTCTCACAAGGGGTCTGAGGATCTCATCTCGGTACCTAATGGCAGTCAGGCTACCTCTGGCGAGCACATGGAGGGCTGTGCGGCCCTCCAAAGAAATGCCACCCCACACCATTACTGACCCAATGCCAAACCGGTCATGCTGGAGGATGTTGCAGGCAGCAGAACGTTCTCCACGGCGTCTCCAGACTCTGTCACGTCTGTCACATGTGCTCAGTGTGAACCTGCTTTCATCTGTAAAGAGCACAGGGCGCCAGTGGCGAATTTGCCAATCTTGGTGTTCTCTGGCAAATGCCAATTGTCCTGCACGGTGTTGGGCTGTAAGCACAACCCCCACCTGTGGATGTCGTGCCCTCATATCACTCTGATGGAGTCTGTTTCTGACCGTTTGAGGAGACACATGCACATTTGTGGCCTGCTGGAGGTCATTTTGCAGGGCTCTGGCAGTGCTCCTCCTGTTCCTCCTTGCACAAAGGCGGAGGTAGCGGTCCTGCTGCTGGGTTGTTGCCCTCCTACGGCCTCCTCCACGTCTCCTGATGTACTGGCCTGTCTCCTGGTAGCGCCTCCATGCTCTGGACACTACGCTGACAGACACAGCAAACCTTCTTGCCACAGCTTGCATTGATATGCCATCCTGGATAAGCTGCACTACCTGAGCCACTTGTGTGGGTTGTAGACTCCGTCTCATGCTACCACTAGAGTGAAAGCACCGCCAGCATTCAAAAGTGACCAAAACATCAGCCAGGAAGCAGAGGAACTGAGAAGTAATCTGTGGTCACCACCTGCAGAACCACTCCTTTATTGGGGGTGTCTTGCTAATTGCCTATAATTTCCACCTGTTGTCTATCCCATTTGCACAACAGCATGTGAAATTGATTGTCACTCAGTGTTGCTTCCTAAGTGGACAGTTTGATTTCACAGAAGTGTGATTGACTTGGAGTTACATTGTGTTGTTTAAGTGTTCCCTTTATTTTTTTTGAGCAGTGTATATAATGGATGAATTCATAGATATTGATCAATTAAATAATTGGTTTTATCAGCAACTAGAGATGGGAAAATTGATTGTGAAGTGCACAAATTCGACCCAATTTATTTATTTTATTTGAATTTGTTAGAGTCAGAATTTTGTGCGATTCAGGAGAATGGAGGATAGAAGAGAGAGAGAGGGAAAGAGATCTTTGTAGGAAATAAGAGTACTTTTGATTCAGGTTGAACTTATTTGGACCCAAATTTAATTGGACGGCCAATTTGGCTGAATCGGAACAGAATGGAATTTTAAGAAATTGCTCATTTCTAGCAGCTGAGCAAAAGGATATTCATCCCTAGAGCATGTTCACCTGAACCAATACTTACAATGTTTTGTTGGATTGGAGCAGGTAGCATTTGTTAAGCTAAGAGCCGCGATACGCTATGCCAGTACCGTAGGAGACCTGCACTATTTACATACCATGCCATTTATTCCCTTAGTATTAGAAGAGCCGCACTATGTAAGCAGTTTAGAGCGTGTTAATAGTGTAGTGCATCACTTGTATATGTAACTATTCTTGCAGAATGGCCTCTCTCAGGTAGGTCAAATAGTTGATGCTGCTAGGTGATCCAAAATGTTTTTTTACCGATGTTATTCTCAATGATCTGTAACCAATTACTTGCAATTTGTCAATTGCACGTTAGTTCCAACCACATTGCTTGCCCACAGCCCTATTCGAGAAAAGTTTGCTTTTCCAATGTTATGGAATGCAATACGTTTTTAAGATATGATTATGATGTAATAGGTTGACCTAGTGATTCAAAGACAATACATAATAGCTTGCCACGTTTCAGAGTCGGTCTTTTTCCTTTACTTTAGTTCAGTAGGTCAAATTCTTACCGTCTTGAATGAAAGGTAAAGGTCATGTCCACGAATGAACATTTGATTGAATCTGCTGTGTACAAAGGCTCATAAAAGCTTTCTTCTATTTTTTATTTTCAGATGGTATTTACCACTGCAGTTCTGCCTATAGGGTCCACATCTCGATATCAGAGACATTTTACTTTATTCTAGAACTTTTTGATTTAATGCCCAGAGCACATCGTAAATATTGTATATCTGTAGTAATCTAAAATACTCATTCTGGAATAAATAGCATCAGAAGTCCTGCTAAGACTATATATATATATATATATATATATATATATACACACTATAAGAAATCATAGTACATAATTTACTATGTTATTGATTAAACGTCAGATAAATACTAACAATCTTCCAAATTGCATTTACTTCTAATTCAAACCGATACATTTCACCTTCATTCCAGAGAAGATGCTCTTTTCATTTTCCCTTATAAGTGAACATCATTTTTCCTCAAGGTCCAACTCGAAAATTCACATACTGAATGTAAAGTAGAGTAGCTCTCTTTTTCCAGGAGGCTGTGTTTCTAGTTATGAATAGGTGCATTTGTTTATGTATAAATCTGTTTATTTAAATTGCTAATATCTGAGGCATTTCAATATCCAAGTAATTTCCTAAATGTAATATTTAATACTAGAACCATGAGTTCGATTAAGCCGCTGAATTCAATGTATCAGCAGAAAATAAATGTCTCAACTAGGCAGACTTAAAAGTCTCTTATTATATTATTTATTTTTAACATTCAGTAACATAAGTTCTATCTTCTCATTGTGTTATATCCACTGACATGCAATTAAACTGTGCTGATAAATTAATCCCATCGCCAGTTCTGTATACCATTACAAATTATTTGTCTCCTTGATTCCTGTCATGCCCTGCTCAGGTTATGTGCGGAGGTCTGCCAGGTTAGCAGCACGTGTGTAGTTTTTTGTTTTGGGTTTGGAGTTGAGCTGTATCCGCCTCCTTTCAGGTGCACTGGGTGGGGTCGTTTGTATGAGTTTAAATTACGCCCCTTCCCAGTGTCCTGTGCGGGTTATAGCTTCTATCTTGCTCAGAGAAAGGAAGGATTTGCTGTTTCTGCTCAGTAACAAGATAAGTTGCTTTTGTTTTCTGTTTAGGCTGTTAGAGAGACGCCTGCCCCCACCTAGTCCTGAGGAAGCAGGCTGTCTCTTTCCCCCTTTCACCATCTTAGGGATTTTAGGGAATCTTCAGCCTTAGGCATGGGGGCACGTTTATTCCCACCTTTAGGGTCTGAACGTGGGCACAGAAGTCTAGGGAGAGCTGGTAAGGATTAGTCAGGATGCGACCTTTATCCCCAGCTTCTGGCCTAGACACTTGTTTTGTGGTTTTCTGTTTGTCTATTGTATCTTGTATCCTGTCCAGCGTGACATTATAACCAGCCAAAACCTAGACTGCCATTTTCTCAGCAGCTTTGATATGGAGTAATTTGATTCGTTGGTTGATCGCATGCAGGAATTAACTTGGGAGGTAGCTGACCTCCGCAATGCAGTTACACTTTGTCAGAATATTCTTCTTCATGGCTCTGCTGGTGGGAATCAGTCCAGCCTTGAACCTAAGATCGCCCTCCCTGATCGGTTTTCAGGGGGTGTGGATGACTTTATCCACTTTAGGGAGTCATGCAAGCTGTATTTTCAGCTGCGGCCGTCTTCATCTGGTGATGAGGGTCAGAGAGTAGGGATAATCATTTCCCTGCTTAAAGGGAACGCGCAGTCCTGGGCCTTTTCTCTGCCGATCGGTTCTCTGGCCCTCCGGTCGGTGGATGAATTTTTTAAAGCCTTGGGATTCATTTATGATGACCCAGATCGGGTCTCGATGGCAGAATCTAAGTTACAAGGAGAACATACTGCAGAGGTGTATTGTGTAGAGTTTAGGAGATGGGCTACTACGGAGTGTGAGTGGAATGACCCCGCGCTTTGTAGTCAGTTTTGTCAGGGGTTGTCTGAGAGATTGAAAGATGACCTCGCTTTTCATGATTATCCGGATACATTGGAGAATGCTATGTCTTTGGCAGTACGGTTAGATAGACGCATTAGAAAGAGGTGTAAGGTCCCCTCCGCGCGAGGGATCCCTTCTGTGAGTGGTTTCGTCTCACCAGTTCCCCAGAGTATTATGACATGTAATTCTGGGGTAGGGGAGGAACCCATGCAGCTGGGTCAGGTGTCGTTCCGTTCTGGTAATAGGAACTTTAGGAGGTTGCATAAGCTATGTTATTACTGTGGAGAAAGTGGTCATTTTGTTTATGCTTGTCCTTTTGTTAAACCGCATGTTGATGGTAAAGAACCACAAAGAGGTTTACATAAAGAGAAAAAAAAACATCCCTGACTCTTGGTAGTGTGAATGGGGTGCCGGAGCAAGCAAGTATGCAATCTCCCTGCAATACTTGTTTTCTCCTTACAGCTATGGTGGCGCTAGACTCAAGAAAATTTAATTTTGAAGTATTCATTGATTGTGGTGCTGGGGTAAACCTTATTGATTATCTTTTTCTTCAAAATCTGGGCCTAAGTACTTGCACCTTATAAAGAGAGATTCCGGTGTTCACAATTGATTCTTCCCCTCTTTCTCAAAGGAGTCTCACTCATATTGCTCATGGTATTCAGTTAAGGGTGGGTGATACACATTTTGAGATCATTTCTTGTTTTGTCATGAAGGACTTGCCCACTCCTATAGTCTTAGGTTTACCGTGGTTGACAAAACATAACCCAACAATAGATTGGCAGGCAAGGCAGATCATTGGTTGGAGTGAATTTTGTTCGGACAATTGTCTTGGTGCATCTATCTCAGGGGTGTCTACTATGGTTTTACCTCAGTATCTCTCAGATTTTGCGGATGTATATTTGGAGGGTGGGGCTCAGGAATTGCCTCCTCATCGTGAATATGATTGTCCGGTTAATCTCATCCCAGGGGCTATGTTGCCAAAGTCTCAGCTATACAATCTTTCTCAACCCGAAAGAGAGGTCATGCGGAAGTATATTGCCGAGAGTTTGGCAAAGGGTCATATTAGGCCATCTAAATCTCCGGTTGAAGTTGGTTTATTCTTTGTTAAGATAAAGGATGGATCACTTAGACCCTGTTTGGATTTCCGGGAATTGAACCGCATTACGGTCCGTGATCCGTATCCCCTTCCTTTGATCTCTGACCTTTTTGATCAAATTAGTGGAGCCAAGGTGTTCTCCAAGTTAGATTTAAGAGGGGCCTACAATCTGATCAGAATCAAGGAGGGGGGTGAGTGGAAAACGGCCTTCAACACGCACGAGGGTCATTTCGAGAATCTGGTTATGCCTTTTGGGTTAACTAATGCACCAGCGGTGTTTCAGCGATTTGTCAATGACATTTTCCATCATTTTGTGGGAAGGTTCATGGTAATTTACTTGGATAACATTCTAATTTACTCTCCTGATCTGAAGACCCATCAGGATCACGTGAGACAGGTTTTGTCGATCCTTCGGGAGAATAAATTATATGCTAAATTGGAGAAATGTGTGTTTCCTGTTCAGGAGCTTCCGTTTCTAGGTTATCTGCTTTCTGACTCTGGTTTTCGTATGGACCCCGAAAAGGTCCGGGCGGTTCTGGAATGGGACCGACCGGAGAATCAGAAAGCTTTGATGCGGTTTTTGGGGTTTACCAATTATTATAGAAAATTTATCTTGAACTACTCTACCATTGTAAAATTCCTGACCGATATGACTAAGAAAGGCATCGGCTTCTCTGTCTGGTCGAATGAGACATTGCAGGCCTTTTCGGCTATTAAGGAATGTTTTGCGTCTGCTCCCATTCTGATACAGCCCGATGTGTCTCAGCCATTCCTGGTGGAGGTGGATGCATCAGAGGTGGGGGTTGGAGCAGTGTTGTCGCAGGGTTGATCTCCTGGAAAGTGGCGTCCGTGTGCTTTTTTTTCCAAGAAGCTCTCGGTCGCCGAGAGGAATTATGATGTAGGAGATAGGGAATTGCTGGCCATCAAATTGGCCTTTGAGGAATGGCATCACTGGTTGGAGGGGGCGTCTCATCCTAGAACTTGGCTTACCTGCAATCTGCCAAGAACTTGGCTTACCTGCAATCTGCCAAGCGTCTGAATCCTAGACAGGCTAGATGGTCACTGTTCTTTACTAGGTTCAACTTTGTGGTTACTTTTCGCCCGGGGGTTAAAAATGTCAAGGCGGATGCATTGTCTCGTAGTTTTCCTGGGGGAGGTGATTCAGAGGATCCTGCTCCGATTTTGGCTGATGGGGTGGTTGTCCCTGCTCTGTATCCCGAGTTGGAGATGGAGGTGTTGGGAGCCCAGGAGGAGGCTCCGGATTCTTGTCCCCCAAGTAGGTTGTTTGTTCCTGCTGGACTGCGATACAAGGTATTCAAGGAACATCACGATACTGTCCTTGAGGGACATCCTGGTGACAAGTGCACCTTTGATCTGATTTCCAGGAGGTTCTGGTGGCCCAGGTTACGTAAGAGTGTTGAGGATTACGTAGCCGCTTGTGAGACCTGTGCACGGTCAAAGGTTGCTCACACTCGACCTTCTGGTTCACTTCTTCCTTTGTCTATTCCATCTCATCCTTGGACGCACTGGTCTATGGACTTTATTACTGATCTGCCGAGTTCCTCCGGGAAGACTGTGATTTTGGTGGTTGTTGACCTTTTCAGTAAAATGGCTCACTTTGTATCGTTAGCTAGTCTGCCCAATGCTAAGACTCTTGCTCAGGTTTTTGTGGATAACATCGTGAAATTACATGGCATTCCCTCGGATGTGGTTTCTGATAGGGGCACGCAGTTTGTTTCCAGGTTTTGGAGGGCGTTCTGCTCTCGTCTTGGTATCCAACTTTCGTTCTCTTCGGCTTTTCATCCGCAGTCGAATGAACAGACAGAGCGTACTAATCAAAACCTGGAGACCTACTTGAGGTGCTTTATGACTGAAAACCAGGAGGACTGGTCCTCATTCTTATCCCTAGCAGAATTTGCTTTAAATAACCGTAGGCAGGAGTCCACGGGTAAGTCGCCATTTTTTGGTGCATATGGTTTTCATCATCAGTTTGGTACCTTTTCTGGGACTAGTTCCTCTGGGATGCCAGAGGAGGAGAGATTTTCTTCTGCTTTGTCTTCTATCTGGCGGAAGATTCAAGTGAATTTGGAGAGGATGGGTGAGAGGTATAAGCGAATGGCTGACAAGAGACGCATGACTAGTCCGGACATGTGTGTGGGTGATCTGGTGTGGTGATCTACTAAAAATATTAAACTGAGAGTACCATCTTGGAAACTGGGTCCAAGATTTATTGGACCGTACAAAATATCTGCAGTGGTCAATCCTGTAGCGTTTCGTCTGGATCTTCTGCAGATCTGGAGGATCCATGATGTGTTCCACAGGTCTTTACTGAAGAAATATGTGAAACCGGTGGAACCATCGCCATCGCCTCCTCCCGCTGTTCTAGTTGATGGAAATTTAGAGTTCGAGATCTCTAGGGTTCTCGACTCACGTGTTCTTTGGGTTTCCCTTCAGTACCTGGTACACTGGAGTGGATACGGCCCCGAGGAGTGGATGTGGGTTCCGGCTGTGGATGTTAGTGCCAGCCGACTGGTGAGGGCTTTTCACAGGGCCCACCCGGATAAAGTTGGGCCTGGGTGTCCGGAGGTCACCCGTAGAAGGGGGGGTACTGTCATGCCCTGCTCAGGTTATGTGCGGAGGTCTGCCAGGTTAGCAGCACATGTGTAGTTTTTTGTTTTGGGTTTGGAGTTGAGCTGTATCCGCCTCCCTTCAGGTGCACTGGGTGGGGTCGTTTGTATGAGTTTAAATTACACCCCTTCCTAGTGTCCTGTGCGGGTTATAGCTTCTATCTTGCTCAGAGGAAGGAAGAAAGGATTTGCTGTTTCTTCTCAGTAACAAGATAAGTTGGTTTTGTTTTCTGTATAGGCTGTTAGAGAGACGCCTGCCCCCTCCAGGTCTAGAGGAAGCAGGCTGTCTCTTTCCCCCTTTCACCATCTTAGGGATTTTAGGGAATCTTCAGCCTTAGGCACGGGGGCACGTTTATTCCCACCTTTAGGGTCTGAACGTGGGCACAGAAGTCTAGGGAGAGCTGGTAGGGATTAGTCAGGAGGTGACCTTTATCCCCAGCTTCTGGCCTAGACACTTGTTTTGTGGTTTTCTGTTTGTCTATTGTATCTTGTATCCTGTCCAGCATGACAATTCCATTGCAAGTAATAGCTGACATTTAAAGAAAAAATCTTTTTCAATGAGTGAAAAGGGTTTCCCATGAATTAAACTTTTAAGAAAGGTTTCTTTCCTTTCTGTGAGTGGGCAGCAGTTCACGTGAGACAAACAAGCACCTGCATGTTCAATGGCCCCGGAGGAGCTGAATGGGGGATGAGAGTGAACATTACTCTGGCTTTCACACTCAGTCACAATGACTTTCCTTACACTGTTTCTCTCTAGGGCCATGTACTGAAAGGAGGGGGCACCCTTTCTTCCCCTGGGCACACTCTGGTTCTGGGGTTCCTGCCTGATGATATTCGGAGTGCCCATGATATTGGGTCTGAATGGGTGCAAGGACGGGTCTGTAAAGTGCAATGGGTGGTGTCTGTTTCAGGAGTCAGTAACCAGGCCAAATTTAAAAGAATAAACATCTCTCTATACTGTAGTGCAAAATAGAAGTTGTAGTAGATCCAACAATAGTAAAACACAGTAAAAAAAAAAAAAAGTCCTGACAGAGTGAAAGAAGGAAGCATAATTGAGAGCTCCTTCTCCAAGGGACCATATCCAACTCTTCTGTGAGACCCTTACTTCACGGAAATCACGGACTTGAAGATGGCGGCGCGTACACCACGCGAGGCTCAACGTCTCCTCAGATTTTGCAAGCTAGCAGCGTTATTCCTGTTCTTTTCGGGTCTGTTCATTCAGAATAGCTTCGCTTTTACATCTTACACCCAACAAGAACTTTTGGATATAGGATTACACAACTCCGACTGTTTTATCAGCAACTTTCGCCTCATCCCTGAAATAAGAAGAACACCCGACGCTTCGCAGGCTACTCGGCCAACCGGAAGTGCTCAAAGATGGCGCAGGGACTGCAAACAAAGACGGGGGAAGCGCGGCGGGCTAACAGCTAAGCTAAGGCTAACACAGCATCGGCTTTCTTTACCCAGCATTTTCCTTGCTAATGTGCGGTCCCTGGTGAACAAAATGGATGCGTTATGACTTTGGATCACTGACAACAGGACACTTATGAATTGTAATGTCATGATACTCTCGGAAACATGGCTACACAATGGAATATCTGACAATGCTATCGACCTAGTCGGACACCACACTCTCCAGGCGGACAGAATAGCAGATGATTCCGGTAAAACAGAAGGCGGAGGACTGTGCATTTATGTTAATAAGGCTTGGTGTACGAACTCTGTCATTGTTGGAAAACACTGCTCAACTGACCTAGAGTATCTCATGTTTTTTTTGTTTTGTTTTTTTTATAATTTTTTTTCCTTACAATACAAAATTGAAATAAAATTTAGCTGTATTAATTCCGAGTACAACAATACACAGTTTACCCGCATAACAGGTATAAGAAATCTACCCACATAACAGATATAAAAAATTATATCACTTTGAACAAACAAAAACATACAAATCTAGTGAATAATCTGTGCTGTTTTAGGAGATTTCAAATACTCCCTGTTCAATTCTAAATTCAAATTGACTCGGATCACCTACTAACTATCAAAACTTATCACCCATCATCCCCCCCCCATGATGGTCATCTCGGTAAACTTCACCAGTGGTCGCTCCAATCTCTCTCACCCCGCCCCAGGATAAAGATGACACACATTCAGGACGTACCACATATTCCTCATATATCTGAATTCTTGCCAATAGGTTCTTCCATTCCCTAATGTTCGGTGCTCTTTTTAAGGCCTCTTGTCCAGACCCTTTTTTTCTCTCTTACCCTAATTGATGATGGTAAACAACCTAGAATGGCCACTTCTGGTTTATATGGAAGAGATATTGAAGACTCTGCAGTTAGAAATCCAAAGACCTCTTGCCAGTACGATTTCATACTTGAACAGGTCCATATCATATGAATATAGTTAGCAGACTCTTCACTACATCTCCAGCATTTTGATTACTTAGCAATATAGGAGTCAGATATATTCTGTGAATAATGTTAAAGGAAATAATCCTAAAATTACTAGAAATCGTTGACTTTTTGATGTTTTTGTATATGTTCCCCCAGTCTATTGTGTTTAGTCTTATATCCTTTATCCATTTTTCTTCACTGTTAAATTTTAGTATTTTCCCCATTCCCTTCCTTATTATCCTATACACTTGGGAGGTGGTCACCCTTGTTGTCGTGTGTTGTTACAAAAATCTATAATATCGTGTTTTATAGTGGTAAAGTATTCCCTATTTTGTGTGGCTTCAAACGCGTGTTTTAGTTGGTGGTACCGGAATTGTCTCATTAAGTCTATATTTTTAGCGAGACATAATTATTTTAGTGCTCTTATTGTCCCGTTCTTTACTAACTGTGATACATAAATAATACCTTTACTTTCCCAATATTTATAATCTGTGATTAATTGAAACTCTACAATGTTGCTATTGCACCACAAAGGTGAGAAATGTGAAGTATTCAAAATTCCTAATATTTTTTTAATCTTACCCCAAGACAAATCCACCATTCGGCATATTGGGCATTTTTTCCCTTTATTTTTGATGAATCCCGTCTCCAGTATGCCAAATATACAATATTTTGGGCCACTAAAGCCCTGTTCCAAATATTCTTTTATATTATTTCCCCCTGACTTTATCCACTGCATTTGGGAGACTAAGTAGTATCCCTGAAAAAAGGGGAAAGATAGTCCTCCATCCTCTTCCGCTAACCAGAGATATTTTTGTTTGAGTTTTACCCTTTTTCTTCCCCAGATTAAATCATTCAGCAGTCGTTCCAAAAGGATAAAGAAATGATCCTCTATCCAAACTGGACAAGCCACTAAAATATTTAAAATCTAGTGAAGCAAAACCATTTTTTAAGGCAATTCTCTCCACCTGGCCCATTGGCAGCTTCTGCCAGACGCAAATTTCACTTTTGCATCTAGTCAACAGGGGAATAACATTCAATTTCACAAAATCTGGAATGCTTACACTCAACTTTATACACAGGTATTCCATAGATTCCGTAGTTTTTAATACCCTGATTCCTAGGGGATCCAATGGGCCTTTCCGATCAAGTGGAAGGAGGACCGATTTTGCCCAATTAACCTTATATCCCGAGATATCACTAAACTTATTAATTAGTACCATAAGGTAAGACAGCTGCGATGTTGGGTTCTCCAAGAAAATCAGAATGTCATCTGCATACATACTTATCTTATCAGAGATCCCCTTCATACCAAAACTGGAGATCTCCTCGTCTGATCTAATTTTGGCTGCTAATGGTTCTATAAATAACGCAAACAGTAAGGGAGAGAGGGGACATCCCTTTCTTGTTCCTCTATGCAGCTCTATTTGCTCAGACCATACTCCATTAATGTTGATTCTAGCTTTGGGGTGATTGTACAGGATCTGGACCCATTTAATGAAATATTTGCCCATATTTATCCTATACATTACTTTCCAAAGATAATCCCACTCCACCCTGTCAAATGCCTTTTCAGCGTCTAATGACAGGATGGAGCGGCAGCCTCCCCCCTGCACAGCCTGCATATTCAAAAAGGCTCTACGTATACTAGATTGCACTAATCTCTTAGGTATAAATCCGGTCTGATCTGGGTGGATTAACCTATCAATAACTTCCTTTAGTCTGTTAGCAAATATTTTTGCACATATTTTATAGTCTGTATTTAAGAGGGAGATCGGGCGATACGCACCTATCTCTCTCTCGTCCTTAACCTTTTTTAGAATAAGTGCGATCACTGCTTCAGATAGGGATGCAGGAAGCTCACCTGTCTCAAAGGTGTTATTTAGAACCTGTAGTAACATTGGCAGGATTATGTCACCATATTGACGATAGATTTCAAACGGGAGTCCATCCGTCCCTGGAGAGGAGTTTACCTGAATAGTCCTGACTGCCTCAGACAGTTCCTGTAATTCTATTGGTCGATTTAATATTTTACTCTCCAGCTCTGTTAATTCAGGGAGATTAATGTTCTCCAGGAATTTTTCAACCTCTCCGTCCTGCTGATTTCTATTATTTGTGTATAGGATTTTATATTACTTTACAAACTCTCGCTCGATCTCCTCCGGGTATGTGGTAACCTTTCCGTTTCCCAGTTTAATATTTTTTATTCTATTGATGTTTTTTTGGTTTTGAATCAGAGATGACAAAAGTTTTCCTGGTTTCCCTGTCTGCGAGAAATATTTAGCTCCTGTAAAGAAAACCCTGTGTTGTGCTTTTTCGAATAGATAATTTTTGTACTCCAATCTTGCCTCTTCAAACTGTGTTTGTACAGTAGCACCTATGTTTTTAACTAAATCTCCCTGTAGGTTCTGGACCCTTTTTTTAAGAGCAAGTTCTTTTGCTGAAAATTCTTTCTTTTTCCAGTTAATCTTGGCCATGTACACCGCGCGCAGAAACGCTTTAAAAGAATCCAATACTGCACTCACCTAAAGAATTATTAGGAACACCATACTAATACGGTGTTGGACCCCCTTTTGCCTTCAGAACTGCCTTAATTCTACGTGGCATTGATTCAACAAGGTGCTGATAGCATTCTTTAGAAATGTTGGCCCATATTGATAGGATAGCATCTTGCAGTTGATGGAGATTTGAGGGATGCACATCCAGGGCACGAAGCTCCCGTTCCACCACATCCCAAAGATGCTCTATTGGGTTGAGATCTGGTGACTGTGGGGGCCATTTTAGTACAGTGAACTCATTGTCATGTTCAAGAAACCAATTTGAAATGATTCGAGCTTTGTGACATGGTGCATTATCCTGCTGGAAGTAGCCATCAGAGGATGGATACATGTTCTCATTCTGTTTACGCCAAATTTGGACTCTACCATTTGAATGTCTCAACAGAAATCGAGACTCATCAGACCAGGCAGCATTTTTCCAGTCTTCAACAGTCCAATTTTGGTGAGCTTGTGCAAATTGTAGCCTCTTTTTCCTATTTGTAGTGGAGATGAGTGGTACCCGGTGGGGTCTTCTGCTGTTGTAGCCCATCTGCCTCAAGGTTGTGCGTGTTGTGGCTTCACAAATGCTTTGCTGCATACCTCAGTTGTAACGAGTGGTTATTTCAGTCAATGTTGCTCTTCTATCAGCTTGAATCAGTCGGCCCATTCTCCTCTGACCTCTAGCATCCACAAGGCATTTTTGCCCACAGGACTGCCGCATACTGGATGTTTTTCCCTTTTCACACCATTCTTTGTAAACCTTAGAAATGGTTGTGCGTGAAAATACCAGTAACTGAGAAGATTGTGAACTACTCAGACCGGCCCGTCTGGCACCAACAACCATGCCACGCTTAAAATTGCTTAAATCACCTTTCTTTCCCATTCTGACATTCAGTTTGGAGTTCAGGAGATTGTCTTGACCAGGACCACATCCCTAAATGCATTGAAGCAACTGCCATGTGATTAGTTGACTACATAATTGCATTAATGAGAAATAGAACAGGTGTTCCTAATAATTCTTTAGGTGAGTGTATGTAAAGCCTGCCTGATTACCAAATCCACTTCATATGGAACTGTCTGAAAACTTGTATATAGTTGAACTGTTCAGTAAAGAGTAATTCTAGTTCACCACAATCGTGTGTACCTCCATTATTCCTCCTAACAAATCGGTGTGCCACCGTTACCGGCACTGGCGTCACGAACTGTAAGGGATCTTACCACAGGCACGCTAAACCTTCAACACCCAGGGCACCTCACCTATCACCTGGCCTGGTCCCTATATCCAGAGAGTGCCCCAGAGGATCTACAGTACAGACCAAAAGTTTGGACACACCTTCTCATTCAAAGAGTTTTCTTTATTTTCATGACTATGAAGGAATCAAAACTATGAATTAACACATGTGGAATTATATACATACCAAACAAGGGTGAAACAACTGAAAATATGTCATATTCTAGGTTCTTCAAAGTAGCCACCTTTTGCTTGGATTACTGCTTTGCACACTCTTGGCATTCTCTTGATAAGCTTCAAGAGGTAGTCCCCTGAAATGGTCTTCCAACAGTCTTGAAGGAGTTCCCAGAGATGCTTAGCACTTGTTGGTCCTTTTGCCTTCACTCTGCGGTCCAGCTCACCCCAAACCATCTCGATTGGGTTCAGGTCCGGTAACTGTGGAGGCCAGGTCATCTGGCGCAGCACCCCATCACTCTCCTTCATGGTCAAATAGCCCTTACTTTCAAAGTTTTCCAATTTTTCGGCTGACTGACTGACCTTCATTTCTTAGAGTAATGATGGCCACTCGTTTTTCTTTACTTAGCTGCTTTTTTCTTGCCATAATACAAATTCTAACAGTCTATTCAGTAGGACCATAAGCTGTGTATCCACCTGACTTCTCCTCAATGCAACTGATGGTCCCAACCCCATTTATAAGGCAAGAAATCCCACTTATTAAACCTGACAGGGCACACCTGTGAAGTGAAAACCATTTCAGGGGACTACCTCTTGAAGCTCATCAAGAGAATGCCAAGAGTGTGCAAAGCAGTAATCCAAGCAAAAGGTGGCTACTTTGAAGAACCTATAATATGACATATTTTCAGTTGTTTCACACTTGTTTGTTATGTATATAATTCCACATGTGTTAATTCATAGTTTTGATGCCTTCAGTGTGAATCTACAATTTTCATAGTCATGAAAATAAAGAAAACTCTTTGAATGAGAAGGTGTGTCCAAACTTTTGGTCTGTACTTTACGTGCCAGCCTCTTCATCACTGCTGTACGCCTGCCCAGGGTATACTATAAACTGTGAGTACAAAGAGCAACCCTCGGTCTGTTAACTGACCCCCGTGACCTCACATTCGCTCACCCTGCAGGACTAGCGTACTGCAGTAAGGCACCTAGCTGTGTGGTGCACTGACAATAACCTGCTCCTGAATACCAGCAAGACAAAAGAGCTCATTGTGGACTTCATGAAGGAGAAGAGGAACACCCATGACCCCATCCACATAAATGGCATGGCTGTTGAATGAGTCTCCAGCTTCAAGTTCCTGGGGACCCACATCTTTGAGAATCTGTCCTGGTCAACCAACATCTCCAGCCTGGTCAAGAAGGCACATCAAGGCCTCTTTTTCTTGAGGACACTGAAGAAAAACCACCTGTCTGCTGACATACTGGGTAACTGCTGTGTCACAGTCTGGGATGGGTATTGCTCTATTACTGACCGCAAGGCACTGCAGCGGGTGGTGAAAAACTCCCAACGCATCACAGGGACTCCACTTCCTGCTATTGAGGATGTTCACAAGAAGAGATGTTTACGCCGGGCACGCATCATTCTTAAGGACTCCTCTCATCCTGCCACTACACTTTTCTAGCTCCTCCCCTCCAGAAGGCGCTACAGGACTAAAACCATCAGGTTTAGGAACAGATTTTTTCCCACATCTGTCACCCTACTGAACTCAGTCCCCCGTTAAACCTTTTCATCCACACTCATTTAACCCTCTACACTCCTCCTCCCCTCCATCCTCCCAATGACCATGATCATGACTGTCATTCATTCTCAACATTCACTGTAAGTTCACATTGGTTACTTCTATAGTTTGGAACACTTGCTATAGTTGGGATACTTGTTCATAGTACATCTGTATACTTGTTCATAGTACAGCTGTATATTTGCCTGTTTGTATAGCAATATAGAACAGTCCATCTGTATATATGTATACATCAGCACATCTGCATATCTGTATATATGTACGTATCAGCACATCTGTATATTTGTCCATAGTACTTCTGTATATTTGCTTTCTCTATATAAATATAAACACCTGTATATTTAACTTATTTGTACATAATCTGTACATAACTATTCCCACCTTCTACACTACCCTTATCTGTATGTAACATGTTTTTATTGCACTTGCTAGTCTTTGCACTTTTGATTAGATGCAAACTGCATTTCGTTACCCTGTATTTATACATGTGTAATGACAATAAAGTTGAATCAAATCAAATAAAAAAAACGTACACAATGCAATTCTTCCCAAATAATGATGTATGGATTTAAGCAAGAACAGGAGTTATGCTCTCTTCCCTCTCTATTTCTCTCAGGTCTCTTCCATAATCTATGGCGAGCAATAGTACTATTTCAAGGGTGGCTGTAATGCCCACTAAGGGATACAGGTGTCCCTCACTGCAGTAAAGTCTCAGCAGCTTGTAATAGCAGGTTACCTTACTGAATCCAATGCATAGCCAAGCAGATTCTAGCTTTCCATTTCTCTCTCCTGCTGTAGTTCTTGCAGAGATCAGTGAGTCTCATAGCTTTTGGGGGCCTAAATAGAGTGAGGACATGAACTTTGCATCTTCTTTTTCTGAACTCCTGTCTAGACTTACCTAAGGTTAGTAGTGGGGCCAGCCCACATCTAACCCCCTATATGGCTGAGCCAGAATTGCTAACCCCGGCTGTGCCTCCATACATGGCTATGCTGGGCACAATTCATAACATGACAATAGTGATGAGCGGCAGGGGCTATATTGAAAATCACAATATTTCATGAATATTTTGTAGAATATTCATCATATATTCGCAAATTTGAGATTATTTTATTGAGTGCAAAAAATCAGCAATGTAAAAATTGTGTAATGCAAATTTAAACGCGAAATACAGACGTGGGTCACTTTGGCTACATTTTTCAATCTACTAGAAGTTTCCTGAGTTTCTCCAGAGACTGGAGAAAATAGTTGGTATGGCAGAACATTACAATAGCTTTATATGCAGACAGAGTGCTCCAATATATTCGCAATATTTTTTAATTGGGACCAAACCTGGGTAAGGTTATTTTACTACTTTATTTACAAATGTCTAACTAGGCAATAGAACCTATCTTGACCCAGGTGTAAATTAATACTTCACTTTTATTGGAATAATTCTAAAATGTAATATACTGCGTGTGTGCAACATGCACTCTTTAATTGAACTTAGACAAACCAAAGAATGAAAAGTTAAAAGCACAATGCACCTCTACACTGTTGAAAATAATGACTGGACAATGTGAGGGAAAGAGAGATGTGCACTATCTCTCACCCTGTGTCCCTATAGTCAAAAGGCTACTGATGTCTCTGGGAGGGCCACACACTGCCGTAGCACCATCCGCGGTTCACTGCCAGCTGAGAATGGTTGTCATGGCAACCTTATAGAGTAGTGTGGGAATGAGGATTCAGACCACTATACGCATGGCGCATTACGCATCTCAATTGGTCTCAGGCTGGAATTGTTAGGCGACTACCACCACAACAGGGACTTAGTGCCCAGCAGCGAATGCCCAAACCAGCTGAATTATTAAACTAGACCAAGCACCGTCGGCCTCTTGACCGCTGGGTGCTGGTGAACAATGAAGAGGTGCAGAGCAGTTAATAGTTTTTTCAGTTTTTGGGCGATTATCTTGGGTACGGTATGATTTTTGCGGGATGAGATGACGGTTTGATTGTTACAATTTTGGCGTACATGCGACTTTTTTGATCGCTTTTATTACCTTTTTTGGGAAGTAAGGTGGGCAAAATTTCAATTTCATCATAGTTTTTTATTTTTTATTTTTATGGCGTTCACCGTTCGGGTAAAGTAACATGACCGTTTTATGTGTAGGGAATTTTATTTTTTTCATTTTTAATCAGTGATAAATGTGTTTTTTGATTTTTACTTTATTTTCACTTTTATTCATTTTTTTTTGGACCCAGACCCACTTGGTTCTTGAAGATCCAGTGGGTCTGATGTCTGTATAATACAGTACAGTACAATATATATTGTACTGTACTGTATTTTACACTTTGTCTGAACAGATCTATGCCTTTTAGCACAGATCTGTTCAGCACCATGGACAGCAGGATGCCTGAGAGGCGTCCTGTTGCCATGGGAACCTTCCCCGTCTGCTCAGTACTGGCCAGAACTGCGCAGACGGGGAAGGGTAAGGAAGGGATCTGTCGGGGGGCTGTCTGGGGGCTCTCTCCCTCTCCATCGGGGGGCTGCAAAGGCACAGCAGCCCCCCGATGGGAGAGGTAGGGAGCTCCCTGAGCTGTTAACCTTTATCATACAGCGGTCCGTACGGACCGCTGTATGGAAAGGGTTAAACGGCTGACATCGCATCGCAGATGTCAGCCGTTTATACCAGGGTGCCAGCAATGTGCTGGCACCGTGGTATACCCACTAGACGCCAACGATTATTCAAGGGGAGGCGGGCGGGGGATCGCGATCCCGCCTGCCGCACCGCCCGCCTCCCGCACCGCCCGCACTGCCCGCGACCCTCCCCCTGCACCTCCTACCGGACTAAAATCATGCAGGGGTGCAGGGGGGGGGATACAGATATATTTTAGAAATACTAAAGTTTCTGATCAGAAACTGCAGAAATCGCAGCAAACCGCAGGTCTGAATTGACCTGCGGTTTGCCGCGATCGCCGACATGGGGGGGTCACAGGACCCCCCCGCGCATTTAGCCTAGGTGCCTGCTCAATGATTTGAGCAGGCACCGGGTTCCGATCACTGCCGGCCGGCTGGCAGTGATCGGAACAACACATGACGTACCGGTACGTCATGTGTCCTTAAGGACTCGGGAAACATGCCGTACCGGTACGTCATGTGTACTTAAGGGGTTAAAGAGTGCATGTTGCACACACGCAGTATATTACATTTTAGAATTATTCCAATAAAAGTGAAGTATTAATTTACACCTGGGTCAAGATAGGTTCTATTGCCTAGTTAGGCATTTGTAAAGAAAGTAATATATTCGCAATTGCGCTAATCGGCAGTGATTATAATATTTTTCACACTACGTGCAACTTTATCAGGTCTGACTGCAGAATACTGATTGGTGCACTAAGTATTGTACTGTAGTGAACTTGACATTTCTTCCTTCTCATTGGCCCACAAGCAAGAAGCAGAGAGGAATCATGTGTTCAGATGGGAAAAAAAATCTGAATATTCGATATAACGAATATATAGCGCTATATTCTAAATATTCGCAAATTCTCAAAGTGGTGATATTCGCAATAAAAATTTGCTTTTCACGCTCAACACTACATGACAGTACATAAAAGCATATTACATAGGGGTACTGCACATCTGTCTTGGATGTATTGCAATTAGCTTTTTTAACCCCTTCCTCCATATACAAAATAGTCCCTCACATATAGCCCAAGAGGTAATGCCCCCACAATTTTCTTCTTCACGGTCTACTGAGAGATAGCTATATACTGTACAAACAATAAAGGAACTATCTACAACTACCTGAGGTCGTGTCATTGCGCCAAGTAGTATCGAAAAACGGTGGACCACAATTACTCCACACCCTTCTCTCTAAAATGTTCTTTTTCTACCCAGTCATGTGACTTACTAGTAAATTGCTTATCTAACAGTTTTTTTTTTTATTACGGTAGTACTCTTTTTTCCCCCCAGCCTTTTGTTGCCCCTGTCAACATCTGATATGTGTTCTATTATCTATTGTGAATACAATATTGGTCTATGAGATTTGTAAATCACTGCATTCTGTTTTTAATGACATGTTTTTACATTTTTCACAGCGCCCCAACTTTTTTGGTATTGGGCTTGTATTTTTATTGCATGTATATTATAATAATCATTACAAATGCCCTTTTCATTGCACAGTAAGGCCTCTTTCACACGAGCGTGTCCGGATAAGGTCCGGATGCGTTGCGGCAAACCCGCAGGAGTAGGTACGCAATTGCAGTCAGTTTTGACTGCGATTGCGTTCCGTTGTTCAGTTTATATCAAGAGGGTGCAATGCGTTTTGCACGGCGTGATAAAAAACTGAATGTGGTACCCAGACCGGAAATTCTTCACAGAAGTTCAGGTTTGGGTTCAAGGTTGTGTAGATTGTATTATTTTCTGTTATAAGGGAAAATAATAGCATTCTGAATACAGAATGCATAGTACAATAGGGCTGGAGGGGTTAAAAAAAATATAAAAAAATTTAACTCACCTTAATCCACTTGTTCGCGCAGCCGGCATCTCTTCTGTCTTGTTCTGTGAGGAATAGGACCTTTGATGACGTCACTGCGTTCATCACATGGTCCGTCAAATGATCCATCACCATGGTGATGGATCATGTGATGAGCGTAGTGACGCCATCAAAGGTCCTTTTCCTCACAGATGAAGACAGAAGAGATGCCGGCTGCGCGAACAAGTCGATTAAGGTGAGTTAAATAATTTTTAATTTTTTTTTAACCCCTCCAGCCCTATTGTACAATTCATTCTGTATTCAGAATGCTATTATTTTCCCTTATAACCATGTTATAAGGGAAAATAATAAAGATCGGGTCCCCATCCCGATCGTCTCCTAGCAACCGTGCGTGAAAATCAGACCGCATCTGCACTTGCTTGCGGATGCTTGCGATTTTCACGCAACCCCATTCATTTCTATGGGACCTGCGTTGCGTGAAAAACGCACAAAATAGAGCATGCTGCGATTTTTACGCAACGCACAAGTGATGCATGAAAATCATCGCTCATGTGCACAGCCCCATAGAAATGAATGGGTCCGGATTCAGTGCGGGTGCAATGCGTTCAACTCACGCATTGCACCCGCGCTGAAAACTCGCCCATGTGAAAGGGGCCTAATACTTTTCAAAGGATAACCCAGTTAACAAGCAATATAGTAAATGCAGCTAGTGTATTGGGCCATAGTCAAAAAAAGTTAGCATAGTGTAATTATGAACTTGGTTGAGCCATGAGGGCATGTTCACACTGAGTAGCTTTGCATGGAAAACTATAGCAAGATACAATGTTTTTTTTTAAACACATAGATGTCAAAACCTATATATACTCCATTCTGTCTTTAGGGATTATCATCCTTGCCTTTTAGACTAACATATGCAAAAGAAATAATAACATAAGCCACCCATATGAAAACCAGGAGACCTCCAATATGTATTTACATCTCAGGAAAAATGATGGAGTCAGAATTATTTAAAGGGAATCTGTCTCCAACAACCTCCCTAACCAACTGTTTGCACAGACACATAGCTGTGGTTCACTTGATTAAGGTATTCTTTTACTTTTGTTGATCAGAGGCTCCGCTCCTGAGTTATTATACTATTTTCTAATATGCAAATTAGGCATTTGGTGCAGTGAGGGAGGCACCATTGAACCTAAACTCTGCTCCTTTTTGAAACCAGCCCATCCCTAACTTCTTTGCCACTGCTTGGCCCTGTCAATCAAAGCAACAGGGGAGAGGCAGCTATATATCTATGCAAATAGTTGGATAGGAAGTTTGCTGGTGAAATATTCCCTTGAAAGCACATTTGCAGGTGTCGACTGAGCAGGCAATTATTGGAAAGGAACTGTTCCTTAATGATAATTGCCTTCTAGACAGTGGAGGCAAAAAGCTGCATTTACATACAGCAATCACCTCCATTGTATGGTGAGGGGATACGGCTATCGCTCATCCTCATACAGATTATTTCGGAGCAGCAGAACACTGTTTACACTGCACACTCTGCTGCCCATAAATGATTATTTTGGTGTCTGCATCAACCATGATTTCACCTGAAGAACGACCTTTTTGCTAATTCATAGGGTGTTCTTCAACTTTAAGCTCAATAAGCTTTTGCAAAATAACTTCCCCATTTGACGCCACAACTCCACATTTTAGTGGTCAATGAAGCTAGAAATAGTTTGACAGTGTCTCTTGATTAAGAAATGTTTGTGACTAAAGTTTCATGTGACCTCTAAATTTATTTTCAAAGTATGCATATTGTCAGGTTGAGTAGATGCCCCTAAAAATAACCATGCCTTTCTTGTAAAAATCTGTTCCTCAAGTCTTGAGAAATGCTTCATTGTGCAACTGACTTCTGCTGATTCATTGCTACCCGCTCTGAAATCTCCGGGACTTTCAATCGCACAAGACAGGATGGCGCTGGGTGGTATTACTGGCAAAGTTATGATGCACCAAATGGAGCCATCCTGCCCATAGTGCTCGAAGAACCTTATACACATAGACATAAAAAGAAGCATTTTTCAGTATTAGAAGACTGGATTTTCACAAGAGAGGTATGGTTATGCTTCAGGGCACCTACCCAACATGCTTAGTTTGGAACCGATTTTAGAGGTGACTGACTCCCTTTAAAATAAGCTGTAGGGAAAACCATATGTTCCCATAGGAATTTTGTAATTATGATGTCTGTTTGTCACATAATAAAAAATCCATCAATACAATGGTCGACAACCACATATCTTCTCCGGCCTGTCAATTCTGTTGTCACTGAATCTCCATCAGGCTGCTTCCTATTTCCTATAATTGATGTAAGACTTTTGCCAAACAATCCTCTCTGCCCTTTCTTGCAGTAGGCTGGAGTCTGTACACTGTCCATAACATGCTGCTGCATAAGGCGCCACCTGGAGCCTCTCCAGCGCTATTTCTTCTGTCTTAGACCCATGTCTGTGGCTTGCTAGCGCAGCCTCCAGACTATTTGGAATTACCTATGTAACTATACATAAAGCAACAACACATATAGAACATAAAGTTATCAGAGCTCCCATGTGGAGTAACTGTAGTTCTACAATCAAGATGGTGGGCAGAAGCTGGATTATTCTATTCTTAAAAGATATAAGGACAATGAATTTAAATGCTATGATATTGGCTAGGTTAGGCGGTCAGGATTTCATGTATCTGCTGGAGTTTCTGTTTAAACAGTTACTGCCAGTGGCGACTCTAGGAACAATATATAAGGGGGGCACATAAGATACCACAGTAAAAAATAGGGGGGGGGGCACTAATAATTTTCACCACTTAATCATACTACTGAAAAAAACTAAATAAGTATATATAAATAAGATTACAAAATACGAGAGTATTGCGGTATGCAGGGTCCGGGTATACCTTTTTTATTGTACTAACCTAATACTTAGGCCTCTTTCACACGGACGTCATGTTTTTGGGCCGGATAAGATGCGGGTGCGTCGCGGGAAAATGCGCGATGTTTCTGCGCGAGTGCAAAACATTTTAATGCGTTTTGCACGCGCGTCAGAAAAATTGGCATGTTTGGTACCCAAACTTCACAGAAGTTCGGGTTTGGGTTAGGTGTTGTGTAGATTGCATTATTTTCCCTTATAGCATGGTTATAAGGGAAAATAATAGCATTCTTAATACAGAATGCTTAGTACAATAGGGCTGGAGGGGTTAAAAAAAAAATAAGAAAAATTTAACTCACCTTAATCCACTTGTTCGCGCAGCCCGGCTTCTCTTCTGTCTTCTTTCTTCAGGACCTGGGTAAAGGACCTGTGGTAACGTCACTGCGCTCATCACATGGTCCATCACATGACCCATCACCATGGTGATGGATAATGTGACGGACCATGTGATGAGCGCAGTGACGTCACCAGAGGTCATTTTCCTCCTGCACAGCAAAGAAGAAGACAGAAGAGATGCCGGCTGCGCGAACAAGTGGATTAAGGCTAGTTAAATTATTATTTATTTATTTTTAACCCCTCCAGCCCTATTGTACTATGCATTCTGTATTCAGAATGCTATTATTTTTCCTTATAACCATGTTATAAGGGAAAATAATATAATGATCGGGTCCCCATCCCAATCATCTCCTAGCAACCATGCGTGAAAATCGCACTGCATCCGCACTTGCTTGCGGATGCTTGCAATTTTCACGCAGCCCCATTTATTTCCATGGTGATGGATCATGTGACAGACCATGTGATGAGCGCAGTGACGTCACCACAGGTCATTTTCCTCCTGCACAGCAAAGAAGAAGAAAGAAGAGAAGCCGAGCTGCGTGAACAAGTGGATTAAGGCTAGTCAAAGTATTATAAAAAAATTTTTTACCCCTCCAGCACTATTCTACTATGCATTCTGTATTAAGAATGATATTATTTTCCCTTATAACCATGTTATAAGGGAAAATAATATAATGATCGGGTCCCCATCCCGATCATCTCCTAGCAACCATGCGTGAAAATCGCACCGCATCCGCACTTGCTTGCGGATGCTTGCGATTTTCACGTAGCCTCATTCATTTCTATGGGGCCTGCGTTGCGTGAAAAACACACAAAGTAGAGCATGGTGCGATTTTCACGCAACGCACAAGAATTGCGTGAAAATCACCTCTCATGTGCACAGCCCCATAGAAGTGAATAGGTCCGGATTCAGTGCGGGTGCAATGCGTTCAACTCACGCTTTGCACCCTCGCGGAAATCTCTACCGTGTGAAAGAGGCCTTAAAGGGGTTCTGCAGTTTTTTTTTAACTGATGATTAGTGATGAGCGGCAGGGGCAATATTCAAATTCATGATATTCGCCATATATTCGCGAATTCAAGAATTCGTTATCTCCAGTCATTATTTTTTTGATTGTGGAAATCAGCAATTAAAAAATTTGGGATAAAAATCAACACTACTCCTAAAGTCAAAGATATTGCAGCCTTCTTCTTGGCTCACGATATTCGCGATAAAAATTCGCAATTCGAATATTCGTGATCAACACTGCTGATGATCTATCCTCTGGATAGATCATCAGCATCTGATTGGCGGGGGTCCGACACCGGGGACCCCCGCCGATCAGCTGTTTGAGAAGACAGAGGCGCTGGCAGTAGCGCCGCGGCCTTCTCACTGTTTACCGCAGGCCCAGTGACGTCAAGACTAGTATCACTGGCCTGGGCAGGGCTAAGCTTTACTTGAATGGAGCTTAGCTCTGCCCAGACCATTGATACTAGTCGTGACGTCACTGTGCCTGCGGTAAACAGTGAGAAGGCCGCGGCGCTACTGCCAGCGCCTCTGTCTTCTCAAACAGCTGATCGGCAGGGGTCCCGGGTGTCGGACCCCCGCCGATCAGATGCTGATGATCTATCAAGAGTTTTGATCATCAGTTTAAACAAACTGCAGAACCCCTTTAAAAGACAAGCTTTCAAGAGTTTTCCTTTCTTCCTCAGTATTGCTTCAGACCTGAGAAAGAGAGTGGTGGCAGGATGAGGGGCACGCAACGATGTTTCCTGATGTTAAATCCCCAAGCCACATTGTTTTCTGGAGCCCATAGTGAAGCGGGTGGGCAGCATGGGCAGTACTTTCAGTTTGGCAAAACTGATAGATCGCAGCTGTACTAGCGGCGGCGGCCAGCGTTTTAAAGGGGAATCAGCGGGGGGGGGGGGGGGGCAAGGAATAACCTAGGGGGGGCAGTTGCCCCCTGTAGCGACGCCTATGGTTACTGCATCCTCATTGTTACTGCTTTTGTCCAGACACAGAATATTTTTAGAAGCTTTATCAGTTATAACAGTTGTTTTATTTATTTCTTAAATGTTCTTTTAAACTAGAAGATGCAAAATATAATCTCTGACTCATGAGATTTGGTTGAAGTTGATGGACATTTGTCTTTTTTCAACCGTATTAACTATATGTAACTATGAGATATACAGCTATACATTAGTTTAATGACACTATATTTTTAGAAGTTATTTCCAGAAGTTCTTTCATTTATTGCTTACCATTTAGGTAAATATTATCAAAGTTGACAAATAGTTTGGTCATTAGCAGAAATAGTTTGGTTTCATTAGTAAAAATCACTTGGGCAGATAATAATTACCTTAGAGGGAGGACTTGTTGTAGTGCTTGGATTCCATATGCACAGATGGTGAAAAATACTAGGCTGACACATTGGGGAGACGCCTGTCTCATTCGAGTTGATTCCTATGTTAGATAAGTTAAACATTGGTAGGAAGACATATGGACCACTTCGTAAACGATTATTTATGTATATGACGATAATGAGTTTAAAAAATCCATCAGAAATAATATGCATTTAGAAAATAACAGCATAGCAATAATATTAATGGGCAGGAAATATTTAGGTTTAAATATAATGAAAGTTAATTTTATTGACATTAATCATACAGATTTTTTGGGCTGTGCGAAGGCGTTTAGCGTTGGCGCTGTCCCTATTTAAGCCAAATGGGTAAAATAAGGTGGTATAGGCTTAGAAAGTATAGTTTCTAATAGGATTGAAAACTGGCATAAAAAGCGAATCCAAAAATAGTGGATAGTGGTTCCTATTCTGAATGGTCCCCGGTTATAAGTGATGTACCCCAAAGTTCAGTGTTGGGTCTGCTATTATTTATTTATTAATGATATCGAGGACGGGATTAATAGCACAGTTTCTATTTTTGCAGATGACACTAAGCTGTGTAGTACTGTGCAGTCTATGGAAGATGTCCATAAACTACTGACTTTTTTTAATTTTTCATTCATATAGCCATATGAGGGCTTATTTTTTGTGAAATTAGTTGTATTTTTTAAAGGCACCATTTAAATTACTATGTCTGTTATTGAAAAATGGGGGGGAAATTGTTTGTGCGGTAAAAAAATGAAATGTGCTAAAAATGAAATTATATCCTTATTCTGCAGTGCAATACAAATATGGTGATACCAAACTATACTATAGTTTTATTTGTTTTACTCTTTTAAAAAAAATTAAAAACTTTGAAAAATCTGCCTTTTTTATATTTCTGTCCACAGAGCTGTATGTGGACTTGTTTTTTGCGGAATGAACTGTAGTTTTTATTGGTACCATTTTTGTGATAAGTACAACTTTTTGATCACTGTTAAGCCTCATTCACACGTCAGTGTTTGGTCAGTGATTTCCATCAATGATTGTGAGCCAAAACCAGGATTGGAGCCTCCACAGACATAAGGTACAAGGGAAAGATCTTCACCTGTTTTGTGTTTAGAGCCGCACCTGGTTTTGGCTCAACATCACTGATGGAAATCCCTGACCAAAACACTGATGTGTGAATGAGGCATTATTCAATTTTTTGGGGGGGAAAGGTAACTAAAAAAAAAGGTTGAGTCGTGTGGTTTTCATTTTCTTTCCATTAGGCGATCACCACACAGGAAATTTTTAAATTATTTTAATAGTTCAGACATTTGGGACATGGCAATACCTGGTATGTATATTTTTTTAGTGTTAATATATTTTAATATGTAAAATTGGGAAAAGGGGTGATTTAAACTTTTTATATTTTAATGTTTTTTTATTTTATTTTTTACTTTTATAATAATAACTTTTAGATCTTTTTTGATCCCTTGTCCCATTCACCCTAACAGAGATTATATTAGGGTAAAATGGAATTGTGACACGCTCCCTGTTTCATGCACAGCTTAGCAGGGACCTTACCATGTCAGGCCTGAGAAGCTTCAGAAGCGTCCAGGCTGCCATGGTAACCAGTCAGAGCCCAGCTATTTCACTGCCCAGCTATCTGATAGGAAGGCAGAGGGAGCCAGATCCCTTTGCCTTACCTCACAGATGCTGTTAATCGCGGCATCTGAGGGCTTAAATGACAGGGCTCAGCATGATCGCTTTTACCTGTCAGTCCAGCCGGGTGCTTGCTGTATTATACAGCTTGCTGCAGGTACTGCAATAGAAGGTCAAGTCCTGGTGTTTACTTCACACCATGCTGCGGGTACCGCATAAAGAGTCCCAGACCTTGATGTCGTTCCCTTGTCCTTCCAGACAGGTCGCAGGCATGCATCCAGCACAAGCCTCACACAGACACAGCCTCAGATCCCAATACAGAGATTCCACAGCTCCACTGTTACCTGGAGGATAATTCCACACCTAGGCTGAGCTGCTGGCTGGGTTTTTAAACCCCAGCCCAAAACCTGGCCTGGGCGTGGGGAACAGCCACCCACCCTGCTCTTTGGCTGCTCCCAATAAGAACCGACCCAGGTCAGCTTTTCAGCCACACTAAGAAAAACAGTGTCAGCGAGCACTAGCTGCCGCTGACACACAAAATAACCGATTCCTATCTCACCGAGGCCAGGAACCTCGGTGACACGTACCTTCCATCAATGATGAACCCTTGCGCCTTCCTACATACCTCCCCCCTTTGTTCAACCCTGAGGGGGTGAACACATGCTAGACAGTGTACTCGGGACAGGGCATGCGCGTTTCCCTGTAACTGGCCTGCCCTGTGTTCTACTGTGAACTTAAAGTTTTGCAGCGACAAGAACCACCTGGTTACCCGAGCATTCCTCCCTTTGGCCTGGCTCATCCACTTGAGAGGGGAGTGGTCGGTCACCAGACGAAACTTCCTCCCCAACAGATAATAGCGGAGAGACTCGAGTGCCCACTTGATGGCCAGGCACTCTCTCTCCACTATACTGTACCGGGTCTCCGCTGGAGTGAGCTTACGACTGAGGAAGACAACGGGATGCTCCTCCCCGTTGATTTCCTGAGACAGTACCGCTCCGAGGCCTACTTCGGAGGCATCAGTTTGCACCACAAATTCCCTCTTGAAGTCGGGCGTCACCAAAACCGGGGAGCCAACCAGGACCGACTTGAAAGCAGAGAAAGCCTCTTCCGCCTGGTCATTCCAGCGGACTATCACGGACTTCTGTCCCTTTAAGAGTCCTGTCAACGGAGCCGCTAAAGTGGCAAAATGGGGGACAAACCTCATGTAATAGCCCACCATTCCCAGGAACGACTTTATTTGTCTAGAGGTGCAGGTCGGGGCCAATTCCGTATCACATCTATTTTGCTTACTTGGGGTTTAATGACTCTGCGCCCAATGACATACCCAGGGTATTTAGTCTCCACTAACCCTATCGCACACTTCTTTGGGTTAGCTGTTAGTCCCGCCTTTTGAAGGGAGTCCACTACGGCCTGTACTTTGGGCAGGTGACTTTCCCAGTCGGTACTGTGAATGATAATATCGTCCAGGTAAGCCGAGGCGTACCGCCGATGTGGACGAAGTACAATATCCATTACACGTTGGAAAGTGGCGGGGGTACCATGCAGGCTAAAGGGTAACACCTTATACTGGTACAGCCCCTCTGGTGTAATGAAGGCAGTTTTCTCTTTGGCAGCCTCCATCAAGGATACCTGCCGGTACCCTTTGGTGTCTAAAACAGAAAAATACCTGGCTTGGCCTAATTTCTCAATTAGTTCATCTACCCGAGGCATTGGATATGCATCGAACTTTGATATTTTGTTTAATTTCCGAAAATCGGTACAAAATCGTAACGTCCCGTCTGGCTTGGGAATTAAGACTATAGGACTGGCCCACTCACTTTTAGACTCCTAAATGACGTCCAGCCGCAACATGAGCTGCACTTCCTCAGAGATGGATTTTTGCTGAGCCTCGGGTACTCGGTATGGCTTTAACCGGATTTTTGCCTGAGGCTCAGTGACAATGTCATGTTGGATTACGAAACTGCGTCCAGGGAGGTCTGAGAACACATCCGTGTTCCGACTAACGAACTCCCTGGTTTCCTGAGCCTGTTTAGAGGAGAGGCTGTCAGCAATTTTTATTGTGGCAACCGCTTCCCTTGCATCAGACATAGGAGCTGGAATGTCTTGTCCAAGAAAGCCCAGCCGCGGGCTGTCTTCTGTACAGGTTTCCCTATCCTTCCAAGGTTTTAGTAAATTAACATGGTAAACCTGCTCCGGCTTTCGCCTCCCCGGCTGGTGTACCTTGTGATTTACCTCTCAAATTTTTTCATGTACCTCGTAGGGCCCCTGCCACCTGGCTAGGAACTTACTGTCCACTGTCGGCACCAGAACCAAAACTCGATCACCCGGGTTAAAGTTACGGACCCGAGCCTGCCGATTATAGATCCGACTCTGGGCTCGCTGAGCGGCCTCCATATGTTCCCTGACAAGAGGCAAAATTGTCTCTATCCGCTGTTGCATCTTGGTAACATATTCCAGGATGCTTTTATGCGGAATGGGTTGTTGTTCCCACGCCCCTTTGGCTACGTCCAACAAGCCACGAGGATGTCTGCCATATAGCAATTCGAAGGGCGAAAACCCAGTAGAGGCCTGGGGCACCTTTCGCACTGCGAACATGAGATAGGGGAGAATAAGGTCCCAATCGTTTCCATCTTTGGTCACCACCCTTTTTAACATGGTTTTTAGTGTTTTGTTAAACCTTTCAACCGGTCCACCCATTTGTGGATGATACACGGACATCCGTAACTGTTTAATACGCAGCAACTTGCAGAGCTCCCTCATGACCTTGGACTTAAAAGGGGTCCCCTGGTCAGTCAGGACCTCTTTAGGTAGCCCCACTCGGGAGAACATCTCCATAAGCTCTTTAGCTATAAGTTTCACTGAAGTATGTCGCAGTGGCACTGCCTCTGGGTGCCGAGTAGCGGACTTTGGTACAGGACCTACTAGGTCCATAACGATTCTCTCAAACGGTATCTCAATGATCGGGAGGGGTACCAAGGGACTGCGAAAAAGGTGCTGGGGGCTAGTTGCCTGGCAAGACCTACAGAACTTGTCCACCTCTTTAAACACACTGGGCCAGTAAAACCGTTGTAGTATCCAGTCCTGTGTTTTCTGCATTCCCAGATGTCCCCCGAGAACATGCTGGTGGGCTAACTCTAACATGAGTTTGAGATAAGCCTGGGGCACCACCAACTGTTCAACGGATTCACCTCGCAGCTGATTTACCCGATACAACATATCCTGATGAACCACAAAACGGGGGAACACTGACTCTGCCCTGGTTGTTGTGGTTCACCATCTATTATTAGTTTATTTTCCCAGGCTCGGGATAAGGTTGGATCCCAGTGTTGTGTGGTACCAAAAATATCCCCGGAGACATTGAGGTCTGCCAGCTCAAGCCCCGGCGGCAAGTCCTCCATGTCTCCCACCATTACACTTAGCGGGATTGTTTCCCCCTCTTCCACCAAAGTGGCGGTCACCCCTACCGCTGGCCCTTCAGACTCAGGTTCCCAAGGTTCGGGTTTCCCCCCTGAGCCGGGCCACTCTTCTAGGGTTACCCCTGTCTCATGCGTATCAGTCACTCTCGGAACAGGTCACAGTGCCGTTAAACCCGGGCAGTCTCTCTCTACTATTAGTTCATAGTGTAGGTTGGTTGCAACAGGCACCTCGTGGATCCACCTGCCGGAAACCGTAGACAGAGACACCATAGCCATAGGGTAGTCTTTTAAGTCCCCATGTAATGGTGACTTAGGCCGGTGTACTCAGCGGAGCACACCAGGGAAGCCCTTACCAGGGTCACCAGACTTCCTGAGTCCAACAGAGCCTCCACTGGAGTGTCTCCTACCTCAACCTGGCACAGGTGGTTCAGAGACTCCGGAGCACCCACTGCACACAGTTTCCTGGCATATGATTGACGGAAGCCATAGATCGTGTCCCCTGCCATGGACAGTCCGCTCGAACATGGCCAGGCTCCCGACACCGCCAGCAGATTATTGGAGCGGGGTACACAGGGGTTACGTCCCGGGCGGGTTTGGTGGGCACCAGTTGCCGGGTCCGGGGTGGAGAGTTACAGGATTTGACTGCCCTCCTCCCAACAGAACCCCCCCTGTAATTTCCGGGTAGCCTCATAGCACTCCACCAGGTCGACCATCTCCAGCGCATTACCTGGAGAGACCTGGCCAATCCTTTGCTGGAGAGGAAGTGGCAGAGCCCTCCAGAACCTGTCTGCCAACAACCGGTCCAACATAGCAGTGGGGCTCAGCATGTCAAGTTATAGCCACTTTTGCAACAGGTTGAGCAGGTCATAATACTGGGGTCTCACGGGCTCAGCCGGGTTGAACCCCTACTGTTGCACCCGCTGGACCCGGATCAACACATTCACCCCCAGTCTTGCCAAAATCTCCCCCTTTACCTTTGGGTATTCGGCCGCTTGATCGTCTGGCAAGTCAAAATACACCCGCTGGGACTCTGATGTCAGAAAAGGAGTGACGACCTCAGCCCACTGGTCTTGGGGCAACTTTTCCCTGGTGGCTACTTTCTCATACATCGCCAGGTAGGTCTCAACGTCATCTGCGGGGGTCATTTTAGGGATCGCTGCACGGACTGCTTTCCGGGCATCGTGTACATTTGGGGTTGCTCCTGCTGTCTGCAAAGCCATTATGTGTAGTAGCAGCAACTGGTTTGTCTCCTGCTGCTGCTTATTAGCCTCGCGTTGCTTCAGGTTAGCCTCTACGAGGGCCTTCATGACAGGCTACATTTCGTCACGTGACACAGGTTTGAATTTAGCCGGTTTGATGAATGACATACAACCATGTGCAAATCAACAATATTTCGGCGTTCACGCCGGCCTCACTGCGCTTGCCCGCTCCAAGACACCAATTGTAGGGATTTGCTCTGGTAGGCAGGGTAAGCGGACGCAATAGAGGCAAGACCACGGTTGAAAAGCAATAGTTCCGTGTTTATTCACACAAAAAGGCAGAAAAGAAAATATAAACAAAGTCACCTTGGTTTAAATCCTGGTGTTCCATTCACACCTTGCTGCAGGTACCGCAATAGAAGGTCAAGTCCTGGTGTTTACTTCACACCATGCTGCGGGTACTGCATAAAGAATCCCAAACCTGGATATCGTTCCCTTGTCCTTCTAGACAGGTCGCAGGCATGCATCCAGCACAAGCATCACACACAGACACCCAATACAGAGATTCCACAGCTCCACTGTCACCTGGAGGATAATTCCACACCCAGCTGAGCTGCTGGCTGGGTTTTTAAACCCCAGCCCAAAACCTGGCCTGGGCGTGGGGAACAGCCACCCACCCTGCTCTTTGGCTGCTTCCAATAAGAACTAGCCTGGATCGGCTTTTCAGCCACACTAAGAAAAACAGTGTCAGCGAGCACTAGCTGCCGCTGACACACAAAATAGCCGGTTCCTATCTCACCGAGGCCAGGAACCTCGGTGACACGTGCCTTCCATCAATGACTGACCCTTGCGCCTTCCTACACATTTTACAAAGCAATTGTGTGTTCTCATCTAGAATGTGCCATTCAGTTCATAGAGAAGAAGCTCCAGGGCTAGAAAAAGTATAAAAAAGAGCAACTAAATTGATAATAGACATGGAGAAAAAACTGGAAAAAAAAGGAATTACATTTATTTAGTCTTCATAAAAGACATCAAGGAAAGACATGATTAAAGTGACCCTCTGGTTGAAGAAAGAAATTCACATCAACTAGGGAACAAACAGAACTTACATGATGACCTCCTTTTTTTCTTTTAGTTTCAGGGGTTGTAACATCTTGGAAATTGGGGGCATATAGCTAGGATATGCACCCAATGTATGATAGGTGCGTGTCCCACAACCCACACCTTTCCTTAAAATGGAGCCCGCAAAGTGACGGAGGCCACCGCTCTATTTACTTCTATGGGGTTCACGGAAATAGCTGAGCCACACAGAGGCTTCTCCAAGAAATAACGGCCTGGTGGCTCCCCTGCTGTCACGAGGGTGTCACAATCTATCGCTGACCCTGTTGTGCCTGGGGTCAGAAGTTCACTGCGGGTCGCTACTCGCTTGGTTTCAAGGGATAGTTCCATGACCTAGTGGTGGGAATGGATTCCAGTCCTGCTTTGGTTTGCTATCCTTTTTGTCCCATTTAGGAAACGTTAGCTTTTCCTTTCAGCTGTTCTTTGTCAGCCACTCCCAGCTACTATATATTCTCCCTTTCTACTTCCCTGTGGCCAGATATAATATCACGTCTGATATGGCAGGTAACAGATGTGCAGCGCAGAGAGGAGGGAAGGAGTGGTGACCTCTAACTCACCTAGCAATGGCACCTGGCTGCCCTGACATCCCTAGATGGGCTGCTCACCCGTATGCCGATCACATGCCTCGTCCCTGGCTTACCCTATAAGAAGCCCTAGGTTGTGAGTAGGGCAATAAGAGCACTAGTCCTCACCACTGACACCTAGGGTAACAACAGTGAAAGGACAAACAACACTAACACCACATACAATCCCCAAAGGGAGACAACAAACAGGAGAGAACAGAAGATCTGACAGCACCAGTTCCAACTGTTCCAACAGCTCCACAGCAACTCAAACTCCACCAGAGGTCAGAATAGAAACTCTGGAAGGAAGGTCTATATCTGGCAACAAGGGTAGTAGAAATGGAGAATATATAGTAGCTGGTATTGGCTGCCAAAGAACAGCCGAAAGGAAATGCTAACGATTCCTAAATGGGACAAAAAGGATTGCAAACCAAAGCAGGAGCACCTGGACTGGAATCCATTCCCACAACTAGATCATGGAGCGATCCCTTGAAACTAAGCGAGCAGCCACCCGCTGTGACCTTCTGACACCACAGGGTCAGCGATAGGTCATGACACCCTCGTGACACCTGCAGCGAAGTCCAGATCCCCATATAGGGGTTAAAGGGTGAATACCAGGGGACTTCAAGGATATTACCCTTAGGTTTAGCCCAAAGCCCTTTAAGTGAACCTTATTTATTGCTTTTATGTATCCACCTGATCCCATGTGCACATGGAAAGTCCTGAAAGTTGGTACTATATTGCTGTAAACAATGTTTTGTTCTTCAAGCATATTTTCTCTTATGTAAAACTACAGTGGCCAACATATGTTTTCAGCAAGCTGGTCTCTCTGAAGAATTATGATATCAAATGATTTATTATGAGCAGTTTGTTAGCACAAAACACATCAGCTAATTGATTTTTATAGACTGTACTCAACAAAAAAACAAGCTAATTTGCAGAGAATGTAGAATCAGATACATCAGATGGATACATACATCTCTTAGATATCAGGGTTATATAACTTACACTCATTTTATATCTGAACATATATTTTCCACTGACCTTTATACAATGATTGTCCTCAAGTGAAAACTCACAAATAATTGTTCTAAGGCTACTTTCACATTTGAATTTTTTGCGGTTCCGTCATGGATCAGCAAAAATGCTTCCGTTATTATAATTTAACCACATGCATCCGTCATGAACGGATCCGGTTGTATTATGTCTTCTATAGCCATGACGGATCCGTCATGAACACCATTGAAAGTCAATGGGGGAAGGATCCGTTTTCTATTTTGTCAGAGAAAACGGATCCTTCCCCATTGACTTACATTGTGTGCCAGGACTAATCTTTCTTGCTCCGCACCACATCACGGACAGAAAAACGCTGCAGGCAGCGTTTTGGTGTCCGCCTCCAGAGCGGAATGGAGATTAAACGGAGGCAAACTGATGCATTCTGAGCAGATCATTTTCCATTCAGAATGCATTAGGGCTAAACTGATCCGTTTTGGACCACTTTTGAGAGCCCATGATGGATTTCAGAAACGGAAAGCCAAAACGCTAGTGTGAAAGTAGCCTAATGCAACCAGCTTTACCTACTTCTATGAAAATGCACAGCTGACCGTGACTTCTACACCATTATCCTGATTAAGGTCTGGGGATTCATAATTTATTCCTAATCTCAGTAATTAAAGATAATTGATATTTCATAAAACATTTAAATTGTCCTAGCGACATGATCAGTGAGGTTCTGGGTGTTGAGCCCCCAAGCGATCATTGAAACAAAGGAGTAGAAATTCTTCCGCTTTGCTCGTCTCTCCTTAGAGAGCTGAGAATGTGGTATACAGATACATGGAAAGTATATAAGCCCTTTTGAGCTTTTTGCACTGTATATTGGGTAAATTGGGGTGACTTGCTATTGTAATGAAAGTGACCTATAGCTATTCTTACAATTTTTATGATTTTGCAATCAGCACAAAATGAAATTGTTGCTTTTAACTGGAACATTAATAAAGTACATTATCATTATCATCAAATACTTCATTAAATCATTATCCTTTAAGGAGAACTTTTTATACAAAAAGACTGACAAACTGAAGCTTCGAGATCATAAAAGCTTGTTTTTTTGGGCATGCATCATTGTGATCGGAATCTATTTCAAATGTTCTTACTTGATGAATGTATGGGCCTCGAATATGTTCTAAAAGTCAGCAGAATTCGTTAATAAGGTCAAATGAATACTTCATTAAATTTAGCAAAGATTGCTCAACCCTTGAAACAGTCTACAGGGCTTTTATTTTTAATTAAGTTTTAACGGCTGTTTATGTAAATTGCACTTGAAATCTTTATCAAAGGACTACCTTAAGATGTTCATACTTAAAGCTAATTTATTCTGCCACTGACAGTTTTGGAAAATAGCTGATTATAGAAAATGTTGTTGTGCCTCATTTGCAGTGTCTGATCAAATTGTTTTTATACTATTAGTTTATTTGAGGATAATAAGAATCAACAACCGGCTCATCAGCATGGGAGATTTGCCTAAGAAAGGTAATGCAAAAATAATAGATAACGCAGAAAAAAAATATTATAACTAACAGATTCATTAAAAAATATAAAGAAAAAATATAATACAAATCTATCAATCCTAGTACATAATAGTACAAAGAAGAAGGCGGAAAGCTATCGTTTCATTTCTGCTGTGAATCGTTTCATGACTCCTGTAAATCAGATCCCTATTTTTAACTTGAGGAGCTTAAACAATACTGTCTATACTTGGCTTCTTCTGGTATGGCAGATAAATGTTTTACATATGCAATTTATGAGGAAGTTTGGATACAAAAGGAGTAGAATTTCACATGGATAAATGACCCTTGTATTAATACGTAGCTTTTATTATTCCATTTAAAAACAATAAACCCAATAAAATATACACAAAAAAGCGTAGCAAATAGTGCAATTAATCACCGGTGTGCTATATGAAAGGAACGGTCTTACCACTTTGTAGATAGGTGATTCAGGGGGTCTCCCAGAAGGGGGCTGGGTATCTTGTCCTGAGTGGCCCCTACTTGACCTGAGCTACAATTTACGCTCAGGTAGCGGAGCACTTGCCCTTATAAGGGAGACCCCTCTGAGCCTTCCCTAGCTTCTAACTAGGACTCCCTACTATGCCCTAAGCAGAATGATGTCCCAGCTAACTAAATTCAACTAACAGTAGAAGAGCCCCAGATGATCGTACAGATTGTCCCAACACGTTTCATTGGAAGTAACCAACTCATCAGGGGACCAGTATAAAATGCAGGTTAGGAATTGGTTGTCCCCTAAGCCTGCAAGGGTTAGGGTAAAGTTTTAACCTAAGCCAGGTTATCCTGAAGCGGCCTACTGATGATAGGTATCGTTGCGGATATGAACAGGAGCGCATATGGCACTAACCTGTCTTGCAGTCCCACATGGGATTTTGAAGCCTCCCGGGTTCTGGCAAGGTCCGCCCTGCTGCTGTGCATCATCAGTAGTGATGGACAAACATCGGCTGGGGCGTTTTGCAAATGCGAACGTGCGTTCGCAATCAAATGTTCGTGAACCGCGCGTTTGCGGTGGGCCCCTTTCACTTTAATGGCAGGCAAACCGGAAAAACCTTCAGGTCATATTTGCAGACACAAAATACTTACTAGAAGAGCACAAATAGTCCCACAACATGGACAGTGACATACCAGAGGGGGATCAATGGCAAAAATTCCCACAAAAAATATGTATTTTAATCAGGGGCCATTTTTATGTGTTTTAAAGGGAAACTCTCAAAAATGTGCCCTGCTGGAGCCTAGAGTAATTTAATTTTAGACCAGGGGAGTATGGGCCCCAAAAATTAGGCATTCACCTGACAGAAAAGAACTTGTGATTATGTGGCTCGCGGTACATTAGGCGGTCACTGTATAAAAATTTTACTGTATGCCACTGGAGTAGAGGCACCAAGCATTAGGCATTCACCTGACAGAAAAGAACATGTGATTATGTGGCGGGAGGTACAATAGGCGTTCACTTGATAAAAAATTTACTGTAGACCAGTACAGGCCCCAAAAATTAGGCGTTCACCTGACAGAAAATAACTTGCGAGTATGTGGTGGGAGATACAATAGGCGTTCACTTGATAAAGTTTTTACTGTAGGCCAGTACAGGCCCCAGAAATTAGGCATTCACCTGACAGAAAAGAACTTGCGATTATGTGGCTGGAGGTACATTAGACGTGTAGGAAGGCGCAAGGGACCGTCGTTGACGGAAGGTATGTGTCACCGAGGTTCCTGGCCTCGGTGGAGTAAGAGTCAGTTTTCATGTGTCAGCAGCAGTTGCTGTTTGACACCTTGCTATTTAGTATAGCTATAACCCCTTAAGGACTCAGCCCTATTTCACCTTAAGGACTTGGCCATTTTTTGCAAATCTGACCAGTGTCACTTTAAGTGCTGATAACTTTAAAATGCATTGACTTATCCAGGCCGTTCTGAGATTGTTTTTTCGTCACATATTGTACTTCATGACACTGCTAAAATTGGGTCAAAAAAGTTAATTTTTTTACATAAAAAAATACCATATTTACCAAAAATTTAGAAAAACTAGCAAATTTCAAAGTTTCAGTTTCTCTACTTCTGTAATACATAGTAATACCCCCAAAAATTGGGATGACTTTACATTCCCCATAGGTCTAATTCATGTTTGTAGCATTTTGGGAATGATATTTAATTTTTAGGGGATGTTACAAGGCTTAGAAGTTTAGAAGCAAATCTTGAAATTTTTGAGAAATTTACAAAAACCCAATTTTTAGGGACCACTACAGGTCTGAAGTCACTTTGCGAGGCTTACATAATAGAAACCGCCCAAAAATGACCCCATTCTAAAAACTACACCCCTCAAGGTATTCAAAACTGATTTTACAAACTTCGTTAACCCTTTAGGTGTTGCACAAGAGTTATTGGCAAATGGGGATGAAATTTGAGAATTTCATTTTTTTGCCTAATTTTCCATTTTAACCCATTTTTTCCACTAACAAAGCAAGGATTAACAGCCAAACAAGACTGTATCTTTATTGCCCTGACTCTGCCGTTTACAGAAACACCCCATATGTGGCCGTAAACTACTGTACGGGCACACAGTAGGGCGTAGAGGGAAAGGTGCGCCGTATGGTTTTTGGAAGCCAGATTTTGCTGGACAGGTTTTTTGACACCATGTCCCATTTGAAGCCCCCCTGATGCACCCCTAGAGTTGAAACTCCATAAAATTGACCCCATCTAAGAAACTAAACCCCTCAAGGTATTCAAAACTGATTTTACAAACTTTGTTAACCCTTTAGGTGTTGCACAAGATTTAATGGAAAATAGAGATACAATTTCAAAATTTCACTTTTTTGGCAGATTTTCCATTTTAATATTTTTTTTCCAGTTACAAAGCAAGGGTTAACAGCCAAACAAAACTCAATATTTATGGCCCTGATTCTGTAGTTTACAGAAACATCCCATATGTGGCCGTAAACTACTGTACGGGCACACAGTAGGGCGTAGAGGGAAAGGTGCGCCGTATGGTTTTTGGAAGCCAGATTTTGCTGGACTGTTTTTTTGACACCATGTCCCATTTGAAGACCCCCTGATGCACTCCTAGAGTAGAAACTCCATAAAAGTGACCCCATCTAAGAAACTACACCCCTCAAGGTATTCAAAACTGATTTTACAAACTTTTTTTTAACCCTTTAGGTGTTGCACAAGATTTAATGGAAAATAGAGATGCAATTTCAAAATTTCACTTTTTGGGCAGATTTTGCATTTTAATATTTTTTTTCCAGTTACAAAGCAAGGGTTAACAGCCAAACAAAACTCCTTATTTATGGCCCTGATTCTGTAGTTTACAGAAACACCCCATATGTGGTCGTAAACCGCTGTACGGGCACACGGCAAGGCGCAGAAGGAAAGGAATGCCATACGGTTTTTGGAAGGCAGATTTTGCTGGACTGTTTTTTTTGACACCATGTCCCATTTGAAGCCCCCCTGATGCACCCCTAGAGTAGAAACTCCAAAAAAGTGACCCCATTTTATAAACTACGGAATAGGGTGGCAGTTTTGTTGGTACTAGTTTAGGGTACATATGACTTTTGGTTGCTCTTTATTACACTTTTTTGTGCGGCAAGGTAACAAGAAATAGATTTTTTGCACGTTTTTTTTTTTAATTTACAACATTCATCTGACAGGTTAGATCATGTGGTAATTTTATAGAGCAGGTTGTCACGGACGCGGCGATACCTAATATGTATACAATTTTGAAAACAAAAAAAATGTTTTAGTGTCTCCATGGTCTAAGAGCCATAGTTTTTTCAGTTTTTGGGCGATTATATTAAGTAGGGTCTCATTTTTTGAGATGACAGTTTTTGAGATGACGGGATGAGATGACAGTTTGATTGGCACTATTTTGGAGTGCATATGACTTTTTGATCACTTGCTATTATACTTTTTGTGATGTAAGATGACAAAAAATTGCTTTTTTTACACCGTTTTTATTTTTATTTTTTTACGGTGGTCACCTGAGGTGATATTTTTATAGAGCCGGTCGATACGGACACGGCAATACCTAATATGTATATATTTTTTTTATTTATTTAAGTTTTACACTGATTTCATTTTTGAAACAAAAAAAATCATGTTTTATTGTTTCCATAGTCTAAGAGCCATAGTTTTTTACAGTTTTTGGGCGATTATCTTGGGTAGGGTATGATTTTTTGCGGGATGAGATGACGGTTTGATTGGTACTATTTTGGCGTACATGCAACTTTTTTGATCACTTTTATTACCTTTTTTGGGAAGTAAGGTGGGCAAAATTTCAATTTCCTAATTGTTTTTATTTTTTTATTTTTATGGCGTTCACCGTGCACGGAAAGTAACATGACTGTTTTATAGATCAGGTCGTTACGGGCGCGGCGATACCAAACATGTGTAGGGAATTTATTTTTATTTTTTCATTTTTAATCAGTGATAAATGTGTTTTTAGATTTTTACTTTTTTTTCAATGGGTCTGATGTCTGTATAATACAGTACAGTACAATATATAGTGTACTGTATTTTACTTACACTTTGAACAGATCTCTGCCTTTAGCACAGATCTGTTCAGCACCATGGACAGCAGGATGCCTGAGACGGCGTCCTGTTGCCATGGGAACCTTCCCCGTCTGCTCAGTACTGGTCAGAACTTCGCAGACGGGGAAGGGTAAGGACGAGGCTCTCTGGGGGCTGTCTGGGGGCTCTCTCCTTCACCATCGGGGGGCTGCAAAGGCACAGCAGCCCCCCGATGAGAGAGGGAGGGAGCTCCCTCTTACTGTTAACTTTTTCCATACAGCGGTCAGTACGGACCGCGGTATGGAAAGAGTTAAACGGCTGACATCTGCACAGATGTCAGCCGTTTATACCAGGGTGTCAGCAATGTGCTGACACCCTGGTATACCCACTAGACGCCAACGAATTTTTAAGAGGAGGCGGGCGGGGGATCGCGATCCCGCCTGCCGCACCACCCCCACCGCCCACAACTCCCCCCCCTGCACCACCCGCCGGCAAAAAATCATGCAGGAGTGCAGGGGGTGCAAAATCTTTATTTTAGGGACACTAAAGTAAACTGCAGAAAGCGCAGCAAACAGCAGGTCTGAATTGACCTGCGGTTTGCGGAAATCGCCGATACGGGGGGGTCACATGACCCCCCCTGGCGTTGTGACATCATTCAGCCGGCATCCCGTTGCGATTAACCCCCGCGGCTCCGGAATCCCAATTTAAAGTTAGGACGTACTGGTACGCCCTGAGTCCTTAAGGACTCGGGAAATAGGGCGTACCGGTACGCCCTGTGTCCTTAAGGGGATAATAGCTGATCCGGGATGGCTCTTACTGGGAGTAGACAAATTGCTGGGTAAGTGACTACTCCCCACGTTCCAGGCCGGGTTTTGAGAGGTCTATAAAAAACAGCGAGCATTTTCAGGTGGTGGTGATGATCTCTCTCTGACATTGGAGCTCTGGCAATCTCTGTGGGATCTGAGCTTTTTACCAGGTTGGAGGCCTGAATCCGGGAGCACTCCTCTGTCCTGTGCTATGCCGAACGGGTGCGGATTAACACCCAGGATAAAACGTGACTGTTTTTGCTGTATGAACTGTCAAGGTGTGAACAAACACCAAAACTGCAAATGGACTGTCGTACTATTTTGTTGCCATAGGTGTGAATAAAACACTGAAGTTTTTGAGTTACAAACTGGTCTTTGCCTCTATACTGTGTTCACTAGTCCTGTCTACCAGAGCGAATCCCCATAGCGGTCACTGGATAACTATTTTACTGTAGGCCACTGGAGTACAGGCCCCAAAAATTAGGCATTCACCTGACAGAAATGAACTTGCGATTATGTGGCTGGAGGTATCTTAGGAGTTCAATTTGATAAAAATTTTACTGTAGGCCAGTACAGGCATAAAAATTTTGGCATTCACTTGACAGAAAAGGCCTTTTATGCCGCTGTATATACATACGACAAGGACCATTCTTTGTTCTCTGTGGTAGCGGATATGTTTGGGCTGGCATGAGGAAATTCAATTAGACGTGGTCGTCACAGGTGTTGAATTTCTCCGAGATCCATGCCTCATTTATTTTTAGAAATGTGAGGTAGTCCACACTGTTGTGAGCTAGGCGAATGCGCTTATTGGTCAGGATCCCCCCTGCTGCGCTGAACGTCCTTTCGGACAGGACACTCGATGAAGGGCAAGCCAAGAGTTTCATGGCAAATTGTGCCAGCTCTGGCCAGAGGTCAAGCCTGCAAACCCAGTAGTCCAGGGGTTCCTCGCTTCTCAGAGCATCCACATTGTTAACCCGGACACCTGTCTGTCTAGGCGTTTCCTGAGGCTGGATCCGGAGTGCGGCTGTTGATGGGTTGGCTGCAAGAATGATCTCATATCCGAAGTGACCAACACATCTACAAACCGCCCTCTTCTTGCATGTGCGGTAGGATTGGTACCCGCACCTGTTTCGCTGTTGGTGGAAATTCCTCTGCCAGCGCCAGCAACAGCAGAATGCAGCATCTCTCACAGCAAGGCCTGGAAATGCTGCATTCTGCAAGCTCTCTGTGATGCTGGAAGCATGTCCGCCATTTTGTGTTTGTACCGGGGATATAAGTACGTTGACACCCAGTACTGCTTCTTGCCCTTTATGCTTTTTATACGGGGGTCCCTCTTCAAACACTGGAGCATGAAGTCCCCCATTTGCACTAAATTGCAAGCGGTGGAGTGGCCTGGCTCCTGTTCATCGTCCAGGAGAATGTCGTCCTCAGTGTCCTCCCCCCAGCCACGGACAACACCAGGGATCCCAGAAAAGATTAAAGTCCCCCTTAAAGCCTGCTCTTCTTGCTCCTCATCCTCCTCTCCCGCCAAGCCACCATCCTCCTCTGACTCTTCTTCAGACTCCTGCTGACTTGTCTCAGATGGAGTAGCCCCCCCTGGGAATTCATTCAGCATTGCGATTTCCTCATCTTCCAGATCCTGCTCCTCGACAGGTTGATCAATGACATGACACAATGCACGCTCCAGAAAGAAGGCGTAAGGTACGATGTCACTGATGGCACCCTGGCTGCGACTGACCAGTTTTATGATCTCATGAAATGGCCGCAGAAGTCTGCATGCGTCGTGCATGAGCAGCCACTGGCGCGGTGAATAGAAACCAAGCTCCCCAGAACCTGTCCTGCTGCAGAGTTCGTACAGGTATTCATTACGAGCAGCCTATCAAGCATATACAAGGTGGAGTTCCAGCACATCGGGCAGTCACAAATCAGACGTCTGACGGGTATGTGGTGTCACTGCTGAACATCAGCAAGGCGAGCCATAACCGTGTAAGATCTTCTAAAATGGCCAGAGATTTTCCTGGCCTGCCGCAAGACGTCTTTGACCCTGGGGTATTTGGCAACGAATCGCTGCACGACTAAGTTCAGGATGTGTGCCGTGCACGGCATGTTTGTCATTTTGGGGGTGCAGCAGAAGAGGAAGTAGCAGTGAAAAAGGAGGAGTCAGCCGAGGAGGAGACGGAGGATGGAGTAGGAGGAGAAGAAGAGGCAGGCCTGCATGCAGGGGCTTTGCTAGACTAAAACATTCGGCACCTGGCCATGATGTTTTGTCCCAGGCCCCGAATGTACTGCCTGCCAGGCAGATAAAACTGTACTGCTGTCTTTAGGATGGCAATACAATTGAATATAATGCACTGCAAGATCTGAAGGACCTGTGATGACATCACAGGTCATGTGATCAGTGCAGAAGGCAGGGGTTGAGAAGCACGTGCGATGATGTCACCATAATGTGACCAGTGCAGGAGAGGCCTGCAGTGAAGAGGAGGAGTCCTGGGGAAGAAGCTGTGGTGATGTCTGCTACATGAGGAGAGGTAAGTGAAGGGAGAGGCAGAGCAATGCTGGGAGTTGTGGTTATTTAACTGGGACTGAATGTTAGGGCTGAAGGGAGGGATGTTATCATGGGACTAAATGTTGAGCAGTGATGTTATTTACAAGAGTCTGTATATTGATGGTGGCTGGGGGAGGGAGTGATTTACATGGGACTGTATGTTGGGTAAGGCTTGGGAGGGGGTGATGTTATTTACATGTAGTGTTGAGCACGAATATTCGAATATAAATTTTTTATTGCTAATATCGCCAATATTTAGAATATAGTGCTATGTATTCGTTATATAGAATATTCAGCATTTTATTCCATTTGAACACATGATTCCTCTCTGCTTCTTGCTTGTGGGCAAGCAATGTCAAGTTCACAACAATACTTAGTGCACCAATCAGTAATCTGTAGTCAGACCTGCTAAAATGTAAAGTTGCACGTAAATCTAAAAAATATTCTAATCACTCCCGATTAGCGCAATCGCGAATATATTGGAGCACTCAACTCTATCTGCATATAAAGCTATTCTATTGTTCTGCCGCGCCAACCATTTTCTTCAGTCTCAGGAAACTTATACCAGCTTTAAAAATTTAGCCAAAGTGACGCACGCCTGTATTTCACGTTCCGCATTACGTGATTTTTACATTGCCGATTTTTCGCATTCAATAAACTAATTTTGAATTCTCAAAATTCGAGACTATATGATGAATATTCTACAAAATATGATGTGTGTGTCATGGGTCAAAGTTGGGCGCAATGCAAAAGAATATGGCGCCGGCGGACATCGCCATATGTTCGCATGTTCGGAGAATCGCAAACACACAAAGTTCGCCACAAAACGACCGCTGGGTGAACCGCAAGGCCATCTCTAATCATCAGGAGGAGAGGCCTAGTCTATGGGTAAGGCTCAGGGGCCATATACATCTGCGCCCATGTTGGCCGCCTCTCCATGATACAAGCAGGTGGCGGGCTGTGGTATAATCAGTGCGCGTAAGCCTTGGCACGCCCCGGGGATTCCCCAGTGCTCCACTACCTGAGCGTAATTTGTAGCTTAGGAGACCCCCTGAACCACCTATCTACAAAGTGGTAAGACCGTTCGTTTTTATATAGCTCACCGGTAATTAATTGCACTATTTGCTAGGCTTTTCTGTGTATATTTTAGTAACATGGTACATAAGGCCGAAAAAAGACATTTGTCCATCCAGTTCGGCCTGTTATCCTGCAAGTTGATCCAGAGGAAGGCAAAAAAAAAAACTGTGAGGTAGAAGCCAATTTTCCCCACTTTAGGGGAATAAAAAATTCCTTCCCGACTCCAATCAGGCAATCAGAATAACTCCCTGGATCAACGACCCCTCTCTAGTAGCTATAGCCTGTAATATTATTACGCTCCAGAAATACATCCAGGCCCCTCTTGATTGTACTCACCATCACCACCTCCTCAGGCAGAGAGCTCCATAGTCTCACTGCTCTTACCGTAAAGAATCCTTTTCTATGTTTGTGTACAAACCTTCTTTCCTCCAGGCGCAGAGGATGTCCCCTCGTCACAGTCACAGTCCTGGGGATAAATAGATGATGGGATAGATCTCTGTACTGACCCCTGATATATTTATACATATTAATTAGATCTCCCCTCAGTCGTCTTTTTTCTAAAGTGAATAACCCTAATTTTGATAGTCTTTCAGGGTACTGTAGTTGCCCCATTCCAGTTATTACTTTAGTTGCCCTCCTCTGGACCTTCTGCAGCTCTGCTATGTCTCCCTTGTTTACAGGAGCCCAGAACTGTACACAGTACTCCATGTGTGGTCTGACTAGCGATTTGTAAAGTGATAGGACTATGTTCTTATCACGGGCATCTATGCCCCTTCTGATGCAACCCATTATCTTATTGGCCTTGGCAGCAGTTGCCTGACACTGGTTTTTGCAGCTTAGTTTGCTGTTTATTAAAATTCCTAGATCCTTTTCCATGTCAGTGTTACCGAGTGTTTTATCATTTAGTATGTACGGGTGACTTGCATTATTCCTTCCCATGTGCATAACTTTACATTTGTCAGTGTTAAACCTCATCTGCCACTTATCTGCCCAAGCCTCCAATCTATCCAGATCCCTCTGTAGTAGTATACTGTCCTCTTCAGTGTTAATTACTTTACACAGTTTAGTGTCATCTGCGAAAATTGATACTTTACTATGCAAGCCTTCTACAAGATCATTAATAAATATATTGAAGAGAATAGGGCCCAATACGGACCCCTGAGGTACCCCACTAGTGACAGTAACCCAATCTGAGTGTGTACCGTTAATAACCACCCTCTGTTTTCTATCATTGAGACAGTTACTTACCCACATACAGACGTTTTCTCCCAGTCCGAGCATTCTCATTTTATATACTAACCTTTTATGTGGTACAGTGTCAAATGCTTTGGAGAAGTCCAGATATACGACATCCATTGATTCACCGCTGTCAAGTCTAGAACTTACCTCCTCATAGTAACTGATTAAATTAGTTTGGCATGACCGATCCCTCACGAAGCCATGCTGATATGCATTATTTGCTTATTTCCGTTGAGATGCTCTAAGATAGCATATCTCAGAAAACCTTCAAACAGTTTACCCACAACAGATGTTAAACTTACCATCCTATAGTTTCCAGGCTCTGTTTTTGGACCCTTTTTGAATATTGGCACCACATTTGCCAATGGGACATTCCCTGTCAGTATAGAGTCCGCAAATATCAGAAATAAGGGTTTGGTTATGACATTACTTAATTCCCTTAGGATACGGGGGTGTATGCCATCCGGCCCTGGCGATTTGTCTATTTTAATCTTTTTAAGTCTCTGATGTACTTCTTCCTGCGTCAGACAGGACACTTTTAATGGGGAATTTATTTTTACATTCTGCATGTCATCTGACAGTTTATTTTCCTCAGTGAATACATTGGAGAAAATAATATTTAACAGTTTTGCTTTCTCCTCGTCGCTCTCTGCGACTCCCCCCTCATTACTCTTTAAAGGGCCGACACCTTCAGATTTATACTTTTTAACATTTATATAATTGAAGAACATTTTAGGGTTAGTTTTACTCTCTTTGGCAATGAATCTCTCGGTCTCTAGTTTGGCCGCTTTTATTTGTTTTTTACATGTTCTATTTTTCTTATAGTTTTTCAGTGCTTCCGTGCTACTCTCCTGTTTTAGTGATTTATATGCTTTCTTTTTGTAATTTATTGCTTTCTTTACAGTTCTATTTATCCACATTGGTTTCTTTTTGTTCCTTAACCTTTTATTCCCATACGGTATGTACCTCTCACAATGAGATTTTAAGATGTTTTTAAAGATATCCCATTTTGTGGCTGTATTTTTATTTTTGAGGACTTTGTCCCAGTTAGTTAGGCCTATGGCCTCTCTTAGTTGGCTAAATTTAGCTTTTTGGAAGTTTGGTATTTTTGTTCCTCCCTGTAGAAACGCTCTTTTGAATGATAATTGGAAGGTTATTACTTTATGGTCACTATTTCCCAGGTGTCCACCAACCTGCACGTCTGTTGTTCTGTCAGGCCTATTGGTTAATACTAAGTCCAGTATGGCCGTCCCTCTAGTCGGGTCCTGAACCAGTTGGGAGAGGTAATTGTCTTTGGTTATTGCCAAGAACCTGTTTCCCTTATGAGATATACAAGTTTCAGTTTCCCAGTCTATATCTGGGTAGTTGAAGTCCCCCATAATAACCACCTCATTATGATTTTCCGCCTGGTCTATCTCGTTTAGTAGTAGATTTTCTGTGGACTCTAGTATATTAGGTATATATATTTTGTTGGGCCTATTGTTTTTAAATGGAGTAATAAAAGTTAAGTTCTAATACAAGGGTAATTCATCCATGTGAAATTTTGCTTTGAGTTAATAGCTGCCCTTTTCTGAAATATTTTGTTGACCATTCTTTGAACTTGGTTATGTCACTATATATACAAAAGGAGTAGATCCAAAAGTTATGAAAAAAAGAAGAACACCTTGCAAGTTTTCTCCCTTTTTTTATCCAATCCTGTGCTTGGCACAAATACTGCATTATAATTCATGAATCAAGCTTAAAGAGGTATTCCTATCTGGGACAATTATAGCATGTTGATAGGCTATACCATAAATGTTAGATAGGTGCAGGTCCCATTTCTGGGACCCACTCCTATCTTAGGAACGGAGCCCTGCCATGATGCACCACATCCTCTCCATTCATTGCTAAGAGGCTTTCAAAAATAACCTAGCTGGCACTTGGCTATTTTCAGAAATCCCATAGTGGCCAAATATGCATGGTTTGTTCTCCGTTCACTTTGGGGCCCCATTCTTGAGCTAGGAGAAAGTCCATGTAGTGTAAGCCACAGCTATTGCACATTTACATCCTATTGATATGTCATAAATGTCCCAGGTGGGAAAACCTCTTTAAGGGATTAGACATTGATGACTAGAAATTACCACAAATGAAGATTTTATGGGGGTACCTGACATTCTTCAAAGAGAATCCGTCTAGGAGATCATGCTAAGTGCAGCCCAGTTAGTACAATAGAACGGTAAGCTAAGGTATTGATTATAATTACTCCAACAAATAGAGATAATCCACGGCACTCACCCGATTAATGAAATTTCATAAAAAAAATAAAAAAAGCATGTTTACATTAATCGGGTGAGTTCCGTGGATTATTCTTATTTGTTCGACTTTTCATGTCAGTTCTTTTCACCACTGAGCACCATTCGTTATATATCCCTTTGGATTGGACTTTCATGGTGTCAACATGTGGTGCCGACCGTTTTTTCTTCTTTTATTGATTATATTTAGTTATATACACAGGCACTAAAAATTATATATATTTTTACTGGACTTGCTCAGGATTTTCATTGACATATAACATGTATTTACTATGGCTCTTGTATCTACTTTATGTACTACAAGGGCCATCCTTGAAATTATGAGAACCAGCCCTGTTTATTTACATCTTCTTTGCTATTCAGTGGTGGGAGTCTTTGAAGGATTCCTGAGCAGCATGTTTAGGAAAAAAGGTGGAAAATTTGGCTAAGGGCCCTTTCACATGGCTGCATGGTCATGGTGCCAGTATTGTGAAACACAAATAGTGGTCCCAATTCAAGGGCACCAGTCATGTGAACTCCGTGCTGCGGATGCAGACTCATTGACTTGAACGGGTCCGTGATCCGCAAGATATGGCAAAAGAAAGGACATGTCCCATCTTTTGCAGAGTTGAGGCATGGATCCGAAGCCCACGAAAACTTTTTTGTAAGTGCTCCTGTGGGCTTCTGGGTCATTGCCTCCGCACAGCAAAAGATACGATATGTCCTATCTTTTGCCATATCTTGTGGATCACGGACCCATTCACGTCAATGGGTCCACACCGCAGAACGGCATTCATATGGGTGGTGCCCATTCATTGCGGACCGCTATTAGTGGTCTGCAGCCCAGGTATGGAGACCATACGGTCATGTGAATGAATCCTCAGGGTCATGAGAAAGAGATGGAGTAGAAAAAAAACATAACATCTTCCTATTCTGGATGGAAAATACTGCACTATTATAATATTATATTTACTATTATTATTCATGTAGAATTAAATCTATGTCAATATAAATCTAGAAACTAGCATCATTTATGGTCTACCTTTATTTGTTAAACTTTTTTAGGAGAACTAGTTCATCTAATGCTGCCATGCTTTTAGCAAAGCCTGTAAGCCTGCCGTTTTAACATCTATAAGGATGTTTAATGATTATTTTTATGCCACTCAAAGACCTTCATAAATTGAACATTGTACACCAGTCTTTATAAGCCCTGCACTGATAGACCAGGTATTTAACCCCTTAGGAACCACTTATATGCCTTTTTACGTGGGTCTTAGGCTGGACCACTGTGCAGCAGAGAGTGGGGGGCTGGCTCTTATATTAGAGAGCCTCACTTGGATAACCACATGTGATGGGTTAATGCAGGAGGAGGTCACATGGAGCAGGTAGGTACTCCATCAGATGTCCATGGGTGGAAGGAAACAGACATCCGAGGTGTCCAGACGGCCAGGTACTAGAGTAGCCTCAATAAGAGACTAGCCCTAGTGCCTCCCTACTTGACCTAGCCTGGCCCTAGTGACCTAACACGGGGTCCGTGCCCCGCAAGGGGTGGCCCCGTCCGGAACCTTGCCCTGATATGGAATCCCTAGGTAACCCTATCAAAGGGTGACTAGGGGCAGGATGCTATATATCAAGGCCGGTAAAGATACTGAGTTAAACAGGTCTCAAGGACCATAAGTAGGTAAGCACAATAAAAGTGCGTGTCTGATGATATGTAAGCGTGACCCGACGCGTTTCTTTAAATATGCTCTAATGGCCAGAAATGCCGATCCAGGCCATTTAATGTCATAATACAGATTGCCACTGGTGGTGGGCAACTTCCATTCTACTAATGAAAAAATAGAATGGTTCGACCACAATAAAACAAATACCCTAGGTGTGCTGTCAGATTTAGAGAATCTTCTCAGATACACTGGATTCTGGCTTGGAAATAGATTTTTTGCAGTAGTTGTCAGTGTCTAAGCTTATGTAATGAGTAAAATGTCTGCTTATATTATGTATTGTATTTTTTTTTTTATTATTCAATTCAAAATATACAATAAAAAGGTGATATTTTAAGTTTTAATAATTAATTGGGAACAATCTATTCACATTTACTGCTATATTTAAAAAATTGGAATCATATAAATTTGTTTTTGTCCTACACATTTTAACATATTTTTATTGCGTAGTTGAAAGACTAGTCTTAATGATATCCCTACCAAATTTACAGTACATTGCATTGTTTTATATATTGGATGTCACTGTGTATTCAAGCACCACCTTTCCGGAGTTCTGATTTACAGTAGATCGGGTTTCAGGATCAAGGTGTGTCTTCTACCCCCCAACATTTTAGTTTGTAAGGTAGTCATTGTAGTCTAGTGCAGTATAAAGTACGCATTAATCATGTACAAAAGTTCCATATATCTATGACAGAACTGTAGTTTATACTGTATAAAAATATCAACTTGATAAACTTTTCTAGGTCAATATAATTAACCATATAGGAAAGATGTCATTGTTAGCTTGGGAACTAGGGATCTTCCATTAATCAAAGGGCCTATAGAGTTATAGTCCACAGTGTAATACAATATATGCTATATTTTAAAAATAAAATAGGCCCAAAAGTCAGTGCTGATTCATTTTTGTATATCTTCATATCAATATGATACAAATTATTGTGCGAAAGGTTTAGGCCAGCGTGGAAAATAATTCTGCAAAGTAAGAATGCTTTCAAAAATAGAAGTGTTAATAGTTTATTTTTTATCAATTAATGAATTGCAAAGTGAATGAACAAAAGAGAAAAGTAAATCAAATCTATATTTGGTGTGACCACCTTTTGCCTTCAAAATAACATCAATTATTCTAGGTATACTTGCAACGTTTTTGAAGGAACTCAGCAAGGAGGTTGTTCCAAACATCTTGGACTAACCACAGATTTGTGGATGTAGGTTTGCTGAAAGCCTTCTGTCAGTCAGACTTGATGATTTTGATAGTTGGGGACCATGCCATCACTCCCAGGACTTCTTGTTCATCTTTAAGCTGAAAATAGTTCTTAATGACTTTGGCCATATGTTTGGGGGTTGTTGTCCAGCTGCATAATACATTTGGAGCCAAAGAATTCAAAGCAAAATGTGGTTTCGAGATGTACTGTTCAAGCTTTTTTGAGTAAGCACAAAAAAAGGAGCAAAGTTGAAGATCGTAAGTGCAGTAACGCCAGGGGTGCACCTAGCCTTTCTGCTATCTGAGGCAAAAATTGGCGCCCCAACCACCCTGTGGCAAATTCTCAATCCACCACCCCCGTCTTATTGCTGAAGGCATACTTGGAAAACATTACATACAGCACTACAAAACATACAGGATAATACAGCGCCACATACCTCTGACATTGAATTATGGTTCCTCTGATGTAGAAGTTCTCTTTCCTCACCTTCTCTATTCGGACCAGATCATCTTGATGAATTTTATCGGTTGCCTCTTGTCTCTGTAGAGTTTGGCACACAGACATCTTACATTCCTTACAGTATTGGCGGTAAAAGCAGGTTGACAATTTTAGAGCACTGGGAAGGGAAGAATGATGGAAAACAGCATCTTTGCCTTCCCAGTGCTCCAACATTGTCAACCTGCTTTTACCCAGAACACTGTGCCCACTGTGCTCCCCAATGCCCCCAAATACTATACTGTAGAAAAAAAGTACTTTAGTAGCAAAGACGTGCCACTCACTCACTGCACTGCCATCCTCACTGCCTCACGCAGTATATATATACTGTATATATATATACAGTATATTTATACATCGTGTTCCAAATTATTACGCAAATTGGTATCATAAAGATGTCATTTTTTTGTTTTTCAGTTAAACTCATGGATGGTATTGTGTCTCAGGGCTCTCTGGATCACTGAAATAAATCACAAACACCTGTGATAATTTGTTTGCCAGGTGAGCCCAATTAAAGGAAAACTACTTAAGAAGGATGTCCCATATTATTAACACTTTTATGCTATATCACATACAGTATATACACATCATGGAGCACTGCTACTTAGTGCACCATGATGAGTATATTCGTCATCGAATTAAACTGTTACCATGTCTAGACATGGTGACAGTGCTGACATCCCAGCTGTTACACAAAGCCAGGGATCTCAGCTAACCGGCCTGTGACCAATGAGAGAAGTCCCGAGCTAGCAGTCGCTCTAATTAGCTAGTCTGTACAGACTAGCCAGTGAAGGGGAAGTAATGCCAGTTTCAGAACCTTGTGTAATGTTTAAATGGTCACACCACCCACCCCTTGGACCCCCAATGTGGCCTGTGCCTGATTGGGCCCCAAATAAACTTCAGGATGGCTAAGCTCCTCCCCCGAGTGCCTTGAAGTTTTGCTCGATAAAGTTTGATTTATACTCAAAAATCATAATTGTAATTCATTGACACTAATATAAAAGTCATAAAGTGCACCTGTGTTGATAAAGTGCATAAGTGTGCTAAATTAAAAATCATGAGGCGGTCACCCAAAATGATCCCACACGTGGTAACTGGTTGGCGTTCCATAGAGTACCGTGCGCCTGCTCTAACAGCAAGCAGCGCGAGAACTACACAAACTACAATTTTATTACTCTCAATGAGAAAAGGGATGTCTATAAAGGGGGACCCCAAACCCCAGCAACAACTGGAGATCGCGTCCCCCCAATTGTGGATTGGAGACTGCCGACACTATCCATGTCGCCGGTCCCCAACCACTACACCCCTATGAATCTCCTATAACGAACGGGCAATGAATCGCAACTTTCATATATGACATCTACCAAAAATGCCCCAAGGGTGCTAGGACTCCATGAAACATGGAATCCTCTCCCCCAAAAAATCCCATTAGGAGAGAGCCGCACCGTCAAGTTTCCCCCATCTTTCACCTGGGATAAGGGCTATCCGGGGGGTCCAAGAGGGATTATCCAATTCAATTATGATCCGCTCTGCAACATAGTTTACAGAAAATACATCATGAAAAGATATATAGAAAAAGAACAGAAGATACAAAAAAAAACACACAGGGAATAATTGTTGGGTGGCGGCTTCGTGAAGTTCAGTCGCTTTTTCAAAAACTCCTATGAATATAAAATGAAAAACAAAAAATATATTACAAAGAGCACTGGTCTTTCCTCAACAGACAGGTAAGGTAGAGACATATCAGAGGCAATGGAGCTACTTCACCCTAAACTCAACATTTAATCCTCTTGGTTTTAAGGTCTGTAAATGGAAAATCCAAAATAATTCATGTTGTTTTAAAAGAGCTTCCCTTCTAGTTTCGGTATAACAACATGGTCAATGATTCTAAAAAGTAAATCTCTTTCAGTATATTTTGCCTCAGTGAAATGTTTGGATAAAGGTAAATCTATTTTTTTCTCACGGATGGTATATCTGTGTTGATTAAGCCTGGTTTTGACATCTCATGTCATTTTCCCTACATAGAGGAGACGACAGGGGCATTCAAGTAGATAAAGTACATAGGTAGAATCACATGTTTAATATCATATTGTGTTCCTGTATCAGGTTGTGTGAAGAAGGGACTCTTTAACATAAGAGAACAATGGATGCAGTTGTGACATGGGTTGTCACCTGTTTTAGTGGAACCAAAGTAAGCACGTAATGTGCGTTTTGTTGTGCATAAATCTGCATGCACTAACTGTTCCTTAAGATAAGATGTATGGCGATAGGACAATAAAGGTGGGATATGGAATTCAAGTATATGTCTGAAATTGCTGGCCAGTAAGGGCCAATGTTTCTTCAAAATAATACTCATGGATATGAAGTGAGAAATGAAGGGAATGCGATTGGATTTGGATGTATCTGTCCTTGTTTCTTGTAAGAGGGTATCCATAGTGAGAGCTAAAACCCTATTTGTATTTGTGTTCACAAGTTTTTTTAGGATATCCCCTCTTTATAAATTTGGTTCCCATGTCTTTCAGCCTGTTCCGTCTGTCTCATTACCAACAATCCTTTTGACCCTTAACAGCTGGCTATACGCTAGATATTTTAGCATGGGTTTCGGTAGTTTCTGTCATATTGAAGTAATGTGTTTTTGTCAGTAGTCTTTATGTGTAGATCAGTGCTTAAACGATCCCCATCCCTTTTCACTGTCACATCTTAAAATTGGATCTCCAAATCTGATCAGACTAATGTAAATTTAACATCAGGGTCTATATTGTTTAACCACCTCAGCCCCCATGGCTTAAACACCCTGAAAGACCAGGCCACTTTTTACACTTCTGACCTACACTAATTTCACCGTTTATTGCTCGGTCATGCAACTTACCACCCAAATGAATTTTACCTCCTTTTCTTCTCACTAATAGAGCTTTCATTTGGTGGTATTTCATTGCTGCTGACATTTTTACTTTTTTTGTTATTAATCGAAATTTAACGATTTTTTTTGCAAAAAAATTACATTTTTCACTTTCAGTTGTAAAATTTTGCAAAAAAAACGAGATCAATATATAAATTTTGCTCTAAATTTATTGTTCTACATGTCTTTGATAAAACAAAAATGTTTGGGTAAAAAAAAAAAAATGGTTTGGGTAAAATTTATAGCGTTTACAAACTATGGTACAAAAATGTGAATTTCCGCTTTTTGAAGCAGCTCTGACTTTCTGAGCACCTGTCATGATTCCTGAGGTTCTACAATGCCCAGACAGTACAAACACCCCACAAATGATCCCATTTCGGAAAGTAGACACCCTAAGGTATTCGCTGATGGGCATAGTGAGTTCATAGAACTTTTTATTTTTTGTCACAAGTTAGCGGAAAATGATGATTTTTTTTTTTTTCTTACAAAGTCTCATATTCCACTAACTTGTGACAAAAAATAAAAACTTCCATGAACTCACTATGCCCATCAGCGAATACCTTGGGGTGTCTTCTTTCCAAAATGGGGTCACTTGTGGGGTAGTTATACTGCCCTGGCATTCTAGGGGCCCAAATGTGTGGTAAGGAGTTTGAAATCAAATTCTGTAAAAAATGACCAGTGAAATCCGAAAGGTGCTCTTTGGAATATGGGCCCCTTTGCCTTCCTAGGCTGCAAAAAAGTGTCACACATCTGGTATCTACGTATTCAGGAGAAGTTGGGGAATGTGTTTTGGGGTGTCATTTTACATATACCCATGCTGGGTGAGAGAAATATCTTGGCAAAAGACAACTTTTCCCATTTTTGTATACAAAGTTGGCATTTGACCAAGATATTTATCTCACCCAGCATGGGTATATGTAAAATGACACCCCAAAACACATTCCCCAACTTCTCCTGAATATGGAGATACCAGATGTGTGACACTTTTTTGCAGCCTAGGTGGGCAAAGGGGCCCATATTCCAAAGAGCACCTTTCGGATTTCACTGGTCATTTTTTACAGAATTTGATTTCAAACTCCTTACCACACATTTGGGCCCCTAGAATGCCAGGGCAGTATAACTACCCCACAAGTGACCCCATTTTGGAAAGAAGACACCAAAGGTATTCGCTGATGGGCATAGTGAGTTCATGGAAGTTTTTATTTTTTGTCACAAGTTAGTGGAATATGAGACTTTGTAAGAAAAAATAAAAATAAAATCATCATTTTCCACTAACTTGTGACAAAAAATAAAAAATTCTAGGAACTCGCCATGCCCCTCATGGAATACCTTGAGGTGTCTTCTTTCCAAAATGGGGTCACTTGTGGGGTAGTTATACTGCCCTGGCATTCTAGGGGCCCAAATGTGTGGTAAGGAGTTTGAAATCAAATTCTGTAAAAAATGACCAGTGAAATCCGAAAGGTGCTCTTTGGAATATGGGCCCCTTTGCCCACCTAGGCTGCAAAAAAGTGTCACACATCTGGTATCTCCGTATTCAGGAGAAGTTGGGGAATGTGTTTTGGGGTGTCATTTTATATATACCCATGCTGGGTGAGATAAATATCTTGGCCAAATGCCAACTTTGTATAAAAAAATGGGAAAAGTTGTCTTTTGCCAAGATATTTCTCTCACCCAGCATGGGTATATGTAAAATGACACCCCAAAACACATTCCCCAACTTCTCCTGAATACGGAGATACCAGATGTGTGACACTTTTTTGCAGCCTAGGTGGGCAAAGGGGCCCATATTCCAAAGAGCACCTTTCGGATTTCACTGGTCATTTTTTACAGAATTTGATTTCAAACTCCTTACCACACATTTGGGCCCCTAGAATGCCAGGGCAGTATAACTACCCCACAAGTGACCCCATTTTGGAAAGAAGACACCAAAGGTATTCGCTGATGGGCATAGTGAGTTCATGGAAGTTTTTATTTTTTGTCACAAGTTAGTGGAATATGAGACTTTGTAAGAAAAAAAAAAATCATCATTTTCCACTAACTTGTGACAAAAAATAAAAAATTCTAGGAACTCGCCATGCCCCTCATGGAATACCTTGGGGTGTCTTCTTTCCAAAATGGGGTCACTTGTGGGGTAGTTATACTGCCCTGGCATTCTAGGGGCCCAAATGTGTGGTAAGGAGTTTGAAATCAAATTCTGTAAAAAATGACCAGTGAAATCCGAAAGGTGCTCTTTGGAATATGGGCCCCTTTGCCCACCTAGGCTGCAAAAAAGTGTCACACATCTGGTATCTCCGTATTCAGGAGAAGTTGGGGAATGTGTTTTGGGGTGTCATTTTACATATACCCATGCTGGGTGAGATAAATATCTTGGTCAAATGCCAACTTTGTATAAAAAAATGGGAAAAGTTGTCTTTTGCCAAGATATTTCTCTCACCCAGCATGGGTATATGTAAAATGACACCCCAAAACACATTCCCCAACTTCTCCTGAATACGGAGATACCACATGTGTGACACTTTTTTGCAGCCTAGGTGGGCAAAGGGGCCCATATTCCAAAGAGCACCTTTCGGATTTCACTGGTCATTTTTTACAGAATTTGATTTCAAACTCCTTACCACACATTTGGGCCCCTAGAATGCCAGGGCAGTATAACTACCCCACAAGTGACCCCATTTTGGAAAGAAGACACCAAAGGTATTCGCTGATGGGCATAGTGAGTTCATGGAAGTTTTTATTTTTTGTCACAAGTTAGTGGAATATGAGACTTTGTAAGAAAAAAAAAAATCATCATTTTCCACTAACTTGTGACAAAAAATAAAAAATTCTAGGAACTCGCCATGCCCCTCATGGAATACCTTGGGGTGTCTTCTTTCCAAAATGGGGTCACTTGTGGGGTAGTTATACTGCCCTGGCATTCTAGAGGCCCAAATGTGTGGTAAGGAGTTTGAAATCAAATTCTGTAAAAAATGACCAGTGAAATCCGAAAGGTGCTCTTTGGAATATGGGCCCCTTTGCCCACCTAGGCTGCAAAAAAGTGTCACACATCTGGTATCTCCGTATTCAGGAGAAGTTGGGGAATGTGTTTTGGGGTGTCATTTTACATATACCCATGCTGGGTGAGATAAATATCTTGGTCAAATGCCAACTTTGTATAAAAAAATGGGAAAAGTTGTCTTTTGACAAGATATTTCTCTCACCCAGCATGGGTATATGTAAAATGACACCCCAAAACACATTCCCCAACTTCTCCTGAATACGGAGATACCAGATGTGTGACACTGTTTTGCAGCCTAGGTGGGCAAAGGGGCCCATATTCCAAAGAGCACCTTTCGGATTTCACTGGTCATTTTTTACAGAATTTGATTTCAAACTCCTTACCACACATTTGGGCCCCTAGAATGCCAGGGCAGTATAACTACCCCACAAGTGACCCCATTTTGGAAAGAAGACACCCCAAGGTATTCCATGAGGGGCATGGCGAGTTCCTAGAATTTTTTATTTTTTGTCACAAGTTAGTGGAAAATGATGATTTTTTTTTTTTCTTACAAAGTCTCATATTCCACTAACTTATGACAAAAAATAAAAACTTCCATGAACTCACTATGCCCATCAGCGAATACCTTGGGGTGTCTTCTTTACAAAATGGGGTCACTTGTGGGGTAGTTATACTGCCCTGGCATTCTAGGGGCCCAAATGTGTGGTAAGTAGGTAAATGACCTGTGAAATCCGAAAGGTGCTCTTTGGAATATGGGCCCCTTTGCCCACCTAGGCTGCAAAAAAGTGTCACACATGTGGTATCTCGGTATTCAGGAGAAGTTGGGGAATGTGTTTTGGGGTGTCATTTTACATATACCCATGCTGGGTGAGAGAAATATCTTGGCAAAAGACAACTTTTCCCATTTTTTTATACAAAGTTGGCATTTGACCAAGATATTTATCTCACCCAGCATGGGTATATGTAAAATGACACCCCAAAACACATTCCCAAACTTCTTCCGAATACGGAGATACCACATGTGTGACACTTTTTTGCAGCCTAGGTGGGCAAAGGGGTCCATATTCCAAAGAGCACCTTTCGGATTTCACTGGTCATTTTTTACAGAATTTGATTTCAAACTCCTTACCACACATTTGGGCCCCTAGAATGCCAGGGCAGTATAACTACCCCACAAGTGACCCCATTTTGGAAAGAAGACACCAAAGGTATTCGCTGATGGGCATAGTGAGTTCATGGAAGTTTTTATTTTTTGTCACAAGTTAGTGGAATATGAGACTTTGTAAGAAAAAAAAAAATCATCATTTTCCACTAACTTGTGACAAAAAATAAAAAATTCTAGGAACTCGCCATGCCCCTCATGGAATACCTTGGGGTGTCTTCTTTCCAAAATGGGGTCACTTGTGGGGTAGTTATACTGCCCTGGCATTCTAGGGGCCCAAATGTGTGGTAAGGAGTTTGAAATCAAATTCTGTAAAAAATGACCAGTGAAATCCGAAAGGTGCTCTTTGGAATATGGGCCCCTTTGCCCACCTAGGCTGCAAAAAAGTGTCACACATCTGGTATCTCCGTATTCAGGAGAAGTTGGGGAATGTGTTTTGGGGTGTCATTTTACATATACCCATGCTGGGTGAGATAAATATCTTGGTCAAATGCCAACTTTGTATAAAAAAATGGGAAAAGTTGTCTTTTGCCAAGATATTTCTCTCACCCAGCATGGGTATATGTAAAATGACACCCCAAAACACATTCCCCAACTTCTCCTGAATACGGAGATACCACATGTGTGACACTTTTTTGCAGCCTAGGTGGGCAAAGGGGCCCATATTCCAAAGAGCACCTTTCGGATTTCACTGGTCATTTTTTACAGAATTTGATTTCAAACTCCTTACCACACATTTGGGCCCCTAGAATGCCAGGGCAGTATAACTACCCCACAAGTGACCCCATTTTGGAAAGAAGACACCAAAGGTATTCGCTGATGGGCATAGTGAGTTCATGGAAGTTTTTATTTTTTGTCACAAGTTAGTGGAATATGAGACTTTGTAAGAAAAAAAAAAATCATCATTTTCCACTAACTTGTGACAAAAAATAAAAAATTCTAGGAACTCGCCATGCCCCTCATGGAATACCTTGGGGTGTCTTCTTTCCAAAATGGGGTCACTTGTGGGGTAGTTATACTGCCCTGGCATTCTAGAGGCCCAAATGTGTGGTAAGGAGTTTGAAATCAAATTCTGTAAAAAATGACCAGTGAAATCCGAAAGGTGCTCTTTGGAATATGGGCCCCTTTGCCCACCTAGGCTGCAAAAAAGTGTCACACATCTGGTATCTCCGTATTCAGGAGAAGTTGGGGAATGTGTTTTGGGGTGTCATTTTACATATACCCATGCTGGGTGAGATAAATATTTTGGTCAAATGCCAACTTTGTATAAAAAAATGGGAAAAGTTGTCTTTTGACAAGATATTTCTCTCACCCAGCATGGGTATATGTAAAATGACACCCCAAAACACATTCCCCAACTTCTCCTGAATACGGAGATACCAGATGTGTGACACTTTTTTGCAGCCTAGGTGGGCAAAGGGGCCCATATTCCAAAGAGCACCTTTCGGATTTCACTGGTCATTTTTTACAGAATTTGATTTCAAACTCCTTACCACACATTTGGGCCCCTAGAATGCCAGGGCAGTATAACTACCCCACAAGTGACCCCATTTTGGAAAGAAGACACCCCAAGGTATTCCATGAGGGGCATGGCGAGTTCCTAGAATTTTTTATTTTTTGTCACAAGTTAGTGGAAAATGATGATTTTTTTTTTTTCTTACAAAGTCTCATATTCCACTAACTTATGACAAAAAATAAAAACTTCCATGAACTCACTATGCCCATCAGCGAATACCTTGGGGTGTCTTCTTTACAAAATGGGGTCACTTGTGGGGTAGTTATACTGCCCTGGCATTCTAGGGGCCCAAATGTGTGGTAAGTAGGTAAATGACCTGTGAAATCCGAAAGGTGCTCTTTGGAATATGGGCCCCTTTGCCCACCTAGGCTGCAAAAAAGTGTCACACATGTGGTATCTCGGTATTCAGGAGAAGTTGGGGAATGTGTTTTGGGGTGTCATTTTACATATACCCATGCTGGGTGAGAGAAATATCTTGGCAAAAGACAACTTTTCCCATTTTTTTATACAAAGTTGGCATTTGACCAAGATATTTATCTCACCCAGCATGGGTATATGTAAAATGACACCCCAAAACACATTCCCAAACTTCTTCCGAATACGGAGATACCACATGTGTGACACTTTTTTGCAGCCTAGGTGGGCAAAGGGGTCCATATTCCAAAGAGCACCTTTCGGATTTCACTGGTCATTTTTTACAGAATTTGATTTCAAACTCCTTACCACACATTTGGGCCCCTAGAATGCCAGGGCAGTATAACTACCCCACAAGTGACCCCATTTTGGAAAGAAGACACCAAAGGTATTCGCTGATGGGCATAGTGAGTTCATGGAAGTTTTTATTTTTTGTCACAAGTTAGTGGAATATGAGACTTTGTAAGAAAAAAAAAAATCATCATTTTCCACTAACTTGTGACAAAAAATAAAAAATTCTAGGAACTCGCCATGCCCCTCATGGAATACCTTGGGGTGTCTTCTTTCCAAAATGGGGTCACTTGTGGGGTAGTTATACTGCCCTGGCATTCTAGGGGCCCAAATGTGTGGTAAGGAGTTTGAAATCAAATTCTGTAAAAAATGACCAGTGAAATCCGAAAGGTGCTCTTTGGAATATGGGCCCCTTTGCCCACCTAGGCTGCAAAAAAGTGTCACACATCTGGTATCTCCGTATTCAGGAGAAGTTGGGGAATGTGTTTTGGGGTGTCATTTTACATATACCCATGCTGGGTGAGATAAATATCTTGGTCAAATGCCAACTTTGTATAAAAAAATGGGAAAAGTTGTCTTTTGCCAAGATATTTCTCTCACCCAGCATGGGTATATGTAAAATGACACCCCAAAACACATTCCCCAACTTCTCCTGAATACGGAGATACCACATGTGTGACACTTTTTTGCAGCCTAGGTGGGCAAAGGGGCCCATATTCCAAAGAGCACCTTTCGGATTTCACTGGTCATTTTTTACAGAATTTGATTTCAAACTCCTTACCACACATTTGGGCCCCTAGAATGCCAGGGCAGTATAACTACCCCACAAGTGACCCCATTTTGGAAAGAAGACACCAAAGGTATTCGCTGATGGGCATAGTGAGTTCATGGAAGTTTTTATTTTTTGTCACAAGTTAGTGGAATATGAGACTTTGTAAGAAAAAAAAAAATCATCATTTTCCACTAACTTGTGACAAAAAATAAAAAATTCTAGGAACTCGCCATGCCCCTCATGGAATACCTTGGGGTGTCTTCTTTCCAAAATGGGGTCACTTGTGGGGTAGTTATACTGCCCTGGCATTCTAGGGGCCCAAATGTGTGGTAAGGAGTTTGAAATCAAATTCTGTAAAAAATGACCAGTGAAATCCGAAAGGTGCTCTTTGGAATATGGGCCCCTTTGCCCACCTAGGCTGCAAAAAAGTGTCACACATCTGGTATCTCCGTATTCAGGAGAAGTTGGGGAATGTGTTTTGGGGTGTCATTTTACATATACCCATGCTGGGTGAGATAAATATTTTGGTCAAATGCCAACTTTGTATAAAAAAATGGGAAAAGTTGTCTTTTGACAAGATATTTCTCTCACCCAGCATGGGTATATGTAAAATGACACCCCAAAACACATTCCCCAACTTCTCCTGAATACGGAGATACCAGATGTGTGACACTTTTTTGCAGCCTAGGTGGGCAAAGGGGCCCATATTCCAAAGAGCACCTTTCGGATTTCACTGGTCATTTTTTACAGAATTTGATTTCAAACTCCTTACCACACATTTGGGCCCCTAGAATGCCAGGGCAGTATAACTACCCCACAAGTGACCCCATTTTGGAAAGAAGACACCCCAAGGTATTCCATGAGGGGCATGGCGAGTTCCTAGAATTTTTTATTTTTTGTCACAAGTTAGTGGAAAATGATGATTTTTTTTTTTTCTTACAAAGTCTCATATTCCACTAACTTATGACAAAAAATAAAAACTTCCATGAACTCACTATGCCCATCAGCGAATACCTTGGGGTGTCTTCTTTACAAAATGGGGTCACTTGTGGGGTAGTTATACTGCCCTGGCATTCTAGGGGCCCAAATGTGTGGTAAGTAGGTAAATGACCTGTGAAATCCGAAAGGTGCTCTTTGGAATATGGGCCCCTTTGCCCACCTAGGCTGCAAAAAAGTGTCACACATGTGGTATCTCGGTATTCAGGAGAAGTTGGGGAATGTGTTTTGGGGTGTCATTTTACATATACCCATGCTGGGTGAGAGAAATATCTTGGCAAAAGACAACTTTTCCCATTTTTTTATACAAAGTTGGCATTTGACCAAGATATTTATCTCACCCAGCATGGGTATATGTAAAATGACACCCCAAAACACATTCCCAAACTTCTTCTGAATACGGAGATACCACATGTGTGACACTTTTTTGCAGCCTAGGTGGGCAAAGGGGCCCAAATTCCTTTTAGGAGGGCATTTTTAGACATTTGGATACCAGACTTCTTCTCACGCTTTGGGGCCCCTAAAATGCCAGGGCAGTATAAATACCCCACAAGTGACCCCATTTTGGAAAGAAGACACCCCAAGGTATTCAATGAGGGGCATGGCGAGTTCATAGAAAAAAAAAAAATTTGGCACAAGTTAGCGGAAATTGATTTTTATTTTTTTTTCTCACAAAGTCTGCCTTTCCGCTAACTTGGGACAAAAATTTCAATCTTTTATGGACTCAATAAGCCCCTCAGCAAATACCTTGGGGTGTCTTCTTTCCAAATTGGGGTCATTTGTGGGGTGTTTGTACTGCCCTGGCATTTGAGGGTCTCCGGAATCATTACATGTATGCCCAGCATTAGGAGTTTCTGCTATTCTCCTTATATTGAGCATACGGGTAATGAGATTTTTTTTTCCGTTCAGCCTCTGGGCTGAAAGAAAAAAATGAACGGCACAGATTTCTTCATTCGCATCGATCAATGTGGATGAAAAAATCTCTGCCAAAAAAAGAAAAAGGAGGGGAAAGGCGTCTGCCAGGACATAGGAGCTCCGCCCAACATCCATACCCACTTAGCTCGTATGCCCTGGCAAACCAGATTTCTCCATTCACATCAATCGATGTGGATGAATAAATCATTGCCGGGATTTTTTTTTTTTATATATATATACAAAGTGTTTGCCAAAGTATATGAACACCGCCACCTCCTCAGCTCATATGCCTCGGCAAACGTATCTTTTACTGCAGAGGAGAAATCTTGTCTTGCAGCGCCGCATACACCGACTTGCGTGTAATCTGACAGCAGCGCAATGCTTCTGTCAGAATGCACATCAGTGCTGCAGCTAGTTGATCGGTTGGTCCACCTGGAAGGTAAAAAAAAACAAAACAAAAAAGAAAAAACCAGGCCGCAACGCAATAAATTTATTAACTTCAGAACAGAACATATTAACTTTTTTTTAACTTTTTTAACTTTTTTACTTACCGGTAATTTTTTTTTTGTTTAGTTTTTTTTTACCTTTTATAGAACAAACCTCTCCTTCCCCATGGGACAATGTGCAAAGCGCAAATCGCCCAAAGATGTGGCGAAGTACGTTATGCACTTTATCCCAGGTGAAAGGAGAGGTTTGCAGCAGCTGTGAGTAAAAGGGCCCTAATAGCCCTGTGTGCCTGTCCTGTGAGATGCAATCCCTATGCTAGGTGTACCTGTGTGTGGTACTTCCGGAAACACTCTCCTAAGCATAGGGCAGGGTGGTCAGGACAGTCAGGACAGAAATAGCGGGTGTCACGCCTTATTCCACTCCTGCTACAGACACGACATTTTTTTCGGGGTGGCGGTTGGGTTGAGGTACCAGCAACGACACTGGGGAAATGTCGCTCGTGTAGACGACTAACTACACTGGTGGATGGGGCCACGGAACCTTCTGGATACAGGAGGTTCTCGATGATCTCTTCCTGGAATTTGAGGAAGGATCGTGTTCTCCCAGCCTTACTGTAGAGAACAAAACTATTATACAGCGCCAATTGAATTAAATATACAGACACCTTCTTATACCAGCGTCTGGTTCTGCGGGAAACTAAATAGGGAGCCAACATCTGGTCATTGAAGTCCACCCCTCCCATGAGCGCATTATAGTCGTGGACTGAGAGGGGCTTTTCAATGACACGGGTTGCCCTTTCAATTTGGATTGTCGTGTCTGCGTGAATGGAGGAGAGCATGTAAACGTCACGCTTTTCTCTCCATTTCACCGTTAGCAGTTCTTCATTACACAAGGCAGCCCTCTCCCCCCTTGCAAGACGGGTGGTAACGAGCCGTTGGGGGAAGCCCACGCGACTAGTTCGCGCGGTGCCACAGGCGCAAATCCGTTCTAGAAACAAATGCCTAAAGAGGGCCACACTTGTGTAAAAATTGTCCACATAAAGATGGTACCCCTTGCCGAATAAGGGTGACACCAAGTCCCAGACTGTCTTCCCACTGCTCCCCAGGTAGTCAGGGCAACCGACCGGCTCCAGGGTCTGATCTTTTTCCTCATAGATCCGAAATTTGTGGGTATAGCCTGTGGCCCTTTCACAGAGCTTATACAATTTGACCCCATACCGGGCACGCTTGCTTGGGATGTATTGTTTGAAGCCAAGGCGCCCGGTAAAATGTATTAGGGACTCGTCTACGCAGATGTTTTGCTCAGGGGTATACAAATCTGCAAATTTCTGGTTCAAATGGTCTATGAGGGGCCGAATTTTGTGGAGCCGGTCAAAAGCTGGGTGGCCTCTGGGACGGGAGGTGGTGTTGTCGCTAAAATGCAGAAAACGCAGGATGGTCTCAAATCGTGTCCTGGACATAGCAGCAGAGAACATGGGCATGTGATGAATTGGGTTCGTGGACCAATATGACCGCAATTCATGCTTTTTAGTTAGACCCATGTTGAGGAGAAGGCCCAGAAAAATTTTAAGTTCGGAAACTTGGACTGGTTTCCACCAGAAAGGCTGGGCATAATAGCTTCCCGGGTTTGCGGTTATAAATTGTGTGGCATACCGGTTTGTCTCTGCCACGACTAAGTCCAAGAGCTCCGCAGTCAAGAACAGCTCAAAAGATCCCAGGGCCGAACCGATTTGAGCCGTCTCAACCCGAACTCCAGACTGGGCGGTGAAAGGGGGAACTAATGGTGCGGCTGAAGTTGGTGACTGCCAATCAGGGTTTGCCAGCACCTCAGGGATTCTAGGGGCTCTACGGGCCTGTCTGTGCGGTGGCTGCGACGGGGAAACTACTGCACGTGCCACCGTACCAGCTTCAACTGCCCTTCTGGTGCTCGCTACTTCACCAGGTTGTACGGCTGTGCTGGTACTAGGTCCAGGAAGGGCTGCGCTGCTGGTGTATGCCTCACCACGTGATCCGGCAGCGACAGCTACACTCTGCTGCTCTTGAAGCGGATCCTGCGTAACCTGTGGTCTAGCGACACGGGGCCGGGTACGCCTGGTTCTATCAGGGACCTCCACCTCCTCGTCCGAACTTTGGGTCAGAGAGCCACTGCTTTCCACAGGTTCATATTCTGACCCGCTAGATTCGTCAGATGAGGGTTCCCATTCCTCATCCGACTGGGTCAGAATCCTGTAGGCCTCTTCAGAAGAATACCCCCTGTTTGACATTTTGGACTACTAAATTTAGGGGTATTCCCTGAGACTACCCAAGAAAAAAAGCAAACCTGTCTTACAAAGGGGAGGCTAGCGAAGTACCGGAGGCCGCTGCGGTTGATAAAAAATATCAAAACTGATTTTTTTATCGCCGCAGTGCGTGTAAAGTGAATGTGCAGTGATCAAAAAATAATAATTTTTTGTCACTGCGGTGGGGCGGGCGTGGGTGAACGCACGTGTGGGCGACCGATCAGGCCTGATCGGGCAAACACTGCGTTTTGGGTGGAGGGCGAGCTAAGGTGACACTAATACAATTATAGATCTGACCGTGATCAGTTTTGATCACTTACAGATACTATAAAAGTACAAATGCTGATTAGCGATACGCTAATCAGCGAATAAAAGTGACTGCAGTGCGGTGGGCTGGGCGCTAACTGACGCTAACTACCTAACCAAGGGGCCTAAACTATCCCTAAAACCTAACAGCCAATACTAGTGAAAAAAAAAAAGTGACAGTTTACACTGATCACTTTTTGTCTTTCACTAGTGATTGACAGGGGCGATCAAAGGGGTGATCAAAGGGTTAATTGGGGTGCAGGGGGGTGATCTGGGGCTAAGGTGTAGTGTTGGTGCTACTCACTGTGAAGTCTGCTCCTCTGCTGGATCCAACCGACGAAAAGGACCAGCAGAGGAGAAGAGAAGCCATATAACAGATCATATTTACTAATATGATCTGTTATATGGCTTGTGATTCGATTTTTTAAAAATCAGCAACCTGCCAGCAACGATCATTGGCTGGCAGGTTGCGATGCGCATGCGCGGGCCAGCTGTGACCGAAATCTCGCGTCTCGCGAGAGGACGCGCCGGCGCGTCCAAGCGGAATGAAACAACCACCTCCAGGACGCGTCGCTGCGTTCGGCGGTCCGAAGGTGGTTAAAAAATCCTTAAATTCATGTAGTGCCGATAATGAGCCTGTCCAAAGGAGGAAGACATTGTCTATGTAACGCCACCACTCCAGAACATGTCTGAAGTGGTGGCTCACATAGATACAACTCTCCTCCATGTGTGACATGAAGATGTTTGCATAATTTGCCGCTAAGTTTGACCCAATTGCGGTCCCACGTAGCTGAATATAGAAATCGTCCTGGAACATGAAGTAATTACTAGTGAGTACAACTTCTAACAATGAGATCAGAAATTCCCTGCATTTCATGGTATAAGGAGTGTCATTCAGGCACCTCCTGACCGCGTCAATGCCAAAAGAGTGAGAAATTGAGGTGTACAAGCTCACAACATCAAATGATGCTAAAATAACCTGTGGACCAAGCTGGATATTACCAATGACATTTAGGAAATGTGTAGTGTCATGTATGTATGATGGCTGAATTTGCAAAAGGGGCCAATATTTTATCTAAAAAAATCGCTATCTGTGAGAAAAGGGATCCAACACCAGAAACGATGTGGCGACTCGGAGGAGATGTGAAAGATTTATGTATTTTTGGTAATACATATAGTACAGGTGTCCTAGGACGATCCACATAAAGAAAAGAATGTAATTTTTCATTGATGATTCCTTTTTCCTTAGCTAAATTTTGAATACCCCGAAATGCGTCTTGGAATCTCAAATTTGGGATCCCCTGTAAGTTTGCATCATTTTTGTCACTTAACTGTCTAAAGATCTCACTTAAGTAATCTGTGGTATTCATAACTACCACTGCCCCATCCTTATCTGCAGGTTTAATTGTCAGAGAAGGGTTCCTGGAAAGTTCCTTAAAGGGGCTCTGCACTTTGTTTAAACTGATTATCTATCCTCTGGATAGATCATCAGCATCTGATCAGCGGGGGTCCGACACCCGACACCCCCGCCGATCAGCTGTTTGAGAAAGCAGCGGCGCTATAGCAGCGGCGTGGCCTTCTCACTGTTTACCGCTGGCCCAGTGATGTCACGACTAGTATCAACTGGCCTGGATGGGGCTAAGCTCCGTTCACTTGAATGGAGCTTAGCCGTGCCCAGGCCAGTTGATACTAGTCATGACGTCACTGGGCCAGTGGTAAACAGTGAGAAGGCAGTGGCACTGCTGGAGCGCCGCTGCCTTCTCAAACAGCTGATCGGCGGGGGTCCCGCGTGTCGGACCCCCACCGATCAGAAGCTGATGATCTATCCAGAGGATAGATCATCAGTTTAAACAAACTGCAGGACCCCTCTAAGGGCATCGGTCTCAGCAACTGTTAAATTTCTTCTGTGCCTGTTCTCACCAGATAACTTCAACTGTTCGAAATTAGACTTCACAGCTTTAACAACAGTGTCAATTGCTACATGGTTAATTGGTGGCATGAAATCACTTTTAACAAAGAGCTGTACATCATCAAGTTTGAGTTCAACATTTGATGCAGACAAAGTTTGTGGTGTGGCCTGCTGTTTGTCAAACCACACTTTCAACTTAACAGATCTAAAAAATCTCTGTAAATCTAGTTCTAGCTGGAACCAGTCAGTCTTTTTTGAGAGACAAAATGACAAACCTTTCTATAAAACAGACATTTGTGAAGAGGTTAAGGGAACAGATGAAATATTTACCACTATTGTTTCTTTCGTAGGTTCATGTTCCTTTGAGGTCTCATCGGTTTGTCTCTTCCGCCATCTCTGCTGTCTCTGGCCTCCTGTGTCTGTGTTGATGGAGTCAATGGCATAGACAGTGCCAGTCGTTATCGCACATCCCATTTTTTTAGGTTTTGCAGGGGTCTGGGCCACATTAGCAAATTCCTGTCACGGCCAGTGGTATGTTTTGTGACACTTTCCTTCACTTGGTTGCCCGTGGCAACGTGTGGTGTTGTGTGCATGTGGTGGCAGTGTCTCAGCCCTCTGGCTGATCCCCAGGACATGATTGCCACGCATACCGTTGCCCGCGGCAACAGGTGAAGTGTGTTTGCTTATGTATGGTGTTTAGAATATGTTTGTGTGGTCTTTATTTATTGCAGAATATGGTTTCCTGGGTTCCCGTGTGATGTCTGTGTGTGCGGTGTCCTGTGTGTTGTTTGTGGACAGCAGCACTTGCATGTGGGTTCCAGGTTGTGTGTCTGTGGCAGGTAAGTGTGGTACTAGTCTCACTTACCTGTCATTGCCATATCTCTGTTTCTGTTCCCCTTTGTAGCTTGGCCACTTTAGACTCCTGTTACTCCGTGTCCAGGAGGAAAGGGCTGTCTACCCAGCTCCTAGTACAGGGATCGACGGAGGGTCAGAAGGGATCCAAGGTTCCTGAGCATGAGCCCTCCTACCTTCAAGGGCGGTTCATGCAGCTAGGAGTCAGGGTCAGATTAGGGAAGCTCTAGGAGGTGACCTGCTCCCTAATTCTGTGTTACTGGCCAAGTAGCGACCTTCCATCTCCTGATACCGCACGGCTGAGGGTTTTCCCCATCCTCAGCCGTGACAATTCCCTTTTCTTATTACTCCTCTGATTTCCTTGCCAGCAATATACAAAGCCAGCAGTATAGTCCTCCATTTCCCTTTGCCATTTCTTCCACTTAGTGGATCGTAAATCGCCCATAAGTTTTTCAAAGTGGCTAGTGCAACTAGACAGATACTTCTCCATGTCCTCCTGTGTCAATAATGTTCTCAATTCGGATTCTGTATGTTGGACACTCGTTTTCAAGTTTAATACTTTCTTTTGCAAAAATTCTACATTTAGTAAGATAATATCCAAAGAGTACTTATTGGAAATCTATGCAAAACACGCACAAAATTCCACATTCGCTGGAAAAAAAGTCAGGTCTCAAAATAGACCGCATACCTCATGGAATCCTATGCCTATGGTGATATTCACTTAATGTAACTAAATGGAGTTTTAAATTAATCAGTAATTAGTATTTTAGAATCAAATTCATATTTTTTCTTCAGGTCTAGGATAGACAGTGTTGATAAAAAGGTAACGTCCCTCTCCATATCTCGTAAAAATACGTTCCTCATCCTCCTGTGTGTAAGAAAAGACATCAGGGCATAATGATCCAATGGCTTGATCCATATCTAAGGTGTTAAGCTATACAGTCCAGGTATACACAAACAATAGAAGAATAGCAGCACTCCAAGGTGCCAGGTGCAAAATCCTTGCAGGATTTCGGACTAACACAATCCACAATCGACAGCAAAAAAAAAAGGGAAACAAGGCAGAACTCCGGTCTTCAGTGAAGAAAAGTGTATCTTTTATTAAACCCAATGCAACATTTCAGCTCATCTCTATGGAGCCTTTGTCAAGCAGTGATAACAGTGCTCACAACAAGTATATATATATATAGGGGTGATTATCAAATACACATTATTATCATCAATCAATCAATCAATCAATAAACATGATTTCCACATAAAAATTGTATGAAAAAAATATAAATCAAAATAAAGTGCATTACATAATTATAATGTCAGAATCAGTGATCAAACATGATATATAGAAAATACAATTCCAATGAACATGATGCATTATATTCTTCAAAATTCATAATTGTAATTCATTGACACTAATATAGAAGAAGAAGAGGAGAGGATAAGAAGAAGGAGAGAAGAAGGGAAGAAAAAGAAAAAAAAATGGCCCCCAAAAAGAACAGACGCTCAACAGACTTAAACGCGGTTAAGGTGGGACAGAAACAAACAGAGTCCTTTAAAATTGATCAATTTTTGAGATCTCCAAATTTTAGTATTAGGTCAGGACTAAAGGGGAAGCTGGATACTAATATAAGAAAAAATCCTTCAGAGGTCTGGGCGGAGGAGGCACTTGAAGGAGACTCTCATATTGGAGATGGGGAGACACCTACGGACAACTCCTCCCCATTAGAGGAAATTTTATCCATCGTTAGAAACAATGGGAAAGCGATACAAAATATTGCCGTTCAAATGGGGTCAGTACAGACGGATCTCCTTATTATAAAAGATGATTTGACAAAGATCCGGGATAGAACTAAAGAATTAGAAAACACAGTGGCCAACCTGGAGCAAGAAGTGAAAGCATTAAAAGCGGAGAATAATACAGTAAAAATTGATTATAATTATCTGGGGAAAAAAACAGGGGGTCTAGAAGATTGCTCAAGAAGATGTAACGTCCGAATTATAGGTTTAATAGAATCTTCTGATGAAAAAAACCTAGCTGGAATAATACAATCCATTATTTTTGATAATTACGGGAAGGAACATTTTTAATCTTTGTTTCTAATTGAAAGGGCCCATCGAATACCTTGTGGTAAACCGATTCCTGGACGGTGACCAAGGACGGTAATAGTTAAGATGCTAGCCGCTTTTGATAGAGATATGATTTTGAGGCGAGCACGGGATTCCCTCCGATTACATATAATGGATGTAAACTTTCCTTTTTCCCTGATTTTTCAAAAGAGGTTCAAGATAAGAGACGTACATTTTTGGATGTTAAAAAACGCCTTCAGAGCAAAGACATTAAGTACTCCTTTTTATATCCGGCCAAGTTAAGGATTGTATTTAATGATAATGTCCTTTTTTTTTACTCTCCAGAAGTGGCCACTGACTGGCTACATCAGAGCAATGTTTAAAATCAGTTTTTCTTCTTTTTGGAGGTCTGGTTGAGGGGGTGGGGGAGGGATGGTCCTAGTTAAGAGGTCTGTCACCTTAGTGATGGAGCAAGCGGGGATGTTTTTTTTGGTTGGGGGGGTGGGGTGGGGGCTCAGTGGGGGTGGGTGGGTTATGATGTGTCTCTATTGTGGAGGAGAGCGGAGTCTGGGGAGTTTATCAATTGGATACTCTAAGATTAAATAATGGCGACTAGAATAGTTACGTGGAATGTTCGGGGCCTTGGGGAGAAGATAAAAAGGCAGGCGGTCTTAGATTTGATACGAAGACATTTACCAGCTATTGTTTGCCTGATAGAAACCCATTTTTCACAGGATACGATTGTTCGACTTGGGGGGAGGTGGGCTACACAGGTGTATAATTCTACATATACCACTTACTCTAGAGGAGTCACAGTTTTAATTCATAATCGGATTAATTTTGTATGTTTGGCATCATCTATTGATAGACAGGGGAGATATGTTTTTCTCCATGGTAGGCTAGATGGGTAGTTATGTATTCTTGCCTTCATCTATATCCCTCCACCTTTTTCCATACAAATACTGACCTGTCTGATGGCGTTTGTGGATCAATGGCCGGAATGTCTGGTTATAGTCAAGGGGGATTTTAATCCAGAGAAGGATAGGATTACCATGGGAGGGAATATTTATTGCCCGACCCAGGGGTCCCCCTTGACGTGGTTCTGCCAGGAGGTTGGCCTTGTGGATGTTTGGGAATATCTATTCAAAGAAAAAAGGGCCTATTCATGCATAAGTAAATGTGGAAGATCTATGTCTAGGATTGATCTGGTCTTGATAAACAAAGGGTATTTAAACTGTATTAAACGGATGAAATATGAGACCAGATCCGTTTCCGACCATGTTCCTTTTGTAATTGAGTTGTGTATGCTTAGGAATAACCTTAGATATAGACCACAATTTAGATTGAATCCCCACTGGCTATTAATAATTGATAATCATAACCAGATAGAAAATGAGATCACTTCCTTTTGGGGAAAAAATACTGCTTCAGCCAAACCCCAATTTGTTTGGGACGCGTTTAAAGCGGTTATGAGAGGGGTCTTTATTAGTACAATTGCCAATGTCACTAAACGATATGCTAGGAAGGAGAAAGAATTAGAGGAAGCAGCTGCGGCTGGAATGGCTGGCTATGCCAGGTTAAAGACGGAGGAAGCGAGAGAGAATATGCAGAGGACGGGTCAGGCTTTCTCCGATTTTCTTTTGGAAAAAGCCCAACAGAGGTTGTTCTTTAGAGGACAAAAATATTTTTCTGAGTCAGGGCGTCCAGGAAAGATGTTGGCCAGGGTAATAGCTAGCCAGGACGCAAAGAAAGAGATTCGTAGCATTCGTGCCATGGACGGGACCATTATTGAAGACCAGGAGGAATTATGGAAACATTTATAAAGTATTTTGTTAAACTATATGAATCAGAGAGTGTTCTTCCAGATGATGTGATTGACTCGTACTTGGATTCAATTTTTCTTCCAGTTCTTACAGAGAGTCAAAAAGAATATCTTGAGAGGGACCTAGGCCTTCAAGAGATAGATGATGTAATTAAAGGCGGTTTAGGGAATTCCTCTCCTGGATCAGATGGACTCCCGTATGGGTTTTATCGTAAGTATAGGGAGATTGTTCTTCCTTATCTGTGGAGTACACTCACTGATTCAATAGAGGAGGACTGATTCAATAGAGGAGGAATCCCTTCCAGAAACAATGACAGAGGCTGTTATTATACTGGCATTAAAGAAGGGTAAATACCCTAAGGATTTGGGGTCGTATAGACCTATTTCTCTTCTTAATACAGATGTTAAACTTTTCTCTAAGATTTTGGCCAGGAGGTTATCTACGGTTATGACATCAATTATACACCCAGACCAAACAGGCTTTATCCCTAAGAAAGGGACCCATTATAATTTACATTGTCTCATTACTAATATACAGACGTCCGGAGGGGATACACGATCCATTTTGTCTATTGACGCCTCTAAGGCTTTTGATAGAGTGGAATGGAGGCTCCTGTGGAGAGTGCTGCATAAGATGGGCTTTGGCCCTAGGTTTACTAATATGATAAAACTTCTGTACAGATCTCCTACTGCAAGATTGAATATAAATGGTCATCTGACAAGAAGTTTTTCTTTAACTAGAGGCACTCGCCAGGGATGCACGCTTTCTCCTCTTTTATTTGATATTTATATTGAGCCTTTGGCTGCTAGAGTTAGACAGGACCCTAGGATCTTGGGGTTTGGGATATTGGGAATCGAAGACCGAATTTCTCTCTACGCAGATTATATTTTGTTTTATGTTCAGCAGACACAATGTACGCTGTAGAGCATTATTCAAATGATACATCAGTTTAGAGAGGTTTCGGGTCTGGATGTAAGCTGGGAAAAAACTACTCTCATGCCCTTGGACAATAGGAATATGCCCTTAGATAACCCGTCATTCCAAATTGAAGCCACGATTAATATTTTAAAAATTGCTGATTCCTTTGAGTATTTAGGAATTATAATCTCTCCAAGGGTCGAAGATTTTATCCAGCTCAACTTTATTCCATTGATAAACAAGCTAAGATCTAAAATATCAACTTGGCTTCGCTTACCTTTATCGAAGGCTGATAGAGTATCCCTAATTAAGATGTTGATTCTCCCCCAGTTATTATATCTCTTTAAGAACTCTCCAGTTTGGATTGGGGATAGATTTTTAAAATTAATACAAAGAATTATCAGGGATGTACTCTGGGGGCGGAAACGCGTAAGACTTAAACTAGAGCATTGGTATAAGCCCTTGGAGAGAGGAGGAATTAATCTCCCCTGCTTCAGGGGTTACTTTTTAGCCGCACAGTTATGTTTTCTCCGTGAGTGGACTGATAGCCCACTCTGTAAGTATTTAGTTAACAGATCTCCTTATGACAACTTTTTCACACTATTGGAGTCTGGTCAATTGACCAACTTCGATAGAGAATTTAAAGCCGCCAGGAACCTCTTTATGAAGTCATGGTATTCGATCAGACTCTGGTGTGGAGTGAAAGGTTCAATTGGATGTACTCCGCTTTGGCATAATAATAAGCATTTTAAAAATTTAGTTGAATTAAATAGAGATTTATATTGGCAAAAAGGTAATATTCTGTATTTGACACAGGTAGTAGGAAATGGGGATATTGTTTCATTCACGGTATTATCACAAAGACAAAATGTACACAAACTTTCATGGTTTCGGTACCTACAGTTAAGGTCAGCACTGCTAAATTTTAAAGAAAAAAATAGGCTTGAAATCCACGCTTGTACACAATTTAATGAATTGATAGAGAATTTGGGGCAAAGGATGAAGATTTCTCAACTGTATAAAAGTTTAATTATAGTACGATTTGGTGATATTTTATCTCCTGGTCAGAGGGCTTGGCAAAATGAATGCTCAATGATTCACGTGGAGGATCAGGAGAAGGTATTTCAGGATCTTAAAGTGGTTTCACATAATTTAAATCACGTGTTGGTGCTGTTTAATATTCTACATAGTTTGTATGTTACTCCGCGATGGCTTAAAAGATGTGGTATTAGGAATCATTCTAATTATCCTAGTTGTGAGGCTCTGAATGCGGACTATTTGCATATGTTTTGGTCATGCCCAAAGTTGAAACAATATTTGTGGTCTATTCATGATTATATACAGAGAAAATTGAACGTGCGGATTCCTTTTATGGTTGATTTTTGGGTATTGGGGGATCTTGCCAGGGTGGCTTGTTATCAATATAAAAAAAATCTTCTGTTTAAGATAATGTTTCTGGCAAGACTCCTAATAGCACGTTCCTGGTTTGCGCAAGAGGTTCCAAGTATTAATACATGGTTAATATTGGTAGACACCAATAAGAGATATGAACATATCCTGTATAAGCAAAGAGATATTGAAATAAAATGGAGTAAAATCTGGAGAGACTGGAATAGATAGATCTCCCTTCGCTCTCCATCCTTCTACATCTTTCCTCGGTCGGGTTACGGAGGACTGGTGGCGAAGGAGGACACATCTGGGGTGGGATGGGGAGGGGTTTGGGTGGGGTTATATGGGGTTTGAAAATGAAGGTAATATATATATATGTTTAAAAAAAATTATTGTCTGTTATTATTGGAAATTTAATAAAGAAAGTAAAAAAAAAATCATAATTGTAATTCATTGACACTAATATAAAAGTCATAAAGTGCACCTGTGTTGATAAAGTGCTTAAGTGTGCTAAATTAAAAATCATAGGGCACTCACCCAAAATAATCCCACACGTGGTAACTGGTTGGCGTTCCATAGAGTACCGTGCACTTACGTTAACAGCAAGCAGCGCGAGAACTACACAAACTCTCGCGCATAGATAAAAGTCTAAGGGGGTCACTGGATATGCGAAATTGCTACATGATGATGTGTTTCCCTCTTTATGCACTGAAGCTGGCACGTTCCCTGAGTTTTTCCAGCAAGATGGTGCACCACCACATTATGGGTTTCAGATCCGAGCATTCCTAGATGAACAGTTTCCTGGAAAGTGGATTGGTCGTCGTGGGCCAGTTGAATGGCCCCCAAGGTCTCCCGATCTGACCCCCTTAGACTTTTATCTTTGGGGTCATCTGAAGGCAATTGTCTATGCTGTGAAGATACGAGATGTGCAGCACCTGAAACTACGGATACTGGAAGCCTGTGCTAGCATTTCTCCTGCGGTGTTGCTATCAGTGTGTGAAGAGTGGAAGAAGAGGGTTGCATTGACAATCCAACACAATGGGCAGCACATTGAACACATTTTATAAGTAGTCAGAAACTTGTAAATAACTCATGAAAGAATAAAGTTACGTTAAAACCAAGCACACCATTGTTTTTCTTGTGAAATTCCCAATAAGTTTAATGTGTCACATGACCCTCTTCCTATTGAAAAAACAAAAGTTGGATTCAAAATGGCCGACTTCAAAATGGCCGCCATGGTCACCACCCATCTTGAAAAGTTTCCCCCTTCACATATACTAATGTGCCGAAAAACAGAAAGTTAATATCACCAACCATTCCCATTTTATTAAGGTGTATCCATATAAATGGCCCACCCTGTAGAATAGAACGACAGTATGTAAAGGGTGTATCTCACACGGCCTGAACCAGACTAGGCCTCAATAAAATATTTTTTTGCCGAAAATGGCTGTATTTCAAATGCCTAATTCAAACCCTTGTATGTAGAGGTGGTATCTCACCGGGCCTGGGCCTCTGTAGGCCTGAAGTAAATATATCTTTGCACAAAATGGCTGTATTTCAAATGGCTGTATTACAAATGGCTGTATTTCAAATGCCCAATTCAAACCCCTGTTTGTAGAGGTGGTATCTCACAGGGCCTGAACCTCTGTAGGCCTGAATTAAATACACTGCGTGCAGAATTATTAGGCAAATGAGTATTTTGACCACATCATCCTCTTTATGCATGTTGTCTTACTCCAAGCTGTATAGGCTCGAAAGCCTACTACCAATTAAGCATATTAGGTGATGTGCATCTCTGTAATGAGAAGGGGTGTGGTCTAATGACATCAAAACCCTATATTAGGTGTGCATAATTATTAGGCAACGTCCTTTCCTTTGGCAAAATGGGTCAAAAGAAGGACTTGACAGGCTCAGAAAAGTCAAAAATAGTGAGATATCTTGCAGAGGGATGCAGCACTCTTAAAATTGCAAAGCTTCTGAAGTGTGATCATCGAACAATCAAGCGTTTCATTCAAAATAGTCAACAGGGTTGCAAGAAGCGTGTGGAAAAACCAAGGCGCAAAATAACTGCCCATGAACTGAGAAAAGTCAAGCGTGCAGCTGCCAAGATGCCACTTGCCACCAGTTTGGCCATATTTCAGAGCTGCAACATCACTGGAGTGCCCAAAAGCACAAGGTGTGCAATACTCAAAGACATGGCCAAGGTAAGAAAGGCTGAAAGACGACCACCACTGAACAAGACACACAAGCTGAAACGTCAAGACTGGGCCAAGAAATATCTCAAGACTGATTTTTCTAAGGTTTTATGGACTGATGAAATGAGAGTGAGTCTTGATGGGCCAGATGGATGGGCCCGTGGCTGGATTGGTAAAGGGCAGAGAGCTCCAGTCCGACTCAGACGCCAGCAAGGTGGAGGTGGAGTACTGGTTTGGGCTGGTATCATCAAAGATGAGCTTGTGGGGCCTTTTTGGGTTGAGGATGGAGTCAAGCTCAACTCCCAGTCCTACTGCCAGTTTCTGGAAGACACCTTCTTCAAGCAGTGGTACAGGAAGAAGTCTGCATCCTTCAAGAAAAACATGATTTTCATGCAGGACAATGCTCCATCACACGCGTCCAAGTACTCCACAGCGTGGCTGGCAAGAAAGGGTATAAAAGAAGAAAATCTAAAGACATGGCCTCCTTGTTCACCTTTTCTGAACCCCATTGAGAACCTGTGGTCCATCATCAAATGTGAGATTTACAAGGAGGGAAAACAGTACACCTCTCTGAACAGTGTCTGGGAGGCTGTGGTTGCTGCTGCACGCAATGTTGATGGTGAACAGATGAAAACACTGACAGAATCCATGGATGGCAGGCTTTTGAGTGTCCTTGCAAAGAAAGGTGGCTATATTGGTCACTGATTTGTTTTTGTTTTGTTTTTGAATGTCAGAAATGTATATTTGTGAATGTTGAGATGTTATATTGGTTTCACTGGAAAAAATAAATAATTGAAATGGGTATATATTTGTTTTTTGTTAAGTTGCCTAATAATTATGCACAGTAATAGTCACCTGCACACACAGATATCCCCCTAAAATAGCTAAAACTAAAAACAAACTAAAAACTACTTCCAAAAATATTCAGCTTTGATATTAATGAGTTTTTTGGGTTCATTGAGAACATGGTTGTTGTTCAATAATAAAATTAATCCTCAAAAATACAACTTGCCTAATAATTCTGCACTCCCTGTATATCTTTGCACAAAATGGCTGTATTTCAAATGGCTGTATTTCAAATGCCTAATTCAAACCCCTGTATGTACAGGTCGTATCTCAGAGGGCCTGAACCTCTGTAGGTCTGCAGTAAATATATCTTTGCACAAAATAGCTGTATTTCAAATGGCTGTATTTCAAATGCCTAATTCAAACCCCTGTATGTAGAGGTAGTATCTCAGAGGGCCTGAACCTCTGTAGACCTGCAGTAAATATATCTTTGCACAAAATGGCTGTATTTCAAATGGCTGTATTTCAAATGCCTGATTCAAACCCCTGTATGTAGGGGGGTATCTCACACGGTCTGGACCAGTGTAGGCCTGAAGTAAATATATCTTTGCACAAAATGGCTGAATTTCAAATGGCTATATTTCAAATGGCTGATTTAAACCCCTGTTTGTAGAGGTGGTATCTCACAGGGCCTAAACCTCTGTAGGCCTGAAGTAAATATATCTTTGCACAAAATGGCTGTATTTCAAATGGCTGTATTTCAAATGCCTAATTCAAACCCCTGTATGTAGAGGTCGTATCTCAGAGGGCCTGAACCTCTGTAGGCCTGCAGTAAATATATCTTTGCACACAATGGCTGTATTTCAAATGGCTGTATTTCAAATGCCTAATTCAAACCATTGTTTAAAGAGGTGGTATCTTACAGGGCCTGAACCTCTGTAAGCCTGAAGCAAATATATCTTTGCACAAAATGGCTGTATTTCAAATGGCCTTATTTAAAATGCCTGATTCAAACCCCTGTTTGTAGAGGTGGTATCTCACAGGGCCTGAACCTCTGTAGTCCTGAAGTAAATATATCTTTGCACAAAATGGCTGTATTTCAAATGGCTGTATTTCAAATGCCTAATTCAAACCCCTGTATGTACAGGTAGTATCTCAGAGGGCCTGAACCTCTGTAGACCTGCAGTAAATATATCTTTGCACAAAATGGCTGTATTTCAAATGGCTGTATTTCAAATGCCTGATTCAAACCCCTGTTTGTAGGGGGGTATCTCACATGGTCTGAACCAGTGTAGGCCTGCAGTAAATATATCTTTGCATAAAATGGCTGTATTTTAAATGGCTGTATTTCAAATGCCTGATTCAAACCCCTGTATGTAGAGGTGGTATCTCAGAGGGCCTGAACCAGTGTAGGCCTGAAGTTAATATATCTTTGCACAAAATGGCTGTATTTCAAATGGCCTTATTTAAAATGCCTGATTCAAACCCCTGTTTGTAGAGGTGGTATCTCACAGGGCCTGAACCTCTGTAGTCCTGAAGTAAATATATCTTTGCACAAAATGGCTGTATTTCAAATGGCTGTATTTCAAATGCCTAATTCAAACCCCTGTATGTACAGGTAGTATCTCAGAGGGCCTGAACCTCTGTAGACCTGCAGTAAATATATCTTTGCACAAAATGGCTGTATTTCAAATGGCTGTATTTCAAATGCCTGATTCAAACCCCTGTTTGTAGGGGGGTATCTCACATGGTCTGAACCAGTGTAGGCCTGCAGTAAATATATCTTTGCATAAAATGGCTGTATTTTAAATGGCTGTATTTCAAATGCCTGATTCAAACCCCTGTATGTAGAGGTGGTATCTCAGAGGGCCTGAACCAGTGTAGGCCTGAAGTTAATATATCTTTGCACAAAATGGCTGTATTTCAAATGGCCTTATTTAAAATGCCTGATTCAAACCCCTGTTTGTAGAGGTGGTATCTCACAGGGCCTGAACCTCTGTAGTCCTGAAGTAAATATATCTTTGCACAAAATGGCTGTATTTCAAATGGCTGTATTTCAAATGCCTAATTCAAACCCCTGTATGTACAGGTAGTATCTCAGAGGGCCTGAACCTCTGTAGACCTGCAGTAAATATATCTTTGCACAAAATGGCTGTATTTCAAATGGCTGTATTTCAAATGCCTGATTCAAACCCCTGTTTGTAGGGGGGTATCTCACATGGTCTGAACCAGTGTAGGCCTGCAGTAAATATATCTTTGCATAAAATGGCTGTATTTTAAATGGCTGTATTTCAAATGCCTGATTCAAACCCCTGTATGTAGAGGTGGTATCTCAGAGGGCCTGAACCTCCTTAGGCCTAAAGTAAATATATCTTTGCACAAAATGGCTGTATTTCAAATGGCTGCATTTCAAATGCCTAATTCAAACCCCTGTATGTAGAGGTAGTATCTCAGAGGGCCTGAACCTCTGTAGGCCTACAGTAAATATATCTTTGCACAAAATGGCTATATTTCAAATGGCTGTATTTCAAATGCCTAATTCAAACCCCTGTATGTAGAGGTAGTATCTCAGAGGGCCTGAACCTCTGTAGGCCTGCAGTAAATATATCTTTGCACAAAATGGCTGTATTTCAAATGGCTGTATTTCAAATGCGTAATTCAAACCCTTGTATGTACAGGTAGTATCTCAGAGGGCCTGAACCTCTGTAGGCCTGCAATAAATATATCTTTGCACAAAATGGCTGTACTTCAAATGGCTGTATTTCAAATGCCTAATTCAAACCCCTGTGTGTAGAGGTAGTATCTCAGAGGGCCTGAACCTCTGTAAGCCTAAAGTAAATATATCTTTGCACAAAATGGCTGTATTTCAAATGGCTGTATTTCAAATGCCTGATTCAAACCCCTGTATGTAGGGGGGTATCTCACACGGTCTGAACCAGTGTAGGCCTGCAGTAAATATATCTTTGCATAAAATGGCTGTATTTTAAATGGCTGTATTTCAAATGCCTGATTCAAACCCCTGTATATAGAGGTGGTATCTCAGAGGGCCTGAACCAGTGTAGGCCTGAAGTTAATATATCTTTGCACAAAATGGCTGTATTTCAAATGGCTGTATTTCAAATGCCTAATTCAAACCCCTGTTTGTAGAGGTGGTATCTCAGAGGGCCTGAACCTCCTTAGGCCTAAAGTAAATATATCTTTGCACAAAATGGCTGTATTTCAAATGGCTGCATTTCAAATGCCTAATTCAAACCCCTGTATGTAGGGGGGTATCTCACACGGTCTGAACCAGTGTAGGCCTAAAGTAAATATAAATTTACATAAAATGGCCGTATTTCAAATGGCTGTATTTCAAATGCCTAATACAAACCCCTGTATGTTGAGGTGGTATCTCAGAGGTTCTGAACCAGTGTAGGCCTGAAGTAAATATATCTTTGCCCAAAATGGCTGTATTTCAAATGGCTGTATTTCAAATGCCTGATTCAAATCCCTGTATGTAGAGGTGGTATCTCAGAGGGCCTGAACTTCTGTAGGCCTGAAGTAAATATAGCTTTGCACAAAATGGCTGTATTTCAAATGCCTAATTAAAACCCCTGTTTGTAGAGGTGGTATCTTAAAGGGCCTGAAACTCTGTAGGCCTGAAGTAAATATATCTTTGTACAAAATGGCTGTATTTCAAATGGCTGTATTTCAAATGCCTAATTCAAACCCCTGTTTGTAGAGGTGGTATCTCACACGGTCTGAACCAGTGTAGGCCTGAAGTAAATATATATTTGCACAAAATGGCTGTATTTCAAATGCCTGATTCAAACCTCTGCATGTAGAGGTGGTATCTCAGAGGGCCTGAACCTCTGTAGGCCTGAAGTAAATATATCTTTGTACAAAATGGCTGTATTTCAAATGGCTGTATTTCAAATGCCTAATTCAAACCCCTGTTTGTAGAGGGGGTATCTCACAGGCCCTGAACCTCTGTAGGCCTGAAGTAAATATATCTTTGCACAAAATGGCTGTATTTCAAATGGCTGTATTTCAAATGCCTAATTCAAACCCCTGTATGTAGAGGTAGTATCTCAGAGGGCCTGAACCTCTGTAGGCCTGAATTCAATATTGGTGCACCAAATGGCGGTACTTAAAATCTATGAATGTAACCCAAATGTATTAAGGGTGTATCTCACAATGACATCTGCATCAAAGGCTGACAACAACATTTTTTGTGCCCAAATGAGTGTTTGTTTAAAAACTGAATTTGACAGCAGTATATAAGCCTGTAATTTCACACGTGCTGATGCTGCAAGGCCTGAAAATAGTGTTTTTTGTCAAAAGAGTGTGTTTTTCAAACCCCAGAAAATGATAGGTGTATTTCTACCTTAAATTGCACACTGACTAATACAGATGCTGTAGATTGCCAAAAAAGTCTTTTTTTGCTAGCAGAATATGAAAGCTGTATATATTAAACTTGAATTTAACACTTGCAGATCTGGAAAATACTGTTTTTTTTTTTTTTTTGGGGGGGGGGGGGGGGAGTGTGTTTTTAAAACCCCAGAAAATGATGGGTGTATTTCTACCTTAAATTGCATACTGACTAATCCAGATGTTGTAGTTTGCCCCCAAAAAATGGGGATTTGCAATGTCCCAAAAGCTCAGATGCAGTGCTGGTGCACTGAGCATGCATAAAATGGGCGCCGCCGCCACCCACCTAACTAACAGAATTCTAAAAGTTAGTATTTTTTGGTCAATGAGCTCAGGGCAGGGTAAAACGATAGTGCCCTGCACCCACACAACTATTTGTCTGTAGATCGCTGAGTTAGATTCTCTCCTATTCTCTCCCTGAAATCACAAGTCCAGCAGCATCCTCTCCCTACACTTGTAACAGCAGAGTGACATGCAGCGCTATGTGACTCAAGCTTATATAGAGCCTGGGTCACATGCTGCTCTGGCCAATCACAGCCATGCCATTAGTAGGCATGGCTATGATGGCTTCTTGGGGCAAGTAGTATGACGCTTGTTGATTGGTTGCTTTGCAGCCTTTCAAAAAGAGCCAAGAAAGCGGCGAACACCGAACCCGAACTTTTACGGAAATGTTCGGGTCCGGGGTCCAAAAATCATAAAGTTCAGTATGAACCCGAACTTTACAGTTCGGGTTCGCTCAACCCTAATCATTAGCCATTTGTAGAAGCCATCCTCTTTTCAACTTCAGCTTTTTTACAGTTGGTATTATGTTTGCTTCCAGAATTTGCTGGAATTTTATTGATTCCATTCTTCCCTCTTCCCGTGAAATGATCCCAGTGCCATTGGCTTCAACACAACCTCAAAGCAGGATTGATCCACCCCCATACCTAATGGTTGGAGAGGTCTTCTTTTAATTTTATTCTGGGCCCTTTTTTCTCCAAACAAACCTTTATTCATTGTGACCAAAGAGTTCTATTTCAACCTCATTGGTCTACAGGACATCTTTCCAAAAATATGTCAGGCTTGTTTAGATGTTCTTCGGCAAACCTATGATGCAAAATTTTGTGGTGAGGATGCAGGAGAGGTTTTCCTCTGATTACTCTTCCATGAAGGCCATATTTGCGCAGGTGTCGCTGAACAGTAGAACAATGTACCACAACTTCAGATTCTGCTAAATCTTCCTGAAGGTCTTTTGCAGTCAATCAGGAGTTCTGATTAGCCTTTCTAGCAATTCTACGAGCAGCTGCCTTCGAAATTTTTCTTAGTCTTCAAGACCTTCTCTTGGCGTCCAATGTTCTTTTTAACTACTATTTCTTTATTACATTTCAAACGGATGAAACAACAACCTGAAACTACCTCAAAAGGCACAAGCTGAAGGTTTTAACATGGCCCTTACAGTCTCCTAATCTGAAATGAAAATCTGTGGATAGACCTCAAAAGAGCAGTGTATGCAAGACAGCCCAGGAATCTCACAGAACCGGAAGACTTTTGCAAGGAAGATTGGATGAAAATCCCTCAAACAAGAATTAAAATACATTTGGCAGTCTATAAAAAGTGATTACAAGCGTTGATGCTTGCCAAAGTGGGTGCTAATAGGTACGAACCATGCAAGTTTTGCTTTAGGTCCTTTTCCTTTTTTGTAATTTTGAAAATGTAAAAGATGAAAATAAAATTTGGGGAATGTGTCATCTTTAAGTTTATGCCTTTTGAAGATCATTTCATCTTCAACTTGCTTAACTGTTCCCAGTAACAGTAATTTTGACCAGGGTTGCCCAAACCTTTGCATGCCACTGTATATACACACTTGTAAAACTAATACTTTGAAATTAGCTGGATTTCTGCATTGACTGCTGATATGTGGTCTGATTGTTAGTCATATTTATAGACAAATACAATCTAGCTAAACTAATAACAGTACATGTATTTAATTGAGCACATTAAGTAAACATTCACAGTGCAGTGAGAACAAAGTAAGTTAAGCTTTGAATTTAATCATTTGTAGATCCCCTTCAGTTGCAATCACTTCCACTAAATACGTCCTCCAGCTGCAAAGAGTATTTGAATAATGTTGAAGATGAAATTTGGACCACTCCTGGCTGCAGATGTTGTTCAGTTCATCAGTATATCTATGATGCTTTGCATGCTCAGCCTCTTCAGGTCATGTCACAGCACTTCGATAATGTTAAGGTCAGGATTCCTGCTTGACTTAAAAAGCACAAATATTATTTTTCAACCATATCTAGTTAATTTATTTGTTTGCTTTGGGTCTTGTTGCATTGCTTAACATTACTTCAACTTGAAGTAATTGGCTGTTGCCTTTACATTCTCCTTTAAAATATTTTAACATACCTCAGAATCCACTGTTCCCTAAAAGATCACAAGGTGTGCAGTCTCAAACCATGATTTTCTCTCCATCATTAATCATAATTGGGATGAGGTGTTGGTGTTGGTTTGCAGTGTTTTTTTTCCAAACATAGGGGCAGATTTACTAATCCCGTTTCAAATGTAGACAGTGTAAACTTACAGTGGGCTATGCTGGATGATAAATTTAGAAATGTAGTGCATGACTAGACACTTTGTCTAACTTTATACCACCTATTGGTTGGCTTACATTAACACTATTTTGTGCAGGAATTTTGGTCCAAATTGTATCTTAAGCGATTGCACACATATCCCCCCCCCCCCCTGTCGCCTTGCTTTGAACACTCTGAGATGCATTGAAAGACATTAAGTAAGTAATGGTAAGTGGGCCTATGCGCTTTGATCAAACTGTATACTAATTGCCTCTTTATAGTGCACAGCAAATGATTGATAGCATCGCTGTATAGCCATGTTTTATCATAAGAAATGCTGATAATTGAAAACAGTTGTATATCAGAAGCATAGGTATGAGGATGTGCGATTTAGAGATTCTCTCCACATATCCATACATTGAAAGACATTGTCAGGACTGCTTTACACATGCACAGGAGTCCTCTCCATTATGCTAGAATGGCACAGCACTCCAGACTGTGTAGCGGTGGGGTAACCAGGGACAGTAGGAACATAAAAAATGATTCTCTGGATGTGCAGTACTACTCATGTATTACGGCAGATAATCAATTGTGGTGAGTTTCAATTTAAGGTTATGGTTTATGTTTTCTATACATACCTATAGGACCTATTTGAAGAAAAGTGCCTACTGTATCTCGTAGTATTCTAATGTAGCTATAAAAACTATGGTCTTTTCTTAACATGTAGCCATAAAACAAGTGTCATTATGTTCCTGATTGCTATTACAGCTACAGGCGAACAAAAGGCAACCACCTATTGAGAACGCCAAGAATGAATGTCACTGACTTCAATTTTGTCTTTCATCAAAAAGCTTAATGTGTCTTTAATAGCTTATGCAAAAACTTGGTCATTAGATGCTAGGAAGAGAAGTGGGTTGATTGTCTTTTAAGATTACATTTTCCTGTAATATTTGCAAATTACTAGTTGTGCAGCGGTCACTGAATAAAAATATAGATTAATTTTAAAGCCTGATGTTATTTAGCATCTCAAAGATTAAATTTTTTATATCACTGGAGAAAAGTCAATGTGTCAGAAACAAATAGCTGTTTATATATGGGGGTATACGCCAGCTACCTACAATGGTTACTAGCTGCATGCTTATGCCTACTGCTTTATTTAATAAAATAATAGAAAGTTATAGGTCAGCTGTGAACAATTTTTTTTTTTAATTATTGCTTACCTGTTACCACAGTGGTTCTTTTAGGCCCAACATTTATATGCTAATTCAATATCAATATCTTTATAGCAGCTGGAATTATTTTTCTCTTACAAAGTGCTCCAGGTCTTCTTCATAGACATAGAATTGAATGATTTTGGCCGCCTAGGTCCATCCATAAAGGAGTTGTCCACTCCTTTTATGCTGATTGCCTATCCTCAGGGTAGATCATCAGCATCTGATTGGTGAGGGTCCAACACACCGCACCTCTGCTGATCACCTGTTCTGCAGTAGCTCAGGCACCAGAACTATCTCTCCTTTGTTTAGTAGAAGTAGCTTCTAACTGCAGCACTGCTTTCATTGAAGTAAAAAGATGCATGCTAATTATTAGTGTTGAGCGTGAATATTCGAATTACAAATATTTGTCTTGAATATCGCAACTTTGAGAATTTGCGAATATTTCGAACATAGTGCTATATATTCGCTATATCGAATATTCGTCATTTTTTTAACATCTAAAAACATGATTCCTCCCTACTTCTTTCTTGTGGGCCAATGAGTTATATTCGAATATTCGAAAAAAAAAATAATATAGAGCAATTTAGCTAATATAGTGCGATAATCTTCTTTGTCTAATAGTTGTAATTTTTTTCTCATCTGAAGTTCAGATTGGAAAAAATGTACAATTATTAAAAGCAAAGATTATAGCACTATATTAGCTAAATTGCTCTATATTCGTTTTATTTTTTATTTTTTATATTCCCTATATTGCTATATATTCTTGTCCACTCATCACTACTAATTATATATGGATGGCTTACCGTAAGAATAGTCCATCAATATAAAAGGACTGGAAATCCCCTTTAGTTGTAGCTTACTGGAGTTCCCTCTGGTGGTACTGTAGCAAATAAGTAAATGTTTAATGCTACTTTATGCAGAGATTTGGAGCTCTCTGCCAGAAAACCAAAAATCTAACTGCCATAATGATATATACACCAAACAGTGATAACATTAAAATCAAAATTGTATAGGTCCCCCTCATGCCACCAAAACAGCTATGACTTCTCAAAGCTTCAAATGGTGTCCTGTGTTATCTGGCACTAAGTCATATAAATTGTGAGGCCTGGCCTCCTTGGATTGAACTTTTTGTTCCAGCACATCCACAGATGCTTGATCAAATTGATATCTGGGGAATTTAGAGACCAAGTCAACACCTGGTACTGATTGTCATGTCCCTAAAACAATTTATAAAAAGTTTATCATTATGAACAGATGATACACATAAAAACTTCTCTAGGGCTTAAATCCTCATTCTGCCTAGTACAGGTGTGAATAGTATTTGCTATTCATATTGTTATTTGTGGTTGAAAGTGGTTTATTATTTTAATACAGGGGTAGATGGTCTAAGCATGAACTGGGCCACAGGCATTCATGGTCTTTGGTTCCTTACCAAACACTATGATCAAGATAAACAAGGTTTGGGTTAATAATATGCATTTAAAACGGCACTAACCTGTTGAATTTTTCTTTGCAGGTCTTGCACTGTGTGATCAGAGCACTGGACTCCTCTGGTCATTTGTCAAAAACAAATTTCCTCTAATTCTTAAACCCCCTTTACATGGCCTGATGTAGCAAATAATTGTAGTGAAGGAAGTGTTCCTTCCTGACAATCATGTGTTTACCTGCAGCGATCACCTCCACAGTATGGGGAGGAGCGATCGCTAATGCCATCCTTCATCCCCATACAAAATCATTGTTTGCTGACATCAGAGTGCTGCTTAGACAGCAGGATCTGCTGCCGGCAAACAAGGATTTAGATGTCCTCACCATCAATCTATTACCTGATTAACGAGCATTTTGTTCATTCATCGGCACCTTTACAGAGGCAAATTGTCGCTAATGAGAGTCCATATGAATGCTCGTTAGCCATAATGTGGCCAAAGATTGAGCAATGCACAGAGCCCTTTACGTTTTCAGTACTCCCTAATTTTATGCACAATATTTTAAAAAACTAGAACTTCAGCTACAATGTAAGTGTGGGCACCAGCCTATGCAAATGCCAGAGAACAGATCTACTGTAAGAGCAATGAAACAATTGAACTCTCTGCCTGAGAAGGATGTGATTGTACAAGTTCTTCAAGAAGGATCCAAATGCCTCTTTTGAATTGAAACATATTGCAGATTATGGGAACTACATTTTTGGAGATGAGGTGTGGATCCAGTGATTTATTCTGATTGCAAAATTTGTAGTCACAAATATTTTTTTCTCTATTAATATTGGCACCCTACTCCTAGTTTTCTTTTTTTTGCATTTCTCTGGATCAACACAATAGGATTATAGGTTGGACCTGATAGGTCTGTGCCTTTTTCAAACCTTACCAACTGTACAATTATGGAAGTCACAGGCTCTTAACCCTTGAAGGTCCTTCTGGCTTAGTTAAATCTGCAAATGGTTTGTGGCACTTTGGGTGGAGAAAACACAATTTTGGTGTTTTAATAAATAAATAAAAATGCTAACACTGTAAGGCTAGTGAAAGGATTTGGACCTTTCTGGACCTCTACGACAACCTTGGTTTGAGACACTGAGGTCAGGAGAGATGTTTCTCAGTTGCTAATAACAGACACACACACAGGCAATCACTGAGAAACACTCTAATTTTATTATGCTATAGCTTGGCCTCATATAGGCAGTAGAAAAGTTTGCATAACAATAGCGTTAAACCAATCATAAATGATAAACATTGATGCTCATACAGATACTACCGGAACATCCTTTTATGGGTATGTAATACGTCACATATAAGAATGTACGCAGTTGTGCCGAATGACCCTGAGTGAAACAGAACATTTGTTCTAGTTCTGGGAGATTCACAGAATCTGTCCTGAGACAGATAAGTGAACCTAACTCACAGCGGGGGGGGGGGGGGGGGGGGGGGATGTGAAGTGCGTGGGTGGGATATTATAACAATTCTGTACATCTTAGAGAAGACAAAATGGAGTCACATTTCCCTTCAATCCCCTCTTAGAACCAAATTTCTTAGATAATATGGTTCTTACCATTGCCTTTTTCCCTGTATACCGCCAGATATTTTCTATATCCTTCATGTGAGTTGTCTTCAGGATTAGGCAGCAGAGTCTCATAAAATTACATATTTGATACTCCTTTCATTATCAGTTTCCGTACACATGGTATGATACATGTTGCAACTATTGCTATTACTATAATAATTATCAGGATAATGATTCCCAACTGTACAAGTGCCTGTTTCCAGGTAGTGAACCAGCCAAAATACTGATCCCAAGGGTTATCGATACCTGAGTTTCATTTGAGCTCGATTGATAAATCCTCGAGTTCTTTATTGCCAGTGTGACCTTACCATTAGGGCCGGTGTTGGGTATGAACGTGCAGCCAAATAATGTGTAGAAAAAGCCACGGCACTCCAAAGGGATCCAATCAATTTCTTTATTACACCTAGTGCAGCAACGTTTCAACCTAATGGTCTTTATCAAGCTCCCAATACACTGATAACAAAGTGAACTTTAAATACAATCCCATAGCCCCACATTGGCTATTGCTAAGCCCTGCCCATTAACCCCCTCATTACTACCTAAAAACATTCTCAAATTGCCAACCCCATTGTCAATCCCTGATGACATACTTTTCTCACCGACATGCTGTAGGAGACTCCGTCAAGCCCTCATCACTTCAGGTACATAGCGATGTTCCCCTGCTGTTCCATGAGGATTCGGCGTCCCTAGATCCAATCTGCGCAGGCGCGACATCACTTCCGCCCTTTCAGACGCACTTCCGCCAGGCTATGCCCTGTTTTCCGACCACATGACCCTGTCGCTCCAGTGATGCGATGTCACATGATCGTGCATCGCTATCTTCATGTCACTACGCGCTGGGGCTCAGTTATACTGAATATTTAAGCAAACCTATAGGCAGAGGCTCTCGATTGGATGATGTGGGCTGCCTGGTGCACACCATAGAAAAAACTACTATCTTTTATGCAAACATGTTATTGCAACAACAGTGAGTAGTGCTGGCCTGTTTTTCTATTTATGCATATGGAGGTCTGTGGACATGCACACTCACCCAGTATAGCTATGCTGTAAACCGTGGGAAGAGACAAATGGATACACCTAAAAGCCTTCTTTATACGAGTGAACAAATTTCGCACATCTTGAGTGGGAGTGAAGATGAGGGAGCATTCCTGAGTAAACCCACAGCTGATTTGATAAAACGGAAATGGGAAATAGAAAAGAAACAGCTTATCAACACCGAACTACACCTATCCACATTAAGGGAATACTACAAGGCTGAACGCATACCGAGAGGACTAAGGACACACTTGAGACCAATCCTGTTTCCTAATAATCCAGAGTTCCTAACTAAGTTCGCCTTTTTAGCGGATAGATTTTCGATGGATATGATGTTATTAAATATGGATTACTTACAACAAGATTTGTTAAATATACAAGTAAGAATAATAGAGTATGAAAGACAACTACAAGCTCTCCAAACTGAACAGGAACATCAAGCTGTAAAAGAACGGATGGAGCAGGATTTACGGAAATATCGAGATAATATCGAGACAACAAAAAGACAGAAGTGGAGTCGGGACCAAGATGATTACAGCAAATGTAACATCTACAAACCAATAACAACAAATAGGAACAGGAACCCAAGGTCCAAAAGAAGATTCAAGACACAGACAACTAGAGCCAATCGAGTGAATCTAACAGATACAGAGTCTTCAGGCGAACAAAGTGAATTTTTTTTAGGAGAAAGAACAAGAGAAGCACACGGAGAGGGGGACGAAAATTCCAACACCGTGGACAAAGGAGAAGACGTAGCGAGAGTCACACGATCAATGAGGCCACCGACGGGAACCAGATATACCAGGAAATGAATGGAGGACTGGACAACACCTTAGTGGTAAATATTTCGTCCTGTGAACTTTCTAGAGATGAAGTATTGCTCCTAAATAGGGAACTATCTTTTAGTCCAGAGGTTGAGATTGACTGGTTTCAGGTGGAGATGGACCTACACAATTTTTTTAGGCGCATCAAACTGAAGGTACACTTCAGTGAAATGGTACATTCAGGAGATAAGGATGTACATAAGGAGGTACTTTCGCTTAAAAGTGTAGGCCTATTTCTCAAAAGTGACTTCCAACCGCCAGTATATAATAAAGCTATTGAGACCTTTGTCTCCCTTGTCAGACTGGAGATTGAAAAACTTAAGAGATCAAAAATGGATCTAAATATCACCAATCTGACAAGGGGTGAAAAAGCGGCACTAAAGACCTTAAAAAATAGGAGGGAAATTACTATCAAAAGGGCGGATAAGGGAGGAGCCACCGTGGTGATGGACACGGAGAAGTATAAAATGGAGGTGATGAGACAAGTAAATGATAAAGAAGTATACAAACCTCTAAGTCAAGATCCAAAATGGAATATTATGCGCAAGATCAGGCTATTGGCGGACAATGCTTTCGCAAATGACCTGATTGATGCCAATTTACATGCTTACCTTGTGCCACAGAACCCGGTGACTCCTCTCTTGTATACCCTCCCTAAGATACATAAAGGGTTGATAGACCCGCCAGGACGCCCCATAGTGTCTGGTATGGGGTCAGTCTTCTCAAATGCAGCCACTTTTCTTGATAAAGTTTTAAGATCTTATGCAATGGAGGCCGGATCCTATGTGAGAGACATGTTACATTCATTGATCGTTTGCAATTGCCACGACCTGGCGACCACTGCCAGTCACCTGCAGGCGGTCACTGCCAGTCTGACTGCCAGTGCCACGACGGCACGCCACCAGTCAGTCAGTCACAGTGACTGAGTGCGTTCCGTTGAGGACGAGAGTGGCATAACTGGCGTTAACCGTTAAGTAACTGGTCTTGTTGACAATGACAGGGATGGAGTTGGAGTAACTCGTCGTGTGGGAGGGGTGGGGAGGAAAAAGGGAAAGGGGAGGAAAAAGGGAAAGGGGGGAGGGAAAGGGGAAAGGGGGGGAGGAAAGAGGGAAAGGGGGAGGGGGGAGGGAAAGGGGAAGGGGAAGGGGGGAGGGAAAGGGGGGGAGAAAGAAAGAAAGACACAGAGACAGACAGACACAGAGACAGACACTCACAGAGACAGACACAGAGACAGACACTCACAGAGACAGACACAGAGACAGACACAGAGACAGTCAGACAGACACAGAGACACAGACAGACACAGAGACACAGACAGACAGACACAGAGACACAGACAGACAGACACAGAGACACAGACAGACACAGAGACACAGACAGACAGACACAGAGACACAGACAGACACAGAGACACAGACAGACAGACACAGAGACACAGACACAGAGACACAGACAGACAGACACAGAGAGACACAGACATACACACAGACACAGAGACAGACACAGAGACAGACACAGAGACAGACACAGAGAGCGGTAAACGGAAAAAGAGATAGAGAGACTGAGAGGGAGACAGAACGAGAGATAGGGAGACGGAAAGAGAGATAGAGAAAGACAGAAAAAAGGAGAGAAAGAAAGAAAAGAAAGAGAAAGGAGAGAAAGAATGAGGTAAAATTGAGGAAAGGACTAGTAGGACTAGGAGCCGGAGGAGAGGAAAAGTTCTCCTCCTTTCCTCCTCTAGTCTCTCCCCTTTCCTTCTCTCTCTCTCTCCCCTTCTTTCCTTCTCTTGGAGAAGGAAAGAGGGAGAGGGAGGAAGGAAAGAATGAGGGAGAGGGAGGAAGGAAAGAATGAGGAGAGAGGGAGGAAGGAAAGAAAGAAAGAATGAGGAGAGAGGGAGGAAGGAAAGAAAGAAAGAAAGAATGAGGAGAGAGGGAGGAAGGAAAGAATGAGGAGAGAGGGAGGAAAGAAGGAGGAGAGAGGGGGAAAAAAAGGAAAGGAGGAGAGAGAGGGAAAAAGGGGAGGGAGAGGGAAAGGGAAAAGGGGAGGGAGAGGGAAAGGGAAAAGGGGAGGGAAAGGGAAAAGGGGAGGGAAAGGGAAAAGCGGAGGGAAAGGGGAAAGGGAAAAGGGGAGGGAAAGGGAAAAGGGGAGGGAAAGGGAAAAGGGGAGGGGAAGGGAAAAGGGAAGGGGGAAAAGGGGAGGGGAAGGGAAAAGGGGAGTCTGGCAGGGGAGACAGAGAAATAAAAAATTTCAGTGGCAGAGACAATGCTATAAACAAAATCTATAAAATTAAAAACACTGCTCAGCATTTGGGAACATGTAGATTTTTCTGTAAGAACACCAATTGATCTACATGGTCTGGTTTGAGGGCGCTTCTTTTTGCAGTTACCACATCTCCTGCAGTGGAGAAAACCCGCTCTGCAGACACGCTTGTACCTGGGATACACAAGTATTGCTTTGACAGCCGAGAAAGGAGGGGAAATATGACCTCATGCTCACGCCACCAGTTCAAAGGGTCCTCAGTGAGAGGCAGAGGTGGGGCTTTACAATAGTTTTCCATTTCCTCTTCAGCCTTGGCATAGGGGGTCTTTTTGGGTTCTATTGTACCTTCAGTGTCAGTGAAAGACTGTCCCGGCAAACTCACGAGCAGCGATCTGGCCTTTTTGGGAGGAGATGGTGGAGATTCAGAATGGTTGTCTTCGATGGGTGAACTGTCCTCTTCTTCCAGAGTTCGTTTTCTTCTAGGCACTTGATGATCCTCTTGTGTCCTCTCACTCTCATCTGATGTAATCTGTGTTTGAACAAAAAAGAAACGGAAAAAAAACAATAAGTAAAAACACAAATGTCAATGCCTTTGATTCTGATGGGGTGATGAAAAAGCACAGGAAACGGACAGTACAGTTCCCGCACCGCATCAGATTCAGAAGCGTGGTAGTGCTACTGTCGTTTCAAGAAGAAACATGATGGAATTCTTCAAATTAATTTAATTACCTCCAAGGATGCAGCTTCCTCAGTGACTCCTTTAAATATCTCCAATCTTTCTTCATCTGTGAGGATGAAAGGCAGTCCCTTAAAGCGAGGATCCAGTGCAGAGGCTGTATGAAGGATCTTCTTCTCGGCCTCACTGCTGTACCTCTTCTGGAGATCTGTTCTAATAGAATTCTTGATCTCATGGATCATGGGTGTGTCTCCCATCGTGTCTGTCATGCTCTGGAGAAGTTGTGCATTTATAGGGGCAATGAGAGAAACTGTTGGATTGCGCTCTTCTGACATCAGCATGGTTGCATCCTTCATTGGCTTTAATGCACTCACGGCGTCCTCTGCATTTGACACATCTGTTTCGTTTAGAGTGCAGAGATCGGACTCTCCTCTTCTGACTTCTGGAGACAGCAAGGTGGCACAGACTGCAGGTTGTTGTTCCAAGAACCTCTCGACCATGTCGTATGCACTGTTCCATCTTGTTGCCACATCAGTTATCAGCTTATGATTCTTCAGGCCAAGACATTTCTGTTTCTCTTTTAGACAGTGGCTTGCTCTAGTGCTGCGGTGAAAGAATGTGGATATCCGACGTACTCTGCCAAGAAGCCTAGAGAGAGTGGCCACTTTCAACGCTCGCTGGGATGCAAGATTCAGTGTATGGGCGAAGCATTTCACATGGGGGAATTTTCCAACTTGAGCTGCAACTATCATGTTTGACGCGTTGTCGGTCACAAGCACTACAGATTTATCGGACAGCTGCCATTCTTCCACAACATGAGAAAGTAGCTCTGCCAGATGAGCACCCGTGTGAGACTCATAAATGGCTCTCGTTTGCAGTACATGCGACAAAATCTGCCAGACCTTACTAACGTAATGTGCTGTTATTGTAACATAAGACTCTGTCGTGACTGAAGTCCAGGAATCACACGTTATTGCGACTCGACTTGCTTGGCTCATTGATGCAATTATCTTAGCTTTGGTTTTGTGGTAGAGTGCAGGTATGACGTTTTCTGTAAAGTGACTTCGTGACGGGATCTTGTAACGCGGCTCTATCGTCTTCAAAAGGTAGTGAAACCCACTGTTTTCCACAACAGAGTAAGGGCGCAGGTCCTTCGCTATGAAAGCTGCCACAGCTTTTGTTATTCTCTTTACCTTTTCAGAGTTGGGCGGCAAAGTTGACTGTAACATTGCATCAATTCTTGGCTGATCTGGGTTCATTTCCTTGGTGGTGGTGGTGGTGGTAGGTTTTAGCATTTCTGGGTGAAAACGGCTGACATGGTTTCTCAGATTAGTAGTATTCCCTAGATATTTAATTTTTGTGTGACAGATTTTACACACAGCGTATGACTTGTCCAATTCGTGCTTCCTACTTTTTTCATAAAAGCCAAAATGTTACCAGATGTTTGCTTTTAAAAAGCTAGGTGCATTTTTTATCTCTCGTTCCTTTTGTTCTACTTCTGACATTTTTATTTACTAGCAAATGCAATGCATGCCAGGCATCTATGTGAATTTGTGAGTAGGGATGACACAAGTCTTGACGTGACGATGATGTTGTCAAACTCTGTCAGTTTAAAAAAAAAAAAAAAAAAAATTTGAGTGACTAAGCCTAAAGCCTGCCACGAGATCAACAGAAAAAGTAACACGTTTCTTTCTAGTATGTATGTAATTGTATGATATGTAAAATCCTCATTTATTATTCTACCCCCCACACACGCAGTTAGTCGCAGTCGCTGTCAAGTGTCAACTATCATTATTCATCATGTGTAAAAGAAAAAATGCGCCCTGACCCCTCATCTCGTCTGCCGCCGGTGGTTGGTCAACTCAACTGGTGGTCATGGTCATTGGTCAATGCATTGGCATTGCAATGGTCACAGTCTCAGAGAGTCAGCGACAGCCGGTCACGTTATATCGCACTCTCTCTCCTTCTCCAATCTGGTACACTGGCATTATTTGAGATCACAAACTGGCTGCTACAACACAACAACAACATGTCCCGCCAACATCCCCCCCCCCCCCATGACATAATGCCAGTGCCACCCATTTCATTAATTCTGGTTTTATGCATCATTTGAATGTCTTGTCTTGGTGATTGATTCACAATTCACAAGTTCATACTTACCTTGTTTGTATTTGTAATATGATGCTTTTTGGTTTTGCTCATCATTACTGCCCCACACACAATGCACTTGCCTTGCAGTGCAGCTGCAGCATGTGTGGGGCTGGGGCAGTGATGAGCAAAACCATAAATCAAAAAGTATCAATAAAGTTGTGATCAAACAATCATCATTCATCACTAAGACAAGACAGTCACACTGGACAAGTGGACAAATGGTCAGGACAGAACATTCATTTCAATGGATTAGAGATAGAGATATATAGACCTAGACCAGCACCAGCAGACCTACAGTCATAAACGTAACCAATAACCATAATTAATTAAATGGCAATGGTATGGTCTGGTGATTGTCACTTAAACTCATTAAACCTTTAATGACATAGTTATTTAATATAATGTGAAAGATGATGTTTATTAGTTTTCCTACCTGATTAATGATGATACGATGATAACGACGACGGTGGTGCTGGTGGTGGTGGTGGTGGCACTGCTGGCTGCTGGTGGTGGAGCGATTCTCCTCCTGCCTGTGGTGGACTGGACTGAGCCTGAGGAGTGAGGAAAAACGGACAGGTGAGGTGACACAAGTGACAATTTTTTTTTTTAGGTACGGTAACAGGCAGTGACCAGCTGCAGTCTCTGTGAGTGGTGTATCTGTGTGATGGTCACCTATCTGTCACAACAAGGTGGCAGAGTCTGGCTGGCACGTGGCACCTGCGGGTCTCCTCTCCTGCTGCCTGTGATGGATGAAGGGACTCGGAGTGTGCGACACAGGGGGAGGGGGGTGTCACTGTTGTCACGTCAGCGGGAGGCGGGAGGCGGGAAAGAAGGCGCCAAAAAACTTTTTTTTCCGACTCGGCTCTGCACGTCATCAACATGCATCGATTATTTAAAGCAACCGCATCGATGCAGAATCGCCGGGGGTCGAATCGCGATGCATCGCTGCATCGATTATATTCGACAGCCCTACCTTTTACCGTCATGTGAGGGGGTGGATGCGGTATATAGACGACATTTTCCTAATATGGAATGGTGCGGAAGAAAAACTGCATGAATTTCATGAATATATTAATCAGTTACATGACCAACTGAAATTCACAAAAGTGTACTCAGCGGAATCTTTACAATTCCTAGATACGTTGGTTTATGTAAGGGAAGGTAAATTAGAAACAGACCTCTTCATTAAGCCAACTGACAGGAACAGTATGTTATGCTTTGATAGTGAACACCCTAGGAGGTCAGTGGAATCCTTGCCTTTTAGTCAGTTTTTACGAGCAAGAAGAATAGTGTCAGAAGAGAATTTGGTTGACGACAGATTGAAAAAAATGGGACAAAGATTCAGGGATAGGAAATACCCCAAAAACCTGATAGATAGGCATTTAGAAAAAGCCAGGAATAGTGATCGACAGCAACTATTAACTGCAACAACGAAGAGGGAAGAACAAAAAATAAGTAGGATCCCATTTGTGTCAACCTATAGTAAAATGAATGAATAAGGGTGAGCACTCGACAAATGGCACTTGGAGATTAAAAGTTTAATTAAACACTAAAATATAATAAAATAATATACTGCTAGATGAAGGATAAAACGGTATAGACAATTTCATATATAAACAATTCACATGTGTTCATAATTCGCATAAATATGCATAAATATACATTAGACCTATTCAGTATACGTGACTTTTGATATAGGTTGGTTCAATCAATAGCCTGAATAGGTGATCCCATTCAGCTGTTTCTTGAAACAGTTGGATAATCAGTTGATACAGCTCCAGTAATAATGTGTTGATATATATTTGTTCACTCAATGTCCTCAATAAGTGATCCTATTCAATTGTCTCTTACAGCAATTTGTGCTGGATAATAGATAAAGGCACCTCCAGTGACGTCATTCAATGTCATACAAATTAGTTTGATTTAGCGTTTGCTGGTTTCCAATATAGTGCCGGCCTAACCGGTATAAGAGCAGATTGCGGAGGTAACAGAGTCTTACCTCCCTCGTGTCTGGTCTCCAATATAGTGCCGGCCTTACCGGTATAGGGACAGATTGCAGGGGTAGCAGGATCTTACCTTCCTCGTATCTGTCCCAAACTTTCCTCTCATCCGGTGCGGGTGCCGCAGGACGCAGCTAGCCTGGCTCTGCACGCTGCTTCGTGAACTCACCCACTTCTCGCGGGAGTTGAGGTTCTCTTCCGGGTTAGTCCGATCACGTGATCTGTATCCAACGTAACAGCATAAACAAAGTAACGGTCTTTTCCAGGTTATTAAATATCTCGCATGGCCATGCAGATTATTGCGGAGGTATTTTCTTCTTTATAACAGCGATCCAGCCCAGACGCGTTTCGGGAGCTCTGCTTCCCTTCATCAGTCATTCTACTAATCAAGGATTTACCATTCTTATCCTCTCGATTAAGGGCATTCTGTGGTTTATACCCCCAGTCTTCTCCTGTATTCCATCCTACTGACCCCCAGTATGCGCATCTATTACACCAATAAGGGTCAGTAATAAAGATATAAGCCTGTCCATTCTTGTAGTGGTTGCCGCATCTCGTGGAAGGACTGCACTTCATTATGCTGCATAAACAGAAGGAGTAAGTTGCAACTTGAGTACTGGAAGAATTGTACCAGAAGGTAGTGATTCCACCTTTCTGAGTTATAGCAACTTTAGCTTTGTTATCCTCCGGCAGAGTCATTAGGATCATCAGTAATCCCACAGTCCATCTGTGCCATCTTCCAGAATTGAGGGAGTGCATCCTGGTGGAGGTCAGAGCTGTCTGCTCCCATTAGTACCTCACTTTGTCCTTTTTCAAGGTCAGGACTGTCTGTCCCCGTTATTACCTCCTTTTAGGGTGCCTCCTTTACCAGTTTCACTCTGGTGGCGTGGATCCAAGTAGGTGCTTCTTCTGCGAGTACTGCTGTGCGGGTCATGGCTACCACTGTAGTCGGTGGTCCGTAGGTGAAGTCGCCTGCAAATTTTCCTTTCTTTAATTTCTTTATCAGCACGATATCTCCCACTTGGAATGGGTGAGTTGGTTCCTGTGGAAGACAAGGAGACTTACAAGCAACTTTTTCCTCAATTTCACTTAGGGCTTTAATCAATCTGATTACATTGGTGTTTTGGTTGTTCCTCAAACATGTGATACACCTTCCCACATAATCTGACACTAACTGCTTAATGCCTGTAATATAGAAATTCTGTGCCAGCAGCATGTGTGTTGTTTGAATGCTGTTGTGTCCTACTCCATGAAAATGTGCAATGAACAGAGGCGAGCTGTGCTGTGGTATGCATGTTTCCCCCTCTTTGCAGATTAATCCTGTCCTAGGATTCTTCTGAAAAATTAGATAACACCAATCGGCCATTTCATCGTCAGTAGCTGAGGACTGGAGATCCACAAGCATCTGAGTTAACTCAAGTGAAGGAGGTACTAATTGCACCATTTGCAATGTGTCCGGGGCCATCAGTGCATCCTTCTTGGCCTCCGCGTCTGCCAGGGCATTGCCTTGGGACACATGATCTTTACCACCAGTATGCGCCCTGCAGTGGACAATTGCAATCTGTGAGGGCAATCTTATGGCTTCTAAAAGTTGTATGACAAGTTGTGAATGTGAGATGTGCTTACCATCAGCTGCAATGAATCCTCTCCTTTACCAAATGACCCCATGGTCCCAGACCACTTCATGTGCGTACCTGCTGTCAGTGTAAATGGTGACTGGCTTGCCTTCATGTAGTATGCATGCTCTCGTGAGTGCAATTAATTCTGCTGCTTGTGCAGATTGGTATGTGATGGGTCTGGCTTTCAGGATAATATGTGTGTCATGTTGTATGGCGTGTATACAATCATGTGCCTCTGTCAAGTGATCCTCAGGTCCTTTAAGTCCTAATAGGGCATTCAAGATAGGTGCTGGACCTGAGGTGTGGGTTGTGTATTTGATTTGGAGGGAGGGATTGCTGAGGAGTAGAATCTCACATCCAGATAGTCTTTGTGCGGACATGTGCTGTGTGTGTATGCCTTTGAGAAGGCTTAGTACATCATGTGTGGTGTACAGGATAGTCTCATGTCCCATTGTGAGTGGCGTTGAAAGCTCAACCATCATAGCACAGGCTGCAAGAGATCTCAGACGGATGCCGGAACCACCTTTGAGAAAAAGGCACAAGGACGTAACTTGCCTCCATGATATTGTGTCAGCACACCTGCCATGGTTTTACAATTTTGTCGAGCATATACGTGGAATGTGAGTTTGTAGTCAGGGAGGCCCAAACCTGGACTTGTCATTAAAGAACATTTCAAATAATCAAATGCATTAAACATTTCCTCAGACCACCTGATGAGATCTGGCATGTCTGCCAGAGTGGCTTGTCTCATTACAGTGTCATAGTAGGAGCAATCAGGAATCCATTGTCTGCAGTAGTTTATCATACCAAGGAAAGATAACATTTCTTTCTTGGTGTGCGGGGTGACCAGGCCCAGAACAGAGTGGAATCTTTCTGTACTGATTCTCCTTTCTCCCTTTGTGAGAACAAAGCCCAAGTATTCAACTTGCTTTTTACACCATTGCATTTTCTTGCGTGACACCTTGTGTCCACATTCAGACAACCATTTCAACAAAGATAAACCATCTGTTACATTGGCCTCCTCTGACATACTACACAATAACAAATAATCCACGTATTGCAAGAGCACAGAACCCTGGGGGGGTGCCAGTGTTTTAAACTGGCTTGGAGGACAATGCTGTACACTACAGGTGAATCAGCATATCCCTGGGGCATCCTGAGTGAGTTGACGACCCTCAAAGGAAAAAGCAAAAAAAGTCTGGTCTGCTTGTCAACCGGGATAGAGAAGAAAGCATTTTTCAAGTCTATCACGCTGAAACAGACAGCATCTGCAGTAAATGGCTGACAGCAACTGAGAAATGTCTCGGCTGTCTCTGTTTACTCACGTGTTGGCTCCTGAACTTTTGTAACTATGTGTGGGGGTCTGTATCTTCCTGATCTCAAAGCATCCCGCTGCCTCCTTCTCATATAAATGTTTCTCAAAGTCTTGTATTTAGTATTTTGTCTGAGGTCCATGAGAAAACGCACTGCTTTACAATCAACATGAGATTGGGAAGGAGAACTAGGCTGTCACTATTTGCAGCCTTCAGTCCCTGGTTGGGAGGGGGAAACTCACACTTAGATTTTCCTCCACCCACAGTAACAAAATGCATCAAATGACAGAGTGATAATATTACAGTGAGATATGTTCTTACACTTACCACCAGAACAATAGCTCTCACACAAACAGATTAATCTTAACACTCTATGTATCTTATACTCTAAATATAGGTATGCGTCAAACCAAGGTAGGTCAGTCTCCCTGAGACTGTTCTTTTACATGTACCCCATGTACTAAAAAATATCTCTGTCGACAGTTAGATAAAGTAAATAGATCTCCCGGAGATCCCTATGGTGTGTCCCTGACACAAACCAACTTACGGATAGATCTCCCTGAGACTCTATACCGTGCATGGCACTCCAAGTGCCGACCTTATTCATGAAAGTACTCCAAGTACTTATTATAAACTCTTGGAGTCTATTTTTAAGGCTTAACAATGTATCCCAGATACATAATAAAAACTCACGGGTAGAGATGTGGCCAGTGCCCTGCAGACACCCGGCAGTGGACAAAAGGGATGTCTCTCTTACCGGACACGAGGATGACCTTCTCTATCCGTGACGGAGCCCCCAAACGGAAAGGATTTGGACCTTTCTGGACCTCTACGACAACCTTGGTTTGAGACACTGACGTCAGGAGAGATGTTTCTCAGTTGCTAATAACAGACACACACACAGGCAATCACTGAGAAACATTCTAATTTTATTATGCTATAGCTTGGCCTCATATAGGCAGTAGAAAAGTTTGCATAACAACAGCGTTAAACCAATCATAAATGATAAACATTGATGCTCATACAGATACTACCGGAACATCCTTTTATGGGTATGTAATACGTCACATATAAGAATGTACGCAGTTGTGCCGAATGACCCTGAGTGAAACAGAACATTTGTTCTAGTTCTGGGAGATTCCCAGAATCTGTCCTGAGACAGATAAGTGAACCTAACTCACAGCGGGGGGGATGTGAAGTGCGTGGGTAAGATATTATAACAATTCTGTACATCTTAGAGAAGACAAAATGGAGTCACATTTCCCTTCAGCTAGTTTCATACACGTCGCAGACCAATCTGACAGGCTGTTTCAGCAGAGAACAGCCTGATGGAGTTCTCTGGATCCGGCATAGCCGAATAGTGCTGCTCGCCAGCTGGACTCCATTGACTATATTGGCGGGATTCGGACGGTCAAAAATTGCTGCATGCAATGGTTTTTGTCATGTTGAATCTCAGAACTTATGCAGGGGAGTGGCTGGATCCCCACCAGTTCCCATTATACTCAATTGGGTTCGGCAGGCAAGTGGCACTATTCAGTTTTGCTGGATCCAGAGAAGTCTGCCAAGCTGTTCGGACAGCTTGCCGGATTGCTGTGATACATCTGTTAAAGTAGCCGAAAATGATTGTGTTGAATCTTTCTATAAATCATCAATTAAACTTCATTTTTACCATTTTTTTTTTTAAATCATGAAAAGTAACTGCCCATAAAGTTCTTCCATCAGGCATCATGTAAGTTTTAATAGAATAGCTGAGAGACAAAGTCTCCGTAAGAACAAAATCTTGCAAATCTTTTCTAGTTACAGAAAGTATTAGCTTTCATAAATCTCTGAATAACGACAGATATTCCATAACAACAAAATTAAATGTATTTAAAATATCGAAATTGTAAGATCAAACTATAAGTGCATCATCTATAAGCTTGGCTCACACATGTGTAGCCAGTGAAATCCACCAGCGATATTAGTTAGAGGTAATAAAATGTATTACAGCATTGCTGTATTCAGCACCTTTACAAAACTTGCCTTTATTTGTATAAGTCACATCAACTAAAATTAGACTGCTCTTACCTCAGCAAATTAAAAATATATTTTGATAGCATAGCTGCAAAAATTGTCCAGCATGCAAATTCTTCAAATTGGTTTCAGAGTTTAGTGCTATGGTATTTGCAGATATCATATATAATCACATGTTGTGACTAATAATTCTGTGAAATTGAGGGAAAAATAATACAATTTTACTGTATGGTTACACAAATGCACTCACATAGGAAGTGCAAAGTTCAGGGTAAATTGTCAATTCAGCTTTTTAGCCAGAACAACAGTTTTCAGTTTTCCAATAAGCTGAATGTTAACTTTTACACTTTGCTAATATTTAAATAATTATTATGATAAAACCCCCAAAACACAATTCTTTTCCCGCCATATTAGGGCTCACGAACATGGTAGTACTTTGGAGTCATAGGTACGGTATTCTGTATACCACTGTATAGTGCCTCCACACAACACTGAATTATAGAGATATTCTTCTATTGGAGAATTCCTCTATTAAATAGTATACAATGGATTTTTTGTCTGTTGGATTGTATAGTATGGTGTGTATATATATATATATATATATATATAAAAAAAATGGAAGATGAAGACGCAGCACACTTATCGGTTGGGTGCAAAATCAGGCCAATTTGAACCAGCACCAAGGTCCCATTCAATAAGAAGGAAGAAGCCAGCAGCACACCATTAAGATCAAAAAACACGTGTGGTTTATTCACCCAGTGTCATGTAGCAGCGACGTTTCAACCGCTTGTTGCGGTCTTTCTCAAGCTATGTGCACATGTGTTACAACCACAATATACAGTTGCAAGAAAAAGTATGTGAACCCTTTGGAATGATATGGATTTCTGCACAAATTGGTCATAAAATGTGATCTGAACTTCATCTAAGTCACAACAATAGACAATCACAGTCTGCTTAAACTAATAACACACAAAGAATTAAATGTTACCATGTTTTTATTGAACACACCATGTAAACATTCACAGTGCAGGTGGAAAAAGTATTGGATACCATAGTATACCCTTGGATTTAATAACTGGTTGAACCTCCTTTGGCAGCAATAACTTCAACCAAACGTTTCCTGTAGTTGCAGATCAGACGTGCACAACGGTCAGGAGTAATTCTTGACCATTCCTCTTTACAGAACAGTTTCAGTTCAGCAATATTCTTGGGATGTCTGGTGTGAATCGCTTTCTTGAGGTCATGCCACAGCATCTCAATCGGGTTGAGGTCAGGAAGGTGTATTTTCTTCTGTTTAAGCCATTCTGTTGTTGATTTACACCCATCTTCTGTTGAGCTTCAGCTGGTGGACAGATGGCCTTACGGTCTCCTGCAAAATGTCTTGGTAAACTTGGGAATTCATTTTTCCTTTGATGATAGCAATCCGTCCAGGCCCTGACACAGCAATGCAGCCCCAAACCATGATTCCCCCACCACCATACTTCACAGTTGGGATGAGGTTTTGATGTTGGTGTGCTGTGCCTCTTTTTCTCCACACATAGTTTTGTGTGTTTCTTCCAAACAACTCAACTTTGGTTTCATCTGTCCACAGAATATTTTACCAGTACTGTTGTGGAGCATCCAGGTGCTCTTGTGCAAGCTGTAAACGTACAGCAATGTTTTTTTGTACAGCAGTGGCCTCCTCTGTGGTATCCTCCCATTAAATCCATTCTTGCTTAGTGTTTTACATCTCGTAGCTTCGCTATCAGGGATGTTAGCATATTCCAGAGACTTTTGTAAGTCTTTAGCTGACACTCTAGGATTCTTCTTCACCTCACTGAGCAGTCTGCGCTGTGCTCTTGCAGTCATCTTTACAGGACGGCCACTCCTAGAGGAGAGTAGCAGCAGTGCTGAACTTTATCCATTTATAGACAATTTGTCTTACCGTGGACTGATGAACAGCAAGGCTTTTGGAGATACTTTTATAACCCTTTCCAGCTTTATGCAAGTAAACAATTCTTAATCGTAGGTCTTCTGAGAGCTCTTTTGTGTGAGGCATCATTCACATCAGGTAATGCGTCTTGTGAAAAGCAAACCCAGAACTGGTGTGTGTTTTTTATAGAGCAGGGCAGCTGTAACCAACACCTCCAATCTCATCTCATTGATTGGACCCCAGTTGGCTGACACCTCACTCCAATTAGCTCTTGGAGATGTCATTAGTCTAGGGATTCACATACTTTTTCCACCTGCACTGTGAATGTTTACATGGTGTGTTCAATAAAAACATGGTAACATTTAATTATTTGTGTGTTATTAGTTTAAGCAGACTGTGATTGTCTATTGTTGTGAATTAGATGAAGATCACATTTTCTGACCAATTTGTGCAGAAGTCCATATCATTCCAAAGGGTTCACATACTTTTTCTTGCAACTGTATGTATACTTTTTTTTATTTATGTAGGTTTTACACAGTAACAGCTTTTTTAAAACAAAAAAAATGATGTTTTAGTGTCTCCGTATTCTGAGCCATAGTTTTTTAATTTTTTGGGCGATTGTCTCAGGTAGGGGCTCATTTTTTGCGGGATGAGGTGACGGTTAGATTGGTACTATTTTGGTGGGCAAGCGCCTTTTTGATCGCTTGCTGTTGTACTTTTTGTGGTGTAAGGTGACAAAAAATGGTTAATTTAGCACAGTTTAAATTTTTTATTTTTTACGGTGTTCATCCGAGGGGTTAGGTCATGTGATATGTTTATAGAGCCGGTCGATACGGATGCGGCGATACCTAATATATATACTATTTTTTTCCTACTTTTTGCCAATTTTTTTAACTTTATTTGGGGAAAATGACGTTTTTGTTTATTTTTACTTGAAACTTTAAATTTTTTTGGGGGAAAATTTTTTTCCCTTTATTTTTTGTCCCACTTTGGGACTTGAACTTTTGGTGGTCTAATCCTTTACAATGCATTCCAATACTTCTGTATTGGAATGCATTGGCTGTATGAATAATACTGTGTGTATTACTCATACAGCTTCCGGCCTGTGAGATCCAGGGGGCTGGATCTCACAGGCATCGAGCTGCCTTCCATGCCTACAGCCGCATGGGGACCCGATGGCACCGCCGATCGCCGCCGCAAACTGCAGGTAAAGCTGCAAACCGCAGGTCTGAATTGACCTGCGGTTTGCGGCAATCGCATTTAGCAAAGGTACCTGCTCAACAATTTGAGCAGGCACCTGGTTCCGATCACCGCCCGCCGAGCGGCGGTGATCGGAAACTTACAGGACATACCCGTATGCCCTGTGTCCTTAAGTACCAGGAGATCAGGGCGTACCGGTACGCCCTGTGTCCTGAAGAGGTTAAAAATTGGGTTTTGTAAATTTTCCTAAAAGTTTTAAGATTTGCTTCTAAACTTCCAAGTCTTCTAACGTCCCAAAAAAAGAAAATGTAATTTACACAATGATCCAAACATGAATTAGACATGTGGGAAATGTAAAGTAATAACTATAATCAGATAAATTGAAATTTAGAAAATTGGAAATTTTTTGTAAATTTGGTATTTTTTTATAAATAAAAATGAAATATTTTGACTCAAATTTACCACTGTCATGAAGTACAGTATGTGATGAGAAAACAATCTCAGACTGACTTGGATAAGTAAAAGCATTTTAAAGTTATTACCACATAAAGTGGTAAATGGTAAAAATGGCTGTGTCATGAAGGGATTAAAAACCTTTTGGAAAACCCCTAAAACTTCCCATGCAACAACCGAGAGCCTGGCTCACCCTGGCGCATCAGCATCCTCTGTCTGCCCCACACAGCGAGCCGCATCTCGCACAGAGCGATGCTCCTCAGAGCTCCCCACAGATCCAGCACAAGCCCGTGACCCTGTGCAAGGCCATTCAAGGAGGGAACAGAGTGAGTACCGTGCACTGCTCCGCTAACCCGTGAGGTGCCCTCTGTAGGTTCCATGGAAGTCTGTATGTATATTGCCCTCTATAGGCTACCTGTATTCAGCTGGCCTCAGTAGAGTTCTTACAGTAGTCCATTAACATAGGAGCCCTATGTAGGATTGGTATCATTAGTTGCCCTTTGTAGGGTCCATGGAATCAGTGTTCATCCATAGGGTCAATTAATTCAGCTGCTCTCTATAGGGTCCATAGCTTGAACTCATCCATGGATTTAGCTCCCTAAATAAAAGATCCATGGATTTTGCTGTCCTCTGTAGGTTCCATGGAATCAGTGGTCATTCATAGGGTCCATGGATATAGCTACCCTATATAGGGTCTATAGATATAGCTACCCTATATAGGGTCCTTGAATTCAGGTTCCCTTTATAGGGTACATGGATTCAGCTGCCCTCTATAGGGTTCATGGATTTGGCTGCCCTCTATAGCGTCCATGGACCCTATAGAGGGCAGCCGTCCATATACACAGGGGGCAAAATGAAATATATACAGAGGGGGCAAAATGGAATATATATAAAGAGGGGGGAAATGGAAGATATATAAAGAGAGGTCAAAGTGGGAATATATATGGGCTTGTGGGGGTTAGCTTCAATTCAAAGTTTGCCCTGGGGCCCATAGACCTCTAGTTACGCCACTGCATGTGTATATGTGTTTCTTCATGTGCTTGTGCTGGCTGTCATGCAGATTGGAGAGGCAGTCGGCCCCCAGGATGGTACGGACTGATTCGGACCAGTGCACGGACACCAGCTTGTACTTCCTCAGGAGGATCTGCCGCACATTTTCAGCGCCCATGATGCGCATGGTCGGTTTTCCAAACAGATGCGTCTTGTAGATGTGTCCGTACTTTGAGCTTCAGTTGCAGGAATTTATGTATCTGTAGCGCAATCTGCAAGGTTTCTCCAAAGAAAGGCAGCCCCATAGTGCCAGGGGGAAGCGGGTACTGGCAGCCGGGATCTCTGCAGCTGTAACAGTACTGCTCCCACAGCTTGACTGCAGTGAGCAGCAGCAGGACTGGCAGCACAAGGGTGCACAGGGCACTGGTGACCAGGGTGTACAGCTTCCAGAAAAGCCGTGGAAAACTATGTACCCGTCGAGGAGGAGGAGATGGATATATGTGTGTGTATATATACATGTATACATGTAAAGATAAAGGATTGGTTGGGGGGCACTCAGCTATCTGGCACTATATGTATAATCAATAGTCAGCTGGTATAGAAATATATACAGATTTATTATAAACATAAAGTGCACATACAAATATGTGGATGTGTGACTAATCTCCCTGAAACATTAGGGTTAATCCTATCAGACATCCACTATATATAGAAACAATATATCACATAAGCATTGTTTGCTGTAGTTGATCAACTTCAAAAATAGAATATAAAAATAAGGGTAAAAAAAAGAAACGGTAAAAATATATATTTTTTTAAGTGAAAGTCACTAATGTGGTTGCCAGTTTGGTAGTCCAGTATATAAGAGGAATATATCAGGATAATAGTTCAGATGATATTGCTCCTGATATTATTAGTTTTGTGCCGATATATATTGGTAATGTATAAACCGTTTGACCATATCTTGGACGTCAAAATCACTTCTCTATCTGCGATGAAATGACACCGGAGATGCTGCTGTTACTATGGTATCACAGTTGGCCAGGGATGTCATGTGACCCCTCCTCTGAAGATGCTTGCAGTGATGCATGCTGGGATTCTTTCTTTCACTTTGCAGCTGCTCCGCCCACACAGCCTCTCATCTATGGGAGCATACTATGCTGAACACATTAGAAAAATTATATATACACCGTATATCTCTCATTATACTAATACCTCTTGGCTTTAGTTATTATCTGGGGCCATTTTTTTTTTTTATGCGTATGGTGGCCAACCCCTTTAACTTTTTTGCTCACAATACAAACACAGCAAAAAAAAAATGTCTCTGTTTCATGAAGATGAATGTTCATGCAGATATATCACTGTGTTTTATATCATATTTTAAAAAGTTGAATATAGAACCTTACTTTTCTTGACTAATTTCTGCTGTAATGGCAGTTTCAGAAAGATTTGCATTAGAACTATTGACTTAATATATTGGAGAGTGTTGTGAGCATGCTCTGTCACAAGTGCTAAGGTCTATGTGGTGGGCGAGGGAGGATGAGCTAAGCTTCCTGCATCACCTATTGTCAAAGACATGATCCTGTGTTATCTGCCTTCAGCTTTATAATAAAAGCAGAGCCAGCCTGACTACCCAGAGTAGTAGAGGATCCTCTTGTGGCCCAAAACAATGGAACAATAAAGGGTATATTCGATGGGCTGATTTTTTGCCCGATCATCACTAGCAAGCATTTGTATTAACGCTTGTTAGCGATCATCTGGCAGTCCAATGCTGTCTCAGATTGCTCGATAAACGAGCAAACTCTCATTCATTGGGCAATTCAGATCCTTCAGCATCCTGAAAGATCTGGATTAGCTGGCCGCAGATCATGCCGTGTAATCACGATCTCCCGCAAGCACACCGCTGTCCTGCATGGGAATGAGTGATGGCATAGCGATTGCTACTCCTCCTAATGCTGTGGTGGACATTGCTGCATGTATAGTAATAGCAATGATGTCCTCTGCTAGCTATCTGGCGATTGCCAGGAGGGAACGCTTCCCTCCCAACAATTGCTTGCAGCATCGGGGTGTCTAATACACCTTTAAAGGGAACCTGTCACCTCCAACAAACATCCCAAGCCGGCAGCAGTACCTTAGAATACCCAGCAGCATGTTTGTAACGATCATTTTCTTCCTGCAGGCAGAGGAGACAAAAGCTGTAAAAACGATCTTAAATCCCCTGCCGGCGCGCTTCTCTCATCAGGCTTGAAGTCACGGAGGCAGCAGCCTCCTTGCTTCAAATCACGGTAACCATGCCCCCCTTCTCTGCCCCTTCACTGTGACTGTGTAATGACCGGTGTCACGCAAAGGGAGGGAAATGGGAAGGCCCTGTCCAAGGGAGAGGGAAAGGTGGTGACCCCTGACTCACCTTGCGGCTGGCACCTGACTGCCCTGACGTCCCTAGACGGGTTCCTCACCCGTACGCCGATCACGTGCCTAAACCCTGGCTTTCCCTAAGATGAGCCCTATGTAGTGAACGGGGCGGTGGGATCACTAGTCCGCACCACTGACACTAAGAGGAAAACACCAAGGAGAGGACAGACAATACAGACAAACATATAATCCCAGGTGGGCGACCACAGCAGACCACGAAGGCCCAACAGGGATCCGGAGGGTAACGTTCTGGAACAACAACCAGGGAACACAGTTACACAGCTCCAGTGGGTCAGTATAGAAGTCCAGGCAGGAAGCTCTATATCTGGCAACCAGAGAAGTGGGAGAGGGGAATATAAAGAGGTTGGGAGTGCCAGACAAGAAACAGCTGAGGAGAAGGAGCTACGGATCCCTGAGTGAGACAAAAAGGGTTGCAAGGCAAACCCAGAAAGCTACCATAAAGAAACAGCACAATCTTTCTACATAGAGCGCGCAGCCACCCGCTGCGACTTCCTGACCCGGGGTATAACGGAGTCAGGCGTGGCTCTTGACGCCCTCGTGACAGACTGACAGCTGAACTGTCATGCATAAGCGCTGTCAATCACAGCGAAGGGGCAGGGATAGGGGCGTGGTTACTGTGACTTGAAGCAAGGAGGCCGCTGCCTCCGTGACTTCAAGCCTGACGAGAGAAGCGCACCGCCAGGGGATTTAAGATCATTTTTGCAGCTTTTGCTTCATCTGCCTGCAGGAAGAAAATAATAGTTACAAACATGCTGCTGGCTACTCTCCGGTACTGCTGCCGGCTTGGGATGTTTGTTGGAGGTAATAGGTTCCCTTTAAAGATCCTGCAGAATAGAATTTCACTTGGTACTGACTTGAAACTAAAACTGGGTTCTAGTTCTTATTTGTTGGTTCACAAATAAAGGGAGAATTTTAATAAACTAAATGCACCAAAATTCTGAAATAACATGTGCCAAAAAAAATTATAATATGGTGTATATGCTATGCAAAACATGTATTTTAGACACTTTCTGTGCCCAACAAGGGGAAGTTGCTTAGTGAAAAAGTGGTATGGGTTTAGAGAAAGGGTCAACAACGCTCCATCATTGTAGTGCCACTCTCTGATAATGAGATGACTGTTGTTCCTGCCCCCAGTGTACACAGTTCAAGTAGAAAAGTGATCATGCAAAACAGTATGCACCTATTATGAGGGTCAGTGTGAAAATGGCAATTTGTTTTTAGCATAGAAAGTGAAATAGAAACTTAGAAAACAGCAAAAATGTTTAAAAAATATGTTTAAATAACTTTTTTCTGACAATAGATTCTCTTTAACAACCAGTGCATTCATTTGAATCCCTTTGTGTTCATCTCTGACGTACAGTATACATACATCCACTACTTTATTAGCCAACTTCACTGCCTAAGACTCTGCTATTAAAGAGATTGGGCCGTCAGTTTGTATTTATTATTTTGTTTATGCACTTATATAGCACTACTATATTCTCAGCGCTTTACAGACATTATCATCCAACTGTCCCCAATGGGGCTTACAATCTAAGGTCCCTATTAGTATGTCTTTGGAGTATGGGAGGAAACCGGAGTAAACCCACGCAAACACGGGGAGAACATACAAACTCCATTCAGATGTTGTCCTTGGTCAGATTCGAACCTAGGACCCCAGAACTGCAGGGCACCAGTGCTAACCACTGAGCTACCGTGCTGCCCAGTTTTTCAGTCTAATCCATCTGAAATAACTCTTGGTTAGCGTTGAGCGAAGCCAGTCCGGACTGCTCTGTCCGAACCAGATACGTTCCTAAATTTCGTTTATAATATGGAGCATTAAAATGTACTCGGGTTCGTTAATGACCGTGGCCTGTTCCAGTGTTGGGTGACATGAAGCATGATTCTCTGCTATGACATGAAGCATGATTCTCTGCTATGGAACCTCTCTCCTCTGTCTGGGTGCCGGGGCCTAAAAATATCTGACAGTGGCCTGTTCCAGTGGTGGGTGACATGAAGCATGATTCTCTGCTATGACATGAAGCCTGATTCTCTGCTATGGGACCTCTCTCCTCTGTCTGGGTGCCGGGGCCTAAACATATCTGACAGTGGCCTGTTCCAGTGTTGGGTGACATGAAGCATGATTCTCTGCTATGACATGAAGCCTGATTCTCTGCTATGGGACCCCTCTCCTCTGTCTGGGTGCTGGGGCCTAAAAATATCTGACAATGGCCTGTTCCAGTGTTGGGTGACATGAAGCCTGATTCTCTCCTATGACATGAAGCCTGAATCTCTGCTATGGGACCTCTCTCCTCTGTCTTGGTGCCGGGGCCTAAAAATATCTGACAATGGCCTGTTCCAGTGTTGGGTGACATGAAGCCTGATTCTCTGCTATGACATGAAGCCTGATTCTCTGCTATGGGACCTCTCTCCTCTGTCTAGGTGCCTGGGCCTAAAAATATCTGACAGTGGCCTGTTCCAGTGTTGGGTGACATGAAGCATGATTCTCTGCTATGACATGAAGCCTGATTCTCTGCTATGGGACCTCTCTCCTCTGTCTGGGTGCCGGGGCCTAAAAATATCTGACAGTGGCCTGTTCCAGTGTTGGGTGACATGAAGCATGATTCTCTGCTATGACATGAAGCCTCATTCTCTGCTATGGGACCTCTCTCCTCTGTCTGGGTGCCGGGGCCTAAAAATATATGACAGTGGCCTGTTCCAGTGTTGGGTGACATGAAGCCTGATTCTCTGCTATGACATGAAGCCTGAATCTCTGCTATGGGACCTCTCTCCTCTGTCTGGGTGCCGGGCCCTAAACATATCTGACAGTGGCCTGTTCTAGTGTTGGGTGACGTGAAGCCTGATTCTCTGCTATGACATGAAGCCTGAATCTCTGCTATGGGACCTCTCTCCTCTGTCTGGGTGTCGGGGCCTAAAAATATCTGACAATGGCCTGTTCCAGTGGTGGGTGACATGAAGCCTGATTCTCTGCTATGACATGAAGCCTGATTCTCTTCTATGGGACCTCTCTCCAATTGATATTGGTTAATTTTTATTTATTTTATTTTTATTTTAATTCATTTCCCTATCCACATTTGTTTGCAGGGGATTTACCTACATTTTGCTGCCTTTTGCAGCCCTCTAGCCCTTTCCTGGGCTGTTTTACAGCCTTTTTAGTGCCAAAAAGTTCGGGTCCCCATTGACTTCAATGGGGTTCGGGGCGAAGTTCGGGTCGAGTTCGGATCCCGAACCCAAACATTTCCGGGAAGTTCAGCCGAACTTCTCGAACCCGAACATCCAGGTGTTCGCTCAACTCTAACGTTAACCTGTTGCGGTGGTGGAATGTGATTTCCACGAGATGTAACCTGCAACCAATAATGAAATAAAGACGAAGCAATAACCGGAATAAGTAGTGCTGGAACTTTTCCTTATTTTTTTTTTGTTTCATGTGTGCTTCTGCCTGCCCACAGAAAGGGATGAAAGCCCACCAGAGAAGCATATATGTAAGTCAAAAGTTTTACATTTGTGTTTTAACCCCTTCGATAAAAAATAGACATCTGTAATTTCTTGAAGTTGGGTAGGTTATTATAGTTCACAGTGCTGTACGTATATTATTCATAATCTGTATAATACATTTTTAAAACATTTTGATTTTCCAAATTAATCATAAAATTTGTCGTCTGTTTGTGATATTTGGCTAGAAAAGCAAAAATAGAAGTTGGCAACCCTGCTAATGCTGAAAACGTTTAGAATTTTTTCTAAATTTAAGACTGGGACTATGCCATCTAAATTGCAGAATGATATAATAATGACATAATGGTCAGCCTTAGATGTCAACTGCAAAATAAATTAAAAAAACTTGTAGACAGCAAAGAAAATTTAAACATATACCGTAAATGATAGGTCTAAAGTGTTCATGAAATGTCATGTAATATAAAGCCACTAAGGTAAGCAATTAACATTTCTGGGAAAACGTTTATGTCTTGTAATATATGAAGACTGGGTAAATGTTTGCAGAACTCTTGAAAGTGACATTGATGGGCGACAGAATAGAAACATCCATAGACGTGAGACAGCAATGGCCGTAATAAGAATAAGATATCAAAAAGTCCCATACAAAAGAATATTTATCTGGAATAATAAGGGTAATTATTTAAGTACAGAAGCCATCAACTGCAGTTATCACAGAGGAAATAATCAGAAATAAATTGAACAAAAAGACAAGGAAGTTAATACCGTTTTATCAGACAAGCCATTTGTCTTAACAGCTCCAATATTCCCTATAGGATTTACTATCTAAAAGCCACGCACAGTTGTCAGCAAATAGCAAATGTCAAACCCCAGCTTCTGACAGGAGTTCATATAATTAAATGACAAAACTTATTACCAACAGTAATGGATTCTTAAGGAAATTAGGACAATTTATTCTGGCATTCAAAAAGAAGATAAAATAAAAGTCAGAAAGGTTTAACGAAGGACACTACAGCAAGCGTAAAATACCAGGCATCCATACATCACAACATACTGTACATGTAATATGTAAAATGGTAGATATAAGGACAGCTGCTATAGCTCAGTAATTTATGTTTATTTGTCCCTATGACACTGACTGACCTGTTACATGTGCATTTGGCAGCTGAAGGCATCTGTGTTGGTCCCATGTTCATATGTGCCCGACTTGATGAGAAAAATGATGTTTAAATATTTGTAAATGAGCCTCTAGGCGCAACGGGGGCGTTACCATTACACCTAGAGGCTCTGCTCTCTCTATAACTGCTGCACCCTCTCCACTTTGATTGACAGGACCAGACAGTGTAAAATTCATTATGCCTAACCCTGTCAATTAAAGTTGAAAGGAAGCACCAGTTGCAGAGAGAGCTGAGCTTCTAGGTGTAATGGCAACACCCCCGTTGCTCCTAGAGGCTCATTTGCATACAATAAAAGATCATTTTTCTCAGCAATGCGAGCAAATATGAACATGGGGCCAACACAGATGCCTTCAGCTGCCAAGAGCACAAGTAATAGGTCAGCCAGTGTCATAAGTACAAATCTGATGATAGATTGAGGTATGTGGCCATGGAGCACTCAAGTAGTGATTCCATCCCATTTTACACTTCAGTGTTTCTTCCAATGATGGAAATATGACCTGTTATAGCTATCCATTTCATATCAACTGACTATTGTATTTAACTTTTTAGGTGTGAAAACCCAGTCATACAGCCACCAATGAAAATATTTTTTTATAAAATACAATAATACCAAAACCAGGTGACTCAATAATTGAAAACAGGAAATGTGGGTGACGACTGCACTTGTCAGGATATGACAGCAATGTAGCACGCACACACAAGTATAGTGTAGCCCTGAAACTACCCAGACCCACTATCCCTGCCTACTTGCACAGTGTTGTGACCAGTGACTACACAACTGGACAACGATCCCTGTACTACGTAAGTGAGGGAGTGACACACAAACAGGAAATAGAGAAACACAATAAGAGCAGTCATATGGTACCAGGGTGAAAAGCCAGTTGGTCAACGAAATGTCAAGAACGCCAAAAGCAAATGAGAGAGCCAGACACGCCAGAAGTAAAAAACCAGGAGAGCCGTACAAGACCAAATTGCCAGAAGACAGAAAACGTAGTCACAATACCAAATCCAGAAGTCACAGCCAAAGTAAACATAATACCACTAAGGAACAGCAGGGGGAGCCAGAATAGAAATTAATCTGTACCTCACTTACAGAAGCCAGACTTCTATAGAGAGGTAGGAATGATCTCTAGCTGGCCTCCCTACACGTTGAGTAGAGCTGTAAGTTGAACAACCTGAACACCCTAATGCTCTAAGTTGAACAACCTGAACACCCTAATGCTCTGATGTGCTCCTTCATCGGCCCCAGCTGAGAAGGCTGCCTCTCAATGTTGTTGCCCCTGGCAACCGGATGCCACTGCCACATCGAGGCAGCACTATATTGCAGAGTATTCAGACTCTGAATAAAAAATTATTGGCACTGAAGAGACCCACTTCAATCTAATGTTCATTTTTACATATATATATATATATATATATATATATATATATATATACACTGCTCAAAAAAATAAAGGGAACACTTAAACAACACAATGTAACTCCAAGTCAAATCACACTTCTGTGAAATCAAACTGTACCCTTAGGAAGCAACACTGAGTGACAATCAATTTCACATGCTGTTGTGCAAATGGGATAGACAACAGGTGGAAATTATAGGCAATTAGCAAGATACCCCCAATAAAGGAGTGGTTCTGCAGGTAGTGACCACAGACCACTTCTCAGTTCCTATGCTTCCTGGCTGATGTTTTGGTCACTTTTGAATGCTGGCAGTGCTTTCACTCTAGTGGTAGCATGAGACGGAGTCTACAACCCACACAAGTGGCTCAGGTAGTGCAGCTTATCCAGGATGGCACATCAATGCGAGCTGTGGCAAGAAGGTTTGCTGTGTCTGTCAGCGTAGTGTCCAGAGCATGGAGGCGCTACCAGGATACAGGCCAGTACATCAGGAGATGTGGAGGAGGCCGTAGGAGGGCAACAACCCAGCAGCAGGACCGCTACCTCCACCTTTGTGCAAGGAGGAACAGGAGGAGCACTGCCAGAGCCCTGCAAAATGACCTCCAGCAGGCCACAAATGTGCATGTGTCTGCTCAAACGGTCAGAAACAGACTCCATGAGGGTGATATGAGGGCCCGACGTCCACAGGTCGGGGTTGTGCTTACAGCCCAACACTGTGCAGGACGTTTGGCATTTGCCAGAGAACACCAAGATTGGCAAATTCGCCACTGGCGCCCTGTGCTCTTCACAGATGAAAGCAGGTTAACACTGAGCACATGTGACAGACGTGACAGAGTCTGGAGACGCCGTGGAGAATGTTCTGCTGCCTGCAACATCCTCCAGCATGACCGGTTTGGTATTGGGTCAGTAATGGTGTGGGGTGGCATTTCTTTGGAGGGCCGCACAGCCCTCCATGTGCTTGCCAGAGTTAGCCTGACTGCCATTAGGTACCGAGATGAGATCCTCAGACCCCTTGTGAGACCATATGCTGGTGCGGTTGGCCCTGGGTTCCTCCTAATGCAAGACAATGCTAGACCTCATGTGGCTGGAGTGTGTCAGCAGTTCCTGCAAGACGAAGGCATTGATGCTATGGATTGGCCCGCCCGTTCCCCAGACCTGAATCCAATTGAGCACATCTGGGACATCATGTCTCGCTCTATCCACCAACGTCACGTTGCACCACACACTGTCCAGGAGTTGGCAGATGCTTTAGTCCAGGTCTGGGAGGAGATCCCTCAGGAGACCGTCCGCCACCTCATCAGGAGCATGCACAGGCGTTGTAGGGAGGTCATACAGGCACGTGGAGGCCACACACTACTGAGCCTCATTTTGACTTGTTTTAAGGACATTACATCAAAGTTGGATCAGCCTGTAGTGTGTTTTTCCACTTTAATTTTGAGTGTGACTCCAAATCCAGACCTCCATGGGTTGAAAAATTAGATTTCCATTTTTTTATTTTTGTGTGATTTTGTTGTCAGCACATTCAACTATGTAAAGAACAAAGTATTTCAGAAGAATATTTAATTAACTCAGATCTAGGATGTGTTATTGTTGTGTTCCCTTTATTTTTTTGAGCAGTGTATATATATATATATATATATATATATATATAAAAGTGGTGAGTGAATCGAAGTGTCCAAAGTGGATTTTGATTAAAATTTCAGGGAAAATTCTATTTGCCATGAGGCCGAATTTCTTTGTGCTTCATGGTAGCGAATCGATTTTCTCTGAAATGGGGTAGCAAAAAGTCATACTCACCTCGTCCGTTTGAGTGCGAAGAGCCCGCCCCCTCAATCTTTAAGATCCTGTGCAAAATCTCATGTGCGGTGGCGTATGACATCACCACGCTGGCAAACTTGATGAACGCAGCACTTGAGGGGTGCAATGATGGTGAGCGGCACAATCACCGTTCTCTGTCATTGCACCCACTACTTACAAAGAAATGCGCTTTATGACAAAGTAATTCATCACAAAGCAAATTTTTGGGTAAAATTTGGCAAAGCAGCCGAATCGAATTTTGAAAAACTTCATTCAACACTAATATATATATATATACCCCTATTATTAATGCCTTATTAGGGGGCTATATAACTTATTAGAGGGCTATGTAACTTAATCAGTGACAACTGGAGTAGGACAGAATATGTAGTTATTGATGACTAGCACAGATGGACAGCTTATGGGGCAGTATTTTGTGCTGCACTGTGGTATTTGGTTCTGCTGGGGTGGTATTTTGTGCTGACTATGGTATTGTCTGTCATTTCGTTCTTGTTTTGGTATATTATAATTGGCACTGGGAAGACCTAAGGACAGTGCACCTGGGTCCAGAAATCAAGAGGGGTGAGCCACTATATTGTTATATTTTAATTTGGTATTGCTGACTCTGCCTACTTGTATCGGCCCCATCTACTTGTGGTGGCATTGCGTAATTGTGCTGCCCTGCCTTCTAAGAATTTAAAAATGCTTACAACATGGGGGCCCCTTTTAGTTTTTTTCCAGTTCCCAGTCTGACCTTGATTTTTGGAGTCCCTGCAACAACTTTGAGTAGGTAGGTCCCTGATGAAAGAAGACGCTGGCTGTCCTGCCTCTGTTCCTAGAAGTCATCTCATCTATAACAATAAACTAGGTACTCTTTTAATCTACCCAGTTTTTTATATGAACGCACAGGCTGGTTGAGATGCTGCAAGCTGCCTATTCATATATAGTGTAGTCAATACACTGCGCCATGTGCGCTTGTGCAAGTGGTGGGCGACTGGGACCTGACATTGCCAGTCCAAGCCTGCAGTGGCTTCCATCACCATAGGGTTCTACTATCCATTTAAGGTACACATTTTTTCTTTCTGGGTTCTGCAGGATGGAAAAGCGTAATAGTGTTAAACGTGGGACAAAAATGTAATGTGAACAGCCCATTAGTGTGGAAGGGACATGGCGTAGCAGAAAAGGGGGCATTGGGTGTAACACCCAAATATGGCACAAAGTAAGCCAACCAATAGCGTCTAAGATACAGCACATTTATCATCCAGCATAAGCCACTTTGAGAAATTTGGCACCTTTTTAGACTGTCTGCTCGAACAGGATTAAGGTATTATGGGAGTAATATTTGAAGTCACTATTTTTGGGTATCTGCTGTATTTCTAAGCCAGTTTTTGTGACAAATTTGCCAAATGTTGCATGTCATATATTAAATTTGTTGTACAAATTACCTAGTTATTTTTTAGTCTAAAGTCCAATGTTATTCATTATAAACGTGCTGTCTGTTTTTACTCCACCGGGGGACTGGGTACTGACAGGTGGGGCATGACAGGTACGTTTGACAATTTATTTAGTGACGTTAAAAAAAGAAGGTCACAAGTAAAAATGTGGCTAAAAATGTCATTCCGTCAAAAAACATCTGTCCAGCTTTTAGTAAATACAAAATTCCAGGCATGGCACAAACCACATAAAAAATGTTGCAAACACTTAAATTTGACACAAAGCATACTCTACAGCCAAAATCACTCAATTTTCATGGTGTAAAGTCGTTCATACCTTATCCCTTAATTCTTAGATGACATTAGTAAGTATGCCCACAGTGTCTGTATAAGCATATTTATATAGGTATTACTTGTATGTACTCTCCAGGGTTGTCCAGTCGTCTTCTGAGAAATCTTCTATGCTTTTACTCTTTAATCCTACTCGCTGCTTACATTTACAAATTAACATGAAATGAGGGCAAAGCAATTCTCCTTTCGGTCTTAGTATTAATCATACCTTAAAATAATATTGTCCAAGTGAATTCCTCCATGTAACTCAAATGTCAGTCTCATCAAAAATGATAATGTGATTACTGTATGGGGAAAATAAGGGAATCTCACATATTTTCTATCTGCTAATTTATGTTATTTTAGGGAAAGAAAGAAACAAGGGACAAATAATTAATATATTGGTTTTTGAATGATCACAAAATGTCAAGAAATGCCAAACAATTAACATTTAAAAAGGTAAAATTGTCCTGCAAGAATAAAAAAAAAGAGTAAAGTCTTCGCACTGTGTGCGGAGCATGATAAAAGAAGATGCGGAATTCCCAGTGGCAAATATGTATACTTGGAGTATGAGCTTTGTATGTAGAAAACTTTCTGGTGAATCTGAGCCTACAAAAGCCTCTACCTCAATATACACTAAACCTGCTAATGCAGAAACTACTAATAATAAAAAGGGCAATTATCTAATACCGTGCTTGTACTGAGAAAGAAGAGCTTTTGGCATAAGTATGCCTTTTTTCACTGTATTATTGTATGTTTTTTTTTTTACGGCAGGAGTCAATGAGAATTAATGCAACTGTATGGTATAATACAAGTGCATACGTCAAGAACCTTATACAGCTAATCCATGGAGCATTGTAGTTTGCTACAATGTATCAGTCTGGAGTCCAAGCTGTTCACCTCAAAGAGCATTGTCTAGACTGTATACAATTGCATCCACTTCTTAAAGGTTATGTACCCTACGGAGGCAATTTTGGTTTACGATTGCATTTTACTCATTTTTGGCTAAAAATCACATTTTCAATTGGCCTTTATAAAAAAATACTGGCAGAAGGACCCAGCTTCGCATGGGTATATTTCATCTCATTTAATGTTTGTGTGTGTTGTTAAAAGATATCGACAGTATACCCCCATACCCTGACCTCTACAGCACCACACCCCCTTAACAGTGACCTCCACAGCACCCCACCCTTTAACACTGACCCCCCACAGTGCCCCACCTCCTTAAAATGGGACCTCCAAAGCAGAACAGCCCCTTAATTTTGACCTTCACAGCAGCCTGCCCCTTTAACAGTGAGTTCCACAGCACCTCAACCCCTATGACAGTGACCTCCACAGGGGGTCCGCCGTCCTAACAGTGACCTTTACAGCACCCCGCCTCTTAACAGTGACCTCCATAAGGGACATCCCCCTTAACAGAGACCTCCACAGCGCCTGCCCCTTTAACCGTTACTGCCACAGTACTCCACTCCCTTAACAGTGACCTCACAGTACCCTTCTACCTTTACAGTAACCTCCACAGCAGCTCCCCCTTTAATAGTGGCCTCCACAGTCCCCTGCCCCCTTTACAGTGACCTCCACAGTGCCCACCCCTTTAACAGTGATCTCCACAGCTGGCTGACAATTGTCCAATCAAATTTCTTTTCTTAGGGGGCATTATTGTCTTAAGCTGACAATATATAAAGCCCCACAGAGTTAGTATACACTTAAGGTCATGTAAGTTACATCAGCCTCTACAACAACGTTGGCTAAGCATCGCAATCGAAATCATATTAACTCACACCTAAGCTGTCTTATACTAAGAATGTCCTTCATTGCCTATAGCAACCGCTCCCGTAGTTTGGCAGTTAGGTTACTAAGGCTATTTTTGGGAAAATAATTGGAAAGCACGGGGTGAAAATTTCCATTCAAAACATAGTCTATGACGTTCCCCGAGTCACAGGAGGCAGCTGTGCAAAATTTTATGATTGTAAATGAGACGGTGCGGATTCCTTTAGCTGACATACATACATACACTCAGCTATATATATTAGATTGAGCTGTTCTGTCACAAAGGGTTAACTGTTTTCCTAGCTTTGTGACTGGTACCTTCACTTTCACTTGCCAGTCATCTAATAACCCTTATCTCTAATTTACTAAGAGGTCATAAACACTTATTCAAGCCACATTCCTATCAGGAAGATAAGATCTGAGCTATACTGTCTGTTGATAATGTCTGAGAGCAGATATTAGGAGCCAGTCAGCTGGCCAACTGATGGAAAAGACATAAAATCCATGTAACGGTCACGTCCACACACACACAGGGGGAAGGATAGTGACCACTGCGCTCCACCCTCACCCCTGGCCCTGCCTACTTGCTTCACGAGTCCTGATGACAGAGGACAACTGGACGACAGTGCCTTACTTAGGATATGTGCAGGGAAGACAGACAAGACAAAATACGGAACGTGAACGGACCGGGTCAGAACCAAGAGAGCTACGCAGTACAAAGGGTTAAGTAAAGAATGGTCAGGAGAAGCCAGGGTCAAATACCAGGAGAGTAGAGAAGTACCAGAGGAGTCCGTAAAGAGTAGTCAGGTGGGAGCCGAGGTCACAATACCAGGAGGATGCGCAGTACAGGAGGAGCAGGCAAAGGATCGTCAGGGAACAGGATCAGGTGAGTATTCAGTAGTCCAACAAATAGCCAGGAACCTAGAATTAACAGGCAACCTGTGGCCAGCAGGCTGCTTGTATTTATAGTGGGGTCTGAGGGTCATGTGACGTGACAAGTCGAGCACCGAGTGATCAGCTCGGCGCTCAAGGCAGACCTAGGAGCAGGGAGCCTCCCAGCTAGCAAAGCCGCCCTGGGAACGAGGCCAAACACAGATCCTTGCTCCCGAAGCTAAGCAGCAGGTCTGCGGCTGATGGGAGACCGAGTGCGCCTTTGGCGCTCCGTGACAATCCACAGGCTGCTACTAGAACATCTAAGATCTGTACAGGAAAAAAGCTTTACATTTGTAATAAAGATCAATTTAAAAAAAAAATTTTATCTCAAAATGAGTACAGTGCAATAATAATATAAAATTGCCCCGAAAGGTGAACATAGCCTTTAACTGATCTCAAGCCTAGGTGTCTACCAGTTTTTAGCCTCTGGATGTGATCTACTTTTTTATTCACTAATAGTGATCTTCAAAATGGTGAAAAAGTTTAAAATGTAGGAGGGAATTTATCATTCCCCACAGACACACACACACAATTTTCTGGTGTGAAAAAAAGTTGCAAACCCGTGTTTGTGATAAAAAAAAAAAAAATATTGACCATAAATTAAGGTGCAAGTGACATTTCTATGCCACCCTTACCACTTTCAGAAAAGGGGGCATGATGAGGACAGGCATGGTGTGGCCAGCAGGCCCTGCACATATGTAAAAGAAGATTGAAATCTACTTTGGCAACTCCGAGCTGCAGTGGATTTCAGTCCAGGCTGGAGGATGCACTTAATTTATGATGAGGCCTGTTCCTTTTCATAAATCGGCACATCCTCTGGCAGCGCACAGGATATCATAGACCAGCATGAAACGCTAGTCTGATAAATCCCCCCCCCCCCCCCCCCCGCAATGTATTAGAAAGTTGTAAAACTTTTCATTATGACTTTATTAATGTTTTGTCATAGAAATAGAACACTCATAACTTTCTAATGCAATGTTAATATAAAAATTGTCCCTTTTAGAAGCAGCCTATAATTTGTGAACAGTGATCTCACTGGGGCTGTTAAATGTCATCTGTCAGCTGTCACCGACGTACCAAGACAGTGAGTGGCAGGAGATCTTTGAGACTGGATTTGACATGTTTACCTTGAGGATCAATAGGCGTCTGTGTTGATTTTGGTACTGGCCACGCCATTAACTTCCAGGTGTTGCTATTGTGGTCATTTAACTTTCCCTATTTATAGTTGTCTCTCCCACAATGCTGTGCGGTTTATAGCTTCAGTTGGACTTGTGGATAGCTGGTGTTTGGATCTCAACTGAGTTCCTGGTGCTGCCATAGGTTTTTGGAAATTAAGTGTTACCTTACCCTTTGTATTTTGGCTTTTCTGTGTGTTGCATTTCCTTGTTGTTTTTGTATTAGGTCTTAGGGAGACTCCCGTTCATCCTTCCTTTTGGTGGAACAGGATGTCTCATTCCTGTTATTAGTACCAGGGTCCTTTTGGGTTAGATAGAACTTTAGGTATTCTTGTGAATTAACTTACCTAACTCTGGAGCATGTTCATACTGGTAGTCAGTCAGGGCTTTGATTAGGGTTTTCACTAGGAGGTGTCCATCTTCCTTCCCTAGTTTTCAGACCGTCTTTCCTTTCCCCTTTCCCTCCTATGTTTGGTGTGGGGTGTTCCTCTCACACTAGAGCATGACATCAGCAGATTTGTAGCTATGAAACTGGCTGACCTGTTACATCTGCTCTTGGCAGCTGAAGGCATCTGTGTTGGTCCCATGTTAATATGTGCCCACATTGCTGAGAAAAATAATGTTTTAACATATGCAAATTAGTCTTTAGGAGCAACGGGGGCATTACCAATGCACCTAGAGGCTCAGCTCTCTCTGCAACTGCTGCACCCTCTACACATTGATTGACAAGACCAGGTGTGATCACATCTACACTGCCTGGCCCGGTCAATAAGAAGTAGAGGGCAGGGCAGTTGCAGAGAGAGCAGAGCCTCTAGGTGTAATGGCAACACCCCTATTGCTCCTAGAGGCTCTTTTACGTATATTAAAACTATATTTTTCTCAGCAATGCGGGCACATATGAACATGGGACCAACACAGGCGCCTTCAGCTGCCAAGTGCACATGTAACAGGTCAGCCAGTGTCATAGCTACAAATCTGCTGATAGATGCACATTAGAAATTTGCCAACAGATATTCCATAGCCTGTGTGAGTTGTTCTTTCACAGAACACAGGTGACTGTAAATAGCAACTGTATTATACTGATGACATCATCAGGTAAGCAGTATTAGAGGTTGACTGTAAAATCCTCACTTAGAGTACTGATAACATTTCTAAATTGACTTGACTCCTCTTTATTCTTTTGACATTTATTCATCTTAGTTATATCTTTAAGTAAAGCTGGCCATCCAACGGAGATAAATGTTGGATGAACAGCTATCTTTTTGAACCTCCCATACATAAGAATGCTCAGAGAAATCCTCTGCTAGACACATCTGGCAGCATATATCTCCTGAGACCAAAAAGATCAGGCAGTTGAAATTCAATCCTAATCTCCTTAACAACAGCATGAGAGTCAGGAGGCCCCACACACATTAGATGGTTAGTCTATGTAATGTATAAGACCAGCTTTAGTGTTCTATGTGCTCATGCTTCTCTTTCACATGGACCTTTTCTCTAGCTACCTACAATACTTCACATTTCTTGCTGTTGTTTTTGTGTGTCTTCTTCTCTTTTAGAATTGCAATTACATAGTAACATAGTTTATAAGGCTGAAAAAAAGACATCTGTCCATCCAGTTCGGCCTGTTATCCTGCAAGTTGATCCAAAGGAAGGCAAAAAAAACATGTGAGGTAGAAGCCAATTTTTCTCACTTTAGGGAAAAAAAATACCTTCCCAACTCCAATCAGGCAATCAGAATAACTCCCTGGATCAACGACCCCTCTCTAGTAGCTATAGCCTGTAATATTATTATGCTCCAGAAATACATCCAGGCCCCTCTTGAATTCCTTTATTGTACTCACCATCACCACCTCCTCAGGCAGAGAGTTCCACAGTCTCACTGCTCTTACCGTAAAGAATCCCTTTTCTATGTGTACAAACCTTCTTTCCTCCAGACGCAGAGGATGTCCCCCTCATCACAGTCCTGGGGATAAATAGATAATAAATTAAATTAATTTACTGTGGCAAAAAAAATCTTCTGTTTCATTTGAACAAGGTTCATTAATTTTCTGGCCCAATATGGGACATTCCTGCAAGTTATCTGAATAGAAAGACATTTTTCAAAGAAAGGTCTAATTGGTGCTGTTTTCCAGTTCTTATAACATTGATGCTTACATAGATAAACTGTCCACTTGTAAGCATTCATACACATCCAATCGTGGTATCATCACATGACATTAACCACTTGCTTTGTTTCTTCATACTGATGACATCATCAGGTAAGCAGTATTAGAGGTTCACTCTAAAATCCACACTTAGAGTACTGATAAAATTTCTAAATTGACCAGACAGTTTATTCTTTTGGTATTTATTCATCTTATTTATATCTTTGAGTAAAGCATCCAATCATGATATCGTCATATTAATCACTTGCTTTGGGCATTTGTAACCATTTGCTGCGTTTTCCACTTTAAACCAGTATTGCTATTTAAGACTTCCTTCTGCCTACAGAATACATGGAATCCAAGCTGCAGGATTATAAACGTGTAGTTTTTTTTTCCAAAATGTCACAATTATTCTGTCATACAACTTATTTATTGTCTTTTCTGCATCTGAAAGTAAATAAAAGTATTTTTTTTATGGGTCATTTACTATGCTGAAATATGCCTAAATTAGGCGTATTTCAGGTGCAGATGGTGGAGTAACCGTTAGTTGCTCCACTATCTGTGACTTCTCCCCGCTCACACCAGGTGATAGTTGCCTATCTCATTCACTATTTTCTACACCTGTTTTAGGCATAGAAAATGGTAAGGTCTGCACCTCTCTTCGGCGGATCCACCGCCAGGTTAGGTCTTTTTTAAGACCGGTGGCTAAAACCCCAGGCTTAATAAATATGCCCAAAGTGTTTAGTGCAGTAGCAACTGAACTTAAGCATATTAAAGGGGATGTGTTATGAAGAATTCACCCATGTCTGGGAATACACTTCCCCTGCAACAGCCAATCAAATTGACAATTATATAATGAATGGCAGGGTCTGGACAGCTGTTGTCATTAGGCAGCCCCTTTAAATCAACCCAGCCCCGTCCAGTCAGGGTCCTCTCACTTTCTATTAGAAGTGGCACCCAGTCACTTAGTATTGAACAGGTACTAAGATGGAAAAAAAAAAAGTCCCATTCGAACAGGTTGAACTTGACATGGATTTCGGTGCAGATTTTGCATAAATGCCATAATGGTATTTTCCTATCAGCATAACCCATTGTCATGAAGCTTTCTTGAGGGTGCAGGGCCATATCAGCTGTAATCATTGGTGGTCAGTTATAGATAAAGAAAACTGCAGCTGTGTCATACAAAGATGATACTCTCGTCAACTTAAATGAAGAGAGTTTAAATGAAGTATTATTACAATATACCGTATATGCAATAAAAATTTATGCATTTTCCTTACTGATGACGCCCTGTGCTATTATTCCTTCTGGTCTGTAGTGGGCATGACATGCACAATGCCAGTGTAGTCTGGTACCTAGATCTGCCTCAAAATAAAGTCCTGCATATAGCGGAAAATCACTTATCTGCAAAAAAGGAAAAAAAAAACTGTTGAGTTCAGAACTTTGTGCATAAAGAGACTGAAGTCGAGATCCCAGTGTCCAGATAACATGTGAAAAGATAGTTGAACATGCTTTGGCTTTGGCCTGTTAACTACTTGGGGACCAATCAACAACTTTAAGCATCAGAGCGGCTTCCTGTTATCACTCCAGTGCCATTTATAAAGAACAGTTGAAAATTGAATGTGCCAGCGCCGCGCAGCGCTCCTGAGCCCTGTGGATACTACCATACAGCAACATTCACAGGGAGGATGGAGCATGATGGATCCTCTGGATTGACCCCTTAGATGTGACGTAGATGAATGGTAAGCATTATTTTCTGGGAATTTTGTAAATGTCACACAGAATAATATACATCCAACTTCTACACTTTTCTTTCCAGTCTTAGATAAGCCATATTCCCACACAGCAGAGAGAGCCTGAAATTCCTGGCAAAATCCACGTGCAATAGAAGAAATCTGTGTCAGTTCACTACAAATATGGGTCAGGGAAGACATGGTCTGATGAAAATCCACAGCACTTCCTCATATCTGAAAGTTTATCCTTTCATGTAGTGGGTGAATTGTGCTTTGTAAACCTCCTCCCCTCACCAAAAAAATAAAAATAAAATAAAAACTTTGCAATGATAATTTTATATTCATGTGAGGTAGAGTTGATTTGTATTAAATGATTTGTTTCATCAACAAGAGTTCTCCCCCTGCCGCTGGAATAGAATACCAGGGCCGGATATCTTGCCCAGCCCTGACAATCTTGCGCCTGCACTCCTACTCCTAGTAGTGACTGTGCTTCCACAGGAGCAGTGATTGTGCATGCGCAGCTACACTTCCAGAAACGTTTGCACTGCTACCTAGAGTACCGGAACAGACACAAGGCTGGGTGAGATGTCCATCCGTGTCAATTAAGCAGCGGGGACAGCTTCATCAGCAGCGGGGACAGCCCCTGGGAGATGAACTATGGCGACTCCGCACATATTAGTTCTATTGTGATTTTTGAAAAATAAAACTGCATCACTTTCGGATGTTTAGGGTAAAACAATGCAAAAAAAGAACAGTTCTGTAAAAACACCATGAAGAATAATATATATTTAAAGAGGACCTTTCACCACTCCTGGCATGTCTGTTTTAGTGAATACATGCATTCCCCATGTAACAGCAATTCTGGAGTATCTATTCTTATGACTCTGTGTTGTGTCATCCTTCTATTATTCCTGCTAGAAGTTATGAATAAATTGCTAGTAGTTTGCAATAAAGTTTATTACAAGGCCGCCAGCAATTCCTTCATTAATTCTAGCAGGAATAATAGAAGGGTGGCACAACAAAGATTTATAAGAATATATGCTGCAGAATTGTCATTACATGGGGAATGCATGTAGTCACTAATACAGACATGCCAGGAGTGGGGACAGGTTCTGTTTAAACATACTCTCCATAAGTGCAGAGTCTCTGTTATATGATTATAGTGGTCCCCGAAGATACAACAACCTCAGGTTACAATGTATTTTTACATTTGGTCTTTCCTAGGTCTTTATAACCTGAACCGACATTCGATATGACAGCCACTGAAGATGTGTGGAAGGGCAGCAGGTAGTATGTTGGGCTACCAAATGCAAAGTATTCATCGGGCATTCTGAGAAGCGGTGCGGCCATCTTGGATGGCAGAAGGGGAGCGTACGAGCTAAAAAGTTGAAAAGGAGGGCATCCGGTAAGAGTTCTGTTCCTTCCTAAGTTAATGGGAATTTTTTTTTCTTGAACTCGAGGATCGCTTTAATGTTACGACTATTTGGTGTACATTCAAATATCTGATTTATCTAGTCCTCATTTTCTTATCTGGTTGTGCTTCTATTAGAGATGCACACATGAAGATAAAGGATTAATTCTACACGGACATAGAACAGAACCGAGATAATGTCTGTTAGATGAATGGAACAATGTGACTCTTTGGCACATTATTGGTCATATATAAGAATTTGCTCCTCTTTAGATATACTTAATTTATACTGCACTTTCCATGAGCAGACTATCATGGATGAGAATCAAATTTTCTTTTTTACACTATTATTTGCAATTACTGTTACTACTTTGAACTGCTTAGGAATACTTTAATGATCTATATAATCTAATTATAATCAAACCAGAAATGACACAGAAAATGAGAATATGTAGGAAATTCAATTTCAGGTAATTCCAGCCTTGCCATAAATCAATTTTATTAGTCTCCAGCTGGTAACCACTGTAGCATTTCTAACAAATAGCTTTGCTTTACATGGTGAATAAGAACTGGTGAATTATGCTGTCCAGTCAACATTATAATTAGAGATGAGCGAATTTCTCAAAAATTCGATTCGGCTGGTTTGCCGAATTTCCGTGACGAATCGCGATAAAAAACTACTATTTCCGGGCTGCATAGAGCCTTTATATGGGTGTAGAACACTGTGCCTTGCAGTAACACGCATAGGGAGTCTGCTAGGGTAGTGAAATAACTCTGTCAGTCAGTATGAAATGCAGGTGACAGGCGTCGCTATTAGAATCACTGCACACTTCACTTATTTGGGCGTCACGGGGCAAAACTGACCAAATAACTCAAGTATTAACTCAGCCTTACAGGTCGATGTTAGCGTCAAGAAGAAGCGCACTCCTTTTACACCCTCGTCAGCTGATTCCACATAGATGTCTACAAAACATGTTCTATTAAACGCTTATACAAGTAGAGCCTCCCCGACGGAGTGGAGAGGGTGTCAGCAGTAAGTTTGTGTTAAAGTCACTGATTATTTTGCCCTTCCTCTGTTCCGTCAGAACAATAACGCACAAAAAAACGGATCCTGTCTGGGGAGCATACGCCTTCACTCGGTCAGCATTTGCTCAGTAATCCATGAGTATTGGTAATACCCAAAAAAACAGGAGTGGATCTAAAACACTATTTTATGTCTTGTCTTCTGTGTTTTGTACCCACTCCTGCTTTTGGCTACCAAATCATAAGCCAGTTCTGATGCGACCATACAGGCCTTACAGCTGCTACACAGACAGGATCCATTGTGCGTTGGACAACCACATCGGAGCCACGGTTCTCCCAGGCCACTGTATGGCGATGCTGCATATGTTGACGCAGGGCCGTAGTGCCAACAATGGCACCCTGGCCACGCTTCACCTTCTGCCCACATATTCTACATATGGCCATGTTCACCTCCTCCGGCGGCTTAACAAAAACCTGCCACACCACCGAGTAGGTGATTTTCTCCCCAACAGTCCGCACTGACTGACTGTTACCGCCGCTGCCTCCGTGAACCCCTGTACCACTACTTCCCGGGCAGGTAGGATGCTGCAAAGCAGGTGGTCTTCCCCAGGCTCGTTTGGCTCCCAATCTCCCACTGCTGCCACCCTGCTGACTCCCGGCCACCCTATCAACTTGCTGGCTCCGTCGCAGGCTCATGGGCAAGCTTCCACCCTCTTCTCCTGATTATGATGATGAAGCCCCTTCTGCACCCGGCTTTCAAGTGCGATTGGCTTCATCATCATCGAGTAGTGTCTGCACATCACTGATGTCCTCCTCAACAGTCTCTAGGTCAGGAGCCTGACCGCTCGTAAAACCACCTACCATGCCACTCTCCTCATTACTACTGCCCGCCTAGCGGAGGAAGCAGCAGATGTCTCTTCCAGATCTTGTGTGGGCAGTAGCTGCTGACTGTCCTCTAGTAGCTCGTCCTCGCTGAAAAGTGGAGCCGAGCCCACAGCATATAATACTTCTCTGGGTGAGGGAACAGAAAAGGACAGAGGCAGATTGAGGACATTTGAGGGCACAGGGCCTGTTCCCGGGCCATGCCAACTAAGGGTTGTAAACACTTTAAACACATATAACTGCAGAAGTGAAGTGGGAATATATTTTTCTTTTTGTACTAAAATAGGCCACTAAACGCTTTTACCACAAATAACTGCACCAGTGAAGTGCGTATATATTTTTATTTCTGTACTGAAGAAGGCCACTATACGCTTTTGCCACAAATAACTGCACCATTGAAGTGCATATATATATATCTTTCTTTCTGTACTGAAATAAGCCACTAAAAGCTTTTAACACATTTAACTGTAGAAGTGAACTGAGAATATATTTTTCTTTTTGTTCTAAAATAGGCCACTAAACGCTTTTACCACAAATAACTGCACCAGTGAAGTGCGTATATATTTTTATTTCTGTACTGAAGTAGGCCACTGAATGCTTTTGCAACAAATAACTGCACCATTGAAGTGCATATATATCTTTCTTTCTGTACTGAAATAGGCCACTAAACAATTTCAATACATATAACTGCAGAAGTGAACTGAGAATATATTGTTCATTTTGTACTGAAATAAGCCACTAAACGCTTTTACCACAAATAACTGCACCAGTGAAGTGTGTATATTTTTTTCTTTCTGTACTGAAATAGGCCACTAAACGCTGTCTACACATATAACTGCAGAAGTGAACTGAGAATCAATTTTTTTTTGTACTGAAAAAGGCTACTAAAGGCCTTTACCAGAAATAACTGCAACAGTGAAATGCGTATATATTTTTATTTCTGTACTGAAATAGGCCACTAAACGCTTTTGCCACAAATAACTGCACCAGTAAAGTGTGTATATATTTTTCTTTCTGTACTGAAATAGGCCACTAAACGCTTTCAACACATATAACTGCAGAAGTGAACTGAGAATATATTTTTCTTCCTGTACTGAAATAGGCCACTAAACGCTTTTACCACAAATAACTGCACCAGTGAAGTGCGTATATATTTTTCTTTTTGTACTGAAATAAGCCACTAAACGCTTTTGCCACAAATAACTGCACCAGTGAAGTGCGTATATATTTTTCTTTCTGTACTGAAATAGGCCACTAAACTCTTTCAACACATATAACTGCAGATGTGAACTGAGAATATATTTTCCTTTTTGTACTGAAATAAGCCACTAAACGCTTTTACCACAAATAACTGCACCAGTAAAGTGCGTATATTTTTTTCTTTCTGTACTGAAATAGGTCTCTAAATGCTTTCAACACATATAACTTCAGAAGTGAACTTGGAATATATTTTTATTTTTGTACTGAAATAGGCCAATAAACGCTTTTACCAGAAATAAATGCACCAGTAAAGTGCGTATATATTTTTCTTTCTGTACTGAAATAGGCCACTAAAAGGTTTTACCAAAACTAGCGTATATACTGATCCCGTGGGACAGAGGGATAAAACTTAGCATTTAATAACGATACATTCTAAAATAGATAGACACTAGAGGATGAGCCTCTACAACAAACATAATGAAAGACAGCCCTACGGGCATAGACTTGTACATATATACACAGTGTGGCCAAGATGGTATAAATGGTAAAAAAACAGGAACGTTCTCACCTGATTGTAGACTAGGGTTTCTCACAGAGATGGTTGATGATGGAGACGGACCTGTAGTACTTGGTAGCCACACTGGAGGAAGATAGGTATATGTGCCCCTTTAACAAAGGTGGGTGACAGGGTAGTTAACCCTAGACGGTCCTGAGAAGGGGGCAGGGGCTAGTACGCCCTACCTATCTATACGGGGAACTTGCCCCGCAAGGAGCGTCCCCGTCCGGATACCTGACCCTGTGGGGACAGATTCCCTAGTAGTCCCTTAAAAAATTGCTCCCTACGTGTCACGTTTCAGTTCGTGAAAGAATATCATCAGGGGAGATCAGTGGTGGTCACAGGACTATGGATGGGGCCTGTGCGACCAATGAAAAGGGGGGAAGATGGTACAAAAAAGGGATGGTATAGGTCAGATGTCTATCAGTGTGTGTAGCCAGTCAGGCTGAATCACACAGGACACGACCGCATCAAAAATCTCTATCAAAAAGTATAGATGCACCAGTGGGTGCCAACTATAGTGGATAGAAAGAAGGAGCCACAGGATAGTCAATCCAAGGGCAGGCTGTCCCCACAGGGTCAGGTATCCGGACGGGGACGCTCCTTGCGGGGCAAGTTCCCCGTATAGATAGGTAGGGCGTACTAGCCCATGCCCCCTTCTCAGGGCCGTCTAGGGTTAACTACCCTGTCACCCACCTTTGTTAAAGGGGCACATATACCTATCTTCCTCCAGTGTGGCTACCAAGTACTACAGGTCCGTCTCCATCATCAACCATCTCTGTGAGAAACCCTGGTCTACAATCGGGTGAGAACGTTCCTGTTTTTTTACCATTTATACCATCTTGGCCACACTGTGTATATATGTACAAGTCTATGCCCGTAGGGCTGTCTTTCATTATGTTTGTTGTAGAGGCTCATCCTCTAGTGTCTATCTATTTTAGAATGTGTCGTTATTAAATGCTAAGTTTTATCCCTCTGTCCCACGGGATCAGTATATACGCTATTTAACTTTGGGATTAAGTAGGCCTGGTCGCCAAATCCGGCCTCTCTGGTTTTCTTTTACCAAAACTAAATGCAACAGTGAACTGTGTATATATTTTTCTTTTTTCACTGAAATACGCCACTAAACGCTTTTACCGCAAATAATTGCAACAGTGAACTGCGTATATATTTTTCTTTTAGTACTGAAAAACGTCACTAAACGCTTTCACCGCAAATAACGTCAAACGCTTTCACCGCAAATAACGTCAACAGTGAACTGCATATATATATATTTTTTTGTACTGAAATACGTCACTAAATGCTATCACCGCAAATAACTGCAACAGTGAACTACGTATATATTTTTCTTTTTGTACTGAAATACAGCACTAGACGCTTTCACCACATATAACTGCAGAAGTAAACTGTGTATATATTTTTCTTTTTCGACAGATATAAGCCACTAAAGGCTTTTCAACGTAGCACTTGCACCCCAAGAACAAAGTACTGGAATGACAGAGCTGTATAATGGCTATTTGGATCCCCAAATAATTGTTCCCTGCACTTGTAAATCAATGTTCTAGCACTGTCCCTAGCGCCTTCTGACGTCTCTCCCTGCATTAAGATGCAGTGAAATAATTACTCCTTATCCTTTCCCTTCACTTATAAATCGTTTTTTCAGTTTCTTTGTTCGCAATGAGGTTTCTTCTATTGCTTTCCCTAGTGCCTTCTCACATCTGTTCCTGCACTCAGAACACTGGAAAATGGCAGAATCTAAAATGGCTGCCGTATTTATAGGGTTGTGACATCACAGGGCTGTCTGCTGATTGGCTGCATGCATGCATGTCAATCTGGGTGATCCCGCCTTCCCAAAGTTCCTTGCCCCATGTCCTCTGTCCTCACACGTCTAGCTGCGATTTTAGGAAAAATTTGTGATTCGTTATCACGAAGCGCGAGGAAATTTGCATTTGTTGCGAATCGAATTTTTTTCTGAAATTCGGATCAAATTCTACTTCAGCTGAGTCAATTTGCTCATCTCAAATAATAGTCATAGAGGAAATGGGATTCACTGCATAGATCTTACAGGATGTATATTATGGAGGAAGCCACATAAGGATTACATTTTACATGGACCCAATTATTTAAGTTCTCGCACACTTGTTTTTAACACCGAAATGAACCTTTCTGCTATCTTCTGTCTATTCTAGTCCTTATAAGTGCCTACAGATTTAGTTTGTTGTATGTGCTTGACCTACATGCATTGGTTCCTTCTGCAATGCATTCTTAGCAACCATATTTAATTCCCTAACAGTTTAAGTACAAAAGCTGTTTTCTCAAAGTGCTTTATGCAAATGATAATGAGGATTTGGAAAGAAAGGCATTCAGACAGAAAAGAAATATAATGATGTATTAAGGTTGAAGTAAAATGTAATTTAGGTGGACCGTTCACTTCCCTTAAAGTTAATAGTATTACATTCACTTTAGAAATATTCCATAAATTACCAACTAACTCGCTAAATGGAAAGTAATTATAGCTGAATATATTTTTTGTTTGTATCCAAGCAAAAGAAGACAGGGAAGATTAAACGTGCCAATCAAGTATGCCCATCTATTAATGCAGTAAATTGCTTCTTATAAGCAGTGGAAAGGTTGTAGTGGTAAAACAGCTCTACAGTCGTGGCCAAAAGTTTTAAGAATGACAAAATATTAGTTTTCACAAAGTTGCTGCTAAACTGGCTTTTAGATCTTTGTTTCAGGTGTTTCTGTGATGTAGTGAAATATAATTACACGCACTTCATACGTTTCAAAGGCTTTTATCGACAATTACATGACATTTATGCAAAGAGTCAGTATTTGCAGTGTTGGCCCTTCTTTTTCAGGAACCTCTGCAATTCGACTGGGCATGCTCTCAATAAACTTCTGGCCAATTCCTGACTGATAGCAACCGATTCTTTCATAATCACTTCAGTTTGTCAGAATTAGTGGGTTTTTGTTTGTCCACCCCGCCTCTTGGAGATTGACCACAAGTTTTCAATGGATTAAGATCTGGGGAGTTTCCAGGGCCATGGACCCAAAATGTCCAACGTTTTGGTCCTCAAGCCACTTAGTTATCACTTTTGCCTTATGGCACAGTGCTCCATCGTGCTGGAAAATGCATTGTTCTTTACCAAACTGTTGTTTGGATTGTTGGAAGAAGTTGCTGTTGGAGGGTGTTTTGGTACCATTCTTTATTCATGGCTGTGTTTTTGGGCAAAATTGTGAGTGAGCCACTCCCTTGGATGAGAAGCAACCCACGCATTAATGGTCTCAGATGCTTTACTGTTGGCATGACACAGGACTGATGGTAGTGCTCACCTTTTCTTCTCCAGGACAAGCCTTTTTCCAGATGCCCCAACAATCGGAAAGTGGCTTCATCGGAGAATATGACTTTGCGCCAGTCCTCAGCAGTCCATTCACCATACTTTCTGCAGAAGGATCAATCTGTCCCTGATGTTTTTTTTGGAGAGAAGTGGCTTCTTTGCTGCCCTTCTTGACACCAGGCCATCTTCCAAAAGTCTTTGCCTCATTGTGTGTTGCAGATGCGGCTCACACCTGCCTGCTGCCATTCCTGAGCAAGCTCTGCACTGGTGGCACTCCGATCCCGCAGCTGAATCCTCTTAAGGAGACGATCCTAGCGCTTGTTGGACTTTCTTGGATGCCCTGAAGCCTTCTTAACAAGAATTGAACCTCTTTCCTTGAAGTTCTTGATGATCCTATAAATTGTTGATTGAGGTGCAATCTTAGTAGCCACAATATCCTTGCCTGTGAAGAGCCATTTTTATGCAACGCAATGATGCCTGCAACTTTTCCATTTCCAATATTTATGTAATTCTCAAAACTTTTGGCCACGACTGTATATACCATTCCTGTGTAAGCATAACATAGTTTGGAGACACCTGCACTCTATGTTAGCCCAATGGCAGAAGGAATTGGCAAATGATTTTTTAAGTCATCTATTATGACGCTCTCACCAGTTTTTGGCATAAAAAAAGTTGCACGGGTCCTGTTTTGTACTTTACAATTGCAAGAAAAAGTATGTGAACCCTTTGGAATGATATGGATTTCTGCACAAATTGGTCATAAAATAGACAATAGACAATCACAGTCTGCTTAAACTAAAAACACACAAAGAATTAAATGTTTCCCATTGTTTTTATTGAACACACCATGTAAACATTCACAGTGCAGGTGGAAAAAGTATGTGAACCCTTGATTTAATAACTGGTTGAACCTCCTTTGGCCAGCAATACTTCAACCAAAAACGTTTCCTGTATTGCAGATCAGACGTGCAACAACGGTCAGGAGAGTAATTCTTGACCATTCCTCTTTACAGAACTGTTTCAGTTCAGCATATTCTTGGGATGTCTGGTGTGAATCGCTTTCTTGAGGTCATGCCACAGCATCTCAATTGGGTTGAGGTCAGGACTTTGACTGGGCCACTCCAGAAGGTGTATTTTCTTCTGTTTAAGCCATTCTGTTGTTGATTTACTTCTATGCTTTGGGTCGTTGTCCTGTTGCAACACCCATCTTCTGTTGAGCTTTAGCTGGTGGACAGATGGCCTTAAGTTCTCCTGCAAAATGTCTTGATAAACTTGGGAATTCATTTTTCCTTCGATGATAGCAATCCGTCCATGCCCTAACGCAGCAAAGCAGCCCCAAACCATGATGCCCCCACCACCATACTTCCCAGTTGGGATGAGGTTTTGATGTTGGTGTGCTGTGCCTCTTTTTCTCCACACATAGTGTTGTGTGTTTCTTCCAAAAAACTCAACTTTGGTTTCATCTGTCCACAGAATATTTTGCCAGTACTGTTGTGGAACATCCAGGTGCTCTTGTGCAAACTGTAAACGTGCAGCAATTTTTTTTGGACAGCAGTGGCTTCCTCTGTGGTATCCTCCCATGAAATCCATTCTTGTTTAGTGGTTTTAAACGTATCGTAGATTCGCTAACAGGATGTTAGCATATGCCAGAGGACTTTTGTAAGTCTTTAGCTGACACTCTAGGATTCTTCTCACCTCATTGAGGCAGTCTCACTGTGCTCTTGCAGTCATCTTTACAGGATGGCCACTCCTAGGAGAGTAGCAGCAGTGCTGAAGCTTTCTCCATTTATAGACAATTTGTCTTACCATGGACTGATGAACAGCAAGGCTTTTTTAGGGATACTTTTTATATCCCCTTTCCAGGCTTCATGCAAGTCAACAATCTAAGTGTAGGTCTTCTGAAGCTCTTTGTGCTAGGGATCAGTCACATCAGGCAATGCGTTCTTGGTGATAAGCAAACCCAGAACTGTGTGTGTTTTTTTATAGGGCAGGGCAGCTGTAACCAACACCTCCAATCTCATCTCATTGATTGACTCCAGTTGGCTGACACCTTAACCTCAATTAGCTCTTGGAGATGTCATTAGTTTAGGGGTGCACATACTTTTCGGGCACCTGCACTGTGAATGTTTACATAGTGTGTTCAATAAAAACATGGGTAAACATTTAATTATTTGTGTTATTAGTTTAAGCAGACTGTGATGTCTATGTGGTTGTGGACTTAGATGAAGATCAGATCACAGTTTATGACCAATTTGTGCAGAAATCCACATCATTCCAAAGGGTTCACATACTTGTTCATGTAACTGTAAGTGGCTGTGTGCCCAACTTTAGTCACATACAGTGTTTTTACATCGTCTTTGACACTAGAGAATGGTGGTGGTGTTGTGGGGGAGTGGCAGGATATCAGACTGCAGAGGCGTTACATCTCCAGATAGATAAAAACCTGCTACATGTCTAAGGCCTGTTTAACACTTGTGGCAGGAGTTTCAGCAGGATATTCTGGCAGAGAACAGCCTACTGGAGCTCCATGGATCCATTGCTGGACATTAGCGGTATTTGTTCAGCCCAATCCCAACATATTTACCGGGTAGCGGCCGAATCCCCACCGGACTGCATTATTGTAAATGGGGCTGGCGGGCATTCTGATAACGTCCAGCGATGCTGGATTCAGAGAGCTCCTACAGAATGTTCTCTGCCAGAACAGCCTTGCAGTGTCACCACCAGTTCTGTGAGAAGGTCTGACAGACGTTCTTCTCTACCTCTTGTATGACGTTCTTTGTTTTGGTTTCACTTTGTCATCACCTTTCCTTCTGCCAGGTGTCACTTATTTAGACTAATCCTCTTCTGTTATATTCCCTCCCATACTGCCTCACCTTGCGGTTTATACTACTTCCTGGATAAAGTGTTCACTGCTGGAGGCTGCTGCTGCCGTTTGCTCAGATAAGTCTTTTCCTTTATTGTGTTTCCTTGCTGGCTTGATTCTAGGTGACCCTGACTCCGTCCATATTAAGTGCAGGGAGCCGGTGGTCGTGTCCCCTCACTATTATAGGGTTTTCAGGTGTCACACAGTCTTAGGTACGTGGGCATGCAATGCGTCTACCATTGAGACCCTTGCATGTGCATAGCAGTCAGGGAGACCTTAGGGTTTTAGTAGGCTCACCTATATGCTCCTTAGTTTGGGATCAAGCCAGTCGGTCATTTATTTATAAGTTCCAGCAATCTGTAACTTCACCCCGTGACATGCAGACATAAAAGATTTGACAGAGGTTACATCCAAAACATAAATTAAAAGAATGACTAATAACTTAGAGTTCTTAGTAGAATTCCCACCTATGCTTCCAAGCTAATATTTAAGGGCATTTGTCAGCAGATTTGTACCTATGAAACTGGCTGACCTGTTGCATGTGTGCCGCAGTTTCTCTTGTGTACTTCGAACCTCTTTCATGTACTGTGCCTGTCCCGGATACTGAAGGCGCACGGCACAGACACAAGACCGTAGGTCAGTGACAGAAGTGTGTTTACACTGTTGGGCCCTGTCAATCAATGTGCAGAGGGCTCAGCAGTTGTAGAGAGAGACCCTCTCCTTTAGGAGTTACACCAAGTACCCCATTGCACCTAGAGGCTCTATTTGCATATATTAAAACTTCATGTTTCTCAGCAATCTAGGCGATATATGACCATGGGGACCAGACTACAGATGTCTTCAGCTGCCAAGTGCACATGTAACAGGTCAGTACAATTTCATAGGTAGCAAATGAGCTGACAGAAGCCACTGTTTGTACCAAGCTAGTAGAAACTTTCATCAAGCCATGCATCTGGTGCAAGAACTCATGATTCCTCAGAAAATTTAAGCCCAGTTGCATTTTGAACTTCATCATCCGCTCCAATGCCAGCAATGTTCAACCAGTTACCATAATAGATAACCAGCTACACTGAACCAGGTGCCTTTCATCATGTTACAAAAAAGCTCAAAGTCTACAGCACAAGGTATGGGAGAACTCTAAATAGGAAACTCCCATGGCTTTTCTAACTCAAAAGATTGATAGTATTGCTCTGAGGATCCCCTTTTCGCTTTAAAAGGAGTCTGTCACCAGGAAATTCACTGTTAAACCAGGTATCAGGGTAGTCTTGTAGGACTATCTCTGCTGAATGTAATGATACCTTTCACTTAGCAATCCATAGGTTCATTCTGGAGGAAAAGTACTTTTATTCAATATGCAAATAAGCTGTTAAATGCAGAGGGGGGAAAATCTACTCTGTGCACCCTTGCTCCTCCTGTTTTGTCTAAGCCACTCCCTCTCCTTCTTGATTAACAGGACCAGGCGAGATGACTGTGCAGGAGTGTCAATCAACAAGGAGCAGGAGGCACTGGAAGAGGAAGTAGGAGGAGCAAGAGTGCATAGAGAATCTTGGGCCCACCCTTTTTTTTCTCCACAATGAAGCAATGGATCTTTATGTAAAAGGTAACATTGCATCCAGCTGAGCTATCCCTACATCACTGGTTTACCAGTGAATTTCCTGGTGACACACCCCCTTTAAGGATTGGCTGTGAATCCTCACTTTCAGAAGAATTTGTCCAGGCCTGCCAGTATCCTTTTATCCCAGGCCAGTTCTCAATGTTGCTGGAGGGGACCCCATCATCTATTATCTTGCAGCACTTTGCTGTTACCTGTTGCTGTATGAGAATGTGTTCTTGGCTCATATGGCTAAAAGATTCAAGACAAGAGCCAGTCAAGGGGATACTGACAAGAGCTCCCAGGAGTTTGAGGGACAGCCTAGTCAGAGGGCTACCACTGAAAAAAAAATATGTGTTTGGAACAGTGTTAGGGATTTTACTGGTGGGACCCTGGCACCCCAGTCCGATACTGCATTTTATCCCCAGCGCAATCATCTCAAATATCATCCTAAAATATAACAAGATGCCTTGGAAGAAATTTTTTTTTTTTTATAATCGAATCATATGTGATAGTTACTGATTTTAAAGATATGTGTAAGTTTTTTATTAACATGATTATTACAGTTGTATCTTTATAAAACATTTTATATATGTAATAAATGTAATACTTACTATATTTGCATATCTGTGCTTTTGTGGAAACTTGACATGCAGTGAGCACATGAGTTGTAATGAGAAAAAAACATATCAGTTCCCCACCATATCAATGTTCATTAATTTATTTCCTAGAGAGCCACATCAGAAAATAAGATGCCATAAGTCATTTTTGGTCCAAGTACCATTTATTACAGTTGGAAAAAATTCGCACAATGCATGAAAAATTCAATTTATCATTCATAGTATGCAACATGAAAGTTTATACGGTCCATTGCTTATTTCCCAGTTTTATTTATTTTTTATTCTCCTCTCCATCTCTCTTTATTTGGCTATCATGTCAGGCACTGTGAACGATTCTAATAGGGAAATGCATTGTGGGGTTTCACAGAAATATAAAAGAATAATAAACCCACAGTCATCCCATGGCATCGTATGAAAATTGCAGTGGTCTTATTCTGGATGCACTTAGTAAGTTCAAGAAGTATGGAACTAATATTTTATGCTAAAAAAAATACAGTGACTTGGAAAAGTACTCACAATATAAAATTGTCACATCCTGCAGAATAAAGATGATACATTTTGAAATATTCTGGAACAAATGGCATTTCCACTAAAAATCCACAATTTACTATAGGAAAAGTAATTTAGTAAGTTGTTTTCTACCCAGGCTCTTTGACTATATAATAGCAAATTTTTGATTATCCATTCCGCTCGTCGCGTGACGAGAATGTCATTACGCGCACGTCACATGATGACACGTTCATCATGTGACCCGTCCTGATCTTAATATGCCGTCTTTCAGTGTCCCATTACAAAGATATTTTCCACCCAGGCTCTTTAATTATATAATGTTTATTGACTAATATATGTGCCCCTTGGCTGTGTTCAGACCATGCTGGTTAATTAAGGAGCGTGATGTCCCACTCATATCCACCCCTATGAGGAAGTAGCTCAAATGTTCGGGGGTGCATAGGTGCCATTTCTGGGTCTCGCAGAATGAATTTGATTATACTTTTTTAGGTGGATCTTTTACTAGTATTTCATGTTTTAAATTGTTGATTGACGTTAGAGATGAGCGAACACACGGACACACACTATATACCGCACACACACACAGAGTCTATAGATTATAGTTTGTATCCTGTTGGTCAGGACTCAGGAGAAGCTTTATTTGTCAGACCGCCAGTATTTTCTGGTTCATTTAGAGTTACCCAGGGTGCATCCCGGGGAGACGAACCGGCTGTACACCCCATACCGTACCGTCACTTCACTAGACAGGTACATCTCTGCTTAGCTGGACAATATCTGATAGCTCAGACCCCACCCACATACGGTCGTAATACAATCCCATCTTCTAACCTTAACAGTAAGGCCGCATGCACACAGGCGTGTTTTTTCACAACTACGGACCGTAAAAATCCAGGCTGATGTCCTGCAGAGTGGACAAGCGCACGGTGTCATTGGATGCTAACTCGCTATGATGCTGTGTGCTTCTTGCTGCCACCGCTGTACAGTAATACACTTGTATAGATCATACATGTGTATCACAGTACAGCGGTGGTGGCCGAAAGCGCACGTCGTCATAGCAACCAATGACGCCGTGCGCTTGTCCACTCTGCAGGACGGCAGGCCGGGATTGTACGGTCCGTAGTTGTGAAAAAACACGCCCGTGTGCAGGCGGTCAAAATTTAATATTTCCACTTCAAAGCATTAAATACTTTTTGCAGTTTACTTGAGTAAATTATTTTCAATACTATTATTGTTAAAAATTGGGATTATATGCTTGCATTTTTATCTTGCAGCAGATGTTGGTTTGTGGATATGACCGCACCCGGTCCCACGCCGAGAAGCAGCGAATTGTGCGGGAGCTGGCATTTGAGATCTGGCGCCCAACGGGTCTCAAACACCGCTGTCTTGCCATCATAAAAAAATGGTCAGACATGAAGCGAAGACACCCCCGGTTTATAAAAAGAATCTGGGACGAAAAATGTCTAGGTACATGCGTAAATAACTTTTGTATGTTTTGCCAACACTCTGTAATGTATACAGGGAGTGCAGAATTATTAGGCAAGTTGTATTTTTGAGGATTAATTTTATTATTGAACAACAACCATGTTCTCAATGAACCCAAAAAACTCATTAATATCAAAGCTGAATATTTTTGGAAGTAGTTTTTAGTTTGTTTTTAGTTTTAGCTATTTTAGGGGGATATCTGTGTGTGCAGGTGACTATTACTGTGCATAATTATTAGGCAACTTAACAAAAAACAAATATATACCCATTTCAATTATTTATTTTTACCAGTGAAACCAATATAACATCTCAACATTCACAAATATACATTTCTGACATTCAAAAACAAAACAAAAACAAATCAGTGACCAATATAGCCACCTTTCTTTGCAAGGACACTCAAAAGCCTGCCATCCATGGATTCTGTCATTGTTTTGATCTGTTCACCATCAACATTGCGTGCAGCAGCAACCACAGCCTCCCAGACACTGTTCAGAGAGGTGTACTGTTTTCCCTCGTTGTAAATCTCACATTTGATGATGGACTACAGGTTCTCAATGGGGTTCAGATCAGGTGAACAAGGAGGCCATGTCATTAGATTTTCTTCTTTTATACCCTTTCTTGCCAGCCACGCTGTGGAGTACTTGGACGCGTGTGATGGAGCATTGTCCTGCATGAAAATCATGTTTTTCTTGAAGGATGCAGACTTCTTCCTGTACCACTGCTTGAAGAAGGTGTCTTCCAGAAACTGGCAGTAGGACTGGGAGTTGAGCTTGACTCCATCCTCAATCCGAAAAGGCCCCACAAGCTCATCTTTGATGATACCAGCCCAAACCAGTACTCCACCTCCACCTTGCTGGCGTCTGAGTCGGACTGGAGCTCTCTGCCCTTTACCAATCCAGCCACTGGCCCATCCATCTGGCCCATCAAGACTCACTCTCATTTCATCAGTCCATAAGACCTTAGAAAAATCAGTCTTGAGATATTTCTTGGCCCAGTCTTGACGTTTCAGCTTGTGTGTCTTGTTCAGTGGTGGTCGTCTTTCAGCCTTTCTTACCTTGGCCATGTCTCTGAGTATTGCACACCTTGTGCTTTTGGGCACTCCAGTGATGTTGCAGCTCTGAAATATGGCCAAACTGGTGGCAAGTGGCATCTTGGCAGCTGCACGCTTGACTTTTCTCAGTTAATGGGCATTTTTTTTGCGCCTTGGTTTTTCCACACGCTTCTTGCGACCCTGTTGACTATTTTGAATGAAACGCTTGATTGTTCGATGATCACGCTTCAGAAGCTTTGCAATTTTAAGAGTGCTGCATCCCTCTGCAAGATATCTCACTATTTTTGACTTTTCTGAGCCTGTCAAGTCTTTCTTTTGACCCATTTTGCCAAAGGAAAGGAAGTTGCCTAATAATTCTGCACACATAATATAGGGTGTTGATGTCATTAGACCACATTCCTTCTCATTACAGAGATGCACATCACCTAATATGCCTAATTGGTAGTAGGCTTTCGAGCCTATACAGCTTGGAGTAAGACAACATGCATAAAGAGGATGATGTGGTCAAAATACTCATTTGCCTAATAATTCTGCACTCCCTGTACAGTGCTAAGCAAAAGTATTTAGTAAGGTTTAAAGGTTCAATAAGAATTGCAAATAATATTCATATTTTTTTTTTTTTAAAACAGTACTGAAGACATTGAAGGAAAAATTGGCCAAAATGCAGAAGGAGCACTGCCATGATATGCGGGCCATTCAGGAGCGCATGAAGGCCATGGAGGAGAGGCAACACCAGGCCATGAAGGGGGTGCAGGAGATGATCCTGCTATTATAAAAGTTGCCATAAAAATGTTAAAAAAATTCTAATAAGTTATATAAATCGTTTATACAGTTGACGTGTATTTTGTTTTTTGTAATATTGCTCTGTTTTAGTGTAATAGTTCGGCTTAAATCAGTCAGAACTGACAGCAGCCGGTAAAATACATATAGGGTCCATTCACACGTCTGTAAAATGGGTCCGCATCCGTTCCATAATTTAGCGGAACGTTTACAGACCCATTGATTTTCAATTCCAGTCTGAAAAATTAGGCATTCACAGGATAAATAAGTAAGTGTCGGCCAGTACAGGCCGAGGACAGTCAGCAGCTACTGGCCAGCCAAGATGTGGAGGAGCAAGTAGGAGCAAGTAGTGATGAGGAGAGTGGCGTGGGAGGTGGTGTTGCGAGCGGTCAGGCTCCTGACCCAGAGACCGTTGAGGAAGACATCAGTGACGTGGAGACAGTACTCAATGATGATAGAAACATAGAATGTGTCAGCAGATAAGAACCATTCGGCCCATCTAGTCTACCCAATATACTGAATACTTTGAATAGCTCCTGGCCCTATTTTATATGAAGGATGGCCTTATGCCCGCTTAAACTCCTTCACTGTATTTGCAGCTACCACTTCTGCAGGAAGGCTACTCCATGCATCCACTACTCTCTCAGCAAAGTAATACTTTCTGATATTACTCTTAAACCTGATGCTATGCTATGACATGAAGTCTGATTCTCTGCTGACATGAAGCCAGATTCTCTGTTACGGGACCTCTCTCCTCTGTCTGGGTCTTGGGGCCTAAATATGTGACAGTGGCCTGTTCCAGTGGTGGGTGACGTGAAGCCTGATTCTCTGCTATGACATGAAGACTGATTCTCTGCTGACATGAAGCCAGATTCTCTGTTACGGGACCTCTCTCCTCTGCCTGGGTGCCTGGGCCTAAATATGTGACAGTGGCCTGTTCCAGTGGTGGGTGACGTGAAGCCTGATTCTCTGCTATGACATGAAGACTGATTCTGTGCTGACATGAAGCCAGATTCTCTGTTACGGGACCTCTCTCCTCTGTCTGGGTGCCAGGGCCTAAATATGTGACAGTGGCCTGTTCCAGTGGTGGGTGACGTGAAGCCTGATTCTCTGCTATGACATGAAGACTGATTCTGTGCTGACATGAAGCCAGATTCTCTGTTACGGGAACTCTCTCCTCTGCCTGGGTGCCTGGGCCTAAATATGTGACAGTGGCCTTTTCCAGTGGTGGGTGACGTGAAGCCTGATTCTCTGCTATGACATGAAGACTGATTCTGTGCTGACATGAAGCCAGATTCTCTGTTACGGGACCTCTCTCCTCTGTCTGGGTGCCAGGGCCTAAATGTGTGACAGTGGCCTGTTCCAGTGGTGGGTGACGTGAAGCCTGATTCTCTGCTATGACATGAAGACTGATTCTGTGCTGACATGAAGCCAGATTCTCTGTTACGGGACCTCTCTCCTCTGTCTGGGTGCCAGGGCCTAAATGTGTGACAGTGGCCTGTTCCAGTGGTGGGTGACGTGAAGCCTGATTCTCTGCTATGACACGAAGACTGATTCTGTGCTGACATGAAGCCAGATTCTCTGTTACGGGACCTCTCTCCTCTGTCTGGGTGCCGGGGCCTAAATATGTGACAGTGTCCTGTTCCAGTGTTGGGTGACGTGAAGCCTGATTCTCTGCTATGACATGAAGACTGATTCTGTGCTGACATGAAGCCAGATTCTCTGTTACGGGACCTCTCTCCTCTGTCTGGGTGCCGGGGCCTAAATATGTGACAGTGGCCTGTTCCAGTGGTGGGTGACGTGAAGCCTGATTCTCTGCTATGACATGAAGACTTATTCTGTGCTGACATGAAGCCAGATTCTCTGTTACGGGACCTTTCTCCTCTGTCTGTGTGCCAGGGCCTAAATGTGTGACAGTGGCCTCTTCCAGTGGTGGGTGACGTGAAGCCTGATTATCTGCTATGACATGAAGACTGATTCTGTGCTGACATGAAGCCAGATTCTCTGTTACGGGACCTCTCTCCTCTGTCTGGGTGCCGGGGCCTAAATATGTGACAGTGGCCTGTTCCAGTGGTGGGTGACGTGAAGCCTGATTCTCTGCTATGACATGAAGACTGATTCTGTGCTGACATGAAGCCAGATTCTCTGTTACGGGACCTCTCTCCTCTGTCTGGGTGTCGGGGCCTAAATATGTGACAGTGGCCTGTTCCAGTGGTGGGTGACGTGAAGCCTGATTCTCTGCTATGACATGAAGACTGATTCTCTGCTGACATGAAGCCAGATTCTCTGTTACGGGACCTCTCTCCTCTGTCTGGGTGCCAGGGCCTAAATATGTGACAGTGGCCTGTTCCAGTGGTGGGTGACTTGAAGCCTGATTCTCTGCTATGACATGAAGACTGATTCTGTGCTGACATGAAGCCAGATTCTCTGTTACGGGAACTCTCTCCTCTGCCTGGGTGCCTGGGCCTAAATATGTGACAGTGGCCTGTTCCAGTGGTGGGTGACGTGAAGCCTGATTCTCTGCTATGACATGAAGACTGATTCTGTGCTGACATGAAGCCAGATTCTCTGTTACGGGACCTCTCTCCTCTGTCTGGGTGCCGGGGCCTAAATATGTGACAGTGTCCTGTTCCAGTGTTGGGTGACGTGAAGCCTGATTCTCTGCTATGACATGAAGACTGATTCTGTGCTGACATGAAGCCAGATTCTCTGTTACGGGACCTCTCTCCTCTGTCTGGGTGCCGGGGCCTAAATATGTGACAGTGGCCTGTTCCAGTGGTGGGTGACGTGAAGCCTGATTCTCTGCTATGACATGAAGACTTATTCTGTGCTGACATGAAGCCAGATTCTCTGTTACGGGACCTTTCTCCTCTGTCTGTGTGCCAGGGCCTAAATGTGTGACAGTGGCCTCTTCCAGTGGTGGGTGACGTGAAGCCTGATTATCTGCTATGACATGAAGACTGATTCTGTGCTGACATGAAGCCAGATTCTCTGTTACGGGACCTCTCTCCTCTGTCTGGGTGCCGGGGCCTAAATATGTGACAGTGGCCTGTTCCAGTGGTGGGTGACGTGAAGCCTGATTCTCTGCTATGACATGAAGACTGATTCTGTGCTGACATGAAGCCAGATTCTCTGTTACGGGACCTCTCTCCTCTGTCTGGGTGCCGGGGCCTAAATATGTGACAGTGGCCTGTTCCAGTGGTGGGTGACGTGAAGCCTGATTCTCTGCTATGACATGAAGACTGATTCTCTGCTGACATGAAGCCAGATTCTCTGTTACGGGACCTCTCTCCTCTGTCTGGGTGCCGGGGCCTAAATATGTGACAGTGGCCTGTTCCAGTGGTGGGTGACGTGAAGCCTGATTCTCTGCTATGACATGAAGACTGATTCTGTGCTGACATGAAGCCAGATTCTCTGTTACGGGACCTCTCTCCTCTGTCTGGGTGCCAGGGCCTAAATGTGTGACAGTGGCCTCTTCCAGTGGTGGGTGACGTGAAGCCTGATTATCTGCTAAGACATGAAGACTGATTCTGTGCTGACATGAAGCCAGATTCTCTGTTACGGGACCTCTCTCCTCTGTCTGGGTGCCGGGACCTAAATATGTGACAGTGGCCTGTTCCAGTGGTGGGTGACGTGAAGCCTGATTCTCTGCTATGACATGAAGACTGATTCTCTGCTGACATGAAGCCAGATTCTCTGTTACGGGACCTCTCTCCTCTGTCTGGGTGCTGGGGCCTAAATATGTGACAGTGGCCTGTTCCAGTGGTGGGTGACGTGAAGCCTAATTCTCTGCTATGACATGAAGACTGATTCTGTGCTGACATGAAGCCAGATTCTCTGTTACGGGACCTCTCTCCTCTGTCTGGGTGCCGGGGCCTAAATATGTGACAGTGGTCTGTTCCAGTGGTGGGTGACGTGAAGCCTGATTCTCTGCTATGACATGAAGACTTATTCTGTGCTGACATGAAGCCAGATTCTCTGTTACGGGACCTCTCTCCTCTGTCTGTGTGCCAGGGCCTAAATGTGTGACAGTGGCCTCTTTCAGTGGTGAGTGACGTGAAGCCTGATTATCTGCTATGACATGAAGACTGATTCTGTGCTGACATGAAGCCAGATTCTCTGTTACGGGACCTCTCTCCTCTGTCTGGGTGCCGGGGCCTAAATATGTGACAGTGGCCTGTTCCAGTGGTGGGTGACGTGAAGCCTGATTCTCTGCTATGACATGAAGACTGATTCTCTGCTGACATGAAGCCAGATTCTCTGTTACGGGACCTCTCTCCTCTGTCTGGGTGCCGGGCCTAAATATGTGACAGTGGCCTGTTCCAGTGGTGGGTGACGTGAAGCCTGATTCTCTGCTATGACATGAAGACTGATTCTGTGCTGACATGAAGCCAGATTCTCTATTACGGGACCTCTCTCCTCTGTCTGGGTGCCGGGGCCTAAATATGTGACAGTGGTCTGTTCCAGTGGTGGGTGACGTGAAGCCTGATTCTCTGCTATGACATGAAGACTTATTCTGTGCTGACATGAAGCCAGATTCTCTGTTACGGGACCTCTCTCCTCTGTCTGTGTGCCAGGGCCTAAATGTGTGACAGTGGCCTCTTCCAGTGGTGGGTGACGTGAAGCCTGATTATCTGCTATGACATGAAGACTGATTCTCTGCTGACATGAAGCCAGATTCTCTGTTACGGGACCTCTCTCCTCTGTCTGGGTGCCGGGGCCTAAATGTGTGACAGTGGCCTGTTCCAGTGGTGGGTGACGTGAAGCCTGATTCTCTGCTATGACATGAAGACTGATTCTGTGCTGACATGAAGCCAGATTCTCTGTTACGGGACCTCTCTCCTCTGTCTGGGTGCCAGGGGCCTAAATATGTGACAGTGGCCTGTTCCAGTGGTGGGTGACGTGAAGCCTGATTCTCTGCTATGACATGAAGACTTATTCTGTGCTGACATGAAGCCAGATTCTCAGTTACGGGACTTCTCTCCTCTGTCTGTGTGCCAGGGCCTAAATGTGTGACAGTGGCCTCTTCCAGTGGTGGGTGACGTGAAGCCTGATTATCTGCTATGACATGAAGACTGATTCTGTGCTGACATGAAGCCAGATTCTCTGTTACGGGACCTCTCTCCTCTGTCTGGGTGCCGGGGCCTAAATATGTGACAGTGGCCTGTTCCAGTGGTGGGTGACATGAAGCCTGATTCTCTGCTATGACATGAAGACTGATTCTCTGCTGACATGAAGCCAGATTCTCTGTTACGGGACCTCTCTCCTCTGTCTGGGTGCCGGGGCCTAAATATGTGACAGTGGCCTGTTCCAGTGGTGGGTGACGTGAAGCCTGATTCTCTGCTATGACATGAAGACTGATTCTGTGCTGACATGAAGCCAGATTCTCTGTTACGGGACCTCTCTCCTCTGTCTGGGTGCCGGGGCCTAAATATGTGACAGTGGTCTGTTCCAGTGGTGGGTGACGTGAAGCCTGATTCTCTGCTATGACATGAAGACTTATTCTGTGCTGACATGAAGCCAGATTCTCTGTTATGGGACCTCTCTCCTCTGTCTGTGTGCCAGGGCCTAAATGTGTGACAGTGGCCTCTTCCAGTGGTGGGTGACGTGAAGCCTGATTATCTGCTATGACATGAAGACTGATTCTCTGCTGACATGAAGCCAGATTCTCTGTTACGGGACCTCTCTCCTCTGTCTGGGTGCCGGGGCCTAAATGTGTGACAGTGGCCTGTTCCAGTGGTGGGTGACGTGAAGCCTGATTCTCTGCTATGACATGAAGACTGATTCTGTGCTGACATGAAGCCAGATTCTCTGTTACGGGACCTCTCTCCTCTGTCTGGGTGCCGGGGCCTAAATATGTGACAGTGGCCTGTTCCAGTGGTGGGTGACGTGAAGCCTGATTCTCTGCTATGACATGAAGACTGATTCTCTGCTGACATGAAGCCAGATTCTCTGTTACGGGACCTCTCTCCTCTGTCTGGGTGCCGGGGCCTAAATATGTGACAGTGGCCTGTTCCAGTGGTGGGTGACGTGAAGCCTGATTCTCTGCTATGACATGAAGACTGATTCTGTGCTGACATGAAGCCAGATTCTCTGTTACGGGACCTCTCTCCTCTGCCTGGGTGCCTGGGCTTAAATATGTGACAGTGGCCTGTTCCAGTGGTGGGTGACGTGAAGCCTGATTCTCCGCTATGACATGAAGACTGATTCTGTGCTGACATGAAGCCAGATTCTCTGTTACGGGACCTCTCTCCTCTGTCTGGGTGCCAGGGCCTAAATGTGTGACAGTGGCCTGTTCCAGTGGTGGGTGACGTGAAGCCTGATTCTCTGCTATGACATGAAGACTGATTCTGTGCTGACATGAAGCCAGATTCTCTGCTATGGCATGAAGAGACTGATTCTCTGCTGACGTGAAGCCTGATTCTCTGCTATGGGACCTCTGTCCAATTGATATTGGTTAATTTTTTTATTTTTTTTTATTTTAATTCATTTCCCTATCCACATTTGTTTGCAGGGGATTTACCTACATGTTGCTGCCTTTTGCAGCCCTCTAGCTCTTTCCTGGGCTGTTTTACAGCCTTTTTAGTGCCGAAAAGTTCGGGTCCCTATTGACTTCAATGGGGTTCGGGTTCGGGACGAAGTTCGGGTCGGGTTCGGATCCCGAACCCGAACATTTCCGGGAAGTTCGGCCGAACTTCTCGAACCCGAACATCCAGGTGTTCGCTCAACTCTAGTCTTGACCCTTCAGGTAGACGCAGTGTTGTTGCCCGTTTTCATGGCAAAGCGCATCGCCAATACCTTTAAAGGGGCGGCGCAAATAGACACGCTGACACACAGCCAGATGAAGCGCATGTAGCGTGAAACGGCCGCCGCTGTTTGGTGCGTGTAGTTACCTGTCTGCCCCATGCCATGTTTTTGGTGAATAAAGCATTGATTTGATACAGTACACTGGTGAGTGCCGCTGACTACTTTTCTTCATTGTCACTGTTCAGTGCTTCACTATGGTTGCGATTCCTTGATTACCTACAGGAAGGTTGGGTAGAGGAGAGATACCTATCTGTGGAGCTTGATGGTCCGTTTCCATGCCAGATATTTGCTCTGTACCGAATAAAGAGGAGGCTCTGAGGAGTGAGCAGCAGCGAGGTCTTCTTATACAACGATTTACTGGATTCTGTGATTTCAACGCACATCACATCGAGGACCTGCAGCGCAATAAGTACAGCTACGTATCTAAGTGAATTTTTTCATTGTGAACAATGTCCAGCTCCTCTACCGTTTCCTCAGCCTCCACTGCAGGTATAATTCACAGTGCCCCTCCAGCATACCACATGTTTAGGTCACGGACTTGTCACGCTGTTCTGCACATCGTTTGTCTGGGCGAACGGAGTCACACAGTGGAGGAACTGCTCCATGTCCTTCAGCAAGAAATCGAATCCTGGCTTTCTCTGCGACTACTCAAAATCGGAACCATGGCAACCGACAATGGGTAGAACATGGTGTCGGTGCTGCATCAAAGAAGGCTGAGCAATGCGCATGGCACACATGTTCAATCTGGTTGTTAATCTGTTCTTAAAGTCTTCTACCCATCTGCAAGACATCCTCAAAATGGCCAGGAAACTTTGCATGCATTTCAGCAACTCGTACACCACAAAGCACACCCTTCTTGAGCTGCAGCGGCAGAACGGCATCCCCCAACATAGGCTGATATGCAACATTTCCACCCGTTGCAATTCCACCCTCCATATGTTGGACCGACTATACGAACAGAGAAAGGCCATAAACGGATTCTTGATGATCCAAGCAGACAGTAGAACTCCCCTGTGTAACTTCGATGTCAGCCAGTGGCAGCTCATGCGTGACACCTGCCATTTGCTCAGGCCCTTTCAGGAGGCCACTTTATTTGTCAGTCGCCAGGACTACGGGATAAACAACCTCATTCCACTGCTTCATGTTCTGGAACAGATGCTGGTAAATCTGACTTGTCAGGGAACTGGAGACGTGGCATCTAGATCTCACGGAGACATGAGCCCTGTGGGGGCCGAACTGGAGGAGATGGACATTGAAGCACAAGCAATGTGTAGCGAAATGGGTGTTTTTTCTACACAGGTGACAGGAGAGGAGGAGCAAGAGCAGCCAGAGGAGCTACAGGGTGATGAGGAAGACGAGGCAGAGGACCCAGACTTACCGTGGCAATATGCAGTGGAGATGGATGCAGGAATTCCCTTTGAGTCACATGCACAAATGGCCCGATGCATGATCACTTGCGTAGTGATAGTCAAATTGTCAGCATTTGGCAGAGGGATGACTTCTGGCTTTCCACCTTGTTGGACCCTTGCTACCAGTTTAAAATGGGGGGTCTTTTTTACACCCGCTGAGAGGGAGGACAAACTGAACTACTATAGAGATCATCGTCCATATTCTCGCAGATCTGACCGGGGGGGCCATCTGTGCTCACGTTCCTCTGCCATGGCTGCTGTGGCAGGGTGGGGGGTATGAGCAGTTACAGCTCCATCAGCAACAACTTGAGTCTAGAGTCACTGATGAGCAGCTTTCTTCGCCCGCCTAGTGAAGAAACTACTCACCAGCAGCAGCAGCTGGACCTGGAGCAGGACCTGAACCAGCATGTGGTGTCATACTTGGAGTGCAGCCTGTCACCCCACATTGAAGATCCGCTGGACCACTGGGCAGCAAAACTGGATTTGTGGCCACAACAGGCAGAGTTTGCTGTAGAAAAGCTGTCCTGCCCGGCCAGTAGTGGCATTGGACCGGGTGTTTAGTGCGGCGGGGGCCATAGTTACCACAAGAAGAACTCGCCTGTCCACCCAAAATGTGGAGAGACTGACCTTTGTCAAGATGAATCAGGCGTGGATCAGCCAGGATTTCCACCCACCAATGCCTGATGCATCAGACTAGATCATCCATGGTGCCACACCAACACTTTGACAAAAGGGACCGGTTTCTTCTGGCTACCTGCCTCAGCTACTATTCTGATGCTGCCACCTGAGTGATGCCACACATCTGATGCCAAGTACTCCTTCTTTCACCCACCATCTCCAGCTGGTACTGGTATTGCCACCCACCTCCCCACTCTGTCACCAGGTCACTCTGTTGTCTCCTGATGCTGCTGCCACCTTCACACTACATCACCTTGCCACTCTGTGGTATCCTGATGCTGCTGCCACCTCCACACTATGTTACCTTGCCACTCTGTGGTTCCCTGATGCAGATGCCACCTCCACACTATGTCACCTTGCCACTCTGTGGTCTCCTGATGCTGATGCCACCTCAACACTATGTCACCTTGCCACTCTGTGATCTCCTGATGCCACCTCCACTCTATCATTGTGCCACTCTGTGGCCTCCTGATGATACTGCTGCCACCTCTGCACTCTGTTATTGTGCCCTCCTGTGGCATCCTCCTGATGCTGCTGCTACCTCCACACTCTGTCATTGTGCCACTCTGTGGTCTCCTAATGCTGATGCTGCCACCTCCACACTGTCATTGTGCCACCCTGTGGCCTCCTCTTGATGCTGCTGCTGCCACCTCCAGCTGCTGCCACCTCCATCCTCCGTTATTGTGCCACTCTGTGGCCTCCTGATGCTGCTGCCACCTCCATACTGTCATTGTGCCACTCTGTGACCTCCTGATTATGCTGCTTTCACCTCCACACTGTCATTGTGCCACTCTGTGGCCTCCTCTTAATGCTGCTGCCACCTCCAGACTCTGTCATTGGGCCACTCTGTGGTCTCCTCATGCTGCTTTCACCTCACCACTATGTCATAGGGCCACTCTTTGGACTTCTCATGCTGTTTCCACCCTCCCCATTTCATGACTGGGCAACTATTTTGCCTTTCGGCCTGGCTGACATCATCATTTATTTGACCCTTCTTCTGATCTGTCAGAAGGAAGTAAAAATGAGATGCACAACAGATCCTGTCTATGTAAAAGCTGTAAGGCCTGCATGACATGGTCCCTATTTTGAATTAGAATTGGCTTATGATTTAGTAGCCAAAAGCAGGAGTGGGTACAAAATACCGAACAGTCTCTGTTTTGGATCCACTCCTGTTTTTTTTTTTTGCTTTACCAATACTGATGGATTACTGACCAAATGCTGACGGAGTGAAGGCGGATGCTCCACAGACATGATCTGTTTTTTGTGGGTTATTGTTCTGACGGATCAGAGGAAGGGCAAAATAATCAGTGACGTCAACACAAACTTACTGCTGACACTCCCTCCACTCTGTACGGGGGGCTCTACTTGTATAAACGTTTAATAGAATAGGTTTTGTAGACATCTATGTGGAATCAGCTGCCGACGGTGTAAAAGGAGTGCGCTTCTTCTTGACGCTAACATTGACCTGTAAGGCTGAGTTCACACTTTAGTTTTTTGGTCAGTTTTGGCCCTGTACCTGTCCAAATAAGGGAAGTGTGCAGTGATTCTATGTTATCTGCATGTCATACTGACAGTATTGTTTCACCACCACAGCAGACTCCCTATGCGTGTTACTGTAAGGCACATTGTTCTATACCATGTGGGGGTTTGCTCTGGTAGGCAGATGGTAGCGGTGGCAGTATAGAGGCTCAGGAGACAGGCTTTGTGTCCAAACTGTGCTGTTTTATTCACTCCAGTGCATCACATCAAAACTGTGCAATTCACACAACAGCAATGTTCATAAACCCCACCTCCCACAACGGATCCCCAAACGCTGCAGGCGTCTTGGTGCCTGTTCACACAGTCTCTCACATCCGTGATCACTACTACACCTTGTTTTGGGGCGGGTTTGTCCAAGTTCGTGCAAGTTAGACAGGCCATGTGTCGGCCTGGACAAGGGATTGGCTCCGGCCACAGGATCCCTTCTTTTGGTCCTTCGCTGAGCCTGCAGCAATTGGGCAGTCTTTGTTAGACGAGCGGACTACAGAGCTCAGCCCAACCGTGCGATCAGCCTCCCGTACAGCTTCCTGCAGTGAGACAGGAGACCACACTTTCATCCGCCCCACAGCTCAGTGAGCATCAAACCTATATTCACAGCCCTGGGTGTAGCAGGCAGACCACACCCACCGAGCATAGTGAAGGATTAACTCCTTCCCTACCCAACTAAGGCCAGAGATAACCAACCTGCCAGGATCAGTGTAGACTGACAAAACACAAAAGACCCGGCTCTTACTCCACCGGGGCCACGACCCCCGGTGGCACGTATCTTCCATCCACTACCACTCCAGACACTCTCTTACAACCACTATAAAGGCTCTCTGCAGCCAGGAAATAGCCATTTTAAAAAAATACATTCGGAACGAATTTTTTCGAAAAATTCTGCAAACCAGACAAATATAATTTTTGAGAATTTCGCTCATCTCTAATTGACGTGAATGTGATATTCCACTTGCACTTTATCTTCATCACAGACGGCACCTATTTTGTGGAATATGTGTCTACTCATTATATGTTTTTTTTTATTTTTTTAAATCATGTATTGCTCATACAGTAAATAGGAAATATTTTACTGATATTTGGTGGCAGTGTGCATTTTTCGTTTATATATTGGTGTTTGTATGTTCTATGAGGTCACATTTCTTTCCCCATATTGCTTTCTTTAAGATCACTCTTTCCACCCTAGCATATTTTTCTAGTTTGGCATGTCCCCCTCCTTCGCTTTCTCTCAAATCCAGTAGATTTATACAGATGAGATTTGGTGTTTTGCCCTTCTGTATTTTCCTTTTGGTCATATGTGCTGTAGTAAAGCAAATTTTTTTAAATCTAAATAATTTTATTATACTTATTATATAGTGTACATTAAATATATAGTGTACATTATTATATATGATATTAAAGCACTTTTATTAGGTAATAACTACATAATGTGCCACAAAAAAATGCGACACAACACACTGTGTGCTTTCCGCATCTTCAGTCCTGAAAAAAAGTTAAACATGTCTTATACTTCTCTATTTTACAGACAAGGATGGGACAGAAAAGAAAATGTGTTTTGCGGATCCGGGGTTTGCGGACCACAAAACACATACTCTTGTGCATAAGACCTAAGATGGATAGAGGTACCTCCTAAAATAGTTATTAATTAACATTTCCCATATGTCTACTTTATGTTGGTATTATTTTGTATATGTCATTTTATTTTTTTAGCACGTTAGAAAGCTAAAAATTTCAAAAGCTATTTTTATAATTTTCCAGAAAATTTCCAAAACTGACTTTTTTAAGGACAAATTCAGTTATGAAGTCATTTTGAGGGGCTTACACAATAGAAACGAGCGATAAATGACTGCATTTTAGAAACTTAACCCCTGACATTATTCAAAGCGGATTTTACAAACTTTGTTAATCCTTAGGTATTTCACAAGAATTAAAGGAAAATGGAAGTGAAATTTCTAAATTTCCCCTTTTTTCAGATTTTCCATTTTAACCAATTTATTCCTGTAACACAGCAAGGTTTAACAGCAAAACAAACCTCAATATTGATTACAGTGATTCTGCAGTTTACAGAAACACCCCATACAGTGGGGAAAATAAGTATTTGATACACAGGCGTTTTTGCAAGTTTGCCCACATATAAAGAATGGAGAGGTCTGTAATTTTTATCGCAGGTACACTTCAACTGTGAGAGACAGAATCTAAAACAAAATTCAGAAAATCACATTGCATGATTTTTAAATAATTCTTTCGCATTTTATTGCATGAAATAAGTGTTTGATCACCTACCAACCAGCAAGAATTGTGTCTCTCACAGACCTGTTTTTCTTTAAGAAGCTCTGTACTCATTACCTGTATTAATTGAACCTGTTTGAACGCGTTACCTGTAGAAAAGACACCTGTCCACACACTCAGTCAATCACACTCCAACCTCTCTACCATGGCCAAGACCAAAGACATGTCTAAGGACACTAGTGACAAAATTATAGACCTGAACAAGGCTGGGATGGACTATAGGACAATAGGCAAGCAGCTTGGTGAGAAGGCAACAACTATTGGCACAATTATTAGAAAATGGAAGAAACACAAGATGACTGTCAATCTTCCTCGGTCTGGGGCAAGGATGATTCTGAGAAAGGTCAGGAATCAGCCCTGAACTACATGGGACGACTTGGTCAATGACCTGAAGAGAGCTGGGACAACAATCTCAAATATTACCGTTAGTAACACACCATGGATTAAAATCATGCCAGTTTGAAGTTGACCAATGAACATCTGGATGATCCACAGGAGACATAGGAGAAGGTCCTGTGGTCAGATGAGACCAAAATAGAATCAAGAAGGAAGAAGAAGGATGAGTACAACCTAAAGAACACTGTCCCAACCGTGAAGCATGGGGGTGGAAACATCAACTTTGGGGGTGCTTTTCTGCAAAAGGGGCAGGACAACTGCACCATATTGAAGGGAGGATGGATGGGGCCATGTATCGCAATATTTTGGCCAACAACCTCCTTCCCTCAATAAGAGCATTGAAGATGGGTTTTGACTGTGTCTTCCAGCATGAAAATGACCCAAGACACACAGCCAGGGTAACTAAGGAGTGGCTTCGTAAGAAGCATTTCAAGGTCCTGGAGTGGCCTAGCCAGTCTCCAGACCTGAACCCAGCAGCTCAAAGATCTGAAGAAGATCTGTATGGAGGAGTGGGCCTAAATCCCTGCTGCAGTGTGTGCAAACTTGGTCAAGAACTACAGGAAACGTAAGACCTCTGTAAACAAAGGTATCTATACCAAATATTAAGTTCTGTTTTTCTATTGTATCAAATACTTATTTCATGCAATAAAATGACAATTAATTATTGAAAAATCATACAATTTGATTTACTGGATTTTTTTTAGATCTCTTATAGTTGCAGTGTGCCTACGATAAAAATTACAGACCTCTCCATTCTTTGTAGGTGGGCAAACTTGCAAAATCTCCAGTGTATCAAATACTTATTTTTCTCACTGTATGTGATCATAAACTACTGTATTAGCACGCAGCAGGGCTCAGAAGGGAAGGAACGCCATATGGTTTTTGGAGGGCAGATTTTGCTGGAATGGTTTTTGGACACAATGTTGTATTTGAAATCACCCTGAAGTATCCCTTCAGTCAAAACCTCTAATAAAGGACCTTATTTTGGAAACAATACCCTCAGTGAATTTATTGTGGGGTGTAGTGAGTGCTTTAACCTCACATGTGTTCCATAGAAATTAAAGACAATTGACTATGAAAATGAAAATTTTTATTTTTTTCCAGTAAAATGTTGCTTTAGACACAGATTTTTCATTTTCACAAGGGGTAACAGAAGAAAAATCTTCCCACAATTTTTTATGCATTTTTTTTCCAGAATACAGCAACACGTCATATGTGGTCATAAACTGCTGTTTGGGCACACCACAGAGCTCAGAAGGGAAAGAGCACAATGTGCATTTGAGGCCTAGTTTGGTAATGTATACAGCACTGGCCAATAACTGTAGCGGCTCTGAGGTGAAATATAAAAGAGACCCCCAAGTAAATGAACCCATTTTAGAAACAAGCCTTCACAGAATTTGCCAAGCAGTGTAGTGAGCATTTTTACCTCACCAGTGTTTTGCAAAAATTTAATAATCACAGATATGCAATTTCTGTGCCCAATATGTTGTGCCCAGTGTATACCAGTGTGAAAAGCAAGCCCTCTTATTATTATGCTGTGTTTCCTGACTTTATAAACATCCTACATATGGCCCTGATCTTTTGCCTGGACATACAGCAGTAAAAGGCCCAATGTGGTGATTAGAGATGAGCAAAACAAAGCTGATAAAGTGGAATTCGTTACGAATTGCAGGAAAAATTTGATTCGCACTGAATGCGAATTTCCTCGCGCTTCGTGGTAACGAATCACATTTTTCCTAAAATGACTGCTGAATGTGTGAGGACATGGACAAAGGAATTCTGGGAAGGCGGGATCACCCATACTGACATGCATGCAACCAATCAGCAGCCAGCCCTGAGATGTCACAGCCCTATAAATACAGCAGCCATCTTAGATTCTCCCATTCACCAGCGTACTTAGTGCAGGGAGAGACGTGTCTGCAGGCGCTAGGGACAGTGATAGAAAAAACATCATTGTGCTAAAAGAAAGCGATTTACAAGTGGAGGGAAAGATTATTCAAGGTATAGGGAAAGGATAGGGAAGAATCAAACCGTTTTTATTAGGGTGCAAGTGCTGTTTGATACAGGCATTAAAACGGTTTATTACAAGGAAATATTTCTACGTTTTATTTGCCCTTGTGCGGTGCAGTTATATGTTCTAAATCATTTTTTGGCTTATATTAGTGGGAAAAAAATGCTTATTAGCCGTTGTGTGGTGAAATGTAAAAATTACAGCCCTTTTTGTTGTGCATTAGTGGCAAAAGTAAAAATATTTTTGCTGCTCAGCGTTGTAGTGAGATATTTTATAGCCCAGCTTGCCGTGTATTACTGGTGAAATACAAATATATTCGCCGTTCATCAATGCACTTATCTGTTGAAAAGCCTTTTGTGCGAAAGTAGAAAAAAATTAGGGCCTAATTGCCGTTCTGCTGTGCAGTGAAATATTCTAAAGCCCAGTTTGCTGTGTATTACTGGCAAAATAAATATATATTCGCCTTTCAGCATTGGACTTATCTGTTGAAAAGCCTTTTGCTTTGTGTAAAAGTAGAAAAAAAATTGTGCCTAATTGCCATTCTGTGGTGCAGTGAAATATTCTAAATCCCAGTTTGTCGTGTATTACTGGCGAAATAAAAATATATTCGCCGTTCAGCATTGTACTTAGGCTACTTTCACACTTGCAACATCCAATAATATACCCCAACCATGGGATGATTACTTATTCAAGTAATAACCAATTCTTTATTACAACCCCGGACAATTTAAATACATACATGATTAAAAGAATTGGTGCAGGAGATAAAAAACGACATCACTGGAGGAAACATACAGTGGACGCAAGTCCTTATTCATCCAACATGATTATTCATGTTGGATGAATAAGGACTTGCGTCCACTGTATGTTTCCTCCAGTGATGTCGTTTTTTATCTCCTGCACCAATTCTTTTAATCATGTATGTATTTAAATTGTGATTTTTTTGTAATAAAGAATTTAATTAGTATAAGCGGTCTGGCATTTTTTATGTAGGTTATGTACTTTCACACTTGCGTTCGGGGTTCCGCTTGTGAGCTCCGTTTGAAGGCTCTCACAAGCGCCCCGAACCAATCCGTACAGCCCCAATGCATTCTGAGTGGATGCGGATCCGCTCAGAATGCATCACTTTGGCACCGTTTGGCCTCCGTTCCGCTCAGCAGGCGGACACCCGAACGCAGCTTGCAGCGTTTTGGTGTCCGCCTGGCCGTGCAGAGCCAATTGGATACGTCCAGACTTACAATGCAAGTCAATGGGGACGGATCCGTTTGACGTTGACACAATATGGTGCAATTGCAAACGGATCCGTCCCCATTGACTTTCAATGTAAAGTCAGGAGTCCCTATTATACCATCGAATCAGAGTTTTATCCAATCCGATGGTATATTTTAACTTGAAGCGTCCCCATCACCATGGAATTCCTCTATGTTAGAATATACCATCGGATTTGAGTTAGATTGTGAAACTCAGATCCGAAAGTATATTCTAACACAGAGGAGTTCCCATGGTGATGGGGACGCTTCAAGTTAGAATATACTAAAAGAACTGTGTACATGACTGCCCCCCTGTATTTAACTCATTGGTGGCCAGTGCGGCCGACCCCCCTCCCTCCCCTGTATTTAACTCATTGGTGGCCAGTGCAGCCTGCCCCCCTCCCTCCCTCCCCTGTATTTAACTCATTGGTGGCCAGTGCAGCCGGCCCCCCCTCCCTCCCTCCCTTGTATTTAACTTATTGGTGGCCAGTGCGGCCGGCCCCCCTCCCTCCCCCCCTGTATTTAACTCATTGGTGGCCAGTGCGGCCGGCCCCCCCTCCCTCCCTAATTAAAATGACCAACCCCCCATCATTAGTGGCAGCGGAGAGTTCCGATCAAAGTCCCAGTTTAATCGCTGGGACTCTGATCGGTAACCATGGCAACCAGGACGCTACTGCAGTCCTGGCTGCCATGGTTACTTAGCAATTTTAGAAGCATTATACTTACCTGCGATGTCTGTGACCAGCCGGGCGCTCCTCCTACTGGTAAGTGAAAGGTCTGTGCGGCGCATTCCTTATAGCACAGACCTTTCACTTACCAGTAGGAGGAGCGCTGGTCTCAGACATCGCAGGTAAGTATAATGCTTCTAAAATTGCTAAGTAACCATGGCAGCCAGGACTGCAGTAGCGTCCTGGTTGCCATGGTTACCGATCGGAGTCCCAGCGATTAAACTGGGACTCCGATCGGAAATCTTCCGCTGCCACCAATGATGGGGGGTCGGTCATTTTAATTAGGGGGAGGGAGGGGGGCCGGCCGCACTGGCCACCAATGAGTTAAATACAGGGGAGGGAGGGGGGGCCGGCCGCACTGGCCACCAATGAGTTAAATACAGGGGAGGGAGGGGGGCTGGCCGCACTGGCCACCAATGAGTTAAATACAGGGGAGGGAGGGCGGGGGCCGGCCGCACTGCCACCAATGAGTTAAATACAGGGGAGGGAGGGAGGGGGGCCGCACTGGCCACCAATGAGTTAAATACAGGGGAGGGAGGGGGGGTCTGCCCCCTGCTGCCTGGCAGCACCTGCCAGGCAGCAGGGGGCAGTCATGTACACAGTTCTTTTAGTATATTCTAACTTGAAGCGTCCCCATCACTATGGGAATGCCTCTGTGTTAGAATATACTGTCGGATCTGAGTTTTCACGAACAGTTATGTAGACGTATCCGTTCTGAACGGATGCAAGCGTTTGCATTATAGGAGCGGATCCGTCTGTACAGACACCAGACGGATCCGCTCCGAACGCAAGTGTGAAAGTAGCCTTATCTGTTGAAAAGCTTTTTTTGTTGTGTAAAAGTAGAAAAAAATTGGAATTTTTTATGTGAAATAGGCTTTCTTTGGGAAAATTGATGGCTGATTGCAGACTTTTTTCTGTATGAACCGAATTCCATTATCCTTTCATTGGTGAAATTTTTTATTTCAACCATGTTTTCTTCGAGAAAATTTATGGGTGATTGCTAGTGATGATCGAGCATGCTCGGCCAAACACCTGTTAGGCTCGAGCATCTCGATGCTCGGCACATGGCGGTATTCGGCTCGAGTCTCCGCCCTGCACGTTTCTTGCCTGCTACGCAGCTATTAAACTTGCAGGTAAGTACAGCCCTCACTGTAATGCCGTAGCCATGTTGGTTGATGGCATTACAGTGATTGGCTGGCCAGAACGCGTCATTGGGTGCTATGATGACACGTGTTTGGCTCAGTGTTAGTCAGGGAAAGATAGTGAAGGGAGTGTCTTTTTTTTTTTTAAGTTGAAAAACTAGCCAGAGACCCAAAAGTCCTTTTAAGGACGATTGTTGTGTGTGGCAGCAGCAATCTATATTTTTAGTGCAACCTGCGCTAAATAGCTAAAACTTTACAGACCCAAAAGTCCTTCTAAGGACTATTGTGTCTGGCAGCAATATCTATTTTTAGTGTATCCTGCGCTAAATAGCTTACAATAGTTAGGCCGCTGCAGACAGCGACATTAGCTGCGCCACATCTCCTGTGTAAAGTGTGCGCATCCAAAAAATAGCTGTGACATACAGTGTACTTTTTCAATAGACGGTGTCCGTTGCTGACAGTGACATTACCAGTGCCACATCTGCAGTGTAACGTGTGCGCTTCAAAAATTTATCTGTGACATACAGTGTACTTTTTCCGTATACGGTGTCTGCTGCGGACAGTGAAATTACCAGCGCCACATCTGCAGTGTAACGTGTGCGCATCTAAAATTTATCTGTGACATACAGTGTACTTTTTCCATAGACGGTGTCCGCTGCAGACAGTGACATTAGCTGCGCCACATCTCCTGTGTAAAGTGTGCGCATCCAAAAAATATCTGTGACATAGAGTGTACTTTGTTAATAGACGGTGTCCACTTCTGACAGTGACATTACCAGGGCCACAGCTGCAGTGTAACATGTGCGCTTCAAAAATGTATCTGTGACATACAGTGTACTTTTTTGCGTAGACGCTTCGTACAGTGACATTAGCGGTTGTACCTCTCCTGTATAACGTTTTCTCATCCCAAATACCTGTGAAATTCCCTGTAATTTTTCATTAGCCGCTGGTGACAGCATTGACATTATCTGCGGGATATCTCCTGTGTGACGTTTCCACATCCCAAATACCTTTTTAAATTTGTTTGCGCATACACTTCTAAATTTTGCACTACTATACAGATTTTCAATTATATATAACATTTAATATGAAAAAGGTGAGCAGCAAGGGACGGGGCAGTGGCCGTGATGCTAATGGTGCACGCAGAGGCCGTGGCACCACTCTTGAAGTCAGACAATCATCAACAATACATAGCTTCATGTCCCAGTTTGCAGGGCGGCGCAGGACAACACTCTCGAAGTCAGACCAGTGCGACCAGGTGGTTGGTTGGATTCAGGGGCGTAGCGTGGGGGAGGCCAGGGGGGCCGTTGCCCCGGGCGCCAAACTGCAGGGGGGCGCTCCGGCGCCGGCTGCTAAAGTTTATATAGTAAGTTTTTTCAGGACGCGGCTCTCTCTGCCGGAGTGCCAGGCCCTGCGCAACGGCCAGAGTCTGAGGCAGAGAGCTGTTTAGTGTGCCCGCCCGGCCCTGATGATTCATTTGTGCGGTCGCGGCGCACTACTGGGTTAGCAGTAACATCACTAATTAACATACATGGTCGGCGTCGGGATAGGCAATCATTAGGCTGGCCTGGCTCCCTCCAGCTCCGCCCACTTTCCAGGCGGGAAACACAGTGCGGAGCGCGGGAGCCAGAGCCAGCAGAAGATTGCCAGGAGCAGGAGGCGGCGCCGCGGCAGAAGACAAAGACTGAGTCCACTAGTCAGTGTGCACTGTGTCAGTGTGTCAGACTCCAGACAGAGAACTGTTGAGTCAGACTGACCAGTCAGCCGGCCCTGAGTGAGCCCTGAGCCAGTGAGCCGCCCTAGAAGAGTCCAGAGTGACAGAGTCCAGACTGAGACTACAGAGCAGAGGTAGAAAGGGAGCCAGCCAGGCAGCTGCTGCCCCACGCCGCTGAGGCTGAGTTAGTGGCAGTGGCACTAGTAGTGATTAAGTTGGGTGGCCATGTCATGTCACAATGATGACCTCCCTCCCTGTCCCTGAGTCTGTGTGTGGGGGGATGGTGGCTCAGCTGGTGGGTTTACAGTGTGCACCACTGTCTGAGCCAGACTGAGCATGTAATAATAATGGTAATAAATCAATGAGTGAAGTGCCAGATCTCTGCCAGGCCAAATAGGTGGCATGGCAGTCTGGCATTCATGGTTCTGATGTGGCAGGATAACGATAGAGAGGCACTGAGACAGTACTGCCTCTGGGATACCATCTGCCCATCTCTATACCAGGCCTACGCTGGGGCTGGGCTGGTATGGACAGCAGAGATGGGCAGAAGATGGCATCCTAGAGTCAGTACTGTCTCTGGTCACCCTTCACCAGCACCCTGACTGCCACCTGCTTGGCCTGCCTGGCTCTCATGGCACTTCACTGCATACCTGCTGTTCAGCTTCCTCTTCATTTCACCTCATGTCCAGACAAGTATCTCTGCAGTCGCTGACCAAGTTTTAGGCTAATTTCTCATTAGCGGCAGGCAGGCTGTCGGATCCTGCCGGTGATTTACATGTGCCCCGGACTGACGATCCATCCCCATTGACTATAATGGGGCGGTGGTGGGAGTTCTGGCAGCCCCTTACTGTGCGCTGCCGTACTGCCGCCGGAACTCAGCCACCACCCCCATTATAGTCAATGGTTATGGAGGGTCAGTCCAGAGGCACGTCACGTGTAAACTAGCGGTGGGACAGATACGTCAGGCTGTTCAATCGCCGGAATGCTGGTTGCTAGGAGCAACATCCAGTACTGCAGCCTCTGCTTTCACTCAGTATTCATGCGGGCTCCCCTCCCTGTTTAATTCTGATGGGGTTTAATGGTCTTGGTCTGGGTGTGTGTGGTCACTAGGTGCACTTTATAGACCTTTGTGACTGAGTTTAGGGGTGGTATGTCTCCAGCCTTGCTTGGATGCAGGAGCCATGTACCTCACCTTGGTGATGCCCTCTGCCCTGTTTGTGTGGCCACCTAGCCAGGGGACTAAGGCTATATGCACACGACTGTGAGAAAAAAGTCAGTTAAGGGTTCTTTAACACTTGCGTTTTTCTTTTCCGGCATAGAGTTCCGTCACAGGGGCTCTATACCGAAAAGAACTGATCAGGTATATCTCCATGCATTCTGAATGGAGAGTAATCCGTTCAGTTTTGCATCAGGATGTCTTCAGTTCAGTCGTTTTGACTGATCTGGCAAAAGAGAAAACTGCAGCATACTACGGTTTTCTCTCCGTCGAAAAAAAACTGAAGACTTGCCTGAATGCCGGATCCGGCATTTTTTCCCATAGGAGTGTATTAGCGCCACATCCGGCATTGAGAATACCGGAATGCCGGATCCATCCTTCCGGCCTGCGCATGTGCAGACCGGTATAAATGTGAAAAAATGTACAAGACGGATCCGTCTGTCCGCATGACAAGCGGAGAGACGGATCCGTCCTTGCAATGCATTTGTGAGACGGATCCGCATCCGGATGAGTCTCACAAATGCTTTCAGTCAGCGGCGGATCCGGCGGATCACACTGCCGCAAGTGTGAAAGTAGCCTAAAAATGAACATTTTTAATGGACGTTTATTTCACTGATTCCTTTGGATCCATTCAATTATATGGGGCAGTCTATCATTTAAAAACGGACAAGATAGAACATGTTCTATTTTTTTACGTCTGTTTTTCACAGTCAAAAAACTGCCATGTGAATAACCCCATAGACTACCATTGGTCTTAAAACAGATGTGTGATGGTCTTAAAAAAAATGCAACTTGTGAGAGGGCTCCTGGTTTCTGTGGAGGGAGATGTCAAGTCTGTGTGCAGCTCTGCCTGTGACTGCCATTGGGTCAGTCTACATGGGGTCCAGGCAGCTGCTGTTTGCTGGTACTTGTTTTTTAGGATGGACACCATGCTTGGTGGATAGTGAGTGTGGCTGAATTTGTAAAGATGCCTTCCTGTGTCATTCCAGCTCTTGCTATTTGGAGACCAACGCGGTCAACTATAAGGAAAAACTCCTTACCCAGCTTAACTATACCCTACCAGGAGAAACAAGGACCTTCTCAAACATCATCACAAAGACACAAGGTAAGTGAATGCATGGACACTAATGCTTGGTGGATAGTGAGTGTGGCTGAATTTATAAGATGCCTTCCTGTGTCATTCCAGCTCTTGCCATTTGGAGACCAACGCGGTCAACTATAAGGAAAAACTCCTTACCCAGCTTAAACTATACCCTACCAGGAGAAACAAGGACCTTCTCAACATCATCACAAAGACACAAGGTAAGTGAATGCATGGACACACATGTCTAACCATGATATTGTCATGTGTATGGTGGCCCAATGAGTGACCGTAAATAAATATTTTAGTTAGAATTATTTTATTTTTTTGGGGCAGAAGACTACACCTTTGCTGTTAGCTATTATGCCAAACAAAAAAGAATCAGGTGCACAAGGCAGAAAGAGGAGAAAGATAGAGCAGAAGCAGCAAGCTAAAATAGCTGGAAGCCTTGACAGGCTTCTTGTGAACACAGCTGTAAGTACATTAGGATCACCATCACCAGTATCATCACAAGAGCCTCACGAACAGGAACAAGTGCCTGTGGACATTCCTATTGTTACTTTAGAAACAGAAGAGACAGCTTTGTGTGAAGATGCTCCTACTTCTGCTCAGCCAAATACACTGCTCAAAAAAATAAAGGGAACACTTAAACAACACAATGTAACTCCAAGTCAATCACACTTCTGTGAAATAAAACTGTCCACTTAGGAAGCAACACTGAGTGACAATCAATTTCACATGCTGTTGTGCAAATGGGATAGACAACAGGTGGAAATTATAGGCAATTAGCAAGAAACCCCCAATAAAGGAATGGTTCTGCAGGTGGTGACCACAGACCAATTCTCAGTTCCTATGCTTCCTGGCTGATGTTTTGGTCACTTTTGAATGCTGGCGGTGCTTTCACTCTAGTGGTAGCATGAGACGGAGTCTACAACCCACACAAGTGGCTCAGGTAGTGCAGCTTATCCAGGATGGCACATCAATGCGAGCTGTGGCAAGAAGGTTTGCTGTGTCTGTCAGCGTAGTGTCCAGAGCATGGAGGCGCTACCAGGAGACAGGCCAGTACATCAGGAGACGTGGAGGAGGCTGTAGGAGGGCAACAACCCAGCAGCAGGACCGCTACCTCCGCCTTTGTGCAAGGAGGAACAGGAGGAGCACTGCCAGAGCCCTGCAAAATGACCTCCGGCAGGCCACAAATGTGCATGTGTCTGCTCAAACGGTCAGAAACAGACTCCATGAGGGTGATATGAGGGCCCGACATCCATAGGTGTGGGTTGTGCTTAGAGACCAACACCGTGCAGGACGTTTGGCATTTGCCAGAGAACACCAAGATTGGCAAATTCGCCACTGGCGCCCTGTGCTCTTCACAGATGAAAGCAGGTTCACACTGAGCACATGTGACAGACGTGATAGAGTCTTGAGACGCCGTGGAGAACGTTCTGCTGCCTGCAACATCCTCCAGCATGACCGGTTTGGCATTGGGTCAGTAATGGTGTGGGGTGGCATTTCTTTGGAGGGCCGCACAGCCCTCCATGTGCTCGCCAGAGGTAGCCTGACTGCCATTAGGTACCAAGATGAGATCCTCAGACCCCTTGTGAGACCATATGCTGGTGCGGTTGGCCCTGGGTTCCTCCTAATGCAAGACAATGCTAGACCTCATGTGGCTGGAGTGTGTCAGCAGTTCCTGCAAGACGAAGGCATTGATGCTATGGACTGGCCCGCCCGTTCCCCAGACCTGAATCCAATTGAGCACATCTAGGACATCATGTCTCGCTCTATCCACCAACGTCACATTGCACCACAGACTGTCCAGGAGTTGGAAGATGCTTTAGTCCAGGTCTGAAAGGAGATCCCTCAGGAGACCGTCCGCCACCTCATCAGGAGCATGCACAGGCGTTGTAGGGAGGTCATACAGGCACGTGGAGGCCACACACACTACTGAGCCTCATTTTGACTTGTTTTAAGGACATGACATCAAAGTTGGATCAGCCTGTAGTGTGTTTTTCCACTTTAATTTTGAGTGTGACTCCAAATCCAGACCTCCATGGGTTGAAAAATGTTATTTCTATTTTTTTTATTTTTGTGTGATTTTGTTGTCAGCTCATTCAACTATGTAAAGAACAAAGTATTTCAGAAGAATATTTAATTAATTCAGATCTAGGATGTGTTATTTTTGTGTTCCCTTTATTTTTTTGAGCAGTGTATTTCTGCTCAGCCAAATATTATACTAGAAAGAATTGACCTCAAAGTCTTCACCGATATTGGCTATTGGCCAGATACTGTGGATGAAACTTTGAAAACTGAACTTGTCAAGAGAGGAACAGTGGAACTACAGAATAAGGATGCATTGTTTCCAAAAGATAGTGATGGCAGGTCTTTTTCTAAGGAATGGTTCCACATGAATTTGGAGAATGGCGAGACTATGTTAAGGACATGGTTAGTGTTTTCACCTATGAAATGTGCTGCATATTGCTTTCCTTGTATGCTTTTCCAGAAGGCCAAAGGGAAAAGTTCATTTGGAAAGTCTAATGGATTTAAAGCATGGAGAAAACTAAACCCCAGGTTGCTAGAACATGAGCGTAGTTTTTACCACCTTCGTGCATTTACAATGTGGAAAGAATTTGAAATGCGGCTACAAAAACAAGAAACTATTGATGCTGCTGCCCAGCTTGTACAACAGAGGTCATTTGAAAAGTGGAGGGCAATCCTAGTGAGAATACTTGACTGTGTGCTATATCTAGCAAGGCAATCCTTACCCTTACGTGGTCATTCTGAAAATATAAGCAGTGATGATAAGTGTGGAAATTTCCTAGAAACTTTCAAGCTACTAGCAAAATATGACCCAGTTGCCAATCAGCACCTTCACAAAGTTCAGCAGGCACATGGGTACTCTGTATCCTACCTCTCTCCACAGAGCCAGAATGAGTTCATCAGCTTGCTTGGTGATCATGTTAGAACAGCCATCTTGCAAAAAATCACAAAGGCCAAGTATTTTGCTATCATGTTTGATAGCACTCCAGATATTTCTCACACTGACCAAATGTCTCAAGTGATTCGATATGTTCACATTGAAGATACTGAAGTCAACGTTCTCGAATCATTCATTGATTTTATTCAGTTATCTGGGAAATCAGCAGATATTATTACAAAACACATTTGTGACAAGTTAACGACAGATGGCCTTAAGCTGGAGCACTGCTATGGCCAAGGATACGACAACGCAGCAACTATGGCTGGACACATTACTGGAGTCCAGAAGCGCATTTTGGATATCAATCCCAAAGCAGTGTTTGTGCCATGTAACAATCACTCGCTCAATCTTGCCGGTGTGCATTCAGTTGGTGTTGGAACAAAGTCTATAACTTTCTTTAGCACTGTAGAAAAATTATATACTTTCTTCTCAAGCTCCACCCATAGATGGGATGTTCTTAAGGAACATGTACCAATTAACTTAAAGCGATCATGTGACACAAGATGGAGTTCAAAGCATGAAGCTGTATGTGTACTTGCTAAACACACTGATAAAATAATAGATGCTTTGGAAATGCTGCGAGACAGGCCAGGAGAAAACTTTGAAACCAAAGGGGATGCAGGAAGTCTATTAGTTTGCATTATGACTTATCCTTTTTTTTCATTCTTGCATTTTTGGAGTCCAGTATTAAACGAAGTGAATGATGCTCAGCTCTACCTGCAGCAAAAAGGACTTGCCCTTGATCAATGTGTGCAAAAGCTGAAAGCACTGGTTTTATTTTGCCAGGAAAAACGAGACAGTGTAGTGTTAGAGGCAACTGAGAAAGCTCTTCAAATATGTCAAATGTACAACATTTCTACAGAGAGAAGAGTTGGAAGACGTAAAAAGATGCCTGGTGAGCTAAGTTGTGATGCTGGCTTGACCTTAATACAAGAAACAAGAAGAGAACAACTAGAAGCAATTGATCGTCTTAAAGCAGAAATCACAAAACGCTCAACACAGATGAATATGGTTCACCAGAGATTTGCTTTCCTGCATATCCAGACTTTGCTAGATATTGAAAAAGATGATTTTATCATTGAACAAATTGAGCACACATGTGCTAAGTACACAGAGTTGAATGCTGCAGTTATGTTCAATGAAATAAATCGCCTTCGGAAGCACATTGTCTTGTATAAGGAAGTCAACACCGATGAGCAGCCTGCTAACTGGACAGCTTTAGATTTGCTTCGATGGGTGTACAAGTGGAAGCTGCAGGAGAGTTTGACTAACTTTGTTGTTGCATTAAGAATATTTTTAACCATCACTGTTTCAACTGCCAGTTGTGAAAGAAGTTTCTCCAAACTGAAATTAATCAGAACATATCTAAGATCTACAATGAGCCAGGAAAGACTGACTAACCTAGAAATGCTTTCAATCGAGCGAGATTTCAAAATAGAGTTTGAAACCGTAATTGAAAAATTTGCAAAAATCAAAAGCAGGCGATTTTAAATTGAGGTAAGTGGATTTACTTGGATTTAGAATTGACTGAACATTAGCTATAATGTTGTCTACTAGATTTCAAGTATGCTTTTGTTTTTTGTAGGTTCTGGCCTGCTTCTTGTTTTACTTCTTGTTTTACTACAAACCAATTCAGCGGCAGTTAAGAGTTTATCTGTTATCAGGATGTTGCACAGTACAGCAGTGCCATGAGGTAAGTGGATTTACTTGGATTTAGAATTGACTGAACATTAGCTATAATGTTGTCTACTAGATTTCAAGTATGCTTTTGTTTTTTGTAGGTTCTGGCCTGCTTCTTGTTTTACTTCTTGTTTTACTACAAACCAATTCAGCGGCAGATCAGAGTTTATCTGTTATCAGGATGTTGCACAGTACAGCAGTGCCATGACAGTAACTGGCAGTAGGAATCTAAGCACAGAAGCTTTCTATGGATCAGGGATTGTGTAGAGCTGTGTTCTGGACTCATGGGAACAGACCAAGATGAAACTGGATATCAGTGTCCATTATGTATGGTATGTAAAGCCATATGGAACCCTGTATTTTATAAAATCCTGCAATAAATTGCGGTATATGTCTCTTTTATAGTATTAGTGGTAATATTGGTCTTGGTATGCCTGTGGGGCGTCATTCTATAAAAAGGCGCATGCACAAAAGTTAGGGGGCGCCATACTCCGGGTGCTGGCAACACACGCTACGCCACTGGTTGGATTGCAGCAGATAATGTTTCCAGTCGGTTAAGCACCACCCAGTCTTCCACCAAGTCCAGGCTCAGTAGCCAAGAGTCTGCTCAACCCAATCCTCACCCTGATCCTCCTTCCTCCCACCATGGAGAGTCTGGGCAAACAAGTGATCCCACTCTCTGATATTCCGAGGAACTTTTTTCAGCACCATTCTTTCATTTGGCCCTCTTGCAAAGCAGGATTGAAGAGGGACAGATCTTGTGCCCTGATTCCCAAACTCTTGAGCATCCACAATCAGAAGAAGATGACGGTGGGGAACGGAAATTACCATTTAATGAGGTGGATAATGATGAGACACAGTTGCCAATAACTCAATGGCAATTACTGTCTCAAGAGGTAGAGAAAGAGGATGAGACACAGTTGTCAATCACTGAGGTAGTGGTTAGGTCTAGAGTTGAGCGAACACCTGGATGTTCGGGTTCGGCAGGTTCGGCCGAACTTGAAAAAAAAGTTTGAGTTCGGGACCCGAACTTGACCCAAACTTGACCCCGAACCCGAACCCCATTGAAGTCAATGGGGACCCAAACTTTTGGCCACTAAAATGGCTCTAAAATAGCCCTAGAAACAGCTAGAGGGCTGCAAAAGGCAGCAAAATGTGCTTAAGAGCATGGCAAATGCTCTGCAAACAAATGTTGATATAAAAAAAAAAAGACCTTAAAAAAAAAAAATTAGGAATGATGTAGGAGGAAGAGGTTGAGGAGGCGGTGAATGGGTGGATGTGGCCGTGTAGGCTCACGTGGCAGTCTAGGTGGAAGCGGCGGCGAAGGTAGAATAGGTAGCCAACACAGATATGTGTTATTTTGCATTTTTACATAGGGGTATCCCCCAAAATATTGGGACATATAAAAAGAAAAAAAAGGAATAAGTGCACTTGAGTACAAGGATGGATGGTTGAGGCTGTTAGAACTGTCTATTCTGTACAACGTACAGACAAGTCCTGAGGGATCCAAGCCTGGTTCATTTTAATGAACGTGAGCTTGTCCACGTTGGCTGTGGACAGGCGACTGCGTCTGTCTGTAATGACGCCTCCTGCCGTGCTAAATACACGTTCAGAGAGTACACTGGCTGCAGTGCAGGCCAGCACCTCCAAGGCATTCAGGGCAAGCTCTGGCCATGTGGACAATTTGGAGACCCAGAAGTTGAATGGGGAAGAACAGGTACTGTTCCACCATGTTGTTCAAATGCTGCCTCCTGCTAACACGCTCCATATCAGCAGTTGGGGCCGGTTGTTGCGGTGAGGTGACAAAGCTTTTCCACATGTCGGCCATGCTAACCCTGCCGTCTGAGGTGTTGGCGCTGACACAGCTGCGTTGGCGACCTCTTCCTCCTCCCCTGCCTTCGCCTTGTGCTTCAACTTGTCCCCCGGCATCAGTCGGGAATGCTCTCAGGAGCGCCTCTACCAGCGTGCGCCTGTAGTCGCGCATCTTCCTATCACGCTCCAGTGAGGGAATTAAGGACGGCACATTGTCTTTGTAACGGGGATCCAGCAGGGTGGCCAACCAGTAGTCAGCACACGTTAAAATATGGGCAACTCTGCTGTCGTTGCGCAGGCACTGCAGCATGTAGTCGCTCATGTGTGCCAGGCTGCCCAGAGGTAAGGACAAGCTGTCCTCTGTGGGAGGCGTATCGTCTGCGTCCTCCGTATCCCCCCAGCCACGCACCAGTGATGGGCCCGAGCTGTGTTGGATGCCACCCCGCTGTGAACATGCTTCATCCCCATCCTCCTAATCCTCCTCGTCCTCCAGTAGTGGGCCCTGGCTGGTCAAATTTGTACCTGGCCTCTGCTGTTGCAAAAATCCTCTTTCTGAGCCACTTCTAAAAGACTGGCCTGAAAGTGTTAGAGATGACCCCTCTTCCTCCTCCTCGTCCTGGGCCACATCCTCTTCCATCATCATCCTAAGTGTTTTCTCAAGGAGACACAGAAGTGGTATTGTAACGCTGATAACGGCGTCATCGCCACTGGCCATGTTGGTGGAGTACTCGAAACAGCGCAACAGGCCACACAGGTCTCGCATGGAGGCCCAGTCATTGGTGGTGAAGTGGTGCTGTTCCACAGTGCGACTCACCCGTGCGTGCTGTAACTGAAACTCCACTATAGCCTGGTGCAAGGTGGAGTTCCACATGGTGGGCACGTCGCATATGAGGCGGTGAGCGGTAAGGCCGAAGTTATGCTGTCGAGCAGACACCCAAGCGGCGGCAGGATGAGAACGCCGGAAGCGCGCACACACCAAATTCAGCACATGCGCCAGGCAAGGAATGTGCGTCAAACCGGCTAGTCCCAGAGCTGCAACGAGATTTCGCCCATAATCGCACACCACCAGGCCGGGCTTGAGGCTCACTGGGAGCAACCACTCATCGGTCTGTTGTTCTACGGTCTGTCATTTACCCAGTGTGCAGTTAGGGAGATATAGCGTCCCTGGCCGTGCTTACTGGTCCACGTATCTGTGGTTAGGTGGACCTTGCCACAGATGGCGTTGCGCAATGCACACTTGATTTTATCCGATACTTGGTTGTGCAGGGAGGGCACAGCTCTCCTGGAGAAGTAGTGGCGGCTGGGAACGACGTACTGTGAGACAGCAAACGACATGAGCTGTTTGAGGCTGTCCGTCTCCACCAGCCTGAATGACAGCATTTCAAAGGCCAGTAGTTTAGAAATGCTGGCATTCAGGGCCAGGGATCGAGGGTAACTAGATGGGAATTTATGCTTTCTCTCAAAGGTTTGTGAGATGGAGAGCTGAACGCTTCCGTGTGACATGGTGGAGATGCTTGGTGACGGAGGTGGTGTTGTTGGTGGCACATCCTCTGTTTGCTGGGCGGCAGGTGCCAACATTCCTCCAGAGGTGGAGGAAGAGGCCGAGGCAGCAGCAGAAGAGGGAGCAGGAGGGGCCTGAGCCCTTTCTTGGTTTTGAAGGTGCTTACTCCACTGCAGCCCATGTCTTGCATGTAGATGCCTGGTCATGCAGGTTGTGCTAAGGTTCAGAACGTTAATGCTTCGCTTCATGCTCTGATGGCACAGTGTGCAAACCACTCGGGTCTTGTCGTCAGCACATTGTGGGAAGAAGTGCCATGCCAGGGAACTCCTTGAAGCTGCCTTTGGTGTGCTCGGTCCTTGGTGACAGTGGCCAGTAGCAGGCGAACTGTTTTGGTGATGGCTGCTCTGCTTTTGCACCCTGCTCCCTCTTTTGCTATGCTGTTGGCTCGGTCTCACCACTGCCTCTTCCTCCAAACTCTGAAAGTCAGTGGCACGACCTTCATTCCATGTGGGGTCTAGGACCTCATCGTCCCTTCCATCGTCTTCCACCCAGTCTTCCTCCCTGACCTCCTTTTCGGTCTGCACACTGCAGAAAGATGAAGCAGTTGGCACCTGTGTTCATCATCAGAGATGTGCTGAGGTGGTATTCCCATGTCCTCATAAGGAAACATAAGTGTGTCATGCCCTGCTCAGACGATGTGCGGAGGTCTGTCAGATTAGCAGCACGTGTCTAATCATTTGTTTTGTTTTGGAGTCGTGCTAGATCCGCCTCCCTTCAGGTGCTCTGGGTGGGGTCATTGGCTTAAATTACTTTCACTCCCAGGGGGCCGTGCGGGTTATAGAAATCAGTCTGGCCTTGAAAGCAAGGAAGGAAGGATTGTCTGTTCCAGCTCAGATAAGATAAGTTTGGTTTCTGTTTTTGTTGTTTGCTGTCTAGGCTGTTTGTGTGTCGTCTGTCCCCTCCAGGTTCTGAGGGAGCAGGCTGCCCCTATTCCCCTTTCACCATCTCAGGGATTCTAGGGTATTTTCAGCCCAGGCACGAGGACACATTATTCCTACCTTCAAGGTCTGAATGTGGGCTTAGCAGTGTAGGGAGAGAAGTCAGGGATTTGCTAGGAGGTGACTTTTCCCCAGCTTCTCGCCTAGAAACTTGTTTGTTGGTTTATCTGTGTATCTGAGATCCAGTCCGCCGTGACATTATAACCCGCCATACTGTGACTGCCATTACTCAGCGTTTTTTTGATGGCGTCAATTGATGCGCTAGTTGACCGCATGCAGGGATTATCCCTAGAGGTTGCGGATCTGCGTAGTTCGGTCACACGGTGTCAGAGTGTTCTGGCATCAGGTGCAGGTCAAATTTGTGGGGAGCCTAAAGTCGCTCTTCCTGAGAGATTTACAGGGGGTGCAGATGATTTTATCCGCTTTAAAGAGTCATGCAAATTGTATTTTCGGCTGCGTCCATCTTCGTCAGGTGATGAAAGTCAGAGGGTTGGTATAATCATTTCTCTGCTTAAAGGGGACGTGCAATCCTGGGCCTTTTCTCTGCCGCCCGGTTCTCTGGCCCTCTGGTCGGTGGAAGAATTTTTCAAAGCCCTGGGATTAATTTACGATGACCCAGATTGGGTCTCGATGGCGGAATCTAAATTGCGTAATTTATTACAGGGTGAACATACTGCAGAATTAGGAGATGGGCTACAGAGTCAGAGTGGAATGACCCCGCGTTACGTAGTCAGTTTTGTCAAGGGTTATCTGAGAGGTTGAAAGATGCCCTGCCTTTTCATGAGTACCCGGATACTTTAGAGAATGCTATGTTTTTGGCAGTACGGTTAGATAGACGTATCAGAGAGAGGTGTAAGGCTCCCTCCGCGCAAGGGATCCCTTCTGTGAGTGGCTTCGTCTCACCTGCTTCCCAGGGTGATATTACATATAGCTCTGGGGTAGGGGAGGAACCCATGCAGCTGGGTCAGATATCTTTCCGTTCTGGTAGTAGAGACTTTAGGAGATTGCATAAACTATGTTACTACTGTGGTCATTTTGTTTTTGCTTGTCCTTTTGTTAAACCGCATGATGATAAGAAAGAGAAAAAGAAACCCGTCCTGACTCTTGGTAGCGTGAATGGAGTGGTGGAGCAAGCAGGTATGCAAGCTCCCTGTAATACTCGTTTTCTCCTTCCAGCTATGGTGGCGCTAGGCTCAAGAATTTTTTTTGTTGAGGTATTCATTGACTGTGGTGCTGGGGTAAACCTTATTGACTTTCTTTTTCTTCAAAATCTGGGTCTAAGTACTTGCACTTTACAAATAGAGATTCCGGTGTTTGCAATAGATTCTTCCCCTCTTTCTCAAAGGAGTCTCACTCATATTGCACATGGTATTCAGTTAAGGGTGGGTTGATTCACATGTTGAGATTATGTTTTGTTTTGTCCTGACGGATTTGCCCGCTCCTATAGTCTTAGGGTTACCGTGGTTGACAAAATATAATCCAATTATAGATTGGCAAGCAAGACAAATCATTGGTTGGAGTGAATTTGGTTCAGATAATTGTCTTGGCACATCTATCTCTGGTGTGTCCACTACGGTTCTACCTCAGTATCTTTCAGATTTTGCGGATGTCTTTTCGGAGGGTTGGGCTCAGGAATTGCCCCCTCATCGTGACTATGATTGTCCAGTTAATCTCATCCCTGGGGCTAAGTTGCCAAAGTCTCGGCTTTACAATCTTTCTCAACCCGAAAGAGAGGTCATGCGGAAGTATATCGCCGAGAGTTTGGCAAAAGGTCATATTAGGCCATCTAAGTCTCCGGTGGCAGTAGATTTATTCTTTGTAAAGAAAAAGGATGGATCGCTGAGACCTTGTTTGGATTTCCGGGAATTGAACCGTATTACGGTCCGGGATCCGTATCCCCTTCCTTTGAGCTCCGACCTTTTTGATCATATTGTTGGTGCCAAGGTGTTCTCCAAGTTGGATTTGAGAGGGGCCTACAATCTGATCAGAATCAAGGAAGGGGATGAGTGGAAAACGGCCTTCAATACGCACGAGGGTCATTTTGAGAATCTGGTTATGCCTTTTGGGTTGACGAACGCGCCAGCGGTATTTCAGCGATTCGTCAATGAAATTTTTCATCATTTGGTGGGGAGGTTCGTGGTAGTTTACTTGGATGACATTTTAATTTACTCTCCTGATCTGAAGACCCATCAGGATCATGTGAGACAGGTTTTGACGATCCTTCGGGAGAATAAATTATATGCCAAATTGGAGAAATGTGTGTTTTCTGTGCAGGAGCTTCCGTTTTTGGGATATCTGCTTTCTGACTCTGGTTTTCGTATGGACCCCGAAAAGGTCTGGGCGGTTCTGGAATGGGACCGACCAGAGAATCAGAAAGCTTTGATGTGGTTTTTGGGGTTTACTAATTATTATAGAAATTTTTTTTTGAACTATTCTACCATTGTAAGACCTCTGACTGATATGACAAAGAAGGGCGCTGACGTCTCTGTTTGGTCGGATGAGGCATTGCAGGCCTTTTCGACTATTAAGGAGTATTTTGCGTCTGCTCCCATTCTGGTGCAGCCCGATGTGTCTCAGCCATTCGTGGTCGAGGTTGATGCATCAGAAGTGGGGGTTGGAGCGGTGCTGTCGCAGGGTTCATCTCCTGGCAAGTGGGTCCCGTGTGCTTTTTTTTCCAAGAAGCTCTCGGTCGCCGAGAAGAATTATGATGTGGGAGATAGAGAGTTGCTGGCCATCAAGTTGGCCTTTGAGGAATGGCGTCACTGGTTGGAGGGGGCGTCTCACCCCGTTACTGTATATACGGATCATAAGAATTTGGCTTACCTGCAATCTGCCAAGCGTCTGAACCCTAGACAGGCCAGATGGTCACTGTTTTTTACCAGGTTCAATTTTGTGGTTACTTTTCGCCCGGGGGTTAAAAACATCAAGGCAGATGCGTTGTCTCGCAGTTTTCCTGGGGGATGTGATTCAGAGGATCCTGCTCCGAATTTGGCTGATGGGGTGGTGGTCTCCGCTCTGTACCCCGAATTGGAGATGGAGGTGTTGGGAGCCTAGGAGGGGGCTCCTGGTTCTTGTCCCCAGGGAGGTTGTTTGTTCCCAAAGAACTATAGAACTAAGAACTAGTATTCAAGGAACATCATGATACTGTCCTTGCTGGACATCCTGGTGGTAAGTACACCTGTGACCTTGTGTCCCGGAGGTTCTGGTGGCCCGGGTTTCGTAAGAGCATTGAGGATTACGTGGCAGCTTGTGAAACCTGTGCACGATCTAAGGTTGCTCATACTCGACCGGCTGGTTCACTCCTTCCTTTGTCTATTTCGTCTCGTCCTTGGACGCACTTGTCTATGGACTTTATTACGGATCTGCCGAGTTCCTCCGGGAAAACAGTAATTTTGGTGGTAGTTGACCGTTTTAGCAAGATGGCTCACTTTATATCGTTAACTAGTCTGCCTAATGCCAAGACTCTTGCGCAGATTTCTGTTGATAATATCGTGAAATTGCATGGTATTCCTTCGGATGTGGTTTCTGATAGGGGCACGCAGTTTGTCTCCAGGTTTTGGAGGGCGTTCTGCTCTCGGCTTGGCATTCAACTTTCGTTCTGTTCGGCTTTTCATCCGCAGTCGAATGGACAGACAGAGCGTACTAATCAAAACCTGGAGACCTACTTGAGGTGCTTTGTGGCGGAGAATCAGGAAGACTGGTCCTCATTCTTGTCCCTAGCAGAGTTTGCTTTGAATAACCGTAGGCAGGAGTCCACGGGTAAGTCGCCATTTCTTGGCGCATATGGTTTTCATCCTCAGTTTGGTACCTTTTCTGGGACTAGTTCCTCTGGGATGCCAGAGGAGGAGAGATTTTCTTCTGCCTTATCTTCTATCTGGCGGAGGATCCAAGTGAATTTGGAGATGATGGTTGAGAGGTATAAGCGAATGGCTGACAAGAGACGTGTGACTGGTCCGGACCTGTGTGTGGGTGATCTGGTGTGGTTGTCCACTAAAAATATTAAACTGAGAGTGCCATCTTGGAAACTGAGTCCAAGATTTATTGGCCCGTACAAAATATCTGCGGTGATCAATCCAGTAGCGTTTCGGCTGGATCTTCCGCAGACTTGGAGGGTCCATGATGTATTCCATAGGTCTTTATTGAAAAAATATAGAGTTCGAGATCTCCAGGGTTCTTGACTCTAGAGTTCTTCGGGGTTCCCTTCAGTACCTGGTACACTGGAGGGGATACGGCCCTGAGGAGAGAATGTGGGTTCCGGCGCTGGATGTCAGTGCCAGCCGACTGGTTAGGTCTTTTCACAGATCCCACCCGGATAAGGTTGGTCCGTGGTGTCTGGAGGTCACCCGTAGAAGGGGGGGTACTGTCATACCCTGCACAGATGATGTGCGGAGGTCTGTCAGATTAGCAGCACGTGTCTAATCATTTGTTTTGTTTTGGAGTCGTGCTAGATCCGCCTCCCTTCAGGTGCTCTGGGTGGGGTCATTGGCTTAAATTACTTTCACTCCCAGGGGGCCATGCGGGTTATAGAAATCAGTCTGGCCTTGGAAGCAAGGAAGGAAGGATTGTCTGTTCCAGCTCAGATAAGATAAGTTTGGTTTCTGTTTTTGTTGTTTGCTGTCTAGGCTGTTTGTGTGTCGTCTGTCCCCTCCAGGTTCTGAAGGAGCAGGCTGCCCCTATTCCCCTTTCACCATCTCAGGGATTCTAGGGTATTTTCAGCCCAGGCACGAGGACACATTATTCCTACCTTCAAGGTCATATTCCTGGCCTAAATGTGACAGTCACTTATGCATGTCTAATCCTAGATGTGCAGTATATCAGAGGGTTTTTTCACCCCAGTAAGCAAAAAGCCGTATTTCTGGCCTAAATGTGACAGTCACTTATGCACGTCTAATCCCAGATGTGCAATATATCAGAGGGTTTTTTCACCCCAGTAAGCAAAAAGCTGTATTTCTCGCCTAAATGTGACAGTCACTTATGCACATCTAATCCTAGATGTGCAGTATATCACAGGGTTTTTCACCCCAGAAAGCAAAATGCCGTATTTCTGGCCTAAATGTGACAGTCATTTATGCACGTCTAATCCTAGATGTGCACTATATGAAACAGATGGTTTTTTCCACCACAGTAAGCAAAAAGCTTTATTTCTGGCCTAAATGTGACACTCACTTATGCACGTCTAATCCTAGATGTGCACTATATGAAACTTCCCCCCCCCCCCCCAGTAAGCAAAAAGCTGTATTTCTGGCCTAAATGTGACACTCACTTATGCACGTCTAATCCCAGATGTGCACTATATGAAACAGATGGGGGTTTTTTTTAACCCAAGGAAGCAAAAAGCTGTATTTCTGGCCTAAATGTGACAGTCACTTATGTACGTCTAATCCCAGATGTGCAATATATCAGAGGGTTCTTAAAGAGGGTTCTTAAAGTCATACGTGACAATTTTTGGAACTTACATTTAATTGACGTATGGCGGACATGTCACCCTAACACGCTAGATTATACATTTTACTCCCCAGTGCATGGTACCTATCATCGCCTAGACTACCTGTTTACATCTAAAGAACACCTACACCTCTGTAGCGAAGCCTCAATAGGCTCCATGCATCTCTCGGACCATTCCCCAATTTTCCTCTCAGTGATGGCCCCAAACACATGCTATAATTGGCGACCTAAATGAAACCCTATTGGGACACCAAACCACGCTTGATTCGTTAACCAAGCACATTAGGGAATATTTTTCCCTAAACGAACACCCTGATCTCTCTGCCAACACCTTGTGGGACGCACACAAACCCTACATTAGAGGCCAATTTATCAACATTGGATCACACCAAAAAAGGTTGAGGGAGAAAGCGATTGACGAGGCCCTTAAGAACATTCAACGACTTGAGTCCTGCCACAAAAAGAACCCCACTGACTCCCATCTACAAGCTCTATCGAATCATAGAGCAGAACTTAAGGCCCTTTTGCAAGCTAAAGCTGCAAATATTATATGAACTCCCAACACAAATTTCTTGCCCATGGCGATAAAGCAACCAAATTCCTAATGAACAGGATAAAGGGGAGGAGAGCCGCAAACTATATACACCAGCTAACCTCACCCGAAGGTAAACCAGTTTTCTCTGCCCCCCAGATTGCTGCTCAATTCCGATCCTTTTATGAAAACCTCTACAACCTCCCCTCCAACACAACCCCAGAAACACGGGCTCCCATTATCTCAGCCTTCCTAGACTCCTCCAATATCCCTTCCCTCTCCTCTGCACAAAAGATAAATTTGGAAGCCCCCTTCAGTCTAGTCGACCTCACCAAAGCACTATGCCAAATGCCACAAGGGAAGAGCCCAGGCCCAGATGGCCTCCCAGTCTCATACTATAAAACCTTTCATGAACTCCTCCTCCCTTACCTTCTTAAAGTCTGCAACCTTTCTCTCCAAGGAGTCCCACTATCTAGAGACATGACAACTGCTCATATCACGCTCATCCCTAAAAAGGGGAAAGATACCAAGCAATGCTCCAATTACAGACCTATATCTCTCCTAATTATAGACCTCAAACTTTTGGCCAAAATGTTGGCTAACAGGCTAGCGAATCTTCTCCGCCATCTTGTCCACGGGAAAACATTCGACAGAGTTAACTGGGCTTATCTGAAACAAGTCTTGTTGAGGTTTGGCCTCCCTGATCCCTTTGTGCAAGCCACCTTTGCCATGTATGCACAAGCAACGGCCCTGGTTCTGGTCAACGGGAATCTTTCCTCTTCTTTTGGCATAAGTAATGGAACTCGCCAAGGTTGTCCCCTATCTCCACTCCTATTCATCCTAGCCCTGAACCACTTTTGTCTACTATAAGGAGGGATCAAAGGATTGAAGGTCTATATTTGGGAGGCAGGGAACAAAAAATTGCCTTTGCGGATGATGTTATGATGATGACTGTGAACCCGACAGTCTCTCTGCCCTGCATTCAGGCCCACCTTAACCTCTACAGCATAGTTTCAGACTTTAAGATCAATGCCAGCAAATCTCTAGTCCTGTGTTCGGATATCCCCCTTTCCACCAAGCAACAATTAATGGAGAACTCATCCTTCAACTAGTCTTCCCCCACCATTACCTACTTAGGAGTTAAAATTAGCCCTAAAATAACAGAGCTCTTCTCACTAAACTACATCCCATTAAGATCCGCAATATTTGACGCCATAGACAAACTCGCCCAATCCAACCCCACACTGTCTTGGTTTGGTCGCAAGAACCTGCTTTCATCCCTAGTCCTCCCCCGCCTCACTTACTTACAGCAAGTTCTTCCCATCCCCATACACAATCATTACTATGTTTCATTACAAAAAAAAATTTGATCCTTTGTTTGGAATGGGAAGAAAGCGAGACTCTCGTTCTCCCTCCTCACAAAGCCTCGACAAGCTGGGGGCATAGGCCTTCCGAACCCAGATTTATATGGCAAGGCTATACTGCTCTTGAGAGCAATATCCTGGCTATGCCCTTACCTGCAATGCGCCGCAGTAGAAATTGAACTCGACATAGTAAATAAACCCGCCAGGGCACTTTTGCTGGGCCATCAAAACGCCCTACTTGGCCCGCTAACCCACTACCCAATTATCAAAGCCACCTTAGGGCTTGGAAGTGGCTTTCCACATCTCATTGTTCCATCCCCTTTCCTTCTCCACTTTTAACAGTAAAAGATATATTAGGCACGGCTTCCCTTACATTAAGAGCATTAGTTTCACAGGGGCTAAAGTCCTCATTAACTCCCTTAATAGCGTTGATGAGCTCTCCAGGGGACATGATGGATCTAGAAGCCATGAATACCCTACTTAATCCTCAGCCGTGAGATCTTTTCTCAATCTCATATCTTAGGTCCTACATAAGGCAACATGTCTACATGGGCGACCTCCATCGTCCCCTAGTATGGCTCGAGTCAATAATATCCCAACCTACTGTCACCGCCAGATCTCTGAGAAGTTCTGACAGACGTTCTTCAGTACCTCTTGCATGATGTTCTTTTGTTTTGGTTTCGTTTTGTCATCTTTTCTCCCTCTCCCAGCTGTCATCTATTAGCAGTGATTGCCTCCCTTTATATCCCCTCTCATACTGCCTCACTTTGCAGTTTATACTACTTCCTGGATTGTGCTCACTGCTAGATGCTGCAACTGCTGGTTCCTCAGATAAATCTATTCCTTTATTTGTGTTTTCCTGTTAGCTTGATTCTAGGTGACCCTGACTCCCTCTGTATTGAGTGCAGGGAGCCGGTGGTCGTGTCCTCTCACTATTATAGGGTTTTCAGGTGTCACTCAGTCTAGGTAAGTGGGCATGCAATTTTCTATCATAAAGATCTTTGCATGGGCTGAGCATTCAGGGAGAGCTCTAGGGCTTTTATAGGGCTCACCCATATGTTCCTTAGTTTGGGATCAAGTCAGTCAGATCTTTATTTATTACTTCTAGTTTTCTTCAACACCATCCGTGACACCTACTCCCCCTAGAAAACTTATCTCACAACTTTATAGCAGATTATGACTCCCTCCTATTCTAGCCAAGCCATCATTCATAAAACAATGGGAACTAGACTTGGATATCACAATTCTCCCTTCACAAACTTCTTGAATCACCACACAAGGCCTCCCGCTGTGTCCGAATCCAAGAGAATGGATACAAAATCCTCACTCGATGGTACAATACACCAGACAAGACATCACTCTTCTCAGAGACTGCCTCGGACACATGTTGGAGGTGCTTTAGAGAGAAAGGGACCTTCCTCCACATTTGGTGGTCTTGTCCTCTAATTTCCAAATGGTGGTCAGAGATATTCTCTCTTGCCAACAAGGTTTGCCACACATCCATCCAACCGTCTCCACAACTAGCCTTATTGTCCCTCACCCCTGAAAATGACCATGCACATGTACCCTACATATTCACACAGATGCTGATAGCAGCTTGTCTCTTGCTTCCTAGATACTGGCTCCAAACCCCGACCCCCTCTATGGAACAATGGTTTCAGAAAATAGATCAACTACATAGATTTGAGGAACTGACCTCATGAGAAACCCGCACACATGTTGCTTTCCTTAAAAAATGGCTTCTCTGGTCAAATTATAGATTCCCTAAAAACCCCACCTAGACTACATATGGTGTGAGACAGATATCTGATAAATAGTGGTCCAAGTTGGCTTCATTATTAAAGCACCATACTCTGGCCTCTCCTGGTCTATCTCAATAAGTAGAGCAAGTGAGTCTCACTTCACCCCTCCACTCGTATGTAATCAGCAATAAACATTTGAGGCTGTTCTCCAACTCTTAAGTTACGATGTACCTTCCATGTATTGCATTCTCTCAATAATGTTACCCCTGGATGTCTCTCTCTTTTATTTATTCTTATTGGGCACATTATGTATTTGCCATATACTCAACATGTACTCACAATGTCCTTTTTTTTTTTTGAGTATTTTCTGGGCTTGCACGACCGTACATTGGCATTCTGTTACCTCCTATGTTTCTAATGAAAATAGTAATAAATATATAATAATAAAAAAAAAACTAGATAATACATTTGCGGCCTTTGTTGCATTTGTCACAGTCCAATACAAGCGTTAGATACTGCTGTTATATTCTGGTAATAAAAAAACACCCATTTTGTGGCAAGATAATATATTTGCGGCCTTTGTTGCATTTGTGACAGTCAACTACAAGCTTTAAATACTGCAGTTATATTCAGGGTTTAACAAAAAACACCCATTTTGTGCAAGACACTACTTTTGGGGCCTTAGCTGCATTTCTGACAGTCCAATACAAGCCTTAAATACTGCAGTTATATTCTGGGTTTAAAAAAACACCCATTTTGAGCAAGACCCTACATCTGGGTCCTTTGCTGCATTTGTTAGATTGTCAGGGCTGACCTATTAACACATGTTGAGACACGGCAAAAATAGTTATTTACAAGTGGTCACATGGACCAATAGTTGTCTCTTTGTTTACATGTGTTACTTTTTACCTATATATAAAACATAACATTTATTTATTTTTTAAATAAAATATTTCTACCTATGACTAACATATTAAAATTATCAGCTGTGTCTGTGAATGGAAATGTTCAGTCGTGGTCGCTCGAGTCTGCCCTGTTTGTTCTCAGTATAGGCTAGCTGAGAGACTCTCATTTATTTTTCCTGCCTAACAGGCTCCCCTGTTCCATACGGTTACTGCCATTATAACATATACTCGCACTGTTATCTCACAGTGCGCTAAGGCTAGGAGTCTGTGAGTTTCCTCTTATCAAGCCTTACTATCTCATTCAGGCTGCATAATCATCACTTTTCCAGACACTCGCTGTGTACAAGTACACATATAGTTCACACTCTGCCCCCCCGACATGTTTCGCCAAACACTTGGCGTCCTCAGGGGTTTTGGGCAGTCTGCTGGTGAAGGGGGCGGGACCCAGACTTTTAACACCTCCCTCTGATGACATCACCGTGTCATTAGCTATTATGTGTCTATTTTGTTGCTGTGTTCACTTTTCTGGCCTATCACCGGTGACTTCTTAGGATCTTATGCCTTCTAGTCACTCCCATATGGGTTCTTGTCCAATCAATGCTCACCTTCTTGTTGCGCATGCGTCAGGAATTAAACTTAATTCTATCCAAGCGTCTTCCAATGCGCATGTCACCGGACTTATACATCATACGTGAATTAGTTCTCCACTGCGCATGCGTACAGTGTTGGTAATTTTTCCAATACAATGGATCGAGTCCACGTTCTCCACTGCACATGCGCCCACTCCTAGAAGGCTCTCCAGTATGTTGCCATTGCTCATGCGTAAGAACTTCGACACATTTTATTTATTCATTTTCTACTGCGCATGTCAATGCACATATTTAATAATTCACTCCATCCATCTCTTGCGCATGCGTTCAGTCTTAGTGCATTCTACGATGAGTTTTTCTTGCGCATGCGCTAGAACTTTGAGCTAGACATGATTCTCAACACTTTTTCCCCTGTGTATGTCACTGAGCCCATCAAGGGGCCCATCCATCCATTGCGCCTCCTTATTCGCTTTCTACTGCGTATGTAGGTGTACATATCCACTAATTCACTCTTACATCTCTTACGCATGCGTTCAGTCTTAGTGCATTTTACAGTGAGTTTTCGTGCGCATGCGCCCACACTTTGAACTTGAACGTGATGTTTTAAGCTTCTTCCACTGCGCATGTCTACAGACTTATACGTTGGATAGGTAAATTATATTATAGATGGAATTAATCAGGTCCAGGTTCGCCATTGCACATGCGTTCAGTCTTAGAAGAATTTCTAGTGGCTTGCCATTGCTCATGCACTAGAGCTTAAGAGCATTTTATTAATTCATTTTTTGCTGCGCATATCAGTGTACATATCCAATGATTAACTCTATCCATCTCTTGCGCGTGTGTTCAGTTTTAGTGCATTTTACGCTTGTGGGATCTTAGAGGAATGATGCATATGTGAACCCCTCATTCAGCCCATGTGGGGCCAGGCTTCTGAGACGGTAAATCCATCTCGTTTCTTCCTGTTGTAATCTTCTATCCAGATTGCCCATTCTTGGGCCCAACTTCAGTTTTTGAATACCCCATACTTTTAGGGTCTGAGCATTACATAGAAACATAGAAACATAGAATGTGTCAGCAGATAAGAACCATTTGGCCCATCTAGTCTGCCCATTACCATTATGTTTGGTTTGTACATGTCTGGAAAGAGAAGTGTTAATAGTATTAATAGTACTTGTGTCGTTTTTCCTATATATAGTTTAGGACATCCATACTGGATGGCATATATGACTCCTGTTGATTTGCAGTTGATGTATTCTATTATTTGATATTTTTTATTATCCACTGGATTTGTGAATTCCTTCTTAGGTGTAATTTTTTCACAAAATATGCAATCACCACAGGGATATGATCCCTTTGTACTTAGCCATGTGTGTGTGTGTCTTGTTTTTCGTTACGTATGAAATGACTGTGTACCAGTTTTTCTTTTATATTCTGCCCCCTTCTGTAGGTGATAGCAGGGTTTGGGGAGATGATTTATTTTAGCTCTTCATCTGCTAATAATACACTTCTCAAAAAAATAAAGGGAACACAAAAATAACACATCCTAGATCTGAGTTAATTAAATATTCTTCTGAAATACTTTGCTCTTTACATAGTTGAATGTGCTGACAACAAAATCACACAAAAATAAAAAAATGGAAATCAAATTTTTCAACCCATGGAGGTCTGGATTTGGAGTCACAGTCAAAATTAAAGTGGAAAAACACACTACAGACTAATCCAACTTTGATGTAATGTCCTTAAAACAAGTCAAAATGAGGCTCAGTAGTGTGTGTGGCCTCCACGTGCCTGTATGACCTCCCTACAACGCCTATGCATGCTCCTGATGAGGTGGCGGACGGTCTCCTGAGGGATCTCCTCCCAGACCTGGACTAAAGCATCTGCCAACTCCTGGACAGTCTGTGGTGCAACATGATGTTGGTGGATAGAGCGAGACATGATGTCCCAGATGTGCTCAATTGGATTCAGGTCTGGGGAACGGGCGGGCCAGTCCATAGCTTCAATGCCTTCGTCTTGCAGGAACTGCTGACACACTCCAGGCACATGAGGTCTAGCATTGTCTTGCATTAGGAGGAACCCAGGGCCAACCGCACCAGAATATGGTCTCACAAGGGGTCTGAGGATCTCATCTCGGTACCTAATGGCAGTCAGGCTACCTCTGGCGAGCACATGGACGTCTGTGCGGCCCTCCAAAGAAATGCCACCCCACACCATTACTGACCCAATGCCAAACTGGTCATGCTGGAGGATGTTGCAGGCAGCAGAACGTTCTCCATGGCGTCTCCAGACTCTGTCACGTCTGTCACATCTGCTCAGTGTGAACCTGCTTTCATCTGTGAAGAGCACAGGGCGCCAGTGGCGAATTTGCCAATCTTGGTGTTCTCTGGCAAATGCCAAACGTCCTGCACGGTGTTGGGCTGTAAGCACAACCCCCACCTGTGGACGTCGAGCCCTCATATCACCCTCATGGAGTATGTTTCTGACCGTTTGAGCAGACACATGCACATTTGTGGCCTGCTGGAGGTCATTTTGCAGGGCTCTGGCAGTGCTCCTCCTGTTCCTCCTTGCACAAAGGCGGAGGTAGCGGTCCTGCTGCTGGGTTGTTGCCCTCCTACGGCCTCCTCCATGTCTCCTGATGTACTGGCCTGTCTCCTGGTAGCGCCTCCATGCTCTGGACACTACGCTGAAAGACACAGCAAACCTTCTTGCCACAGCTCGCATTGATGTGCCATCCTGGATAAGCTGCACTACCTGAGCCACTTGTGTGGGTTGTAGACTCCGTCTCATGCTAACACTAGAGTGAAAGCACCGCCAGCATTCAAAAGTGACCAAAACATCAGCCAGGAAGCATAGGAACTGAGAATTGGTCTGTTGTCACCACCTGCAGAACCATTCCTTTATTGGGGGTGTCTTGCTAATTGCCTATAATTTCCACCTGTTGTCTATCCCATTTGCACAACAGCATGGGAAATTGATTGTCACTCAGTGTTGCTTCCTAAGGGGACAGTTTGATTTCACAGAAGTGTGATTGACTTGGAGTTACATTGTGTTGTTTAAGTGTTCCCTTTATTTTTTTGAGCAGTGTATATGCCAATGTCGTCTGAGTATATTGCGGACCTTCTCATGTTGCCCATCAAAATTCCCTATGCATCGTACTATTTTGTCACTATTGTTTGCTTGTTGTTTGAAAGTAGAATGGTCCTATTACTCTTTTTAGCCCTATTGTACGCTTGGTGTAGTGTTTTTTTGGGGTAGCCTCTAGCTAGAAACCTATCATACAACAGCTTAAATACATCCTCAAACCCTTCATTTGTTGAAGGTATTGCCCTATTGGGATGCCTTTTTTTTATGTAGTTGGATGATGGCTTTCCCAATGGAGTAAACTATTTGTCGATGTAGGTTTTCTATATATGGTTGTTTTGACACTACCATCAGTTTCCAGGACAATTGTAAGGTCTAGGAAGTTCAGCCTATTCTTGTCTATCTCTGCAGTAAATTTAAGGCCTAGTGCATTGTTATTAAGTTTCTCAACAAATTCAAGAAAATGTTTTTCAGTGCTTTCCCATAAAATTAAGATGTCGTCGATGAATCGACCCCAATAAAGAATGTGTTTAGTATGAAGATGCTCTTCTGTGAATACTGTTCTTTCTTCCCACCACCCTAAAAATAAATTTTCAAAACTTGTTGCACAAATCGTCCCCATTGCTGTCCCAGTGGTCTGTAAATAAAACTTGCCATCAAAAATAAAATAATTATGTGTTAATAGAAATTGGAGTAGTGACAGTGTGTGCCCTTAGTGTTTAAATAGTATTTTATTGCTACTAGGCCTAAGTCATGCCTGATACTGGTGTAAAGTGCCTCTACATCCAGGATGGCAATCATAGTGGTCCTATTGACCTGGATGTCCTGGAGTTTGGTCAGTGTGTCTTTTGTATCTTTCAGATAGGACTATAGGCTGGGGACAAAGGGGGATATCATCTGGTCCACATAGCCGCTAATCCCTTCACACAGGCTTCGGTTGCCTGATACTATAGGCCTTCCCGGTATAGGGTCACGTTTTTTGTGCACTTTAGGAATGGCATAGAATGTAGCTATAGTAGGTTTGGGATTGTATAAAAATCTAAACTCATCTTTGGTGATTAGATTTTTTTCTTTTGTTGTTTCTAGAATATTTTTCAATTCTTTTTTGAACCGTTCTGTTGGATTTTCTTTTAGTGGTTGGTTTGTTTTTGTATCTCTCAGTAATGTCATTACCATTTTTAGTTAGTGGTCTTTATCAAGGAGAACAATATTTCCGCCCTTGTCTGAGGGCTTAATTTCTATTTTTTTTTCCTCCATCAGATGGTCCAGGGCTCTTTTCTCCTGTTTTGTTAGATTAGATCCCAAAGACGTTTTTCTAGTTTTAATTTTTTGAAGGTCCATCGTAACTACATCCACGAATGACTGTATTTTCGCATACTTAGTAAATGGTGGAGTAAATTTCGATTGGGGAGTCAATGTACTATGGGGTGCACTTGGTGGAATTAGTTCACCCCTATGTTCTCTCTGTAGTTCTTCCAAGATCTGTATTACTGTAACTTCTTTTGCAATCTGTTTATGTGGATCTCTTTCCAAGTTTAGATGTTCTTTGTGTAGGGCCAATTTTCTTGCAAATAAATTAATGTCTTTGACCCAACTGAAGCAGTCATAATATGGTACTGGTGTAAAGGATATACACTTATGCAGTAAGGTTTCATGTTCTGGTGTTAATATTAGGCTAGTTAGATTGATGACCTGCATCCCCTTATTTGGCAGTGAGTCAGCAGCTATGTTGCCTGTCGATATCCTCATTTGTCCCTGTCCCTTAGCTGTATCCCAGGCACTAAAAAATGTGGCATAAATGTTTGGGTGGTAGTGGCTGCTCATCCCCTCCACATTGCAACCCACCTTGATTTGTAGATGTGGTATTTGAACATTTTGTATTTTCGTTCGGACTATATCTATTTTTCCTCTGAGTAGAATTATATCTGTTCTTTCCCCTGCGTTTATTCCATGGTTTATAAGTGGGGATATTACTCTCTAAATCTGACACTTCTGACTCCGAAATATCGGTATATTCACTGTGGTTTTTCGTATAGTTATTCCGATAGTTTATATGGGTGTTTTTGACATAGATCTTTCCTGTTTCAAAATCTTTTTTATCCCTGTTATATTTACGATGTTTCCTTTCTTTGACTTCACTTTGCAGGTATTCTATATTTTTCTGGGGTTTTACTTCCAGGTTTGTAAATTCTGTATGGGATTGGAATGTCTGTATATCATTAAAAAAAAATTCCAATTGAATTACAACTTTTTTTAATACTCTTTTTTCATATTCTAATAGATATGCCTGCATGCGGAGGGAGCTCTCTGTTAGCAATGTTTCCCACCCCTTCAGGAACTTCAACAGATTCATCCTGATGGGAATTTGGTGTAATGTGTATTATTATGCCTCTATAGACAATATTTTGTTGCAGGTACGTCTCTAGACTTGTCAGTTCCCATATAGATCTCATATACTGCTTATATGTCTTGTTTATCTCTCTAAAAGCCAAATTTATATCTAGAACATTTACAGGAAGATTTTCTGTGGAAAAAACCTTACTAGCTTCTGCCAGAAATAGTTGTGTAGTTGGTTGATTAGATAGAAAACCTGCCATGCTTCCACTTGAAATATAGAATGCTCCTCTACTTACGGTTTCTATCTCTAAAGGGTCACAAAGATGGTGTTTTCCCCCACGCTACTAATGTTAGATTGTCAGGGCTGACCCATTAACACAGGTTGAGACACGGCAAAAATAGTTATTTACAAGTGGTCACATGGACCAATACAGTCCCTGACAAAAGTCTTGTCGCTTCTCTATTTTGTAGAAACTCCTGCTATTAACCTGACTTTTAATTAATCAATTGGTGTTATAAATAGCTCATATGAAAAGCTCAAGCCCTCCCAAATGATGTTTAATGCACTGAAATAAATTAGTTTCACAGAAAAAAGATTTATCATTTAATCAAGACAGAAAGGTCAAATTTTGGCAAGACAAAAGTTTTGTCGCCTATACAGAAATTGAACAACTTTACTGCAAATCCAAAAATATGTCAGCAAATTAAGTAGTGGTGCTGTGAGATCCAAATTTAAAATCTTGTATGACTTCCATGAGCTTGAAGGACAGCATCCATGCGGTTTGCCAAGGATTCATACAATTTATTGATGAAGTTATCAGGAATAGCAAAGAAAACAGTCTTGCATGCCTCCCAGAGTTCATCAATATTCTTTGGTTTCATCTTCCATGCTTCCTCTTTCATCCTACACCACATATGCTCAATGATGTTCATGTGTGGTGACTGGGCTGGCCAATCCTGGAGAATCTTGATCTTCTTCGCCTTAAGGAACTTTGATGTGGAGATGGAAGTATGCGATGGAGCACCATCCTGCTGCAGAATTTGCCCTTTTTTATGGTTGGGAATATAAGAGGTAGCTAAGATTTCTTGGTATTTTAGACTATTGATGCTGCCTGCCACCCTGCAGATCCCTCGCACACCCCCATACTGGATGTAACCCCAGACCATGATTTTGCCTCCACCAAACTTCACTGTTTTCTGGGTAAATCTCGGCTCCATGCGGATTCCAGTAGGTCTCCTGCAATATTTGCGGCGACTGTGGTAATTCAGCAGAAGAAAATTCTGAAAAATCCACCTTCTGCCACTTTTCCAGCGTCCATCCTTTTAGCAGGCTGTGGCCCTTGGCAAATTTTTTCAATTGTCTTTTGTTTAGTGCTGGCTTATGGGCACTGATTCAACCATGGAGGCGATTTTGAAACAGAATCCGAAAAACTGCTCTGGTTGACACAGGGACTTCAGGTGACCAGGTCTCATGGAGCTCTGCTGCAGTGGAAAATGGGCTGGCCTTGGATTTTCGAGCCAACAAACGGTCCTCTCGAGCAGTTGTCTTGCGGGGTCGGCCTGACCTGGCCTTGTCCAAAACGTCTCCAGTCTCTTCAAATCTTTTTTTTATCCTCTGAACTTGACACTGAGACACATTGAAGGTGTCTGCGACATCAGCAGTGTATCTGGTCTTCAGCCTCTTGATAATCAACACTTTAGTCTCCGGGTGAATCTTAGGCATGTTTGCAGAGGTCTAGTTGCAGTTGATGTGAAGGTCTAGTGTACTGGGGTTCTTTTTATACACACCTGAGACCTAATTGATCCATTATTAGTCACAGGTAAAGCTCATATGACAAGGCGATAACACTTATGTCTTGGCAAAAATTTACTTAATGGGCTTTGCCAAGCTGTGAATATTAGAATACTTTTTGTCAGTTTCGTTTTGCACTGAAACATTATTACAAAAGTTGTTGGGATTAAAATGACCCATTTCTTGTAACAAAATCTTGATTAGAACTATATTTTAGCGGCACTTCAGGTCAATTTGTACACAAGCGACAAGACTTTTGTCAGGGACTGTAGTTGTCTCTTTGTTTACATGTGTTAGTTTTTACATATATATAAAACATAACATTTATTTCTTTTTTAAATAAAATATTTCTACCTATGACTAACATATTAAAATTATCAGCTGTGTCTGTGAATTGAAATGTTCAGTCGTGGTCGCTCGAGTCTGCCCTGTTTGTTCTCAGCATAGGCTAGCTGAGAGACTCTCATGTATTTTTCCTGCCTAGCAGGCTCCCCGGTTCCATACGGTTACTGCCGTTATAACATATACTCGCAGTGTTATCTCACAGTGCGCTAAGGCTAGGAGTCTGTCAGTTCCCTCTTATCAAGCCTTACTATCACATTCAGGCTGCATAATCATCACTTTTCCAGACACTCGCTGTGTACAAGTACACATATAGTTTACACTCTGCCTCCCGACATGTTTCGCCAAACACTTGGCGTACTGAATGATGGGTCTGAGCTTGCCCTTTATGCCTTGGAGGTGCTGGCCTTCCCTGCAGCCAGTGTATTGTCTGAACATGTGTTTAGCACGGCAGGAGGCATTATCACAGACGAGCGCAGCCGCCTGTCCACAGCCAATGTGGACAAGCTCACGTTCATTAAAATGAACCAGACAAGGATCCTACAGGACTTGTCTGTACCTCGTGCAGAATAGACATGTATACCGGCCTTACCCAGCCATTGTTATACTCCAGCGCAATTGCTCATTGTTGTATTTTTGATATTTCCTACTCTTTTGGGGTGTACCCTAATTTAAACAAACAAAAAAAAAAATTAAAACCAGTGTTGGCTACCTCCTTCTCCTCCACCGCCGCTTCCACCTACACCGCTATGTCCACCGCCTCCTCAAACTCCTACTCCATATGGACCTCCACCTCATAGATCAAGATTATTATTTTTAATTTTTACGTATTTTTTTTTATTTTAAGTCATTTCACTAATTTGTCTGATACATTGTTGGACATATCACAAATTTTTGGCTGTGATATTCCCCTGCTCTACATTGTGGACAGGGAAATACCTTTCACAAATTCATCTGTTACATTGTTGGGTGACATTCCCATATTTTTGGCTGTGATATACCCCTGCTCTACATTGTTGACAGGGAAATACCTTTCACAAATTCGTCTGTTACATTGTTGGGTGACATTCCCAAATTTTTGGCTGTGATATACCCCTGCTCTACATTGTGGACAGGGAAATACATTTCACTAATTTGTCTGTTACATTGTCGAGTGAAATTCATACATTTTTTGCTGTGATATACCCCTGCTCTACCTAGTGGACAGGGAAATACATTTCACTAATTCGTCTGTTACATTGTTAGGTGACATATCCCACATTTTTGGCTGTGATATACCCCTGATCTATATTGTAGAAAGGGAAATACATTTCACTAATTTGTCTGTTACATTGTTGGGTGACATTCACCAATTTTTGGCTGTGATATACCCCTGCTCTACCTAGTGGACAATGAAATACATTTCACTAATTTGTCTGTTACATTGTTGGGTGACAAATGCTCATCTTTTGCGCTAGAAAGTACATTTGCGGCCTACACTGCATTTTGGACAGTACGAATGGTGAGGTCAGAACAAGTACAGACTATAGTCGATTGGGATTTAGATGTGGGGAAACCAGCACTCACTCAAATGCACGCTGCACGGGAGAGGACGTCAATCCACAGTAATATGAACAAAGGATCCCAGCAGTCGCGTCTTTGTGAATCAAATGTCTTTTATTCCATAGACCAGGACCAGGTTTCGGCAATGTGCCTTCATCAACAGGTAATCCAAATACAAACTTAACAGACTATATATGCTCTACAGTCACCGCCCACAGGAGCAAAAGTCCATCCCATAAAGGGAATGGCCAGAAAGTAACAGGTGTAATCAATTTAATAATAGACAAACCAAAGCAGAGAAAAAAGCATCTAGATAGATATTTCATCTTACATTTGTAGATAATACTCTTGTATAACTTTCAAATTTTCAATACCTGAGAAATAAACAGCAAAATATTATAAATATATAACAAAATTATTATATTACAGATACATAACCTCATATTCCCTATTGAGGCCTCTAGGGTGCAATGTGTCCAATGTATGGATCCAAAAGGCTTCCCTCCGTAGCAACATCTTATTAATGTCACCCCCCCTCCGTGGTCTAATCACCTGCTCTATAACCTGGAATTTCAGTTGGGCAATAGAATGTCTGCACTTTTCAAAGTGGCTTGGAATGGGTAATAATAAATTTTTAGTTCTAATGGTCGATTTGTGTTTGTTAATTCTGTCCCTCACTGCCTGCATTGTCTGACCAATGTACAACAGACCACAAGGGCATTTAATCAGATAAACAACATTTGAAGACTCGCATGTAAAAAAACCTTTTACTTCAAACGGATTCCCGGTGTGTGGATGATAAAATGTAGGGCCCTTTATGATGTGTGAACACTGGAGACAATGCAGGCAGGGGAACGTCCCTTTACGCGGTGTTGATAATACACTTTGACGTAACCGATGTTTAGTGCCCCCTAAATCCGCTTTCACTAGCATATCCCTGTAACTGGGGTTCTTCCTATTACAAATCAGGGGTAAACTTTTAAATTCTGAGACCTCTGGATAGGCCTTACCCAATAAATGCCAGTGTTTTCTTACAATATTGTCAATATATGCATTAAAGGGGTGAAATTTATGGATAAATGCTATCCTAGCATCATCCTTTTTCTTATGTTTAACCCTCACTTGGAGGTTATGTATCTGTAATATAATAATTTTGTTATATATTTATAATATTTTGCTGTTTATTTCTCAGGTATTGAAAATTTGAAAGTTATACAAGAGTATTATCTACAAATGTAAGATGAAATATCTATCTAGATGCTTTTTTCTCTGCTTTGGTTTGTCTATTATTAAATTGATTACACCTGTTACTTTCTGGCCATTCCCTTTATGGGATGGACTTTTGCTCCTGTGGGCGGTGACTGTAGAGCATATATAGTCTGTTAAGTTTGTATTTGGATTACCTGTTGATGAAGGCACATTGCCGAAACCTGGTCCTGGTCTATGGAATAAAAGACATTTGATTCACAAAGACGCGACTGCTGGGATCCTTTGTTCATATTACTGTGGATTGACGTCCTCTCCCGTGCAGCGTGCATTTGAGTGAGTGCTGGTTTCCCCACATCTAAATTTGAATTTTTTGGAACCGTGCACCACCATTTCCAAATGAGTTCTACAGCTTCTACATTGAGCTTTGATACTGCTGAAGCAGACAGGATCCTCTCACAGGTAACATCAACATCGGATTTTCTTAATATTCCTACAAGCGAATTGAAAAAACGTCATTTAGAGAGAGAACTTAGAAGACTGACCTCTTATGAACTTCATGCGGCCACACTAGCCGAATACTATAAAGTGAATAGAATTCCAAGAGGTCTCAGAGTGCATTTGTGTCCAACCTTCTTTGCTGAGGACAGTGAATATTGCAAGGACTTTGAACGTATCATTAATAAATGTTCATATGACTTGATCTTACTCACGATTAATCGCATTCAAAAGGCGATTGGTGACATCACTGAGCAAGTAGCAACTACGGAGCAACAGTTGCGAGATTCATTAACCTCTGAGGAATTTAATAAATTAAAAGAAACTGTCGACACTCACATTGCAACTTATAAAAGAGAGACAGAAGATAGGAAACGATCCAAGTTCCTACGAGATTGCGAGGATTATCACCTGAACAAGGTTTACAGATGGCAGGACACGTCATTTCGTCAGCGATCAGGTTTCAGAAGACCCGCGAGATCAGGATCTTTCACGTCAAGTTCTGGCAACGAATCAACAGGCGCACGCGAGATGCGCCCTTTTCAGAAAGGCAGACGGCGTCCGCGCGGCGGAGGAGACACAGGCGAGCAGGCCGCAAACACCGTCGGCATCGTATCGGAGACGGGACCGCATCAAGTACAGACTCGGTCTCAGGTAAGAGTCAATCTTTGATTATAAATTTATCGTCCCGATGTCTCAATAGCCAGCAAGTAGAGGCATTGCAAAAAGGCCTGTCGTTTAGTCCCTCACCCAGATTTGACAGTTTTCAAATGGACATAGATGTACAACAATTTCTTCGAAAAGTGAGGCTGAAAGCACATTTTGCGCAATCGTCTCTGCCTGTTCAACGCACTGACATTGTACCAGCTGATACATGCCTGCATTTGAAAGATCTGGGACTCAGTAATAAGTCCACATTCATGCCGCCGAAGACGTACCATCCGGTGGAGACATATGCACAATTAATACTTAAAGAAATAAGAGAGCATTGTGACAAGGTAAAGCATGGTGGACTATTCATGACTCCAAACATTACTATGGAAGAAAAAAGAGCGATCAGGGCTCTTATGGAGGACAATACTCTTATGATAAAACCTGCTGATAAGGGGGGGTTCGATTGTGGTGATGGATAGGGAGAAATATATTAATGAAGTCTTGAGACAGCTGTCTGATGTTCAAACATACCAACTACTTGATAGAGATCCAGTTTGGAGAATTAAAGAGAAAATTGTCACCATGGTTAAGCATTTTGAAACAGCCGGTACGATCGACTCAGACATGAGTAGATTCTTGATTAAGCAATCCCCCATCACCCCGGTATTATACATTTTACCTAAAGTGCACAAGACCCTTATAGATCCCCCTGGACGCCCTATTGTGTCCTCAGTAGATTCTATTCTTAGTCCATTGGCCATAGTATTAGAAAAAGCCCTGACACCATTTGTTAGGAATACTAAATCTTTTCTATTAGATACTTCTCATTTTCTACGACTGATTAATGATTTGGGCCATGTTCCTGAGGATAGCCTCCTTGTGACTATCGACGTTGTGAGTCTTTACACGTCGATTAGCCACAGGGAGGGGATCCAGGCGGTATCTAAGATTTTGGAGACTAGTGAATACACTGCATCTTTACGTGATTTTTTTCTACATCTGTTGAACATTGTTCTGATAGAGAATTATTTTTTATTTGGGGATAATTATTATCTCCAGAAGCGTGGGACCGCGATGGGGTCAAACGTGGCCCCGCCCTATGCAAATATATTCATGGCTTCATTTGAGGAAACATATGTATATACCAATGAATTCTATATTGAGAACATTTTGATTTGGAAAAGGTTTATTGATGATATTTTTTGCGTATGGGCGGGGCCACGTGAGACCCTGGTGGCGTTTATGGATCATCTGAATTCAGCATGTGAAGGTCTACAGTTTACAATGACATGCGATAGAGATAAAGTCAGTTTTTTGGATACATTGGTTAAAAAAAACAAGGAAGGTGAATTATCCACTGACCTCTATAGGAAGGAAACGGATCGAAACAGTATTTTGCATTATTTGAGTGCACACCCCCCTTCCTTAAAAAGGTCTATACCTAAATCTCAATATCAGCGGGTAAGGCGGATTGTTACGGATCCGCTCTTACAGGATCAGAGGCTGGGGGAAATGACTATTAGATTCAGAGAAAGAGGATATCCCTTAGATGTATTAACGAACAGTGGTGCTTGTCAAGTGAGGGTTAAACATAAGAAAAAGGATGATGCTAGGATAGCATTTATCCATAAATTTCACCCCTTTAATGCATATATTGACAATATTGTAAGAAAACACTGGCATTTATTGGGTAAGGCCTATCCAGAGGTCTCAGAATTTAAAAGTTTACCCCTGATTTGTAATAGGAAGAACCCCAGTTACAGGGATATGCTAGTGAAAGCGGATTTAGGGGGCACTAAACATCGGTTACGTCAAAGTGTATTATCAACACCGCGTAAAGGGACGTTCCCCTGCCTGCATTGTCTCCAGTGTTCACACATCATAAAGGGCCCTACATTTTATCATCCACACACCGGGAATCCGTTTGAAGTAAAAGGTTTTTTTACATGCGAGTCTTCAAATGTTGTTTATCTGATTAAATGCCCTTGTGGTCTGTTGTACATTGGTCAGACAATGCAGGCAGTGAGGGACAGAATTAACAAACACAAATCGACCATTAGAACTAAAAATTTATTATTACCCATTCCAAGCCACTTTGAAAAGTGCAGACATTCTATTGCCCAACTGAAATTCCAGGTTATAGAGCAGGTGATTAGACCACGGAGGGGGGGTGACATTAATAAGATGTTGCTACGGAGGGAAGCCTTTTGGATCCATACATTGGACACATTGCACCCTAGAGGCCTCAATAGGGAATATGAGGTTATGTATCTGTAATATAATAATTTTGTTATATATTTATAATATTTTGCTGTTTATTTCTCAGGTATTGAAAATTTGAAAGTTATACAAGAGTATTATCTACAAATGTAAGATGAAATATCTATCTAGATGCTTTTTTCTCTGCTTTGGTTTGTCTATTATTAAATTGATTACACCTGTTACTTTCTGGCCATTCCCTTTATGGGATGGACTTTTGCTCCTGTGGGCGGTGACTGTAGAGCATATATAGTCTGTTAAGTTTGTATTTGGATTACCTGTTGATGAAGGCACATTGCCGAAACCTGGTCCTGGTCTATGGAATAAAAGACATTTGATTCATATAGTAGATTGGGAGGCTGACAGTGCCTACAGTTCCTTCGCATTGTCTTCCCCTGCTGAAAGATCAGAGTTGGCACCTACAGCCCATGGCCATCTGTCTTTTAACTCACCCCCTTGCAAATCAGGCAAGCAGTCTGAGCCCCAAGTCATGCAGCGGTCTATTATGCTTTTTGATTACTCTGCTGGCAGGATTTCCATGGGCCATCCACATAGCCCTGCACCAGAAGTGGAAGAGATTGAGTGCACTGATGCCCAACCACTTATGTTTCAGGATGAGGACATGGGAAGACCACCGCAGCACGTCTCTGATGATGACAAAACACAGGTGCCAACTGCTGTGGCTTTCTGCAGTATGCAGACCGACAAGGACGGCAGGGGTAAAGAGTGGGTGGAAGATGATGTGGAGGATGATGAGGTACTAGACCCCACATCAAATCAAGGTTATGCGAGTGACCTGTCTAGTTCGGAGGAAGAGGCGGTGGTCGTACAGAGGCACCAGCACAGCAAAAGAGGGAGCAGGGCGCAAAAGCGTCTGTTACATTCTTGGGTGACATTTTACCATTTTTGCCGTGAATAAATCCCAGCTCTGCATCGGTGACAGGGACTTAAATTTCAAAAAATCATCTGTTACATTGTCAGATGACATTTTACCAATTTTGCTGTATACAAACCCCTGCTCTGCATAGGTGACAGGGACCTAATTTTTGTAAAATCGTCTGTTCAATTGGTGGGTGACATGAACCCAGTTTTGCTGTGAATAAACCCCTGCTCTGCATAGTTGACAGCTACCGAAATTTTTTAAAATCGTCTGTTCCATTGGTGGGTAACATTAACCCATTTTTACCAATGAAAAACCCCTGCTCTGCATAGGTGACAGGGACGTAAATTTCTAAAATTCGTCTTTAATTGACGCGCGCCCCCTCCTTTCATTCGATCTTTCCGCTTTAATAACTTGTCTCACATTTCCGCTCGATCACATTTCAGCCATTGACCTCCCTTGGATGTGGTATCCTTTTCTCACGCTACCTCTCCGGCTTGAAACCCTGATTCCCCGCTACCAGTGATCATCAGTGTTGATCACGAATATTCGAATTGCAAATTTTTATTGTGAATATCGGCACTTCGAGAATTTGCGAATATTTAGAATATAGTGATATATATTCGTAATTTCGAATGTTAAATTTTTTTTTTAATCAGTACACATGATCCCTCCCTGCTTCTAGCTTGTGGGCCAATGAGAAGGCTGCAATATCTTTGACTTTAGGAATAGTGTTGATTGAGAATTTTCGTAATGCGAATTCTCGTAATGCAAATTTTTATCGTGAATTTTTCAATTGCTGATTTCTGCAATCAAGAAAATAATGACTGGAGATAACGAATTCTCGAATTTGCGAATATATGGCGAATATTCGCCCAAATACTTGCAAAATATCACGAATTTGAATATTGCCCCTGCCACTCATGACTAGTGATCACCATGGTAGACGCAGAAAAGAACATCGAAAGTTGATAGAGAAGATATCCAATTGGATCGTGGATGTCACGGGGACGTGCGAGGTTGAGCAGTATGTGTGCACACGCCTACACTTACTGACTGATGGGTCTGCCCCCTTCAACTTCTGGGTCTCCAAATTGTGCACATGGCCTGAGCTTGCCCTTTACGCCTTGGAGGTGCTGGCCTGCCCTGCAGCCAGTGTATTGTCTGAACGTTTGTTTAGCATGGCTGGAGGGGGTTATCACAGGTTATATTTCCCAATGTTTTGGGGTGTACCCTAATTTAAACAAAAAATAATAATTAAAAATTAAAAACAAAAACCAGTGTTGGCTACCTCCTCCTCCACCGCCGCTGCTACCTACACCGCCACATCCACCGCCTCCTCAACCTCATACTCCATATGGACCTCCTCCTCCTAGATCAAGATTATTAATTTTTATTTTTACGTATATTTTATGTTATTTTAAGTAATTTCCCTATCCACATTTGTTTGCAGAGCACTTGCCATGCTCTTAACCACATTGTGCTGCCATTTGCAGCACTCTAGCCCTTTCCATTACTTTTTTAGAGACATTTTAGTGCTCCAAAATTCAGGTCCCCATTGACTTCAATGGTGTTCGGGTTCGGGGTCAAGTTCGGGTCAAACTCGAACTATTTTGTGAAGTTCGGCCGGACCCGTCGAACCCGAACATCCAGGTGTCCGCTTAACTCTACTTCTCATCTCTCATTCCTGTGGTGGAGATGACGAGCAAAATGGTGCAATACCAGAAGGTACTTGTGGAAAAATTGCTCCAAAAATTTCCAGCTGACAACGCTGGCGTCAGAGTACGTAGTTCCTTGGGCAACCGAAGAGGGGAGACGAGGGAAACACACAGCAGTTCCAAAAGAGGCACGGTAACACTCTCCAAAGCCTTGGACAGTTTCATGACACCCCGCCAGCACCCTCACCCTAATGCGCGGCCTAGTGTCACAAGGAGGAAAAATTTAGGAAGATGAAGGAGTACGTAGCAGACCTTGTCAGCGTCCTCAATGATCCCTCTGTGCCTTACAACTACTGGGTTTCCAAGCTGGACGCGTGGCACGAACTGGCGCTTTACGACTTGGAGGTGCTGGCCTGCCCTGCCACCAGCGTTTTGTCAGAGCGGGTATTTAGTGCTGCTGGGGGCATAATAACTGATAAGCGCATCCGCCCGTCAACTGAAAATGCTGACAGGTTGACTCTAATAAAAATGAATAAGGCCTCGATTGCCCCTGACTTCTCTATTCCACCAGTGGAAAGCGGCTGAACATACAGGCACATTAAATGTGTTGTTATAATGTACTGAATACACTGTATTCCCATGCACCCCTTCCACTACAAAAAAGGGTATATGGTTCAATCTTCCCTTTCTCGTCCTCCTCCTCCTCTTCTTCCATCATATCAACATGCTTATTAGTCTGCCCTCACTCCTAATGTTTTTGTCATGGATGTAGTAGGGGAGAACACCAAAAGACAACAAGAAGGAAGGGAAAAGACACTAGGCCTCACCGCTAGGGAAGGAAAAGGGTCACCACCTATAAAACCCTGCTCCTGGCCCTAACTCCTATCCGTATAGGCAGCTCTCGATGGTAGAGATGCCCATACACAGGAACCTAGAAAACCCTGGTGGTCCTCGGATGCCCTAACGGTAATGACAGGGCAGAGACTACCCGCTCCTTCCCTGGTGAAGGAACCAGCGTCTCGCTGAGGCCTAGTAAACAACAAAGGTGGGGGGGAATACAAAATACAACAAACAAAACACTTAACTTCTGAGCCTGATGGATGATGGATGAACAGGACTTCAACTAGAACCACACTCCAGCTCTTCCAAAAACCAAATGAAGCTATCCAGAGCAAGGAGTGATGGGTAAAGTCAGACTAAATAGGTGGAGGTAAAGGTCACATGATCCACACCTGAACAGGAGGTGTGGACATACAAGCAACACACAGACAAAGTGAAACCAAAACCAAAAGAGGCTGTCAGATCACTAATATGCAGATAATCTTTCAGACCTTCTAAAACCTGTCACCGGTGTGACAGTACCCCCCCTTCTACGGGTGACCTCCGGGCACCCAGGACCGTCCTTATCAGGATGAGCTCTGTGGAATGCTCTCACCAGACGACTAGCATTAACATCGGTCGCTGGAACCCACATCCTCTCCTCTGGTCCGTACCCTCTCCAATGAACGAAATACTGGAGGGATCTCCGGAGAACTCGGGAGTCCACAATCCTGCTGATCTGAAATTCTAAATTGCCGTCCACCATGACAGGAGCAGGAGGTAAGGAGGACGGCTCAACAGATTCAACACATTTCTTTAACAACGATTTATGAAAAACGTTATGGATTTTCAATGCCTGAGGAAGTTCAAGACGGAAGGCTACAGGGTTAACAATGGCAGTGATCTTATATGGACTGATAAATCTTGGTCCCAACTTCCAAGAAGGTACCTAAAGTTTAATGTTTCTTGTAGACAGCCACACAGAATCACCCACTCTCAGGTCCGGACCACTCACACGTTTCCTGTCAGCCGCACGCTTATACAGTCCTGATCAAAAGTTTAAGACCACTTGAAAAATGGCTAAAAATCATATTTTACATGGCTGGATCTTAACAAGGTTCCAAGTAGAGCTTCAACATGCAACAAGAAGAAATGGGAGTGAGACAAAACATTTTTGGAGCATTCAATTTAATGAAAACAATGAATAAACTGAAACAGGCTGTTTTTCAGCTGATCAAAAGTTTAGGACCACACCTCCAAAAAAAACTAAACCCACCAAAACAGAAATCCAACTTCCAAACATGAACTCAGTAATGAGTAGCTCTGCCGTTATTGTTTATCACTTCAAAAATTCGTTTCGGCATGCTTGATGCAAGCGTTTCCATGAGGTGAGTGGGAACATTTCTCCAAGTGGTGAAGACGGCCGCACGAAGGCCATCTACTGTCTGGAACTGTTGTCCATTTTTGTAAACTTCCCTTGCCATCCATCCCCAAAGGTTCTCAATTGGATTTAGATCAGGGGAACATGCAGGATGGGCCAAAAGAGTGATGTTATTCTCCTGGAAGAAGTCCCTTGTCCTGCAGGCATTGTGTACTGTAGCATTGTCCTGTTGAAAAACCCAGTCATTACCACACAGACGAGGGCCCTCAGTCATGAGGAATGCTCTCTGGAACATCTGGACATAGCCAGAAGCTGTTTGATGCCCCTGCACTTCCTGAAGCTCCATTCTTCCACTGAAGGAAAAAGCACCCCAGACCATTAGGGCGCCCCCTCCCCTGTGGCGCGTAGAAAACATCTCAGGTGGGATCTGTTTGTCATGCCAGTAATGTTGGAAACCATCAGGACCATCAAGGTTAAATTTTTTCTCATCAGAGAATAAAACTTTCTTCCACCTTTGAATGTCCCATGTTTGGTGCTCTCTTGCAAAGTCCAAATGAGCAGTTCTGTGGCGTTCAAAGAGACGAGGTCTTTGAAGACGTTTTTTGTTTTTGAAGCCCTTCAGTCTCAGATGCCGTTTGATGGTTATGGGGCTGCAGTCAGCACCAGTAAGGGCCTTAATTTGGATCGAGGATCGTCCAGTGTCTTGACGGACAGCCAATTGGATCCTCCGGCTCAGTGCTGATGACATTTTTTTGGGTCTTCCACTTGACTTTTTTGTTCCATAACCCTCAGGATCATTTAAGAAATTCCAAATGACTGTCTTACTGCGTCTCACCTCAGCAGCGATCGCGCGCTGTGAGAGACCCTGCTTATGCAACCCGACCACGTTCAAAAAGGGAGCGTTTTTTTGCCTTTGCCATCACAACATGTGACTACCTGGAACCTTGTTAAGATCCAACAATGTAAAATAAGATTTTTTGCCATTTTTCAAGTGGTCTTTGATCAGGACTGTACCTGTTGCCCATCTTTTCCAGGATATTTTGGATTTTCCGCCAAATAGAAGACAAAGAAGAAGAAAATCGTTCCTCCTCAGGAATGCCAGGATTATGAGCACCAGAAAATGTACCAAACTGTGCATGGAACCCATGTGCCCCAAACGGCGACTTATCAGTGGATTCCTGTCTACGGTTATTTATAGCAAACTCAGCTAACGACAAAAATGAAGACCACTCTTCCTGATTCTCTGAAACAAAACATCTCAAGTAAGTCTCCAGATTCTGATTAGTGCGCTCCGTCTGTCCGTTCGACTGAGGATGAAAAGCCGAAGAGAAGGACAATTGTACACCCAGACGAGTACAGAACGCTCTCCAGAATCTGGAAACAAACTGAGTCCCTCTATCGGACACCACATCAGAAGGGAATGCCATGTAGTTTCACGATGATGTCGACAAACACCTGCACAAGAGTTTTCGCCTTGGGTAGACTAGGTAATGCAATAAAGTGTGCCATTTTACTAAAACGATCGACAACCACCAGAATCACTGTCTTTCCCGAAGAATTCAGTAAATCCGTGATAAAATCCATGGACAAATGGGTCCAAGGTCTGGACGGGATGGGCAATGGAAGCAGAGATCCGAAGGCCGAGTATGTATCACCTTAGCACGTGCACAGGTACCACAGACTGACACATAGTCCTCAATACACTTACGCAACCCCGGCCACCAGAATCTGCAAGAGATGAGATCGACAGTCGATCTACTCCCAGGGTGCCCAGCAAGCACCGTACAGTCATGTTCCTCGAACACCTTGTGACGTAATTCGGAGGGAACAAACAACTTCCCCTGAGGACAAGAGTCTGGAGCATCCTCCTGTGCCTCCAACACCCTGGCCTCAAGATCAGGATAAAGAGCGGATATAACCACTCCTTCAGATAAAATGGGACTAGGGTCATTAGACTCACTCCCCCCCAGGAAAGCTACGTGACAAAGCATCCGCATTGACGTTCTTAACCCCAGGGCGGTAAGTGACGATGAAGTTAAATATGGTGAAAAACAATGACCATCTGGCCTGTCTTGGGTTCAGTCGCTTAGCCGACTCCAAGTAGGCCAGATTCTTGTGATCCGTAATTACCGTAATAGGATGAATTGCTCCTTCCAACCAATGCCGCCATTCCTCGAACGCCAACTTAATGGCCAGCAATTCCCTATTCCCCACATCATAATTCTTTTCAGCATTTTTTTAGAGAAAAATGCACATGGGCGCCATTTACTGGGTGAAGGACCCTGCGACAATATTGCTCCTACCCCTTCCTCAGACGCATCAACCTCAACAATAAATGGCTAAGACACGTCCGGTTGCACCAGAATAGGGGCCGAAGCAAAACATTCTTTCATAGCAGAAAAGGCCTGTAATGCCGCATCAGACCAGATAGAAATATCAGCACCCTTCCTAGTCATGTCTGTTAAAGGTTTAACCACCGATGAATAGTTCAAGATAAATTTACGGTAGTAGTTGGTAAACCACAAAAACCGCATAAGCGCTTTCAGATATTCAGGTCGATCCCAGTCCAACACGGCACGGACCTTCTCGGGATCCATACGAAAACCTGAGGATGAGAGCAGGTAACCCAGAAATTGCACTTCCTGTACAGCAAATACACACTTTTCCATCTTAGCATACAACTTATTCTCTCTTAGGATCTGTAACACCTGTCTCACATGATCCTGATGAGTCTCCATATTAGGCGAATAAATTAGTATGTCATCAAGGTATACAACGACAAACCTCCCCACCAGATGATGAAAGATGTCATTGACAAAGTGTTGAAAAACTGCAGGAGCATTGGTTAACCCAAAGGACATGACCAGGTTTTCAAAATGACCCTCAGGGGTATTAAATGCGGTCTTCCACTCATCCCCCTCCTTGATCCTTACAGATTATATGCCCCCCTCAGATCCAATTTAGAGAACACCTTGGCACCGACAATCTGACTAAACAAATCCGGAATCAAAGGAAGGGGGTAAGGATCATGGACAGTAATACGATTGGGCTCACGGAAGTCCAGACATGGTCTCAGGGTACCATCCTTTTTCTTTACAAAGAAAAATCCAGCAGCCACTGGGGACTTGGATGGTCTAATATGTCCCTTTGCCAAACTCTCGGTGATATACTCTCGCATAGCCTTTCTTTCGGGTTCCGAAAGATTATACAACCGAGATTTGGGCAATTTAGCTCCGGGAATAAGATTGACGGGACAGTCATACTCCCGCTGTGGAGGCAACTCCTGATTATCACTCTCAGAAAACACATCAGAAAATTTAGAAATTAACGAGGGTACAGTTTTAGTGGTAACCATAGAGAACGATGCATTAAGACAGTTGTCCATGCAAAAATCACTCCAATCGAGAATCTGCCTCGTTTGCCAATCGATGTTAGGGTTATGTTTGCTTAACCATGGTAAGCCCAACACCAACGGAGCAGGCAGACCCCCCAACACATAACAGGAGATAGATTCCTGATGCAAATCACCCACTCTTAAATGAATGTCATTCACTACCTGCGACAGGCATTTTTGGGCGAGAGGTGCTGAGTCAATTGCAAAGACAGAAATACTATTCTCTAATGCATTAGTAGTCAACTCGTGAATGCGTACAAACTGTCCATCAATCAAGTTAACTCCTGCCCCACTGTCGATAAATGCTTCGATTTTCACAGTTTTGTACTCTAGCGCCACCTCGGCAGACAGGAGAAAACAAGTACTACCAGTAAAAGACAAAAGTAGGTTTTCTTGCTCCCCACCCACACTATCAATAATAATTTGGGGATTCAACTTTTTTTCTTTTTGTTTACACCTTGATGCTGCAAGTACGGACAAATATTCACAAAATGTCCCTTCTTGCCACAACAAAAGCAGACTCCTTTCACATGACCCAAGCTTTTGCCAGTAGTTCCAGGAGTAGGTCCTGGTAACTGCATAGGCTCATCACAAGGCACAACCACCCGTGTCTCTCCACCATAAGTGTCAAAGGAAGCAGTACACTTATTGGACAGTATGTCCTGAAGGTGAGGACCCCTAAATCTCTCCCTCAGGCGTCTATCAAGACTTACAGCAAGGGACATAGCTGCTTCCAATGACTCAGGATTTTCATGAAAAGCCAATGCATCCTGCAGTCTCTCAGAGAGACCCTGGCAGAATTGGCTACGGAGAGCAGAATCGTTCCACTCTGTATCCGTAGCTATTTCTCCTAAATTCAGAGAAATAGGTCTCCGCAGAACGTTCCCCCTGCCGCAAACCCCGCAACTTGGTCTCGGCCTGAGAGATCCGATCCGGGTCATAATAGATAAGGCCCAAGGCTCTAAAGAATCCATCTACCGACCAGAGGAACGGTGATCCGGTCGGCAGAGAAAAAGCCCAAGATTGGGGGCGTCCTCTTTAAGCAATGAAATAATCATACCCACACGCTGACACTCATCACCAGAAGAGTATGGATGCAGCCTAAAGTATAATTTACATGACTCCCTGAACCGGATGAAATTGTCACTACCCCCGGAAAACCCGTCCGGGAGAGCTACCTTCGGTTCAGGGCAGGCCTGGAACCCACCACCGGAACCAGCAGCCTGTGAACTCTGAATCTGCAAAACCATCGCACGGAGGTCTGCTACCTCCAAAGTCAGATTCTGCAGCTGTTCGACCAGTGCAGTTATAGCATCCATAGCTGCACAGATCAGAACAAAAAAATGGCGGTATTGGCTCTGGATAATGTCACGGATGTAGTAGGGGAAAACACCAAAAGACAACAAGAAGGAAGGGAAAAGACACTAGGCCTCACTGCTAGGGAAGGAAAAGGGTCACCACCTATAAAACCCTGCTCCTGGCCCTAACTCCTATCCGTATAGGCAGCTCTCGATGGTAGAGATGCCCATACACAGGAACCTAGAAAACCCTGGTGGCCCTCGGATGCCCGAATGGTAATGACAGGGCAGAGACTACCCGCTCCTTCCCTGGTGAAGGAACCAGCGTCTCGCTGAGGCCTAGTAAACAACAAAGGTGGGGGGGAATCCAAAATACAACAAACGAAACACTTAACTTCTGAGGCTGATGGATGATGGATGAACAGGACTTCAACTAGAACCACACTCCAGCTCTTCCAAAAACCAAATGAAGCTATCCAGAGCAAGGAGTGATGGGTAAAGTCAGACTAAATAGGGGGAGGTAAAGGTAACGTGATCCACACCTGAACAGGAGGTGTGGACATACAAGCAACACACAGACAAAGTGAAACCAAAACCAAAAGAGGCTGTCAGATCACCGGTGTGACAGTTGTAGAGAGTCAGCTCACCTGTAGGTCCTCGCATATAATGTTTTAGAGGGTTAGCTCACCAACAGGCCCTCGCCTAAAATCTTTTAGAGGGTCAGCTCACCTGCAGGCCCTCGCATATAATGTTTTAGAGGGTCAGCTCACCAGCATTGTACACCTCCTTTTGCGGTATGGACCGAATTACGTAGTGGTGAAATTTTTTATGTGAAACAGGCTTTTTTTGGGAAAATTGATGGGTGATAGTAGACTTTCTTCTGTATAAACTGAATTCCATTATCCTTTCATTGGTGCCATTTTTTATTTCAACCATGTTTTCTACTGGAAAATTGATGGCTGATAGTAGACTTTCTTCTGTATGAACCTAATTCCATTATCCTTTCATTGCTGAAATATTTTATTTCAACCATGTTTTCTTCAGGAAAATTGATGGGTGATTGTACACCTCCTTTTGCGGTATGGCCCAAAGTATGTCGTCCAGGGTCCTGCAGTAAACAAAATGAAAACGTTGATGACAACACACCATCAGACTTTGCCTTTACCATCTATCTACAATTAAATCAAGCAGCCTCACTAAGTTCAAAACATTCATGTGTTCTTATCTGATCCGTCTGCATTTGATATCCACAGCACATAAGACATGACAGGAGAACCTCTGCTTTGGAGTTCCATCAGAATTGTGCTTAACAATCTTGCTCCCTGTGCAAAGCCATAACTAAAGGAATCCGTAGGCATACACATCAGAGGAAGCTGAAGCTGGTTGCCCCAATTTTAATTTAGGAGCAGTAAACAGCGGGAAGCAAATAGAGGTGGCTGAACTCCACTGCTCTGTATCTCATGTGAATTAAGCGTCTCCAGCAATTCCCCTCTTGCTATTTACAGCAAATACATTATTTTCATGTAGAGATCCAAGAATTATGTTGGAGGCATGTAGTGTATGCAAGCCATGTGCCACCCCTCTCAATTAAGGGCCTACTTGCCGTTCAGCGGTGCAGTTATACACTCACCTAAAGAATTATTAGGAACACCTGTTCTATTTCTCATTAATGCAATTATCTAGTCAACCAATCACATGGCAGTTGCTTCAATGCATTTAGGGGTGTGGTCCTGGTCAAGACAATCTCCGGAACTCCAAACTGAATGTCAGAATGGGAAAGAAAGGTGATTTAAGCAATTTTGAGCGTGGCATGGTTGTTGGTGCCAGACGGGCCGGTCTGAGTATTTCACAATCTGCTCAGTTACTGGGATTTTCACGCACAACCATTTCTAGGGTTTACAAAGAATGATGTGAAAAGGGAAAAACATCCAGTATGCGGCAGTCCTGTGGGCAAAAATGCCTTGTGGATGCTAGAGGTCAGAGGAGAATGGGCCGACTGATTCAAGCTGATAGAAGAGCAACGTTGACTGAAATAACCACTCGTTACAACCGAGGTATGCAGCAAAGCATTTGTGAAGCCACAACATGCACAACCTTGAGGCGGATGGGCTACAACAGCAGAAGACCCCACCGGGTACCACTCATCTCCACTACAAATGGGAAAAAGAGGCTACAATTTGCACGAGCTCACCAAAATTGGACTGTTGAAGACTGGAAAAATGTTGCCTGGTCTGATGAGTTTCGATTTCTGTTGAGACATTCAAATGGTAGAGTCCGAATTTGGCGTAAACAGAATGAGAACATGTATCCATCATGCCTTGTTACCACTGTGCAGGCTGGTGGTGGTGGTGTAATGGTGTGGGGGATGTTTTCTGGGCACACTTTAGGCCCCTTAGTGCCAATTGGGCATCGTTTAAATGCCACGGGCTACCTGAGCATTGTTTCTGATCATGTCCATCCCTTCATGACCACCATGTACCCATCCTCTGATGGCTACTTCCAGCAGGATAATGCACCATGTCACAAAGCTCGAATCATTTCAAATTGGTTTCTTGAACATGACAATGAGTTCACTGTACTAAAATGGCCCCCACAGTCACCAGATCTCAACCCACCCCATCTTTGGGATGTGGTGGAACAGGAGCTTCGTGCCCTGGATGTTCATCCTTCAAATCTCCATCAACTGCAAGATGCTATCCTATCAATATGGGCCAACATTTCTAAAGAATTCTATCAGCACCTTGTTGAATCAATGCCACGTAGAATTAAGGCTGTTCTGAAGGCAAAAGGGGGTCCAACACCGTATTAGTATGATGTTCCTAATAATTCTTTAGGTGAGTGTATGTGGTAAAGCCCTTTTCTCAGTGACATTTTTTATGTGACACTGGCTTTTTTTTCCAGAAAATGTATGGGTGAATGTACACCTCCTTTTGCGTTATGGAATGACTTACTTAGTGGTGAAATTCTTTATGTGACACTGGCTTTTCTTCGGAAAATGTATGGGTGAATGTACACCTCCTTTTGCGGTATGGAATGACTTACTTAGTGGTGAAATTCTTTTTGTGACACTGGCTTTTTTTCAGAAAATGTTTGGGTGAATGTACACCTCCTTTTGCTGTATGGAACTACTTAGTGGTGAAATTCTTTATGGGACACTGGCTGTTTTTCGGAAAATGTATATATGAATGTACACCTCCTTTTGCGGTATGAACTGAAGTACTTAGTGGAGAAATTCTTTATGCGACTGTTCTGCTTCGCGTTATTGAACTGTTGTATAACACTAGTCAGACAGCTTAACAATAATTCAGAAGTCAAGAAACATGAGACATCAGATCTGTATGTATTCTCTTTTCTGAATAACTTTGTAAAACTACAATATAAACATAAACAAAACATATGTGTCAGTACATTACATATAGTGCAGCAGCCTCACTCCATCAGTGAGAGTACTCACAGACAATTCCATCATTAGTCCAGGAATAGATCAAGAGCTCCTCTGCATGCAGCCTGCCACATCCAAGAGCAGTGATGAAATGGAGGAAATACAGTTCCAGGTTAAAGGTTACCGCCTCTGACTCAGAGAACAATACACTTCCTGTAAAGTTCTGGCGAAGTAGAAACTAACTCTGACCACTAGATGGCAGCAACGTCAAACATAACATTTCAATATAATCTTTACAGCACATTACATCCATTTATTATGCACAAAATGAGCAGAACACTCCCTGTCTGGCATAATTATTATGTCACTACCTAAATAACTACTGCTATGCAGGAAAAACATATAAACAGGAAATGGAATCCTAGCTAATCGGAAACTAAAACTATAATGTCAGTTAAAGGTCTAAGATAGATTTTGGAAGTCCCATTCTTTGCAATCTTGACCTCCACCTTCCTAACCTTGCCATCCCTGCTTGGTAGAGCATTGACAATAAGTCCTACAGGCCACTCATTCCTGCTCTCTTGGCTGTCTTTCAACAGAACAACATCACCCACTTTTACATTTGGGCGATCCTCAGTCCATTTCCTACGGCGTTGCACATTGGACAGATACTCCCTCTTCCATCTTTTCCAAAAGGTGTCTGCCAAGCATTGTACTTGCTTCCATTGTTTCACATGAACTTGTGTTGTACTTATGGTTCCGGATAGAGCAGACAAAGAGTTCACCTTTTGAGTCAACAACATTGCTGGGGTAAGGACCATAGGTGTATCTGGGTCTGAGGACACAGGAACTATAGGCCTGGCATTTATAATAGCTGTAACCTCTGCCATAAAGGTGCTTAAAGTCTCATGGGTCAAGTGAGCGGTTTTAGTTTGTAGCAACATAGCGTCCAAGATTCGCCTGGCAATACCTATAAGTCTATCCCAGACACCACCCATGTGTGAAGAGTGTCGAGGATTAAAGACCCATGTACATCCTCTGTCTTCGAGAAAGTCTTGCAATTGTGATTCGCTGGCACAAATGTTAAGTTCCTTGCAGGCTCCTACAAAGTTTGTTCCTCTGTCAGAACGGAGCAGTTTTGCTGGGCCACGAATTGAGAAGAATCTCCTTAAGGCATTAATAAAGCTTGATGTTGACATGGTTTCAAGTAGCTCTATGTGAACAGCTCGGGTGGACAAACAAGTGAAAAGGACTGCCCATCGTTTACTGTCCGCGCTGCCTCCTCTAGTGCGGCGGGTTAAAACAGACCACGGACCAAATACATCTAAGCCCACATTGGTGAAAGGTGGTTGAGCAATTACTCTGTCCTCTTGTAGCTCTGCCATCTTTTGACTTTGTAACCTTCCTCGCAGCTTGCGACAGATGACACATTCGTGTATGACAGCTGATACCAAGCGTTTGCCACCAAGAATCCAGAAACCTGCGGATCTAATTGCACCCTCTGTGATGTGTCGCCCTTGGTGAACTACTTGTTCATGATAGTATCTAACAAGCAGTGTCGCAATGTGGTGATCATAAGGTATAATGACAGGCTGTTTCTCTTCCTCTGTAAGTTCTGCAAGAGACAAACGTCCACCTACTCTCAACAACCCATTTTTGTCTAAAAAGGGGCTAAGCTTCCTAAGACGGCTTAGTTTTAGCAATGTCTTTTGTTTTTTGATGCAGTAAATTTCCTTCTGGAAATGTTTGTTTTGAACAGAAGAGATTATAACAGACTTTGCCTGAGTAAGTTCTTCTAGATTGACCTGTTCATGGAAACTTTCCCACCTTCTGACCTGATTGCTGCTGGTTCCCCTCTGGAAGGTTCTAGCGACATGGATGAGTCTGGCTAGGGTCTTAACTAATATCTTCCAGCAAGAAAATCTATCAAAGCAATGTGAGTGAAGTGTGGCTTCAGAAGCTCTGGTGCTGAAGCTTGTAATTTCAAATCTAATTTCAGGGTCAGCTTCAGGCTCTATGAGTGGAAAAACATTAGCAGTGTCTATCTGCTCACAGTGTGGTTGGTACAGAAAGGATGGGCCTGAGAACCATATAGAGTTCTGAAGGCATGCTGCTTGAGTAGGCCTAGTAACATAATCTGCAGGGTTTTGATCCTCTGTAGAGAGGGCCTGTTTATCATCATCTTTAGTTTTCTGAAATACTGTTATCCCTAGATTGTCTATCTCAATGTTGGAATTGACTTCTTCTTTACCATATAGTGTAGGAGAGTCACAGTGTTGTGTTGACCTGCCAAAGCTTTCCTTGACAATGAAGTTGTTGTGACAGGGACTGAGAAGGGATGTGCGTCCATTTGTTAACACAGACGTCTTCAAAGTGCTAATGTTGTCAGGCTGGTGCACTTTCCCCTGGCAAACTTCTCCTACAATGACCCACCCCAGGTCCAGTCTCTGTGCATAGGGGGCATTATAAGGTCCATTGATTTGCTGGCGTACCTTGTGTACCTGAAGGATATCTCTTCCAAGAAGTAGAAGGATAGGAACATCTGGCTCAACAACTGGGATAAGGTGAGCAATTGAGCGGAGGTGAGGGTGGTGATGAGCCACTTCTGGAGATGGAATCTCAGTTTTGTCATCAGGTATCATGCCACACTCTATTAGGGTAGGAAGTGGGAACTGCACTTTCTTATTGAAGGATTCAATGGTAAAGTCAGTAGCTCTTCTCCCTGTGGTTTCAATTGTCCCTGCACATGTCCTTAGAGTGTATGGAACTGCACTTGCCTTAATGTTAAAGATATCAAAGAAATCTGACTTTGCAAGGGATCTGTTGCTCTGTTCATCTAGCACTGCATACATTTTCACTGCCCTTTCTCTCTTGCCAGTGGGATACACAGTCACTAAACAGATTTTAGAGCATGATCGTGCACTCTTGCCTTGTCCACATACTTCTGTGCAATTAGACATTACAGAGGAGAGTGGGGTCTCTTGTGGCTCCCTGCCCTGATCTTTCCTGGGTTCTACAGTCTCTAGTGGGGCAGGAGCAGGGCCAGGGTGTAAAGCTGCAATATGTCTCTCACTGCCACATTCTGTACATTCTACTGGTATTTTGCAGTCTTTGGCAATGTGATAAGTAGATCCGCAGCACTTGAAACAGATGCAGTTTTGTTTAAGGAAGGACATCCGCTCTGCAATGGGTTTGCTTCTAAAGCCTTTGCATTTCTTTAGTGGATGTGTTTTTTTGTGTATTGGACAATGTCTATCAGGGTTTTCTATGGTGTGTACCTTGTGGGTGCTTTGGTAGTCTGTGACTTCTGAAGGTACAGCTGTTTTGTGTGTGGATACATAGGTCCTACCGTGAGGTCTGTGAGGTCTCTCAGGTCTGTGTGATTGATTGCCGCTGGTGGTGAAGGCGAAACTGGGATCACTTCGGATTTTCGCTTGCTGTCGGATAAACCTAGAAAACACAGAGAAAGGGGGAAAGGCAACTCCATAATCTTCTTTGAATTTGCCTCCTACAGACATCCACTTGTCTTGCAGATTTGAGGGTAGTTTCTCTACTATGGGATTAGTGCCTCTAGCTGTATCTAGATACGAAAGTCCTTGCAAGTAGCCATCCTCTTTGGCATATTCTATCTCTAGTAGAAGATCACTTAGTTCTTGTAGCCGCACGTTGTCTCTGTAGCCCACCTTGGGAAAGACTTCAAGTTTTTTCAACAGTGCTCCTTCTATTACCTCTGGGGATCCATACGTTTCTTCTAGTCTTTTCCAGGTCATGTTGAGTCCTGCTCCAGGGTTGAACAGGTTTGCTCTTCTCATCCTCTTAGCATGCTCTGCTGACTCAGTACCAAGCCATTTTATCATTAAATTAAGCATTTCTGCTGGTGATAAGTTCAGACCTTCAGTGGCATACAGAAAGGAAGATTTCCATGCCCAATAGTTTTCAGGACAGTCATCAAATTGGATAAAGCCTGAGCTAACCATTTCTTTGCGGATGAGATATTTGGTGACATCCACTGCACATTGTTGTTCGCGTATGTAATCTATAGGTTGAGGTGATGGGAACACTTGTTTTTTGTTCTTAGGGGTTTCTGGTGCTTCCTTATTGGTTTGCTGGCAGCCGCTGATCTCATGTGGTTGATTGGGCCTGTTCAGGGGGTATGTTGATCTCGGCCTGAATTCCTTTGCTTCAGGTTTAAGAGACTGTTCCTTTGTATGCGCATCAGTAAGGCTCTGGACGTACTCACTTGTACGATCTGCAGAGAATAGAGGTTTTTCTGGAACCTCTGAGTCTTTATATGATTTTTCACTTCCTGACCGACTTGTTCCCATGTAGGCAGCGGCCTCTGCTTCAGCAGCTGCAGCTGCAGTCTGTCGCTGCAGGATGAGCAATTTTGATTCTAAAACCGCTTCTTCTTGTGCTATGGCAGCTTTCTTTGCTGCTAACTCCTGTATCATCATGGCTTCTTTTTCTGCGTAATGTAGCTGGACGCGGGCAGCTTCTGCCTTGGCACGAGCTCTAACTGCTGAGGAACTTGCTGAGGACATCTTGCTAGCCCCTGAAGTTCTAGAGACATGCGACTTTGCATCGTCTTGCTGGGCACTGGGAATGTTCTCCCTGCCTTGCTGTGTCAGCGGTAGCGTGGCATCAGCCTGGTACTTTGTTCCTGATCTTAGACTCATGCTGCAGTAATGGCGTCTCAGTTTATTCCAGACCGCCACGTGGATTGTCTTTTTCCTGGCTATTCCAGACCGCCAAGTGGATTGTCTTTTTACTGTTCTGCTTCGCGTTATTGAACTGTTGTATAACACTAGTCAGACAGCTTAACAATAATTCAGAAGTCAAGAAACGTGAGACATCAGATCTGTATGTATTCTCTTTTCTGAATAACTTTGTAAAACTACAATATAAACATAAACAAAACATATGTGTCAGTACATTACATATAATACAGCAGCCTCACTCAATCAGTGAGAGTACTCACAGACAATTCCATCATTAGTCCAGGAATAGATCAAGAGCTCCTCTGCATGCAGCCTGCCACATCCAAGAGCAGTGATGAAATGGAGGAAATACAGTTCCAGGTTAAAGGTTACCGCCTCTGACTCAGAGAACAATAGACTTCCTGTAAAGTTCTGGCGAAGTAGAAACTAACTCTGACCACTAGATGGCAGCAATGTCAAACATAACATTTCAATATAATCTTTACAGCACATTACATCCATTTATTATGCACAAAATGAGCAGAACAGTGACACTGTCTCTTTTTTGAAAAATGTATGCATGAATGTACACCTTCTTTTGCGGTATGGAGCGACTTACTTAGTGGTGAAATTCTTTATGTGACATTGGCTTTTTTTTCAGAAAATGTATGAGTGAATGTACACCTTCTTTTGTGGTATGGAACGACTTACTTAGTGGTGAAATTCTTTATGTGACACAGTTTTTTTTTTTTTTATGTATGGGTGATTGTACACCTCCTTTTGCGGTATGGGCAAAATTACGTAGTGGTAAAATGTGTTATATGAAACTGGCTTTTTTTGGGAAAATTGATGGGTGACTGTACAACTCCTTTTGCTGTATGGGCTGAATTACGCAGTGCTGAAATTTTTAATTTCAAAGTAAACTCTGCTGCTCTGTATCTCTTGTAAAGTCAATGTCTCCAGCAATGCTCCTCTCGCAAATTTACATCAAATACATTATTTTCATGTAGAAATCCAAGAATTATGTTGAAGGCATGTAGTGTATGCAAGCCATGTGCGACCCCTCTCATCACTCTCACGCTGTTCTGCACCTGGTTTGCCTGAACGAACCGAGTCACACAGGGGAGGAACTGCTCTGTGTCCTTCAGCAAGAAATCGAATCCTGGCTTTCTCCGTGACAACTCAAAATCGGAACCATGGTGACTGACAATGGGAAGAACATGGTGTCGGCGCTGCGTCAAGGATGGCTGAGCCATGAGCCCTGCATGTCACACGTGTTCTGCAAGACATCCTAAAAATGGCCAGGAAACTTTGTATGCACTTCAGCCACTCATACACCGCAAAGCACACCCTCCTTGAGCTGCAGCGGCAGAACGGCATTCCCCAACATAGGCTGATATGTGACGTTTCCAACCATTGGAATTCCACCCTCCATATGTTGGACCGACTGTATGAACAAAGAAAGGCCCTAAACGATTTCTTGATGATCCAAGCGGACAGGAGTACTTCCCTGTGTAACTTCGATGTCAGCCAGTGGCAGCTCATGCGTGACACCTGCTGTTTGCTCAGGCCCTTTGAGGAGGCCACATTATTTGTCAGTCGCCAGGACTACGGGATGAACGATGTCCTTCCACTGCTTCATGTTCTGGAACAGACGCTGGTAAATCTGGCTGGTCTGGGGACTGGAGATGTGGCGCCTAGAAAGATGGCGGCAGTGTTTGATACATTTGTCTGTCAATATCTCTGTTTACAGTCAGTGAACGGGAACATCATTTATCGCTAGGATATGCAAACACCAACCGATGGGGTGTTAACCGCCATAAGTAGTTCATCAGCATGAAGGAGCAGTCATTTTCACAGCTCGAGGTATCCTCCCAGAAGCTTGACCTCTGCACGTAGACGGTCTGCATTGCGAAGCTTGTCTAAAAGAAAAATCCTGCAGTGCACCCCCTTGGAGGAAACTCTTGATCCGACACAGGCTGCTTTGCTCCTTCAAAAATAATGGACTGTACAGCATTACACCGAAGTATAATTTCTCATACACCAGACTAAAAGAGTATTCCAAGGAACTGTCTACCCACATAGCTGCCGAGAAGCAGAGGGGTTTTGCCATTGAAGTGGGCTCAGAGCTGTACCTAAAAGCCAAATTTTCCTGTTTACCTGGACTCAAAGGAAAGGACAGAGATCAACTGGCTGTGCTCATACAGATTTCATCAAAGCCTCCACTCACCAAGGCAAGCACAGAGGACCAGTTTGGACAAGTTGGTTCTGCGGGACGTACACAGAGGACGATATATTGAAGGTGTTACCAAAGACATTTACTTGCCTCCCACTCTTCCTGTATAACGGCTCCGAGGCGCTAACGGCTATTGTAGGGACGTGGTTCCAAAGAAACTTTGACTGTTGTTTGGGTAAGCTGGTGATCAGTTCTCAGGACCTTACTTGGCTAGCAGCGATGTGGACCGGGTATGACGTGTCTGGATCAGTGTCGGCCACAGAGCTTGTTTTCTCTGTGCACATCGAACCTCGCATGTACATTTCTTATGCCATCCACACAAAGGACTTCAAGACTTTATGGAATGATATTCATAAATCAAAGGACGAGGTCACGTTGGAGGAAGTGGACAATTTATTCCAATGTCTTTACTCACATTTTTTTAGACACTTTATAACTTTAGAATCCACTTATCAGCAACCCAGCTCGTCACGGAATGAGCTGCAGTCGGCTTGCTTGCTGGACTGTCCTCCAGTTATCAGCCATAACCCCATACATTTCTTGATCCATATGCATTACCCTCGTGGTCACCCCGACACTGGTCGTCAATCCATTCTTGTTGATGAAGCACTTTGTTTTTTCAGTTTGTCTTTTAAATCTTGTGGTTTTGCCCCTTCTATGTTGTATTTTATGTGTGTTAATATCCTGTTTGTTAAATAAAAAAATTTCTCCCCGTTCAAAAGAAAAAACTGGTTTGTGATTTGGTAGCCAAAAGCAGCAGTGGGTACAAAACACAGAAGACATGCAACTATTCCATTCACATATCATCTCTGTTTTGGATCCACTCCTGTTTTTTTTTTCTATGGCATTAGCAATACTGATGGATTACTGACCAAATGCTGACACAAACAGGATCTGTTTTTTGTGGGTTATTGTTCTGACGGATCAGAGGAAGGGCAAAATAATCAGTGACGTCACACAAACTTACTGCTGACACCCTCTCGACTCTGTCGGGGGGCTCTACTTGTATAAGCGTTTAATAGAACAGGGTCTGTAGACATCTATGTGGAATCAGCTGACGACGGTGTAAAAGGAGCGCGCTTCTTTTTGGCGTTAACATCGACTTGTAAGGCTGAGTTATTTGGTTAAGTTTTGGCCCCGTGACTGCCCAAATAAGTGAAGTGTGCAGTGATTCTAAGAGTGACGCCTGTCATCTGCATGTGATACGGACTCACAGTATTATTTCGCTACCAAAGCAGACTCCCTATGCGTGTTATTGCAAGGCACAATGTTCGACACCACTATAAAGGCTCTCTGAAGCCAGGAAATAGACATTTTTTGACGTAATTCATCGCAAATTTATTCGGATCTAAACAAATTTTTAATATTTGGCGAACCGGCGAATCGAACTTTTGAAAAATTCGCTCATCTCTAGTGGTGATTTGTGCATCTTGTGCTGACAACTGTAAGAGGCTCTGGGGTGAAATAATAAATGCCTGAGAAGTGACAACATTTTGGAATCTCTGCCTCTCAAGGTATTACTGGGTGGAGTGAACATTTTTAGGCTACAGTTTCTTTTTTCCAGAAATGAATGTGCAGTGGACTGTGCAAAGTGAAAATGGCAAGTTTTTTCACATATATGGCATTTCAGTGCCCAATATGTGGTGCCCGGCTTGAGGCACACCACTCCCTGTAAATTGTTAGGCAGGTTCTCCTGGGTACTAAAATGCCATAAATGTGGATGTAAACTGATGTTTAGGTACAGTACGCTGTAGGGTTTGGGAAAGACTACCTTTTGGCTTTTGCAGCACAAATTTTGATGGATTGGTTTACGGGTGCCATCTTGCTTTTGAGCAGCCTCTGGGGTAACACAACAACCATTTTGTGAGAACCATACTTTTTTTTTATACATTTTTTTTGCAGGAGGAGTTTCCATTATTATTTTGGGGTAATTTGGCTTTTGTAGCACAAATTTTGATGGATTCGTTTGCGGGTGCCATGTTGCTTTTGAGCAGCCTCTGAGATACCAGTACAACCATACTTTTTTAAAATTTTTCTCTCAATGGAGCTGTGCGAGGCTTATTTTTTTGTGGGATGAGTTGCCTTTATTATTGGTATTATTTTGGGGTAATTACAACTTTTTTATCACTTTTTATTAAATTTTTTGGGAAGCAGGATAAAGAAGAGGATGTAAGTCTGCCATTGCATTTTGGGTTTTGTTATTACTGCATACCCCGTGTGTGAAAAGTGATATTTAATCTTTATTCTGATAGTCAGCATAATTACAGAGATACCAATTTGAAATAGTATTTTTAATGTTTTGTAGAGTATAGAAGAAGAAATGTGACCTTTGTATCAGCGCTAATGCAGGAGAAGTGGGATCAGATTGCTGTGATAGCAGAGCGCGCCTGCTGTAGACTCACGTGACCTAGGGACGTCACAATATTATGTGACATCCCTAGGTCACATGAGTCGACAGCCGGCGTGCTCTGCTATCACAGCAATCTGATCCCACGTCTCCTGCATTAGCGCCGTTACAAAGGTCCTGTTTCTCTACTCTATGATTGCTTTCATCCCAAAAAACGCTTCTAGGGACAGTTAAAGACCTTGGCAACAGTGCAGACATCCCGAGAAAATACCAGCAAGGCGAGACAAAGGTGTTATGACTCATCACAACATCAAATGGTAAGCGCAACTTATTATTGCGATTTTGTGTCAAACGGCAACACACACGAGGTGCTGCTTCCTGTCTTTTCTTCTTCTTTTACATTTTTAATGTTTTACCACTTTTAATTTACCACTTTTTTCAATTTTTTTTTATTTGAATCACGTATTTGCGTTGCCATATCTTGACAGCCATATTTTTTTTTTAGGTGATGGTTTTCAGGTGATGGTCTTGTGTCAGAGCTCATTTTTTGCAGGATGAGGTGACGTTTTTGTTGGTACCATTTTGGGGTAAATACACATTATATCAATATTATGCTTTTTCTGAGGTGAGATAATCAAAAATTTGCTGTTCTGGCACAGTTTTTATTTATTTATTTTTTACAGCATTTAACTGATGCCATAGATCATGTGATATTTTTATAGAACTTGTGGTGGTATATATAAAATAATTTGTAGATAGCAGAGTAGTAGATAACCCCCCTTGACATTATTGTGGCTGGTCATAATATTGTCAATGTCTTATTCTCAAAACCAGAACACAAGGCATTTGAGATGTCCTCAGAGACCCTAGACCTGGTGGAGCCATTCAAATGGTCAGGTAGGATACCATTACCTGCAGAAGGGGTCATGTATCAAAAACCATACAGGTAAATATTCACCAAAGAAATACTGGACCTTATCCGTAACTTGGCCATGTGCTGATCATAATTCGAATTGGTCTGGTATATCCACTGCTGTTTGTTTTCAACAGCTGCAGTGAAGTGCATGGATGTGGCATGTAACCGATGCAGCCAATCACTGTCCTCATCAGTCTACAGTGTATGGCAGTGAGGTGTCAAATTCAGGCATGTTCCTGCACACATCACTGACTACTGTGAAAGTGACTGGCTGCAGCAGTCCTTTGCCATATCCAAGATCAGTGACTCAGAGAATGGTGCTGGAGAATTGGGTAAGTACACGTTTCTTTATTTAAGATATTGGGGATGTCCAAGATTTTTAATTATCTCACACAACCACTTTAAAGAGGACCTTTCACCATTCTTGACATGCCTGCTTTAATAGCTTCATGCATTCCCCATGTAATAATAATTCTGGAACATCTATTCTTATGACTATGTTGTGCAATTCCTGCGTTATTTCTACTTGAAAGTGTGAATGAATTGCTAGCAGTCTGCAGTAAGGGTGCAGAGGGGTGGTAACAAGTTGGGGGTATTTACCTGCACAGTCTGACAATGGCAGCACGGATTGGATAGAGTGAGTTTGTGCAGGTACACCCCCCAACTTGTTACCACACCCTCTGTGACCTTACTGCAGACTGCTAGCATTTAATTCATAACTTCTAGTAGAGATAACACAGGAATGGCACAACATAGAGTCATAAGAATAGATGTTCCAGAATTTGTATTACATGCTAATGCATTAAGCTATTAAAACAGGTATGTCAGGACTGGGGAAAGGTCCTCTTTAAGACCTGAGCTACACTGCGACTTTTTGTAGCGCAACTGATTGATTTTAATTATGGAACAACAGCTGCAGTCCACAAGATTGCATTCAACTGAATGCAATCATTTGGACTGTAGCTGTAGTTCAATAGTTAAAATCAATCAGTTATGCTGCAAAAAGTGTCATTGTAGCCCAAAGCTAAGTACAATACTACATGAGCAGCTTGTGACCTTGGATTAGCAATTTAAATGTGGATATTCACCCGAACCGGCTTTGGAATGTGTTTAGAGGACTCATGAGCACGCCTATATGATGATGAAGTCCTTTCAATGCATTCCAGGCCCAGTTTGTGAGTGCATGGGGGGGGGGGGGGGGGCTCAGGCGCAGGATATATGGTGAGTTTCCACATACAATGTCCTAAGATCAGCAGCAGCAGTACTATTCAGGTATGCCTGTACTTAATAGGGTTTGTGAAGGTGCAGGTTCTCTTTAAAATATCTTGAGGGTCAATTAAAGGGGTTTCCTATCTTTTATAGCATGTCAACAGGATAGGGGCTTATGCATATGACCATTGGATGTTTTGATGTCCACAAATTTTGGATCTACAAAACAAGGATCCAGGCCATGTGCATTCTGTATTTTTTGGAACGGAACAGCTGGCCCCTAATAGAACAGTTGTATCCTTGTCCATAATGCAGACAACAATATGACATGTTCTATTTTTTTGTCGAACAGATATACAGAAACGGAAAGCACGCTGAGTCATTTCCGTTCTTTTGCAGCCCCATTAAAGTGAAAAAAATATGTTCATGTGCATGAGCCGTAAATGTCTAATAGGCATGTTTTCCACCTCTGGGACCCAGACCTATCTGGAAAACAGAGGTCCCTTATTTCTGAAAACTGCTTGGCTGTTTTCAGAACTCATATAGAAGTGAATGGAGAGAGATGCACATACGCAACCAACTCTTCATTCACAGTGGACACAGCATCACCCATTCTGGAGAAGGGTGCAGGTCGTGGAGCATATTCTCTGAATCTGACATAATTTTCTAAGATGGGAAAACCCTTTTAACATTCCACAGTGATATATTTGTTGCGGACACAGTAGGGCACAATTAGAAAACACTTCACGGAAAGGATGGAAAGTGTATGATGTGAACTCAACCTACTACAAACCTCATTAGCTATAAAAGAATGATTGTCACCCTCTGTGCTTCTGCTGCCCTGGGTTATGAGTAGGTAGCAGGCACTAACATAAGCACACAAAGCTTACACGGTCATCCCTCAACCAGACTACATCATATAAAAGAATATTTAAAACTACTATTTCCTAGGCTGTGGATTATTCTAGTTGGAGAATAAGTTAAACTTACCCCCTAGATACTATGCTACATCCTGCAGAGATGTTTGCTTTATTCTTGAGAATGAAAACTATGTCACAGCTTCTTCACATTTTAACCAACTCTTCTGTAATCAGTATTGCTCAAGAAATCAACTGTGTCCAATACATCTTTTTTGACAACTGCCTTCTTCTCCTCATAAGTACATTATTCTTTCACTTCTGACTTGTCAGCCATGCCTTCTTCAGCTAATAATATCTCTTCCTCAATCAACTGATGATAACTCTAGTCAAATACCGTTTCCTAGCGTTTGCTTTCAGAATTCACTGCTTTTTCATCAGATAGTTACACACACAATCATGTTCCCAACCTCTTCAGCTCTTAAAAGAAGCAGCCAAAGGGTAAAATTAACACATTTCTTGTTCTGTCTTCATACACGTTCACACAGTGTGCAGTCTGACATTCAGCATAAACCATTCCTGTCTTCCAAATAAGAGGACTGTTCTTTGTAGCCTAACTTGTTTGTTGGTCAACAGGTTGTACTCTCTGTGCGGTGCGCGTGAGTGAGAGATTGTACATTTGATCGATTGATTGATAAAACAGGAGTATTTGATTGGCAAAACAGGATTGTTTGATTGGTAAAACAGTATTGTTTGATTGGTAAAACAGATATGCTTTTACAAGGATGGTGGAGTTTGAGAAGGAGACATGCATAGGACAGCTCTGTACTGTGTCCTGGAGACTTCTGTTTCCCAGGATGCTTTGCACTTCCACAATGCTTTGCACCACCCAAAATGCAGCAGTCTTTGTAATAGGAAAAACAAAGTGTAATACAACTTAACACTGCTAGATGGTGCTATAAACACACTAATCACTGAAGAAATACCAAAACTCTGGCAGACATGATCTGTAATGATTTTCCCTAACCCTGCTGGGCAGAACATTTCTGCTAAGACGTTTCTCACTGTTATTTCCCTTACCATAATGTTTGTAATATTGACAAAATCTAAGGATAAGTTAAGCAGGGGCATTGTTAGGGTCTTAAAAGACCAACGGCACTAATCTTTTAAAAAAAATTATCAAATACAGTCAGGTCCATAAATATTGATGGCTGGCTTCACTGATAGTGACAGCTCTTTGGATTATTTATGCAAATAACACACTTGAAATGAACTCTGGACCTTTTATCTGCTCATTGTAATTGGGGTAATGAGGGAATAACACACACCTGACCATGTAACAGCTGAGAAGCCAATTGTCCCATTACTTTTGGTCCCTTGTGGGAGGCACATATGCAAACTGTTGTAATTCCTACACCGTTCACCTGATTTGGATTAAAATACCCTCAAATTAAAGCTGACAGTCTGCAGTTAAAGAACATCTTGTTCATTTCATTTTAAATCCATTGTGGTGGTGTATACAGCCAAAAATGTTAGAATTGTGTTGATGTCCCAATATTTATGGACCTGACTGTATATAGAAATACCTTCCCCCACAGCAAAAAAGAATATGAGGAAATATAAAAAAATATCTAAAAATATGGCATAAATGGAACAAATTTCCACTACTACACTATTTTTGTGCTTGTGGAGATCCGTACCTACTTACGTGATTGGTAAATATTTAGATCTAATGGCCTTGAATTAACAGTTTATACAGTTTATATTATATTAATCCCTAAATATTACTATCCCACAATCTTAAAGAAAAGAGGTGAAAGTAAATCCTTCATTTAACCCTTGAGGGGCTAGGCTTTTTAGCTGATAGATCCATCTAGCTTCTTCTTGTTGTAATCTTTTGTCGATATTTCTTTGTCTGGGACCTGACATGATCTTACCAATGCCCCAGAACTTAAGACTACTGACATCTCCCTTATAGACATTCTGTACATGTCTAGGCAGGGAAGTGTCAGCTTCTGTGTTTAAATTGCTCAAATGCTTTGAAATGCATCTCCTCAATTTTTGTGTAGTTTTGCCAATGTATAGCTTTGGGCATCCACATTTGATGGCATAGACAACTCCAGTGGTTTTGCAGTTAATGTACCGCTTAATTTGGTATTTTTTATCAATTGGACTTATAAATTCCTTTTGGGGTAACATTTTGTTGCAGAAGTTGCAATCCCCACATGGATAGGAGCCCTTTGTGGTCAGCCGTGTTGTCTTTGTTTCTTTCTTGTAATTCCACTGAAAATAACTGTGGACGAGATTTTTTTTATGTTTGTCCCTCTTCTATAGGTCACTGTTGGGTTTTGAGGAATAATGTCCATTAGATCCTCATCTGCTTTTAAGATGTGCCAGTATCGTTTCAGCATTTGTCTCACTTTCTGATGTTGCACATCGTATGTGCCAATACACCATACAATTTTCTCCTTATTAATTTGTTGTTGATTCTGTAGAAGCATTATTCTTTCAATGGTTTTTGCCCTTCTGTACGTTTTAGGCTACTTTCACACCTGCGTTTGGTGCGGATCCGTCTGGTATCTGCACAGACGGATCCGCACCTATAATGCAAACGCTTGGATCCGTTCAGAACGGATCCGTTTGCATTACCATGAACAAAAAAAAAAAAAAAAAAAAATTTTTTTTTTTTTTTTTTTTTTTTTGTTCATGATAATGCAAACGGATCCGTTCAGACTTTACATTGAAAGTCAATGGGGGACGGATCCGTTTGAAAATTGAGCCATACTGTGTCAACTTCAAACGGATCCGTCCCCATTAACTTACATTGTAAGTCTGGACGGATCTGTTCGCCTCCGCACGGCCAGGCGGACACCCGAACGCTGCAAGCAGCGTTCAGGTGTCCGTCTGCTGAGCGGAGCGGAGGACAAACGCTGCCAGACTGATGCATTCTGAGCGGATCCGCCTCCACTCAGAATGCATTAGGACTGGACGGATCCGTTCTGGGCCGCTTGTGAGAGCCTTCAAACGGAACTCACAAGCGGAGCCCCGAACGCTAGTGTGAAAGTAGCCTAACGTAGGACTTTCTTAGGGTAGCCCCGAGCCAGAAATCTTTGGTATAATAATTCACTTTCACGTTCAAAGGCCTCATTGCTTGAGCAATTTCTCCTTGCATGTAAATATTGGCCTACAGGAATGCCTTTCCTGAGGGCTAATGGGTGATAGCTTTGCCAATGCAATAAGCTATTAGTTGAGGTGAACTTCCTATACACTTCTGTCAGTATGTTCACATCAGGCTGCAGGGTAAGGGTCAGATCGAGAATGTTCAACCTTTTATCATGTATCTCGCCCATGAATCTGAGGCCTATTGAGTTATTATTGAGGATTGTTACAAACTGATGAAAATCATTTTTAGTGCATTCCCAAAAATATTGTCAATGTAACAAACCCAAAATGTGATGTACTTAGTGAAGTTAATGTGTTCCTCTGTGAATATTAGTCTTTACTCCCACCACTCTAAAAAAAAGTTATCAAAATTTGGTGCACAAATTGTGCCCATGGTGGTTCCCATGATCTGTAAATAATATTTACTATCGAAAGTGAAATAATTATGAGTGAGTAAAAATTGTAGCGAGGTGAGAACAAAGGTGTTGTGTTTTTTAAAATGTGTTCCTTTTGTGCTAAGATAGTAATTTATAGCTTCCAATCCCAATTGGTGTTCAATACTTGTATATAATGCCTCAACATCGAGGCTTGCTATTAACGTGGTCTTACTGACATGTATGTCCTGCAACCTGACTAGAGCATCCTTTGTGTCTTTCAAATAGAATGTGAGACATGGGACAAATGGGTATATGATCTTATTGATATAGTTACTAATGCCCTCACAAAGATTCTGATTGCCTGATACGATAGGTCTGCCAGGAATTGGATAGCGTTTTTTGTGTACTTTTGAGATAGCGTAAAATGTTGCTATCACAGGTTTCGGTTTAAAGAGAACTTTGTATTCTTCTTTGGTTATTAAGTCTTCTTTTTTTGCAGATAATAATATCTCTTTTAGTTCTTGTGTATATTTCATGGTGGGATTACTTGGTAGTAATTTATATGTATTTTCATCTTTTAGAAGATTCATAACAATTTTTTTATGCTCAGTTTTGTCCATCACAACCACATTACTCCCTTTATCTGAAGGTTTATTCTCCAAATGATGGTTATTCATAGGTTCCTCACACTCAGACCTCCATATGGTAAGCAGTCTGTGAGTGATGTCAGAGTAGGAGGCTATAAATGGGTACCATGCCCATCAAACACTCACTGCCCGATCCCCTGAAGACGCCAGAGCTGCTGGCAAAACATGTCGGGGGGCAGTGTTTGAGAGAATTTTTAGTACAGCAGTGACGCCTCTATGAGGGAAAGTAACTACTAGGGAATACTATGTGGTAGACAGAGACAGAGTTCCATGAGAAGAGTCTGGAGCCAGCGCACTGCTACCAGACTCTCACCATTGATATATTAGCAGTGTGCAACTAACACTAGTAAAGTACTCTGAGAATTAATGAGGCAACACAACTGATAGTTTTAATATAGGTTATTTAATGGTCAGTTAGGGATGTTACAACAATTGATATTAAAAGCTAAGTTTTACAAGTATTATTAAAGACATATGTTAAAACAAGGCAAATGGGGGAAACAGGTGAACCCTAGATTCCACCCGCACCTCTGTCCCTGCCTACTTGCACGACCGCCCTAAGTGGGGGACCACAACTAGTTGACGGTCCCTGCTTATTTACGTGCTAGGGCTTACCAAGGAAAAGCAGAGGGAAAATAACAATAAACAAAGTGACAGGCAGGCACACAAATACTAAAAATAACAAGGAACCAAAGTATTGGATCAAAAACAAGAGAGAGCAATCAAGCCAAATCAGAAAGCAGATTACTAAACAATACCAAGCCATACATAAGCAGTCAAGTCCAGGTCTAAATACTCCAGACAGACGCGAGTCCAAGAACCAAGCCAGGGTCAAACCAGGAGATGCAGAAAAGCCAAATCAGAATCCAAGAATCAGGGTCAAAAGTAGCCAGAAGTCTGGAGGTCAGAAGTATTCACAATCCAAAGTGCTGGTGAGGTATATAGAACCATTCTCGGGTAATCTGTGACCAGCAGATTGCCTGTTTAAATACATGATGCATTGCCTGGTCACGTGACATGCCTGACATCATGTGACCTATGATGTCAAAATACCTGACATGGAAGATCAGACTGTCTATCTGGAAAACGGATGCAGGCAAATACATGGAGAATTGCGTCTGCCAGCGCTGGTAGTGACATTATGTTTTTTATCTTCACATTTCTTTTTCTAATTGCTGTATGTCACTTTACATTTTTATAATTTTTCACTTTTCACCACCACACTCAAATTTTCATATTCATGTTTTTTCATACTTTCCTGCCTTTTTTTTCCTTTTCTTTTATACACATTTTTTTGTGTTATTCTTTTGTGATTTATTTATTTGTTGCCTCACGTTTCTCTCATTTTTATATAAGGGGTAACTCATGCTTGGTCTGATATTGAATTAATTATTGGAGTTTTTCCCTTTCCTTTTTTCAGTACTGGATCTGATACTGTTATAAATTTGGACCTCATTTTTATAATATTATCATATAATCTTGTGGGTCTAAATGGATATTGTTTGTTTGGGCAAGACTTCCTTATATATCCTGATGACATAATGTATCTTTAGTCATACCATAATTAAGATGGCCACCATGGTGCACATTTTTTTCAGCACATGCGCCGGCTTTTGATGCACTCCATGATGACGCGTAGTGCGTTTATAACATGTGCACTCCGCAGCTTCCAGATGCCGTGGGCTTGTTGGAGCAGCAGCTTGGACAGCAAAATCATATGTGCCAAGTATGGAGCAGAGCTAAGGGCTCTTTCACACCTGCGTTATTGTCTTCCGGCATAGAGTTCCGTCGTCGGGGCTCTATGCCGGAAGAATCCTGATCAGGATTATCCTAATGCATTCTGAATGGAGAGAAATCCGTTCAGGATGCATCAGGATGTCTTCAGTTCCGGAACGGAACGTTTTTTGGCCGGAGAAAATACTGCAGCATGCTGCGCTTTTTGCTCCGGCCAAAAATCCGGAACACTTGCCGCAAGGCCGGATCCGGAATTAATGCCCATTGGAAGGCATTGATCCGGATCCGGCCTTAAGCTAAACGTCGTTTCGGCGCATTGCCGGAGCCGACATTTAGCTTTTTCTGAATGGTTACCATGGCTGCCGGGACGCTAAAGTCCTGGCAGCCATGGTAAGTGTAGTGGGGAGCGGGGAAGCAGTATACTTACCGTCCGTGCGGCTCCCCGGGCGCTCCAGAGTGACGTCAGGGCGCCCCAAGCGCATGAATCATGTGATCGCATGGATCACGTCATCCATGCGCATGGGGCGCTCTGACGTCATTCTGGAGCGCCCGGGGAGCCGCACGGACTGTAAGTATACTGCTCCCCCGCTCCCCGCTCCTACTATGGCAACCAGGACTTTAATAGCGTCCTGGGTGCCATAGTAACACTGAAAGCATTTGGAAGACGGTTCCGTCTTCAAATGCTTTCAGTACACTTGCGTTTTTCCGGATCCGGCGGGCACCTCCGGCAACGGAAGTGCATGCCGGATCCCAACAACGCAAGTGTGAAAGAGGCCTAATCATTGCTTTAGTGACTTCAGGTATGTGAAAACTTTAGTCATGTATGATAATACAGCTGACACAATCACTGTATACGAATGAAGTTGTGAGTTGCCCCCACGGTTAAATTTTATTGGTCTTTTTTTGTTCGATACCTCCAATTATCTATCTTTTTCCCACCCCTTAAACATGATATCTATATATATCTAAAATACAGATGTAGTAGAGTTAACACTCATGCTTTATGAGATGTGTTATCTAAACTAAATGTGTTAAGCAAACACCTTCAATTGCTTTTCAATGGTTTTAGTTTCAACATAACACGATGAGTTAAGAAATTTGAGTTAAGAGTTTACTTGTTAACCCTGCTACATCTGTAGTTGCCAGTATTCATATTTTTTTCTTGGTTGGTTTTTGCTTTATACTTATTTACCACTTGGACTTTACAATATTTACAACACTTTCCAATCATGTTTCTACATAGTGATTGTATATTTTCATCTAATGTTACCTTTACTTAATATTTATTCAGTCACTAATCATGTTCGTATATTGCAATTGTATATCTCAATGTAAAACTAGATCTTATTGTTAATTATTTATTTTTTAATCATAATACATGTAATTATACCCGATACTTTCTGCCACCTGACCACCACCATTAATATGAGTTGGTTTTAATGCTTTTTAAATATTTACCAGTGTTTTGCCTTATCATCATTTATATACATAAAATGAACTTTTTTTTCACATAAATTATATCTAGTATGATTATTTATAAATTACTCCATATGCTTTGTATTGATGTTCTATGAATTCCTAGCATTGGCATATGTTGTTACGCCTATAGCTTTTGGGAAATTGGAGTGTTTGGTCAAAAACAAAGTCCTGGTTGCTGCAAATCATGCCAAAGTGATGGGCCTGGAGCAGCTGGGGAGCTGAACAGCCTCATTAGTATTCACTTTATGGAATATTAATTAAGCTGTGCTGGATATTGGGGGGGGGGGGGGGGAAGGAGTCCTCTCCAGCACATAGAATTTTACTAAAAATTTATTTACAGGCTTTGACTGGGACTTGAACCCCAGACCTTCTGTGTGATAGACACTAGAGTTACCATTACACTACAGACCTGCCCCTTTTGCACTTAAAAAGATATTTTCTTAACAGGCATAATATTAAACCCTTAAAGGGGTTATCCAAGACTAGAGATGGCCTTGCGGTTCGCGGCAAACTTTGCTAGTTCGCGGTTCGCCGAACATATGGAGATATTCGCGCCCACCATATTCTTTTACATTGTGAAGAACTTTGACCCATGACACATCCATCAGGTGGTACAGGACAGCCATTTGAGACGTTTCAGCACATGGACATACCCCCTACCTTATAAATAAGCCTGATCTGTCCGCCATTTTACATTCAGTGTTTTGCCAGTGTATGGAGAGGTTGCTGTGTGGAGCAGGGACAGGCTGTTAGGGACACCAAATGATAGATAATAGGGCCAGAAAAGTCCTTTTAAGGACTGGTATAGGTGTGCTATCGATAGGTGTAATACACAAAGGGGTGCGGTATACTTATAATATACTTTTATAATGAGTCAAAAACACATAGATAGATGTATATAGTGATCACCTGGAAGTCGGAGGCTTAGGGGCTAGGGGCTTACTAGGGCCATTTTTATATAGGGTAAGGTTCCGGACGGGGTCGCTCTTATAAGGGCGGGTGGTCTGTGGTTAGGCTATCAGGGCCACAATAGCACCCCCCTGTAGGGCAATATCAGGGACAGTTCTTTGCCCACCCTGTTGTTTTGGAAATTTCATTATGCGGACATTTTACTTTAGGATGTGGGTGTGTTTTTATAGATTGTCATCTGTCTCCCTGTGTCGGATTTAGCCAAAGAGCGCTCTAGCAGAGGGTACTTTGGCTGAATCGGGACCAGTGGTAAAACCATCAGTATGAAAACCTTCTCATGGGCTTGGAGACGTGTTCTCAGTGTGTAGGGGGGCATTTGCCGGTTTGTGAGCACTAAGTGCAAGCACTGGGCTTCTTCCCTTCAAATGTCTATACACATTAGAGAAGTGAAGTCTGCATAACAAGAGATACATATTATACCTCTGCTGCGGCTTCGCTAACCCTTTCTGGATACATATCTGCTTTTAAGACATGCATATCTGCCTTATCGGTATACTCGTACCGTATACTGACAATAGCCGTAGCAATGTCTCGCAGATAATCTCAAACCTATAAGAACCAGTAGAATGATCTTTATTAGATACTGATCACTTTTGAGCAGTATTGAATGAGGTCCATGCTGACAGTGATGGGGGGTGGGCGGCCACCTGGCTGGTCAGACAATGGACATGACTCATCCTTCCTTATACAGGGATGGGGTGTGTGCATTGTCTGTCCAGCCACATTGATTGCCCCTCCCTGTCCTTTGACATGTCATCACTTCCTGTATGTTATCACTTCCTGTATCCTTGTCTTGGGCCAGCCCCTTTTACACCTTTTGTGAGTAAATAAAAGACACAGACTGAGCAGGGCGGGAAGGAGTTGCTCAGAATTTCAATCAAGATGGTAACACCTGTGTCTGTCTCTGACTGCGGTTGAGAGAAGAGAGATTTACCTATTTCTTTACACAAAGTTTGATGCGAGCAGATTACAACTATTTATATTTCGACAACACTGTCTTTCAATACCACATCATCATCTAGCCCAGGGATGGATGTTTTTTGCTTTCCCTCCTGGATTTATCGATATGCACTGGAACCCCCCGGATTGGGGTAGGACATATGGTTTCTGATTTGGTGCCGCGGAGCACCTGATTTAGTGCCGCCGTGATTTATTTTTATTTTGAGGGATATCTTTTAATAGTAACATTATTAAAGGTTACGTTTTATCTTTATGTATATTCTAATGGATTGCCTTTCTTGTACAATGTTATAATATACTTTCTAACATAGAAAGTATATTATAGTGCATTTGTATTGTGCAGCAGTTGTGTGCGGTTCTGCTGCGATACTGCAGGTATATAGAGGGACAAGGTTTATTGGAACAAATCATTTCTACTGGTTTGAGTTGCCCTCCAAAAAAAGTGATTGAAGCAGGGGTGGTATATACCAATAATATACTTTCTATATAGTGCATTTAGGTAGCACAACAGGGCACATTTAACAGAATTTCCCTTTAAGACACATACAAATGGCCCCTGATTAAGACACATTTTTTGTTGGAATTTTTGTCATTGATCCCCCTCTGGTATGTCACTGTCCATGTTGTGGGACTATTTGTGCACTTCTACTAAGCATTTGGTGGCTGCAAATATGAGCTGAAGGTTTTTCAGGTTCGCCTGCCATTAAAGTGAATGGGGCCCGCCGCGAACTTGCAGTTCGCGAACATTTGATCACGTTCGAGAACCGTCCCGGCCGATGTTCGTCCATCACTATAACCATGACTATAAAATGCTCCCCCATATGCCAGGCCCTTCACAATGAATATACTTACCTGGCTCGCCGCTCCCTGCGCCGCTCCTGGTCCCCGCTCCGCCGGTGCTGCTTCTCCCCTTGCGCGGATGAAAACATCAGGTGTCGGGGTGGGGTAGGAGCAGCTAACGGCAGGTGGTGACGGGAATGAGCCTCCCTAGCGTCTTGTCTTGGATAACCCCTTTAAGGACATACATGTACAGCAGAAGTCCATGCTTTACAAATCGTGCCTACTCCAGAACGCAGCGGGCACCATAGTAGCCGGGTTTCTGCTGTTTTAAAGAGTAGACATGCAGGGCTAATGTAATAATGCTGATCACAGATATTTAACCCTTCAGATACCTGTATGGGGCCCTGAAATTCCTGATAGCAGCCCTGCATACAGTTTACATGGACATCAGAGACATACTGGCCTAATGTTTCAGATACTGCCAATGTCCAAATGGACAGGTGGTTTCCAGGCTATACAGGTGAGGACAGATCCGCATAGTGATGAGGAGAATCACAATGCATAAGGTATAAGAAGCTCGACTGAGACACACTAGTAAAAATGTGAATGTAATTTAATTTAGAAAAAGACCATAAAAGATATTTCCATTCCAGTAACCTGGAAGAATAAATGTGAAAATGTCTACATGGAACATTAATAACATAATGGTTGAGTGACGCTTGAATTACAATAAGCCCATTTTATGTTCCCTAATTTTCACAGTATTCCATGGTAATATTCACATCTTTTACCTGCATCTCTGTTTGTGGGGCAATAAACTTCAGATTACATTCTCTAAATCAAGTATTTTATTTAATTATAATAAGCCCCCCATCCCCCCAGAAATCTGTTTTATGACATTTGAGGGTGAAGTGTCACAAACGTTTATTTTGTTCAATGCTCTACATATAGCCATTTTAGCATCTGCATTATGGCCAGAATCCTATACTTAAGAGATTTATCCTAAAGGAAGAGATTTGACCCTAATATGGGTGCTAAAATAGTAACAGATGTTCAGTGCTGCTGTTTGATCTGAGAATCCGCTAGCCTAAATCCATTTCTTAAAGTTATATGTGGGGGAGGTGGATATTTATTAATAAAAGTACAAGGGTAAAGTGAAGCAGTTGCTGATTTTAAACAAAAAAGAAGAAATCTGCCTACTAATAGAGATGAGAGAATTGATTCTATATTAGAGATGAGCAAAGTTTTGAAAAATTTGATAGCTGAACGCGGACATCCCTTCATTTTTACCCTGGCACCCCCCCTGACAGGATCATCGGAGCAGTTCAGGCTCCGATGCTCTCCTTTGCCCTGCGCTAAATCGCGCAGGGCAAAGGCATTTTTGGGAGATCCGGTGACGTACCGGGCTCTCCATGGGGCTGCCAGGATGCCCGGTGACGTCACCGGAACTGATTGCCGGGCTTTAGCGCTGCCCTAGCCAGTAAAATGGCTAGGGCAGTGCTAAAGCCCGCCCTTCAGAGCAGGTGACGTCACCGAACACACTGCCAGGCGGAAGTTTCCGCCCGGCAGTGTGTTATTGTAAACAAAAGATTACTTGCCCTGCGCGATTTAGCGCAGGGCAAGGGAGCGCATCTGAGCATGAGATGCTCCGATGCTAGCCTCAGGGGGGCTGCCTGGGTAAAAAAAAGGGTATGTCCGTGTTCAGCTCTGAACCTGGACAACCCCTTTAAGTATTGCTATAAATCAGGTATACCTGTACATCATGGTGGCTGAATGAATGTATGGCACGGGCTGCTGCAGCGAGCCTGCTCCATACGAGGCGGGTGCAGGCTGTACCATACAGCAGACATCTGGCCGCATCCCGACGAACTCTGTCATTTAACTCCTCAGATGCCACAGTTAACACCGATCACAACATCCGTGAGGTAAGGCAGAGAGATGCAATTCCCTCTGCTTTCCTATCGGAGCCCCCGCAGTGAAATCTTTTCCCTTCAAAATTTTTTTAATAAGATTGATCAAAAAGTCACATGTACCACAAAAATGGTACCAATAAAATATGATTTTCATCCTGCAAGAAAAAGGTTTTTTTAAAGTAGTAAAACAATAAAACAAATATGCAATATGTATCGCCATATTCATATAGACCTGCAGAATAAGGATGTTCTGAATGGCGCCCTTAAATAGTACAACTTATCCCCGAAAAAATAAGCCCTCATATCACTATATGAATGGAAAATTAAAAAGCTATGGCTGTTGGAACGTTGGGAGGAAAATACGAAAATGAAAAAACAAAAATGGGTCCTGTACTATATGCTCTGAAAACAATACAAACAATGAAGAACTTTCAAAAATGGACTGAGAATAAATATAAATAACTGCTGAAAGAACAGAAATTATTATTTTTAACAATGTAGACATGAATCCCTTTAAGAAAAAGAATGATTTTCATATTACAAGTGTAAAATCAAAAACTATACAAATAAATACTATGAACTGGGTGGATTATTGCCATAAGGAACAGGAGCCTGAAAGCTAGCAGCTGCTACATAATATGTTAGCCAAATAGGGGCTATTGCTAGTATGGGGTTTGTCTGGTTAGGTGCATGCCACAGTATGCAAATTATTACTGTTCTGACCTGCAATCTCTTGAAATTGCCCTTTTTGTATGAGAATTACAAAAAGGGGCCACATGGGGCCAACAGTTGCCCACTTTTATACATTTTACCTAATAATTAAAGTTACACTTACCTCTAACCCTTGCATCCGGAAACTACATATGAAGAGTACCTAGTGGTGAAGCAGGTGACTGGCAGTTGGATCTAACGAATGAATAAAAGAGGAGAGAAAGACGGTCATGGGGCATTGCAGGAGTGACATAAGAAGAAATGCTCCCCCCTTCCTCAGTGGCGAACCTACTTCTCCAACCCCAACTGGTTTCCTGCCCTACAGATGGCAGACCCTTCTTCGGCCATCTGCTTTTCTTCCTTTTCCACATCATCTAATACCGATGATAACGTTATCAGGAATATCCAGCTCCTCCTCTCTCTGCATCTTGCTGACTTTTCTCAGCCCCCTCTTCACCCAGCTCCCACCAGGGATTGGCTACATCATCATCTACATCTAACAGACGGAGCAGCAAAAGGAAGAGGCAGTTCCTGGGCCATGCCAACTAAGCGCAGTGTCTGACTGGTTGCTGGCTGTGTGTATCTGTTGTAACTTGAGATGATTTTGAAGAGCAAGTCAACCATTGAATTTCTGGTCAACACACTACCACTAGATGACAGTGGCACCTCTAGCCTGTTGCTGCAACTGCTGCTACCACCACCCCTTCTTATGCTACTACTTGTGCTGGCTACACCATCATTTTTACCACTGCCCATTCCTTTGGAGGGCCCAGGCAACTGTCTGTTGGCTGTAGTGTATAACAACTGTATTGCTAACGGAAGGCATTCGCTATGATAACTGTCGCTCCACTTCACACATGTACAGGACTAAGTATTTAACCGTGGTGTCATACTGACGCTATGTAACGCAACGGCTAGCAGAAGGCATTAGCTATAATCAATTTAGTTCCACTGCAGGAATGTACATGGAGAAATATTTAACCATGGCCTAATAATGATATGATGTAACGCAACAGTCAACAGAAGGCATTCGCTATAATGAATTTAGTTCCACGTGCTCACATGTACAGTGCAAAATATTTAACCGTGACCTAATATTGACGCTGTGTAGCGCAACAGCTAACAAAAGGCATTCGCTAAAATTTATTTCATTCCATGCACACATTTACAGGGGAAAGTATTTAGCCGTGGCGTCATACTGACGCTATGTAACACAACAACTAACAGAAGGCATACACTATAATCAGTCCACGCCATGTCACTACCACCACCATGCTTCACTGATGAGGTGGTATGCTTAGGATCGTGAGAAGTTCCTTTCCTTCTCCATACTCTTCTCTTCCCATCACTCTGGTACAAGTTGATCATGGTCTCATCTGTCCATAGGATGTTGCTCCAGAACTGTGAAGGCTTTTTTCAATGTCGTTTGGCAAACTCTAATCTGGCCTTTCTGTTTTTGAGGCTCACCAATGGTTTACATCTTGTGGTGAACCCTCTGTATTCACTCTGGTGAAGTCTTCTCTTGATTGTTGACTTTGACACACATACACCTACCTCCTGGAGAGTGTCCTTGATCTGGCCAACTGTTGGGAAGGGTGTTTTCTTCACCAGGGAAAGAATTCTTCGGTCATCCACCACAGTTGTTTTCCGTGGTCTTCCGGGTCTTTTGGTGTTGCTGAGCTCACCGATGTGTTCCTTCTTTTTAAGAATGTTCTAAACAGCTGTTTTGGCCACGCCTAATGTTTTTGCTATCTCTCTGATGGGTTTGTTTTGTTTTTTCAGCCTAATGATGACTTGCTTCACTGATAGTGACAGCTCTTTGGATCTCATCTTGACAGTTGACAGCAACAGATTCCAAATGCAAATAGCACACTTGAAATGAACTCTGGACCTTTTATCTGCTCATTGTAATTGGGATAATGAGGGAATAACACACCTGGCCATGGAACAGCTGAGAAGCCAATTGTCCCATTACTTTTGGTCCTTTAACAAGTGAGAGGCACATATGCAAACTGTTGTAATTTCTACACCGTTCACCTGATTTGGATGTAAATACCCTCAAATTGAAGCTGAGGGTCTGCATTTAAAGCACATCTTGTTTATTTCATTTCAGATCCATTGTGGTGGTGTATAGAGCCAAAAATGTCACAATTGTGTCGATGTCCCAATATTTATGGACCTGACTGTATGTAAAGAAACAGCCAACAGAATGCATTCGCTGTAATCAATTTAGTTCTGCTGCTCACATGTACAGGGCAAAATATTTAACTGTGGCCTAATACTAATGCATAGATAAATTTTGCTACACTGCACACATCTACAGGGCAAAAGATTACACCGTACTGGAATACAGACGCAACGTAACTGTATCACTAAAATAAGGGATTAACTCTGAATGTATGTGCACTAGCAATGTACGTGATGTACATGGCGATTACACTCAACTTGCAGTCTCCCTATGCTCTCCCTACAATCTCCCTGCACTTTACCTCTCCAATATTCCTTTCTAAAACAGTTTTCTGCAACACTGTACCTAGTGCATGAGCGTCATGTCTCTCCCTATGCTAGCTCACAGTGAAATTGCAGCGACCGCACAGGTTCAGGGTTTTATAGGGCTGTAACATCACAGAGGATGGCTATCTGCAGCTTTGCTGGCTGCACGGTATTATGGGTGATCTTGCATGGCTTATTACTTTTGCTTTATAAGACGTGCAGCCGACATTTTAAGAAAACCTGTTTCGTTACCATGAAGCACATTGTGAATCGAAGTTTTCTTAAACTTCGGACCAAATTCCACTTCAAATACTTTGCTTCACTCAACAGTATTCTACATTAATCAAATTTGCCAAATGATTCAAATTTTAATAAATCTGAAACTTTGGTTATTGGTCTTGCTTGAATTGCTTAAAACAATGTCCAACTGTTTACAGATGAGAAGACAAAGAAGACGGTATCTGCCATCAAAAATGTCTAATTTTAGGACTGGTTTAAATAAAAATAAAAAATCCAACAGTGCAAACAGGCTATTTGTTACCACCCACTACCATCCACTTACCCATAGCCATATATCCTGCTGTCACTTTGTCATTACTAAGGCTTTCTTGGCATTAAAGAGCTTGTGAGGGGTTGGATACAGTCTTAGGAGTCCCCAGAGTCTCGATCACAACTTTTCAGGACAATTGGGGCAGTTTGCTGCAGTCCACATGCGGTGGGGCTGCTCCCCCAATGAAAAACACGCTACAGTGTTTGGGGTTTGAGCAGTTCCCCCATATTTGCCACAATATTTCTGTGTTTGTGTCTTGTTTTATATGTAGTGTATGTGCCTTTACCTGGCATTCAAACACTCCTTTGGACCTGGTAACTTCCATCACATGGTCTGATATGGGTGTGGCTTACAGTCTGGCTTTGTTCACATTGCACTAGTTGTCCTGCTAGGCATTTGTGTGGAAGCTTGGCTGTAAGCTGGATTTTATCACCTTCAGACCTTGTTCACACCATAGTTAGCGTAGTGGTAGGACCCCTTGCCATGCTGAGTGACCATGACGTGGTGCATGATGGGCTCCGATATTTTCCTGACAGGAATATATTGGTAAAAGTCTCAGCTTTTAATATCTGCATTTATGACTAGCCAGTATAGTCAGTGTCATATCCGTTTGGTGCATTTTTTTCTGTGATTTATATGATTATATTTTCATCCGCACAATGCTTCGGTTTGTGTAGGATGCCTTTGTGGTGCATGTGGACCGCGCCGACATCCTCCATTGTATTCATTTTTTTGCTGGGGATAGTCATTTGCTGCAGTCCACATGCGGTGGGACTGCTCCCCCAATGAAAAACACGCTACAGTGTTTGGGGTTTGAGCAGTTCCCCCAGATTTGCCACGATATTTCTGTGATTTTGTTTTGTTTTATATGTATTGAATGTGCCTTTACCTGGCATTTAAACACTCCTTTGCACCTGGTAACCTCCATCTCATGGTCTGATATGGGTGTGGCTTACAGTCTGGCTTCGTTCACATTGCACTAGTGGTCCTGCTAGGCGGTTGTGTGGAAGCTTGGCTGTGAGATGGATTTCATCACCTTCAGACCTTGTTCACACTATAGTTAGCTTAGTGGTAGGACCCCTTGCCATGCTGAGTGACCGTGACGTGGTGCATGATGGGCTCCGATATTTTCCTGACAGGAATATATTGCAAAAGTCTCAGCTTTTAATATCTGCATTTATGACTAGCCAGTATAGTCAGTGTCATATCCGTTTGGTGCATTTTTTTCTGTGATTTACAGTTTCGATTTTGGTCGAATTTATTTGGACCAAATCATATCAGAAGGCCAAATCGAATTTTGAGAAATTTTCTCATCTGTAGCTTTTCTTTCCACGTGCCCTAGTTTTGCTACATCTTCCCCATTGTATCAATTGCTTGAAAGTTTTTTATGAATGTTTAGAAGAAACCATCATACAATCAATTCATTTTGTTATTTGCTGTACTAGCATCGGAAACAATAAAAATGCAACATCAACATAAATCTTTAGGAATGCAATTCTAGCCACACTGTTCTAAACTATGTACATTGTGTTCATTGCCATTCTAGGAAAGTACATTCAGTAATAAAACTTTGCATGAATAAACTATTCCTTTAGAAATAAACTTTGATAACGTTATATAATCAATGCAAAAACCACACAACAAATAATCCTTCTGGACTTTATACCCACGGTTAACCTAGGCAGTGGGATTCCATCTGCTTTGTTTCCTTTCTTTTGTGTTTGTTAACTATTAATAGCAGGTAAACATCTGGAAGCACGATAGAATTTGCCTGAGAATTGTTTGCAGCTAAGATATCACAAGCTAATTGCATTATCAATCACAGCAAGATGAACCTTTTAACAAACGGGGTATGTGCAAAACAAAATACTACAAAGTCAATTATTTTACATTTTCTATAGTTTTTCTTTGCTATTTTCCTCTGGGAGTCGTATATGAGTAAAATGCATAATTAGCATAATAAATGAGCAATCAATCCTTAGAAGACAATTTCATTTAATGTAGTTTTTGTCTATATGCTTAATTTGCATCAGAGATTGCTAAATACATTCAGATGAACATGCTCAGATGCTATCACTCAGATTTTATTTACATTTCATTACAACGTACAGGATATCAATTAAGATACTGCAGTGCAAACTATGTTGAGCATCTCCAGTACTAGTTTACTGCCAGTTCAAGGTCTACACATCTCAAGGCCAGAAAAGGTTTTATAAACTTATAAAAGGTGATGTTGCAATTATTCAGCAGGGAGATATTCAGATACCCTGATTATCATTTGGCCAGCATGTTCATTAAGTGACAGTTCTGCCATCAGTTTCTGGAAAGCTAATAAGTAATCAATATGGAGGTATATGCATGTTTGCAGTTGATTTTCTTGATTTTTTTTTTTATCAGATGTATGTTATATCATAAAAAGCAGTCAACAGTTCCTATGTTACAGATACAAACAAACCTTGTGTAGTCAGATCCCCAAGTCTTAACTTCTCAGTCTGTCCTCGACTTCTTGCTAATTTTCCAAAAGTAAATTAGCAAGGACTGCAGGATTAGGCTATACAGGGTTTGTTTGTAGTCTCTAACAATTAAGACACATAGGTCAGCCAAGGAGCTGTAGACAACAAATTTGTAGAATATTTTATATCAAGATTTGTAAATTTTGTTCATTCATATATAGCTATGAGTAAAAGCATGTTTGATGTTGTTAACAAACAGCCTGTTTAAAAACACACTTCCCCATCACATTTATTATGCTTTTATAGAATTGTCCCTAATTTGGAGAAGATGCCTGCAGGGATTTATACATACAAGGTAGTATCGGAAAAAGCAGTGGCTTGGTTGAGCAACTGCCCAAAATTTATTTGGGAACAGCAGAAACAGAACAGTGCAGAACCTCATGAACAAAGCAGAAGATGTGCAGCCATTAAAGAGTAGTAGTAATAGTGGCAGCAGGGGGAGTAGCAGCTGTGGTAGCCGTAGCTGTAGTACAGTATGGAACTCAACAGTGTCAGTTACATAATTGAACCAGTGATAAATTGCCACTGGCAACAATGGCAGATCTGAGTAGATACTGAAGGCTGGACCAGACAGCACAGTGATAGCAAACTGGGGCACTTCCAACCACTGTTTCAATCTACCTTCCCAGAAGTCCATGGGGCCTGGAAACAGGGTGTGTACAGGAGAAAGGGCACAGTCCAGGTATGACTGAACCTAGTTGTTCAGGCGGATCATGTCCATTTGCTTATGCGTGGCAGGTTGGCACAGTAGTGGAATAAATTGTTCCATCATGTAGTAAACTTAACCAGCTGCTGTGGCTTAAATTTTGGAGGACACATTTTACAGACAGCTGAACAAAATTAATATTGTCTGCTGGGTAAAGGTGCAAAACTGAGCCCATTTGTAGAATGATGAGATGAGTTTTACGAACAACTGTCCAGAAGTACAACTGCCATAGAATAGAATAAAATTTTCGTGAAGGCGCACAACTGCACCACATTTGTACAATGACAAGACAAGTTTTCCTAACAGCTGGCAAGAAGTAATAATGCCTGCTCAATTAAATTTTGGTTAAAGCACATTACTGCACAACATTTACCACAACTAAGTGATACAACAGCAATTGAACCACTAGCAACTTGGCCAGGTGGGAGTTTACCTTGCACATAAGGTAATTGCTGATTGCGAATAGTTTGCTCATGGCCACACATTCCATTATGGATGTCTGACATCGGAAAAACACCACATCGAGCAATAGGAGGGAAAGGGGATACCGGAATAAGGCCTGGAAACTAGGGAAGGAAAATGGACACCTCCTAGAGAAAACCCTAACTCTAGTCCTGACAGACTACCAGTATGAACAGGTCCCAAAGGTAGGCAAGTTCATACACCGGATAACTAGAATCCTATCTCACTCTATCAGGACCCTGGAACTAATGTCAGGACTGAGTCCACCTGTTCCTCGAAAGGGAAAGATGAACAGGAGTCTCCCTCAGGCCTAATGACAAACAGGGAAAGGCAACACACACATACTTCAAAACAAAATAGAAAAGGGAACGGAAACACTTATCTTCAATGAAGCTTTGGTAGCACCAGGAACTCAGCCGAGAACCAAACACAAGCTAACCACAAGTCCAACAGAAGCTATAAACTGCATAGCATAGTGGAAGAAACAACAATAAATAAAGAAGGTTAAATTACCACAATAGCAACACCTGGGGATAGAAGGTGTGGCAAGCACCAGAAACAACACAGACATCATTTGATCCAAAAGGAAAACATGTCAGATCAAACTACGTGTTGCCAGTCTCACAGATCTCCTGCCACCTGTCGCGGGAACGTCCGTGACACATGAAGGAAAAGAGGACATGGAGGAGGAGTCATAGCCGGAGAAGCAGCAACTGATGATGATGACAAGGACACTGTACTACTTGAGAATGCGGCCTGGCTGGCACAAAGAAGACTAAGAGAAGATAGACAGACTTGTTCTGAATGCTGTACTATTTTTTCACTGGATCTGGAGATACCGCCTCACGTTCTTTAATAGAGCTCAAGTACCTATGTTTGTGTTCAAACTCCCAAAGTATATTTTCCTCCTGCAGATCTTGCAGGTGGCACTGGTTTGGTGTGCCAGCCTTGTGGAGAAAACTGTCATACAAGAGATATTCACACAGATCTAGCAGCAGCTGAGCTTGGTCTAGGTCTAGCACATCTTTAGCCTGCGCCCATAGTGTGAGTGACATCACTAGTTCCTGGGCTAACCACAGTTTATGTTCCTTTTTTATATAGGGCTGACATTCCCCTGTAGAACTGGAAATACATACAGTAGCAGCAGGCATTAGTGAAGGTATGGTGGCTTGTTGGATAGCTGAAGTTCTGCACTTAGGGGATGCTGGCCTAATGATGGTTTGGTGATGGGTGGCTTGGCCGTTGTCCCTCACCTTACAGCAATGTTTATAGATGCTCATATAGCAGTTCACTCTCCTGTCTGGAATCTCAAGGCTTCACTTGAGGCTGCAGTTAGCTGTCGTTTGAGCAGGAGAGGGATATCTGAATCCTGAACTTCAATTGAGCACTATAAGAGCAGCTCGCATTCCCTCTTCTCCTAGCACTTCCTAGCTCTCTCTCCTCTAGACTTTCCTCTTGTTTTCAGACAAGCCCACTCTACCAGGAGGGGCAGAACAGGGTGGTTAACCCTGCTACACCCAGCCATTGCCAACCATTACCTCCCCTGCTGTATAAAATGACATAGTACATGCAAAATAAATAACATCCCATATAAAACATATAAAAATTCAGCAGTTCAAGAACACAATAGTAGTGCCCCCAGGTCTGGGGTACTACACATGGGGTGTTTTTGACTCTTCTTAGGAATAAAGAAGGCACCCCACACAAAGGAGGAAGCAGGGGCAGACATACCGCATGTGCAGCTGGTTCGGTTGCACAGGTTCCCAGAGCAGTAGGGGGCCCCTTCTTACCGGTGGCAGGGGAGAAGAGTGCTTCCATTGTGGAAGCGCTCATCTCTATTCATCTGTATCACTGTCCTTAGGACGGTGATACAGATGAATGCTGCAGCGGGGCAGCATTCTCTTAGGCTCTCATAGGCTATAGGCACTAGGCCTGCAACCTATCAGAGTCCGGCGCAGGCAGCGCAATGACATAATCACGCTATCTGAGCCGTACAGCGCAGGACACAGGCTGGAAGAGGCCTGCATCGAATTGCTGAAAGCAGCAAAGAGGTAAGTAATAAGTATACAATCAGGTCCATAAATATTGGGACATCGACACAATTCTAACATTTCTGGCTCTATACACCACCACAATGGAATTTAAATGAAACGAACAAGATGTGCGTTAACTGCAGACTGTCAGCTTTAATTTGAGGGTATTTACATCCAAATCAGGTGAACGGTGTAGGTATTACAACAGTTTGCATATGTGCCTCCCACTTGTTAAGGGGCCAAAAGTAATGGGACAATTGGCTTCTCAGCTGTTCCATGGCCAGGTGTGTGTTATTCCCTCGTTATCCCAATTACAATGATCAGATAAAAGATCCAGAGTTCATTTCAAGTCTGCTATTTGCATTTGGAATCTCATGCTGTCAACTCTCAAGATGAGATCCAAAGAGCTGTCACTATCAGTGAAGCAAGCCATCATTAGGCTGAAAAAACAAAACAAACCCATCAGAGAGATAGTAAAAACATTAGGCATGGCCAAAACAACTGTTTGGAACATTCTTAAAAGGAAGGAACGCACCGGTGAGCTCAGCAACACCAAAAGACCCGGAAGACCACAGAAAACAACTGTGGTGGATGACCGAAGAATTCTTTCTCTAGTGAAGAAAACACCCTTCACAGTTGGCCAGATCAAGAACACTCTCCAGCAGGTAGATGTATGTATGTCAAAGTCAACAATCAAGAAAAGACTTCACCAGAGTGAATACAGAGGGTTCACCACAAGATGTAAACCATTGATGAGACTCAAAAACAGGAAGGCCAGATTAGAGTTTGCCAAACGACATCTAAAAAAGCATTCACAGTTCTGGAACAACATCCTATGGACAGATGAGACCATGATCAACTTGTACCAGATTGATGGGAAGAGAAGAGTATGGAGAGAAGGAAAGGAACTGCTCATGTCATGATCCTAAGCAGACCACCTCATCAGTGAAGCATGGTGGTGGTAGTGTCATGGTGTGGGCATGTATGGCTGCCAATGGAATTGGTTCTCTTGTATTTATTGATGATGTGACTGCTGACAAAAGCAGCAGGATGAATTCTGAAGTGTTTTGGGGAATATTATCTGCTCATATTCAGCCAAATGCTTCAGAACTCATTGGATGGCGCTTCACAGTGCAGATGGACAATGACCCAAAGCATACTGCAAAAGCAACCAAAGAGTTTTTTAAGGGAAAGAAGTGGAATGTTATGGAATGGCCAAGTCAATCAGCTGACCTAAATGCGATTGAGCATGCATTTCACTTGCTGAAGACAAAACTGAAGGGAAAATGCCCCAAGAACAAGCAGGAACTGAAGACAGTTGCAGTAGAGGCCTGGCAGAGCATCGCCAGGGATGAAACCAAACTTCTAGTGATGTCTATGCGTTCCAGACTTCAGGCTGTATTTGACTGCAAAGGATTTGCAACCAATTATTAAAAACTGAAAGTTTGATTTATGATTATTATTAAGTCCCATTAGTTTTGGTCCCTTAACAAGTGGGAGGCACATATGCAAACTGTTGTAATTCCTACACCGTTCACCTGATTTAGATGTAAAATACCGTCAAATTAAAGCTGACAGTCTGCAGTTAAAGCACATCTTGTTTGTTCCATTTCAAATCCATTGTGGTGGTGTATAAAGCCAAAAATGCTAGAATTGTGTTGATGTCCCAATATTTGTGGACCTGACTGTATGTGTGCTTTGTTTTTTGTGGGTATTTTTTACACTTTGCTAGGGGCCCTATCTGGCACTCTTGGGGGGTATCTACCTGGGCCCTATATTATGTACTGGTACACATGGGGGGCACTATGGAGGAGGAGGAGCACTATGGGGGCCCTATTTTATATACTGGCACACATGGGGGGCACTAATGAGGGGGAGGAGCACTATGGGGGGGCCCTATTTTATTTACTGGCACACATGGGGGGCACTATGGAGGGTAAGGAGTACTATGTGGGGCCCTATCTTAGTTACTGGCACACATGGGGGGAACTATGGAGGGGGAGGAGCACTATGGGGAGCCCTATCTTATATACTGGCACACATGGGGGTCACTCTGGAGGGGGAGGAGCACTATGGGGAGTGATATATTATATACTGGCTCACTTGGGGGGCACTATGGAGGGGAAGGAGCACTATGGGGGGCCCTATCTTATATACTGACACACATAGGGGGGCACTATGGAGGAGGAGAAGCAATATGGGGCCTCTATCTTATATACTGGCACACATGGGGGCCACTATGGAGAATGGGGGAAAAGGAGCACTATTGGGGTCAATATATAGGGGCATTATACTGGCTCACATTATGGGGGCATTTTATACTGGCACATTGTCAGTCACCATAGGGATAAGGGGAGGTGCACTTTTGGTGCACGATATAGGAGTATTTTATACTGGTGCAAATTATAGGGCACTATGGGGACCTTGGCTCAACTGGGGGCACTAAAAGAGTTTTTTGGGCACACAGTAGGGGCATTGGCACACATTATGAGGGTACTATGAGGACATTGGCTCTACAGGGGGCACTAAGAGGAGGTATTTTTTATACTGCCACACAACAGGGCACTTTTATGTACTGGCGCACATTATAAGGGGGCATTTTTCTACTGCTACACAAAGAGTTATAAAGAGAATTATTACTACCGGGGGCATTATGGTGGGCTTTATTACAGTTGAGGGACTATGAGGAACTTGAATACTAGTATGAGCACTATAGGAGCATTATTTCTTCTGGGAAACAATGGGGACAGTATTACTGTAAGGGCACTATTACTACTACGTGTTGTCTGGTAGATAATTATTTCTATTGGTGGGATTTTGGGGAGCACTGTTACTTTGGTGGGCACCCTGGCATGGTATCAGCTTAGCACAATTATTTTACACTATTAGTATCAGGGACACTGTTTCCTGGGCGCAGTTATTTTTTAGGACACTGTGTGCCAAATATTATTGCAGGGGAACTATCTGTGTGTAACTAGTATATGGATCAGAGCAAGCACAATATTAGAGGGGTGTTGATTAGGTGGAAGGATGATGTAAAACTAGGAAACTAAGATGTCTGTCTGCCAAACCCTGCAAAGAGAAGAGATGACTGAAAAAATCATCATGGCGGTGTGGTCTGAAAGGAGAAGATGAGGACAGAGAACATCTACATCAAAGAAGATGTCACTAGATGTAAGAGGTATGTGAACTTGTATTAGGCTACCTTCACATCTGAGTTAGTTATTCTGGCAGGCACTTCCAGCAGAGAACAGCCTGCCGGAATGCTTCAGCACTGCTGAATGCAGACAGAATGTCCGCCGGCCCCATTAACTATAATGGGGTCTGGCAGAGATCCGGCCACAATCTGGCAAAAATTCAGAGAATCAGCGGACACAAACTGCTGCATGCCTGAGTTTGTGTCCGGCCAATTACTTGCATTCTTTGCCAGATGAGGTGGCCGGTGAGTAGTGCTGCAGGTGTGAAAGTAGCCTTAAGCTGTATGTTTTGTATTGCTATAAGTAGTGTGAGGACGGAATTGGTTATGTTGAGAACTTGGCTTGGAGGGGAGGGGGCCCAGGCACATTCTTTGCACAGGGGCACTTTGTTGTCTGTGTCCGCCCCTGGGAGTGAAGATGGTGTAGATGAAAGACTTCTCTGGAGCTGCAAGGAGGAGTAGCAGGAGGAATGTGCTCACCCCTGGCTTAAAGACACGATCTCAAACTCAGAGGTGACATTGACATCATGCTGGTGTGACTGAGAGGAGTGAGCCATCTAGTCCACAATGCCATTCTCTTTGTCCTCAATAATAATATGGTGCATACTGAAAAGGGAGAACTGTGGCCTGCTGCTGCTACTACTACTACTGGCCGTTCTTGTGCTGCTGACTGTGCTCTGCTGTTTGCACTATATAGCCAACAACATTCCCACTTGCAGATGATGAGGCTTGAGTCTTTCATTTTCCATTCTGTTTACCAAACGTTTTATTATGACGCCTATTTAAACAATGACAAGTCACCGGTTTGGTATACTACTGATTATTAAACAGTAGTAAAATTGCAGATTTTTTTGGGGTAATTAACAGAGGTGCAATTCCCCTACAATAAACACACTGGTAATGAAGAATTAAATAGTGCTGCACTGCTGAAATATAAATGGTAACAAAATAGCAGGTATTTTTTCAGATATTAAGAGATGCGCAATTAAGAGCCTCTTTCTGCAAAGGCACTGGTACTGACAAACTGAAAAGTGATGAACGGCTTAATCATAAATGGCTGCAAAATTGCAGCATTTATTTTTGGGCAATTAATAGAGGCAGACTTAAACGGTAACTATTGTTTTAGTTTATTTTTAATAATAGTCTAGGGAAAGGGAGGTTGAACATTTTTTTATATATTTTTTAATAGGGAAAGATGTTTCTTTGTATGAGAAGACATGGTGTAAAGAGTCTCCTTAGCAAAGCTGTTACTACTGAGTACTGAAGAAGCCTGTGTGTAACCCTAGTACCTGAATGTGTACATATGCGCTAACTATCACTGTCCATGACCCTGCCTCCATAACTTATTACACATAGGCATCTCCAGAGCTCAGCAGAATCCTGAAGATAGACAGAACTGTGCAACTGTGCAACAGTAGCAATAAGCCAGCCCAGTGCCCTGATGTTACGGACTCTGCTCTCTGAAATCCTGCGACAGCAATGCTCTAGGGACGAACAAGCAATGCTCGGAAAAATGAAAATACAGAAAAAAATATTTAGCGATTATTGTCTTTTCTAGTTGTACAGTCGTGGCCAAAAGTTTTGAGAATTACATAAATATTGGAAATTGGAAAAGTTGCTGCTTAAGTTTTTATATTAGCAATTTGCATATACTCCAGAATGTTATGAAGAGTGATCAGATGAATTGCATAGTCCTTCTTTGCCATGAAAATGAACTTAATCCCAAAAAAACCTTTCCACTGCATTGCATTGCTGTCATTAAAGGACCTGCTGAGATCATTTCAGTAATCGTCTTGTTAATTCAGGTAAGAATGTTGACGAGCACAAGGCTGCAGATCATTATGTCAGGCTGATTGGGTTAAAATGGCAGACTTGACATGTTAAAAGGAGGGTGATGCTTGAAATCATTGTTCTTCCATTGTTAACCATGGTGACCTGCAAAGAAACGCGTGCAGCCATCATTGCGTTGCATAAAAATGGCTTCACAGGCAAGGATATTGTGGCTACTAAGATTGCACCTCAGTCAACAATTTATAGGATCATCAAGAACTTCAAGAAAAGAGGTTTAATTCTTGTTAAGAAGGCTTCAGGGCGTCCAAGAAAGTCCAGCAAGCGCCAGGATTGTCTCCTAAAGAGGATTCAGCTGAGGGATCGGAGTGCCACCAGTGCAGAGCTTGCTCAGGAATGGCAGCAGGCAGGTGTGAGAGCATCTGCATGCACAGTGAGGCGAAGACTTTTGGAAGATGGCCTGGTGTCAAGAAGGGCAGCAAAGAAGCCACTTCTCTCCAAAAAAAACATCAGGGACAGATTGATCTTCTGCAGAAAGTATGGTGAATGGACTGCTGAGGACAGGGGCAAAGTCATATTCTCCGATGAAGCCTCTTTCCGAATGTTTGGGGCATCTGGAAAAAGGCTTGTCCGGAGAAGAAAAGGTGAGCGCTACTATCAGTCCTGTGTCATGCCAACAGTAAAGCATCCTGAGACCATTCATGTGTGGGGTTGCTTCTCATCCAAGGGAGTGGGCTCACTCACAATTTTGCCCAAAAACACAGCCATTAATAAAGAATGGTACCAAAACACCCTCCAACAGCAACTTCTTCCAACAATCCAACAACAGTTTGGTGAAGAACAATGCATTTTCCAGCACGATGGAGCACCGTGCCATAAGGCAAAAGTGATAACTAAGTGGCTCGGGGACCAAAACGTTGACATTTTGGGTCCATGGCCTGGAAACTCCCCAGATCTTAATCCCATTGAGAACTTGTGGTCAATCCTCAAGAGGCGGGTGGACAAACAAAAACCCACTAATTCTGACAAACTCCAAGAAGTGATTATGAAAGAATGGGTTGCTATCAGTCAGGAATTGGCCCAGAAGTTGATTGAGAGCATGCCCAGTCGAATTGCAGAGGCCAACACTGCAAATACTGACTCTTTGCATAAATGTCATGTAATTGTCGATAAAAGCCTTTGAAACGTCTGAAGTGCGTGTAATTATATTTCACTACATCACAGAAACAACTGAAACAAAGATCTAAAAGCAGTTTGGCAGCAAACTTTGTGAAAACGAATATTTGTGTCATTTTCAAAACTTTTGGCCACGACTGTACATCTTTTAAATGCAAACTACTCACTAAATCATAACTTGCCTTTGTAAATGAAAACACATTTGCCCATTAAAGGGTCCCTTCACTTCATTTTGTTGCAGAAATTACTGTGACTGAAAATTAGTCACAGGAAGCACATGAATTTCTGCAAGCCCCACTCAAATGAATGGAATTGATTTTCAGCTGCTGAAATTTCTGCAACAAAATCTTTAGTTTATGAAGGCATCTTCATAGTACCTTAAGTATATGAGATATCTCAAAGATAATGTCCTTAATATCAGACATCAGTAGGGAGGATAGGAGATTTCATTCTAGAAACTTGTTATCTACCATAAGCATGACAGTGATATATGTTCTTCCAACATTCACTTTGATATCTGCATCTAAAGGTTATAGATTTAATATGTACCTAAAACCCAAGGTACAGTATCCTGCAAGCTGAAAAATATTTTTTGAAATTGTATTGACCTCTAAAAACATAATTTATTTGGATTTGGAAATGATTGCAGGTAAGGTCTGATTAGACACTGGGTCTTACCACAAAAGGACATAAAAGTGCTTCCTCTGCTGCCCTATAAAAACACTTTCTAAGGCTACTTTTGGGTTGTGTATCTCTTGGTGAGAGATTGTTGACTGCAAGACATGCCTCTACAACACACTTGAAGACAGTTTGCCCAATTGAGAGACTTAGAGAGGGGGCGCATCATTGGACTAGGAGAAGCAAGATAGTTATTTTGATTAATTGCCTGTCATCTATGCTGGCTTGACCAAGCTGTTAGGAGGTTTTGGGGGCAATTGCTACATGATGGCACACACACATGGCGAACAGGCACCCAACGGCCCAGACAGACCACCAGTAGAGAGGATTGTTTGATCTGCCGACAAGCATGAGCAGCTCCTACAATCCAGACACAAGTGGCAACTTCATTACACACCCCTGTCTCTGTCCAGACCATGTGCAGGCAGCTAGCAGAAGGAAATTTGTTGCCATGGTGCCCATTATGTTTCCTACCATTGACAGCCAGCCACCATCGCCTTTGTTTACAGTGGTGTTGTGAACCAGAAATCTGGATTGCTACAGACTGGAACTGTATCATCTTTAGTGTTGAATCTAGGTTTTGTTTGGGATCCAACAGCGGTCGAATTCGAGTCTGGAGGCCTCATGGTGAGCCAGTCAATCCTTTATTTGCTCTGGAGCAACACACTGCCCCAACTGCTGGTGTGATTGCAGCTGCCCACTGCCAGTGTCCGGGGTATCCCTTGCCCCTTAGGAGGTTTCTACTAAATATGTCCCGCTTATAGCGCAAGTAATCGTGATGCCAGTTGCAGTTAAGCAACAAGGACATGGAGTTGCCTTTGTAGATGGTATAAATGTGGGTATCCAGATGTAGGATTTCGAGAGTGGTGTAGAGTGATCTACAATGTCTCAGTAGATGTTGTATGCACGTGTCACAGTGCTCCAACCTGGATATCCTTGGATCCCAGACGTGGTGTAGTCCGAAGCAAGTGCAAAAGGGGGTTGTTGAACTTGTGTGATGAATAAGTTGAATAAATGGAGTCCAGACTTTGTATTAACGTAGACCACAACTTTACTTGGCATAAACGGTGATCCAAACAGTTTTCAAACGGTATCTTGGTCATCAGCAGGTATTGGCTTAACTTTGGCAGGCAAACACTACTAGATTTCTCAGCTCTGCTATGCTAGCTTTCTCAGCTCTGCTATGCTAGCTGGGTAAAACAGGAACTTTCCTCTTCTGCTGGAACTTAGTTTAGTGGTCTGTAGTCGGTCTCTTACTTTAATCCTAGGAACTTCTTCCTGGCATCAAGCATACTTAGTTTGGAGTTTAAGGCAATGCAAGCCCAGGAGGGGACAAGCAACCATGTAGACTTCAGAGGCTGGGCCTCTGGGTCTAGCAGAGCAGACAGTGCTCTGCTAGCTAACACACATCCTTTCCCCAGGAGGGGGTAGGCTAGACTGACCCACACTAACTAACTCCTCCCTCTCTAGAGAGGGCTGGAAGGGAACTAGAAGGTTCCTCTCCAGGGAAACTATCTCTGCCTTAGACGCCTCCATCTGCTGCTAGCCCAGGCATATTACAGGTTAAGATAACAAGTTTCACAGGAATAAATATGCACATTATTCAGGGGTGACACAAAATACATTCTGGTGACATAAGTTAGCTTATTGGAAACAGTAGCAAGGTGCCAAAGAGTGGTAATGGCACTCTTGATCATTACATGATGATCTGGGGAGCATATGCATACAACAGTTGATCACAACTAGTAGTGATACGAGGGGCACTTACAGCTCAGCGATATGTGCAGGACAACCTTCAGCCACATGTGTTGTCTCTCATGTCAGGGCTTCGAACTGGCATTTTTCAGAAGGATAATGCTCACCTACACAGAGCAAGGGTTTTCCACGGATGTCTCTTCCAGATTACAACATTTTCTTGCTCTGCCCGGTCAATAGATTTATCTCCAATCAAGTATTACTGTTAACCTATAAGTGTGCAGGATCTATAATCCCAGCTACAACATCTGTGGGCAAATGTGCTGCAGGATACCATAGAGAACCTGCATGCTTCCATGTCCAACCGTGTCTCATCTTGTATCCAGGCTAAAGGCAGATGAACAGGTTTTCCCCAATAATTTTATCCTTTACCTCTAATATTCAATCACTTACATACAGTATATACCCATTACATCCACACATATACACTCACCTAAAGAATTATTAGGAACACCATATTGGACCCCCTTTTGCCTTCAGAACTGCCTTAATTCTACGTGGCATTGATTCAACAAGGTGCTGATAGCATTCTTTAGAAATGTTGGCCCATATTGATAGGATAGCATCTTGCAGTTGATGGAGATTTGAGGGATGCACATCCAGGGCACGAAGCTCCCGTTCCACCACATCCCAAAGATGCTCTATTGGGTTGAGATCTGGTGACTGTGGGGCCATTTTAGTACAGTGAACTCATTGTCATGTTCAAGAAAGCAATTTGAAATGATTCGAGCTTTGTGACATGGTGCATTATCCTGCTGGAAGTGGCCATCAGAGGATGGATACATGTTCTCATTCTGTTTACGCCAAATTCGGACTCTACCCTTTGAATGTCTCAACAGAAATCGAGACTCATCAGACCAGGCAACATTTTTCCAGTCTTCAACAGTCCAATTTTGGTGAGCTTGTGCAAATTGTAGCCTCTTTTTCCTATTTGTAGTGGAGATGAGTGGTACCCGGTGGGGTCTTCTGCTGTTGTAGCCCATCCGCCTCAAGGTTGTGCGTGTTGTGGCTTCACAAATGCTTTGCTGCATACCTCGGTTGTAATGAGTGGTTATTTCACTCAACGTTGCTCTTCTATCAGCTTGAATCAGTCGGCCCATTCTCCTCTGACCTCTAGCATCCACAAGGCATTTTTGCCCACAGGACTGCCGCATACTGGATGTTTTTCCCTTTTCACACCATTCTTTGTAAACCCTAGAAATGGTTGTGCGTCAAAACCCCAGTAACTGAGCAGATTGTGAAATACTCAGACCGGCCCGTCTGGCACCAACAACCATGCCACGCTCAAAATTGCTTAAATCCCCTTTCTTTCCCATTCTGACATTCAGTTTGGAGTTCAGGAGATTGTCTTGACCAGGACCACCCCCCTAAATGCATTGAAGCAACTGCCATGTGATTGGTTGACTAGATAATTGCATTAATGAGAAATAGAACAGGTTTTCCTAATAATTCTTTAGGTGAGTGTAGTTTCTTTCAATTCTAACAACTCTTTCTTGGTACGTTATTTTTTTGTCAATGACTGTAGTTTAAAAAATTTCAATTATTCAACAATTATGTGTCACACGTTAACCCCTTTCCAAATAGACAATGGCCTCTGTATGTGTAAAAATATGACTATAGGGGGACGCAAAAAAGATTTACTTCTATAGAAGGTACTATTTATTCACTGCACAGTGGTGTTTGAAAGTTTGTGATTCCCACAGAATTTTCTATATTTTATGCATAAATTTGATCTAAATCAGATTTTTACTGAATCCTTTCTCTCAATAAATAAATGAGCAGGCCTATATCTTTATCTACTTTTAGGACTTCTATGAAAACCTGATTTAGTTTTAGGTTAAATGTATGCAAAAATATAGAAACTCCTGGAGTGTTCACAAACTTTCAAGCACCACTGTATGTCCCAGAATAAATGAATATAGTACAGAACCACTCATATGACAAACAACTATGATGTCAGCATTCCCAATCTAAGCTGCCATTATTATTTCATTGTTGCCATGACAGCCATGACACTGTTGTTGCTGTTGCCATTAGTATCAATTATAAGTGCAAAGACAGACTCATCAATTTTGATCGGTTTAACTTGTATTTGTGCACACAGCACATAATACAGTATACAAAGGAGCACAGTATATGACTGCTGTTTGACAGTTAGACTATCCCTACTTTAACAGATTCACTTTTACATGTAGAGAATTATAGTATTTTTTGGACTATAAGACTCACTTTTTTAACATAGAAAAATGTTGCTTAAAAGTGCTTGTGTCTTATGGTCCAGCAGTGCGAGACCTCCCTGACTGCTTCCTTAAGCACTTCACATCTGGGCCATTTGCCCCCTTCCTGACCAGGCCTAATTCAGCAAATCTGACATATCTCACTTTATGTGGTAAAAACTTTGGAACGCTTTTACTTATCCAAGCCATTCAGAGACTGTTTTCTCATGACACATTGTACTTCATGCTAGTCATAAATTTGAGTCAATATATTTCACATTTATTTATGAAAAAATCCCAAATTTACCAAAAATTGGGAAAAATTCGCAATTTTCAAAATTTTAATTTCTCTGCTTTTAAAACAGAAAGTGATACCTCATAAAATATTTATTACTTAACATTCCCCTTATGTCTACTTTATGTTGGAATCATTTTGAAAATGTCATTTTGTTTTTTTAGGACGTTAGAAGAAAATTGCCAAAACCCACTTTTTAAGGACCAGTTCAGGTCTGAAGTCACTTTGTGGGGCCTACATAGCGGATACCCCCATAAATGATGCCATTGTAGAAACTACACCCCTCAAGTTACTTAAAACTGATTTTACAAACTTTGTTAACCCTTTAGGCGTTCCACAAGAATTAAAGGAAAATGGAGATCAAATTTTTAAATTTCACTTTTTTGGCAGATTTTCCATTTTAATCCAATATTTTCTTTAACACATCGATGGTTAACAGCCAAACAAAACTAAATATTTATTACCCAGATTCTGCGGTTTACAGAAACACCTCATATGTGGTCATAAACTGCTGTATGGGCACACTGCAGGGCGCAGAAGAAAAGGAGCGCCACATAGTTTTTAGATGCCATGTCCCATTTGAAGCACCCCTGATGCACCCTTACAGTAGAAACTCCCAAGAAGTGACCCCATTTTGGAAACTAGGGGATAAGGTGCCAGTTTTATTGGTACTATTTTTGGGTAAATATGATTTTTTGATCATTCATTATAACACTTTATGGGGCAAGGTGACCAAAAAGTGTTATAATGAATGATCAAAAAATCATCGTGGCGATACCTAATATGTATACTTTTTCTTATTTATTTAAGTTTTACACAATAATAGCATTTTTGAAACAAAAAAAATATGTTTTAATGTGTCCATGTTTTGAGAGTTATATTTATTTATTTTTTTACGCGATTTTATTATGTAGGGGCTCATTTGTTCCGGGATGAGGTGACGGTTTTATTGGTACTATTTTGTGGGACATACGCTTTTTTGATCACTTGGTGTTGCACTTTTTGTGATGTAAGGTGACAAAAATGGCTTTTTTTGACACAGTTTTTTTTTTTACGGTGTTCACCCGAGGGGTTAGGTCATGTGATATTTTTATAGATCTGGTTGTTACGGACGCGCCGATTCCTAATATGTATACTTTTTTTATTTATTTCACTTTAACACAATAATAGCATAAAAAAAATGATGTTTTAGTGTCTCCATGTTCTGAGAGCTATAGTTTTATTTTTTTTTGAGCGATTTTCTTATGTAGGGGCTCATTTTTTTGGTACCATTTTGTGGGACATACGCCTTTTTGATCACTTGGTGTTGCACTTTTTGTGATATAAGGTGACAAAAATAGCTTTTTTTGACACATTTTTTATTTATTTCTTTATGGTGTTTATCGGACTGGGTTGATCATGAGATATATTTATAGAGCCGACCGTCACGGATGCGGCAATACCAAATATGTCTATTTTATTTTATTTTTTTCTATTTTTTCTATTTTTTTAAAATTCCTTACTTGGGGAATTTTTTTTTTAAATGTGAAACCTTTTTTTTTATTTTATTTTTTTATTTTTTATTTTACACTTTTTGTCCCCCATAAGGTCATACAAGACCTCTGGGGGACATTTAACTTCTAATTAAACTAAAAAAAATATTTCACTGTTGATTTCTCCTGTAACTGGGGCTGACATAGTAGCCCCAGTTACAGGAGAAATACACCCCCCAGAGAGGCTGTACAGCGCAATACAGCGCTGTACAGCCTCAGTGCAGGGCTGATCGAGGTCTGTGAAAGATCATTCAGCTCATGGAGAGGACTGTGAGAAACACAGCCCTCCCCATACAGTGGAAGGAGTCAGACCAGTAAGAAGAAAAGGACTACACAGTGGGTGCTGTATTGTACTGTACAATGTAACTTGTGATGTTTATTGCAATATTGATACTCCTATGATGTAACCACTACCCTAGACTATTAAAGTAAAATTATAATTAACCCCATTCACACTGCCATATTTTTGCTCCACATCGGTTACGCATTTTTTGTGGCTCAGATGTGAACCCATTAATTTCAACGGGGCCTCAAAAAATGCGGACAGCACACCGTGTGATGTCTGCACCTGTATGTCTGTCCTGCAGCCCTGCAAAAAAGATAGAACATGTCCTATTCTTGTCTGTTTTGCAGACAAGAATATGCATTGTTACAATGGGTTAGCAAAAATGGGATGTCACATGGACGCCTCCATATTTTTTCTGGACTGCAAAATAGAGTCATGTGGACGCTCCCTTAGTGACATTGACCCCTCCACTTCAATAAACTACAAGAGAAGTTTTAATAAGTAGAAAATATTTATTTTAACATTTTCTATTGTCTAAACCAGGGGGGAGTCTTATGGTCTGGTGCGTCTTACAGTCTGAAAAATATGTAAGTATTTTAGTGCTTTAAGAGGACCTGTCACCACAAAGTGTAGTGCATGTTATAAAGCAGGAGGAGCTGAGCGGATTGATATATAATTTTATAGAAGACTATTTAGAAAATTGTATTTTATACATTTATATCTTTGCTTTTTCTAACAACTATCGGTACAGGAGGGAGGGGTTATCAGTGACTGACAGCTACGTCTTATACAAACAATGCTATCAATCGATGATAACACCTCCCTCCTGTACCAATAGATAGAAATGTATAAATTACAGGTTTTACTGAATAGTGCTTTCAGATTGCAGTGTATTTTGTGGTGACAGGTGTCCCCCCCCCAAAAAAAAATAAAAAAATCAGAGGTCAAATCAGACTTCTCACTACTAATACCAGCCAGGTCTGCCTCAAGCTCTTGATGCTAGGGCCCTGCTCACAAGGTTCTGACTTTGGCCAGTGTCAGGAGCTTATGATTAAGAGCTCCAGCATCAGGAGCATCTACCGTTATTTGTCTATAAGGCCCCTTTCACACGGGCGTTGCGGGAAAATGTGCGGGTGCGTTGCGGGAGTGCAAAACATTGTAATGCGTTTTGCACTCGCGTGAGAAAAATCGCGCATGTTTGGTACCCAAACCCGAACTTCTTCACAGAAGTTCGGGCTTGGGATCAATGTTCTGTAGATTGTATTATTTTCCCTTATAACATGGTTATAAGGGAAAATAATAGCATTCTGAATACAGAATGCAAAGTAAAATAGGGCTGGAGGGGTTAAAAAATAAAAATAAAAAATTTAACTCACCTTAGTCCACTGGATCGCGATGCCGACATCTCCTTCTTCTGTCTCTTTTGTTGAATAGGACCTGTGGTGAGCATTAAATACAGTTACAGGACGTTTGATGACGTCACTCCGGTCATCACATGATCCATCACCATGGTAAAAGATCATGTGATGTACCATGTGATGACCGGAGTGACGTCATCAAAGGTCCTGTAACTGTATTTAATGCTCACCACAGGTCCTATTCAACAAAGGAGACAGAAGAAGGAGATGTCGGCATCGCGATAAAGTGGACTAAGGTGAGTTAAATTATTATTTATTTATTTGTAACCCCTCCAGCCCTATTTTACTTTGCATTCTGTACTCAGAATGCTATTATTTTCCCTTATAACCATGTTATAAGGGAAAAAAATAATGATCAGGTCTCCATCCCGATCGTCTCCTAGCAACCGTGCGTGAAAATCGCACTGCATCCGCACTTGCTTGTGGATGCTTGCGATTTTCACGCAACCCCATTCACTTCTATGGGGCCTGCGTTGCGTGAAAAACGCAGAATATAGAGCATGCTGCGATTTTCACGCAACGCATAAGTGATGCGTGAAAATCACCGCTCATCTGAACAGCTCCATAGAAATGAATGGGTCGGTATTCAGTGCGGGTGCAATGCGTTCACCTCACGCATCGCATCCGCGCGGAATACTCGCCCGTGTGAAAGGGGCCTAAGTAATGCCATCAATGTGTCTACAGCCAAATACCAAAATAATAAATAGGGAAAGGTCCCAAACATTAGCCTGCTTAGTCAATACCCCAGCAGGTTGCTGCACTTATCAATCTAAATACAGTACCAGTGGTTCTGATAAAATGCTAATATACCAGGCTAGAAAATGAAAAAGGTTCATTGTCACCTACCTAGGCATATACTGTGATACCTAACCCTATATTACTACTTACAACCCATAGTGCTCACTTTGTAAGAGAAACTGTGATTGCCCTTAAAAGTCAACCCCAACAAGAACTTATCTCTATGATCCCTAGTACAATAAGCACCTGTCCATACAGTACTTACATCCTCTGTGGGCACCGTCTGGATTCGAAAGAAAAACAGATCACAGCAAAGTGCTGACTGTCCAGTGCAAGCACAAGGGACTTGGTCACACAAATATGCATATCACATAAAACTGCAATTCCTTCAATAATATCATGTTGCTATTCCTGCTGTTGCTTATGTTGCTTAAATGAGTATTTTCACGACGGCTAAAAGCCTTCAAAAATGAAGGTACATTTCCCAGCGTGAGAACTATATTCTGCATATATTCTTCTTTGAAACTTGTTTGTTTTGCATAGTCATATGGTAATTAAGAATCTTTAAGAAGCCATAATATTGCCAAAGAGACATCTTCAAAATGTAAAAATGTAATTACGTACTAAAACGTCTCTGTGAGCAGATGAAGTCATTGAAAAAAAAATCCATTGCTTATCAGCTTTATGTGATATATTATTTAAAATTAGATTTATATTTACAAAAAAAATTGAAAAGTCATAAAAATAAATGTGCACGTATTAAATGTGTACTGTAAATGTTAACATTAGGAGGAATAAAAATCCAGTATATGTCAAGCTGGGTCATATTGAAAACTTAGAGTTGCACTGGAAAAAAATGTAAAAGTGAACCCATGTTGTAGCTGGGTCCAAATCAGCAGAAGATTGGACCAACAAATCTAGACAGGGTCAACACCATTATGACACCAGGAGGTCTGCTATGCAATTATCAGAAGTTTTCCCACTAATATCAGATGGGCATTTATCTAATGAAACCTGCAAGAATTTATCAACTATCCTGAGTCCCCTGATGAACCAGTCTTTACAACGTCTGGGGAAACGCGTCGGGACAAACTGCTAAAGAAGGGACGAACATCATCAATCCTTACAGGCAGGGTAACATTAGGCGACAGCGAGGGCTTAGCCACCGAGAGGTGGGGTCGCCCCTTTTGGGGCGGGTGCTCCGCCTGTAGGCAGGGGTACATTGAGGGATTTAATAGGAATATTGTTCCCTTCCCCTTATCCACCACCTCTCTCTTACCGTTTGGCCAGGTCCACAGTCATCTAACTGTAAGTTGCCGGAAATTTTTCTATATATCGGACTGCATTATCCTGATACGTCCAAAGTAAGGCCTTGTCTATTTATTTGACGTAGCCTAACATACATATTAAGATGGGGTATTATTTTAACCAATGATAGTAAAAGTTATGTTTTAGATGAAAAGTCATTTCTCTGTGATTTATAGGGTCAACACCATTACCCAAATTGTTGGTAGCTGGAGCTAATGCAAAAATTCCATGCTATAATTAGGTGTGTAATTTGAGCAGGGAGATAGGATGGACAGAGCATAGGACAGAACTAATAGAGATTTCTATAGCTTTTACCTACCTTTTGATATGTGGCCATTCAGAACCTTTCAGACAATCAGCACCTGTTTTTCTTTGCCAATTCAGCATTCAAAGATGGCTGCTGTAAAGATGGCTGCTGAGGGAGTGGACTAAATAATCACATGAGCATGCACAGTGAGTAAAACGGATCAAAACAGATCCGGCACAAACTGAGCCATTATAAACAGATCCGCCACCCATTGACAATCATTATTTTGGATGGTGGATACATTTGGATCCGCTTCGTCATCCTGCAAGCAGCGTTTTGGTGTCCGTCTCCAAAGTGTAAAGCTGACGGAAGGGAAGCAAAGTATTGCATTCTGGATCCTTTTACTGTACATTCAGAATGCATTAGGGCAAAACTGATCTGTTTTGGACCGCTTTTGAGAACCTATGATGGATCTCAGAAATGGAAATCCAAAACGCAGATGTGAAAGTAGCCTCAGATAGTAGACAGACCTGACACCCCTTTCTCCACCACTGCGAACTAGGAAGCGCTCTTAGAATTTGATGATGCCATTCCCTACTTCTTTTGAGTAGAAGGCTGGCAGCAAGACTGACGCAGCAGCTTACACACAGATCAGAAGACCAGGTGCAGTGACCCAGAGGGGAGGGGAGGGTGGTAAGATTGATTAATGGCTATGATGGTGGTAGTAATACTCACAGTTCACACTGGCAGTCCTCACCCTGGCTCTCCCTGGGCTGCACAGTGAATGAAGGGTGCTTGTGCCTGGTGGTACCTGGGGTGCAGAAATGGATGGCGGATTCAATAAACAGGTCAAGTTTGGTGATAACAAAAAGCAATCCTTTTTACTATGGATGATGTAGTGCAAGCATAAATCAGGCACAATTCTGGGGTATTTCACAGTGTTTGCTTCTAACAGCTGTGTATAGGCATCAATGATGGTAGTAGTAGTCCATGAGTCTCTTTCTAAACACTTTACACTCTTCCTTAATTGACCATACGTGTGCAAAACTGTCATAATCAGTACTGCAATTCCTACTGTGGGGTGCACATCTTCAAACGGACAGCCAATTCGTTTCGAAGAGTGGTGAAGAAATAAACCCTCTCTAAAAAGCAGTGCAGTCCATAGCCATAAGCAAACATTACCTTTGTTAACATGCACAGTCCTTTATGATCCTAGACAGTCTGTGGATATCGTTCCTGCTTTCTCTGAAGGTTTACTCCTCCCAGGAGTTTGGTACTTGTCCTCAGCATAGAGAAATGGAGAACCTTTGGAGCAGGCCTCACACTGCATAGGCAGGGCAGTTTCTTAAAGGGGTTCTCTGGAAATTAAGAAAATGAAAATACTTAAATATTACTTTATTATAAATATATTCTCAAATACCTTTTATCAGTTATAATGGTTCATTTTATCTGGGGAGCAATCAGGAGAAATAAAATGGCCGCCCTCCTATTAGCACAATAGAACAAAACCTGTCCTAATCACACAGGAGGACAAGTTACTTCACAACACTGAGCCAAAGAGCTGCCTTATCCTTCTCTCGGCTCTACTTGTCAGGGATTATGATCCTGAATTCAGTTTAATCTGATCTTCAGTTGAATCTCTGTAGGAATGGAGTTCATGATGAGACGTGATATGCAAAGAGGAGGGTGGGGATGTGGATAATGAGCAGCGGCACTTGTATGCATTCTCCATTACCACAGTCTGACCTGTCCGTCCTCTCTGTACTTCATGTCTCCTCATGAGCTCCATTCCTACAGAGATTAAGCTGAAGATCTTATGAGCTGTATTCAGGATCATAATCCTGAACTCGATCATAATCCTGACAAGTAGGAGAGGAGGATGAGGCAGCTCTTTACCTCGGTGTTGTTAAGTAACTTGTCCTGCTGTGTGATTAGGATAGGTTTTGTGTGTACTAATAAGAAGGCAGCCATTTTATTTCTCCTAATGATTTCTCCTAGACAAAACGAGCCATAATAACTAATGAAAGATATTTGGGAATATATTTATAATAAAGTAATATTTAAGTATTTTCATATTCTTAAACCCTGGAGAACCCCTTTGACTTTCAACTGCTCAGGCCATACTCACTGGCTGATGTAATCAGACTACTCTAACTCCTCCTTCAGAGGGAAATGTCCAGTTTCCATCCCACTGTGTAGGGCACAATAACTAAGCTGTGCTTCTTATACAGCTCTTTGGATCACATACAAAAAGCATTAACTCTTTTAGCACCAAATTAGCTATTTTCAGTGATCCATTGGGGCACTGCACAAGCATGGGAGAAGAGAAGAGGACTCAGTAGGCTAAACCAACACTCATGACCGTGTGCTATATCACCCAGGATGGCGCTACCCCAGGGGTAGCGCCATCCTGGGTGATATAGCACACAGTCATTTTTGGTGAGTCTCTGCTCTGTTTTACCTATACGGCACCTGATTTAGGATATTCTTTACCTAGTGACTACTGTGGTTTGCTTTTACTTCATTCATGTTGCACATGCAATGCAAACCCCTTTTTCAGCCTCTTTTCCCGTGTAGGTTTTTTTCTGACCGCTGACTCATCCGTTATTTAGGCTGCATTTATTTTGGTCTTTGGTTGGTCACTGTACCGTACATAAACTATTCCATTGATCATCAGTTTTTACATTTGGCCTGTGTGCTATCCCAGGGTGGCGCTCTTTTTCTGCTTCCATTCACTTTTTAACGGCACATTACTTATTGCTTTGTATATCTTTTTAATCATGTTACAATAAAATAATATTTTTACTTTTGGTACTATGAGCTCTGTTCTCTTGTTTTTTCACCTGTTTCAGTCGGGAGCTAGTACCAAGTTACAACTACGGGTGTCCTTTTGGTTATTTTGGGTGGACACTGTTTTCCATTTTTCATCAATTGGACACCTTTGGTCTTTATTGTTTTTTCTATAATACATAGTAATACCTCCAAAAATAGTTATTACTTTACATTCCCCATATGTCTACTTCTTTTTTGGATCATTTTGGGAATGATATTTTATTGTTTGGGGGTGTTACAAGGCTTAGAAGTTTAGAAGCAAATCTTAAAATTTTTCAGAGATTTTCAAAAACCCAGTTTTTAGGGACCAGTTCAGGTCTGAAGTCACTTTGAGAGGCTTACATAATAGAAACCACCCAAAAATGACCCCATTCTAGAAACGACACCCCTCAAGGTATTCAAAACTGATTTTACAAACTTTGTTAACCCTTTAGAAAATAGAGATACAATTTCAAAATTTAATATTTATGGCCCTGATTCTGTAGTTGACAGAAACACCCCATATGTGGTCGTAAACCGCTGTACGGGCACACGGCAGGGCGCAGAAGGAAAGGAATGCCATACGGTTTTTGGAAGGCAGGTTTTGCTGGACTGTTTTTTTTGACACCATGTCCGATTTGAAGCCCCCCTGATGCACCCCTAGAGTAGAAACTCCAAAAAGTGGCCCCATTTTAGAAACTACGGGATAGGGTGGCAGTATTGTTGGTACTAGTTTAGGGTACATATGATTTTTGGTTGCTCTATATTACACTTTTTGTGAGGCAAGATAACAAGAAATAGCTGTTTTGGCACCGTTTTTATTTTTTGTTATTTACAACATTCATCTGACAGGTTAGATCATGTGATATTTTTATAGAGCCGGTCGATTCGGACACGGCGATACCTAATATGTATACTTTTTTTTTATTTATGTAAGTTTTACACAATAATTTCATTTTTGAAGCAAAAAAATTCATGTTTTAGTGTTTCCATAGTCTAAGAGCCATAATTTTTTCAGTTTTTGGGCAATTACCTTGGGTAGGGTATGATTTTTGCGGGATGAGATGACGATTTTATTGGCACTATTTTGGGGTGCGTGTGACTTTTTGATCGCTTGCTATTACACTTTTTGTGATGTAAGGTGACAAAAAATGGTTTATTTAGCACAGTTTTTATTTTACATTTCATACGGTGTTCATCTGAGGGGTTAGGTCATGTGATATTTTTATAGAGCCGGTCGATACGGATGCGGCGATACCTAGTATGTATACTTTTTTTTTATTTATGTAAGTTTTACACAATGATTTCATTTTTGAAACAAAAAATATCATGTTTTAGTGTTTCCATAGTTTGAGAGCCATAATCTTTTCAGTTTTTGGGCGATTACCTTGGGTAGGGTATGATTTTTGCAGGATGAGATGACGGTTTTATTGGCACTATTTTGGGGTGCGTGTGACTTTTTGATCGCTTGCTATTACACTTTTTGTGATGTAAGGTGACAAAAAATGGTTTATTTAGCACAGTTTTTATTTTTAATTTTTTACGGTGTTCATCTGATGGGTTAGGTCATGTGATATTTTTATAGAGCCGGTCGATATGTATGCGGCGATACCAAATATGTATACTTATTTTTTATTTATGTAAGTTTTACACAATAACGGCTTTTTCAAACAAAAAAAATTATGTTTTAGTGTCTCCATATTCTGAGCCATAGTTTTTTTATTTTTTGGGCGATTATCTCAGGTAGGGACTCATTTTTTGTGGGATGAGGTGACGGTTAGATTGGTACTATTTTGGTGGGCAAACGCCTTTTTGATCGCTTGCTGTTGTACTTTTTGTGATGTAAGGTGACAAAAAAATGGTTTATTTAGCCAGTTTTTTTTTTTTACGGTGTTCATCTGAGGGGTTAGGTCATGTGAAATGTTTATAGACGCGGTGATACCTAATATGTTTACTTCCCCCCCCCCCCCCTATTTTTTACCAATTTTTTTTACTTTATTTGGGGAAAATGACGTTTTTGTTTATTTTTACTTGAAACTTTTAATTTTTGTGGGGAAAACTTTATTTTTTCAACTTTTTTTTCAATTTATTTTTTTCCCACTTTGGGACTTGAACTTTTGTGGGTATATTCCTTTACAATGCATTCCAATACTTCTGTATTGGAATGCATTGACTGTGTGTATTACTCATACAGCTTCCGGGGCCTGTGAGATCCAGGGGGCTGGATCTCACAGGCTCTTCACCGGAAGGCATCGTGCTGCCTTCCATGCCATCGAGTCCCCCCCACAGCCCCATGCGGACCCGATGGCACCTCCGATCACCGCCGCCGGATAAGGTAAAAACAGCAAACCGCAGGTCTGAATTGACCTGCGGTTTGCGGCGATCGCCGACACGGGGGGGGGTCACGGGACCCCCCCCCGTGCATTTAGCCGAGGTGCCTGCTCAATGATTTGAGCAGGCACCATGTTCCGATCACCGCCCGCCGGGCGGCGGTGATCAGAACAACAGTACCGGTACGTCATGTGTCCTTAAAGGGGTTATCCGAGTTAACTTAATTTCTCTCTATGGCTTTATTTCTCCTATACATTAGTTTTCCTAAATCACTTGCAGTACCTATCTTGTGCCGTTTCTCTGCTATACTAAACAGTCATGTGACCGCCCACGTCATCAGCTGTGACGTTCCGTTTACATGGAGCTCTCTGCTTGTCGGAGTGACTAAGCCATGTAAACGGAATGTCATCAGCCTTGGCCACGCCCCCACCTCTCTGGATTACAGTCCGTGCGGCTGTGAGTTGATCTCGCATGCGCGATCCTCACTTGTGCCGCGGCTACCTCCAAGTTCCTCCCTGCGGCTAATAGCTGATCCAATGGTATAAAATATTCTAACCCCCAGGCGTTCCCATGGTGACGGGGATGCTTGCCTGGTTAGAATATACCATCGGATCTGAGTTTTTCGAGCTCAGTGAGATCGTAAAAAACTCAAATCCGATGGTATATTCTAACCCCCAAGCGTTCCCATGGTGACAGGGACGCTTGCCTGGGGGTTAGAATATACAGGGCGCTGTAGTGAGCTCTTTACTTGGATTATTACAGGATATCTCTTACTTTGTCTTAGCTCTGTACTCCGGTAATAGCAGAGCAGGCAGTTCGGGGGGCGGCGCTCACTCACTGTCACTGACGTCACGCGCCTGCTCCTCCCACTAGGCGGAGCAGGCGCGTGACGTCAGTGAGTGAACGCCGCCTGCACTGCCTGCTGTTGTTACCGGAGCTAAGCCAAAGTAAGAGTCAGAGACTCAGAGATTTCAAAATAATAAGAAAATAGTGACTGATTAGTTTATTAATATACTGCTGCTGTGAGCGTCGGGGAGGGGGATCTGTGGATGGCACTGTAGGGGGATCTGTGGTCTGTGGATGGCAGGCAGTGCCATCCACAGATCCCCCTACAGTGCCATCCACAGACCACAGATCCCCCTCCCCTAAACAGTGCCATCCACACAGATCTCCCCCCTAAACAGTGCCATCCACAGATCCCCCCTCCCCTAAACAGTGCCATCATTAAGATCAACCCCTCCCACAAATATTCATGAGGGAGAGATGAGTCATTGTTGTTACTGCTGCATGTAAACACAGCAATAACAGAACCTAGAAAAGGTGTAAAGATCGTTTTTTTTTTTCAAAAAATCAAGCTTGACTAATGTATATGTATATCCTGATTAATTTTGTTAGGTTTTATTTTTTTTCCCATAACTCGGATAACCCCTTTAAGGATTCGGGAAACATGCCGCACCGGTCCGTAAGGGGTTAAAAAAAAAAAGTCATTTTTTAATACTCTGTTCTGCCTTTCGTATACATACAAGATACCTTTCTCCTCTATTATGGGGAAGCATTTGTACAAGTTGCTATGTTATATTGCTTGGATATGTCATCAGTGCATGATTACTGGGGGTCTGCCTACTAAAGATTTGTGACAGGGTTGATGTTCCTGGAGGGATACACAAAATGGAAAAGGATTTAGGAAAACTAGAGGAATGGTCAAAAATCGGGCAACTAAAATTTCATGTTGATAAGTACAAGATAATGCACCTGGGGCGTAAAAACCCAAGAGCAGAATATAAAATCAGTGATACAGTCCTAACCTCAGTATCTGAGGAAAGGGATTTAGGGGTCATTATTTTAGAAGACTTAAGGGTAGGCAGACAATGTCATAGAACAGCAGGAAATGCTAGCAGAATGCTTGGGTGTATAGGGAGAGGCATTACCAGTAGAAAGATGGAGGTGCTCATGCCGCTCTACAGAGCACTAGTAAGACCTCATTTGGAGTATTGTGCTTAGTACTGGAGACCATATCTCCAGAAGGATATTGATACTTTAGAGAGAGCTACTAAACTAGTACATGGATTGCAGGATAAAACTTACCAGGAAAGATTAAAGGACCTTAACATATATAGCTTGGAAGAAAGTCGAGACAGAGGGGATATGATAGAAACTTTTAAATACATAAAGGGAATCAACAAGGTAAAAGAGGAGAGAATATTTAAAAGAAAAACTGCTACAAGAGGACATAGTTTTAAATTAGAGGGGCAAAGGTTTAAAAGTAATATCAGGAAGTATTACTTTACTGAGAGAGTAGTGAATGCATGGAATAGCCTTCCTGCAGAAGTGGTAGCTGCAAATACAGTGAAGGAGTTTAAGCATATGATGTATAAAACCGCGGCCCTCTGGTAAGTAGATAAATAATGCTTTTTTATTCTTTTTTATCCATCCAGGAAAATTAATAAAGAGACTAAGGCCAACGTTTCGGTCTCATCCCGAGACCTTGTTCACGGCCTGAATGAAGGGGACGTCTGGTGCGCTGGATGGCTTGTTCCTGCCATCCAGCGCACCAGACATCTCCTTCATTCAGGCCGTGAACAAGGTCTCAGGATGAGACCGAAACGTTGGCCTTAGTCTCTTTATTAATTTTCCTGGATGGATAAAAAAGAATAAAAAAGCATTATTTAATCTACTTACCCGAGTGCCACGGTTTTATACATCATACGTTTATTGGTTTTACCGCCGAGCACCGGAACATATTTACGGAGTGCCGTCCAAACAACCTTTAAAAGGAGTTTAAGCATGCATGGGATAGGCATAAGGCGATCCTTCATATAAGATAGGGCCAAGGGCTATTCATTGTATTCAGTATATTGGGCAGACTAGATGGGCCAAATGGTTCTTATCTGCCGACACATTCTATGTATGTTTCTATGTTCTATGGAACACATGCTGAACACAATAATGAGGGGGTGGTACCTGTGTTTTAGTGTCGGGCTACTTTGACTTTTTTAAATTCATAACAACCTCATCAGAACCCCATTGAATCCAGAGGAAAAAAAAGTAAGCTGGTTTGAGAGCTGCATTTATACAAGCAGGCAAATAACGCAAGTTTGGGAGCGTTCGCGTGTTTGAGTTCAAGTGTGTGTTTGTATTAAGTGTGTGACTTTAGATTATGTGACTTGAGATTCAGGGACTTTAGGAGGGGACTACAGTAAGTTAGATTCTTATCAATGCACTATATTGTATTTTTCTCTTTTCTTGCATAATCCCCACTTAGTATGTGTTCCATTATTGACAGCGCAGTCAAGTGCACATCTTGTCTAATGTATGCAGTCCTGGAACAACCATTTGAGGGTGCATATCTATGTTCAAAATGAGAGCAAATTGTCAGTTTGGAATCGCACATAGAGTACCTAACTGGGAGAATTTCCACACTGAGAAGCGTTGACAATTTGGAAAAGAGTTTGCTGCTTACTGAGCAAGCACACTATGGGGTAGATGTGGGGGAGGGTGGTAGCAAGGAGGCTCAGGAAAGTGAGGTAGCTAGCTGGGTAACAGTTAGAAAGTGGGGTAGAGGGAATTGTGCCAGGGAGGGTAGCCCTGACACACCCCAACAAATTTGTACGGTTGGCAGATGAGGGGGATGTCAGTTCAGGGAGAGCACAGCTGCAGCCAGACACTTCCTTTGCCATTCAGGAGAATGCCAGCTCCAGTAAGCAGGGGACCAGAAGAGCAAGTTAGGCCATACAGGTGCTGGTAGTGGAAGACTCAATTATTAGGGGTACTGATAGGGCAATCTGTTACAAAGACCGGGATCGTCGAACGGTGTGTTGTCTTCCTGGCACTCGAGTTCAACACATCGCGGATCAGGTTGATAGATTACTGGGAGGGGCTGAAGAAGATCCAGCGATCAAGGTCCATATCGGAACCAATTTAGGTCAAAGCTTAGGGTAAGGACCTCAAAGGTAGTATTTTCCAAAATACTACCAGAACCACAAGCCACACAAGAAAGGCAGCATGAGATTAGGGAGGTTAACAAGTGGCTCAATAACTGCTGTAGGAAGGAGGGGTTTGGGTTCCTGGAGAACTGGGCCATCTTCTCTGATGGCTACAGGCTCTATCGTAGGGATGGGCTGCACCTCAATGGGGAAGGGGCAGCTGTGTTGGGGGAGAAGATGGCTAGAAGGTTGGAGGAGTGTTTAAACTAGGGACTGGGGGAGGGTAATTACATTATAGGATGGGAAGATAGTGCAGATAGAGACCGGGGCAAGGTAATGGGACTGGGGAAGAAATGGAAGTAGGGAATAGAACAGCTAAAAAGGAAAAGTGTAGGTTACAAAATATACAAAGACCTCTTAAATGCATGTATACTAATGCCAGAAGCCTGACTAATAAAACTGGGGAACTGGAATTAGTGATGTGTGAGGAGGACTATGACATAGTAGGAATAACTGAGACATGGCTGGATGATACAGTGGGGGAAATAATTATTTGACCCCTCACTGATTTTGTAAGTTTGTCCAATGACAAAGAAATGAAAAGTCTCAGAACAGTATCATTTCAATGGTAGGTTTATTGTAACAGTGGCAGATAGCACATCAAAAGGAAAATCGAAAAAATAACTTTAAATAAAAGATAGCAACTGATTTGCATTTCATTGAGTGAAATAAGTATTTGAACCCTCTAACAAAAAAAGACTTAATACTTGGTGGAAAAACCCTTGTTTGCAAGCACAGAGGTCAAACGTTTCTTGTAATTGATGACCAAGTTTGCGCACATTTTAGGAGGAATGTTGGTCCACTCCTCTTTGCAGATCATCTCTAAATCCCTAAGGTTTCGAGGCTGTCTCTGTGCAACTCTGAGCTTGAGCTCCCTCCATAGGTTTTCGATTGGATTAAGGTCCGGAGACTGACTAGGCCACTCCATGACCTTAATGTGCTTCTTCTTGAGCCACTCCTTTGTTGCCTTTGCTGTATGTTTTGGGTCATTGTCGTGCTGGAACACCCATCCACGACCCATTTTCAGTTTCCTGGCAGAGGGAAGGAGGTTGTCGCTCAGGATTTCACGATACATGGCTCCGTCCATTTTCCCGTTTATGCGAATAAGTTGTCCTGTGCCCTTAGCAGAAAAACACCCCCAAAGCAAAATGTTTCCACCCCCATGCTTGACGGTGGGGACGGTGTTTTGGGGGTCATAGGCAGCATTTTTCTTCCTCCAAACACAGCGAGTTGAGTTAATGCCAAAGAGCTCTATTTTGGTCTCATCAGACCACAGCACCTTCTCCCAGTCACTCTCTGAATCATTCAGGTGTTCATTGGCAAACTTCAGACGGGCCTGCACATGTGCCTTCCTGAGCAGGGGGACCTTGCGAGCCCTGCAGGATTTTAATCCATTGCGGTGTAATGTGTTTCCAATGGTTTTCTTGGTGACTGTGGTCCCTGCTAATTTGAGGTCATTAACTAACTCCTCCCGTGTAGTTCTAGGATGCTTTTTCACCTTTCTCAGAACCATTGACACCCCACGAGGTGAGATCTTGCGTGGAGCCCCAGAGCGAGGTCGATTGATGGTCATTTTGTGCTCCTTCCATTTTCGAACAATCGCACCAACAGTTGTCACCTTCTCTCCCAGCTTCTTGCTAATGGTTTTGTAGCCCATTCCAGCCTTGTGCAGGTCTACAATTTTGTCTCTGACATCCTTGGACAGCTCTTTGGTCTTTCCCATGTTGGAGAGTTTGGAGTCTGCTTGATTGATTGATTCTGTGGACAGGTGTCTTTTATACAGGTGACTAGTTAAGACAGGTGTCCTTAATGAGGGTGACTAATTGAGTAGAAGTGTCTAACCACTCTGTGGGAGCCAGAACTCTTAATGGTTGGTAGGGGTTCAAATACTTATTTCACTCAATGAAATGCAAATCAGTTGCTATCTTTTATTTAAAGTTTTTTTTTCGATTTTCCTTTTGATGTGCTATCTGCCACTGTTACAATAAACCTACCATTGAAATGATACTGTTCTGAGACTTTTCATTTCTTTGTCATTGGACAAACTTACAAAATCAGTGAGGGGTCAAATAATTATTTCCCCCACTGTAGCTATGACTGGGCGGTTAATGTACAGGATTACAGTCTGTTAGAAAGGATCGCCAAAACCGGAGAGGGGGAGGGGTCTGCCTTTATGTAAAGTTCTGTCAAAAGCCCACACTCCGGGAAGATATAAGTGAGGGACATGAACATGTGGAGTCACTGTGGATAGAAATACAATGAGGCAAAACAATAAAAATTACTAATAGGGGTTTATTATAAACCACCTAATATAGCAGAGCCCACAGAAAATCTGCTACTAAATGAGATAGACGAGGCGGCAAATCATAATGAGGTAGTTATTATGGGGGACTTCAACTACCCAGATATAGACTGGGAAACTGAAACTTGTATATCTCATAAAGGAAACAGGTTCTTGGCAATAACCAAAGACAATTACCTTTGCCAACTGGTTCAGGACCTGACTAGAGGGGCTGCCATACTGGACTTACTATTGATACATCCATCAGGTGAGACAGGACAGCCAATTGAGACGTTTCAGCACATGGACACACCCCCTACCCTACAAATAAACCCGATCTGGACACCATTTTACATTCAGTATTTTGCCAGTGTAGGCAGAGGTTGCTGTATGGAACAGGCACAGACTGTTAGGGACACAAAACGCTAGCTAATAGGGCCACAAAAGTCCTTTTAAGGACTGGTATAGGTGTGCTATCGATAGGTGTGACATACTGAGGGGTGTGATATACTTGTAATATACTTTCTATCATAGAAAGTATACTATAATGCATTTGTATTGTGCAGCAGTTTTGTGCAGTTCTGCTGCGGTACTGCAGCTAAACAAAGGGACAAACGCTATTGTACTAACTAATTGCAACTGGTGTGATATACCAGTTGCCCCCCCAAAAAAACTGATTGAGGAAGGGGTGTGATAAATCTATAATATACTTTCTATATAGTGCATTTGTATTGTGCAGCAGTTGTGTACAGTTCTGCTGCGATACTGCAGCTGTACAGAGGGAGAAATGCTATTGGAACAACTAATTGCAACTGGCGTGATATACCAGTTGCCCCCCAAAAAACTGATTGAGGCAGGGGTGTGATATACCTATAATATACTTTAAATATAGTGCATTTGTATTGTGCAGCAGTTGTGTGCGGTTCTGCTGAGATACTGCAGCTATACAGAGGGACAAACGCTATTGGAACAACTAATTTCAACTGGTGTGATATACCAGTTGCCCCCCAAAAAAACTGATTAAGGTAGGGGTGTGATATACCTATACTATACTTTCTATATAGTGCATTTGCATTGTGCAGCAGTTGTGTGAGGTTCTATTGAGATACCGCAGCTATACAGAGGGACAAACGCTATTGGAACAACTAATTGCAACTGTTGTAATATACCAGTTGCCCCTCCCAAAAAACTGGTTGAGGCAGGGGTGTGCTATACCTATAATATACTTTCTATATAGTGCATTTGTATTGTGCAGCAGTTGTGTGAGGTTCTACTGAGATACCGCAGCTATACAGAGGGACAAACGCTATTGTAACAACTAATTGTAACTGATGTGATATACCAGTTGCCCCCCAAAAAACTGATTGAGACAGGGGTGTGATATACCTATAATATAATTTCTATATAGTGCATTTGTATTGTGCAGCAGTTGTGTGCGGTTGTGCCGAGATACCGCAGCTATACAGAGGGACAAACGCTATAGGAACAACTAATTGTAACTGATGTGATATACCAGTTGCCCCCCAAAAAACTGATTGAGGCAGGGGTGTAATATACCTATAATATACTTTCTATATAGTGCATTTGTATTGTGCAGCAGTTGTGTGTGGTTCTGCTGCGATACCGCAGCTATACAGAGGGACAAACGCTATGGAAACAACTGGTGTGAAAAAAAAATGATTAAGGGGTTCGGTATACCTGCTTCCAGCAAATAATCATTAAGGGGTTCTATATACCTGCTTCCACAAATACTGCTCTTCTATAGGGACTTTGTCACAGGGTCATTTTGAAAATGACATGCAGAGGAAGAGGCAGGCCATTCCGCAGTGGCCGGAGCCTAAGTGGGAAGTTGGAGAAGGTGCGTGTGATTACGTCAAAGGATGCACCAGAGTTGGTTGAGTGGCTCAGCCTTCTGCCTCTGCACCCTCCTCATCCTCTGTTTCAGCACCCTCACTCTGCTGTGTGGAACCCCAAAGACACCACCATCACCACCAACATAGCCCCTCCACTCGAGTCAGAGGAATTATTTTCCTATCCATTCCCAGACCTTACCGATGCGCAGCCATTCTTGGCATCGGATGAGGAAGTAGCAAGGCCGCCACCCATCGGTATGACGACAGTACCCAGATCAGCCCAAGGAGGGTGATCCCCGCTGTTGCTGCCTACTCCGAGATCTCTAATGTCAGTGGTGGTGAAGGTGACGATGATGATGTGTCGATGGACTTCACGTGGGTGCCCACAAGAGAGGAAGAGGAGGGGAGTTCAGAGGGAGAGACGGAGCAGCAGATAGGGAGGAAAAGGAGAAGAAGCAGACAGAACTCGCAGTGCACAGGAGGCAAAAAGCAGACTGCAAATGTATCTGGAGCGAGCCATTCACCATGCACGGTCACATCTGGCGATCCCAGGATGCCGACACATGGCTCACAGGATGCTGACAACATGGCAGTTGCCATCTGCAGCCTGTGCTGTCAACGCATAAGTCGTGGTAAGCCCAACACTCACCTAGGGACGACTGCCTTAAGAAGGCACCTGGCCTCCCATCATCGAGCCCAGTGGGAGCAACATCGTCAGAACCCACAAAGCCACACTCCCGGCTCTCCACGCCCTGCCTCTTCTCCTTCTCCTCCCATTTGTCTTCCACTCCACCTTCCACCGTGCCATTGTCGCGTTCATCTGTCGAACGTAAAAAGTTGATGATGCCGGATAACCCTCTTGCCCAACGGCTGACTGCCGGCTTGTCAGAACTGCTAGCCCGACAACTACTGCCATATAAACTGGTGGACTCGGAGGCCTTTAGAAAATGTGCGGCCTTTGGCACACCGCAATGGAGAGCAATATGGCCATGTTCAGTGGCAAGTGAATGTATCTCTGGCACACAGTGTTGGTGCCAAGATACATCTGACCACAAACACGTGGTCTAGCAAACACGGGCAGTGAATGTACATAACTTTTACTGCCCACTGGGTGAACCTTCTGATTGCTGTCAAGCATGCAACCCGTGGCACCCATGTGGATTTAGTGTTACCTCCACAGATTGCATGGAGGCCTGCCTCTTCTTCTCCTACTCCATCCTCCGTCTCCTCCTCGGCTGACTTCTCCTTTTCCACTGCTACCGCCTCTTCCGCTGCACCCCCCCAGCTCACCAGAACCTATTCGACGTGCCAGGTGAGATGTTGCCATGTTGTGCTGCGGCTGTTGTGCCTGTAAGCCAAGAGCCACAACGGTCCTGCACTGCTTTCAGCTCTGCGGCCACAGGCCGATCAGTGGCTAACCCCGCTCAATTTGACAGTTGAGCGCGCTTAAGCAGGGCAAAATGACACAAGTGCCGTGCATGGCAAATGTCCTGAACTTAGTCGTGCAGCGATTCGTCGCCAAATACCCAGGGGACCAGGGCGTCTTGCAGCAGGAAAATCTCTGGCCATTTTAGAAGATCTTACACCACCAATGCTCGCCTTGCTGACGTTCAGCTGTGACACCACTTGCCCATCTGATTTGTGACTGCCCGACGCACTGGAACTCCACCTTGCATATGCTTGATAGGCTGCTCTAGCAGAAACGTGCTATTAACGACTACCTGTATGAACTCTGCGGCAGGACAGGTTCTGGGGAGCTTGTTTTTTTTTCACTGTGCCAGTGGCTGCTCAGTTCACTGCGGCCATTTGATGAGATCACCAAACTGGTCAGTCACAGCCAGGGCACCATCAGTGACATCGAGCCTTATGTCTTCTTTCTGGAGCATGCATTGCATTGTGTCATTGATCAAGCCGTCGGGGAGCAGGAGCTGGAAGATGAGGAAGTCGCAATGCTGAATGAATTTCCGGGGGGGGGGGGGGGGCTACTCCATCTGAGACAAGTCAGCAGGAGTCTGAATAGGAGTCAGAGGAGGATTGTGCCTGGGGGGAGGAGGAGGAGGAGCAAGAAGAGCAGGCTTTAAACTTTTCTGGGATCTCTGGTGTTGTCCGTGGATAGGGGGTGGAGACCTGGGCGATGAGCAGGAGCCAGGCCGCTCCACCGCTTCCAATTTTGTGCAAATGGAGTCCTTCTTGCTTCGAGAGATGCTGCATTCTGCTGTTGCAGGCGCTGGCAGAGGAATTCCACCCACAGAGAAACGGTTAAAGGGTACCAATCCTACCACGCATGCAAGAAGAGGGCAGTTTGAAGATGTGTTGGTCACTTCGGATATGAGATCATTCTTGCAGCCAACCTATCGACAGCCGCCCTCCGGATCCAGCCTCAGGGAACGCCTAGACTGACAGGTGTCCGACTACATCGGGTTAACGGCCGATGATGTTTTCTGTCCGGTGAATGAATCATTTTTTGGGCCTGTAGTCCACTGGCCTGCAGTAAAATTGATATCCATTGACCGTCTATTATACCTCCAGCCACATAATCTTCTTTTCTGTACGGTGAATGAATAATTTTTTGGGCTGTAGTCCACTGGGCTGCAGTAAAATTGATATCCATTGACCGTCTATTATACCTCCAGCCACATAATCACTTGATCTTTTCTGTACAGTGAATGCCTAATTGTTGGGGCCTCTGAGGAATTCAACACCTGTGATGACCACGTGTTATCGGATTTCACCTATTATAATTTGGGGTTTATTCAAGAGGGGGGATTTCGTTAGCCATGTTTTTAGTCCAATTTTATATTTTTACTTCTTTTAAACATATATATTTGACATGTATTTGTGATTGCCTGCAGTAAAATTGTTATACGGTGACAGCCTAATGTACCTACAGCCACATTATCAATTGTGAGATGGGGAAACAGCTCTCCTTGTCTGAACACTGTTTGTGCAGATTAAATTAAATGTTCTGGACTGACATTCTGCTGTTTGGCCACAAGATGCGCTGTTTCCTAAACACAGCAACAGACTGCATATATATCTCCATATTCATGAGAGGTGGGGTTACACACAGAGCCTGGAGAGGAAGAGAAAGACAGAGCAACCATCTTAGAGGAAGGTGAAAACGAAGGAACTGTGTGAGCAGAGAATCTGATGGCATCCAGGTGTGAGAGCATCCCTCAGATATCAGAGCTGCAGCTAAGAATTTGATCATGTCCAAGACCCTGATCCTGTCCAGAGGAAGAAAGATTGCAGCCAGGAATGCTGATGAGAGCAGACGAACAAAGCAACATACACTGCGGTATCGCATGCTTGTGTCACGGTCCCTCCTGTAATAGAGGTGAGAAGATCGAATAGACTTGCTGCACGTGAGGCTATCTGATAGGTCTCTCTGTTTTCCTCTATGTATGTTGTTGTTTGGAAGGATCTCACCTCTCCTTAGGTGCCGCTCGTTATCAGTGATGAGGCTCTATTTAGATCCGCCTCACACTGATGACCATGCGGTTGATAGTTTCTGCTTGGAGTTGCAAGTGCTGGTTTTTCTTGGATCTCCTGCTTCTCCATACATCTCTAAGCTAAGTACTTGTTGCCTTCGCTGTTTCTTATTATCTGAGGTGTGTTATTTTTAAGCCTCAGGGAGACGCAGGTTCCTTCATTCTGGAAGGAACCAGCTGTCTCATCCCCTGCTACCTATCCTAGGGCTCGTCATTTCCAACATCAGGATCTGCTCATACTGGCAGGAGTTAGGGAAAGGCCTAGGGATTACTAGGAGGTCACCATCCCTCTTTCTTAGCTTTTGAGGCTTAAATTGTTGTCTATTCATCGTGGTGTGTATTTGGTGTTTTCCCTTCCCCTTAACCTGTGACAGCTTGTTGGGGAGACGTTTGTTCTTTTCAGAGTCACCAGCTGATGCAAAGCAGACACGGGTGAGTAAGATCATGCACGCACCTCATCACAGTGTTGGCGCCTAGACACTGAAACCAGGCCTGTAGTTAGTTAGTTAGGGTTTCTGTTTGTGTCAGGCCACAAGTGTTACTCCTGTTCATTTCAAGGACTTCATAACTTAAAGCGACATTTCACATTGGAGAGCTGATAAAATTCTCACGAACTCAAGCCAGGCTGGCGTTTTCTTGCTCAGGAGGAATACTCAGGCACGTGCTACAGGACCAGTTATGGGAGGGGGAATACTATAGAACTTGTTAAGATTGTAAGCTGTTGTGCTTCACAGCAGGATAGCCCGTAACACACACCCATACAGTGGTTCTTGTTTTTAGGGTAATAACAGGTAAAGTGTGGCAGTTTAGTTGTGCCCGCCAACAGGTAAATAACTTCACTTTTCTCCTTCATCTATCGGAGGGCACCGTGCTGTGCAGCACAAGGGTATCAACCTTCGGGTTGGATGTATGTAAATTGATTGTATGTTCTCAGCATTTGTGGTTGTGTTTATTGCCATAGTTAAGTAAAATTCTGTTTTGGCAAAAGATGGTGTTGGGGTTGCTTTCCTCGTTCGTGACTTTACTGTATCCTGGGGAGCCCACCCCTTGTACACAGCTTAGGGTACCTTCACACTAGCGGCAGGACGGATCTGACAGGCTGTTTACCCTGTCGGATCCGTCCTGCCGCTATTTTGCCGTGCAGTGCACGGCGAAAGGCCGCCGAACTAAAAGTACTGCATGTCTGACTTTTTAGTCCGGCGGCCTCTCGCCGTGCACTGCTGTGTTGCGCCGGAGCTCCTTCCCGTCCCCATTATAGTCAATGGGGACAGAGCGGCAGTCCGGCGGCACGGCAAAATAGCGGCAGGACGGATTCGACAGGGTGAACAGCCTGTCAGATCCGTCCTGCCGCTAGTGTGAAAGTAGCCTTACACAATTATAAATGTTGCTGTTTTGTCCTGGTTACTTCACTTCACTGCCTGTGTCCAGTTTTGCTATGGCTGCTACGTCTGCCAAAGGATCCGTATTCTTCATCTTGATAAGTTACTTACATATTCTATATGTACCGTTCCTATGCTATAATCTGATGACTGTATTTTCTATCTGCAATAAACTAAAAATTAACTGAAACAATTCCAATTCGTTTGAGCTACCATGAAGCACACACAGTTTGCTGTACAGTTCACACTACAAAATCAGCTGTTTTCCAGGGATCAGATAATCACTACAGTATCTAAGATAACCCCTTTAAGAAGTGGGATTGCAATGCCTCTTTGCATATATTACACATTCTGAAGCAAGACATATGGTATTATACTTTATTGCAAATCATGTCTTACTGATTGTAACTTTCTAGCTGATTGATACCAAATGTATTCATTAATATACACAGATCAGCAATAACATTAAAAGTGCATAACACTGATTATTTCATTGCAATGGCACAGTGGCTAATGGGTGGGATATATTAGGCATTACGTGAACAGTAATTTTTGCAGTTGATACACTTAAAGGGAACCTGTCACCACCAAAAGAAGTGCAATTTGCGGGTCCGCAACACACCACAGATGTGTGAATGGAGCCTTACACAGAGAATGCTATCAATTCCTGATAACACCTCCCCTGTGTACAACTATCAGTGACTGACAGCTATGTATGCATATACACTTACACAGAGAATACTACCAATCACTGATAACACCTCCCCATGTACAACTATCAGTGACTGAAAAATATTTCTGTAAACATATTTACACAGATTATACTACCAATCACTGAAAACACCTCCCCTGTACACAACTATCAGTGTCTGACACCTATCTATGTATACACACTTACACAGAGAATACTATCAATCACTGATAACACCTCCCCCATGTACAACTATCAGTGACTGACAGCTATCTATATATACACACTTACACAGAGAATGCTATTAGCAATTCGAAGTTGGGTTTGGTAACGGTTAGTACCTAGGAACCAAACCTGACTTCGAATTGCTATTTTAAAATGTTTTTAAAGACACAGAAGTGATTACCAAATTCATTCACCAAAGTCTCATGGGACTTTGACTGAAATATATTTTGCCTCCACGGAGGCAATAAATTTAATGCTGTACGGACAAAGAATTAAAATCAAAGTGTGTGACTGAATTAACTTTGGATCTACGATCCGAAGCTCAATTCGCTCAACACTAGTGGTGGCACAAGGGCAACCTACCCAATTTTAGGCATAATGTTGTGGCTGATCAGCGTATTTGTGCTTACTATCCTTTTTTCATATTTCACATATTTTCTGAATATGCTAAGCAAGAATTTATAATTATGACTGTGATACAAAGTGTCAGAAACAGTATTGCTGATTGCTCTATAGTGCATTTTCATTTTTAATTACATCATATGAACACCAGCAATGCTTCTTGTCACTGAGCAGGAAGCAGCATATCCCCTTACCTAAAAGCTTTTAGAATGAGGTACAAGCTTGTGCAAACTTGTCATGTGAACCAGGCTGGTATTAAATGTATACTTTAAATTTTTTTTCTTTTGTCCATAGTTGAAATGCCCACTGGTCTAGTCATTTCTTTGTCCTACATATTCAATGAAATGAAGGCCATGGGCAAACTCCTTTATTATTCATATATGAATTATTAATACAATCATGCACAAAATTCAAGAATTCACTTCTACCGTACATCTGTACTGTATGCCTCCAATTTCATACAAATTCAACAGAAAAATTGTGGCATGTTCTATCTTGGGAAGCGTTGCTTGCAGAGGAGATACTTATATACTGCATGCTAAAGAGCATTGTAGTATACTGTCGTACCATACATGACTCCATGTGCTATCTTACAGCCTCTGTGTTGTGTATATAAGGCCCAAACTTGTCTTTAAGAATACTATTGTAAGCAGGGAAGGCCTTGGGGGTGTTGCACAGGGCTCATCACCCTTCATTCCTAAGGGTACACCAGACGGTCTCCTCTCCTGGTCACCAGGTCGATTCATCCACTTTCCAAGCACTTTTGCACTCAATTGTATCTGTGTCCTTTGGAGGTGTGCATACATGCCAGCTCTGGCAGGAAGACGGAGCCATTTGTTATTTGCCCTGCTATTCGGTACTTTGTTGTGATGCTGGCGGCACAATGACACCATTGCGCTATCTGCGATGTTCCGCAAATGACGGCCTTTAAAGAGGACCTTTCACTAGTTTAAAAACTAAAAACAAACTATATCAGTGGGCAGAGCGGCGCCCAGGGGTCCCCCTGCACTTACTAGTATGTCTGGGCGCCGCTCCGTTCACCCGATATAGGCTCCGGTGTCTGTAGCTCCCTCTGTTGTACTGGGAGTCCCAGGCTAGGAGCTGTGCGCTACGATTGGCCAGCGCTGCAGCAAGGGACAACCCTAATACAAAAACTCCGCCCAGTACAACAGAGGGAGCTACAGACACCGGAGCCTATACCGTGCGAACGGAGCGGCACCCAGACATACTAGTAAGTGCAGGGGGAGCCCTGGGCGCCGCTCTGCCCACTGATATAGTTAGGGTACTTTTACACTAGCGTTTTTCTTTTCCGGCGCTGAGTTCCGTCCTAGGGGCTGAAATCCGGAAAAGAACTGATCAGTTTTATCCCCATGCATTCTGAATGGAGAGTCCGTCCTTCAGGATGCATCAGGATGTCTTCAGTTCAGTCTTTTTGACTGATCAGGCTTTTCAGAAAAACGTAGCATGCTGTATTTTTACCTCCGGCCAAAAATCCTGAACACTTTGACTGAACGCCGGATCCGGTCTTTTTCCCATTGACTTGCATTAACGCCGGATCTGGCGCTGTGTGTTCAGTCAAACCGGATCCGGCTTTTGCATGTTAAACCCGAAAAATTTGAAAAAAAAGTTAAAGTCCATAAATGGCGGATCCGTTTTTTCTAATGCATTTTTTCATTGTGATCAAAATCCTGATCAGGATTCAAATGTAATCCGTTTTCACACGTTTTTCCGGATCCGGCGGGCAGTTCCAGTGTCGGAATTGAACGCCGGATTAAAACAACGCTAGTGTGAAAGTAGCCTTAGTTTTTCGTTTTTAAACTAGTGAAAGGTCCTCTTTAAGCAAGAGCTGTGCACTCTTTACTCCATAAAATCTGTTACATTTTAAATTTGATGCTACTAATGTAATACATTTAATTCTCCATAGTGTGGAGATGTGTGTGTGTGGGCGCTAAAAAGACTTCCTGCACAGGGTACCATGTAACATGAGGCCAGCCCTGATTGTAAGGTTGCCTATACACATTCAGGTTTTCTAAAGCAGTTTTTAAGCTACAGATGTAGCAGGGGTAAAACACAAACTCTTAACTCAAATTTCTTAACTCATAGCTAGGGATGAGCGAACCCGAACTGTAAAAGTCCGGGTTCGGGTTCGGTGTTCGGCGCTTTCTTGGCGCTTTTTGAAAGGCTGTAAAGCAGCCAATCAACAAGCGTCATACTACTTGCCCCAAGAGGCCATCACAGCCTTGCCTACTATTGGCATGGCTGTGATTGGCCAGTGCAGCATGTGACCCAGCCTCTATATAAGCTTGGGTCACGTAGCGCTGCACGTCACTCTGCTGATTCAAGCATAGGGAGAGGTTGCTGCTGCGACGTTAGGGCGAGATTAGGCAGATTAACTCCTCCAAAAGACTTCATTCTGTGATCGATCTCCAGCTATGGATCATTGAAGTGCTAATATCGACTTGCTCACTTTTTTTAGGCTGCCCAGAGCGTTTTTAGATCACTTTTTTCTGGGGTGATCGGCGGCCATTTTGTGGCTTGTGGTGCGCCAGCACAAGCTACCACCAAGTGCTTTTAACCATCAATAGTGTGGTTATTTTTTGCTATATCCTACATCAGCTGCAGGCTGAGCCTGTGTCACCGAAGTGCATTTAACCATCAACAGTCTGGTTATTTTTTGGCCATATACTACATCAGGTGCAGGCTGAGCCTGTGTCACCCAAGTGCATTTAATCATCAACAGTGTGGTTATTTTTTGGCCATATACTACATCAGGTGCAGGCTGAGCCTGTGTCACCCAAGTTCATTTAACCATCAACAGTGTGGTTAATTTTTGGCCATATACTACATCAGGTGCAGGCTGAGCCTGTGTCAATCAAGTGCATTTAATCATCAACAGTGTGGTTAATTTTTGGCCATATACTACATCAGGTGCAGGCTGAGCCTGTGTCACCCAAGTGCATTTAACCATCAATAGTATGGCCAAATACTACATCAGGGGCAAGTTGACCCCGTCACCCAGCGCCAAAAAAATAGACCTGACATTTCTATTCAACCAAATCTGTACTGTTTGAGCTGGTCAAGTTATTTGTAGTGACCGTAAAAGCACAGTTTTTGTTCTGGGGTGAAAAACTATTCCCAAATTTGACATTCTCAAAATAAGTAGTTTATGCTATATCAGGCCTACTTGAAATCTATCCCAAAAAGGATATCTTAGATTCAAGGTGCTGATAGTGTCATTCAGAAAAACTTAACACACACGCTACCGTGCAAATACAAGTCTAATTCTGTGATTAAACGTATACCTGTCACACAGCGCAAAAAAAAATAGGCCTCACATTTCTATTCAACCAAATCTGTACTGTTTGAGCTGGTCAAGTTATTTGTAGTGACCGTAAAAGCACAGTTTTTGTTCTGGGGTGAAAAACTATTCCCAAATTTGACATTCTCAAAATAAGTAGTTTATGCTATATCAGGCCTACTTGAAATCTATCCCAAAAAGGATATCTTAGATTCAAGGTGCTGATAGTGTCATTCAGAAAAACTTAACACACACGCTACCGTGCAGATACAAGTCTAATTCTGTGATTAAACGTATACCTGTCACACAGCGCAAAGAAAAATAGGCCTCACATTTCTATTCAACCAAATCTGTACTGTTTGAGCTGGTCAAGTTATTTGTAGTGACCGTAAAAGCACAGTTTTTGTTCTGGGGTGAAAAACTATTCCCAAATTTGACATTCTCAAAATAAGTAGTTTATGCTATATCAGGCCTACTTGAAATCTATCCCAAAAAGGATATCTAAGATTCAAGGTGCTGATAGTGTCATTCAGAAAAACTTAACACACACGCTACCGTGCAGATACAAGTCTAATTCTGTGATTAAACGTATACCTGTCACACAGCGCAAAAAAAAATAGGCCTCACATTTCTATTCAACCAAATCTGTACTGTTTGAGCTGGTCAAGTTATTTGTAGTGACCGTAAAAGCACAGTTTTTGTTCTGGGGTGAAAAACTATTCCCAAATTTGACATTCTCAAAATAAGTAGTTTATGCTATATCAGGCCTACTTGAAATCTATCCCAAAAAGGATATCTTAGATTCAAGGTGCTGATAGTGTCATTCAGAAAAACTTAACACACACGCTACCGTGCAGATACAATTCTAATTCTGTGATTAAACGTATACCTGTCACACAGCGCAAAAAAAAATAGGCCTCACATTTCTATTCAACCAAATCTGTACTGTTTGAGCTGGTCAAGTTATTTGTAGTGACCGTAAAAGCAGAGTTTTTGTTCTGGGGTGAAAAACTATTCCCAAATTTGACATTCTCAAAATAAGTAGTTTATGCTATATCAGGCCTACTTGAAATCTATCCCAAAAAGGATATCTTAGATTCAAGGTGCTGATAGTGTCATTCAGAAAAACTTAACACACACGCTACCGTGCAGATACAAGTCTAATTCTGTGATTAAACATATACCTGTCACACAGCGCAAAAAAAAATAGGCCTCACATTTCTATTCAACCAAATCTGTACTGTTTGAGCTGGTCAAGTTATTTGTAGTGACCGTAAAAGCACAGTTTTTGTTCTGGGTTGAAAAACTATTCCCAAATTTGACATTCTCAAAATAAGTAGTTTATGCTATATCAGGCCTACTTGAAATCTATCCCAAAAAGGATATCTTAGATTCAAGGTGCTGATAGTGTCATTCAGAAAAACTTAACACACACGCTACCGTGCAGATACAAGTCTAATTCTGTGATTAAACGTATACCTGTCACACAGCGCAAAAAAAAATAGGCCTCACATTTCTATTCAACCAAATCTGTACTGTTTGAGCTGGTCAAATTATTTGTAGTGACCGTAAAAGCACAGTTTTTGTTCTGGGTTGAAAAACTATTCCCAAATTTGCCATTTTCAAAATTGTGGTGAACGGGAACAATGAGGAAAACATCTAATAAGGGATGCGGACGTGGACATGGTCGTGGTGGTGTTAGTGGACCCTCTGGTGCTGGGAGAGGACGTGGCCGTTCTGCCACAGCCACACGTCCTAGTGTACCAACTACCTCAGGTCCCATTAGCCAGCAGAATTTACAGCGATATTTGGTGGGGCCCAATGCCGTTCTAAGGATGGTAAGGCTTGAGCAGGTACAGGCATTAGTCAACTGGGTGGCCGACAGTGCATCCAGCACGTTCACATTATCTCCCACCCAGTCTTCTGCAGAAAGCGCACAGATGGCGCATGAAAACCAAGCCCATCAGTCTGTCACATCACCCCCATGCATATCAGGGAAACTGTCTGAGCCTCAAGTTATGCAGCAGTCTCTTATGCTGTTTGAAGACTCTGCTGCCAGGGTTTCCCAAGGGCATCCACCTAGCCCTTCCCCAGGGGTGGAAGAGATAGAATGCACTAACGCACAACCACTTATGTTTCTTGATGATGAGGACATAGTAATACCACCTCAGCACGTCTCTGATGATGACGAAACACAGGTGCCAACTGCTGCGTCTTTCTGCAGTGTGCAGACTGAACAGGAGGTCAGGCATCAAGACTGGGTGGAAGACGATGCAGGGGACGATGAGGTCCTAGACCCCACATGGAATGAAGGTCGTGCCACTGACTTTCACAGTTCGGAGGAAGAGGCAGTGGTGAGACCGAGCCAACAGCGTAGCAAAAGAGGGAGCAGTGGGCAAAATCAGAACACCCGCCGCCAAGAGACTCCGCCTGCTACTGACTGCCGCCATCTGGGACCGAGCACCCCAAAGGCAGCTTCAAGGAGTTCCCTGGCATGGCACTTCTTTAAACAATGTGCTGACGACAAGACCCGAGTGGTTTGCATGCTGTGCCATCAGAGCCTGAAGCGAGGCATTAATGTTCTGAACCTTAGCACAACCTGCATGACCAGGCACCTGCATGCAAAGCATGAACTGCAGTGGAGTAAACACCTTAAAAACAAAGAAGTCACTCAGGCTACCCCTGCTACCTCTTCTGCTGCTGCCGCCTCGGCATCTTCTGCTGCTGCCGCCGCCTCGGCCTCTTCCTCCGCCTCTGGAGGAACGTTGGCACCTGCCGCCCAGCAAACATGGGATGTACCACCAACACCACCACCTGCGTCACCAAGCATCTCAACCATGTCACACGGCAGCGTTCAGCTCTCCATCTCACAAACATTTGAGAGAAAGCGTAAATTCCCACCTAGCCACCCTCGATCCCTGGCCCTGAATGCCAGCATTTCTAAACTACTGGCCTATGAAATGCTGTCATTTAGGCTGGTGGACACAGACAGCTTCAAACAGCTCATGTCGCTTGCTGTCCCACAGTATGTTGTTCCCAGCCGCCACTACTTCTCCAAGAGAGCCGTGCCTTCCCTGCACAACCAAGTGTACGATAAAATCAAGTGTGCACTGCGCAACGCCATCTGTGGCAAGGTCCACCTAACCACAGATACGTGGGCCAGTAAGCATGGCCAGGGACGCTATATCTCCCTAACTGCACACTGGGTAAATGTAGTGGCGGCTGGACCCCAGGCGGAGAGCTGTTTGGCGCACGTCCTTCCGCCGCCAAGGATCGCAGGGCAACATTCTTTGCCTCCTGTCTCCTCCTCCTACTCAGCTTCCTCCTCCACTTCTTCCACCTGCTCATCCAGTCAGCCACACACCTTCACCACCAACTTCCGCACAGCCCGGGGTAAATGTCAGCAGGCCGTTCTGAAACTCATATGTTTGGGGGACAGGCCCCACACCGCACAGGAGTTGTGGCGGGGTATAGAACAACAGACCGACGAGTGGTTGCTGCCGGTGAGCCTCAAGCCCGGCCTGGTGGTGTGCGATAATGGGCGAAATCTCGTTGCAGCTCTGGGACTAGCCGGTTTGACGCACATCCCTTGCCTGGCGCATGTGCTGAATTTGGTGGTGCAGAAGTTCATTCGCAACTACCCCGACATGTCAGAGCTGCTGCATAAAGTGCGGGCCGTCTGTTCGCGCTTCCGGCGTTCACACCCTGCTGCTGCACGCCTGTCTGCGCTACAGCATAACTTCGGCCTTCCCGCTCATCGCCTTATATGCGATGTGCCCACCAGGTGGAACTCCACCTTGCACATGCTGGACAGACTGTGCGAGCAGCAGCAGGTCATAGTGGAGTTTCAGCTGCTGCACGCACGGGTCAGTCGCACTGCGGAACAGCACCACTTCACCACCAATGACTGGGCCTCCATGCGAGACCTGTGTGCCCTGTTGCACTGTTTCGAGTACTCCACCAACATGGCCAGTGGCGATGTCGCCGTTATCAGCGTTACAATACCACTTCTATGTCTCCTTGAGAAAACACTTAGGGCGATGATGGAAGAGGAGGTGGCCCAGGAGGAAGAGGAGGAAGAGGGGTCATTTTTAGCACTTTCAGGCCAGTCTCTTTGAAGTTACTCAGAGGGAGATTTTTTGCAACACCAGAGGCCAGGTACAAATGTGGCCAGACAGGGCCCACTACTGGAGGACGAGGAGGACGAGGATGAGGAGGAGGTGGAGGAGGATGAGGATGAAGCATGTTCACAGCGGGGTGGCACCCAAAGCAGCTCGGGCCCATCACTGGTGCGTGGCTGGGGGGAAACACAGGACGATGACGATACGCCTCCCACAGAGGACAGCTTGTCCTTACCTCTGGGCAGCCTGGCACACATGAGCGACTACATGCTGCAGTGCCTGCGCAACGACAGCAGAGTTGCCCACATTTTAACGTGTGCGGACTACTGGGTTGCCACCCTGCTGGATCCCCGGTACAAAGACAATGTGCCCACCTTACTTCCTACACTGGAGCGTGATAGGAAGATGCGCGAGTACAAGCGCACGTTGGTAGACGCGCTACTGAGAGCATTCCCAAATGTCACAGGGGAACCAGTGGAAGCCCAAGGCGAAGGCAGAGGAGGAGCAAGAGGTCGCCAACGCAGCTGTGTCACGGCCAGCTCCTCTGAGGGCAGGGTTAGCATGGCAGAGATGTGGAAAAGTTTTGTCACCACGCCACAGCTAACTGCACCACCACCTGATACGGAACGTGTTAGCAGGAGGCAACATTTCACTAACATGGTGGAACAGTACCTGTGCACACCCCTCCACGTACTGACTGATGGTTCGGCCCCATTCAACTTCTGGGTCTCCAAATTGTCCACGTGGCCAGAGCTAGCCTTTTATGCCTTGGAGGTGCTAGCCTGCCCGGCGGCCAGCGTTTTGTCTGAACGTGTATTCAGCAAGGCAGGGGGCGTCATTACAGACAAACGCATGTGTGGACAAGCTGTCTGAACGTGTATTCAGCAAGGCAGGGGGCGTCATTACAGACAAACGCAATGTGGACAAGCTGACGTTCATAAAAATGAACCAGGCATGGATCCCACAGGACCTGTCCATCCCTTGTGCAGATTAGATATTAACTACCTCCCCTTAACAATATATTATTCTACTCCAGGGCACTTCCTCATTCAATCCTATTTTTATTTTCATTTTACCATTATATTGCGGGGCAACCCAAAGTTGAATGAACCTCTCCTCTGTCTGGGTGCCAGGGCCTAAATGTGTGACAGTGGCCTGTTCCAGTGGTGGGTGACGTGAAGCCTGATTCTCTGCTATGATATGAAGACTGATTCTGCGCTGACATAAGGCCAGATTCTCTGTTACGGGACCTCTCTCCTCTGCCTGGGTGCCTGGGCCTAAATATGTGACAGTGGCCTGTTCCAGTGGTGGGTGACGTGAAGCCTGATTCTCTGCTATGACATGAAGACTGATTCTGCGCTGACAACAGGCCAGATTCTCTGTTACGGGACCTCTCTCCTCTGTCTGGGTGCCGGGGCCAAAATGTGTGACAGTGGCCTGTTCCAGTGGTGGGTGACGTGAAGCCTGATTCTCTGCTATGACATGAAGACTGATTCTGCGCTGACATAAGGCTAGATTCTCTGTTACGGGACCTCTCTCCTCTGTCTGGGTGCCGGGGCCTAAATGTGTGACAGTGGCCTGTTCCAGTGGTGGGTGACGTGAAGCCTGATTCTCTGCTATGACATGAAGACTGATTCTGCGCTGACATAAGGCCAGATTCTCTGTTACGGGACCTCTCTCCTCTGCCTGGGTGCCTGGGCATAAATATGTGACAGTGGCCTGTTCCAGTGGTGGGTGACGTGAAGCCTGATTCTCTGCTATGACATGAAGACTGATTCTGTGCTGACATAAGGCCAGATTCTCTGTTACAGGACCTCTCTCCTCTGCCTGGGTGCCTGGGCCTAAATATGTGACAGTGGCCTGTTCCAGTGGTGGATGACGTGAAGCCTGATTCTCTGCTATGACATGAAGACTGATTCTGTGCTGACATAAGGCCAGATTCTCTGTTACGGGACCTCTCTCCTCTGTCTGGGTGCCGGGGCCTAAATATGTGACAGTGGCCTCTTCCAGTAGTGGGTGACGTGAAGCTTGATTCTCTGCTATGACATGAAGACTGATTCTGCGCTGACATAAGGCCAGATTCTCTGTTACGGGACCTCTCTCCTCTGTCTGGGTGCCGGGGCCTAAATGTGTGACAGTGGCCTGCTCCAGTGGTGGGTGACGTGAAGCCTGATTCTCTGCTATGACATAAAGACTGATTCTGCGCTGACATAAGGCCAGATTCTCTGTTACGGGACCTTTCTCCTCTGTCTGGGTGCCGGGGCCTAAATGTGTGACAGTGGCCTGTTCCAGTGGTGGGTGACGTGAAGCCTGATTCTCTGCTATGACATGAAGACTAATTCTGCGCTGACATAAGGCCAGATTCTCTGTTACGGGACCTCTCTCCTCTGCCTGGGTGCCTGGGCCTAAATATGTGACAGTGGCCTGTTCCAGTGGTGGGTGACGTGAAGCCTGATTCTCTGCTATGACATGAAGACTGATTCTGTGCTGACATAAGGCCAGATTCTCTGTTACGGGACCTCTCTCCTCTGTCTGGGTGCCGGGGCCTAAATATGTGACAGTGGCCTGTTCCAGTGGTGGATGACGTGAAGCCTGATTCTCTGCTATGACATGAAGACTGATTCTGTGCTGACATAAGGCCAGATTCTCTGTTACGGGACCTCTCTCCTCTGTCTGGGTGCCGGGGCCTAAATATGTGACAGTGGCCTGTTCCAGTGGTGGGTGACGTGAAGCTTGATTCTCTGATATGACATGAAGACTGATTTTGCGCTGACATAAGGCCAGATTCTCTGTTACGGGACCTCTCTCCTCTGTCTGGGTGCCGGGGCCTAAATGTGTGACAGTGGCCTGCTCCAGTGGTGGGTGACGTGAAGCCTGATTCTCTGCTATGACATGAAGACTGATTCTGCGCTGACATAAGGCCAGATTCTCTGTTACGGGACCTTTCTCCTCTGTCTGGGTGCCGGGGCCTAAATGTGTGACAGTGGCCTGTTCCAGTGGTGGGTGAAGTGAAGCCTGATTCTCTGCTATGACATGAAGACTGATTATGCGCTGACATAAGGCCAGATTCTCTGTTACGGGACCTCTCTCCTCTGCCTGGGTGCCTGGGCCTAAATATGTGACAGTGGCCTGTTCCAGTGGTGGGTGACGTGAAGCCTGATTCTCTGCTATGACATGAAGACTGATTCTGTGCTGACATAAGGCCAGATTCTCTGTTACGGGACCTCTCTCCTCTGTCTGGGTGCCGGGGCCTAAATATGTGACAGTGGCCTGTTCCAGTGGTGGGTGACGTGAAGCCTGATTCTCTGCTATGACATGAAGACTGATTCTGTGCTGACATAAGGCCATATTCTCTGTTACGGGACCTCTCTCCTCTGTCTGGGTGCCGGGGCCTAAATATGTGACAGTGGCCTGTTCCAGTGGTGGGTGACGTGAAGCTTGATTCTCTGCTATGACATGAAGACTGATTCTGTGCTGACATAAGGCCAGATTCTCTGTTACGGGACCTCTCTCCTCTGTCTGGGTGCCGGGGCCTAAATGTGTAACAGTGGCTTGTTCCAGTGGTGGGTGACGTGAAGCCTGATTCTCTGCTATGACATGAAGACTGATTCTGCGCTGACATAAGGCTAGATTCTCTGTTACGGGACCTCTCTCCTCTGCCTGGGTGCCTGGGCCTAAATATGTGACAGTGGCCTGTTCCAGTGGTGGGTGACGTAAAGCCTGATTCTCTGCTATGACATGAAGACTGATTCTGTGCTGACATAAGGCCAGATTCTCTGTTACAGGACCTCTCTCCTCTGCCTGGGTGCCTGGGCCTAAATATGTGACAGTGGCCTGTTCCAGTGGTGGATGACGTGAAGCCTGATTCTCTGCTATGACATGAAGACTGATTCTGCGCTGACATAAGGCCATATTCTCTGTTACGGGACCTCTCTCCTCTGTCTGGGTGCCGGGGCCTAAATGTGTGACAGTGGCCTGTTCCAGTGGTGGGTGACGTGAAGCCTGATTCTCTGCTATGACATGAAGACTGATTCTGCGCTGACATAAGGCCAGATTCTCTGTTACGGGACCTCTCTCCTCTGTCTGGGTGTCGGGGCCTAAATGTGTGAGAGTGGCCTGTTCCAGTGGTGGGTGACGTGAAGCCTGATTCTCTGCTATGACATGAAGACTGATTCTGCGCTGACATAAGGCCAGATTCTCTGTTACGGGACCTCTCTCCTCTGCCTGGGTGCCTGGGCCTAAATATGTGACAGTGGCCTGTTCCAGTGGTGGATGACGTGAAGCCTGATTCTCTGCTATCACATGAAGACTGATTCTGTGCTGACATAAGGCCAGATTCTCTGTTACGGGACCTCTCTCCTCTGCCTGGGTGCCTGGGCCTAAATATGTGACAGTGGCCTGTTCCAGTGGTGGGTGACGTGAAGCCTGATTCTCTGCTATGACATGAAGACTGATTCTGTGCTGACATAAGGCCAGATTCTCTGTTACGGGATCTCTCTCCTCTGTCTGGGTGCCGGGGTCTAAATATGTGACAGTGGCCTGTTCCAGTGGTGGGTGACGTGAAGCTTGATTCTCTGCTATGACATGAAGACTGATTCTGTGCTGACATAAGGCCAGATTCTCTGTTACGGGACCTCTCTCCTCTGTCTGGGTGCCAGGGCCTAAATGTGTGACAGTGGCCTGTTCCAGTGGTGGGTGACGTGAAGCCTGATTCTCTGCTATGACATGAAGACTGATTCTGCGCTGACATAAGGCTAGATTCTCTGTTACGGGACCTCTCTCCTCTGTCTGGGTGCCGGGGCCTAAATGTGTGACAGTGGCCTGTTCCAGTGGTGGGTGACGTGAAGCCTGATTCTCTGCTATGACATGAAGACTGATTTTGCGCTGACATAAGGCCAGATTCTCTGTTACGGGACCTCTCTCCTCTGCCTGGGTGCCTGGGCCTAAATATGTGACAGTGGCCTGTTCCAGTGGTGGGTGACGTGAAGCCTGATTCTCTGCTATGACATGAAGACTGATTCTGTGCTGACATAAGGCCAGATTCTCTGTTACAGGACCTCTCTCCTCTGCCTGGGTGCCTGGGCCTAAATATGTGACAGTGGCCTGTTCCAGTGGTGGATGACGTGAAGCCTGATTCTCTGCTATGACATGAAGACTGATTCTGTGCTGACATAAGGCCAGATTCTCTGTTACGGGACCTCTCTCCTCTGTCTGGGTGCCGGGGCCTAAATATGTGACAGTGGCCTGTTCCAGTGGTGGGTGACGTGAAGCTTGATTCTCTGCTATGACATGAAGACTGATTCTGCGCTGACATAAGGCCAGATTCTCTGTTACTGGACCTCTCTCCTCTGTCTGGGTGCCGGGGCCCAAATGTGTGACAGTGGCCTGCTCCAGTGGTGGGTGACGTGAAGCCTGATTCTCTGCTATGACATGAAGACTGATTCTGCGCTGACATAAGGCCAGATTCTCTGTTACGGGACCTTTCTCCTCTGTCTGGGTGCCGGGGCCTAAATGTGTGACAGTGGCCTGTTCCAGTGGTGGGTGAAGTGAAGCCTGATTCTCTGCTATGACATGAAGACTGATTCTGCGCTGACATAAGGCCAGATTCTCTGTTACGGGACCTCTCTCCTCTGACTGGGTGCCTGGGCCTAAATATGTGACAGTGGCCTGTTCCAGTGGTGGGTGACGTGAAGCCTGATTCTCTGCTATGACATGAAGACTGATTCTGTGCTGACATAAGGCCAGATTCTCTGTTACGGGACCTCTCTCCTCTGCCTGGGTGCCTGGGCCTAAATATGTGACAGTGGCCTGTTCCAGTGGTGGATGACGTGAAGCCTTATTCTCTGCTATGACATGAAGACTGATTCTGTGCTGACATAAGGCCAGATTCTCTGTTACGGGATCTCTCTCCTCTGTCTGGGTGCCGGGGCCTAAATATGTGACAGTGGCCTGTTCCAGTGGTGGGTGACGTGAAGCCTGATTCTCTGCTATGACATGAAGACTGATTCTGTGCTGACATAAGGCCAGATTCTCTGTTACGGGACCTGTCTCCTCTGTCTGGGTGTCGGGGCCTAAATATGTGACAGTGGCCTGTTCCAGTGGTGGGTGACGTGAAGCCTGATTTTTTTGCTATGACATGAAGACTGATTCTGCGCTGACATAAGGCCAGATTTTCTGTTACGGGACCTCTCTCCTCTGTCTGGGTCCCGGGGCCTAAATGTGTGACAGTGGCCTGTTCCAGTGGTGGGTGACGTGAAGCCTGATTCACTGCTATGACATGAAGACTGATTCTGTGCTGACATGAAGCCAGATTCTCTGCTATGGCATGAAGAGACTGATTCTGTGCTGACATAAGGCCAGATTCTCTGTTACGGGACCTCTCTCCTCTGCCTGGGTGCCTGGGCCTAAATATGTGACAGTGGCCTGTTCCAGTGGTGGGTGACGTGAAGCCTGATTCTCTGCTATGACATGAAGACTGATTCTGTGCTGACATATGGCCAGATTCTCTGTTACGGGACCTCTCTCCTCTGTCTGGGTGCCGGGGCCTAAATATGTGACAGTGGCCTGTTCCAGTGGTGGGTGACGTGAAGCCTGATTCTCTGCTATGACATGAAGACTGATTCTGTGCTGACATAAGGCCAGATTCTCTGTTACGGGACCTCTCTCCTCTGTCTGGGTGTCGGGGCCTAAATATGTGACAGTGGCCTGTTCCAGTGGTGGGTGACGTGAAGCCTGATTTTTTTGCTATGACATGAAGACTGATTCTGCGCTGACATAAGGCCAGATTTTCTGTTACGGAACCTCTCTCCTCTGTCTGGGTCCCGGGGCCGAAATGTGTGACAGTGGCCTGTTCCAGTGGTGGGTGACGTGAAGCCTGATTCACTGCTATGACATGAAGACTGATTCTGTGCTGACATGAAGCCAGATTCTCTGCTATGGCATGAAGAGACTGATTCTGTGCTGACATAAGGCCAGATTCTCTGTTACGGGACCTCTCTCCTCTGCCTGGGTGCCTGGGCCTAAATATGTGACAGTGGCCTGTTCCAGTGGTGGGTGACGTGAAGCCTGATTCTCTGCTATGACATGAAGACTGATTCTGTGCTGACATAAGGCCAGATTCTCTGTTACGGGACCTCTCTCCTCTGTCTGGGTGCCGGGGCCTAAATATGTGACAGTGGCCTGTTCCAGTGGTGGGTGACGTGAAGCCTGATTCTCTGCTATGACATGAAGACTGATTCTGCGCTGACATAAGGCCAGATTTTCTGTTACGGGACCTCTCTCCTCTGTCTGGGTCCCGGGGCCTAAATGTGTGACAGTGGCCTGTTCCAGTGGTGGGTGACGTGAAGCCTGATTCTCTGCTATGACATGAAGACTGATTCTGTGCTGACATAAGGCCAGATTTTCTGTTACGGGACCTCTCTCCTCTGTCTGGGTCCCGGGGCCTAAATGTGTGACAGTGGCCTGTTCCAGTGGTGGGTGACGTGATGCCTGATTCTCTGCTATGACATGAAGACAGATTCTGTGCTGACATAAGGCCAGATTCTCTGTTACGGGACCTCTCTCCTCTGTCTGGGTGCCGGGGCCTAAATATGTGACAGTGGCCTCTTCCAGTGGTGGGTGACATGAAGCCAGATTCTCTGCTATGGCATGAAGAGACTGATTCTCTGCTGACATGAAGCCAGATTCTTTGCTATGGCATGAAGAGACTGATTCTCTGCTGACGCGAAGCCAGATTCTCTGCTATCGGACCTCTGTCCAATTGATATTGGTTAATTTTAATTTTTTTAATTTTTATTTTAATTCATTTCCCTATCCAGATTTGTTTGCAGGAGATTTACCTACATGTTGCTGCCTTTTGCAGCCCTCTAGCTCTTTCCTGGGCTGTTTTACAGCCTTTTTAGTGCCCAAAAGTTCGGGTCCCCATTGACTTCAATGGGGTTCGGGTTCGGGACGAAGTTCGGGTCGGGTTCGGATCCCGAACCCGAACATTTCCGGGAAGTTCGGCCGAACTTCTCGAACCCGAACATCCAGGTGTTCGCTCAACTCTGCTCATAGCGTTATCAAAAGTCATTGAAAAGCAATTGAAGGTGTTTGCTTAACGCATTTGGTTTAGATAACACATCTCATAAAGCATGTGTGTTAACTCTACTACATCTGTAAATACAAGTGTAGATCATAAAAGGAGAAAAGTTATTAAATGGATTATCCAGGATTTGGATATAGATGGCTGATTATCATGATGATCGACCATCAATATCTGATTGGTCCAACACCATGAACCCCCACCGATCAGTTGTTTCAGAGTAGCTCTGGTGCCAGAAAGGTTGTGTCACTTCAGCAAGTGCGATTTATCATGTAGAGAAAGTTAATACATGGCTCTTACTAATGTATTGTGATTGTCCATATTGCCTCATTTGCTGGCTGGATTCATTTTTCCATCACATTATACATGGCTTGTTTAAATGGTTATGACCACCCTGCAATCCAGCAGAGGTGGCTGTGCTCGCACACTATAGGAAAATTACTGGCCTCTATGGTGACCAAGACCATGAGAGCTCACATAGGCTGGTGCTTTTTCCTATTGTGTGCAAGCACGACCACCGCTGATGGATTGCAGGCTGGTCGTAACCATGGATACAAGCAGTGTATAATGTGATGGACAATGAATCCAGCCAGCAAAGGAGGCAATATGGATTATAACAATATATTAGTAAGTGCCTTGTATTAACTTTTATCTACATGATAAATGCTATATGCTGAATTGAGACGACCCCTTTAAGGTCCAGATGCTCCAATACACAATATAATACGTACATTAGAGTTCACAGTTTGAGGAACAGCTTCTTTTGCCTCAGTTGTGCTTTTAAAACAGCAATGTCTTCTGCAACAGTAAAAAGATAATTTACAAAGACACATTTGAAACAGAGAAATGGAAAGAACAAGTTTCAGGTTTACTAAAATACAGTTTACGGGATTTTTGTCACATTACAAGTTCTGTTGATTTTCTGTGTGAAAGGGTGTTATGTAACCTCTGCAGGTAACGTACTTAAATATGATTGCGCAAATGTAACTGTTCATATGATGAGTCTGTATTTGCTGAAAAATGAAAGCATAAAACATGACGTGCTTGTTTGAAAACCATTAGATTTTAGAAAAACTAAGTTCCAGGAAAATGTATTTTAAAAAATGAATCAAAAGGATAGAATACAACAGCAGAAGTATGTGCCCAGCCAATTCCAATAAAATGGCCATCTCTAAGGTAACTAAACTATAAAAGACAAACTAGAAGAGGAAACCCCTGTGGCCTGTGAATTACTGAAGAATTAAGGCTTGTTTCACACTTGCATGAAAGAGATCCAGCAGGCTGCTCCGACCGGGAACAGTCTGTCGAAACCGTCCTTGCCGGGCGCAGCCATGCGCTGCTAGCGTTCCATCCAGCCCCATTCACTATAATTGTGGCCGTCGGAAATACAGCCGCAAAAGGTATAAAAAGACTGGAAATAAAGCTGACAGCTGTGCAAAATTTGGCGGAGGTAGGTAAAATATATTTTAGATGCTATCAAACAAACAGATATTAACCTACTGCTAAGCTGCTTTAACTATTGGTTGTATTAATCTTATGATCACCTGAGTATACACGGCGTGCTGAATCGTCCGTGTATACTACTGTTGTACCTGCTGGGCGATTCAATAGTAACCTGCCCGTACTTAAATAAATTACGAACAGAATGGTTGTATCACCCACGCTTACTTGTGATCACTAATCTCTTTCCTCTATGTAATACTAATTGCTCTATTTGATACTTGTTCCACGGTTCTATAAACAATTGGTACCTATTTGTTATAGTTGAAAACCATACAAGTGTAAATAAAAATCAGATGTTCCAAAATAATCAAGAATAGATCACTGTAGTCACTTGCCTTGTATTCATTTGTATCAGTCCTGTTATATGTATTTCTCTGTATCGGGAGCTGCAATGCTCAACCCAGTTCACTTGAATCTTCGGCTTCAGCGTGTGGCGACGCCCCGGCCGGCGGCGTTCGCTCGTGTCTCTGAAGTCAAACCGGCTTCCTGAAGTGCTGGTGTGACGTCACACTGATACGGCAGCCACAGGGGGACAAAAGAAAATCTTAATTTTGTCCCCCCGTGGCTGCCGTAACCATTTTAATAGTTACTTTGTTTAGTATTTTCAGATAGTATCTTTCAGCTGATATATTTGGAAAGGACATGACATCTAGTTCTATGGTCTCTGCTTCAATGTGTTGGAGCAAATATGTGGCCACAGGATGAGAAAGTCTCTCATAGGGTAAATAAGTAAAGATGAATCAGCGTCCTTCAAATTAAGGTGAATATGTGATGCTCACCTGTTTTGGTTGCACCGAATTAGGTGCAACCGCGATAAAGGTCCACTGGATGAACTAGGTATCAGGTTTGAGCTGCCGTGTCCAAAAGAACCTAGGGCGAGGGCCAAGTCACCACTTGGTTGATTACTAGAAATAATGATGGTGCCCGTCACGACTTTTGTGGTCAGGCGAGCTGATGGACGTGAGGTGCAAATCACAACCGGATTTGAAAAGTACAGGTTTACATTGTCTCTCAATAAACCTGTACTTTTCAAATCCGGTTGTGATTTGCGCCTCACGTCCACCAGCTCGCCAGACCACAAAAGTCGTGATGGGCACCATCATTATTTCATTGTGTTGGAGGCTGATCTTGTAGGTGGTCTTGCATGTTTGAATTTAAAAGGGTTATGGATGACTTTTCTTCAGGATAGGTCATCAATATCAGATCCTTGGGGGTCTGACACTGGGCACTCAGCTGCCAGTGCCAGAGACCATACAGTGGATGTAACCTTGGGCTTCTTGCTCCATCCACTGTATAGTTTCTGGAACCGGCATCTGTCCAAAACAGCTGATCACTGGAGATGTGGGATGCTGAGGGTAGGGCATCAATATCTAAGTATCAGGAAACCAATTTAAACAAGCGAATGGGCCAGATGACTTCTACTCCAGGGTTCTTAAAGAAAAGCAGTTTGTTTTTGCTATTCCTCTCACTTATCTGTTCAACCGGTCCCTTCTAACAGATGATGTTCTGGTCTGGATGATTGGAGATTGGCCAAAGTTATATCCATCCGTAAGAATGGTAGTAGAAAAGAAGTAAGTAATTACAATTTACAGGCCCAGTATTTTGGCCTTTACACTGCCCGAACATTGGACAGATCATTGCTAACAAGCGTTTCTAAGAAAGCTAGTTAGCAATAATCTGCAAGTGTAAAGGTGCTGCAGATTCCCAACAATCGTCTGCTCCATCGAGTAGTGTACAGGGCCCTTTAGTGTGACATCTGTAGTAGTAAAAATAATGGAATTGCCCATGAAAATAACCGAGCCAACACTCGGCAATTTTTTTTCAAGGGAGGTAAGACACCGGCAGAGGTGTCTGCTAGCAGGTTATTCCACTCTCTCTATTGAGAACACATGCATGCTCAAACAAGGGCTTCTTCTCTTACACACATGCACTATAGTTTCACAGTTTTTATCGGCTTGTAAAACTGCTGTGCATTTCAATATATAAAAACCACCAAAAACCAGAACTATTTCTAAGTAATGTATTTTATACTTTACTGCAGTCTTTAAAGTAACATCTGACCACAAAAACTGCACATAAGAGAGATGTTTAAAATTCAGCAAAATGCTCATCAGAAAGTCATCAATCATCAGAAACAATGGACAACCTCTTTAAGTTTTTGTACGTCATTCAGTTTCCACAGGTTTCAATTTTATAAAAAATCTACGAGTAGGTAAAATAACTGTAAAAGATGTGCATAATAAAATTATAAAATAAAAACTGTTTAAGGGGGCTAATAAAGCTTTAAATCAGATCTGTCATCAGACTACACTGCCTTATGTAAGGACATAGTATAAGGACAGGTCCACTCTCCTATTAGCCAAAACAGCACCGAAATTGCCATTTGGCTAATAAGAATGATCAAAGAGGACATTGGACAAATAGTAATGATTCTGGTTTATCGGTGAGTCCAGTGTATTGGCGGAGTTCTTTCCTCACCTCACCCTGCCCTCTTCTCAGTTATTGATAGGCTAATTGTTGTGATAGACACACAACAGCCGGTTGTCAATCACCACTCTACGCACTCTTTTTTTCTAGGTTATGAATAATGTTCAGTAGCGAGTGGTAATTATAAAGCCATATGTAAGAAAAATTATTTGTGCCAAACTTTCTTCTCCAAGGGTATTAACTTATGCAGCTTATAGTGTTAAATCAGCGGCACAGCTCCAGTTTCCTCCCTTGGTGCACAAGCTGTACGGAAAGTAATCAAAAAGTAAACAAAATGTAACAATGGAAATATCAAGAGAGAACAACAATATCAATATTAAATGTATCTTTGTATAATAGTACAACTGCCTGAAAGTAGATGAGATAGACAGTTCATGATCTAAATGGCACTCTGCAACAAGATTGCATTAAGGATAGTACAAATTAAACAGGTTAAGTCAAGCATGAACTGAGGCATTCTAATGTCTGCCGGGAAATTAATATATAAATGCAAGACAAAGGAAATCATAGCTTGAAATATTGCAAGACCATAACCATCATGGATAACAGCCAAAGTTTTGAAGCTTTATGATACTATATATGTTGGGAATATACTGTAAAAATATTCTTTATATTTCCTTTGTCTAAAGAAAACATGACATAGAAAAGGCGATTATGTCTGATGAGATTTGAGAGGAAAAACAAAGTGAGCAGAATAGGATTTCCCTTTTTGCATATACCGTTTTTGCAGAACTGAAGATGAACTGTCAAAATAATATATGTAAATAATAATGTGTTTATTCAACGGCAAAATGAGTTGTCACCTAATGCACAGAAACTTGACAAGAACAAGGAAAGACTCAATAAATATGCTACCTTTGCCAACACGTAATTACTTTTTGCAAGGTTGGTTGCATAGAAGTTTGCTGGCCAGCAAACAAGTGAAGAATATGACTGATATTTTAGCTTTTATATGCTATTATTATGTTATTACTTTTTAACCATACCTACATAGATACTTCCTAAAGGGCTGTCTTAGTAAAAAAAAAAAAAAGTATACTCCAGCCTCCCTCCAATGCTATGCTAGTTAATGGGGTTCTTTCCAAAAGAAGATGCAAATATTATAAAATAACAAAAAAGAACGTTACTTAGCTCTTCAGTTCCCTTCCGGTCCTGTGTAGATTCTGTGGTGATCTATTGCTAGTCTTTAATAATGGAGGATTGAAGTTGGGAGCCATCTTGTTTGTTATTTTATCACAATTGTCTTTTTTTCCAAGAAGCACACTATGCCTTTGATCTACAGTCAGTTATTCTTTATTGTAAGAATCAACATAATTAGTTTTCAATTTTGAACACAAAAACAATGTTTATTTTTACAGTAAATCACTTTTTATTAAGAAAACAATATTAACAATATAAATCAAAATGGCAGAGCAAGTTAAGAACTTGCATAAGGTATATTCCAAAACTGAATCGTAAAACAATTGGTAAGGTGAATGCATCAAGATATAGTGTATATATATATATATAGATATATATATATTAGTGCTCTCATTTAGGGTCCATTAACACGTCCACAAAATGGGTCCGCATCCATTCCGCAATTTTGCGGAACAGGTGCGGACCCATTCATTTTCAATGGTGCCAGAATGTGCAGTCCGCATCCGCTTTTGCGGATCCGCACTTCCGTTCCACCAAAAAATAGAACATGTCCTATTCTTGTCCGCAATTGCGGACAAGAAAAGGCATTCTCTGTGAGAATGCCGGGGATGTGCGGTCCACAAAATGCGGAACGCACATTGCCGGTGTCCGTGATTGGCGGATCCGCAAAACACATACGGACGTTCGAATGGACCCTAAGAGAAACAAAATTAGAGTATTGCAGGTTTGATACCTTTTAATGGCTAACAAAAATAGAAGCAATGATGTTACATAGCGAGCTTTCGAGACATCACCATTCTCTTTATCAAGCTTATATATATAAATTTTATATGTTTGGTCCCTTAAGATACAATGGCCTCAGGATACAATATTTTCAACATACAATGGTCTTTTCTGACCCATCGTAAGTTGAAACCAGACTCAACATACAACGATTCAGATCCAACCAATCAAGGCCACTTCTCTGGTAAAATAGCTGTATTAGTTGCAATTTAGCATCTATTTCTGACTGTTATATGTAAGGACTATTTTTATCTGTTTTGTTTATCTGATTATTTTTCTTAAATCTTCATCTCATTTTCTTATCTTGGATGACATTTTGGGGCTTTGGAACCGATTACTCAACTTACAATGGTTTCAACATACAATGGTCATCCTGGAACCAATTAATATTGTAATTTGAGCGACACACACATACACACAAAAATTGTATTACCCTTCCATTAAAGAAAGAAAAACTCACAATAGTCACTGAAATAACTTGAATAACTAAAAAAAAAATACTGAAAATCAGCTAATGAAAATCAGACATTGCTTTTGTGGATCATCAGAATAATTTTAAAAGATAAACTAATGAAACTGACCTGGACAAAAAATAACCGCACCCCTTAATTTAATATTTTGTTGCACAACCTTTTGAGGCAATCACTGCAATCAAGTGATTTCTGTAACTCTCAGTGAGACTTCTGCCCTATCCACAGGTATTCTGGCCTCCACTCCTCATGAGCATACTACTCCAGCTGTCTCAGGTTTGAAGGGTGCATTCTCCAGACTATATGTTTCAGCATCTTCCACAGATGTTCTATAAGATTTAGATCAAGGCTCACAGAAATCCACTTCAGAATTGTCCAGTGCTTTGCTCTCTTGGATGTTTTTAGCTGTGTGTTTTTGGTCATTATCCTGTTGGAGCACCCATGACCTGCAACTGAGACCAAGCTTTCTGACACTAGGCAGCACATTTCACTCTAGAATGCCTTGATAGTCACCCTATGCCAGATGCAGCAAAACAGCCCTAAAACATAACCAAGCCTCTTCCGTATTCCACAGTAGGTACAATGTTCTTTGATTTGTACGCTTCATTTTGTGTCTGAACATAGAGCATAGAGAACATTCTCTCAGAGACTTTGTAGCTTGCAAATATGCATTTTGGCAATGTCCAGTTTCCTCCATGGTTGTCTTCCATTAAGTCCACTTTGGTTAAGACAGCGACACATGGTGAAATCTGAAACTGATCTACCTTGACCTTGGAGTTCACTTCTAATCTCTTTGGAAGTTGCTCTGGGCTCTTTGGTTACCATTCATATTATCCGTCTCTTCAATTTGTCATTAATAGGGTTGAGCGAACCCGAACTGTAAAGTTCGGGTTCGTACCGAACTTTAGGTTTTTTGGACCCCGGACCCGAACCCGAACATTTCCGTAAAAGTTCGGGTTCTGTGTTCGGCGCTTTTTTGGTGCTTTTTGAAAGGCTGCTCAGCAGCCAATCAACAAGCGTCATACTACATGCCCCAAGAGGCCATCACAGCCATGCCTACTAATGGCATGGCTGTGATTGGCCAGAGCAGCATGTGACCCAGGCTCTATATAAGCTTGAGTCACATAGCGCTGCATGTCACTCTGCTGTTACAAGTGTAGGGAGAGGATGCTGCTGGACTTGTGATTTCAGGGAGAGAATAAGAGAGAATCTAACTCAGCGATCTACCTAGAACTAGTTGTGTGGGTGCAGGACACAATCGTTTTACCCTGCCCTGAGGCCATTGACCAAAAAAATACTTTTATAATTCTGTTAGTTAGGTGGGAGGTGGCGGCGGCCATTTTATGCAAGCTCAGTGCGCCAGCACTGCATCTGAGCTTTTGGGACATTGCAAATCACCATTTTTTTGGGCAAACTACAACATCTGGATTAGTCAGTGTGCAATTTAAGCTAGAAATACACCCATGATTTTCTGTGTTTTGAAAAACACACTTTTTTTTCATAAAACTGTATTTTCCAGATCAGCAAGTGTTAAATTCAAGTTTAATATATACAGCTTTCATATTCTGTTACCAAAAAAAGACTTTTATGGCAATCTACAACATCTGGATTAGTCAGTGTGCAATTTAAGCTAGAAATACACCCATCATTTTCTGTGGTTTGAAAAACACACATTTTTTTTCAAAAAACAGTATTTTCCAGATCTGCAAGTGTTAAATTCAAGTTTAATATATACAGCTTTCATATTCTATTACCAAAAAAAGACTTTTTGGGCAATCTACAACATCTGTATTGGTCAGTGTGCAATTTAAGGTAGAAATACACCCATCATTTTCTGGGGTTTTAAAAACACACAATTTTTTTCAAAAAACAGTATATTCCAGATCTGCAAGTGTTAAATTCAAGTTTAATATATACATCTTTCATATTTCTGTTTCCAAAAAAACACAATTTTGGCAATCTACAACATCTTGATTAGTCAGTGTGCAATTTAAGCTAGACATACACCCATCATTTTCTGGGGTTTGAAAAACACACTTTTTTGACAAATAACACTATTTTCAGGCCTTGCAGCATCAGCACGTGTGAAATTACAGGCTTATATACTGCTGTCAAATTCAGTTGTTAAACAAACACTCGTCTGGGCACAAAAAATTTAGTTGGCAGCCTTTGATGCAGATGTCATTGTGAGATACACCCTTAATACATTTGGGCTACATTCAGAGATTTTAAATACCGCCATTTGGTGCACCAATATTGAATTCAGGCCTACACTGGTTCAGGCCGTGTGAGATACCCCCTCTACATACGAGGGTTTGAATCAGGGATCTGAAATACAGTCATTTTGTGCAAAGATATATTTACTTCAGGCCTACACTGGTTCAGGCCCTGTGAGATACTCCCTCTACATACAGGGGTTTGATTCAGGGATTTGAAATACAGCCATTTTGCAAAGATATACACTGCTCCAAAAAATAAAGGGAACACAAAAATAACACATCCTAGAGCTGAATTAATTAAATATTCTTCTGAAATACTTTGTTCTTTACATAGTTGAATGTGCTCCCCAGTCATGCACTCCTGACCACCCTGTCTGCCTTACAGGCCGATTTTAATTAGTGTCAGTACATAGTCAGGCCTGCTCCCCTTCACTCACTGAAGCCATTGCACCAGGAGTGAGATAGTTTGTGGACTCACTGCAACCCTTAGTATCCATTGGCGGCGGTGATGTTGTGGAGTGGGCCTGCTGTGTAACCTACACTCCCTGAAGTGTATGGTAGCCGTCATGGCGCCTAACAGGTAGAATTTAGCATAGGAACCCGTCTAATAGAGATTGCCTTGACGTTCGGCAGACGGGCTCAGATTATTTTGTACAATACGATTTGCCAAGTATCTCTCACTTATAGTGTAGCACTTGTAATTTTTATGCAATTTTGTACTTTATATTGCAGTGATTTGTCGCATTGCATGTTTTCGTATTTTCATAGTTGAATGTGCTGACAACAAAATCACACAAAAATAAAAAAATGGAAATCAAATTTTTCAACCCATGGAGGTCTGGATTTGGAGTCATACTCAAAATTAAAGTGGAAAAACACACTACAGGCTGATCCAACTTTGATGTAATGTCCTTAAAACAAGTCAAAATGAGGCTCAGTAGTGTGTGTGGCCTCCACGTGCCTGTATGACCTCCCTACAACGCCTGTGCATGCTCCTGATGAGGTGGCGGACGGTCTCCTGAGGGATCTCCTCCCAGACCTGGACTAAAGCATCTGCCAACTCCTGGACAGTCTGTGGTGCAACGTGACGTTGGTGGATAGAGCGAGACATGATGTCCCAGATGTGCTCAATTGGATTCAGGTCTGGGGAACGGGCGGGCCAGTCCATAGCATCAATGCCTTCGTCTTGCAGGAACTGCTGACACACTCCAGCCACATGAGGTCTAGCATTGTCTTTCATTAGGAGGAACCAAGGGCCAACCGCACCAGCATATGGTCTCACAAGGGGTCTGAGGATCTCATCTCGGTACCTAATGGCAGTCAGGCTACCTCTGGCGAGCACATGGAGGGCTGTGCGGCCCTCCAAAGAAATGCCACCCCACACCATTACTGACCCAATGCCAAACCGGTCATGCTGGAGGATGTTGCAGGCAGCAGAACGTTCTCCATGTCGTCTCCAGACTCTGTCACGTCTGTCACATGTGCTCAGTGTGAACCTTTCATCTGTGAAGAGCACAGGGCTCCTGTGGCGAATTTGCCAATCTTGGTGTTCTCTGGCAAATGCCAAACGTCCTGCACGGTGTTGGGCTGTAAGCACAACCCCCACCTGTGGACGTCGGGCCCTCATATCACCCTCTTGGAGTCTGTTTCTGACCGTTTGAGCAGACACATGCACATTTGTGGCCTGCTGGAGGTCATTTTGCAGGGCTCTGGCAGTGCTCCTCCTGTTCCTCCTTGCACAAAGGCGGAGGTAGCGGTCCTGCTGCTGGGTTGTTGCCCTCCTACGGCCTCCTCCACGTCTCCTGATGTACTGGCCTGTCTCCTGGTAGCGCCTCCATGCTCTGGACACTACGCTGACAGACACAGCAAACCTTCTTGCCACAGCTCGCATTGATGTGCCATCCTGGATAAGCTACACTACCTGAGCCACTTGTGTGGGTTGTAGACTCCGTCTCATGCTACCACTAGAGTGAAAGCACCGCCAGCATTCAAAAGTGACCAAAACATCAGCCAGGAAGCATAGGAACTGAGAAGTGGTCTGTGGTCACCACCTGCAGAACCACTTCTTTATTGGGGGTGTCTTGCTAATTGCCTATAATTTCCACCTGTTGTCTATACCATTTGCACAACAGCATGTGAAAATGATTGTCACTCAGTGTTGCTTCCTAAGTGGACAGTTTGATTTCACAGAAGTGTGATTGACTTGGAGTTACATTGTGTTGTTTTGTGTTCCCTTTATTTTTTTGAGCAGTATATTTACTTCAGGCCTACACTGGTTCAGACCGTGTGAGATACCCCCTCTACATACAGGAGTTTGAATCAGGCATTTGAAATACTGTAATTTGAAATACAGCCATTTTGGGCAAAGAAATATTTACTTCAGGCCTACACTGGTTCAGACCGTGTGAGATACCCCCTCTACATACAGGGGTTTGAATCAGGCTTTTGAAATACAGCCATTTAAAATACAGCCATTTTGGGCAAATAAATATTTACTTCAGGCCTACACTGGTTCAGGCCCTGTGAGATACTCCCTCTACATACAGGGGTTTGATTCAGGTATTTGAAATACAGCCATTTTAAATACAGCCATTTTGTGCAAAGAAATATTTAATTTAGGCCTACACTGGTTCAGACCGTGTGAGATACACCCTTTACATACTGTCGTTCTATTCTACTATTAATTAAACACCCATTTAGGGCAAGATCCTAAATTCGAAAAATATGAGGACAGCGTCAAATAAGGGACGTGGCCCAGGTCGTGGTGCTGCTGGTGGAGCTCCTGTTGCAGGGAGAGGACGTGGTCGATCTGTGCCAGCTACTGTACACGCACAAGTGAAACCCCTTCCTCAGGTACGAATAGGGGACAAAACCTGCAGCGGTATTTGGTAGGGCCTAATGCTGCTCTACGAATGGTGAGGCCTGAACAAGTACAGGCGATAGTAGATTGGGTTGCTGACAGTGGATCCAGTTTCTTCACATTGTCTTCACCCATTCTCCTGCTGAAAGACCACAGTTGGCACCTGCAGCCAATGTCAATCAGTCTTTCACTTCACCCCCTTGCAAATCAGCCAAGCAGTCTGAGCCCCAAGTCATGCAGCAGTCTCTTCTGCTTTTTGATGACTCTGTTAGCAGGGTTTTCCAGGGCCATCCACCTAGCCCTGCCCCAGAAGTGGAAGAGATTGAGTGCACCGATGCCCAACCACTTATCTTTCAAGATGAGTACATGGGAGGACCATCGCAGCACGTCTCGGATGATGACGAAACACAGGTGCCAACTGCTGGGGCTTTTGAAAGTGTGCAGACCGACAAGGAAGGCAGGGATGAAGACTGGGTGGAAGATGAGGTGGAGGACGATGAGGTCCTCGACCCCACATGGAATCAAGGTCATGCGAGTGACCGATGTAGTTCGGAGGAAGAGGCGGTAGTCGCACAGAGCCACCAGCACAGGAAGAGGGAGCAGGGTGCAAAAGCGGAGCGGCCGTCCTCTAGACAGTACGCCTCCTACTGCCCACCACAGCAAGGGACCGAGCACACCAAAGCCAGCTCCAAGGAGTTCCCTGGCATGGCAGTTCTTCAGACAATGTGCTGACGACAAGACACGAGTGGTTTGCACGCTGTGCAATCAGAGCCTGAAGCGAGGCATAAACGTTCTCAACCTGAGCACAACCTGCATGACCAGGCATTTAAGTGCAAAGCACGAGATGCAGTGGAGTAGACACCACAAAAACCAAGAAAGGTCTCTGGCTCCTCCTGCTTCCTCTTCTGCTGCAGTCGCGGCCTCTTTATCCACCTCTGGAGTGACAGTGAAACCTGGCACCCCGCAAACAGAGGATCTGCCAGCAACACCAACATCTGGGTCACCAAGCATCTCCACAATGTCCCACAGAAGCGTTCAGCTCTCCATATCCCAAACGCTGGAGAAGAAGAGGAAGTACCCCCTTACCCACCCGCGATCCCTAGCCCTGAATGTCATCATTTCTAAATTACTGGCCTTTGAAATGCTGTCATTCCGTCTGGTGGAGACGGATAGTTTTAAAGGCCTTATGGCGGTGGCTGTCCCACAGTACGTCGTGCCCAGCCGCCACTACTTTTCAAGGCGAGCCATCCCTTCCCTGCACAACCAAGTAGGGGACAAATCAGATGTGCACTGCGCAACGCCATCTGTGGGAAGGTGCTGAACAACAGACCGATAAGTGGTTTGTGCCAGTCAGCCTCAAGCCCGGCCTGGTGGTGTGCGATAATGGGCGAAATCTCGTAGCAGCTCTGGGACTAGCCGGTTTGACGCACATCCCTTGCCTGGCGCATGTGATGAATTTGGTGGTGCAGAGATTCCTTAAAACTTACCCCGATATGTCAGAGCTGCTGCATAAAGTGCGGGCCGTCTGTGCGCGCTTTCGGCGTTCTCACCCTGCTGCTGCTCGCCTGTCAGCGCTGCAGCGTAACTTCGGCCTTCCCGCTCACCGACTCATATGCGACGTGCCCACAAGGTGGAACTCCACCTTGCACATGCTGGCCAGACGGTGCGAGCAGCAGCAGGCAATAGTGGAGTTTCAGCTGCAGCACGCACGGGTGAGTCGCTCGGCGGAACAGCACCACTTCACCACCAATGACTGGGCCTCCATGCGAGACCTGTGTTCCTTGTTGCGCTGTTTCGAGTACTCCACCAACATGGCCAGTGCCGATAACGCCGTTCTCAGCGTTACTATCCCACTTCTATGCATCCTTGAAAAAAAGCTCCTGGCGATGATGGAAGAGGATGTGGTACAGGAGGAGGAGGAGGAGGGAGAGGGATCATTTCGTAGGGTTTTCCGGCCAGTCATTCCCAAGTGGCTCCGAGGGTGGGTTCCTGCACCCACAAATCCAAGGTACACAATTGTCCAGCCAGGGCACAGTTCTGGAGGATGAGGAGGAGGAGATGGAGGAGGAGGAACCATGTTCACAGCAGGGTGGCACCCAGACCAGCTCATGGCCATCACTGGTGCGTGGATGGGGGGATACAGAGGACACAGACGATACACCTCCCACAGAGGACAGCTTTTCGTTGCCTCTGGGCAGCCTGGTACACTTGAGCGATTACATGCTGCAGTGTCTCAGCAACGACCGCTGAGTTTCTCACATTCTAACTTGTGCTGATTACTGGGTGGCCACGCTGCTGGATCCCCGTTACAAGGACAACGTACCGTCCTTAATTCCATCACTGGAGCGTGATCGTAAGATGCGCGAGTACAAGCGCACGCTGGTAGACGCGCTGGTAGACGCGCTGCTGGTGGCATTCCCACCTGACAGCGGGGGCACAGTGGAAGCTCAAGGCGAAGGCAGAGGACGAGGTCGCCAATGCAGCTGGGGCACCGCCAGCACCTCAGAAGGCAGGGTTAGCATGGCCGAAATGTGGAAAAGCTTTGTCTGCACGCCACAACAACCAGCACCACCAGCTGATATGGAATGTCTTAGCAGGAGGCAACATTTCACCAACATGGTGGAACAGTATGTGTGCACACGCCTACACGTACTGAATGATGGTCTGCCCCCTTCAACTTCTGGGTCTCCAAATTGGGCACATGGCCTGAGCTTGCCCTTTACGCCTCGGAGGTGCTGGCCTGCCCTGCAGCCAGTGTATTATCTGAACGTGTGTTTAGCACGGCAGGGGGCGTCATCACAGACAAGCGCAGCCGCCTGTCCACAGCCAATGTGGACAAGCTCACGTTCATTAAAATGAACCAGGCATGGATCCCTCAGGACTTGTCCATACCTTGTGCAGAATAGACATGTATACCGGCACTAAGCAGCCATTGTTATACTGCAGCGCAATTGCTCATTTTTGTATTTTGGATATTTCACACTCTTTTGGAGTGTACCTTAGTTTTACAAAATTAAATTAAAACCAAAAACCTGTGTTGGCTACCTCGTCCTCCTACACCGCCGCTTCCACCTACACCGCTACGTCCACCGCCTCCTCAAACTCCTACTCCATATGGAACTCCACCTCATAAATCCATATTTTTTTGGGCACGTGTTTTATTTTATATCATTTCACTACTTTGTCATTTACATTTTCGGGTGAAATTCATCAGTTTTGGGGTGTATAGTACCACTGCTATACCTAGTAGACAGGTTAAACAAAAAAATAATAATTGTCATTTACTTTTTCGGGTGAAATTAACCAATTTTTGGGTGTATAGTACCACTGCTATTACCTAGTAGCCCGGTTCAAAAATAAATAAATTGTCATTTACATTTTAGGGTGAAATTCACCAATTTTGGTGTGTATAGTACCACTGCTATACCTAGTGGACCGGTAAAAAAAAATATAATAATTGTCAATTACATTTTATGGTGAAATTAACAAATTTTTGGGTGTATAGTACCACTGCTATACCTAGTAGACAGGTTAAACAAAATAAATTAATTGTCATTTACTTTTTCGGGTGAAATTAACCAATTTTTGTGTGTATAGTACCACTGCTATACCTAGTGGAACGGTAAAAAAACAAATTGTCAGTTACATTTTCCTAGTAGACAGGTTAAAAAAATAATAATTGTCAGTTATATATTCTGGTGAAATTCGCCAATTTTTGGGTGTGATGTACCACTCCTATACCTAGTAGACCGAAAAAAATAAAATAATTGTCAGTTACATTTTCTGGCGAAATAAACTAATTTTTGGGTGTATAGTACCACTGCTATACCTAGTTGACAGCTTAATAAATTTCAATAATTTTTCTGTTTTCTGTTTTCTTAGGTTGACATTATACAATTTTAGACGTAAATAAACACCTGCTATGCATAGATGACAGGGAATAAAATTTAATAATTTATTCAGTAATTAATGCGCACCACATCCTTTCATTCAATGGTTAAACTTTGAAAAGTTGTCACACTTTTATGCTTTAATAATTTCTCCCATATTTCAACTCTAATTTTAAAATTGAAAAAATGAATCCTCCCTTGGATGTGGTCTCTCTTTCTCACGCTCCCTCTCTGGCCTGGAACCCTGATTCCCCGCCACCCGTGATCACCATGGAAGGCGCATAAAAGAACATCGAAAATTGATAGAGCAGATATCAAATTGGATCGTGAACATCACGGGGACGTGCGACATGGTGGGGCAGTAAGTGTGCACACGCCTACACGAACTGACTGACAGGGGTCAGCCCCTGCAACTTCTGCGTCTCCAAATTGGGCACATGGCCTGAGCTTGCCCTTTACCCCTTGGAGGTGCTGGCCTGCCCTCCAGCTAGTGTATTGTCTGAACGTGTGTTTAGCATGACTGGAGGGGGTTATCACAGGTTATATTTCCCAATGTTTTGGGGTGTACCCTAATTTATAAAAAAAAATTTAAAACAAAAAAACAGTGTAGGCTACCTCCTCCTCCACCGCCACTTCCACCTACACCTCCACATCCACCGCCTCCTCAACCTCCTACTCCATATGGACCTGGTCCTCCTAGATCAAGATTATTTTTTATTTTTACGTATTTTATGTTATTTAAAGTTATTTCCCTATCCACATTTGTTTGCAGTGCACTTGCCATGCTCTTAACCACATTTTGACGACATTTGCAGCCCTCTAGCCCTTTCCATGACATTTTTACAGCCATTTTAGTGCTCAAAAGTTTGGGTCCCCATTGACTTCAATGGGGTTCGGGGTCAAGTTCGGGTCAAGTTCGGGTCCCGAACTCGAACTTTTTTCCGAAGTTTGGCCGAACCCGTCGAACCCGAACATCCAGGTGTCCGCTCATTTCTAGTCATTAATTCTCCTCTTGCGGCCACTTCCAGGGAGATTGACTATAGTCCCATACAGGGCCGGCCTTTGGGGTGTGCTGGCTGTGCGGCCGCACAGGGCGCCATAGCAACAGGGGCGCTGGGCGGCCGACAGCTCGCAATGTAATATGCGGCAGTCGAGGCTGCACTTGTGTTCTCCCTCGGGGCGCCCCCTCCATCTCCCCCTCCCCTGTCTGACCTGATTCCTCCTCCCCTGTGTCTGACCTGCCTGCTGCCCCCGCCGCTGCCAATAAGAAGAGAGACAGGAGGAGGAGGGGGGCGCACCAATGAAGATAACTGACCTGAAATACAAATACAGGAGGCGGGTGCCGTAATCAAATAGCCGGCACCCGACCTCTGTGACAGGGAGCTGCGATCAGCTGCAGTTGAGTTAACCCTTCAGGTGCGGTACCTGAGGGGTTAAATGCCGCTGATCGCAGCTCCCTGTCACAAAGGTCGGGTGCCGGCTATTTGATTACGGCACCCGCCTCCTGTATTTGTATAAGAAACGTTGGTGCCACAGTGCGCCCCCCCCAACACCCCAGTATAAGAAACGTTGGTGGCACAGTGCGCCCCCCCCCCCCCCCAATATAAGAAACATTGGTGGCTCAGTGGGAAGTGCCAATGAGGGTTAAAAAATATTTAAAAAAATTCACCTCCTCCAGTTGTTCGCGTAGCTGCCGGTCTCCTGTTCTTTCTTCAGGACCTGTGGTGACGTCATTGAGCTGATCACATGGTCCATTACCATGGTGATGGATCATGTGATGTATCATGTGATGAGCACAGTGATGTCACCACAGGTCCTTGTGACAGGTCATGATGAAAGAACAGGAGACGATCAATTGGAGGAGGTGAGTTAATTATTTTTTTATTTTTTAACCCTCATTGGCACTGCCCACTGCGCCACCAATGTTTATTATATTGAGGGGGGGCGCCCTGCGCCACCAATGTTTATTATATTGGGGGGGCCCACCGCGCCACCAATGTTTATTATACTGGGGTGTTGGGGGGGCGCATTGCGCCACCAATGTTATTATACTGGGTGTTGGGGGGGGCGCACTGCGCCACCAATGTTTATTATACTGGGGTGATGGGGGGGCGCACTGCGCCACCAATGTTTATTATATTGGGGGGGGGGCGCACTGCGCCACCAATGTTTATTATATTGGGGGGGCGCACTGCGCCACCAATGTTTATTATACTTGGGTGTTGGGGGGGCGCACTGCGCCACCAATGTTTATTATACTGGGGTGTTGGGGGGGGCGCACTGCGCCACCAATGTTTATTATACTGGGGTGTTGGGGGGGCGCACTGCGCCACCAATGTTTATTATATTATTATATTGGGGGGGCGCACTGCGCCACCAATGTTTATTATATTATTATATTGGGGGGGCGCACTGCGCCACCAATGTTTATTAAATTGGGGGGCGCACTGCGCCACCAATGTTTATTATATTGGGGGGGCGCACTGCGCCACCAATGTTTATCATACTGGGGTGTTGGGGGGGCGCACTGCGCCACCAATGTTTATTATATTGGGGGGCGCACTGCGCCAATGTTTATTATATTGGGGGGGCGCACTGCGCCAATGTTTATTATATTGGGGGGGTGCACTGCGCACAACGACGGGTTAGGGAAATTTCACAGCAGAGTGCGCATGCGCTGGGAGCCTCGCCGGCGGTTAGGGTAGGGAAAAATTATGGGCCAGTGCACAGGTGCGGTGATCGGATGGATGTTCTCAGCTGGACACCGGCCGACACTGCGCATGCGCTGGGAGCCTCACCAGCGGTTAGGGTAGGGAAAAAGCACTGGCCCGTACGTAATTTTTCCCTTCCCGCTGGTGAGGCTCCCGGTGCATGCGCAGTGTCGGCCGGTGTCCAACTGAGAACATCCATCCGATCACTGCGCCTGCGCACTGGCCCATAGTTTTTCCCTACCCTAACCGCCGGCGAGGCTCCTGGCGCATGCGCACTCTGCTGTGAAACTTCCCTAACCTGTCGTTGTGCGCCTGCGCGGCGCTGCACACCTCCTCACGTCATGTCCGGTGCGACCGGAAGTGACGAAGGTAGGGAAATCTCACGAAGTAGGGAAGTATAACATTACACCGGCCTTTGGGGTGTGCGGGCTGGTAACTACTTGGTTGGAGAGTCAGCCAGCCTATGCCATGATGCCAGCAACAAGCAGTGTTTTGTTTTTTGTTTTTGGGGGGGGGGGGCGCCACAAGGTTAGCTCGCACAGGGCGCCTGAACACCTAAGGCCGGCCCTGGTCCCATAGACCAAGGGGCACACCTTTAATGAGGCAAAATGAGGCGGCCGCTTCAGGCTGGTTCATCTAGGGGGAAAGGGGGGCAGAAAAATGTAAAGCAGTACTTCACAGGGACAGCGCAGCACTCTATACATTGCCATGGTGGTGAGAGAACATCCCTTCTCTCCCTTGTCCGTCCTGACAGCTGCTTGACTCTGGCTGTAGTTCATTCATCACAGCCAGACTAAGAGGTTAAAATAAATTTTTGTTACAACCACAGAGGCGGGCGCATCTTTATGTGCGCAACGCTCGCCACTCTTTCACTCACTATGAAGGCTCCTAGCTCAGGGTGTACCGGCGACTGCGCAGACCACCTGAGGATACCACCTCCTGAGCAGACTGGCACCCCTGTGCTGAGATCTCCATACTGTATGACACAACATACAAGTGCCCACTGAGGACGTGATTTATTGTGAAACATGCGCTCAGACACTGCTGTGTCACTGTCGAAGACCAGCTGCTGAGCTGGGCAATGATGCCTGAAGCTGCACCCCGTCTCCTTCTATGGCTCCAGACAGTGCAGCACCATAGAATGGGTACTTAAAGTGTGAAGGGCCTGCTCAATATAGGAGAAACAATTCACAATAGCACAGTCGGCACTCTGCTAAACTGGTGCGCGGTGCACGTGTACAGGGTCGGCGTCCCGCTTGCATATACAAGGAGAAGACCGGCACTCGCAGGATAGATGCAATTCTATTTATTGCCACATCAGAAGAAAAGTGATGCGTTTCGACTCTACAATTGAGTCTTTCTCAAGCAGATACAGTAGAGACCAAAAGTTTGGACACACCTTCTCATTCAAAGAGTTTTCTTTATTTTCATGACTATGAAGGCATCAAAACTATGAATTAAGACATGTGGAATTATATACATAACAAACAAGTGTGAAACAACTGAAAATATGTCATATTCTAGGTTCTTCAAAGTAGCCACCTTTTGCTTTGATTACTGCTTTGCACACTCTTGGCATTCTCTTGATGAGCTTCAAGAGGTAGTCCCCTGAAATGGTCTTCCAACAGTCTTGAAGGAGTTCCCAGAGATGCTTAGCACTTGTTGGCCCTTTTGCCTTCACTCTGCGGTCCAGCTCACCCCAAACCATCTCGATTGGGTTCAGGTCCAGTGACTGTGGAGGCCAGGTCATCTGGCGCAGCACCCCATCACTCTCCTTCATGGTCAAATAGCCCTTACTTTCAAAGTTTTCCCAATTTTTCGGCTGACTGACTGACCTTCATTTCTTAAAGTAATGATGGCCACTCGTTTTTCTTTACTTAGCTGCTTTTTTCTTGCCATAATACAAATTCTAACAGTCTATTCAGTAGGACTATCCACCTGACTTCTCCTCAACGCAACTGAAGGTCCCAACCCCATTTATAAGGCAAGAAATCCCACTTAATAAACCTGACAGGGCACACCTGTGAAGTGAAAACCATTTCAGGGGACTACCTCTTGAAGCTCATCAAGAGAATGCCAAGAGTGTGCAAAGCAGTAATCAAAGCAAAAGGTGGCTACTTTGAAGAACCTAGAATATGACATATTTTCAGTTGTTTTACACTTGTTTGTTATGTATATAATTCCACATGTGTTAATTCATAGTTTTGATGCCTTCAGTGTGAATCTACAATTTTCATAGTCATGAAAATAAAGAAAACTCTTTGAATGAGAAGGTGTGTCCAAACTTTTGGTCTGTACTGTATGTGTGTGAGAATAGCAGAAGCAGAAATTAAATAGCCCGCCAGTTCTGACGTCACAAGCCGTGACGTCAGGTTGTCAGGGAAACAACATAAACAAAAATAATCAGGAACTATAGTGATCGGTGGATTACATAGAAAACATGCATGGCTATAATACTGACAAAATGGCAGCAGTGTAGAACTAACAGGACTTAGATACATAAATAGCTGAGTAAGATGGAGAGAGCAATGTTATATATTTGAGAGCTCAAGGGATAAAAAAAAATAGGTATAAATATTAAAGGCACAGTAGGACAAAGAGCTGTATAATAGCATTCCACTATCCGGACAAATATCATGACATAAGATACATCAAAACGCTATGGAAGGATATGGGAGGGCAAAGATCACAATGTCCTTCATATTTTCTGTAAGGAAGAAGGAAAAAAAAGAAAAAAATTTACTATGCAAGAATAATGCTACTAGTATTGTATCATAAAAAGCAGCTAATTTCATAGTCCCGATTCAAGCCTTTTGGTTTCAGAGTCTGTAATCAGAAATTTTTCCCCTGTATGTGGGTGGGTAAAATATTCCCCCTTAATTATACTGGAGCAGTGAATACATTGCAAGCAAGGAAACGTGCCTCTTTTGGGCGTAGATAGTGTCATCTGTTGTGCCAAGGTTTTGTTACTTCTAATGTCTGCTTTAATTATGGTATCCCTTATAATTTTAGATCTTTTATAACATATCATGGGTACATTTTGAAATTCTTCTATGGCTGGGTATGCCTTCTTGATAAAAGCAGCTAATTTCATAGTCCCGATTCATTACCCCACTCGCAATATCAACGGGTAGACAAAATAGTCTTAGATATCACCATCAGGGAGACAAGAATCAATGATATGACACGAAAATGTACAGCAAGAGGATATCCTGATTCTCTACAACAACAAGAAAGGGTTAAATTGGAGAATAAAACCATCATACCACCACAAAAAAAGTCACAGATCCCTTTTATAGTTAAATACCAACCATGGGTCAATAAATGCAGATCCAATTATACATAAACATTGGGGCATTATCAAGAAGGCATACCCAGCCATAGAAGGATTTCAAAATGTACCCATGATATGTTATAAAAGATCTAAAATTATAAGGGATACCATAATTAAAGCAGACATTAGAAGTAACAAAACCTTGGCACGACAGATGACACTATCTACGCCCAAAAGAGGCACGTTTCCTTGCTTGCAATGTATTCACTGCTCCAGTATAATTAAGGGGGAATATTTTACCCACCCACATACAGGGGAAAAATTTCCCATTAATGGCTTTTTCACGTGTAACAGCAATTTTGTGGTGTACATTTTGAAATGTCCTTGTGGACTATTATATGTTGGAGAAACATCAACTCGGATGAAGGACAGATTCTGCACAAGTCCACGATACAGAAAAATTGTTTGTTACTTCCGATACCGTTTCATTTTGACCAATGCCACCATAATGTTTCCCAACTACACTTCCAAATTATTGAGCAGGTATTACCACCACGGAGGGGTGGTGACAGAATCAAGATATTTAAAAAGCCGGAGACCTTTTGGATCCACAGATTACAGACTCTGAAACCAAAAGGCTTGAATCGTGACTATGAAATTAGCTGCTTTTTATGATACAATACTAGTAGCATTATACCTTGCATGGTAAAAATTTTTCATTTTTTTCCTTCTTCCTTACAGAAAATATGACGGACATTGTGATCTTTGCCCTCCCATATACTTCCATAGCGTTTTGATGTATCTTTTGTCATGATATTTGACTGGATAGTGGAATGCTATTATACAGCTCTTTATCCTACTATGCCTTTAATATTTATAATTATGTATTCCCTTGAGCTCTCACATATATAACATTGCTCTCTGCATCTCACTCAAGCTTGACGCTTAACCTTCTTTTGTCTCTCATTTTTGCTACCTAATTGCCCGTGTGGTTCTGGCCCATTTTAATATGATGCTGCTATTGTGTTTTTGTCTGTTTGTGTCTGTCCATCTATGCGCTTTAATTAGGGTAGGGACCGTCGTCCAGTTGCGGTTCTGCCATTTAGGGCTTATACTGCAAGTAGGTAGGGAAAGCGTGCTGGGTTCTAGTTTAGGATTCACTGTCCATGTCTGTCCCTAACATAAAGGAGTAACAGAGACTCCTTTTTTTAATTTTTCACTATTTCCACTGTATCATTCACAGAAGCCCCAGTTACCAATCTCCTGCTGGGGCTTTTTATAAAGGCAAAGCTGATCAGCTCTGCCCTCCATTGCCCCTGAGACACCCAGCGATCACGTGATATTTGGGTCCAAACTGCATAGTGCTTATTGAGTGCTATACACCTATAAAGAGAAGGCAGAAGCGGTAATAAATTGCATCTGTCTTGCCCTCGAGTCCCCCGCTGTCACCAACAGCCTGGGACCTGACCTGCTCCTGCTAGACTGCAGGAGCAGGAGCTGTTATCCTGTGTCGTGCGGTGCTCCCAGCATCTCTGTTTCTGTCCTGCAAGATGGGGGCCACAAACCTTGGCTCTGCGGGCTCCATGAGGCCCGTGGGTTGTGCACTCCTGCTCTAGATATTAAGCATGTCCTCTTACCATGGTTAGTGACCTATAAAAATCTTTTTCAGTTGCAACTAGTATTTTTACACTGGCCCCAACACATTCATCATTATTTTTAAGCCAGAAACTAATGTAAATAATGACTGAAATCTACGGCAGCTCACTCTGGTGCACGGGCTGCCAGAGGAGACCTGATCCTGATATATTGCATGCCTTCTCCTGCAATGCAGGCCCTATCAAGACCAGCGTGGCACGTGCCATTCTTGATAAATCAGAGCCTTTGTCTTTTACATAGGGTTTTTTTCTCTATAATTCTTTAATGGCTGATCACTGCTTTCTTTCGTTTTAATGCTTTCATTATATCATTTATTGTGTCCCTTACCGGTATTACCCATATTGGTTTTCTGTAAGTTCTAATGTGTTTATTCCCATAAGGTATATATCTTTCATAAGACTCAGTTGATTTTAAAAATGTCCTATTTTATTGTTCTTTAAGTTTTAAACACATTATCCCAGTTAATGCCATAAAGAGTAATTTAGACAACAGTAATTTCCATCCATAGCACACGGACCCATTAAAATCGCAGCATGCGCCATTCTTGTCCATTTTCCATCTGAGATTCATTCATACAAATGAAGGGGGGGGGGGGATGGAGCACATCCAGATTCATCTGTCTTAATTCGGCCTTAAAGTGGTTGTGCAGTGCACAGATGTTGATGACCTATCCTCAGGATAGTATAAGATAAAAAGTTGAAGAGCAGCACCCACGGATGCACCAGCCCAACCACGGCCGCAGATCCTCAGCGGTCCACAGATCAGTAATCAAAACACGGTCACGGCAGCATCTCTGGTTCCATCTTTATTACTTGTACTAAAAAGAATGTGTACACAACAGCATTCTTACGTTCCAGTAAGAGTGCTGCTTCCACTTCAAAATTACCTGCGTGTCATCTTAAATTGTAGAAGAGGCGCAGTGTAATTATAACTGCTCATCCAATTCAATTGAATAGGACGAGCAGTTGTAATTACACTGCACCGCAGATAATTTTGATACGAAAGAAGTGCTCACAATGGAGCTGCGTGGCCTCTTCAAGCAGCTGATCTGATATAGATTACCTATCCCGGGGACAGATCATCAATACCTGTGCACTACACATCCCTTTTAAAGGAAATGTGTGATCAGAAAATGACCTATTGTTAAAATCACATTTTTTATGTTAAAGGGAACCTGTCACCAGGATTTTGTGTATAGAGCTGAGGACATGGGTTGCTAGATGGCCGCTAGCACATCCGCAATACCCAGTCCCCATAGCTCTGTGTGCTTTTATTGTGTAAAAATCCCGATTTAATACATATGCAAATTAACCTGAGAGGAGTCCTGTATGTCAGATGAGTCAGGGACAGGACTCCTTTCAGGTTAATTTGCATATGTATCAAATCAGTTTTTTTACACAATAAAAGCACGCAGAGCTATGGGAACTGGGTATTGCGGATGTGCTAGTGGCCATCTAGCAACCCATGTCCTCAGCTCTATACCCAAAATCCCGGTGATGACAGGTTCCCTTTAAAAATATTTAAGAATTTTTGATGATATTTTTGACATTTTTCCATGTCACTATCTATATAATTTTTATGTAGTTTACCTGATTACTTGCCAATGTGGAGCCATCTACATATGGAAAACTATCCGTCCCCTATTTGAAAGGTTCAGAGAACATCTCAACTCCAAGAAAACTGGCAAGGGCTGTACCAGGCTCATTGAGCATGTTCGTCAGGAACATGGTGGTAGTCCAGGATGTATTTCCTTTGCGGGGATAGAGCAGGTGCCATCCAAGTCCCGAGGTGGGGACAGACACCGTGCTCTCCTGCAGAGGGAATCCATGTGGATCATCAGAGCCGATGCCACAGGTCCGCTTGGACTGAATGATAGAAATTACCTGAGCGCATTCTTCTAATTGTCTGTCATGACGTTGTTTGCAAATCAGTGTGTTCAGCTGGACTGGAGTGAGCAGGCGTGCGCAGAGGAGTAAGAGCGTCTGGGTTGCCATCGCAACCAGACGCAGTGACGGGTATAAGAAGCGCCGGTGAGCGCAGCTATGTCACTGGCCTGACGAAGCGCAAGTTAGCAAGAAACGGCCGTCGCCGCTCACTCCAGCTGTATCGCACCGTATGCTCCTGCCCGAAGATTTTATCTATTTTGTATGAATAAAGGATTTGAACCACGCCGATGAGTGCTGCTCTTCTATTTCTCTCTTCATGTTTGCAAGTTCACTGTCAAAGCTGTGCACCACCTAGACGTGTATAAGACAGGTAGTTGAAGACGGGGTGTTAATTTAAATGTGATGTCTGGCAGTGCCGCCTATCTCTCTTTTCTCCATACCTTGATGTCATTTGGACTGTTTGTTTGGCAGAGCACGCCGTTGATTTTGGACGTACACGAATGCTTGCACCCATGGCGTCTGAAGAATCAACACCGAGTCTGAATATGGGCAGAGAAGGAGCAGGTGCGTTTTTTACAGACTGCAATTGCCAAGACACGCTCCAGTCTTTGAGCGTGAAATCGCTGGAATACAGGATTACGCAACTAGCAGACAAAGAGGTGCACCTTTTTTGGAAAGTAAATTCATTAACATCATATAAAGAAAGTCAACGAGTTCCCAGAGGTTTGAGGGTCTATAAGGAACTTATGCAGTATGAATATGACGACGTGTTCATCACCAAATGGAAAGAAATGCATATGAGTTTTTCCATGCAAATATTGCAGTTTGTCCTCCAACAGGATGAAGCTGAGCGGTTAATGAACAATTAACCAAAATGAAAGAGGAGTTAAAAGGAAGACTAACAGAGTCCCAATACCCCAATTTTGAAAAAAAAGCTGAATAAGAAGCTGATCCTGACGCTAGCAGAGATTAAAGAAAGAAAGAAGGATAAATTCCTAAGAGATAAATGGGACTATGAGAACGGCAAAGTGTTTGATTGGAATAAAAGAAGACTGCGCAAGAGACGTCCAGCACGTGGACCCAGAAGTGAATTCTGGACTACAGACTCCAACTCCAGTGCCTCGGAAGGAGGCACAGCCAGTAACATCACAGGAGCGGACCCTTTGGGAAGAAAACCCGAAGAGGGGGAAGAAGGAGAAATAAAAGAACAAAGGAAATCAACCAGAAGAAGGAGACAAGTCTCGTGGAAGCGCTAACTCCTATTTCCATGGACACTAAATCTATACATAATATTGTTGTCAATCTCACGGATCACGAGTTGTCCCCGGACTGTATCTCAGCCCTTAATCTGGGGCTGGGATACAGTCTAGTTGAGCAATTCGATCCGGTAGAGTTTGAGGTGGACCTGCATAAAGCTGTGCGAAAACTCCACTTAAAGAAAATGTTAAAAAAACTACCGCTCTGTCAGCAGTCCTCTAAACAGGGAGAGATCCCGGCCCACACTAGCTACCTAGGTTTTGACATTGCAGATCCCTTTAGTGCACAATAAATCGACTGCTTAGAATTGCTCACTGATACCAACTTACAAGGGACAGAGGAGGAGACTATTGGGAAGGATATATTCACAGGAGGTGTCAGATCCACCTTCTCTCCCCCCATGCCGGCTGGCAGTGGCATCGACATCTTCCAGAAGCGTGTGATAAGAGATGTAAAAGCCCTCATCTATCCCGCCAGTCATGAGAATGTTACTCCCCTAGAAAAAGCCGCCTTAAAGTGGTTGGGTAGTCTGGAGGATGTCGTTGTTAAGCCAGCCGACAAGGGGGGCAATGTGGTTTTACTTACCAAGCAATATTACATTAGTGAGGCACATAGGCAACTTTATGACACTACTACCTATGAAAAATTAGGGAATGACCCCACTTCAGGTTTACTGTCACAATTACAAAATTTAGTCTCTAAATATGTAGCTGCCGACTTTTTGCCCCCTAGTATGTTTGAAAAATTGGTACCTCAACACCCGAATAAACCAGCTTGGTATTTTGTCCCTAAAATACTCAAGTCCCTAACAGCTTCTCCCGGCCGGCCCATTGTGGCGGCCATAGGGTCTCTCACTAAACCCTTGTCCCAATATGTTGACTGGTTGCTTAGACCCCTTCTACTCAAGGCTCCCACATACCTAAGTGATACCAGCGATTTCCTTCAGGCCATCAACCAGTTTGATTGGCACAAGGGACTGGCCTTAGGGTCGCTGGATGTGGAAAGCCTTTATACCAGAATACCACATGATATGGGAATCCAGGCAATCAATCAAATATTGAGTAAAACTTACAAGAGTCACACATATTGTCAGTTCATAGCAGAAACACTCAATTTCATCCTCTCTAGCAATGCTTTCACGTTCAATGACCAATGGTATAGGCAAAAGGTGGGAACGGCCATGGGCACGCCGGTCTCTTGCACGTATGCTAATTTGTTCTTGACCGTTTTTGAAGACAAGTTTGTCCTCACTACGGCCAACACATACTTGCAATATATACAATATGGAACAGAAGACCGGCACTTCACAGGTGGAATCTTCAAACTTTTATTTCAGCATAGGAGGAAATAGCACAGATGCGACACGTGTTTCGGCTCAGGTGTGAGCCTTTGTCAAGCATAATGAACTACTGCATGAAACACATTTAAATAGGCCGCCTACATGGGCGTCGAACGTGATGAAGTCACATCACCATGGGAACGGAGATACAAATCATAAGGTGCAACAATTCTCTACATTGTTGCAACAAGGTACTATGCTGTATGTGATACAATTACATCGTTAAGAGTATTACAGAAGAGAGAAATCAATAGTAGACATGGGATACAATAAATCTAGAAATTACAATAAACATATTCAATGTAATGATAATCTCTAACCGCCTTCACTCGGTCAGCATTTGGTCAGTAATGGAATAGTTGCATGTCTTATGTGTTTTGTACCCACTCCTGCTTTTGGCTACCAAATCACAAACCAATTTATTTAACAAACAGAACATTACCACACATAAAATACAACACAGAAGGGGCAAAACCACAAGATTTAAAAGACAAACTGGAAAAACAAAGTGCTTTATCAAGAAGAATGGATTGAGGACCAGTGTCAGGGTGACCACAAGGGTAATGCATATGGATCAAGAAATGTGTGGGGTTATGACTGAAAACTGGAGGACAGTTCAGCAAACAAGCAGACTCCAAGCTCATTCCGTGACGAGCTGCGTTGCTGATAAGTGGATTCTAAAGTGCCTGAAGAAATGCGAGTAAAAATATTAGAATAAATTGGCCACTTCCTCCAATGTGACCTCATCCATTGATTTATGAATATCATTCCATAAAGTCTTGAAGTCCTCTGCGTGGATGGCATAAGAAATGTCCATGCGAGGTTTGACGGGCACAGAGAAAACAAGCTCTGCGGCCAACACTGATCCAGACACGTCACACCCGGTCCACATCGCTGCTAGCCACGTAAGGTCCTGAGAACTGATTACCAGATTATCGTAAAAAACAGTCAATGTTTCTTTGGAACCAAGTCCCTACGAAAGCTGTAAGCGTCTCAGAGCCTTTATACAGGAAGAGCAGGAGGCAAGTAAATATCTTTGGTAGCACCTACAATAGTACTGTTAGTATGTCCCGCAGAACCAACCTATCCACATAATCCGGTCCTCTGTGCTTGCCTTGGTGAGTGGAGGCTTGGATGAAATCTGTATGAGCACAGCCAGTGGATCTCTGTCCTTTCATTTGGGTCCGGGTAAACAGGAAAATTTAGCTTTTAAGTTCAGCTCTGAGCCCACTTCAATGGCAAGACCCTTCTGCTTCTCGGCAGCTATGTGGGCAGACAGGTGCTTGGAATACTCTTTCAGTCTGGTGTATGAGAAATTATACATCGGTGTCACGCTGTACAGAGTCCATTGTTTTTGAAGGAGCAGAGCAGCCTGTGCAAGATCCAGAGTTTCCTCCAAGGGGGTGCACTGCAGGATCTTTTAGACAAGATTTTCAATGCAGACCATCGACGTGCAAAGGTCAAGCCTCCGGGAGGATACCTCGAGTTGTGAAAATGACTGCTTCTTCGTGCCGATTACCTACTTCTGGTGGTTAACACCCCATTGGTTGGTGTTTGCATATCCTAGCGATAAATGATGTTCCCGTTCACTGACTGTAAACAGAGATATTGACAAACAAACTTATCAAACTCTGCCGCCATCTTTCTAGGCACCATGTCTCCAGTCCCATGATCAGCCAGATTTACCAGCATCTGTTCCAGGACATGAAGCAGTGGAATGACATTGTTCATCCCGTAATCCTGGCAACTGACAAATAACGTGGCCTCCTCAAAATGCCTGAGCAAACCGCAGGTGTCACGCATGAGCTGCCACTGGCTGACATCAAAGTTACACAGGGGACTACTCCTGCCCGCTTGGATCATCAAGACATTGTTTATGGCCTTTCTCTGTTCTTACAGTCGGTCCAACATATGGAGGGTGGAATTCCAATGGTTGGAAACGTCGCATATCGGCCTATGTTGGGGGATGCCATTCTGCCGCTGCAGCTCAAGGAGGGTGTGCGTTGTGGTGTATGAGTGGCTGAAGTGCATGCAAAGTTTCCTGGCCATTTTTAGGATGTCTTGCAGATGGGTGGAAGACTTCAGGAACCGCTTGACAAACAGATTGAACATGTGTGCCATGCAGGCCGCATGGCTCAGCCATCCTTGACGCAGCGCTGACACCATGTTCTTCCCGTTGTCGGTCACTATGGTTTTGATTTTCCGTTGTCACGGAGAAAGCCAGGATTTGATTTCTTGCTGAAGGACATGGGGCAGTTCCTCTCCTGTGTGACTCGGTTCGCCCAGGCAAACCAGGTGCAGAACAGCGCGATAGTGATGAGAGTGGGCGCACATGGCTAGCATACACTACATGCCTCCAACATAATTCGTGGATCTCTACATGAAAATAATGTATTTGCTGTAAATCACGAGAGGGGCATTGCTGGAGACATTGACTTCACAAGAGATACAGTGCAGCAGAGTTCAGCCACCTCTATTTGCTTCACGCTGTTTACTGCTCCTGAATTAAAATTGGGGCAACCAGCTTCAGCCTCCTCTGATGTATATGCCTACGGAGTCCTTTGGTTATGGCTTTGCACAGGTAGCAAGATTGCTACGCACAATTCTGATGGAACTCCTGATCTTAAGAAACTGGACTTGGACTCCAAAGCAGAGGCTCTCCTGTCATGTCTTGTGTGCTGTGGAGATCGAATGCAGACGGAGCAGAAAAAACTTAGTGAGGCTGCTTGATTTAATTGTGAATAGATGGTAAAGGCAAATTCTGCTGGTGTGTTGTCATCAGCTTTTTCATTATATTTACTGCAGGACCCACGACGACATAATTCAGTCCATACTGCAAAAAGGTGTGCAATCACCCATCTATTTTACCAAAGACAAATTGGTTGCAATAAATATTTTCACCAAAGAAAGGATAATGGAATTCGGTTCATACAGAAGAAAGTCTACTATCACCCATAAATTTTCCCCAAAAAAGGCTGTTTCCCATAAAAAATTTCACCACTGCGTAATTCGGTCCATACCACGATAAGTGCTTCATTGCATATAACTGCACCACTGAACGGCAATTAGTCCCAAATTGTTTTCTATTTTTACACAAAAGGCTTTTCAACAGATAAGTGCAATGATGTAAGGTTAATATATTTGTATTTCGCCAGTAATACACGGCAAACTGGGTTTTAAAATATCTCACTGCACCGCTGAATGGTAATTAGGCCCAAATTTTTTTCGATTTTCACACGAAAGGCTTTTCAACAGATAAGTGCAACGGAAAAAGGCGAATATATTTGTATTTCCCCAGTAATACACGGCAAACTGGGCTGTAAAATATCTCATTGCACCGCTGGACAGCAATTAGGCTCCAAATTTGTAATTTTATTTTTTTAGGACGTTAGAAGGCTTAGAAGTTTAAAAGCAGTTCTTAACCCACTTTTTAAGGACCAGTTCAGGTCTAAAGTCACTTTGTGGGGCTTACAAAGTGGAAACCCCCATAAATGACCCCATTGTAGAAACGACACCCCTCAAGTAACTCAAAACTGATTTTACAAACTTTGTTAACCCTTTAGGTGTTCCACAAGAATTAAAGGAAAATGGAGATGACATTTCTAAATTTCACTTTTTTGGCAGATTTTCCATTTTATTACATTTTTTTCTTTAACACATTGAGGGTTAACAGCCAAACAAAACTCAATATTTATTACCCTGATTCTGCGGTTTACAGAAACACCCCACATGTGGTCGTAAACTGATGTAAGGGCGCACGGCAGGGCGCAGAAGGAAAGGAACGCCGTATGGTTTTTGGAAGGCAGATATTGCTGGACTGGTTTTAGATGCCTTGTCCCATTTAAAGCCCCCCTGATGCACCCATACAGTAGAAACTCCCAAAAAGTGACCCTATTTTGGAAACTAGGGGATAAGGGGCCAGTTTTATTGGTACTATTTTGGGGTACATATGATTTTTAATTGCTCTATATTAAGTTTTTTGTGAGGCAAGGTAACCGAAAAATGGCTGTTTTGGCACAGTTTTTTTTACAAGATTCATCTGACAGGGTAGATCATGTGCTATTTTTATAGAGCAGGTTGTTACAGACACAATGATATCAAATATGTTTACTTTCTTTGTTTGTTTGTTTGTTTCAGTTTTACATAATGAAGCATTTTTGAAAAATAAATTATGTATTTGTGTGTCCATTTTCTGAACGCCATATGTTTTTTATTTTTCTGCCGATCTTCTTGTGCAGGGGCTCGTTTTTTGCAGAAAGAGTTGAGGTTTTTATTGGTACCATTTTTGGGTACATAGGATTTTTTGATCATTCATTATTACACTTTATGGGGCAAGGTGACTAAAAATTGGCTGTTTTGGAACAGTTTTTATTTATTTATTTTTACAGCGTTTATCTGAAGGGTTGGGTCATGTGACAGTTTTATAGAGCAGATCGTTACGAACGTGGCAATACCTAATATGTATACTTTTTTTTATTTATTTAAGTTTTACACAATAATAGCATTTCTGAAATCAATAAAATGATGTTTTAGTGTCTCCATAGTCTGAGAGCCATAGCTTTTTTATTTTTTGGGCGATTGTCTTAAATAGGGTATCATTTTTTGCGGAATGAGGTGACGGTTTGATTGGTTTTATTTTGGGGGTCATAAGCCCTTTTGATCGCTTGCTGTTGCAGTTTTTGTGATGTAAGGTGACAAAAATGGCTTTTTTTACATTTTTTTAAAAATTTTTATGGTGTTTATTGGACGGGGTGGATCATGTGATATATTTATAGAGACGGTCGTTACGGACGCGGTGATACCTAATATGTGTATTTTTTTTTTTTATAGGAAAAGGCTATTTATTTTTTTAATTTTACATTTTTATTTATTTATTTATTTTTAGCTTTATTATTTTCACTTTTTTTTTTATCAAGTCCTTCTTGGATCTTGAAGATCCAGTGGTGCTGATGCCCTGTAGGTGGCAACAGCGGACGCTTTTGGAAAGCGTCCGGTTGCCATGGCAACCATCGGGCGCTGCAATCGCAGCGCGGCAGCCCCGATGGTGGAGAGAGGGAGCCCCCTCCCTCTATTAACCCCATGGACGCCGCTGCCGTGGCGGCAGCTCAGGAATGGAGCCGCCGCCATCACACACAGCAGGGGGAGCGGGCGCAGCGCTGGAAAGGGGGGTGGGTCGGGGGTGATTCGGCCGCCAACATTGAGGGCGGCTGGGGCAGGACTAATGTATGGGGCGGGGAGGGGGCGGACCGCATCAGGGCAGGAGATGAGCGCAGGAGGCAAGGAAGGGGCACAGATTGGGGGGGAACAGATCGGGGGGCACAGAGGGGCACCAAGGGCTTGGAGGGGCACAGATCGGGGGGCATGAGGAACACTACCTGGTTTCAGGCTCTGATCTGGAGAGCGCAGATCAGAGCCTGAAACCGGCATTTTTTCACTGCCGCGATCCGATTGGTTAGTCTGCACAGACTAACCAATCGGATCGATTGCCGGCAAGGGGCCACTCTGATTGGTCCCTTGCGGGCATTACTGAACTGTATGCTGTCCATGACAGCAGCAGGGCAGGGGCAGAAGCTTTAATCCAAGCGCTTTGCAGTCTTGACGTTTATAGACATGATAGCTGCACGGGGCATGTGCAAATATCACGTATATAAACGGATTGCAGTTGGGAAGGGGTTAATGCCTGTATCAAACAGCTCTTGCACTCTAATAAGACTGGTTTGATGGAATTACAGAGCTGTATAATGGCAATTTGGGTGCCCATTCAGTGCTGCAAGGTCTAATAGGAATGTTCCTATTACCCAGGCTGTAACCTCCCTGACCCCACCCTTTTCAACATAAATACTGTGGAATGATATTTTTTTTTTGCACTATGACGTTTTTCTATCACTGTCCCTAGCGCCGGCGGACACATCTGTCCCTGCACTAAGTACCCTGGTGAATAGCAGAATGTATTTATAGGGCTGTGACATCACAGGGCTGGCTGGCTGATTGGCTGCATGCATGTCAGCATTGGTGATCCCACCTTCCCAGAGTTCTTTTCTCCATGTCCTCACACGTGCAGCAGCCATTTTAGGAAAAATGTAATTCATTACCACGAAGCATGAGGAAATTCGCATTCGGTGTGAATTAAATTTTTCCTGAAATTCGAAACGAATTCCACTTCATCAGCGTCGATTTGCTCATCTCTAATTATAAGGCCTAATGGCTAGTGGAAAAATTGCAGGATTGTATACTTTAAAGAGGCTCTGTCACCCAGATCAAGTCTACCCTACCAGCCATATCGCCTGGTAGGGCCGAAAAGACATAAAAATATACCTTTACTCGGAGGCGGGCATAATCCAGCCTCCGAGTGCTCAAATGCCTCAATAGCATATTTTTAAAAGTTGCTTTTTCTGCCTAACCTGCCCGCCGACATGAGAAATAAAGGTATGTTTTTTGCTTGCATTGTCTGCCCTACCAGGCTATATGCCTGGTAGGGTAGACTTGATCTGGGTGACAGAGCCTCTTTAAAAAAAAATATAGATAGTGACATGAAAAAATTTCAATAAACTCACCCAAATTTTTTTTAAATTTGTTTAACTAAAAAAGATGATTTCAACAATAGGTCATTTACTGATGACACATTCCCTTTAGGTCTTCTATTTGCTAGTAAAAATTGGTCTTCCTGAAGTTTATTGAGTTTATAGTTCATGGACTATACATCTTACTAAAGGATCAATGGAAGTTATGCTATTGTAACCTTTATGTCCAATCTATACTTTTGATATCCTGTCTAGCCTATTAGGAAACTTTAGGCCTGGAAGTGCTTCCCTTGTTGGGTTCTGTACAAATTATTATAATTTTTTTAATTTTTTTATTTAATCTCTTTATTAGTGTATCAAAAACAAATTACAGTGAACAAGAAATTGAATGAACACTCCATATATTTAATAACCTCTTTTTCTCCCCTTATCCCTATTCCCCCACCCTCCCTTTGTCCTGGTGACTGTATGTCACAAAACCGTGCCTTAAGTAATAGTTTATATATATTTGAAATTTCATTCTTAAAGTTGTCCTCCCTATCCAGTCATTTAAAAAAGATGAACTATCTATATCCAGGATTAGTTTATCATCCAGACTAGATAATGCTGAACGCAGCTGGAAGTACCTGAACCAAGAGAGGTTTTCTACATTTTGTGATAGCTCTGTGTATGACTTAATCTCTCTATCCTTAACCACTTGTGAGATATAAAAAATCCTATTCTTTTGCCAAAATGTGTCGGCTGCTATACCATCTAACATCTGTAAGTGTACATTATGCCAAAGAGGCGTGAATATAAGTGAACCCTGTACCTTCAACCATGTTCTAGTAGTAACCCAGACTTTCAAAAATAGTTTTATAGTCTCTCTATAACCCCGCTCTTGGCTAGTCAGTAGCCCGGATTCCAAAAGGGTAAATATATTATTGTGTGAATAGCTCCCTACTAACCTCCCTAAAAGGGCACTGTTTTCCGATTCATAACACATCAATAGCTGGGCATCAATAAAATACCCTTTAAAATAGGGGAGATTTAAACCCCCATATTCCAGAGGTTTATATAGATATTCCAATTTTACCCAGACTCGTTTTCTTCCCCACACTAAATCATTAATTATTCTTTCCATAAGTTTAAAATATTTATCTTCTATACAGGTAGGTGTGTTCCTAAGCACATACAGAAATTGTGGTAGTATCACCAATTTAACCAATGAAACTCGATCGGCTCTGGATAGGGGAGTTCTCAAACAGATCCCTATTTTTGCTCTAGTTTTCGTTATTAGTGGGATCAAGTTTAATTGGACAAAATTTTCAACCCTGGGCGATATAATCAAGCCCAGATATTGAAAGGTGTCAACGAGGTCCAGCTCGGTTACAAACGCATCCTTCTGAGGTAACGGGTCTATTTGCATCAAACTGGTCTTAGACCAGTTTATAAGAAGGCCGGACACCTCACCAAATAATTTGACCATTTGAATGATTCTGGGGAGAGTTATTTCCGTATGGTCTATAAAGAAAAGAACATCATCCGCATATAAAGAGATACGATCTTGCAACCCTAATGTTCCAAATCCTCTAACCTGATCATCCTGCCTAATGGCCAAGGCCAGGGGCTCAATGTAGATATCAAATAATAATAAGCCAAATACTGATTTAAAGTTTACCTCGACTTTAAAAGGAAATACCATAAGAGACTTTTTATTCCAACATTATCAGGATTCCTGTGGACATTTTATGAATACACTACGTTCCCAGGGGAAATACACCTACAATATTTAAAGTGACACTCATTTTCCCAATCTGAGATAGATTCACAGAGGAATTACCTCCCCCTTCACAATAACAGCATATATAAGACCTGGACAATACTTGAAGTTTTTGGTGTGTGATTTATATCAGTGAATTTATCGACTATAGACTAGTATCGAATATTTTATTATCATATATTTTAGCATTCAATACAATATCGACTATACTATTATATCTACTATAGTTTACAGTATGTGATTGTAGTTTTTGTATGTCATTGCTATAATACACAGTTTTTATTATTTTTATTACTTAAATTTTATGGGGATTTAATAATAAATATTTTCTGCATATGTCAATTTGGTTGCCAAGTGTATGAGTGCTCACCCATTTTTCCATTGTTAGATATCAAATAATAATGGGGATAGTGGACAACCCTGGCTCGTACCTCTATTTAACTCAAAACTAGTGGTCAAGATCCCATTAACCTCTTAAGGACACATGACGTACCGGTACGTCATGATGTCCTGGTACTTAAGGACACATGACGTACCGGTATGTCATGAATGGTTCCGATCACTGCCGCTCGGCCGGCGGTGATCGGAACCCGGTGCCTGCTCAAATCATTGAGCAGGCACCTGGGGCAAATGCGTCGGGGGGTCCTGTGACCCCCCCATGTCGGCGATCGCAGAAAACCGCAGGTCAATTCAGACCTGCGGTTTTCTGCGTTTCCCGGATATTCGGGTCTCTGAAGACCCGATAACCCGGAACAGGATGGTGATGGTGGTGTGATTTCACTCCTCCAATCACCATCCAGCGATCCTGAGTGGTGATGGTGACATCACCACTCAGGATCGCTTTCTGATTGGTCTGTGGGCGGTCCGGCGGCAGATTCAAAAGAGGCAGGCGCTCCTCTCCTCCTCCTTTTGTGTTCCAGAGCCGGAGGAGAGAGGAGCTGCCTGCACGTGCGTCTGCCATCGCTGCCAGCACCCTCAGGACCCTATCTCTGCCCCCAGGACCCGATCTGTGCTCCAGCACCCCCCATCAGGTACATAGGGACAGCACAGGGAAAGTTTGGTTTAGGCAGGGAAAAAAAAGGGAAAGTTAGTTTCTGAACTTTGATTGCATCACCCTAAGTTAGGGTGTCTGGGGTCCACAGCACAGCTGTGTGACCCTAGACCCGGAGACGCCGCCAGGCGGAGCAAGGGGACCGCCATGTTAGGGACCCTGTGGCCCAGCCTAGTACGAGCAGCTCTGGGGCTCGTACTGGTTTCCCGGCCCACCAGTTAAATCCACCGGAGCACCCTGCCGGTGAACTTGTCTGGTGTAGCCCAGAGCGATACGAGCCCGTGATTCCTGATTTTGTAGGCCAATCAGGAATCCAGATTTCCACAGTGGGCTACACTGAATATGACTTTTTTCGTCATTTTTTCAGTGACCCACTGGTAAATCTGATGGTGGAGCAGACGAATCTGTACGCCCAACAGTTCGTCGCTCAACACCCGGGCTCCTTTTTGGCCAGGCCCGGTGGCTGGACGCCGGTCAGTGCAGCCGAAATGAGGACATTTTGGGGCCTCGTGCTGCATTTGGGCCTGGTCAAGAAACCCAGTGTCAGGCTGTACTGGAGTGGGGACGTCCTATACCAGACCCCACTTTACAGTACAGCCATGACACGCTCCCGGTTTGAGGCCATCCGGAAATGTCTGCATTATTCCGATAATGCAGCATGTCCACCCCGAGGTGATCCTGCCCATGACCGTCTGTATAAGATACGGCCGGTCATCGATCACTTTGGGGCCAAATTCATGGAGGCCTATGTACCTGGAAGGGAGGTCGCAGTTGATGAGTCTCTCATTGCGTTCAAGGGGAGACTCATTTTCCGCCAGTATGTGCCCCCCAAGCGGGCGAGGTATGGCGTAAAGCTATACAAAATTTGTGAGAGTACCTCAGGGTACACTTACAAATTTCGTATATACGAGGGGCGAGATTCCCGGATTCAACCACCAGAATGTCCCCCCACTCTGGGTGTTACCGGGAAACTTGTGTGGGACCTTATGTACCCACTGCTGGATAAGGGTTACCACCTGTACGTGGATAACTTTTATACCAGTATCCCCTTGTTCCAGTCCCTTGCCGCCAGATCCACGTTCGCTTGTGGGACCGTGCGGAAAAATCAACGCGGCCTCCCTGCCCTCCCCCTCCATGGCACCTATCCCCAGGGGTGAGACCCGTGCCCTTACCACTGGAAACCTGTTGCTGGTCAGGTATAAGGACAAGAGGGATGTCCTTATGCTGTCCACAATTCATGGTAACGGCATCACCCCTGTCCCTGTGCGAGGTACCGCGGCAACGGTCCTCAAGCCCGATTGTATCGTCGCCTACAATCGGTATATTGGAGGAGTTGATCTCTCGGATCAAGTCCTCAAGCCATATAACGCCATGCGCAAAACCCGGACATGGTACAAAAAAGTTGCGGTCTACTTGGTGCAGGTTGCCATGTACAACTCTTTTGTACTATCCCGAAGCGCTGGCAGCACAGGGACATTCCTCCAGTTCTATGAGGCAGTCCTCATGGCCCTGATCTTTTCGGACCGGGAAAGAGCAGGCCGGAGTACCTCGGGAACTGTAGGTGCCCGGATCGTCCCTGGCCAACACTTTCCAGGTGTGGTCCCACATACTGGAAAGAAGGGACGAACCCAAAAAAGGTGCAGAGTGTGTCACAGGAGGGGGATACGGAAGGACACCACTACTCAATGTGACACGTGCCCCGATCATCCGGGCCTCTGCATTATTGGTTGCTTCAGGGAGTATCACACTTCCATGGAGTACTAAATTTATATCCCAATTTAGCACTGACATCGGAAAAAAAAACTGGTTCTCAGACTTGAGACACCCAAAAATACGAAAATAATTTATTAAAAGTAGACATATTAGGTATTGCCGCGTCGGTAATAATCTCCTCTATAAAAATACCCCATGACCTAACCCCCCAGATTAACACGGTCAAGGAAAAAAAAAAAAAAAGGTGCAAAAAAAGATTTTTTTTTGTCACCTTACATAACAAAAAGTTTAATAGCAAGCGATCATAAAGTCATATAGCCCCCAAAATAGTGCCAATAAAACCGTCCGCTCGTCCCGCAAAAAATGAGCCCCCACATAAGATAATCAGATAAAAAAAAATAATAAATGACACCTAGACTTCAGAGATACAAAAATTTTTTTTTTGTATCAATAAGGATAATATAGTCTAAAACCTAAATAAATGTAAAAAAAGTAGACTTATTAGGTATCGCCGCGTTCGTAAGAATCTCCTCGATAAAAATACCCCATGATCCAACCCCCCAGATTAACACGGTCAAAAAAAAAAAAAAAAAGTGCAAAAAACGATTATTTTTTGTCACCAAACATAACAAAAAATTTAATAGCTAGCGATAAAAAAGTCATATAGCCCCCAAAATAGTGCCAATAAAACCGTCCGCTCGTCCCGCAAAAAATGAGCCCCCACATAAGATAATCAGATAAAAAATAAATAAAAAAATGACACCTAGACTTTAGAGATCCAAAAATTTTATTTTTGTATCAAAAAGGATAATATAGTCAAAAACCTAAATAATTGTAAAAAAAAAGTAGACTTATTAGGTATCGCCACGTCCGTAAGAATCTCCTCTATAAAAATATCCCATGACCTAACCCCCCAGATTAACACGGTTAAAAAAACTAAAAAAAACGGTGCCAAAAACGCAATTTTTGGCACTTTTCCATTTCAATCCGTTTTTTCCGGTAACAAAACAAGGGTTAACAACCAAACAAAAGCTAATATTTATTACCCTGATACTGCAGTTTACAGAAATGCCACATTTGTGGTCATAAACTGCTGTATCAGTAAAAGGGAGGCCGCAAAAGGAAAGGACCGACATGGTTTCTGGAAGGCCGATTTTGATGGCCTTTTTTATTGACACCATGTCCCTTTTGAAGCCCCCCTGATGCCCCCCTAGAGTAAAAACTCCCTAAAAGTGACCCCATCTAAGAAACTACACCCCTCAAGGTATTCAAAACTGATTATACAAACTTTATTAACCCTTTAAGTGTTCCTCAACAGTTAATGGCAAATGGAGATGAAATTTCAGAATTTCAATTTTTGGTAACCTTGCCTCACAAAAATGTAATATAGAGCAACCAAAAATCATATGTACCCTAAAAATAGTCCCCCAAAAAATGCCACCTTATCCCGTAGTTTCCAAAATGGGGTCACCTTTAGGGAGTTTCGACTCCAGGGGTGCATCAGGGGGGTTAAAACAGGACACGGTGTAACTAAACCGGTCCATGAAAATCAGCCCTCCAAAAACCAAACGGCGCACCTTTCACTCTACGCCCCGCTGTGTGGCCGTACAGTGGTTTACGGCCACATATTGGGTGTTTCTGTAAACGGCAGAGTCAGGGCAATAAAGATACAGTCTTGTTTGGCTGTTAACCCTTGCTTTGTTAGTGGAAAAAATGGGTTAAAATTGAAAATTTGGCAAAAAAATGAAATTTTCAAATTTCATCCCCATTTGCCAATAACTCTTGTGCAACACCTAAAGGGTTAACGACGTAAGTAAAATCAGTTTTGAATACCTTGAGGGGTGTACTTTCTTAGATGGGGTCACTTTTAGGGAGTTTCTACTTCAGGGGGGCATCAGGGGGGTTGAAACAGGACACGGTGTAAATAAACCGGTCCATAAAAATCAGCCCTCCAAAAACCAAACGGCGCACCTTTCACTCTACGCCCCGCTGTGTGGCTGTACAGTAGTTTACGGCCACATATTGGGTGTTTCTGTAAACGGCAGAGTCAGGGCAATAAAGATACAGTCTTGTTTGGCTGTTAACCCTTGCTTTGTTAGTGGAAAAAATGGGTTAAAATTGAAAATTTGCCAAAAAAATGAAATTTTCAAATTTCAGCCCTATTTGCCAATAACTCTTGTGCAACACCTAAAGGGTTAACGACGTATGTAAAATCAGTTTTGAATACCTTGAGGGGTGTACTTTCTTAGATGGGGTCACTTTTAGGGAGTTTCTACTCCAGGGGGGCATCAGGGGGGTTGAAACAGGACACGGTGTAAATAAACCGGTCCATAAAAATCAGCCCTCCAAAAACCAAACGGCGCACCTTTCACTCTACGCCCCGCTGTGTGGCCGTACAGTAGTTTACGGCCACATATTGGGTGTTTCTGTAAACGGCAGAGTCAGGGCAATAAAGATACAGTCTTGTTTGGCTGTTAACCCTTGCTTTGTTAGTGGAAAAAATGGGTTAAAATGGAAAATTTGACAAAAAAATGAAATTCTCAAATTTCATCCCCATTTGCCAATAACTCTTGTGCAACACCTAAAGGGTTAACAACGTATGTAAAATCAGTTTTGAATACCTTGAGGGGTGTAGTTTCTTAGATGGGGTAATTTTTGGGTGGTTTCTATTATGTAAGCCTCGCAAAGTGACTTGAGACCTGAACTGGTCCCTAAAAATTGAGTTTTTGTAAATTTCTGAAAAATTTCAAGATTTGCTTCTAAACTTCTAAGCCTTATAACATCCCCAAAAAATAAAATATCATTCCCAAAACAATTCAAACATGAAGTAGACATATGGGGAATGTAAAGTCATCACAATTTTTGGGGGTATTACTATGTATTACAGAAGTAGAGAAACTGAAACTTTGAAATTTGCTAATTTTTCACAATTTTTGTTAAATTAGGTATTTTTTGGTGCAAAAAAAATAATTTTTTTGACTTAATTTTACCAGTGTCATGAAGTACAATATGTGACGTAAAAACGATCTCAGAATGGCCTGGATAAGTCAAAGCGTTTTAAAGTTATCAGCACTTAAAGTGACTCTGGTCAGATTTGCAAAAAATGGCCTGGTCCTAAGGTGTAAAAAGGCTGTGTCCTTAAGGGGTTAAGACTTAGTTTTGCCGTAGGGGATCTATACAATAATTTAAGAATGTTTATAAATCTTTCCCCAAAGCCCATCCTTGTCAGAACCTTCCAGAGAAAGCGCCACTCCAACCTGTCAAAGGCCTTCGACGCATCCAGTGACAGGATGGAGCAGGTAGTCCCCCCAGGGGCCTGTATATTGGCAAAAAGCCGATGCAGATTGAAATGCGTGCCCTTATTTTGGATAAAGCCATTCTGATCTGGATGGACAATGGAGGAAATAACCCTGGAGAGCCTTGTGGCCAAGATCCTTGCAAGAAGTTTTACATCTGCGTGAGATCGGTCTATACGATCCCAAATCTGCGGGGTCCTTGCCTTTTTTGGAATTAATGTTATTACAGCTTCCATGATTGAGTCTGGCAATTTCCCATCCTCCACCGATTCAGCAAAGACCCCCAACAGTCTAGGGAGAATAAACTCCTTGTATTTGCTATAAAATTCATATGGGAGTCCATCTGAACCGGGGGTGGAGTTACCTGAACATAATTTGATTGCCCCCTCAAGTTCCTGAATCGAGAACTCTACCTCCAGTGTTTTCTTTTGGGCCAGAGTAATAGTTGGAAAAACAATACTATCGAGGTAAGAGTCCATCATTTCATCTGTAATCTTAGTATCAGCTTTGTATTAATCTGAAAAATAATCTAGAAAGATCTTTTCTACAGAACCTTGTCCACTAACCATCCTACCGTTGGCCAGTCGGACATTGTCTATATATTTTTTGGACTCTTGACTCGAAATCACTCTCGATAAGAGTTTTCCAGGTCGCCCTGACTCTGTAAAGTGTTTTTGCCCCTTAAAGAATAGCCTTTGTTGGGCCTTATCCAGCAAATAATTTGAGTATGCTTGTGTACACTTTTGCATATTTTCCCTATTCTCCTCCGTCTTATTTATGTAGAATGATTGTGTAGCTGAGGATGCTAGTTCTTCAAAATTTTTCAGTTTTTTTCCATACTCCTTTCTAAGGTTCGCTATATTACTGACCATTATTCCCCTCATAAAGGCCTTAAAAGTGTCCCATACCACCTGGATTTTTACTAGCCGTAGTTAATATCCCAAAATCGGTCAATTTCATTTTGTATTATTTCATGTTTCTTTATTAGTGATAACCAATACGGATTTAGTCTGAATGGGAGTCTCTCTATATATTTCTCCGGGGTCACACAAAGTTCAAGGAGTAAGGGTAAGTGATCCGAGAATGACCTTGTTTCATACTTCATTCGTTTCGCGAGTCTCTCATATTTTCTATTCATCAAGGCAAGGTCTATTCTGGACATAGATTTACCTAGTTTACTAATACATGAATAAGCCTTTTTCCCATGACCTAAATATCCCCAGAGATCTTCGAACCCGGCCTCAGAACAGAACCGTGCCAAGGGAGACCCCTGAACAGGGGTGTCTCCCTTGCCCCCTGTAGAAACCCTATCTAACACCGGATTTATAACACAATTGAAATCACCAATAATCAATTTTGGACACTCTGGCCATTTATCCATAAATGATAAAAGAGAATTGAGGACTATAAAAGAAAATGGCGGTGGAATATAGACAAAGGCCAAAATACATGTCTTCCCCATCAACCTACAGTATAGATAAACAAATCTCCCTTGCTGGTCGATAGAGGATGCCTCGCACACGAAATCAATCGTTCTATGTATATAGACCGTGACACCCCTAGAGTAGCTGGAAAAGGTGGAATGATATGTGTGCGCAGCCCATCCCCTGCCGACCGCCCTGGAGGTCTCCCCAGTAAGGTGCGTTTCCAACAAGCATACTATTGCGGGGAGATGGGTCCGTGTCAGATCAAAAACCGCTTGTCTCTTTCCTCTATCCCCCAAACCCCGTACGTTCCAGGCAAAGATTTTGACCGACATTATGAAAAGCAGTTAAGCGGGGGAGGGGGAAGAAAAAGGAAACAAAGAAAAGGAGAGAAAAAAAAAGGACGCACCACAGCCCAAATCCCACCCCCCATACAAGTAATCGACCACATATTGTAGCAGATTCTCTCCTATGACCATCCCTCTCACACTCCCCCCTACTCGGCACCTCCCCGCTCGATAACACCAGAAAATGAAGATATAGACCCCCTCTGCCAATTATTATTCCCCATGGACCCTAGGACCACTTCAATCTCATATCATTTCGATCAAGCCAGTCCGCGGCTTTGCCCGGGGTATCAAAAAATAAGGTTGTGTCCTTATAAATAATCCGAAGTTTTGCTGGGAACATAAGGGAATATTTAAGATCCCTGTCTCTTAGCCTCTTTTTAACCATCATAAACAAGCGTCTCTTTTCTTGGACATCTTTAGAGAAATCGGGGAAGAAGGCCAGTCTGCCTCCATCATATATGACAGGTGGGCATTCCCTTGCCCTTCTTAGTAACATATCTCTGTCCCTTGAAGCCAACATTTTAACAATAAGTGTCCGAGGTTGTCTCCCAGGGATTGGTTTGCCACCTGGGACCCGATGAGCTCTTTCTATCATAAAAAGTGAAGTGAACGAATCCCTCCCAAAATTCTCAAGGATTAGCATCTGTTAAATTGGGAAGGATTCTTATCTTTGACGCCCTCTGGGACCCCCAGGATTCCCACATTGTATCTTCATGATCTATCTTCCAGATCCACTGCCTTTTTCTTCAAAAGATTGACCTCTATCTTTAATGAGGAGATTTTAGAGTTTGTTTTTTGGGATTCATTCTGTATAAGAGCCATAGCGCTCTCCACATTACTAACTCTATCTTAAATTTTTGACAAATCGTCTCTGATCAATCCTACGTCAACTTGGATAGACCCGAGTTGGGTTGTGATACCCTGTATTAAATCCCCGTTCTGTTTTACCGCCAACAGTATTTCTTTTAGCGGAGAGGAATTAACACTGGAAGTGTCTTCTCCCTCCATTCCCTCTTCCCCTTGACGGTGTCCAGGGACTTTTTGAATTTGTGGCTCTCTCTCCGTCTCCTCACAGTTATTAATTTTTTTGGGGCCATTCCCCGCTGTTTTTTTTTTGTTTTTTTTTTCTTTTTTCTTTTCCCCTCTCTTTTGTCTCCTGTTGTTTCTCTCCTTATTTATTTTTCCCTTTTTTTATATCCTCTTCCCTCCTTGTATTGCTTCCCCTTTAAAAAAAAAATGTTTTCCTTTTCCTTCTCCCCCTGTTCTTCCTTCTCTTTCTTTTTGTCCTTTTTTTTTTTTGTATTTGTCTTCTTGCTCTCTCTCAGTAGTGGCCCATATATAATATAAATTAGGTATGTTTCAGTATACTTTAGTTCCTTTAGTTCCTTTTGATTACTTTGTTAGTAGTTGATACAGTTAGTATGGAGAAACAGAGGGCATGGGGGAGCCAGAGGAGGGGGAAAAAAAAGGAGCAATCTCACCCGCTTTTGAGTTCAGATCTTCAGCCGTCCAAATGTCCACAGGGGTCGCACCTGGATGACCAAAGAGGCCACTTGATCCCAGAAACACCGCAGGGGCGACAAAGGAGGAGAAGGAGGAGAGGACCGCCAAAAACAGAGCCAAATGTCCCAAGCAGGGGGAGCAGCCGACCAAACTCCAGCGACCGCCAACACCAGGACTCAGAACACAGAACGGACCCGTCCAGAGAAACTGAGCCCCGTCCCCAGCAGGAAGCAGACAACCAGGGGAGACACCAGGAGAGCAGCATCCAGGATCCCAGGCGCAGCAGGAGCCCCCCCGACTGATTCAGCCGACGGCACTTCCCCCCGCCAGCCAGAAAGCAGATGCGGAAAAAAGTCAAGCGGAAGCGAGGGATGGACCAGGCAGGGCACCAAGGTAGCGTTGAGAAGTCCTCAATCCAGACGATCCCAAGCAAAGTGGAGCACAGAGGTGAGGCGGTGGAGAGACAGGGAATCAGGAGGTCAGAAGAGCCGGGGAAGCAGACACCGCTAGCTGAAAAAAAACAAAATCAGGAGGCTGCGGCACCATGGAGGCAAGGCGGCAGCAGGGGCATCAGGAGCAGCACTACGTCTGCGTCATCACGTCATCAACCGTCTGTACAAATTATTAAAGATAATTGTCTTTAGCTATTGTCAAAAATTGGTTTTCTTTGTGCCTCGTGTGTTTTCCTTCTTAGTAGATTTTCTGCTGCTTCCACTATACCCAGGGCCAGCGTTAGGGGGCAAACTGGGCAATTGCCATTGTCTAAGGGGCCCCCTGCTTCAGTGCTGCTTTTCAGCTGAACGTCCAAGGAAGCAAACGGGCGGACAGCTGAGCAGCTGCACTTTACAATGCAGTGTAAGGCAGTGGCGTTGCTAAGGCTGGTGTCACCCGGTGCGGTAGAAAATGGTGTCACCCCCCCAGGATGAGTCACGTAGGGGACGTCCTTCAAGCTCCGCCGCGGTGCCGCTGACACCCCTTACGTCCTTCATTGAGCCTGCCGACTGACCCAAGCGGTAATGCGGGGGGGAGGGTTTGGATAGTAAACAGACCGCTGACGTGGGAGTGGGGGGGCTAAGCCGACAGATTGCCAACAGGAAGGGGGGTTGGGGGTGCTAGCAGGCAGATCGACAACTGGGGGGGGGGGGCGGATTAAAATTTTTGAGAACAGGTTCCCTACTACGGCGGGCGCGTGGCGTCGGGACACGTACACCATAAATATCCAACACACATACATATAAATACACCATATACATGGTACACATACATAAATACACTATACTATACAGCAGCACATACCTCTCACATCCAGGGCCTCCCAGGTGACGTCTCCTCCGATGTAGATCTTCTCTGTCATCATCTTCTCCGTTTGGTCCAGACACTTCTTTCAGCCGCGTCTCGTCTCTGCAGAGTGTGAAACACGGACATCTTAGTGTCCTCACTTTTCTATCATCATCCCCCAACCTGGAGTCCCCACAGTGTTATCCTGCGGCTCGCTGTGCTCCCCAATACCCCCAAAAACTATCCTGAAGAAATAATAGTGCCCCCATAGTAATTGTGCTCCTCATAGTCCAACCCATAGTAATTCCCTTCTAGAGTTCCATAATTAGTAATACTGCCCCCTACACTGCCCCACATTAAGTAATATGCCCCCCCACACTGCCCCACATTAAAGGGGTTCTGCACTTTTTTTTAACTGATGATGTATCCTCTGGATAGATCATGAGCATCTGATCAGCGAGGGTCCGACACCCCCGCCGTTCAGCTGTTTGAGAAGGCAGCGGCGCTATAGCAGCACCGCGGCTTTCTCACTGTTTACTGCTGGTCCAGTGATGTCATGACTAGTATCACTGGCCTGGGCGGGGCTAAGCTCTGTTCACTTGAATAGAGCTTAGCCCCGCCCAGGCCAGTTGATACTAGTCGTGACGTCAGTGGGCCGGCGGTAAACAGTGAGAAGGCCGCGGCGCTGCTGGAACGCCGCTGCCTTCTCAAACAGCTGAACGGCGGGGGACCCTCGCTGATCAGATGCTCATGATCTATCCAGAGGATAGATCATCAGTTAAAACAAAGTGCAGAATTCCTTTAAGTAATATGCCCCCCCACACTGCCTCACATTAAGTAATTTGCCCCCACACTGCCCTCCATTATGTAATTTGCCCCCCCACTAAGTAATTTGCCCCCAAACTGCCCTCCATTATGTAATTTGCCCCCCCACTAAGTAATTTGCCCCCCCCACTAAGTAATTTGCCCCCACACTGCCCTCCATTATGTAATTTCCCCCCCACTAAGTAATTTTCCCCCACACTGCCCTCCATTATGTAATTTGCCCCCCCACTAAGTAATTTGCCCCCCACACTGCCCTCCATTATGTAGTTTGCTGCATTTCCAGGAAATGCATTTTAATGCTCCATGAGTCATAGAGCATTAAAGTGCATTTCCACCTTCTGTTCAAGCTTTAACCTGGCTGGACCTGGAGGCCAACCCCCCCCTAAATTTAATAAATACTATAATGGGGTATTAAATGAAATCATCTAAATATAAAGTCAATATGCACTCTCTGCGCTACTTACCACACCTCCTCCTCCCTCAGGCGCGGCAGTGGCAGGTCTGGCTGGCTGTGTGAGTGAGTCACTGCTGTCACGTGACTCACCACCCAATCCATTAGCTCCAGACTCGAGTCCTAGGCCTGCTGGCTGCTCCTGCAGTGCATCCGCCGCGGCGCCACTCATCAGGCAGTCACACCCCCTTCACCACGTGACGGCCAGGCAGACGTGCTTGCGAGTAAGTAAGGAGAACTCCGGCGGCCAGCGGGTGACACCCCATCAGACTGGTGTCACCCGGTGCGGCCCGCACCCCCCGCACCCCCCTCGCAACGCCACTGGTGTAAGGTCCCCTCCCTCACATATAAGAGAAATCATTACCACAGTGCTGACAGGACCTGCGATAATGTCAGATGCAGGAGGTGGAGCTCAGCAGAGACGAGGGGATGAAGTACCTGCGATGACCTCACCATCATGTGACCAGAACTGGAGGCGGAGCTCAGCAGTGCAGTAAAGTAATGAATAAGAAGACTAGCCATGCATGTGAAGAGGTATGGATTCAATATAAGTGCCAGGGAATTGCTGGGAGTTTTAGTCCTCTCCTCTTATGCCTCCTGTTATGTAATATCAGAGTACATTACAAGAGGAGATATGAGGAGAGGACTACAACTCCCAGTATGTTCAGCTTGTTATGTAATATCAGAGTACATTACAAGAGGAGGTATGAGGAGAGGACTACAACTCTCAGCATGTCCAGGCCATTATTATATAATATCAGGGTACATTACAACACCCTGGATATGCTGTGAGTTGTATACCTCCTCTTATAATGTACTCTTATATTACATAACTGGGGTGGGGGGTAACTGTTTGGACATGCTGGGAGTTGTAGTCTTTTCTTATACCTCCTCTTGTAATGTACTTTGATATTACATAATAACGGCTTGGACATGCTGGGAGTTATAGTCCCATCTTCTTATACATCGCCCTGTAATGTACTCTGATATTATATAATAATAGTTTAGACATGCTGGGAGTTATAGTCTTCTCCTTTTATACTTCCTGCAGTAATGTGCTCTAAATTAGGGTTGGGACGATGGATAGGGGAGGGTAGTCATCCGCCTAGTGTGCCACTTCGCTACCCAAAAAGGGGGCGCAGTCATGGCGGTCCAACTTCACAAGCCTCAAACCGCTAGGCCTCAAGTCTATGAGGCATTAGAACAGAACAAGAAGCCGCAATGACATCACTGCAACCTCCTGCTCTGGGTCTCGCATGATAATGTAATCACATGAGACCCGGAGCAGGAGTGTTGATGTCATTGGGATTGCATGCATCAGGGCGCAGCAACACAAGCCACAGATAAAACTATGGTCTGCATCGCAGACAGCAGCAGGGGAACGGGAGGGAGGCGTTTGTTTTTTTTGTTTTTTTACTAAATGTCCACACTGCTGGGGGCACAAGGGATGGGGGGAGGGAGATTATTATATATACTTGGCACTACTGGGGAGGAATGGAGAAGCATTATATAAATACTGGCACTACGGTGGAACATTATATATATATTGGCACTATGGGGGTAAGCATTATATATTGGAACTAGTAGGGGGCACTACAGGAGGACATTAGAGCCACTGGGAGCATTATGTTTTTTATTATTACTACTAGAGTACTGTAGGGGCGTTATTATTATTATTGGACGCAATATGGAGGGCATTACTACTAATGGGGGCTATCTTGGGGAGTATTATCATAATTAGTGGCACCATTACTAAAAAGGGCAGTCTGTGGAGCGCAACAGGCACAGTATTGGAAGTAGCTTCAAGAGGTTCTCTGGGTTTTTTCATATTTAGGTCATCAATATTAGTTCAGCGGGGTCTGACCCCCAACACTCCCGACGATGAGCTGTGTCGGACTGTGCTTTTAACACATTATTACAAGATGTGGGCCACCTCTTTAGATTTTGCCCAAGGCCACATTTTGTCTAAAACCGGCCCTGACTATACCTGAAGATTTTTTAGCAAACTCATACCAGTATTTGATAGGGACGCCACAAATACATTTTCCTCATAGCAGAGTTTATAGTCATCTAGATGAGTCCATGTGCTACAATATGCTTTATTGTGTGAGTAGCTGCTCAAAAGGGAGACTGAGTGCAAGACATAGTCCCAAGGGTGCAGAGCTCTGAAAAATTCAACAGTTTGTGGAGGTCCCAGATATTCCAACCAAGGGGGAAATTATTTTTCTTCTTTTTTTATTTGAAAGCCCAAAGTCGTGCTTTCTCACCCTGTGCAACAAAATCGTGCAGCGTGCCACACAAAAAACATGCACTAGGTCACAGTCTATCGCCGGCCCTCTCCATAAGAGAAGGGCCCCCACAAACTATTCCCTATCCCTCCGGGGCCGAAGCTCCTGCATCCTCATCTTGTAAAGGCCGAAGCCAAGCAAAGAGAGGTGTCTACGCTAAAAATGTGATAAAGAAAGTGCTGTGCCAACGTGCCATCTCTCAGTGGGATCCCACCCCCAGTGAGTTCAGGCACCCCAGGGTCACCACTCCTGGGGCACTTGCACTTTGGGCTTTCAACACAACTCAACCTAATGGCTTCAATCCAGTAGCCCGGGCCACCTCGCACAGGACATTTCTGCCCTAATGCTGTACACCCTTCGTGGGCCACTGTGTGGTTCTCTGCTCACCTCAAATCCCATGGCTCAGCCTGTCGCGGCCTTCCTCCATGGGCAGAGTTCAGTCCAGGGGCAAGCTCGACCAAACTGATAAGAACATTTTTTTATATTTTTTTATCGAAAGCCCAAAGTCGTGCTTTCTCACCCCGTGCAACAAAATCGTGCAGCGTGCCACACAAAAACGTGCACTAGGTCGCTGTCTATCGCAGGCCCTCTCCATAAGAGAAGGGCCCCCCACAAACCATCCCCTATCCCTCCGGGGCCGAAGCTGCTGCAAGGGACTGGGACAAATGGTAACCCTCAGCCGAAGCCAAGGGTACGCCCATCTATGCTCCCAGCTTTCGCCTAGGCTGCCACCCATGGTGTCAGCCAGGAGCTTCAACAAAGGTCTGGACTCTCCCCAGAGGGAGAGTCCACGGGGTTTGGCAGGGGGGTGAGGAACCAATATGGCCACACCCCCCCTAGACCTCAGGGGGGGTACCCGTAAGGGTGCAGCAACCCTGACAATCCTAGTGACAAAGACAAACGTGTAAAAGTGCACACAGTGAACACAAAAAAAAAATAATGTGAATGTGCGCCATTACGGCCCGGACATTCAACCGGAATTATAAAAATTCCTCATATTTTCAAGGCCGAAGCTGAGCAAATAGAGGTGTGTGCGCTAAAAATATGAGAAAGAAAAGTGCTTGTGCAAATGTGCCATTACTCTGTGGGCCAAAAAGAACCCAGTGAGTTAAGGCACCCCCGGGACACCACCCCTGGGGCATTTCCACTCCGGGCTTTCAACACAACTCAGCCTCTTGGCTTCAATCCAGCAGAGCCCAAAGGTCACATCGCATAGGCGCCAATACTACACCCATGCTCCGCAACCCAGGGTTGCTGTGTGGTTCTCCGTTCCGCTCAACAACCATGGCAAGCCACGGTTGGAGTACAGCCGGGAGCGTAGCTCTACCGGAACTGAAGAACAGATACTACACTTGATCTTAGCCAAAAGGCCGAGAAGCGACCAAGTGGGAAAATAGATCAGTCAGAGGTTTCATATCTAAAGCTGTTAGTAAGTGTTAGATGATTGCATCTTCAAACTGAGAGTAATGTAGCTCGACCAAGTTCATCAGGGAGACAAGGATTATCAAATACTGAGGTCTGAGGAACTGGTCTGGTGGCCCCTTCTGCTAAACTATGGCCACTTTTAAAAAAATCATAAATGAACAATCATAAGCAGCAAAAGAATTGCAAAAATCGCAACTTTTAGAACAAAATGCCTCTCAAATATATGTGAATTTTGTATACCAGAAAAGTGGCATACAGATGTTGATATATTCCTCCTAAGTGCCATTTTGCGCCCGTACGGCGGGTCCGCAATACACGGGCACTGGCACTTGAATGGGTCCGCTATCACAGAGATGCGGAACGGAAGCACGGATCGGAATCCCACAGAAGCACTACGAAGTGCATCTGTGGTGTTTCTGTCCGTGCCTCCGCACCACAAAAAAATAGAACATGTTCTATTTTTTTGCGGTGCGGACGGATCACAGACCCATTCAAGTTGAATGGGTCAGGATCTGTCCCGGCCGCCGCACGGACATTGCCCATGCATTGGGGGCCGCAAATTGCTGTTCCCAATGCACGGAACGGAGGCACAACGTTCGTATGAGCAAGCCCTTAGTCTCCACTGTTCAAAATGAGAGTAAAGGTGGATTTTAAATGTGCAGATTATTCAGCTCGTGAGTGTTATTGGGCAAGCGAGATGGCCTTGCGGTTTGCCTGGCGTTCGTTTCGCGGAGAACTTTGCTTCCACAAAATACTGATTAAAGGGTTTGATATACCTGCTTTCACAAAATACTGATTGAGGGCTGAGGGGTTCGATATACCTATTTCCACCAAATATTGATTGAGGCCTACGATATACCTGCTTCCCCAAAATACTGATTAAGGGGTTTGATATACCTGCTTCCACAAAATACTGATTGAGGGCTGCGATATACCTGCTTCTACAAAATACTGATTAAGGGGTTTGATATACCTGCTTCCACAAAATACTGATTGAGGGCTGCGATATACCTGCTTCTACAAAATACTGATTAAGGGGTTTGATATACCTGCTTCCACAAAATACTGATTGAGGGCTGCGATATACCTGCTTCTACAAAATACTGATTAAGGGGTTTGATATACCTGCTTCCACAAAATACTGATTGAGGGCTGCGATATACCTGCTTCCACAAAATACTGATTAAGGGGTTTGATATACCTGCTTCTACAAAATACTGATTGAGGGCTGCGCTATATACCTGCTTCCACAAAATACCGATTAAGGGGTTTAATATACCTGCTTCCACAAAATACTGATTGAGGGCTACGATATACAGTACAGACCAAAAGTTTGGACACACCTTCTCATTCAAAGAGTTTTCTTTATTTTCATGACTATGAAGGCATCAAAACTATGAATTAACACATGTGGAATTATATACATAACAAACAAGTGTGAAACAACTGAAAATATGTCATATTCTAGGTTCTTCAAAGTAGCCACCTTTTGCTTTGATTACTGCTTTGCACACTCTTGACATTCTCTTGATGAGCTTTAAGAGGTAGTCCCCTGAAATGGTCTTCCAACAGTCTTGAAGCAGTTCCCAGAGATGCTTAGCACTTGTTGGCCCTTTTGCCTTCACTCTGCGATCCAGCTCACCCCAAACCATCTCGATTGGGTTCAGGTCCGGTGACTGTAGGGCCAGGTCATCTGGCGCAGCACCCCATCACTCTCCTTCATGGTCAAATAGCCCTTACTTTCAAAGTTTTCCCAATTTTTCGGCTGACTGACTGACCTTCATTTCTTAAAGTAATGATGGACACTCGTTTTTCTTTACTTAGCTGCTTTTTTCTTACCATAATACCAATTCTAACAGTCTATTCAGTAGGACTATCAGCTGTGTATCCACCTGACTTCTCCTAAACGCAACTGATGGTCCCAACCCCATTTATAAGGCAAGAAATCCCACTTATTAAACCTGACAGGGCACACCTGTGAAGTGAAAACCATTTCAGGGGACTACCTCTTGAAGCTCATCAAGAGAATGCCAAGAGTGTGCAAAGCAGTAATCAAAGCAAAAGGTGGCTACGTTGAAGAACCTAGAATATGACATATTTTCAGTTTTTTCACACTTGTTTGTTATGTATATAATTCCACATGTGTTAATTCATAGTTTTGATGCCTTCAGTGTGAATCTACAATTTTCATAGTCATGAAAATAAAGAAAACTCTTTGAATGAGAAGGTGTGTCCAAACTTTTGGTCTGTACTGTACCTGCTTGCACAAAATACGGATTAAGAGGTTTGATATACCTGCTTCCACAAAATACTGATTGAGGGCTGCGATATACCTGCTTCCCCAAAATACTGATTAAGGGTTTTAATATACCTGTTTCCGCCAAATATTGATTGAGGCCTGCGATATACCTGCTTCCACAAATACTGCTCTTCTCTAGGGACTTTGGCACAGGGTAATTTTGAAAATGACAGGCAGAGAAAGAGGCAGGCTATTTCGCAGGGGTGGGAGGGGTCAGTCAGGTGCACCATACCAGAGCCTAAGTGAGAAGTTGGAGAAGGCGCGTGCGATTACTTCAAAGGGCGCACCAGAGTTGGTTTAGTGGCTCACTCACCCTTCCGTTCTGCACCCTCCTCATCCTATGTATCTGCACCCTCCTCACTCTGTGCGAATGAGGAAGAGGAGGTAGCAACGGCCGCCACCCAGCGGTCTGATGACAGTACCCAGATCAGCCCAAAGAGGGAGGTCTCTGCTGTTGCTGCCTACTCCGAGACCTCAAATGTCAGTGGTTGTGAAGGTGACGATGATGACGTGTCGATGGATGTCACGTGGGTGCCCACAAGAGAGGAAGAGGAGGGGAGTTCAGAGGGAGAGACGGAGCAGCAGAGAGGGAGTAGAACCAGGCAGAGCTCGCAGGGCACAGGACGCAGAAAGAATACTGCAAATGTATCTGGAGCGAGCCATCCACCATGCACGGTCACTTCTGGCGCTCCCAGGACGCCGGCACATGACTCCGCAGTGTGGGCTTTTTTTTTTAACGTGTCAGCTTCTGACACTAGTGTTGCCATCTGCAGCCTGTGCTGTCAACGCATAAGTCACAGTAAGCCCAACACTCACCTAGGGACGACCGCCTTGAGACGGGACCTGGCTTCCCATCACCAAACCCAATGGGAGCAACGCCGTCAGAACCCACAAAGCCACACTCCTGCCTCTTCTCCTTCTCCTCTCTCATCTCATTTGTCCTCCACTCCACCTTCCACCGTGCCGTCGTCGCATTCATCTGGCAGAAGGCAGGCTTCCGTGGCCCAAATGTTCGAGCGTAAAAAGTTGACGACGCCGGATAACCCTCTTGCACAACGCCTGAGCGCTGGCTTGTCGGAACTGCTAGCCAGGCTTGTCGGAACTGCTAGCCCGCCAACTACTGTCATATAAACTGGTGGACTCGAAGGCCTTTAGAAAATTTGTGGCCATTGGCACACCACAATGGAAGGTCCCCGGAAGGAAATATTTCTCCCAGAAGGGCCTCCCAGAACTATATGGCCACGTTCAGCGGCAAATAAATATATCTCTGGCACACAGTGTCGGTGAGAAGATACATCTGACCACAGACACGTGGTCTAGCAAACACGAGCAGGGTAGGTACATAACTTTTACTGCCTACTGGGTGAACCTTCTGACGGCCGTCAAGAATGTAACCTGTGTCTCCCTTGTGGATTTGGTGTTACCGCCAAGGATTGCATGCAGGCCGGCCTCTTCTCCTTCTACTCTGTCCTCTGTCTCCTCCTCGGCTGCCTCCTCCTTTTCTACTGCTACCGCCTGTTCCACTGCGCCCCCCTAACTCCCCAGAACCTATTCGACGTCCCAGGTAAGACGTTGCCATGCTATCCTGCAGCTGTTGTGCCTGGAAGCCAAGAGCCACACAGGTCCTGCACTGCTTTCAGCTCTGTGGTCACAGGCCGATCAGTGGCTAACCCTGCTCAATTTGACAGTTGGTAAAGTGGTGTGCGACAATGGTGCCAATCTGCTGATCGCACTGAAACAGGGCAAAATGACACACTTGGTCACTTTGTCCTGAACTTAGTCGTGCAGCGATTTACAGCCAAATATCCCGGGGTCCAGGACGTCTTGCGATAGGCCAGGAAAATCTTTGGCCATTTTAGAAGATCTTACACGGCTATGGCTCGCCTTACTGACGTCAGCGGCGACACCACTTGCCCGTCAGACATCTGATTTCTGACAGCCCAACGCGCTGGAACTCCACCTTGTATATGCTTGATAGGCTGCTCCAGCAGCAACGTGCCGTTAATGACTACCTGTAAAAACTCTGCAGGAGGACAGGTTCTGGGGAGCTCGGTTTCTTTTCACCGCGCCAGTGGCTGCTCATGCACGACGCATGCAGACTTGTGCAGCTATTTGATGAGATCACCAAACTGGTCAGTCGCAGCCAGGGCACCATCAGTGACATCGTACCTTACCCCTTCTTTCTGAAGCATGCATTGCATCGTGTCATTGATCAAGCCGTAGATGAGCAGGAAGATGAGGAAGTCGCAATGCTGAATGAATTTCGGGGGGGGGGACTATTCCATCTGAGACAAGTCCGCAGGAGTATGAAGCGGAGGAGGAGGAGGATGGTAGCTGGGGGGAGGAGGAGGGACTTTAAGGGGGACTTTAAACTTTTCGGGGATCCTTGGTGTTGTCTGTGGCTGGGGGGAGGAGTCAGAGGACGACATTCTCCTGGGCGATGAGCAGGAGCCAGTGTGCTCCATGGCTTCCAATTTAGTGCAAATGGGGGCCTTCATGCTCCAGTGTTTGAATAGGGACCACCGTATAAAAATCATAAAGGGCAAGGACCAGTACTGGGTGGCAACGTACTTAGACCCCCGGTACAAACACAAAATGGCGGACATGTTACCAGCATCACAGAGGGCTGTCAGAATGCAGCATTTCCAGGCCTTGCTGTGAGAGATGCTGCATTCTGCTGTTGCGGGCGATAGGAGAGGAATTTCCAACCAAAGCGAAACAGGTGCCCTTACCAATCCTATGGGCACCTGCAAGAAGAGGGTGGTTTGAAAATGTCTTGGTCACTTCGGATATGAGATCATTCTTGCAGCCAACCCATTGACAGCCGCCCTCCGGATCCAGCCTCAGGGAATGCCTAGACCAACAGGTGTCTGACTACATCGGGTTAACAGCCGATGTGGACGCTCTGAGAAGTGAGGAACCCCTGGACTACTGGGTGTGCATGCTTGACCTGTGGCTAGAGCTGGCACAATTTTCCATGGAGCTCTTGGGTTGCCCCTCATCGAGTGTCCTGTCCGAAAGGACATTCAGCACAGCAGGGAGGATCGTGACCGATGAGCGAACTCGCCTAGCTCACCACAGTGTGTACTACCTCACATTTCTGAAAAATGAATGAGGCATTGATCTCGGAGGAATTCAACACCTGTGACGACCACGTGTAATAAAATTTCCTCATGCCAGCCCACATATATCCGCCACCACTCAGAACAAAGAATGTTCCTTTTCTTATGTACAGGTGAAATTCGAAAAAAAAATTTATATCGTGCAACAGTCCATTTATTTCAGTAATTAAAAGGAATTGCAATAATGCAGCTTAAAATTGGAATTTTTTGAAAAGGTTCAATATTCTAGGCTCAAAGTGTCACACTCTAGTCAGCTACTTAATCCATACCCCATGAGCAAAGGGTACCTCAAAATTGAGACTTTGGGGTTTCATAAGCTGTAAGCTATAATCATCCATATTATAACAAATCAAGGCTTGAAATATCTTGCTTTGCATGTAATGAGTCTACCTCGCATTACTGAAATAAATGAACTTTGCATGATATTCTAATTTTTCGAGTTTCACCTGTATATACAGCGGCATAAAAGGCCTTTTCTGTCAGGTGAATGCCTAATTTTTGGGGCCTGTACTGGCCTACAGTAAAATTTGTATCCAGTGACCGCCTATTGTACCTCCAGCGACATCATCACAAGTTCTTTTCTGTCAGGTAAATGCCTAATTTTTGGGGCCTGTACTGGCCTACAGTAAAATTTGTATGCAGTGACCGCCTAATGTACCTCCAGCCACATAATCACAAGTTCTTTTCTGTCAGGTGAATGCCTAATTTTTGGGGCCTGTACTCCAGTGCCTACAGTAAAATTTGTATCCAGTGACCGCCTATTGTACCTCCAGCGACATCATCACAAGTTCTTTTCTGTCAGGTAAATGCCTAATTTATGGGGCCTGTACTGGCCTACAGTAAAATTTGTATGCAGTGACCGCCTAATGTACCTCCAGCCACATAATCACTTGTTCTTTTCTGTCAGGTGAATGCCTAATTTTTGGGGCCTGTTCTGGCCTACAGTAAAATTTATATCCAGTGACCGCCTAATGTACCTCCAGCCACATAATCACAAGTTCTTTTCTGTCAGGTGAATGCCTAATTTTTGGGGCCTGTACACCAGTGCCTACAGTAAAATTTGTATCCAGTGACCGCCTAATGTACCTCCAGCCACATAATCACAAGTTCTTTTCTGTCAGGTGAATGCCTAATTTTTGGGGCCTGTACTCCCGTGGCCTAAAATAAAAATTTTCTAGGCTCCAGCAGGGCACATTTTTGAGAGTTTCCCTTTAAGATGTATAAAAATGGCCCCTGTTTAAAATACATATTTTTGCGGGGTATTTTTAGCAATGATCCCCCTCTGGTATGACACTGTCCATGTTGTGGGACTATGTGTGCACTTCTAGTAAGTATTTGTGGCTACAAATATGATCTGAAGGTTTTTCAGATTCGCCTGCCATTAAAGTCAATGGGGCCCAGCCTATGTTCGTCCATCACTATTGGACAACACTCGTTGCCTACAATCTACCTGTCTAAAGGTGCTGCCGATCCCACGATGATCCTGTCATTCATGCAGGCACTTAAATTATCATTATGTGGCAGAAGATTGTGCAGTATAAACACAGATCTGCAGCCTAGAAACAATGCAGCTCTATAAGGACAAGCGATCGCAATAATGATCCCTCGTCCTCTACTGTGAAGGAGCTCACCACATTTAAATGCAGCTTTCTCCTCCACTGAACGAGCAGCCGACTTTCAGGTCTATGTGGGAATGTCTGGAGACATCAGTTGAATTAGTATGTCCCTCACAATGACTACTAAGTATTATACCGGGTATACATATTTTTTGTCTCTGTAAAACAAAACACAAGAAAAATATATTGCTTAGGGCTCTTTCACACCTGCGTTCTTTTCTTCCGGCATAGAGTTCCGTTGTCGGGGCTCTATGCCGGAAGAATCCTGATCAGGATTATCCCCATGCATTCTGAATGGAGTGAAATCCGTTCAGGATGCATCAGAATGTCTTCAGTTCCGGAACGGAACGTTTTTTGGCCGGAGAAAATACTGCAGCATGCTGCGCTTTTTGCTCCGGCCAAAAATCCGGAACACTTGCCGCAATGCCGGATCCGGAATTAATGCCCATTGAAAGGCATTGATCCGGATCCGGCCTTAAGCTAAACGTCGTTTCGGCGCATTACCGGATCCGACGTTAAGCTTTTTCTGAATGGTTACCATGGCTGCCAGGACGCTAAAGTCCTGGCAGCCATGGTAAAGTGTAGCGGGGAGCGGGGGAGCAGCATACTTACAGTCCGTGCGGCTCCCGGGGCGCTCCAGAGTGACGTCAGGGCGCCCCAAGCGCATGGATCATGTGATCGCATTGGACACGTCATCCATGCGCTTGGGGCGCTCTGACGTCATTCTGGAGCGCCCCGGGAGCCGCACGGACTGTAAGTATACCGCTCCCCGCTCCTACTATGGCAACCAGGACTTTAATAGCATCCTGGGTGTCATAGTAACACTGAAAGCATTTTGAAGACGGTTTCGTCTTCAAATGCTTTCAGTACACTTGCGTTTTTCCGGATCCAGAGTGTAATTCCGGCAAGTGGAGTACACGCCGGATCCGGACAACGCAAGTGTAAAAGAGCCCTTAAAAAAAGCATGTGTTTATACCATGATTGCTGCTGTTTTGTGATGTGGTAAGTGACTCTGCAGTTTTACCCATCTTAAACCTGACCAAACAAACAAATCAAAAAAAGTTTATAGCACTTACATGCTTGCATGAGTTTTTATTGAAAAAATATTTGTTCTGGCCTATTTGCTCCTCCGTCTCTCCCTGAGGTGGCTTTTTTGTGCTTTCTGATTTGCAAGTATCCAACCTGACCCAACGTACCGTATTTTTCGTCCCGTAATCAGGGCCGTCTTTAATATTGATTGTACCCTGGGCAAAAATTTACTTGGGCCCCCTGGATCCCGCCTTCCTACACCTTAGCAGGCAATCATGCCCTCCACCACAACACACACACACACACAAAATCCACACACCTGGTAGAGTCCAGTGAATGACTGTAAATACTTCCAGTTCTGAAGACTCCAGCGGCTCAAGATCAGTGCTCTGGGCAGCTGGGCTCAGGCTGGAAGTGGGCACCGCTCTGCAGGAAGGAGACCAGGGCTCGGCTCACCCTAGTGTTACAGTGCACCCCAGCACCCCACAGTATGCAGTATTGAACCCTATAGTATACAGCAACCCACAGTATGCAGTATAGCACCCTATAGTATACAGCACCACACAGTATGCAGTATAGCACCCCACACTATACAGTACCCCACAGTATATAGTAGAGCAGTATAGCAGCCCACAGTATACAGCACCCCACAGTATACAGTAGAGCAGTATAGCACCTCACCGTATACAGCACCCCAAACTATACACGATACAGCACCCCACACTATACAGCACCCCACAGTATACAGTACAGCAGTATAGCACTCCACACTATACAGCACCCACAGTATACAGTATACAGCCCCCACAGTATACAGTACAGCAGTATAGCACTCCACAATATAGAGCACCCACAGTATACAGCCCCCCACACTATACAGTACAGCAGCATAGCACCACACTATACAGTACAGCAGTATAGCACCCACACTATACAGCACCCACAGTATACAGCCCCCCAAGGTATACAGCCCCCCACACTATACAGGCCCCCCCACAGTATACAGGCCCCCCACAGTATACAGACCCCCCACAATATAGAGCCCCCCCCCCACAGTATACAGCCCCCCCACAGTATACAGTCCCCCCCACAGTATATAGGCCCCCCCCACAGTATACAGGCCCCCACAGTATACAGCCCCCCACACAGTATACAGCCCCCCCCACACAGTATACAGGCTCCCCACAGTATACAGGCCCCCACAGTATACAGGCCCCCCCACAGTATACAGCCCCCCACAGTATACAGGCCCACACAGTATACAGCACCCCACACAGTATACAGGTCCCCACACTATACAGTAGTTTACAGTATATTAGCATAACAGCCCCTGTCACCTTTTTCTGATGTAATCTTCACAAAAAAAGCTCCACAGTTAAGGCAAACTTCTCCTGCAACACTCCGGGTAGGACCTTGATGACCTCATAGCCATGTGACCAGTAATATTGCTAGGTTACTGGTCACATGGTGATGATGTCATCTAAGGTCCTAGAGAATCACAGCTCTCACAGCACGCTGCCTGGAGTGCTGGCAGGCAGGCATGGCAGCACCCCCTGTGTAGCTGACAGCCTGACACCCGGGGCAGTGGCTAGCAGGGCTTAAGAGGCAGCTGCCTTGGGCCCCCCAGGAGCCCTTTTGCCCCTTGTTAAAGACGGCCCTGCCCGTAATATGCATTTTTTTCCCTCCAAAGTGGGATAAAGCACTCAGGGAAGCACTCATAAGCACTGGAGGACCGGGAAGCGGTGAAGGCTCTGTACTCACCGCTTCCTGGTCCTCAGCTGTCGGCTGTGAAGACTGTGCACAGCATGAGGGCACTCTGTGACCTCACGCTGTGCGCACCAGTTCACAGCACAGCCGACAGCAGGAGGAAGACGAGCGCTGGCGGTGAGGAGCAGCGGCGTCCAGGAGCAGGAGAGGTAAGTGATTTATTTTTTTTTCATCTGAGGCAATATGGGGCTTATAAAGAGGCAATGGGGGCTTATAAAACGGCAATGGGGTCTTATGAAGAGGCAATGGTGGCTTATAAAAAGGCAATGGGGGCTGATAAAGAAGCAATGGGGGCTTATAAAGAAGCAATGGGGGCTGATAAAGAGGCAATGGGGGCTGCTATCAGACTAGGGCTAGCCAAAAGAGGCATGGGGGCTAATTTGAGACTGGGGGCTGATCTAATGAGACATGGGGGGCTGATTTGAGACTGGCGGTCTGATCTGAGGTCTCAATGGGGTCTTATTTATATTGAGGCTCATATCTGAGGTCTGATTGGGGGTCTTTCACTTTTGGGTGTGAGCTGAGGTCTGATTGTGGGTCTGATCTGAGGTCTTATTGGGGTCTTATTAACATTGGGGATCTGATTGGAGCTGTGATCTGAGGTCTCATTAACATTGGGGGTCTGATTGCTGGACTGACCTGAGGTCTAATGAAACATATTTTTTTCTTATTCTCCTCCTCTAAAAACTAGGGGTGTCTTATGGGTCAGTGCGTCTTAGACTACTTTCACACTTGCGGCAGTGTGATCCGGCGGGCAGTTCCGTCGTCGGAACTGCCCGCCAGATCCGCCGATATGCCGCTGACTGAAAGCATTTGTGAGACGGATCCGGATGCGGATCCGTCTCACAAATGCATTGCAAGGACGGATCCGTCTCTCCGCTTGTCATGCGGACAGACGGATCCGTCTTGTACATTTTTTCACATTTTTATCGGTCTGCGCATGCGCAGGCCGGAAGGAAGGATCCGGCATTCCGGTATTCAGGCAAGTCTTCAGTTTTTTTCGCCGGAGAGAAAACCGTATCATGTTGCGGTTTTCTCTTTTGCCTGATCAGTCAAAACGACTGAAGTGAAGACATCCTGATGCAAACTGAACGGATTACTCTCCATTCAGAATGCATGGGGATAAAACTGATCAGTTCTTTTCCGGTATAGAGCCCCTGTGACGGAACTCTATGCCGGAAAAGAACAATGCAAGTGTGAAAGTAGCCTAATATGGCTAAAAATACGGCACCTGCGTAGAGGAGAGCAGGGACACCAAATGGGTCGACAAAATTCTGTCTCCCCTATCTCTCCAAGTCTCCCTACACAGCATAGCCAGACTGCTGCTAATATTCATCTTACTACAGTCCTGATCAAAAGTTTAAGACCACTTGAAAAATTGCAAAAAATCCTATTTAGCATGGCTGGATCTTAACAAGGTTCCAAGTAGATCTTCAACATGCAACAAGAAGTAATGGGAGTGAGACAAAACATTTTTTGAGCATTCAATTTAATGAAAACAACGAATAAACTGAAACAGGCTGTTTTTCAGCTGATCAAATGTTTAGGACCACACCTCTAAAAAAAAAAACTAAACCCCGTCAAAACAGAAATCCAACTTCCAAACATGAACTCAGTAATGAGTAGCTCCGCCGTTATTGTTTATCACTTCCAAAATTCGTTTCGGCATGCTTGATGCAAGCGTTTCCATGAGGTGAGTGGAAACATTTCTCCAAGTGGTGAAGACGGCCGCACGAAGGCCATCTACTGTCTGGAACTGTTGTCCATTTTTGTAAACTTCCCTTGCCATCCATCCCCAAAGGTTCTCAATTGGATTTAGATCAGGTGAACACGCAGGATGGGCCAAAAGAGTGATGTAATTCTCCTGGAAGAAGTCCCTTGTCCTGCGGGCATTGTGTACTGTAGCGTTGTCCTGTTGAAAAACCCAGTTATTACCACACAGAGGAGGGCCCTCAGTCATGAGGAATGCTCTCTGCAACATCTGGACATAGCCAGCGGCCATTTGACGCCCCTGCACTTCCTGAAGCTCCATTGTTCCACTGAAGGAAAAAACACCCCAGACCAATATGGCACCCTCTCCACTGTGGCGCGCAGAAAACATCTCAGGTGGGATCTGCTTGTCATGCCAGTAATGTTGGAAACCATCAGGACCATCAAGGTTAAATTTTTTCTCATCAGAGAATAAAACTTTCTTCCACCTTTGAATGTCCCATGTTTGGTGCTCTCTTGCAAAGTCCAAAAGAGCAGTTCTGTGGCGTTCAAGGAGACGAGGTCTTTGAAGACGTTTTTTGTTTTTGAAGCCCTTCAGTCTCAGATGCCGTCTGATGGTTATCGGGCTGCAGACAGCACTAGTAAGGGCCTTAATTTGGGTCGAGGATCGTCCAGTGTCTTGACGGACAGCCAATTGGATCCTCCGGCTCAGTGCTGATGAAATTTTTTTGGGTCTTCCACTTTACTTTTTTGTTCCATAACCCTCAGGAGCCTTTAAGAAATTCCAAATGACTGTCTTACTGCGTCCCACCTCAGCAGCGATGGCGCGCGTTCAAAAAGGGAGAGTTTTTTTTGCCTTTGCCATCACAACGTGTGACTACCTGACAGACAATGACAATGAATCCACATCTTTGCACAGATTTGGCCTTTTATAGGCATGTGGTCCTAAACTTTTGATCAGCTGAAAAACTGTTTATTCTTTTTTTTTCAATTAATTGAATGCTCAAAAAATGTTTTGTCTCACTCCCATTTCTTCTTGTTGCATGTTGAAGCTCTACTTGGAACCTTGTTATGATCCAACAATGTAAAATATGATTTTTTGCCATTTTTCAAGTGGTCTTAAACTTTTGATCAGGACTGTATATCAGTTGTTTTTTGCTTTGTTTCTTCAAATAAAGCTGACATCCTCTGCAGACATGTTCATGCAGCACATACATAAATGGTCCTGCAAATGTTGTGATTGTAGTATAGGGCACCAGTCTCCTCTTGCTAGGTAAGAGCAGGATAGAAATCAGGAGTCTTCCGGCTCACAGCAGCTTGTATGAGAAGCCGGATGGGAGAGCAATCAGCACACACTGGCCCAGATTCAAGAAGCACTTGCGCGGGAACAAGTGTGATTTGCGCCGCGCAAGTACTGATTTGCTCCTATGCAAATTTGCGGCTGATTCTGTAAACCAGTTAAGCCTGAAATGCGGCCATTTTCCCGCGCACGCAGCCTAGCTGTTCCTGCGCAATTTTGCGCGGGGTGTAAGTTGCGCCTTCATGGAATTCCCTCAGCGAATATGCAAATTAGGTACTGCCGATGATTCAGAAACATGCGCGTGTGATGCGCATCTTGCGCTGGAAGCGTGCAAGCTTTTTTCCCTGGGCAAACTTGCTCCTGTTAAAAGCAGGGGCAAGTTAGCAAAAGATTGCCAAATGTCATCTGAAGGAGCGCGCAACTTCAGCAGCACCTAGACAGACGATCTGAACAAGCAGAGCACCCACATTTTCGGGACCTCACATCTGTGCACCAACATGCCAGGGGCAGCTATGGTTCTTGATATTCTATTGACTGAGCCGACTCGTAGGAGGGCACGGGAGAGGATTTACAGAGGGCGCTACAACCTTTTTCAGATGACTGAGGCCTCATGCACACGACCGTTGTGTACATCCGCGGCCGTTGTTCCATTTTCCGATTTTTCCACGGACCCATTGACTTTCAATGGGTCCGTGGAAAAATCGGAAAATGCACCGTTTGGCTTCCGCGTCCGTGATCCGTTTTTCCAGTCCGTGAAAAAAATATGACCTGTCCTATTTTTTTCACGGACAACGGTTCACGGACCCATTCAAGTCAATGGGTCCGTGAAAAAATCACGGATGCACACAAGATAGTCATCCGTGTCCGTGATCCGTGTCCGTGATCCGTATCCGTTTTTCCTATCATTTTCAATGGAAACTTGACTTAGTTTTTTTTTTTCACTTTTCATGTCCGTGGATCCTCCAAAAATCAAGTTAGACCCACGGAAGAAAAAACGGTCACGGATCACGGAACAACGGAAATCCGTTTTGCGGACCGCAAAAAAAACCGGTCGTGTGCATGAGGCCTGATACTGAGGTGTATCGCATGTTTCGCTTAGCCCTGAAGGTCATCCTTGAGTTGGTAACAATCCTGCAGGATGGACATCAGCAGCCCGACCCAAATCCAAATCCCAAATCCTGAGCATATAGAAAAATAATAAAAAAATCATATTGTGTTGAGCAAAAAAAATGTCGACATAAAATTATTTTTTAGTTTTTTTCTTTGGGCCAAGGGTGCCCCGGCTCTGGCTCCTCAATCTCCGTGGTGCGGAGGAGGCATGGGGTGGGGATGGAGGGGTGGGGGGAGGAGGGGGGGTGAGGAAAAAGCAGGATGAAATTCAGCAAAGAACCTGCGCAAGTCTGCTCCTATTTATTTGCTCAGTGCAAGCTGCTGAGCAGGATTTGCCCTGAAATTATGCTAGCAAACCTCTGCTGAGCCGAAAATTCCTCATTTACATAGGGGCACACCCACTTTGACTTGCACGGCCTTGCGCCCTCAGCTTTGCCTTAAACAGGAGCAAATTAAATGAACAAACGATTCCTGAATCAGGTGGCAATTTGGCAAAATTGCTCCAGCGCAGAGAAATTCAGCTGAGCGGCTGAGGTGTAAGTAATGGGCAAATCTACCTGAATCTGGGCCACTGAGGACAGGCCAGAGCAATCTGAGTATGCACATCCACCTTACATTTCTACTGTAGGTGGACGTAACAGTAAATGTCTCATTGACATTGCATTGGCCCATGCATTTTTAATACATGTATTAACATTTTCAAGAATGAAGACTTATGACAGGAGATGTCTTTGGCATGACAACCCCTTAAAGGAGTTGCCTCGCTTCAGCAAATGGCATTTATCATGTAGACAACATTTAAAACAAGGCACTTATTAATTTATTGTGATTGTCCATATTACCCCTGGATACAATGTATACAGTGTATAATGTGATGGAAAAATTAATCAAGCCAGCAAAGGAAGCAATATGGATAATCACAATACATTAGTAAGTGCCTTGTATTAACTTTCTCTGCATGATAAATGCCAATTGCTGAAGTGAGACAACCCCTTTAAGATCATCAGGATCACACCCCAAAAACTCAACACATTTCAATGGGAAATTACATCACACAATGCATTTTTCTACAGCCCATAACACATAAAAAATCCTTATGCAACCTCTGCTTAAATGTACTTCCACACTGCAAGAGTTACTTTCTCATTTAAAACTCATTGAATAACGTGCATGCATTTAAGCTAACAAAACCTGAAATGCATATAAAACGTAGCAATACAAGGGTTAACAAGAATGACCTTCTGTCTAATCACTGCTGGAATATTCCCAACATCTAAAATTGAAATCTAAATTAAATTTCTTTTTTCATTACGAGCCGGGACTTTGAAATTACAATAATTAAATATTCTGTATTTAAATACTACTACAACCACTAATGGGCTGTATAGAAGGTAGAATCCATATATGTCATATATAGTCATATAGAGGATCCTCTAGATCAGTGATGCCCAACCTACGGCCCGCGGGCCAAATGCGAAGCCGTGTCATGCAGCCCGCGCAGTGACTGGACTTTATCAGCGCAGGGCATGCTGCGAACGGCACAGGCAGCAAAGCGATGCTGCCTGTGCCTGCAATCTCCCCACCCAGCGCCTCCTCCTAGCTACAGTGGGATGCGAAAGTTTGGGCAACCTTGTTAATCGTCATGATTTTCCTGTATAAATCGTTGGTTGTTATGATAAAAAAATGTCAGTTAAATATATCATATAGGAGACACACACAGTGATATTTGAGAAGTGAAATGAAGTTTATTGGATTTACAGAAAGTGTGCTATAATTGTTTAAACAAAATTAGGCAGGTGCATAAATTTGGGCACTGTTGTCATTTTATTGATTCCAAAACCTTTAGAACTAATTATTGGAACTCAAATTGGCTTGGTAAGCTCAGTGACCCCTGACCTACATACACAGGTGAATCCAATTATGAGAAAGAGTATTTAAGGGGGTCAATTGTAAGTTTCCCTCGTCTTTTAATTTTCTCTGTAGAGTAGCAACATGGGGGTCTCAAAACAACTGTCAAATGACCTGAAGACAAAGATTGTTCACCATCATGGTTTAGGGGAAGGATACAGATGTCTCAGAGATTTCAGCTGTCTGTTTCCACAGTTAGGAACATATTGAGGAAATGGAAGACCACAGGCTCAGTTCAAGTTAAGGCTCGAAGTGGCAGACCAAGAAAAATCTCAGATAGACAGAAGCGACGAATGGTGAGAACAGTCAGAGTCAACCCACAGACCAGCACCAAAGACCTACAACATCATCTTGCTGCAGATGGAGTCACTGTGCATCGTTCAACCATTCGGCGCACTTTACACAAGGAGATGCTGTATGCGAGAGTGATGCAGAGGAAGCCTTTTCTCCGCCCACAGCACAAAAGTGCCGCTTGAGGTGGGCTAAAGCACATTTGGACAAGCCAGCTTCATTTTGGAATAAGGTGCTGTGGACTGATGAAACTAAAATTGAGTTATTTGGCCATAACAAGGGGCGTTATGCATGGAGGAAAAAGAACACAGCATTCCAAGAAAAACACCTGCTACCTACAGTAAAATATGGTGGTGGTTCCATCATGCTGTGGGGCTGTGTGGCCAGTGCAGGGACTGGGAATCTTGTCAAAGTTGAGGGACGCATGGATTCCACTCAGTATCAGCAGATTCTGGAGACCAATGTCCAGGAATCCGTGACAAAGCTGAACCTGCGCCGGGGCTGGATCTTTCAACAAGACAACGACCCTAAACACTGCTCAAAATCCACTAAGGCATTTATGCAGAGGAACAAGTACAACGTTCTGGAATGGCCATCTCAGTCCCCAGACCTGAATATAATTGAAAATCTGTGGTGTGACTTAAAGAGAGCTGTCTATGCTCGGAAGCCATCAAACCTGAATGAACTAAAGATGTTTTGTAAAGAGGAATGGTCCAAAATACCTTCAACCAGAATCCAGACTCTCATGGAAACCTACAGGAAGCGTTTAGAGGCTGTAATTTCTGCAAAAGGAGGATCTACTAAATATTGATTTCATTTATTTTTTGTGGTGCCCAAATTTATGCACCTGCCTAATTCTGTTTAAACAATTATAGCACACTTTCTGTAACTCCAATAATCTTCATTTCACTTCTCAAATATCACTGTGTGTGTCTCCTATATGATATATTTAACTGACATTTTTTATCGTAACAACCAACGATTTATACAGGAAAATCATGACGATTAACAAGGTTGCCCAAACTTTCGCATTCCACTGTAATTTATTCACTGCACTTGCCTCTGTGAAATTGAAGAGAAACGCCGTAATCTCGCACAGGCGCACTGGCGGAGGCATCGAAGTGAGCATGAACCGTCTTCCTGGCCTCTGCCAGTGCGCCTGTGCGAGATTACGGCTCTTCTCTTAAATTTCACAGAGGCAAGTGCAGTGAATAAATTAGCTAGGAAGCGGCTCTGGGTGGGGGGGATATCTGTGGAGGACACTGAATGGGGGATCTGTGGAGGACACTGAAGGGGGGGATCTTTGGAGGACACTGAAGGGGGGATCTATGGAGGACACTGAAGGGGGGATCTGTGGAGGATACTGAAGGGGGGGATCTGTGGAGGACACTGAAGGGGGGGATCTGTGGACGACACTGAAGTGGGGATCTGTGGATGACACTGAAGGGGGGGATCTGTGGATGACACTGAAGAGGGGGATCTGTGGACGACACTGAAGGGGGGATCTGTGGACGACACTTAGGGGGGATCTGTGGACGACACTTAGGGGGATGTTGGGGTGGGAGGTCCTGGAGGGGTGTTTGGGTGGCCCTCTTCACAGACTTAATGCTCACACATGCCCCCTCACAGTAGTTATGCCCAGATATGTGCCCCCTCACAGTAATAATGCCAAGATATGTGCCCTCTTCACAAATGTAATGCTCACACATGCCCCTTCACAGTAGTTATGCCCAGATATATGCCCCTTCACAGTAGTTATGCCCAGATATGTGCCCCCTCACAGTAGTTATGCCCAGATATGTGCCCTCTTCACAGTAGTTATGCCCTGATATGTGCCCTCCTCACAGTAGTTATGCCCTGATATGTGCCCCCTCACAGTGGTTATGCCCAGATATGTGCCCCCTCACAGTAGTTATGCCAGATATGTGCCCTCTTCACAGTAGTAATGCTCACTCGTGCCCCCTCACAGTAGTTATGCACTGATATGTACCCTCCTCACAGCTCACAGTAGTTATACCCTGATATGTGCCCTCCTCACAGTAGTTATGCCCAGATATGTGCCCCCTCACAGTAGTTATGCCCAGATATGTGCCCCCTCACGGTAGTTATGCCAGATATGTGCCCTCTTCACAGTAGTAATGCTCACACGTGCCCCCTCATAGCGTTTGCATTTCTTTCTGGCAAAGCTACCTGGTTCCGGCCCGCGAAATGTATACCAAGTCTAGTGCGGCCCTCAGACGAAAAATGGTTGGGCACCACTGCTCTAGATGCTATAAAACAGATAAATAACATGTTTTTATCCCGATCAACATTTTTCTTTCACATTTGTTTGAAATTTAAGTAACAGAAGTGTAAGATTTCCAAACTACTTGAAAGCATAGTCTACTTCAAGTTTCTGACTTCTTTTCAGCATGAAACTTGAAAGATTTCAGAATTGTGCAGATTATGCCAGTACTTATGATGACTCTCAAAAAAAAAGTGACAACTGAAAAATGAAAAGTGACAATAATGTGAGAACTGGAGGTGAAAATATGAATGCTCTTTGCTTTGCCTGTGTAGCAGTAATACATCATTTTCCTATGATCGTGTAGATAGGTTGCATACCAAAAGATGCGGTAAACCCGCACGGATGAATATTGGCAAATAATCCACTTGAAGCTGTGATATTTGATATAAGCTTTCTTGGTTTAAGTTCTCATTCATAGTTTGTGGTCTTCGGAATCCAGCTGCCATTTTCAAATTGTAACTTTTTATCATGCGCGCCTGTTGTCAGTTGTCATACAGTGAACAAATCTGACAATGATATCTATTGCTGATGGCTGATCTTCTCAGGTCTGATTTTTTACATCTAGTTTAGCTGATTAAGGGCAGGCAGCCATGTTAACTAAGGGCTGGGGGAGGTATTTCCGCCCCCCTGCAGCCCCGATCGCTGCGATAGACTGGATTGCGATATGGAGGTGGGGAGGAGGGGGGGGGGGGGCATGTGGAGGTGACCGGTGCTGAACTAGTCAGCACCGGTCTCCCCTGAGGTCAGGCAGGGGACTCCAGTGCTTGGGGTCCCCTGCCAGCAATGTGATTGTCTGGAACAATGCTCCAGCCAATGGTTGCGCTACAGTAGCAGAGGGAACAGGAAGAATCCCTCTGCATGCAGTCATTCTACTGCAAAGAACATCTGGAACATCTACTGCAGCGTACTCAAGTTGTGTTTAATAGTGTTCCTGGGTGTTGTAGTGCAATAGACACTAACCTGAGACGGCTGACTCTCTGCAAAGGCAGGTGATGGTAGAAAATGTTCGTGACGCCAGTGCCAATTAAACGGTGGCACGCCGTTTGCTGATAACAGGAATAAATGAGGAACACCGTGATGTTAAAACAGAACTCCAACTTTAGTAGTTTTCATAGAGACATTAATGGAAGCACAGTTCCTTTGCATTCAGTTGATTTTTCAATACGGTCGATGCAGGCAATACAGATTAATCAAGGTGACTTCAGAGTGTGAAACACAGGACTTGCAGTACAGGAGCTTGCACTCTATTCCTGACTGATCCTGGGACATAAGAAAATCTTCTCCAAGGCCCAATACCCTAGCTCTGGCGTATATCCTTGTTTATCTTTATAAAGTACCTCACTCTGTTGTCTTGAGTACATCTTGCTTCTCTGAGCTTGCCCCTGTCTCTCTCTCAGCTTCCTCAGACTCTAGAAACTTCTGAACTCCCTTCCTAGGCTAGGCCCTGCCTATATATAACTGAACTGGGAGCTCCCTCTGCTGACTGGAATCTGCATTGCCTGCTGCAGGCCTAACTTCCTTAAAGAGAAATACACATAAAACCTAGCAGTGTCGGGTAACCTACCCGTATGCTGCACACCCCCAGACTTTAACGTGAGTAAGGCCTCGTACTCACACACACCTTCCTGAATCGGCATAACATGGTACATAACATTGACATTACATTATAATATGATAAATAATTGTTTCACACATAAAAAACATAACATTGGTAACTTCATAAATAAGTGAAGCAAGGGAAAGGGGCGTCTTCTTGCTTCTTAGGCACGGCCGCTGACCTGGCACAGCGGACTTGGGGTGAACCAGGTGAGTCCATTTGTCTTTAGTGGCAGTATAATAACAGAACTACCCAGGGGTTTCCTGTGGGTGTATCACAGGCAAGGGCTCACGTGGAGGAGTCCATTCTTGCGCACAAATGTCCAGCAAGGTATTACCAGTAGCAACTGTTTGGGAGGAGACACCACCAGAATAGTCAAAGTCTCCTAAACGGACTGGCGGGCGTCCTCTGGTCATCCGGGTAGACCTTCTCAAAACAGGGGTCTCCTCTTCCCTTAGCAACGAGGTAGAAGAGAGAGGAGCAACAGGAGGGTCTCCATCAGGGAGATCTTGGTCAGGAACAACAGGAACAACTGGAACAATTAGATCCACTAGAGGGGGAACTGGATCCGGGGCATCTTGAACCAGCTCTTCCGGAGGTGAAGCTACAGTAGGTGCCGGAGCAGGCACCAGCAAGTTCAACCAAGGTGTCAGAAGCCAATGCATGGGATCAGCGTCATACCTCAGATTACTAACAGCCTGCATAGGATCCTCGGGCTGTATTGCTGACTCTGACACAGGATATTCAGATCCAGAACTCTCGGCACTAGGTTCTGGTGTCAGGCAGAGCTTCAACCGGTTTCGGTGTACAATTTGGGATCCCTTGTCTTCCCGGGTGATCTCATAAGTGTGAGTTCCAACATTTGGGATTGCAGTGATAACATAGGGACTTCGCTCCCACTTACTGTCCAATTTACTGGTACGGCGGTTATTCTTAACCATAACCACAGCCCCTATTGTCAAGGGTTTCTGCATGGGCTGCTTGATCATAGTCTCTCTGCTGTCGGTCCCTAGCATAGTCCATACGCTCCTGAACAATGGCTTTGGCTGTATTCAATCGCCTTTGATGTTCAGCAACCCAGTCGGTGTTAGGTAATGGGTTAATGCAATCAGGTACGTGTATGTCCAATGAATGATCAGCAGGCAATGTCCCTTGGCGCCCAAACATCAAATAAAAGGGGGTATACCCGGTGGAACAATGTATGGTATGATTGTATGTGAACATGAGCTGTGGCAACAGATTAGGCCAATCTCCCCTGGTTTCAGGAGGCACGGCCCTCAGCATCTCTATCAAGGTCTGATTCATTTTTTCACATAATCCATTACCTTGAGGATGGTAGGCCGTTGTCCGGATCTTCTTACAGCTGTGTAAGCGGCACAGTTCATGGAACAGATGGGACTCAAAAGCAGGTCCTTGGTCGGTGAGGATCTTTTCTGGACATCCATAGGGCAGGAGGAAGTGCTTCCAGAACATTTCGGCTGTAGTCTTGGCTGTCTGGTCTCTCACAGGCACTGCTACAACAAACTTTGTGAAATGGTCAATAATAGTCATGGCATAAGCATACCCTGAGCGACTAGGCTCCAGTTTCACATGGTCGATGGCGACAAGTTCAAGAGGACGGGTACTTACAATGGGTCTCAGTGGTGCCCTCTGATCATGGTGCTCACTTCGTTTCAAGGCACAGGCTACACACTCCCGACACCACTTTTCCATGTCTTCTCTCATGCCCACCCAGTAAAACCGCTGGCGGATAGTAGCCTCAGTCTTTTGGACCCCAAAGTGACCGGATTGATTGTGGTACATCTCCAACACCATACCTGCATCTCGTCGGGGTATGAGAATCTGGTGTACTCTTTCATTGGACACTGGGTCTAGGCTTCTCCGTAGCAATAGGCCCTTTTGTATGAAGAGTTGATGGCGCTGTCTCCACAGTTTGATGAGCTCAGGATCTGCACTTTTACGCCGAATCCTCTCAGGGGCTCTGCCACTAGTAATGAAGTCCAACAACTCACCCAGCACTCTACTTTCAGACTGTAGTTTCACCCACCTTTCTTCTTTAGGTTCAGGCCTACTGGAGGGTGAAGGAACTGCAGCTCTGTCACTGGTAGCTCGAGCCTGGTCCTGTTGAGCAAATTTGTTATAGAAAGCCGGCATCTCTACATCTTCCCAAGCATCTCGCACATCATCAGGAGCTGTCTCTGTGGGAAGCCTGGATAAAGCATCAGCATTATCATTAGTACGTCCAGCACGATATTTTACAGAGAAATCATAGTTGGCAAGGCGAGAGGCCCATCTCTTCTCCAAGGCCCCTAATTTAGCTGTATTTAGATGTGCCAGAGGGTTATTGTCAGTGAATGCAATGAACGGGGTGGCGGCTAGATAATCCTTGAATTTTTCTGTCACCGCCCACACTAATGCCAGGAACTCTAGTTTGAAGGAACTATAATTCTGGTCATTTTTCTCAGCTCCTTTCAGGGAGCGGCTCGCATATGCTATCACTCTCTCTTTTCCCTCTTGGATTTGGGCTAACACAGCTCCCAGGCCTCGCTTGCTAGCATCGGTATAAAGATGGAAAGGCTTGCTATAATCTGGATAACCTAACACAGGAGGCTCGGTCAGTTTCTTTTTTAGCAATTGGAACGCTATCTCTCTTTCCTCATTCCACTCAATGGGCACAGGAGTTCTAGGACTTTTCTTGGGTTGTCCCCTCAGAAGTTCCTGGATAGGATCAGCTATTTGAGCAAAATGGGGGATAAAACGTCTATAGTAGCCGGCAAAACCAAGGAAACCCCTCACTTCCTTGACAGTAGTAGGAACTGGCCAATTACGGACAGCCGCTAACTTATCAGGGTCAGGTTGCACGCCCTCTCCGCTTACCACATGCCCCAGGTATTTTACTGCAGGTTTGAGCAAGTGACACTTGGATGGCTTTACCTTCAAGCCATATTTGATAAGGATTTCAAATACTTCTGCTAAATGTTTCAGATGGTCATTATATGTTTTTGAGTACACAATGACGTCATCTAGATACAGCAGCACTGTTTCGAAGTTTTTGTGACGCAAACACCGCTCCATTAGTCTCTGGAAAGTTCCTGGGGCATTACATAACCCGAACGGCATACAATTGAATTCGAATAGGCCCATGGGAGTGGTGAAAGCAGTCTTTTCCCTATCTGCAGGGGCCATGGGTACTTGCCAGTAGCCACTGGTCAAGTCCAAGGTGGAGAAATAGGCAGAGGAGCCCAGAGCAGTTAGTGACTCCTCAATGCGGGGCAGTGGGTATGCATCCTTGTGGGTTATTTGGTTAATTTTTCTATAATCCACACAGAAACGGATACCACCATCCTTTTTCTTTACAAGGACCAGGGGTGCAGCCCACGGACTACGGCTGTCCCGGATTACATTAGAGTCTTTCATCTCTTGGATCATTTCTTTTACAGTCTGATATGAAGTAGGCGGTAAGGGTCTGTATCTCTCCTTGATAGGAGGATGAGAGCCAGTAGGTATGGTGTGTTGTATGGCACTAACCTCTCCATAATCAGTGGCATGTTTACTGAAGGCCTGGTGGTGCTCTTTGACAAGCTGTAAGATCCCTTCTTGTTGATGTTGGGGGGTAGTCTCGTCCCCTACATGGAGCTCTTCCCACCAGGGCACTTGTGGCTGGGTCTCCGACGGACATCCACTGCCTGCAGCTGGCGGCTTTTCTGTCACTGGAAGACGAATGATGTCTTGGAAGGACACCTGAGAAAGCTGGGCAACACGGCAATGCTTAGTAAGCGCAACAGGATGATCACTCAGGTTAATCAGACGGACAGGTACTTTACCTTGGGAGACGTTCACCAGGCACTTGGCAGCTCTCACATAAGGGTAATCCTCCATCTGGATTGGTTCCACCAGGGCTGGATAATCTCGGCCTTGGACTCCCAGGACAGCACGACACCATAAAAGAGTTTGAGAATTAGGAGGCAAAGTCACAGGCTTAATATCACTAATCCTGGCAGTACAAATTTCTCCTTTCCCATTAGCAAACCTCTGCTGGGCACTTAACACAGTAATAGTCTTTTGAATCACCCTCTTGGATGCAGAGGAAGCAGTGGGCAAAGTCTGGTGTAATACGGCAAGTATTTCTGAATAACTGTTTTTGAAGACATTGGTGCCTAGAATGACAGGATGTCCTCCTCTGTCGCCGGCCTGTACTACTATCACCCCCTGTTGCGGTAAGGTTACTTCTCCCACCTGCAGGGTGGGTTCCCAGTATCCATGAATCTTTACTGGTTTGCCATTGCTGGCGATAATCTCCACCCAGGATTCAGGCGGCTGGGTCAATTGGTTGGTGTCCCAGAATCTTTCAAAGGCGGGCAGCTGAATAGTAGTGACCTGAGACCCAGTGTCTAATAGGGCTTCAAAGGAGACCCCGTTGATCTCTATGTTGATTTTAGGATGGGATCCTACATACCGTGGCATCCAATTTGGATCCTTTGGACCTAGTGTTCTACCTCCCGAGGGGTGGTCCTCAGCCTCAGGGGTTGCCCGTTTAACTGCCAGCACGTGGATTCTGTGTGTCCCAGCTTTTTGCAGTATGTACACACGGGCCTCTTGCGACCTCTATTACGCCTCCCAGGATCCCTGGGGTGAGTCTCTTGGTATGGAGGTGGGAACGGCCTAGGAGGTGACAGGAACTCTTCTTCTGACATTATGGGTTTTTCCCATTCCTCTATTTTTCTGCACACTCTCTCTAGACTTTTAGTGAGGTGATTTACTTGCTCTATCAGCATGGCGATAGTCTCGGTAGCTGAAGCTTGAACAGCTTGACCGGCCTCAACTTGGTTAGTGATAAGCGGTTTTGGCCTGCAGGCTGGTGACTCAGGTAGGGTGCTCAACTCCGGAGATACTGCTGACCCCAGAATTTTTATAGCCAGTTCTTTAAAGTCCAGAAAGGTACTGTTAGGGTGCTGGGCGGACAGCATCTTTAGTTGGGTCCTTATTTGCTCCCTAGACACCCCGTTGATAAATTGTTCCCTCAAGGTCTGGTCCTTACTATCAGCCTCTTTAGGATCTATCTGGATTACAGCCCCTAAAGCCTCCTGAAGTGATAGGGCATAGTCACGGAGGGACTCACCGGACTTCTGTTTCTTGCCAAAGAAGTGCATCTTTATCTCTGAGGCAGTCCTAGTTTCAAAAGTGGCCCTGAGGCGGGTGAATATCTGTTCTAGAGTACTCCGCTCAGTAGCAGGCCAGGATAATACCTCCCTGCGGGCAGGATTTCCATTTGCTGGTCGGCATTTATGGGGTACAGTTTGAATAATGCCAGCAACTTTTCTTTAAAGTCTCTTAGGGTATGGGTCTCTCCTCTGTAGCGGGGGAACCATGGGGCCCCGAAATAGTAAGGCATGGTAAAGGGCATCATGCTGGGGGCTGTAGGATGATTAGGAGCCGCAAGCTCTCCCGGGGCCGACTGCTCAGGCACTCCCGGTTCTGACATGGTAGTCTATTGAGATATGGCCGCTGGCGACTAAAGGGGCCAGAACAATCCCCTTCCCTCCGGTTACAAGTTCTTACCGGTATCGCCGGGTTTGCGCAGTCCAAGTCTCGAGAGATCCCGGACGTCCTGAGTACGCGGTGACGTAGAAGAAGCAGGGCCGCGGCGGTGCGATGATGACGAGGGGCGGGATTCTCTGTGTCTTTGCAGGGATCCGCCCACGAAGGTCCTCAGCAGCGCGGGAAACTTTACTCCAGGCGGTCGGTGGCCATCTTTAGCAAAACGCTGTCCATTCACTGACAGCAAGCAGGATTGTAAAAAGTCCACAAAACCACACTCCAATGTGGCGATTTTCTTCCTCTTAGTAGCGCAACACTGCACAGCGCTTTTTAGAGGTTTTAGGAACACTTTTGGTATGATTTTCAGTCCACAAAGTCCACTTTAAATAAACAGGCAATTTGTCACTTTGGTCACAGGGCAACTGTATAAGGCACAAAGTTCACGCTTCTTGCACTATAAAGCGTGCGTATCCTGTTCATGACGCCAAAGAGAGGTGCAGCGTACTCAAGTTGTGTGTAGAAATGTGTTCCTGGGTGTAGTAGTGCAATAGACACTAACCTGAGACGGCTGACTCTCTGCAAAGGCAGGTGATGGTAGAAAATGTTCGTGACGCCAGTGCCAATTAAAACGGTGGGCACGCCGTTTGCTGATAACAGGAATAAATGAGGAACACCGTGATGTTAAAACAGAACTCCAACTTTAGTAGTTTTCATAGAGACATTAATGGAAGCACAGTTCCTTTGCATACAGTTGATTTTTCAATACGGTCGATGCAGGCAATACAGATTAAGCAAGGTGACTTCAGAGTGTGAAACACAGGACTTGCAGTACAGGAGCTTGCACTCTATTCCTGACTGATCCTGGGACATAGAAAATCTTCTCCAAGGCCCAATACCCTAGCTCTGGCGTATATCCTTGGTTTTATCTTTATAAAGTACCTCCTCTGTTGTCTTGAGTACCTCTTGCTTCTCTGAGCTTGCCCCTGTCTCTCTCTCAGCTTCCTCAGACTCTAGAAACTTCTGAACTCCCTTCCTAGGCTAGGCCCTGCCTATTTATACTGAACTGGGAGCTCCCTCTGCTGACTGGAATCTGCATTGCCTGCTGCAGGCCTAACTTCCTTAAAGAGAAATACACATAAAACCTAGCAGTGTCGGGTAACCTACCCGTATGCTGCACTACTGCAGTGATTTTTTTTGTAGCAGTTCCAGATCCCTAATCCACCCCCCCCCCCCCCCACACACACACACACACACACACATACCTTCCCAAGCCCTAATCCCTGTCTCTATCCCCCTTCCCCCCCTCCTCGTTGTCTGCTTTTTCTGGACGGCAAACAAATTTTTACTTTTTTTTCCTCTGCACCACTTTTTCTGTGTGCAAGCTTCCCAAGCCCTAATCCCTATCCCCCCTCCTCCCTGTCTGCTAAGCGAACAAATTGTGACTTTTTTTTGTCACTTTTATCTGGCTTTTTTTTTTTGTTTTTTTCCTGCTCTGCACCACTTTTTTTGTGTGCAAGCTGTGAACATCAAGCACTGATCAGTCTGTACTTCACTGTTCAGCACCTGGGCTCTCATTTAAAAAATTTTTTTCCAGTATGCGACTTTTTTCCCCAAAATTTTTATATTCATTTTCTCTTTTTCTTTTTTTTTCTTCCCCTAAGGCCTCTTGCACACGGTCGTTGTGCTCCCGTGGCTGTATTGCAGGCCTCATATGGCTGTTCCGCAATACACGGGGCACCGGCCGTGTGCATTCCGCATCACGGAGATGCGGAACGGAAGCACGGAACGGAACCCCACGAAAGCACTATGGAGTGTTCCATGGGGTTCCAATCCATGCTTCCGTTCCACCAAAAAAAAATTGCCGAACAGACAGATCACGGACCCATTCAAGTTGAATGGGTCCTGGATCCATCCCCAGCCGCCCGCACGGACGTTGCCCGTGCATTGGGGACCGCAGATTGCGGTCACCAATGCACGGAACAGAACCACAACGTGCAAGAGGCCTAAATCTTATTAAAAATGTATTACAAGCCCCCTTCATTACAAGCACCCTCTAGGAGATGCCCCAAAACAACAGCTGAGGCAGCCCCACCAGAGTGACCCCCATATGGATCCCACCACCTGATGATTATCAGCCCCAAATTCCAGAGTTTGTGGGAAACTCTGGAATCCAAATTGACTGCATAGGCTTCGCAGAAATAGATTTTTTCAAAATCTTTTTCAGTGAAAATTTTGTAAATTGTATCGTGGCCCAAACAAATTTACATGCCCAGCAGTTTATTACCCAGAACCCCACATCGCCATACCACAAGACTCCTTGGTTGGACCCCAGTTCCAGCAGCAAAATGAAAATCTTCTGGGGGCTTGTGCTGCATATGGGGCTTGTTAAACCAGAATTAGACAGTATTGGAGTGTGGATGTCTTGTACTAGACTCCAATATTCAGTAATTCCATGGCCCGGAATAGATTCAAGTCGATTCTGAAATTTCTGCATTATAATGATAATGCACAGTGTCCTCCCCAAAATGACCCAACATTTGATCAGCTTTTTAAAATTTGGCCCATCCTTGACCACTTCAGCACCGAGTTTACTGAAGTGTACACCCCAGAACAAAATATCTGTATATATAAGTCCCTGGTACATTTCAAGGGGAGGGTAAGATCCTGCCAGCACCTGCCCAGCAAGCGAGCAAGGTATGGCATAAAAATGTATAAACTCTGTGAGAGTAGCTCCGGGTGCACCTATAGGTTTCGGGTATATGAAGGGAAAGACTACCGGATTGAACCCCCAGAATGTCCCCCCTGTCCTAGGAGTTAGTGGAAAACTAGTGTGGGACTTACTGCACCACTGCTGGATAGGGTTACCCCCTCTATGTGGATAACTATAACACCAGCATATCCCTGTTCAAGTCCCTAACTGCCAGAGGTACTGTGGCTTGCGGCACAGTACGCAAAATTAGAGAGGCCTCCCTAGGTCCCTGGTAGGGCAACCATTGAGAAAGGGTGAAAGCAGAACTCTACTCCATGAGAACATGCTGGTTGTTAAGTACAAGGACAAGAGGGATGTCCTTTTTCTGACCACCATTCACAGTAACACAAGCTCCCCTGCCCCTGTATGTGGTACCACTACCACTGTCCCCAAACCAGACTGCATTCTGGACTACAACAGGCACATGGGCAGGGTTGATCTTTCAGATCAAGTTCTGAAGCCCTACAGTGCCACACGAAAAACAAAAATGTGGTACAAAAATCTGTCCGTACACACTGTAGTTTTGCCACCTTATATTTCTAATTTTGTCTGCATTGCTTACATATCCACTTTTCACAAACCAATACATATTCATTTCTGTGAGACACCCGTTTGCTTAAAAGTACCCTTTCCACCACATAAAACGTTCGTACGGTGGTGCTCTTTCCAAAATGGGGTCACTTCTTGGGGTTTTTAATTTCTGGGGACCTCAGGATTTTTTTTAATATGCAACATGGCACCTAAAATTCATGTCTGCCAATTCAGGCCTGCCAGCAAACTCCATAATTTTGCTTGCAAAAAAAAATTGTGGTCTGCTAGTAATTGTTTTTTTTTCACAATGTGTGCTTTGAAATCCTTTAACAAGTGTTTCTGTCTTCTGTGAGACACCTGTTTGGTGAAAAGTACCCTTTCCACCCCTTAAAATGTTCGTACAGGGGTGCTCTTTCCAAAATGGGGTCACTTCTTTAAAATTTCTGGGGACCTTAGGAATTTTAAAATGCGACATGCACCTAAAATCCATGTCTGCCAATCCAGGCCAGCCAAATTCACATTTAGCTGTTTACTATACAGCAGGCTACAAGCACATATGGGGTGTTTCCTGAATGGGAAGAAAATTGGGAACACATGCTGGGGTGCATTTTCTCCTTTAAACCCTTGTGAAAATGAAACATTTGGGCGTGAAGTAATTTTTTCTCGATAAAAAAGTTATTTTTCCTTTTCATAGTCAAGTGTTTCCTAATTCTATGAAATACCCTTGGGGCCCAAAGTGCTCACTACATGCCTTAAAAATATTCTTTGAGGGGTGTAGTTTCCAGAATGGGGTCACTTTTTTGGGGTTTCCATTGTAGGGGTGCGTCAGGGTGTGTTTAATTGAAAGATGGTGCCTGTCAATTAGGCCTCTTGCACACGACCATGGTTTGGTTACGCATCCGAGCCGCATTTTTTGCGGCTCGGGTGCGGACCCATTCACTTCAATGTGGCCGTAAAAGATGCGGACAGCACTCCGTGTGCTGTCCGCATCCGTTGCTGCGTTCCGTGGCCCCGCAAAAATTATAGATCATGTCCTATTCTTGTCCGTTTTTCGGACAAGAATAGGCATTTCTATAATGGGCCGTCTGTTCCGTTCCGCAAATTGCAGAAGGCACCATGTTTTGCAGAAGGCATCCATGTTTTGCAGATCCTCAATTTGCGGAACGCAAAACACAGCACGTTCATGTGCAAGAGGCCTTATTCAGGGGAAATCTGCCCTCCATCAGTCATTTGGTGCTCCTTTCCTTCTGACTCCTTTGGTACGCCAATATATCAGTATACAAGCACATATGGGGTATTGCTGTAATCAGGAGAAAATGGGCAACACATTATGTGGTGTATTTTCTCCAGTTCCCAATCAATAAAAATATACTATTAAAAAAAAATTCTCCAGTTCCCCCCTGTGAAAGTGAAAAATTGGGGCGTAAAGTCATTTTTTCTAGAAAAAAAAAAGTAATTTTTCATACAGCCAATTCCACGAATTACCTTTGGGGTCAAAGTGCTCACTACATGCATTGAAAGATTCCTTGAGGGGTGTAGTATCCAGAATGGGGTCACTTTTTGGGGGTTTTCATTGTAGGGTGCAACAGGGTGTGTTCAATTGCAAAATGGTGCCTGTCAATTATTCAGGAGAAATCTGCCCTCCATCATCCATTTGGTGCTCCTTTCCTTCTGACCCCTGTGGTAAGCCCATATAGCAGTATACAAGTACATATGGGGTATTGTCGTAATCAGGAGTAGTGATGAGCAGGAGGTGCCATATTCAATTTTGCAATATTTCGCGAATATTCGATTGAATATTCGTCTTATATTCGTCAAAATTGAATAGACGTCATTATTCTATTTATCACGAATAATATGCGATTTAACCACCTCCGGACCGCCTAACGCAGGATTGCGTTCCGGAGGTGGCAGCGCTGCGCAGAGTCACGCATATACGCGTCATCTCGCGAGACGCGAGATTTCGCTCAAAGCCGGCCCGCGCATGCGCATCGCGGGCCGGCAAAATTAAAAGAAGTATTTCGTCACCAGCCTGCCAGCAACGATCATTGGCTGGCAGGCTGGCGATTTTCAAAAAATCCAATCCAAAGTCATATAATAGATCATATTAGTAAATATGATCTGTTATATGGCTTGTCTGCTCCTGTGCTGGTCCTTTTCGTCGGTTGGATCCAGCACAGGAGCAGACTGAACTGTGAGTAGCACCAACACTACACCTTAGCCCCAGATCACCCACCTGCACCCCAATTAACCCTTTGATCACCCCTTTGATCGCCCCTGTCAATCACTAGTGAAAGGAAAAAAAGTGATCAGTGTAAACTGTCACTTTTTTTTTTTCACTGGTATTGGCTGTTAGGTTTTTAGGGATAGTTTAGGCCCCTTGGTTAGGTAGTTAGCGTCAGTTAGCGCCCACCCCACCGCACCGCAGTCACTTTTATTCGCTGTTTAGCGTATCGCTAATCAGCATTTGTACTTTTATAGTATCTGTAAGTGATCAAAACTGATCACGGTCAGATCTATAATAGTATTAGTGTCACCTTAGCTCGCCCTCCACCCAAAACGCAGTGTTTGCCCGATCAGGCCTGATCGGTCGCCCCACACGTGCGTTCACCCACGCCATCCCCACCGCAGTGACAAAAAATATATATTTTTTGATCACTGCACATTCATTTTACACGCACTGCGGCGATAAAAAAATCAGTTTTGATATTTTTTATCAACCGCAGCAGCCTCCGGTACTTCGCTAGCCTCCCCTTTGTAAGACAGGTTTGCTTTTTTTCTTGGGTAGTCTCAGGGAATACCCCTAAATTTAGTAGTCCAAAATGTCAAACAGGGGGTATTCTTCTGAAGAGGCCTACAGGATTCTGACCCAGTCGGATGAGGAGTGGGAACCCTCATCTGACGAATCTAGCGGGTCAGAATATGAACCTGTGGAAAGCAGTGGCTCTCTGACCCAAAGTTCGGACGAGGAGGTGGAGGTCCCTGGCAGCACCAGGCGTACCCGGCCCCATGTCGCTAGACCACAGGTTACGCAGGATCCGCTTCAAGAGCAGCAGAGTGGGGCTGTCGCTGCCGGATCACGTGGTGAGGCATACACCAGCAGCGCAGCCCTTCCTGGACCTAGTACCAGCACTGCGTACAACCTGGTGAAGTAGCGAGCACCAGAAGGGCAGTTGAAGCTGGTACGGTGGCACGTGCAATAGTTACCCCGTCGCAGCCACCGCAAAGACGGGCCCGTAGGCCCCCTAGAGTCCCTGAGGTGCTGGCAAATCCTGATTGGCAGTCACCAACTTCAGCCGCACCAGTAGTTCCCCCTTTCACCGCCCAGTCTGGAGTTCGGGTTGAGACGGCTCAAATCGGTTCGGGCCCTGGGATTTTTTGAGCTGTTCTTGACTGCGGAGCTCTTGGACTTAGTCGTGGCAGAGACCAACCAGTATGCCACACAATTTATAACCGCTAACCCGGGAAGCTATTATGCCCAGCCTTTCCGGTGGAAAACCAGTCCAAGTTTCCGAACTTAAAATTTTTTTGGGCCTTCTCCTCAACATGGGCCTGACAAAAAAAGCATGAATTGCGGTCATATTGGTCAACGCACCCAATTCATCACATGCCCATGTTCTCTGCTGCTATGTCCAGGACACGATTTGAGACCATCCTACGTTTTCTGCATTTTAGCGACAATACCCACCTCCCGTCCCAGAGGCCCACCCTGCTTTTGACCGCTCCACAAAATTCGGCCCCTCATAGACCATTTCAACCTGAAATTTGCAGATTTGTATACCCCTGAGCAAAACATCTGCGTAGACGAGTCCCTAATACATTTTTACCGGGCGCCTTGGCTTCAAACAATACATCCCAAGCAAGCGTGCCCGGTATGGGGTCAAATTGTATAAGCTCTGTGAAAGGGCCACAGGCTATACCCACAAATTTCGGATCTATGAGGGAAAAGATCAGACCCTGGAGCCGGTCGGTTGCCCTGACTACCTGGGGAGCAGTGGGAAGACAGTCTGGGACTTGGTGTCACCCTTATTCGGCAAGGGGTACCATCTTTATGTGGACAATTTCTACACAAGTGTGGCCCTCTTTAGGCATTTGTTTCTAGAACGGATTTGCGCCTGTGGCACCGCGCGAACTAGTCGCGTGGGCTTCCCCCAACGGCTTGTAACCACCCGTCTTGCAAGGGGGCAGAGGGCTGCCTTGTGTAACGAAGAACTGCTCGCGGTGAAATGGAGAGACAAGCGTGACGTTTACATGCTCTCCTCCATTCACGCAGACACGACAATCCCAAATTGAGCGAGCAACCCGTGTCATTGAAAAGCCCCTCTGTGTCCACGACTATAATGCGCTCATGGGAGGGGTGGACTTCAATGACCAGATGTTGTCTCCGTATTTAGTTTCCCGCAGAACCAGACGCTGGTATAAGAAGGTGTCTGTATATTTAATTCAATTGGCGCTCTACAATAGTTTTGTTCTCTACAGTAAGGCTGGGAGAACAGGATCCTTCCTCAAATTCCAGGAAGAGATCATCGAGAACCTCCTTTACCCAGGAGGTTCCGTGGCCCAATCCACCAGTGTAGTTAGCCGTCTACACGAGCGACATTTCCCCAGTGTCGTTCCTGGTACCTCAACCCAACCGTCACCCCGAAAAAGATGTCGTGTCTGTAGCAGGAGTGGAATAAGGCGTGACACCCGCTATTTCTGTCCTGACTGTGCTGACCACCCTGCCCTATGCTATGGAGAGTGTTTCCGGAAGTACCACACACAGGTACACCTAGCATAGGGATCACATCTCACCTAGACAGGCACACAGGGCTATTAGGGCCCATTCACTCACAGCTGCTGCAAACCTCTCCTTTCACCTGGGATAAAGTGCATAACGTACTTCGCCACATCTTTGGGCGATTTGCGCTTTGCACATTGTCCCATGGGGAAGGAGAGGTTTGTTCTATAAAAGGTAAAAAAAACTAAACAAAAAAAAAAATACCGGTAAGTAAAAAAGTTAAATGTTCAGTTAAAAAAGTTTAAAAAAAGTTTCTATGTTCTGTTCAACAGTTAATAAAGTTATTGCTTTGCGGCCTGGTTTTTTCTTTTTTGTTTTGTTTTTTTTACCTTTCAGGTGGACCAACCGATCGACTAGCTGCAGCACTGATGTGCATTCGGACAGAAGCATTGCGCTGCTGTCAGATTACACGCAAGTCGGTGTATGCGGCGCTGCAAGACGAGATTTCTCCTCTGCAGTAAAAGATACGTTTGCCGAGGCATATGAGCTGAGGAGGTGGCGGTGTTCATATACTTTGGCAAACACTTTGTATATATAAAAAATAAAATCCCGGCAATGATTTATTCATCCACATCGATTGATGTGAATGGAGAAATCTGGTTTGCCAGGGCATACGAGCTGAAGTGGGTATGGATGTTGGGCGGAGCTCCTATGTCCTGGCAGACGCCTTTCCCCTCCTTTTTCTTTTTTTGGCAGAGATTTTTTCATCCACATCGATCGATGCGAATGAAGAAATCTGTGCCGTTCATTTTTTTCTTTCAGCCCAGAGGCTGAACGGAAAAAAAAAATCTCATTACCCGTATGCTCAATATAAGGAGAATAGCAGAAACTCCTAATGCTGGGCATACATGTAATGATTGCGGAGACCCTCAAATGCCAGGGCAGTACAAACACCCCACAAATAACACCATTTTGGAAAGAAGACACCCCAAGGTATTCGCTGAGGGGCATATTGAGTCCATGAAAGATTGAAATTTTTGTCCCAAGTTAGCGGAAAGGGAGACTTTGTGAGAACAAAATCAAAAAAATCTATTTCTGCTAACTTGTGCCAGAATTTTTTTTTTCAATGAACTCGCCATGCCCCTCATTGAATACCTTGGGGTGTCTTCTTTCCAAAATGGGGTCACATGTGGGGTATTTATACTGCCCTGGCATTTTAGGGGCCCCAAAGCGTGAGAAGAAGTCTGGTATCCAAATGTCTAAAAATGCCCTCCTAAAAGGAATTTGGGCACCTTTGCCCACCTAGGCTGCAAAAAAGTGTCACACATGTGGTATCTCCGTATTCAGCAGAAGTTGGGGAATATGTTTTGGGGTGTCATTTTACATATACCCATGCTGGGTGAGATAAATATCTTGGTCAAATGCCAACTTTGTATAAAAAAAATGAGAAAAGTTGTCTTTTGCCAAGATATTTCTCTCACCCAGCATGGGTATATGTAAAATGACACCCCAAAACACATTCCTCACCTTCTCCTGAGTACGGAGATACCAGATGTGTGACACTTTTTTGCAGCCTAGGTGGGCAAAGGGGCCCACATTCCAAAGAGCACCTTTCGGATTTCACAGGTCATTTACCTACTTACCAGACATTAGGGCCCCTGGAAAATTCCAGGGCAGTATAACTACCCCACAAGTGACCCCATTTGGAAAGAAGACACCCCAAGGTATTCCGTGAGGGGCATGGCAAGTTCCTAGAATTTTTTATTTTTTGTCACAAGTTAGTGGAAAATGATGATTTTTTTTTTTTTTTTTCATACAAAGTCTCATATTCCACTAACTTGTGACAAAAAATAAAAATTTCCATGAACTCACTATGCCCATCAGCGAATACCTTGGGGTCTCTTCTTTCCAAAATGGGGTCACTTGTGGGGGTAGTTATACTGCCCTGGCATTCTAGGGGCCCAAATGTGTGGTAAGGAGTTTGAAATCAAATTCTGAAAAAAATGACCTGTCAAATCCGAAAGGTGCTCTTTGGAATATGGGCCCCTTTGCCCACCTAGGCTGCAAAAAAGTGTCACACATCTGGTATCTCCGTACTCAGGAGAAGGTGGGGAATGTGTTTTGGGGTGTCATTTTACATATACCCATGCTGGGTGAGAGAAATATCTTGGCAAAAGACAACTTTTCCCCATTTTTTTATACAAAGTTGGCATTTGACCAAGATATTTATCTCACCCAGCATGGGTATATGTAAAAAGACACCCCAAAACACATTCCTCAACTTCTCCTGAGTACGGGGATACCAGATGTGTGACACTTTTTTGCAGCCTAGGTGGGCAAAGGGGCCCACATTCCAAAGAGCACCTTTTGGATTTCATAGGTCATTTTTTACTGAATTTGATTTCAAACTCCTTACCACACATTTGGGCCCCTAGAATGCCAGGGCAGTATAACTACCCCACAAGTGACCCCATTTTGGAAAGAAGAGACCCCAAGGTATTCGCTGATGGGCATAGTGAGTTCATGGAAGTTTTTATTTTTTGTCACAAGTTAGTGGAATATGAGACTTTGTATGAAAAAAAAAAAAAAAAAGAAAAAATCATCATTTTCCACTAACTTGTGACAAAAAATAAAAAATTCTAGGAACTTGCCATGCCCCTCACGGAATACCTTGGGGTGTCTTCTTTCCAAAATGGGGTCACTTGTGGGGTAGTTATACTGCCCTGGCATTCTAGGGGCCCAAATGTGTGGTAAGGAGTTTGAAATCAAATTCTGAAAAAAATGACCTGTCAAATTCGAAAGGTGCTCTTTGGAATATGGGCCCCTTTGCCCACCTAGGCTGCAAAAAAGTGTCACACATCTGGTATCTCCGTACTCAGGAGAAGGTGGGGAATGTGTTTTGGGGTGTCATTTTACATATACCCATGCTGGGTGAGAGAAATATCTTGGCAAAAGACAACTTTTCCCATTTTTTTATACAAAGTTGGCATTTGACCAAGATATTTATCTCACCCAGCATGGGTATATGTAAAAGACACCCCCAAAACACATTCCTCAACTTCTCCTGAGTACGGGGATACCAGATGTGTGACACTTTTTTGCAGCCTAGGTGGGCAAAGGGGCCCACATTCCAAAGAGCACCTTTTGGATTTCATAGGTCATTTTTTACTGAATTTGATTTCAACTCCTTACCACACATTTGGGCCCCTAGAATGCCAGGGCAGTATAACTACCCCACAAGTGACCCCATTTTGGAAAGAAGAGACCCCAAGGTATTTCGTGATGGGCATAGTGAGTTCATAGAAGTTTTTATTTTTTGTCACAAGTTAGTGGAATATGAGACTTTGTAAGAAAAAAAAAAAAAAAAAAAAAAAATCATCATTTTCCGCTAACTTGTGACAAAAAATAAAAAGTTCTATGAACTCACTATGCCCATCAGCGAATACCTTAGGGTGTGTACTTTCCGAAATGGGGTCATTTGTGGGGTGTTTGTACTGTCTGGCCATTGTAGAACCTCAGGAAACATGACAGGTGCTCAGAAAGTCAGAGCTGCTTCAAAAAGCGGAAATTCACATTTTTGTACCATAGTTTGTAAACGCTATAACTTTTACCCAAACCATTTTTTTTTTACCCAAACATTTTTTTTTTATCAAAGACATGTAGAACTATAAATTTAGAGCAAAATTTCTATATGGATCTCGTTTTTTTTTGCAAAATTTTACAACTGAAAGTGAAAAATGTCATTTTTTTGCAAAAAAATCGTTAAATTTCGATTAATAACAAAAAAAGTAAAAATGTCAGCAGCAATGAAATACCACCAAATGAAAGCTCTATTAGTGAGAAGAAAAGGAGGTAAAATTCATTTGGGTGGTAAGTTGCATGACCGAGCAATAAACGGTGAAAGTAGTGTAGGTCAGAAGTGTAAAAAGTGGCCTGGTCTTTCAGGGTGTTTAAGCACTGGGGGCTGAAGTGGTTAATTATTAGCGTATTGCGATTTTTTTTTTTTACTGTATAAGGCAACTTTCCTATTGGTTGGCTATGACTATGGCTAATATGTGTATTTTACGAGTATTCGCTATATTGCTATATACTCTTGCTTTAGAATATTACGAATATTCTAAAAAACGAAGTTATAGCATTATAGCGAATATTCGTAAAATACACATATAGACTGCAATTTAGCTAATATAGTGCTATAATCTTTTTTATATAGTCTATTTTTTTTTGTCTCTTCTGAAGTTCAGATTTGGAAAAATTTGACACTATTAAAAAAAAAAAACTATAGCACTATATTAGCTAAATTGCAGTCTATATGTGTATTTCACGAATATTCGCTATATTGCTATAACTTCGTGTTTTAAAATATGACGAATATGACGAATATTCTAAAAAAGTTATAGCAACATGGCGAATATATTCGTTATTTAGAATATTCGTCTTTTTTTTTTTCAATCTGTACTGTTATTCCACTTTGGCGCACTCCTCCCCGATAAGCATCCCCGTCACCATGGGAACGCTTGTGGGTTAGAATATACCATTGGATATGAGTTTTCACAATCTCAGGGAAAATTCAGATCCGATGGTATTTTCTAACCCACAGGCGTTCCCATGGTGACGGGGACGCTTGTCGGGGAGGAGTATGCGAACAACTGTACAGATTGGGGAAAAAAATTGAATATTCTAAATAACGAATATATTCCCTATATTGCTATATATTAGTTTTTTAGAATATTCGTCATTTTATTTTCCATATGAAAACATGATTCCTTACTGCTTAAGTTGCTTGTGAGCCAATGACTCATTGACCCACAAGAAAGAAGCAGGGAGGAATCATGTTTTCAGATGTTAAAACATTATGAATATTTGATATAGCGAATATATAGCAATATATTCGAAATATTCGCGAATTAGCGAAGTTGCAATATTCGCGATTAATATTCGCTATTCGAATATTCGCGCTCAACAGTAATCAGGAGCAAATGGGCAACATATTATGGTGTGTATTTTCTGTATTTTCCCCCTATGAAAGTGGAAAATTTGAGCCTAAAGTCCCTTTTGCGTGAAAAAATTTAATTTTCACAGTCATGTGTTTCCTAATTCTGTGAAACACCTTTGGGGCCAAAGTGCTCACTACATGCCTTGAAGGATTCCTTAAGGGGTGTCGTTTCCAGAATGGGGTTACTTTTGGGGATTTTTTTACTTTAGTGGTGTATCAGCTGGTCTTCAATTGCAACACGGCGCATGAAAATTATTCCTGTGAAAACTGCCCTCAAAAATCTGTACGTTGCTGATTGCCCACTGCACCCTGCTGTGTGTCCATACAGCAGTTCATGACCACAAATGAGGTGTTTCTATAAACTGCTGATTCAGGGTAATAAATATTGACTTTTGTTTAGCTGTTAACTCTTGCTCTGTTACAGGAAAATATGGATAAAAATGGAAAATCTGCCAAAAAAGATAAATTTTGATTTTCCATCTCCATTTTCATTTAATTCTTGTGGAAGACCCAAAGGGTTAACAAAGTTTGTAAAATTAGTTTCAAATAACTAGAGTGGTGTAGTTTCTGAAATTGGGTCATTTCTACGATGTAGACCCGTAAAAGTGACTTAATAACTGAATTGGTCCTTTCAAAAAAATGGGTTTTTGAAAGTTTCAGGAAAATAAAAAAATTGCATCTAAATTTCAAAGCCCTTTAACATCCTAAAATAATAAAATTACATTTACAAAATGATGCCATCATAAAGTAGACATATGGGAAATGTTAAGGAATACATATTTTATGAGGTATCACTTTCTGTTTTAAAAGCAGAGAAATTAAAATTTAGAAAATTGTGAATTTATTCTCAAAATAAAGAAAAATTTACAAGAAAATTGCAAATTTTTTCTTTTTTTGTTAAATTTGGGATTTTTTCATAAATAAAAGGTGAAATATATTGACTCAAAATTATGACTGTCATGAAGTACAATGTGTCACAAGAAAACAGTCTCAGAATGGCTTGAATAAGTAAAAGTGTTCCAAAGTTATTACTACATAAAGTGACACATGTCAGATTTGCAAAAAATGGCCTGGGCAGGAAGGTAAAAAATGGCCCAGGGTAGAAAGGGTTAATAGAGAAAAGAATATATATATATAAAATCCATCTATTGTTCAGTCGTCATTATGTCCATTTTTCATGGTTATTACTTTCCACAGTGCAGTAGCAAAATAGGGCCTTTTACTTTCAAATCTCCATAGCATTGAAGTGTAATCAGTCCATGGTCACCTCATCCAGTAGCTGTCACACATGTCAAGCATAATAGTGGCCTACAGCATTTCTCAGCAATATAATACATACATGTTCTTCTGTCATTCACTCATTCTTCCAAGCAGTTTTTTACCTGACAGTTTTTAGTCATTAAAAGTATTTTCCAGTTATGGCACATAGCGGGTCCCAGCACATCGGCATGACTCCTACTTGACCAGTATCTTTACTATGATTCTTCATTGTTTATGACTTATTTCCATTGCCCTAAATATCAGAAAAAATTAAGCAGCTCCCTTGAGTAATACAGGCCAGAACCATTTAAGGGACTCCACCTACCTACTCAAAAAGTAATAAAGTGAAAAGTTAGGCCTCTTTCACACGAGAGGGACGGATTAGGTCCGGATGCGTTCAGGGTGCGTTCAGTGAAACTAGCACCATTTTGAAAGCAAGTTCAGTCAGTTTTGTCTGCGATCGTGTTCAGTTGTTCTGTTTTTTCTGTGCTGGTGCAATGCGTTTTGATAAAAAACGGAAGGTTTACAAACAACATCTCCTAGCAACCTTCAGTGAAAAAACGCATTGCATCCGGATTACTTCCGGATGCAATGCGTTTTTCACTGAAGCCCAATTTACTTCTCCGGGGACAGGGCTGCGCGAAAAATGCAAAATATAGAACATGCTGCCATTCTCATGCAACGCAGAACTGATGCGTGTAAAAAAAAGCTCATGTACACAGACCCACTGAAATGGATGCGTCAGGATTCAGTGCGGGTGCAATGTGTTCACTTCACGCATCGCACCCGCATGGAAAACTCGCTCGTGTGAAAGGGGTCTTAAACAACATTTTAACTTTGGTTACCAGTACCCCACCACCCTTTGAGTTAGTAAAGTTTGAAGTCTAGATTAAAAATTCTATGGTTTGTCATATTACAATAAATAGACCCAACTAATAGAGTTGAGCGGACACCTGGATGTTCGGGTTCGGCAGGTTCGGCCGAACTTGAAAAAAAAGTTCGGGTTCGGGACCCGAACTTGACCCCGAACCCCATTGAAGTCAATGGGGTCCGAACATTTGGGCACTAAAATGGCTCTAAAATAGTCCTGGACAGGGCTAGAGGGCTGCAAAAGGCATCAAAATGTGCTTAAGAGCATGGCAACTGTTCTGCAAACCAATGTGGATAGGGAAACGACTTAAAATAACATAAAATACAGAAAAAATTTAAATAACAATCTGGATCTAGGAGTAGGAGGTTGAGGAGGCGGTGGATGGGTGGATGTGGCGGTGTAGGTTGACGTGGCGGTGTAGGTGGAAGCGGCGGTGAAGGAGGAATAGATAGCCAACACTGACGGACTAAGAGGGCCCTGAGAGTGAGGATATCCGAACATATTTCTAATATTAAGAAAGGATATGAGAAACACTCACTCTCAAGGCACTTCAAAGAAGCCCATGGACAAGACCCTTCAGGCTTGTCCTTTGTGGCCTTAGAAAAAATAGACAAGCATTGGAGGGGCGGAAACCACATTGAACGGATGTCTGCAAATGCGGAATTGGAAATTTTCGGTTTCCTATAGAACGGGTGGTGTGCCCCTCACTCAATTGGGGATCACATTTTGGCCGTTTATCGGCAGTGTGATCCCCTCTTGTTGATGGGCCCACCTCCCTTTTCACCATTTCCCATACCATCTATCAAGGCTATATTACATTAGAATATAAGACATACAGGATGATGTCCTTCTATATATTAAAGTTTTCTTTATGAACTATCATCTCGTTCCCATCTGTTGATTAATGAACATTAATGATTAATGAATATGTACTTCCTATATCATATGTATTATATCTTAACCTATTTTTAGATTTTGCGGATTATCTTTACATTTTAAATTAGATTATTATTGTGTTTTGGGTCATAAGCACTTATCAAGAGGTTGCGGTTCTAATACAACAAAAAACGCAAGTGCGTTTTTGAAAACCGCACGAAAAACACATGAAAAAAACGCATTATACAAATTGAACATTCCAATCCAAATTTTGTGGATTGCTTGTGACGATATATAAAGGGATGACGTTTTTAACAGGGATATAGCTACTGAGGAAGAGGACGGAAGTCTTCGAAACGCGTTTAGCGTTATATCCCTGTCTACAGCAATATTCCGGATATGATGATAAAGACTTTAAATCATCTTTTATAAGTGGAGCGCTCCATCTTTTCATCTTACCGAAAGCACCTTCTCACAGAAATACCGGAAGTAAATTTCCAAGTCCCGCGATACCTCTGAGATACCACGTGTCCAATACCAGAGTGCGAGGACGCCGAAAGTGAGCGGTGCAGCGAGTGGCCAAACCTGACTGCTGTGAACCCGTCCGAAGTACAAGGACGCTGAAAGTGAGCAGTGCAGCAAGCGGCCAAACCGGACTGTTTGTAAAACTCGTCTAAGGGTAAGCGATATTTCCCTCAACAGTTGTCATGTCCAGCTATTGAAGGCCTTATATAAACCGGCCAAAAGACTGCTGAAGCAAACATTACATATAGGGAAGTGACATCCCCCAGCAGCACTGATACGTTAAGCTATTGAAACTTGTGGAGGTCCTCTTGGATCCGGAACAATTGAATATACATACTGTGGACATTGAATAGGATACCGATGGTTTTGGTGATTCATGTCATCTAAAGAGACATTATCCTCAACAGGATTAACCAAGACATACATTGTTATCTAATAGTGTTGTTATCCTATTTTTGACGTATGCGTTTCTGTATTTACATACCTATACTATCAGGATATTGTATCACATTTTATTCCTTTTAAGGGGTTTTATTGTTTTATTGGACATTTTTAGTGTAACGTTGTTGTATAATTGTACGTGTTGCTGCTATTACTCCATTGCTGAGTGGGCAGATAATAAATAGTACGTTTGATGTGTACCACATAGTGAGTGCCAGTCGTTTTTCTATCCAACACTGATTTGTGTTAATTTTTATTTTTAAATTGGGGTATCCCCCAAAATATTGGGACATATAACAAAATAAAACTAAGAATAAGTGCACTTGAGTACAAGAATGGATGGTTGAGGCTGGTATAAATGTCTGTTCTGCACAAGGTACTGACAAGTCCTGTGGGATCCATGCCTGGTTCATTTTAATGAACGTGAGCTTGTCCATGTTGGCTGTGGACAGACGGCTGCGTCTGTCTGTAATGACGCCTCCTGCCGTACTAAATACACGTTCAGAGAGTACAATGGCTGCAGGGCAGGCCAGCACCTCCAAGGCATACAGGGCAAGCTCTGGCCATGTGGACAATTTGGAGACCCAGAAGTTGAATGGGGCAGAACCATCAGTCAGTACGTGTAGTCGTGTGCACAGGTACTGTTCCACCATGTTGTTCAAATGCTGCCTCCTGCTAACACGCTCCATATCAGCAGTTGGGGCCGGTTGTTGCGGCGAGGTGACAAAGCTTTTCCACATGTCGTCCATGCTAACCCTGCCTTCTGAGGTGCTGGCGCTGACACAGCTGCGTTGGCGACCTCTTCCTCCTCCCCTGCCTTCGCCTTGTGCTTCCACTTGTCCCCCGGCGTCAGTCGGGAATGCTCTCAGGAGGGTGTCTACCAGCGTGCGCCAGTAGTCGCGCATCTTCCGATCACGCTCCAGTGAGGGAATTAAGGACGGCACATTGTCTTTGTAACGGGGATCCAGCAGGGTGGCCACCCAGTAGTCAGCACACGTTAAAATGTGGGCAACTCTGCGGTCGTTGCGCAGGCACTGCAGCATGTAGTCGCTCATGTGTGCCAGGCTGCCCAGAGGTAAGGACAAGCTGTCCTCTGTGGGAGGCGTATCGTCTGTGTCCTCCATATCCCCCCAGCCACGCACCAGTGATGGGCCCGAGCTGCGTTGGATGCCACCCCGCTGTGAACATGCAAGGGATGTGCATCAAACCGGCTAGTCCCAGAGCTGCAACGAGATTTCGCCCATTATCGCACACCCCCAGGCCGGGCTTGAGGCCCACTGGCAGCAACCACTCGTCTGTCTGTTGTTCTATACCCCGCCACAACTCCTGCGCAGTGTGGGGCCTGTCCCCCAAACACATCAGTTTCAAAACGGCCTGCTGACGTTTACCCCTGGCTGTGCTGAAGTTGGTGGTGAAGGTCTGTCGCTGACCGGATGAGGAGGTGGAAGAAGAGGAGGAGGAAACCGAGTAGGAAGAGGAGGCAACAGGAGGCAAAGAATGATGCCCTGCGATCCTTGGCGGCGGAAGGACGTGCGCCAAACAGCTCTCCGCCTGGGGCCCTGCCGCTACTACATTTACCCAGTGTGCAGTTAGGGAGATATATAGCATCATGAGCTGTTTGAAGCTGTCCGTCTCCACCAGCCTGAATGACAGCATTTCAAAGGCCAGCAGTTTAGAAATGCTGGCGTTCAGGGCCAGGGATCGAGGGTGGCTAGGTAGGAATTTACGCTTTCTCTCAAAGGTTTGTGAGAGGGAGAGCTGAACGCTTCCGTGTGACATGGTGTAGATGCTTGGTGACGGAGGTGGTGTTGTTGGTGGCACATCCTCTGTTTGCTGGGCGGCAGGTGCCAACTATCCCCCAGAGGCGGAGGAAGAGGCTGAGGCAGCAGCAGAAGAGGGAGCAGGAGGGGCCTGAGCCATTTCTTGGTTTTGAAGGTGCTTACTCCACTGCAGCCCATGTCTCGCATGTAGATGCCTGGTCATGCAGGTTGTGCTAAGGTTCAGAACGTTAATGCCTCGCTTAAGGCTCTGATGGCACAGCGTGCAAACCACTCGGGTCTTGTCGTCAGCACATGTGTGCGAAGAAGTGCCATGCCAGGGAACTCCTTGAAGCTGACTTTGGTGTGCTCGGTTCCTGTTGACAGTGGCCAGTAGCAGGCGAACTGTTTTGGCGACGGCTGCTCTGCTTTTGCACCCTGCTCCCGCTTTTGCTACGCTGTTGGCTCGGTCTCACCACTGCCTCTTCCTCCGAACTATGAAAGTCAGTGGCACAACCTTCATTCCATGTGGGGTCTAGGACCTCATCGTCCCCTGCATCGTCTTCCACCCAGTCTTCCTCCCTGACCTCCTTTTCGGTCTGCACACTGCAGAAAGACGCAGCAGTTGGCACCTGTGTTTCGTCATCATCAGAGACGTGCTGAGGTTGTATTCCCATGTCCTCATCAGGAAACATAAGTGGTTGTGCGTCAGTACATTCTATGTCTTCCACCCCTGGGGAAGGGCTAGGTGGATGCCCTTGGGAAACCCTGCCAGCAGAGTCTTCAAACAGCATAAGAGACTGCTGCATGACTTGAGGCTCAGATAGGTTCCCCGATATGCACGGGGGTGATGTGACAGACTGATGGGCATGGGTTTCAGGCGCCACCTGTGCACTTTCTGCAGAAGACTGGGTGGGAGATAATGTGAACGTGCTGGATCCACTGTCGGCCACCCAATTGACTAGCGCCTGTACTTGCTCAGGCCTTACCATCCTTAGAACGGCATTAGGCCCGACCAAATATCGCTGTAGATTCTGGCGGCTACTGGGACCTGAGGTAGTAGGTTCAGTAGGACGTGTAGCTGTGGCAGAACGGCCACGTCCTCTCCCTGCACCAGAGGCTCCACCAACACCACCACCACGACCGCGTCACTTATTAGATGTTTGCCTCATAGTTAGCGTTCACAAAGCAAAGTAAAAAGTGGTTAAGTATGTTAAAAATAATTAACCGCCAATATAAACCCTGATGTAGGGTATTGCACTCAATTTTTTTTTTTAACTCTATATGACAATGGTATTTGTGGCCGAAATGTAACACTCACTTATGCACGTGTAATCCCAGATGTGAAGTATATGAGAGGCTTTTTTCACCCCAGTATGCCAAAGCCGTATTTATGGCCTAAATGTGACAGTCACTTATGCACGTGTAATCCCAGATGTGCAGTATATTAGAGGGTTTTTTCACCCTAACAAAAAAACTATATTTCTGTCCTAAATGTGACAGTCACTTATGCTTGTCTAATCCCAGATGTGCTGTATATTAGAGGGTTTTCTCACCCCAGTATGTAAAAGCTGTATTTCTGGACTTGCAGACATGCAGATAGCCTGTGCTGGTGCACTATCGTTACATAAAATGGCTGCCGATCAGGTATTGATATTGATGAAATGAAGAAAAAAAAGTTCGTTTTCAGCAGTAGTTGGCTCAGGGCAGGCTTAAAAAAATTGTGCACTGCACCCACAAAACACTTTTTCTGTAGATCGCTGAGTACATAAACCAGTTCTTGATAAGATTGCTCCCTGATCTCTCCCTCACAGCAGCTGCAGCCTCTCCCTACACTAATCCGAGCAGAGTGACGGGCGGCGCTAAGTGACTCCAGCTTAAATAGAGGCTGGGTCACATGCTGCAGTTGGCCAATCACAGCCATGCCAATAGTAGGCATGGCTGTGATGGCCTTTTGGAGCAAGTAGTATGACGCTTGTTGATTGGCTGCTTTGCAGCCTTTCAAAAAGCGCCATAAAAATCGCCGAACACCGAACCCGAACTTTTACGTAAATGTTCGGGTTCGGATCCGAGTGCAGTATATTAGAGGGTTTTTTCACCCTAACCAAAAAGCTGTATTTCTGTCCTAAATGTGACAGTCACTTATGCTTGTCTAATCCCAGATCTGCAGTATATCAGAGGGTTTTTTCACCCCAGTAACCAAAAAGCCGTATTTATGGCCTAAATGTGACAGTCACTTATGCACGTGTAATCCCAGATGTGCAGTATATTAGAGGGTTTTTTCACCCTAACCAAAAAGTTGTATTTCTGTCCTAAATGTGACAGTGACTTATGCACGTGTATTCCCAGATGTGCAGTATATTAGAGGGTTTTTTCACCCTAACCAAAAAGCTGTATTTCTGTCCTAAATGTGACAGTCACTTATGCTTGTCTAATCCCAGATGTGCAGTATATTAGAGGGTTTTTTCACCCCAGTATGCAAAAGCTGTAATTCTGGACTTGCAGACATGCAGATAGCCTGTGCTGGTGCACTATCGTTGCATAAAATGGCTGCCGATCAGGTATTGATATTGATGAAATGAAGAAAAAAAAGTTCGTTTTCAGCAGTAGTTGGCTCAGGGCAGGCTTGAAAAAATTGTGCACTGCACCCACAAAACACTTTTTCTGTAGATCGCTGAGTACATAAACCAGTTCTTGATAAGATTGCTCCCTGATCTCTCCCTCACAGCAGCTGCAGCCTCTCCCTACACTAATCCGAGCAGAGTGACGGGCGGCGCTAAGTGACTCCAGCTTAAATAGAGGCTGGGTCACATGCTGCAGTTGGCCAATCACAGCCATGCCAATAGTAGGCATGGCTGTGATGGCCTTTTGGGGCAAGTAGTATGACGCTTGTTGATTGGCTGCTTTGCAGCCTTTCAAAAAGCGCCATAAAAATCGCCGAAGCCGAACTTTTACGTAAATGTTCGGGTTCGGGTCCAGGTGCTGAAAAACCTAAAGTTCGGTACGAACCTGAACTTTACAGTTCGGGTTCGCTCAACTCTACCAACTAATGTTTGTCAGAGTGAAACTAGTATTTTTAATCAGCTATGGTATGGTAATATTATTCAGTCACTATGTAGAGGTAATGCTAGTGGTCATAGTGTGGGGGTATTATTCTGGTCTTGTAGGGTATTATTGCTAATATTGGCCTTTGTATAGTACATTTAGTCCTGGTTTAATAGATATATAAATCAATTTAGGGGACATGTGCCTTAGGGCTTATGCCTGTGATCTTAGCAATACCCCTGGAAGCACTAAAGATCAGCAATACAGCTCTCTGAACACCACCTTCTGAATTCACTGAATAATTCATAATTTCGGGCCCCAATTTTATTTTGCTCAGGGCCCTTTATTTTGCACTTTGTCTAAATCCGGCCGTATCTCATCACAGGAGTCATAGGTAAGGTAGGAGAACAAGGGGGGTACCTGTAAGCTTTGGAATTCCCAATTTTTAGGGAATTAGATACAATAAATGTTTGGCTCCCTACATATATGTCTGGCTATGTATGTGAACAATCCCATAGAAAACTATGGGGATCAGTTCTGGCTCAGTGGTCCTACGGCTTGAAGCAGGAAATGCCTGAGGGGTAGAGTTGAGCGAACACCTGGATGTTCGGGTTCGAGAAGTTCGGCTGAACTTCCCGGAAATGTTCGGGTTCGGGATCCGAACCCGACCCGAACTTCGTCCCGAACCCGAACCCCATTGAAGTCAATGGGGACCCGAACTTTTGGGCACTAAAAAGGCTGTAAAACAGCCCAGGAAAGAGCTAGAGGGCTGTAGGTAAATCCCCTGCAAACAAATGTGGATAGGGAAATGAATTAAAATTAAAATTAAAAAAATAAAAATTAACCAATATCAATTGGACAGAGGTCCCATAGCAGAGAATCTGGCTTCACGTCAGCAGAGAATCAGTCTCTTCATGCGATAGCAAAGAATCTGGCTTCATGTCAGCAGAGAATCAGTCTCTTCATGCCATAGCAGAGAATCTGGCTTCATGTGAGCGCAGAATCAGTCTTCATGTCATAGCAGAGAATCAGGCTTCACGTCACCCACCACTGGAACAGGCCACTGTCACATATTTAGGCCCCGGCACCCAGGCAGAGGAGAGAGGTCCCGTAACAGAGAATCTGGCCTTATGTCAGCACAGAATCTGTCTTCATGTCATAGCAGAGAATCAGGCTTCACGTCACCCACCACTGGAACAGGCCACTGTCACATATTTAGGCCCCGGCACCCAGACAGAGGAGAGAGGTCCCGTAACAGAGAATCTGGCCTTATGTCAGCGCAGAATCAGTCTTCATGTCATAGCAGAGAATCAGGCTTCACGTCACCCACCACTGGAACAGGCCACTGTCACATATTTAGGCCCAGGCACCCAGGCAGAGGAGAGAGGTCCCGTAACAGAGAATCTGGCCTTATGTCAGCACAGAATCTGTCTTCATGTCATAGCAGAGAATCAGGCTTCACGTCACCCACCACTGGAACAGGCCACTGTCACATATTTAGGCCCCGGCACCCAGACAGAGGAGAGAGGTCCCGTAACAGAGAATCTGGCCTTATGTCAGCACAGAATCTGTCTTCATGTCATAGCAGAGAATCAGGCTTCACGTCACCCACCACTGGAACAGGCCACTGTCACATATTTAGGCCCCGGCACCCAGACAGAGGAGAGAGGTCCCGTAACAGAGAATCTGGCCTTATGTCAGCACAGAATCAGTCTTCATGTCATAGCAGAGAATCAGGCTTCACGTCACCCACCACTGGAACAGGCCACTGTCACATATTTAGGCCCCGGCACCCAGACAGAGGAGAGAGGTCCCGTAACAGAGAATCTGGCCTTATGTCAGCGCAGAATCAGTCTTCATGTCATAGCAGAGAATCAGGCTTCACGTCACCCACCACTGGAACAGGCCACTGTCACATATTTAGGCCCAGGCACCCAGGCAGAGGAGAGAGGTCCCGTAACAGAGAATCTGGCCTTATGTCAGCACAGAATCAGTCTTCATGTCATAGCAGAGAATCAGGCTTCACGTCACCCACCACTGGAACAGGCCACTGTCACATATTTAGGCCCCGGCACCCAGACAGAGGAGAGAGGTCCCGTAACAGAGAATCTGGCCTTAAGTCAGCACAGAATCTGTCTTCATGTCATAGCAGAGAATCAGGCTTCACGTCACCCACCACTGGAACAGGCCACTGTCACACATTTAGGCCCCGGCACCCAGACAGAGGAGAGAGGTCCCGTAACAGAGAATCTGGCCTTATGTCAGCGCAGAATCAGTCTTCATGTCATAGCAGAGAATCAGGCTTCACGTCACCCACCACTGGAACAGGCCACTGTCACATATTTAGGCCCAGGCACCCAGGCAGTGGAGAGAGGTCCCGTACCAGAGAATCTGGCCTTATGTCAGCACAGAATCTGTCTTCATGTCATAGCAGAGAATCAGGCTTCACGTCACCCACCACTGGAACAGGCCACTGTCACATATTTAGGCCCCGGCACCCAGACAGAGGAGAGAGGTCCCGTAACAGAGAATCTGGCCTTATGTCAGCACAGAATCTGTCTTCATGTCATAGCAGAGAATCAGGCTTCACGTCACCCACCACTGGAACAGGCCACTGTCACACATTTAGGCCCCGGCACCCAGACAGAGGAGAGAGGTCCCGTAACAGAGAATCTGGCCTTATGTCAGCGCAGAATCAGTCTTCATGTCATAGCAGAGAATCAGGCTTCACGTCACCCACCACTGGAACAGGCCACTGTCACATATTTAGGCCCAGGCACCCAGGCAGTGGAGAGAGGTCCCGTACCAGAGAATCTGGCCTTATGTCAGCGCAGAATCAGTCTTCATGTCATAGCAGAGAATCGGGCTTCACGTCACCCACCACTGGAACAGGCCACTGTCACATATTTAGGCCCAGGCACCCAGGCAGTGGAGAGAGGTCCCGTAACAGAGAATCTGGCCTTATGTCAGCGCAGAATCAGTCTTCATGTCATAGCAGAGAAACAGGCTTCACGTCACCCACCACTGGAACAGGCCACTGTCACATATTTAGGCCCCGGCACCCAGACAGAGGAGAGAGGTCCCGTAACAGAGAATCTGTCCTTATGTCAGCGCAGAATCAGTCTTCATGTCATAGCAGAGAATCAGGCTTCACGTCACCCACCACTGGAACAGGCCACTGTCACATATTTAGGCCCCGGCACCCAGACAGAGGAGAGAGGTCCCGTAACAGAGAATCTGGCCTTATGTCAGCACAGAATCTGTCTTCATGTCATAGCAGAGAATCAGGCTTCACGTCACCCACCACTGGAACAGGCCACTGTCACACATTTAGGCCCCGGGACCCAGACAGAGGAGAGAGGTCCCGTAACAGAGAATCTGGCCTTATGTCAGCGCAGAATCAGTCTTCATGTCATAGCAGAGAATCAGGCTTCACGTCACCCACCACTGGAACAGGCCACTGTCACATATTTAGGCCCAGGCACCCAGGCAGTGGAGAGAGGTCCCGTACCAGAGAATCTGGCCTTATGTCAGCACAGAATCTGTCTTCATGTCATAGCAGAGAATCAGGCTTCACGTCACCCACCACTGGAACAGGCCACTGTCACATATTTATGCCCCGGCACCCAGACAGAGGAGAGAGGTCCCGTAACAGAGAATCTGGCCTTATGTCAGCACAGAATCTGTCTTCATGTCATAGCAGAGAATCAGGCTTCACGTCACCCACCACTGGAACAGGCCACTGTCACATATTTAGGCCCCGGCACCCAGACAGAGGAGAGAGGTCCCGTAACAGAGAATCTGGCCTTATGTCAGTGCGGAATCAGTCTTCATGTCATAGCAGAGAATCAGGCTTCACGTCACCCACCACTGGAACGGGCCACTGTCACATATTTAGGCCCCGGCACCCAGACAGAGCAGAGAGGTCCCGTAACAGAGAATCTGGCCTTATGTCAGCACAGAATCTGTCTTCATGTCATAGCAGAGAATCAGGCTTCACGTCACCCACCACTGGAACAGGCCACTGTCACACATTTAGTCCCCGGCACCCAGACAGAGGAGAGAGGTCCCGTAACAGAGAATCTGGCCTTATGTCAGCGCAGAATCAGTCTTCATGTCATAGCAGAGAATCAGGCTTCACGTCACCCACCACTGGAACAGGCCACTGTCACATATTTAGGCCCAGGCACCCAGGCAGTGGAGAGAGGTCCCGTACCAGAGAATCTGGCCTTATGTCAGCACAGAATCTGTCTTCATGTCATAGCAGAGAATCAGGCTTCACGTCACCCACCACTGGAACAGGCCACTGTCACATATTTAGGCCCGGCACCCAGACAGAGGAGAGAGGTCCCGTAACAGAGAATCTGGCCTTATGTCAGCACAGAATCTGTCTTCATGTCATAGCAGAGAATCAGGCTTCACGTCACCCACCACTGGAACAGGCCACTGTCACACATTTAGGCCCCGGCACCCAGACAGAGGAGAGAGGTCCCGTAACAGAGAATCTGGCCTTATGTCAGCGCAGAATCAGTCTTCATGTCATAGCAGAGAATCAGGCTTCACGTCACCCACCACTGGAACAGGCCACTGTCACATATTTAGGCCCCGGCACCCAGACAGAGGAGAGAGGTCCCGTAACAGAGAATCTGGCCTTATGTCAGCACAGAATCTGTCTTCATGTCATAGCAGAGAATCAGGCTTCACGTCACCCACCACTGGAACAGGCCACTGTCACACATTTAGGCCCCGGAACCCAGACAGAGGAGAGAGGTCCCGTAACAGAGAATCTGGCCTTATGTCAGCGCAGAATCAGTCTTCATGTCATAGCAGAGAATCAGGCTTCACGTCAACCACCACTGGAACAGGCCACTGTCACATATTTAGGCCCAGGCACCCAGGCAGTGGAGAGAGGTCCCGTACCAGAGAATCTGGCCTTATGTCAGCGCAGAATCAGTCTTCATGTCATAGCAGAGAATCAGGCTTCACGTCACCCACCACTGGAACAGGCCACTGTCACACATTTAGGCCCCGGCACCCAGACAGAGGAGAGAGGTCCCGTAAAAGAGAATCTGGCCTTATGTCAGCACAGAATCAGTCTTCATGTCATAGCAGAGAATCGGGCTTCACGTCACCCACCACTGGAACAGGCCACTGTCACACATTTAGGCCCCGGAACCCAGACAGAGGAGAGAGGTCCCGTAACAGAGAATCTGGCCTTATGTCAGCGCAGAATCAGTCTTCATGTCATAGCAGAGAATCAGGCTTCACGTCACCCACCACTGGAACAGGCCACTGTCACATATTTAGGCCCAGGCACCCAGGCAGTGGAGAGAGGTCCCGTACCAGAGAATCTGGCCTTATGTCAGCGCAGAATCAGTCTTCATGTCATAGCAGAGAATCAGGCTTCACGTCACCCACCACTGGAACAGGCCACTGTCACACATTTAGGCCCCGGCACCCAGACAGAGGAGAGAGGTCCCGTAAAAGAGAATCTGGCCTTATGTCAGCACAGAATCAGTCTTCATGTCATAGCAGAGAATCGGGCTTCACGTCACCCACCACTGGAACAGGCCACTGTCACATATTTAGGCCCCGGCACCCAGACAGAGGAGAGAGGTCCCGTTACAGAGAATCTGGCCTTATGTCAGCGCAGAATCAGTCTTCATGTCATAGCAGAGAATCAGGCTTCACGTCACCCACCACTGGAACAGGCCACTGTCACATATTTAGGCCCAGGCACCCAAGCAGAGGAGAGAGGTCCCGTAACAGAGAATCTGGCCTTATGTCAGCGCAGAATCAGTCTTCATGTCATAGCAGAGAATCAGGCTTCACGTCACCCACCACTGGAACAGGCCACTGTCACATATTTAGGCCCCGGCACCCAGACAGAGGAGAGAGGTCCCGTAACAGAGAATCTGGCCTTATGTCAGCGCAGAATCAGTCTTCAAGTCATAGCAGAGAATCAGGCTTCACGTCATCCACCACTGGAACAGGCCACTGTCACATATTTAGGCCCCGGCACCCAGACAGAGGAGAGAGGTCCCGTAACAGAGAATCTGGCCTTATGTCAGCGCAGAATCAGTCTTCATGTCATAGCAGAGAATCAGGCTTCACGTCACCCACCACTGGAACAGGCCACTGTCACATATTTAGGCCCAGGCACCCAGGCAGTGGAGAGAGGTCCCGTACCAGAGAATCTGGCCTTATGTCAGCGCAGAATCAGTCTTCATGTCATAGCAGAGAATCAGGCTTCACGTCACCCACCACTGGAACAGGCCACTGTCACACATTTAGGCCCAGGCACCCAGACAGAGGAGAGAGGTCCCGTAACAGAGAATCTGGCCTTATGTCAGCGCAGAATCAGTCTTCATGTCATAGCAGAGAATCAGGCTTCACGTCACCCACCACTGGAACAGGCCACTGTCACATATTTAGGCCCCGGCACCCAGACAGAGGAGAGGTTCATTCAACTTTGGGTTGCCCCGCAATATAATGGTAAAATGAAATTAAAAATAGTATTGAATGAGGAAGTGCCCTGGAGTAGAATAATATATTGTTAAGGGGAGGTAGTTAATATCTAATCTGCACAAGGGATGGACAGGTCCTGTGGGATCCATGCCTGGTTCATTTTTATGAACGTCAGCTTGTCCACATTGGCTGTAGACAGGCGGCTGCGTTTGTCTGTAATGACGCCTCCTGCCGTGCTGAATACACGTTCAGACAAAACGCTGGCTGCCGGGCAGGCCAGCACCTCCAAGGCATAAAAGGCTAGCTCTGGCCACGTAGACAATTTGGAGACCCAGAAGTTGAATGGGGCCGAACCATCAGTCAGTACGTGGAGGGGTGTGCACAGGTACTGTTCCACCATGTTAGTGAAATGTTGCCTCCTGCTAACACGTTCCGTATCAGGTGGTGGTGCAGTTAGCTGTGGCGTGGTGACAAAACGTTTCCACATCTCTGCCATGCTAACCCTGCCCTCAGAGGAGCTGGCCGTGACACAGCTGCGTTGGCGACCTCTTGCTCCTCCTCTGCCTTCGCCTTGGGCTTCCACTGGTTCCCCTGTGACATTTGGGAATGCTCTCAGTAGCGCGTCTACCAACGTGCGCTTGTACTCGCGCATCTTCCTATCACGCTCCAGTGTAGGAAGTAAGGTGGGCACATTGTCTTTGTACCGGGGATCCAGCAGGGTGGCAACCCAGTAGTCCACACACGTTAAAATGTGGGCATCTCTGCTGTCGTTGCGCAGGCACTGCAGCATGTAGTCGCTCATGTGTGCCAGGCTGCCCAGAGGTAAGGACAGGCTGTCCTCTGTGGGAGGCGTATCGTCATCGTCCTGTGTTTCCCCCCAGCCACGCACCAGTGATGGGCCCGAGCTGCTTTGGGTGCCACCCCGCTGTGAACATGCTTCATCCTCATCCTCCTCCACCTCCTCCTCATCCTCGTCCTCCTCATCCTCCAGTAGTGGGCCCTGTCTGGCCACATTTGTACCTGGCCTCTGGTGTTGCAAAAAACATCCCTCTGAGTCACTTCGAAGAGACTGGCCTGAAAGTGCTAAAAATGACCCCTCTTCCTCCTCTTCCTCCTGGGCCACCTCCTCTTCCATCATCGCCCTAAGTGTTTTCTCAAGGAGACATAGAAGTGGTATTGTAACGCTGATAACGGCGTCATCACCACTGGCCATGTTGGTGGAGTACTCGAAACAGCGCAACAGGGCACACAGGTCTCGCATGGAGGCCCAGTCATTGGTGGTGAAGTGGGTCTGATCCACAGTGCGACTGACCCGTGCGTGCTGCAGCTGAAACTCCACTATGGCCTGCTGCTGCTCGCACAGTCTGTCCAGCATATGCAAGGTGGAGTTCCACCTGGTGGGCACGTCGCATATGAGGCGGTGAGCGGGAAGGCCGAAGTTACGCTGTAGCGTAGACAGGCGAGCAGCGGCAGGGTGTGAACGCCGGAAGCGCGAACAGACGGCCCGCACTTTATGCAGCAGCTCTGACATGTCGGGGTAGTTGCGAATGAACTTCTGCACCACCAAATTCAGCACATGCGCCAGGCAAGGGATGTGCGTCAAACCGGCTAGTCCCAGAGCTGCAACGAGATTTCGCCCATTATCGCACACCACCAGGCCGGGCTTGAGGCTCACCGGCAGCAACCACTCGTCGGTCTGTTGTTCTATACCCCGCCACAACTCCTGTGCGGTGTGGGGCCTGTCCCCCAAACATATGAGTTTCAGAACGGCCTGCTGACGTTTACCCCGGGCTGTGCTGAAGTTGGTGGTGAAGGTGTGTGGCTGACTGGATGAGCAGGTGGAAGAAGAGGAGGAGGAAGCTGCGTAGGAGGAGGAGGAGACAGGAGGCAAAGAATGTTGCCCTGCGATCCTTGGCGGCGGAAGGACGTGCGCCAAACAGCTCTCCGCCTGGGGCCCAGCCGCCACTACATTTACCCAGTGTGCAGTTAGGGAGATATAGCGTCCCTGGCCGTGCTTACTGGTCCACGTATCTGTGGTTAGGTGGACCTTGCCACAGATGGCGTTGCGCAGTGCACACTTGATTTTATCGGACACTTGGTTGTGCAGGGAAGGCACGGCTCTCTTGGAGAAGTAGTGTCGGCTGGGAACAACATACTGTGGGACAGCAAGCGACATGAGCTGTTTGAAGCTGTGTGTGTCCACCAGCCTAAATGACAGCATTTCATAGGCCAGTAGTTTAGAAATGCTGGCATTCAGGGCCAGGGATCGAGGGTGGCTAGGTGGGAATTTACGCTTTCTCTCAAATGTTTGTGAGATGGAGAGCTGAACGCTGCCGTGTGACATGGTTGAGATGCTTGGTGACGCAGGTGGTGGTGTTGGTGGTACATCCCATGTTTGCTGGGCGGCAGGTGCCAACGTTCCTCCAGCGGCGGAGGAAGAGGCCGAGGCGGCGGCAGCAGCAGAAGAGGCCGAGGCGGCGGCAGCAGCAGAAGATGTAGCAGGGGGAGCCTGAGTGACTTCCTTGTTTTTAAGGTGTTTACTCCACTGCAGTTCATGCTTTGCATGCAGGTGCCTGGTCATGCAGGTTGTGCTAAGGTTCAGAACATTAATGCCTCGCTTCAGGCTCTGATGGCACAGCGTGCAAACCACCCGGGTCTTGTCGTCAGCACATTGTTTGAAGAAGTGCCATGCCAGGGAACTCCTTGAAGCTGCCTTTGGGGTGCTCGGTCCCAGATGTCGGCGGTCAGTAGCAGGCGGAGTCTCTTGGCGGCGGGTGTTCTGATTTTGCCCACTGCTCCCTCTTTTGCTACGCTGTTATGTCTCACCACTGCCTCTTCCTCCGAACTGTGAAAGTCAGTGGCACGACCTTCATTCCATGTGGGGTCTAGGACCTCATCGTCCCCTGCATCGTCTTCCACCCAGTCTTGATCCCTGACCTCCTGTTCAGTCTGCACACTGCAGAAAGACGCAGCAGTTGGCATCTGTGTTTCGTCATCATCAGAGACGTGCTGAGGTGGTATTCCCATGTCCTCATCATCAGGAAAAATAAGTGGTTGTGCGTTAGTGCATTCTATCTCTTCCACCCCTGGGGAAGGGCTAGGTGGATGCCCTTGGGAAACCCTGGCAGCAGAGTCTTCAAACAGCATAAGAGACTGCTGCATAACTTGAGGCTCAGACAGTTTCCCTGATATGCATGGGGGTGATGTGACAGATCGATGGGCTTGGTTTTCATGCGCCATCTGTGCGCTTTCTGCAGAAGACTGGGTGGGAGATAATGTGAACGTGCTGGATCCACTGTCGGCCACCCAATTGACTAATGCCTGTACCTGCTCAGGCCTTACCATCCTTAGAACGGCATTGGGCCCCACCAAATATCGCTGTAAATTCTGCTGGCTACTGGGACCTGAGGAAGTTGGTTCACTAGGACGTGTGGCTGTGGCAGAACGGCCACGTCCTCTCCCAGCACCAGAGGGTCCACTAACACCACCACGACCATGTCCACGTCCGCGTCCCTTATTAGATGTTTTCCTCAATGTTCCCGTTCACCACAATTTTGAGAATGGCAAATTTGGGAATAGTTTTTCAACCCAGAACAAAAAGTGTGCTTTTACGGTCACTACAAATAACTTGACCAGCTAAAACAGTACAGATTTGGTTGAATAGAAATGTGAGGCCTGTTTTTTTTTTGCGCTGTGTGACAGGTATAGGTTTAATCACAGAATTAGACTTGTATCTGCACGGTAGCGTGTGTGTTAAGTTTTTCTGAATGACACTATCAGCACCTTCAATGTAAGATATCCTTTTTGGGATAGATTTCAAGTAGGCCTCATATAGCAGAAACTAGTTATTTTGAGAATGGCAAATTTGGGAATAGTTTTTCAACCCAGAACAAAAACTGTGCTTTTACGGTCACTACAAATAACTTGACCAGCTAAAACCGTACAGATTTGGTTGAATAGAAATGTGAGGCCTGTTTTTTTCTGCGCTGTGTGACAGGTATAGGTTTAATCACAGAATTAGACTTGTATCTGCACGGTAGCGTGTGTGTTAAGTTTTTCTGAATGACACTATCAGCACCTTCAATGTAAGATATCCTTTTTGGGATAGATTTCAAGTAGGCCTCATATAGCAGAAACTAGTTATTTTGAGAATGGCAAATTTTGGAATAGTTTTTCAACCCAGAACAAAAAGTGTGCTTTTACGGTCACTACAAATAACTTGACCAGCTAAAACAGTACAAATTTGGTTGAATTGAAATGTCAGGTCTATTTTTTAGGCGCTGGGTGACAGGCTCAACTTGCCCCTGATGTAGTATATGGCCAAAAAATAACCACACTATTGATGGTTAAATGCACTTGGGTGACACAGGCTCAGCCTGCACCAGATGTAGTATATGGCCAAAAAATAACCAGACTGTTGATGGTTAAATGCACTTCGGTGACACAGGCTCAGCCTGCAGCTGATGTAGTATATGGCCAAAAAATAACCAGACTGTTGATGGTTAAATGCACTTCGGTGACACAGTCTCAGCCTGCAGCTGATGTAGTATATGGCCAAAAAATAACCAGACTGTTGATGGTTAAATGCACTTCGGTGACACAGGCTCAGCCGGCAGCTGATGTAGGATATAGCAAAAAATAACCACACTATTGATGGTTAAATACACTTGGTGATAGCTTGTGCTGGCGCACCACAAGCCACAAAATGGCCGCCGATCACCCCAGAAAAAAGTGATCTAAAAACGCTCTGGGCAGCCTCAAAAAAGTGAGCAAGTCGATATTAGCACTTCAATGATCCACAGCTGCAGATCGATCACAGAATGAAGTCTTTTGGAGGAGTTAATCTGCCTAATCTCGCCCTAACGTCGCAGCAGCAACCTCTCCCTATGCTTTAATCAGCAGAGTGACGTGCAGCGCTACGTGACCCAAGCTTATATAGAGGCTGGGTCACATGCTGCACTGGCCAATCACAGCCATGCCAATAGTAGGCAAGGCTGTGATGGCCTCTTGGGGCAAGTAGTATGACGCTCGTTGATTGGCTGCTTTGCAGCCTTTCAAAAAGCGCCAAGAAAGCGCCGAACACCGAACCCGGACTTTTACGAAAATGTTCGGGTTCGGGTCCGTGTCACGGACACCCCTAAATTCGGTACGAACCCGAACTATACAGTTCGGGTTCGCTCATCCCTACTGAGGGGAACTGAGCCAGAACTGAAGCCCATAGTTTTCTATGGAATTATTTGCATACATCCGGTGCATCAGTTCTGATGCTGGATGGAGGTCAAATAGCGCTGGACAGAAAAATGCTGCATGCTCAGTTTTTCAATCGAGCGCGATCAATGTACAGGCGCCAGACTTGTGCCCTGAAGTGCAGTACACATCTATCAGTTGTGTCTGGCGCAAGCATAAAACAACTGGCCAGGCACAACTGATAAGTGATATGTGAAGGTAGCCTTACACAGTATTACAAAATATTCTCATAGGAGGATTTCATTTAATGGAGTTTTCTCAAAGGAGTCTCATAATGATAACCTCTGTTCATTTGCCCTTTTAGGACCCATTAGCCAAAGTGACTAGGAAAGCACAGCTCTTTCTCCGGCACACTGAGTCCAGTCATAAATTATATGAGCGCTATATTAACTCCTTACGTATAATGCCATACATCTACGACATTAGCGTGCAGAGAACGTATGGAGCGGGCTCACACAATTAGTTTGCTCCATACATGGTGGGGGCTGGCTGTATAATTCAGCAGACACCCACAGCCAGTGACTGGGATCACCATGACTCTGATCTCGGTCATTTAACCCCACTGACAATTGTGGCCGCAGCATCTGTGAGGTTTGACAGTGGGAGGGGGCTTCCTCTGTCCTCTGTTCAGAGTTCCTGCAACAAAACCACGGGATTCAGATTCGTTGCTATGACAGTTTGGGGTCTTGTGAAGGTTCCCGGAGATGTCATAGCCTACTCCCTGCTAAGCTGTGTCTGAAGCACAGCTCGGCAGACAGCCGGTCAGACTCCTATAGACAGTAATAGTATTCTATTGCAGTCTATAGTACAAGCAGAAGATCACAAATATAAGTCCACTAAAAGCTAATAAACTTTTTTTTTTTTTTAAAGATAAACACAAAAATAATAATGATTCACATGCCTAATTTTACACATAAAAATAAATAACAAAATTAACATACCGTATTTTTCGGCCCATAATAATAAAGTGGGGGGAAAATGCCCCTGCGTCTTATGGGACGAATACTAATTAAGCGCTTCCATTATGGAAGCGCTTCATTAATACCGGAGGACCGGGAAGCGGTGAAGACTCTGTACTTACCGCTTCCTAGTCCTCGGCTCGGCTATTGGCTGTGGGCCGCGATACACAGCCGACAGCAGGATGAAGAGGATTGCGATGGTGAGAAGCGGTGGCGTCCAGAAGCAGGAGAGGTAAGTGAGATTTTTTATTTTATTTGCGCTGGGGCTGATGGCTGACATATAGGGGCTGATGGCTGAATATATGGGGGCTAATAGATGGCTGACATGTGGGGGATGATAGATGGCTGACATGTGGGGGATGATAGATGGCTGACATGTGGGGGATGATAGATGGCTGACATGTGGGGGCTGATAGATGGCTGACATATGGTGGCTAATAGATGGATGAAGGTTGGGGGGTTGATCTGAGGCATTGGAGGTCTGATTGACATTGGGGGTCTGATTGGGGCTGTAAGCTGAGGTCTGATTAACATTGGGGGTCTGATTGCTGGTCTGACCTGAGGTGTAATGGAAAATATATTTTTCTTATTGTTCTCCTCTAAAACCTAGGTGCGTCTTATAGGGCGAAAAATACGGTAATTGACATTACCGTGTCTGAAAATGTCCAAACTATTAAAATATAATATTTTTCCTGCTTAGTGAATGTTGTAATAGAAAAAATTTAAGCAATTGGGGGGTCACTTTGTCCCCCCCAAAAAAATTATCATACATACCCCAATAAGCAGAAAATCAGAAAAGAAGCCTTCACACAGCCCTGTAGACAGAAAAAGCTATGGGTGCCAGGAAATGGCGATGCAAAGAAAATTTCTATTTTTTCAAAGCTTATTTATTTATTTTTAAAATAGTATAACATAATAGAAAACACACAAATTTTATTTGATATAATTATACTGACCCATAGAATAAGGTCATCATGTCATTTTTAGCACATAGTGAATACCGTAATAATAACTCCCCCCCCCCCCCAATAAAACCATGGTGTAATTGTGGGTTTAGTTTCAATTTCACTCCACAAAAAAAATGTTTACATTTTCCAATACAAGTTATGGTAAATTAAATAGTGCCTTTAAAAAATACAACTTGTCCCACAAAAATAAGCCCTCATATGGCTATTTTTAAGGTGGAAAGGATATGACAAAAACGTAAAAACAAAAATTAGTCAGTCCTCGAGGGTACCTGCACACTCAAGTTTTTTCCGCATAGATTTTCATGTGGAAAAATATGCACTGTAATACAGTACAAGCAAAGTCGGTTGACAAATCTCATGTACATTTAGCATTTTTATTTTCCATGCAGAAATTGACCTGCCGTGCACATTTTGAAATCTGCAGCAAGCCAATTTTTGTGCAATTCCATATTTTTTATAGTTTCTTTTCTCATAGACTTTAATGGGCATGTTAACATAAACAGAAAATCTGCACCAAAATCCGCATTAACAGCTGCAGAAAAAAAGCACAAAATGCTATAAATAGCAGGGATTTAGGTACAATTTTAATGTGGTATTGGTGCGGATTTTATGTGGATTTTCTACATACAAATACACAACATGTGCAGTTACCCTAAGGCCCCTTTCACACGGGCAAGTTTTCCACGCGGGTGCAATGCGTGAGGTGAACGCATTGCACCTGCACTGAATCCGGACCCATTCATTTCTATGGGGCTGTTCACATGAGCGGTGATTTTCACGCATTACTTGTGCGTTGCGTGAAAATCGCAGCATGCTCTATTTTGTGCGTTTTCCACGCAACGCAGGCCCCATAGAAGTGAATGGGGCTGTGTGAAAATCGCAAGCATCCGCAAGCAAGTGCGGATGCGGTGCGATTTTCACGCACGGTTGCTAGGAGACGATCGGGATGGAGACCCGATCATTATTATTTTCCCTTATAACATGGTTATAAGGGAAAATAATAGCATTCTTAATACAGAATGCTTAGTACATAAGGGCTGGAGGAGTTAAAAAAATAATAATAATAATTTAACTCACCTTAATCCACTTGTTCGCGTAGCCCGGCTTCTCTTCTGTCTTCATCTTTGCTGTGCACAGGAAAAGGATCTGTGGTGACGTCACTACGCTCATCACATGGTCCATCACATGATCCATCACCATGGTAAACGATCATGTGATGGATCATGTGATGAGCGCAGTGACGTCATCAAAGGTCCTATTCCTCAAAGAAGACAGAAGAGAAGCCGGGCTGCGCGAACAAATGGATGAGGTGAGTTAAATTTTTTTATTTATTTTTTTAACCCCTCCAGCCCTATTGTACTATGTATTCTGTATTAAGAATGCTATTATTTTCCCTTATAACCATGTTATAAGGAAAAATAATACAATCTACACAGCATCTAACCTAAACCTGAACTTCTGTGAAGAAGTTCGGGTTTGGGTACCAAACATGCCGATTTTTCTCACACGCGTGCAAAACGCATTACAATGTTTTGCGCTCGCACAAAAAAATCGCGCATTTTCCCGCGACACACCCACATCTTATCCGGGCCAAAAACATGACGCCCGTGTGAAAGAGGCCTAAGGCCTCTTTCACACGGGCGTCGCGGATTTGGGCCGGAGAGGATGCGGGTGCGTTGCTGGAAAATGCACAATTTTTTCGCGCGAGTGCAAAGCATTTTAATTTGTTTTGCACATGCGTGAGAAAAATCGGCATGTTTGGTACCCAGACCCGAACCCGGACTTCTTCACAGAAGTTCGGGTTTGGGTTAGATGTTGTGTAGATTTTATTATTTTCCCTTACAACATGGTTATAAGGGAAAATAATAGCATTCTTAATACAGAATGCTTAGAAAAATAGAGATGGAGGGGATAAAAAAAATAATAATAATTTAACTCACCTTAATCCACTTGTTCGCGCAGCCCAGCTTCTCTTCTGTCTTCTTCTTTGATGCTCAGGAGGAAAAGGACCTGTGGTGACTTCACTGCGCTCATCACATGGTCCGTCACATGATCCATCACCATAACTGTGGAGCCATGTGCCAGCGTCCTGGGAGCGCCAGATGTGACCAAGCATGGTGGATGTTTCATTCCAGATACATTAGCAGTCTGCCTTTTGCCTCCTGTGCACTGTAAGTTCTGCCTGCCTCTCCTCCCTATCTGCTGCTCCGTCTCTCCCTCTGAACTCCCCTCCTCTTCCTCTCTTGTGGGCACCCACGTGACGTCAATCGACACGTCATCATCGGATTCGTCACCTTCACCACCACTGACATTAGAGATCTCGGAGTAGGCAGCAACAGCCAGCTTGGGCTGATCTGTGTACTGTCGTCAGACTGCTGGGCGGCGACCGTTGATACCTCCTCTTCCTGATCCGATGCCAAGTATGGCTGCACATCGGTAAGGTCTTGGAATGTATGGGAAAATAATTCCTCTGACTCGAGCGGAGGGGATATGGTGGTGGTGGTGGTGGTGACTTTGGGGGTGCACACAGCAGAGAGTGAAGAGGGTGCTGATAGAGAGGATGAGGAGGGTGCAGAAGCGGATGGCTGAGTGAGCCACTCAACCAAGTCTGGTGCGTCCTTTGACGTAATCGCACGCACCTTCTGCAACTTCCCACTTAGGCTCTCGCCTGGTGCACTTGCCTGACCCCTACCACCCCTGCGGAATGGCCTGCCTCTTCCTCTGCCTGTCATTTTCAAAATGACCCTGTGACAAAAGTCCCTATAGAAGAGCAGTATTTCTGGAAGAAGGTATATCACACCCCTGCCTCCTTTTTTATGAGAAAGAACAAGAGAAATACAAGGAGAAGGGGATGAAAATGCCAACACCGGGGACAAAGGAGAAGAAATGGTGAGAGTCACATGATCAAAGAGGCCACCGACGGGAACCAGATACCCCAGGAAATGAATGAAGGACTGGATACTACTTTAGTGGTAAATATCTCCTGCTATGAACTATCTAGGGAGAAAATGTTACTTCTGAATAGAGGACTATCTTTCAGTCCGGAGACCGAGATAGATTGGTTCCAGGTAGAAATGGACCTATATAATTTTTTCAGGCGTATTAAACTGAAAGTATATTTCAGTGAGAATGTACCAACAGGGAATGAGAATGTACGCTAGGAAATGTTAACACTTAAAAATGTGGGCCTTTTTCTAAAAAGTGATTTTCAGCCTCCAATATACAATAAGGCTATTGAGACCTTTGTCTCCCTTGTCAGATTGGAAGTAGAAAAACCTAAGAGATCTAAAGTGGGCCTGAATATTTGTAATCTGACAAGAGGTGAGAAAGTGGCACTAGCGTCATTAAAAAAAGGAGGGAAATTACCATCAAAAGGGCGGACAAGGTAGGAGCCACTGTGGTGATGGATACTGAGAGGTATAAACTAGAAGTGATGAGACAGGTGGAGAATAAGGAAGTCTACAAACCTCTAAGCCAAGACCCAAAGTGGGCAATTATACGCAAGATTAGGTTACTAGCGGATAATGCTTTTGCGAATGATCTGATAGACGCGAATCTACATACCTATCTCATACCACAGAACCCAGTGACTCCTCTCTTGTATATTCTCCCGAAAATACATAAAGGGCTAAGAGACCCACCAGGACGCCCTATAGTGTCAGGCATAGGATCTGTCTTCTCTAATGCAGCAACATTTCTCGATAAAGTTTTAAGATCATATGCAATGGAAGCCAGATCCTATGTGAGGGACACCACAGATTTTCTATCTAGAATTGGAACACTAGGATTTGAAGAGGGGGACATACTGGTATCATTTGATGTTACTAGCCTCTATACCAGTATAGATCACGAATTGGGACTAGAGGCAGTTAAATGGGCCCTGGAGAGATCAGACTTTGGATCTGAAACCAAGTCTTTTCTAGTCTCCCTACTGGAAATTCTACTGTACAGCAACTACTTCCTGTTCGAGGACGTATATTATGGGCAATGTCGGAACACCGCGATGGGGTCCAACGTGGCCCCGACATATGCAAATATATACATGTCCAACTTGGAGGAAACATCTATATACCCATCCGCCCTCTACACAAATGTGAGGGGGTGGATGAGGTATATAGATGATATTTTCCTGATATGGAATGGCACGGAGACAGATCTGCATAGTTTCCATGACTATATCAATCAGCTACATGATCAGTTGAAATTTACAAAAGTGTACTCAGCAGAATCCCTACAATTCTTGGATACAACGATTTATGTTAGGGAAGGTAAATTGGAAACCGGCCTATTTATTAAGCCTACAGATAGGAACAGCATGCTATGTTTCGATAGTGCACACCCTAGGAGGACTTTGGAATCCTTACCATTTAGCCAATTTCTACGGGCTAGAAGGATAGTGTCAGATGAAAACTTGATAGAAGACAGATTGCAAAAAATGGGACAAAGGTTCAGGGATAGGAAGTACCCGAGAAAGCTGGTAGATCGCCACCTTGAAAAAGCTAGAAACAGTGAACGACAACAACTACTAGCTACAACAGTGAGAAGAGAGGAACAGAAGGTTAGTAGAATCCCATTTGTGTCAACGTACACGAAAATGAGCAATAAGATTTCTGACATATTAAGACACAACTGGCACATACTGACACAGTCCTTCCCAAAAGTAACTGAGTTCCACTAATGTCGTACAAAAGACCAAAAAACCTTAGGGATAGTCTGACGTCAGCTGATGTTAAAATCAAGAAGAAAGAGGATGGAGGAAGGGGATGCTATCCTTGCTTGGGCTGCTGCATTTGCGGCAGCCTAATCAAGGGTGACTCCTTCTGCCATCCAAGAACCGGGAAAAAATATGACATTAGAGGCCATTACACGTGCAATACGGATTTTGTTATCTATAGTCTGCAGTGTCCGTGTAGCCTTCTCTATATTGGAGAGACGACACAGCCCTGCAAAAACAGAATAAACCAACATAGATATACAATACGTAAGTTACTAGCTAAAAAAGAGAGCCAACAAAACCAAGATTGTGGGGATGAGGCAGAGTTACCGGTACCAGAGCATTTCTGGAGGTATAGACTTAACGTCTCTCAACTAAGATATAGAATCATAGATAGTGTCCTTATGCTGAGGAGGGGTGGAGACAGGGAAAAACTGTTAAAAAGGAAAGAACTGCGGTGGATCTATGAACTAGAGACCATGGAGCCAAAATGCCTTAATAGGGAATTTAAGGTGCGTTCTCTCTTCTGAACACAGTTTTAGATCAGGATGTGTGTTAATGTAATAAGCACCAGGCTAAAAGCCGTGTCTGCTTTTTTATATATAAAAAAAAACTAACCCCTTTGTTTATGTACCCTTTTTGTCTTATGCACCTTCATTTTTTTATGTATCCTCATTGTTTTATCTTTATTTTTAATTTCTAGATGCAGCTGTGTACATGCTGTGGGAGAACTGTACCTGGACTATAAAATAAGACCCCAAATAAGAGACCTGTAGGGAGCTAGCAGAGTGAGAGAATTGATCATGGGAATCTCTGGATGGGGATGCGAGGCTATCCCGGTATGTACCAAAAGGACGGATATAATAGCTGGTAATAAAGGAGGGGTCTACAAACATGGGGATTCACTGCTGGCATCTAAGGATAAAATACACTTGAATGGAGTGATATGGTGATTAAGCTGGATGTTGAAGCAGCAGGTCTATCCACAAATAATAAAGAGGGACAAAGGGAAAGGGGAGGACTTATCCAGTCATTGGATTGTAGACCCCCATTCTCATAAATCCCCTAAGAATGAATGGTAACTAAGGACTGGATGACCCTGTGGACTGGGGGCTGACCCCCCCCCCCCCCCCCCGGAGCATTGGGCCTATATACCAGCCACTTGATGAATGGCGGAGGACCAGCTAAGCTGCTAATTAGCACCATGTAATTCACTCTATAGGTATTAACAAGAATATAAATTAAAATAAAGTTGAGAAGAATGGATCCTTATTGATGCCACCAGTAAACCCAGAAAGTAGCCCGCCATATAATAATATTGAATGTATAAATGCCCCTTTTTGGTATGCACCGGGTTGTCCGCATGACGCAATTGAGAGATCCCATCAAGAGACCGCTTTAGAACTAAATGAAAACCTGATCGTCAGCCTCTAGCGTCATGTTACCTAGCAACTGGCAGTCAGGAGATAACATGTGATGTCATTAGGTGACCTAGTCATGTGATCGGAAATACCGGGGCATGGCATTAGGATCGGACCTGGCGGAAGTACAGACTGAAGGGCGGAAGTGACGACATGGCGCATGCGCAAATTGAATAGAGGGACACCGGTGATTAAATAACTAGCGTGCAAGTATATAGATATACCTTGGTGACGCAAGTCCGATGGAGGCTCCTACAGCATGGGGACACGGTATGCAAGGGCTTGAATGTCCATATATGATGAGATGGTATATGGGAATGTAAAAAACATGGTTTGAGAATTTTAGGAAGTGCACAGGGGGTTAATGGGATGGGCCAAGCTGTAACCAATGCGAGGCCTTGGGGAGGTATTTAAATGTTCACTGTGTCATTGTTACAATGTGAGCTTGATAAAGACCGTTTGGTCGAAACGTCGCTACTTATTAAGGTGTAATAAAGAAATTGAAAATTTATCCATTGGAGTGCCATGGCCTAACTATCTATCGCTGACCCATGCCTCAATCAGTTTTTTTTGGGGGGGCAACTGGTAAATCACACCAGTAGAAATTATTGGTTCCAATAGCGTATTTCACTCTGTGTAGATACGGTAACGCAGCAAAATCGCAGACAAATGCTGCACTACCTAAATGCACTATATAGAACATATATTATTGCTATATAAAATCCCTGCTTCTAGGGCCGGCGCCACCCATAAGCAAAGTACGCCATCGCGTAGAGCGCACTCTTGCTGGGGGCAAGGCTTAGCATTAGGACCATTTTATCCGGCCCGCAGCGCCGCCTCCTAGCTAAATTATTCACTTCACTTGCCACTGAGATAAATGCAGAGAAGCGCTGTAATCTCGCACAGGCGCACTGGATACAGTAGTCTGCGCCCGGGCCGTGCGGACTACTGGCAGAGCAAAGTGCGCATGCGCCGTCTTCCAGCACACCTCGCTCGACGATGCCTCTGCCAGTAGTCAGCACAGGCGCAGACTACTGTATCCAGTGCGCCTGTGCGAGATTACGGCGCTTCTCTGCATTTACCTCAACGGCAAGTGAAGTGAACTGTGGATGTGACACTTGTGGGGATCTGTGGATGTGACACTTGTGGGGATCTGTGGATGTGACACTTGTGGGGATCTGTGGATGTGACACTTGTGGGGATCTGTGGATGTGACACTTGTGGGGATCTGTGGATGTGACACTTGTGGGGATCTGTGGATGTGACACTTGTGGGGATCTGTGGATGACACTAATGGGAATCTGTGTTTGACACTTAGGGGGTTCTGTGGATAACACTTATGGGTGATCTGTAGATGACGCTTATGGGGGAGTTGTGGATGACACTTATGGGGGATCTGTGGATGACACTTATGGGGGAGTTGTGGATGACACTTATGGGGGATCTGTGGATGACACTTATGGGGGATCTGTGGGTGACACTTATGGGGGATCTGTGGATGACACTTATGGGGGAATCTGTGGATGACACTTATGGGGGATCTGTGGATGACACTTATGGGGGATCTGTGGATGTGACACTTGTGGGGATCTGTGGATGACACTTATGGGGATCTGTGGATGACATGTTATGTAGCTGGAGGGAGAAAACGTGGCCTTACCACAATGAAGGGTACAGTCTGTATAAATAGGTGGGCGACCAAAAAGAGGTGGGTCAAAGAGCGTGGTCAATAGGCAGAGTCAAGGGGGGCGGCAAAATTCGTTTTTGCCTAGGGTGGCAAAAATCCTTGCACCAGTCCTGCCTGCTTCAATGAGTTTTTTCAAGGGGCAACTGGTAAATCACACCAGTAGAAATTATTTCTTCAAAAAGTGTTTGTCACTAGTGTGTCGATGCGGTAAAACGCAGCAAAACTGCAGACAAATGCACTACCTAAATGCACTATACAGAACGCATATTATTGGTAAATAACACCCCTGCCTCAATCAGGTTTTTTGGGGGGCAACTGGTAAATTACACCAGTAGAAATTATTTGTTCCAATAGCGTTTGGCACTCTGTGTAGCTGCAGTATTGCAGCAGAACCGCACACAACTGCTGCACAATACGAAATCCACTATAATATACTTTCTATGTTAGAAAGTAAATTATAAGTGTATTACACCCCTCAGTATGTCACACCTATCGATAGCACACCTATACCAGTCCTTAAAAGGACTTTTGTGTCCCTATTTGATAGCGATTTGTGTCCCTAACAGTCTGTCCCTGCTCCACACAGCAACCTCTCTCTACACTGGCAAAAGACTGAAAGTAAAATGGCGGCCAGATCGGGTTTATTTATAAGGTAGGGGGTATGTCCATGTGCTGAAACATCTCAATTGGCTGCCCTGTGCCACCTGATGGATGTGTCATGGGTCAAAGTTCTTCACAATGTAAAAGAACATGGCGAGCGCTAATATCGCCATATGTTCGCATGTTCAGCAAATCGCAAACGCGCAAAGTTCGACGCGAACCGACCGCCGGGTGAACCACAAGGCCATCTCTAGACGTCACCTCAGGTCCTTTTCCTCACAGATCATCAAAGAAGAAGAAAGAAGACAAGCCGGGCTGCGCGAACAAGTGGATGAGGTGAGTTAAATTATTTTTATATTTTTTTTTAACCCCTCCATCCCTATTTTACTATGCATTCTCTATTCAGAATGCTATTATTCCCCCTTATAACCATGTTTTAAGGGAAAATAATAATGATTGGGTCTCCATCCCGATCATCTCCTAGCAACCAAGCGTGAAAATCGCACCGCATCCGCACTTGCTTGCGGATGCTTGCGATTTTCACGCAGCCCCATTCACTTCTATGGGGCCTGCATTGCGTGAAAAACACACAAAATAGAGCATGCTGCGATTTTTCACGCAACGCACAAGTGATGCATGAAAATCACAGCTCATGTGAACAGCCCCATAGAAATGAATGGATCCGGATTCAGTGCGGGTGCAATGCGTTCACCTCACGCATTGCACCCGCGTGGAAATCTTGCCCGTGTGAAAGAGGCCTAAGGAGTTAAGTTGCATTTGTCAGGCAATTGTTCAGCAGTGGAAATATGTGGCTGGCAGCAACTTGTAGTTTATCACCTGGAATTTTATGACAATTGGGGTCATTTACCAAAGCTCTATGCCAGTTTTTCTGGTGTAGACAAGATGCAAATTTTGTCATAAGTGCCATTTTGTGACATAATTTACAACTTTTTAGCCTTTTCTGACACCTTTGCCACTTTTCCAAAAAAAATAGGGCAGGACGTGGAAGGAAGCAGGCCGGGGTCGAAACCTCTGTGGCCTGACTCAATTAGCATGTCTGCCAGAAAACGGATGCACATTACACTAGACATTTACTCCAGCTCCTGGCTGCTGTAGATTTCAGCTCTTGTGCACAGACTGCGGAAGCAGGGAAGCATATAGCGCTTGTGCTGCCTGAGGCAAAAATTGAAATGGCAACGCCCCCATGCCAAATTCCCGAGAATTCCGCGCAGGTGCAATGCATGAGGTGATAAATTTACTGTAATAAAATGAATAGAACACCAAACCCGAACTTCAGTGAAGAAGTTCGGGTCTGGGTACCACATTAAGTTTTTTTTCACGGGCGTGCAAAACGCATTGCACTCGCGCGGAAAAAACTGAACATCGGAACGCAATCGCAGTCTAAACTGACTGCAATTGCTCGCCTACTCGCGCGGTTTTCCCGCAATGCACACGCGACACATCCGGAGCAAATTCGGAACGCCCATGTGAAAGAGGCCTAACCCCTTTTGTTCAGCCAGAGGCAGGGGTGCACCTAGCCTTTCTGCTGCCTGAGGGAAAATTGAAATGCCCCCTAAAGGCCAATTTCTTAACCTAACCCCTCTATTGCCCCTACCTGGTGCTGCCTGAGGCGATCGCCTCACCTGGCCTCATTGGTGGTGCACCCCTGTGTGGAAGATGCATCAAGATGCCGGCAGTTGGCTCTTCCTCCACAGTTTTTTTTTGCTAATACTGGCATGTGAAACACTGGTCTTTGTAAATGACCACCAATGTGTTGCTGAGAAAAAAAACCTTGAGACTGAGTGTAAGACAGGGGTCTACTACCAGCCGCAGGTTGACTAGGCACACTAGGAATTGGTGCTGTCCAAACTCATTCATTTGCTTTCTCACAGCGCATTACTGGGCAGAGGATTTCCCAGTGAATAATTACAGTCGAATTCTCCAATTTCCCCTGGAGTATTTCTTTAGCAAGCTTCAGAATTTCACGTTTCTGCAGTATAAACATGACCTATGGACATAGACAGCATAGATCAGCAAAAAGGACCTATTATCAGACAGGCAGAAGTGTCACAGGTCTGCACAGAACAGGATTTCTATTAACAATATACAGTAAGCTAATGCATTTTAATACCAAACTCATAAATGTAGAATGTTTCAGCATTTTTGTAGGGGGTGCTTTGCGTTGTGGCTTCAGTGCAAAATCTGGAGCAAGACTCCCACCTATCATGTTACAGAACATTTAGAATACTGGTGTCTTCATATATGTTGGGCCCCTTCAGACACCAGGGCCTGCTTCGTTTGCCCCCCCCCTATTCCCATCCCCCGGTATGTAAAAAAGTTTTTTTTTAAAAATACAATCTACTACTTATTTGTGGATTTCCATTTTTTATTTTGTTGATTACTATTTATGATTATCTTTTGCAATTATATAAATATATATATTAAAAATAAATAATCACAAACTAAGGATCTAAATTGTCACCCAAGTAACATCATCCTATGTAGATATTTTCAGGCTATGGGTATAAGAGATAATTGGATGAACTGTGATGCATTTACTGAGTGCGTGATGATCTTGTGATAGATTCTGCCTACGATAATCATAATCAGGAGAATTTTAATGTACAGAAATAGTGTAAACTGTGTAAGACTGATAGGAACGTGAGATGAATTTAAACATGGATGTCTAACAGGGCTTGTGCTCCAGTCCAGAGATAACACTCTCTTGTATTACACTTCATTATACAGACATCATTGTAGAATTCTTTATCAAGTGTTCTAGTGGCCAGTTCCCCTGAGCTTAGACAGAAGCAATTTGTTATATGGAGAACAGTAACCCCATCTTCAGCTGCGCACAGTCAGTCTTTTATCATTTCACCTGCCACAGTGCTTTCATTGAACAGCTCTGCTTTCATAGCATGCTGCAGAATCTTCCCTCAATACAACGTAGTCCACAAAGTCTACTACAGATTTATAAATCTAATATATATATATAGTTTTTTGTATCCTAATATTTTCAATAACAACACTTTACATTTCAACAATACATAAATCGAATATTTTTTGAAATGTGAGCATACATGCATTAATATATAAATTAACCCCTGAATTACCAGTGTTGGAACCTATTTTGTTGTGCTGGTCTACAAAAATAATTAGCATTGCCTTTTGTGACATTATTTTTATACCATTTATTAGTAATATCTTTTGTCTTTTTATTGTTATTAAAAAATATATTTTTATTCCCAAAATTTTCTTTTTTACTTCTAGCTTTTTTAAATGTCTAAAATTCACTAAAAGAGACATTAAACCTCATGCACATGACCATGTTATGGATCAGTTTTCTAGATTTTATACGGAGGCACACGCTTTATAAATCCCTCAAAACGCAAATTGTGTGGGGGGGGGGGGGGGTATTCTCCCTTAAAAGAATTGTCTCTAAGTAGCCTTTTAGATATGGCATCTGACAGAGTGTCTGTGGCCACACTACGGGGTCATAGAGCCACCATGTATAGCTGTGCAGGCTCTGTGAGTTTGGCTCTGCTACAAGCATGAGCTCTTCAAAGCATTTCTTTCAGCTGTTTTGATATATATATATATATATATATATATATATATGCTACTAGAAAATGAAAAGAGAATACCTGGAAAACACAATGCGCTTGAGCTGAGATTACCAAAGTATAAACTGCTAGTGGTGCTAGATAAGTGATAACATTGATCATCATTAGCACCATGGCAGACCCTGCTTTCGTCACTGAATGCTATTGTTTGCCATTGACAGCAGCATCACAATCCGCAGAAGGGCTGGAGAGCACCTACTGCCATCATGCATCATGTGGAGACACACAGGACCAACACCAGGTGTCATGGTTTGGGACGCCATTAGCTACCATGGCTGTTCCCATCTGGTATTCATGGAGGGAACATTGACCAGCCTTCAGTATGTCCACAACATCGTTTTTAAGAGATGATCCAGCAACATAATTTCCTTCCACATTCTGCCCACACTACACAACGTGCTCTTCAGGATATCCAGCAGATCCTCTGGCCAGCTCAATCACCAGATCTCTCCCCCATTTAGAATTTGTAGGACTGGATGGGGTGACGGATGTCCCATGCACACCAGACAACAACCACTTTGGCTGAACTACAGCTCCAAGTTGAAAGAGCTGGGGGTGACCTACAGGAGGATATCCATAATCTGTATGACAGTTACCCTGCCAAAATGGCAGCCTGTATCACAGCAAGGTGAGATACCACCCAGTATTAATGGGACCCTGCCTCAAGATATACTGTACCCTGCTGCAGAACCCAAAATAAAGGGTGCACTACCTTAGTTGTGTGATCATAGTACCACTACCAGTTTATACTTTGTCAATCTCAGCTCAATTACGTAAAGTTTTCTAGGTGTTCTTTTTTGTTTTATGGTAGTATATAATTTAAGCCTTTATGCAGACGTCCGTGGAACATGGTCCGTGAGATATCGGACTGACATTGCAGGAGCGCACGGCGTCATTGGTTACTATGACGCCATGCGCTCCTGCAATGCCAGTCCGGTATCTCACGGTCCATGTTCCACGGACGTCTGCATGAGGCTTTAGTGTTATTAAGAATTGACTGTTTAGGTTGGAAGGTGTTTTTTAATATATTTTATGTAAAAAAAAATAATGTAAATTCTTTTTTACCACTTATGAATTTGAAGACCAAACCTTTACTGTATGGTTAATTGTAATAAAAATATTATAAAATAATGTGATTATCAGCAATACTAAATTGGAAGCATTTTTATGTTAATTAACTAAAACGGTGCTGGCAGCACCCGATCTCTTACAGGGGGCCGTGATCAGCACAATTAACCCCTTCAGGTGCGGCACCTGAATGGGTTAATTGTACTATCATATCCCCCTGTAAGAGATCAGGGCTGCCAGGCAGCAGGGGGCAGACCCTCCCCCCCTCCCCAGTTTGAATATCATTGGTGGCCAGTGCGGCCTCCCCCCCCTCCCTCAATTGTAATAATTCGTTGGTGGCACAGTGTGCGCCCCCTCCCCCCTTCCTCCCTCTATTGTAATAAATCGTTGGTGGCACAGTGTGCGCCCTCCATCGGCCCCCCCTCCCTCTATAGCATTAACAACATTGGTGGCCAGTGTGCGGCCTCCCATCAAAACCCCCCCCCCCCCATCATTGGTGGCAGCGGAGTTCCGATCGGAGTCCCAGTTTAATCGCTGGGGCTCTGATCGGTAACCATGGCAACCAGGACGCTACTACAGTCCTGGTTGCCATGGTTACTTAGCAATAGTACAATAGTAGAAGATTCATACTTACCTGCTGGTGGCTGCTGCGATGTTCGTGTCCGGCTGGGAGCTCCACCTACTGGTAAGTGACAGGTCTGTGCGGCGCATTGCTAAATAAACTGTCACTTACCAGTAGGAGGAGCTCCCGGCCGGACACGAACATCGCAGCTCCCAGGTAAGTATGAATCTTTTACTATTGTACTATTGCTAGTAACCCGCTGCCAACAATGATCGGGGGGGGGGGGGAGATGGGAGGCCGCACACTGGCCACCAATGTTGTTAATGCTATAGAGGGATGGGGGGCGCACACTGGCCACCAACGATTTATTACAATAGAGGGAGGAAGGGGGGGGGGGGGCGCACACTGTGCCACCAACGATTTATTACAATAGAGGGAGGAAGCGGGGGGGGGCACACTGTGCCACCAACGAATTAATACAATAGAGGGAGGAAGGGGGGGCGGGGGGGCGCACACTGTGCCACCAACGAATTATTACAATAGAGGGAGGAAGGGGGGGGGGCGCACTGGCCACCAATGATATTCAAACTGGGGAGGGGGGGGGGGGTCTGCCCCCTGCTGCCTGGCAGCCCTGATCTCTTATTACAGGGGGATATGATAGTACAATTAACCCCTTCAGGTGCGGCACCTGAGGGGTTAATTGTGCTGATCACGGCCCCCTGTAAGAGATCGGATACTGCTAGGCAGCAGGGGGCAGTCATGTGCACAGTTTGTAGTATATTCAAACTAGAAGCGTCCCCATCACCATGGGAACGCCTCTGTGTTAGAATATACTGTCGGAAATGAGGTTTCACGATCTAACTCATATCCGACAGTATATTCTAACATAGAGGCGTTCCCATGGTGATGGGGACGCTTCAAGTTAAAATATACCATCGGATTGGAGAAAACTCTGATCCGATGGTATAAAAGGGACTCCAGACTTTACATTAAAGTCAATGGGGACGGATCCGTTTGAAATGGCACCATATTGTGTCAACGTCAAACGGATCCGTCCCCATTGACTTGCATTGTAATTCAGGACGGATCCGTTTGGCTCCGCACGGCCAGGCGGACACCAAAACGACTTTTTTTTCATGTCCGTGGATCCTCCAAAAATCAAGGAAGACCCACGGACGAAAAAATGGTCACGGATCACGGAAAAACGGGACCCCGTTTTGCGGACCGTGAAAATATACTGTCGTGTGCAATAAGCCTAAGCCTAAGGCTTATTGCACACGACAGTATATTTTCATGGTCCGCAAAACGGGGTCCCGTTTTTCCGTGATCCGTGACCGTTTTTTCGTCCGTGGGTCTTCCTTGATTTTTGGAGGATCCACGGACATGAAAAAAAAGTCGTTTTGGTGTCCGCCTGGCCGTGCGGAGCCAAACGGATCCGTCCTGAATTACAATGCAAGTCAATGGGGACGGATCCGTTTGACGTTGACACAATATGGTGCCATTTCAAACGGATCCGTCCCCATTGACTTTAATGTAAAGTCTGGAGTCCCTTTTATACCATCGGATCTGAGTTTTCTCCAATCCGATGGTATATTTTAACTTGAAGCCTCCCCATCACCATGGGAACGCCTCTATGTTAGAATATACTGTCGGATATGAGTTAGATCGTGAAACCTCATTTCCGACAGTATATTCTAACACAGAGGCGTTCCCATGGTGATGGGGACGCTTCTAGTTAGAATATACTACAAACTGTGTACATGACTGCCCCCTGCTGCCTAGCAGCATCCGATCTCTTACAGGGGGCCGTGATCAGCACAATTAACCCCTCAGGTGCCGCACCTGAAGGGGTTAATTGTACTATCATATCCCCCTGTAAGAGATCAGGGCTGCCAGGCAGCAGGGGGCAGACCCCCCCTCCCTCCCCAGTTTGAATATCATTGGTGGCCAGTGCGGCCCCCTCCCCCCCCCCTTCCTCCCTCTATTGTAATAAATCGTTGGTGGCACAGTGTGCGCCCCCCCCCTTCCTCCCTCTATTGTAATAAATCGTTGGTGGCACAGTGTGCGCCCCCCATCGGCCCCCCTCCCTCTATAGCATTAACAACATTGGTGGCCAGTGTGCGGCCTCCCATCTCCCCCCCCCCCCCCCCCGATCATTGGTGGCAGCGGGTTACTAGCAATAGTACAATAGTAAAAGATTCATACTTACCTGGGAGCTGCGATGTTCGTGTCCGGCCGGGAGCTCCTCCTACTGGTAAGTGACAGATCATTTAGCAATGCGCCGCACGGACCTGTCACTTACCAGTAGGTGGAGCTCCCGGCTGGACACGAACATCGCAGCAGCCACCAGCAGGTAAGTATGAATCCTCTACTATTGTACTATTGCTAAGTAACCATGGCAACAAGGACTGTAGTAGCGTCCTGGTTGCCATGGTTACCGATCGGAGCCCCAGCGATTAAACTGGGACTCCGATCGGAACTCCGCTGCCACCAATGATGGGGGGGGGGGGAGATGGGAGGCCGCACACTGGCCACCAATGTTGTTAATGCTATAGAGGGAGGGGGGGCCGATGGGGGGCGCACACTGTGCCACCAACGAATTATTACAATAGAGGGAGGGAGGGGGGGGGGGGCGCACACTGTGCCACCAACGAATAATTACAATAGAGGGAGGGGGGGGCCGCACTGGCCACCAATGATATTGAAACTGGGGAGGGGGGGAGGGTCTGCCCCCTGCTGCCTGGCAGCCCTGATCTCTTACAGGGGGATATGATAGTACAATTAACCCCTTCAGGTGCCGCACCTGAAGGGGCTAATTGTGCTGATCACGGCCCCCTGTAAGAGATCGGGTGCTGCCAGGCAGCAGGGGCAGTCTTGTACACAGTTTGTAGTGTATTCTAACTAGAAGCGTCCCCATCACCATGGGGACGCCTCTGTGTTAGAATATACTGTCGGTTCTGAGTTTTCACGAAGTGAAAACTCAGCTATGAAAAAGCTTTTATGCAGACGGATCTTCGGATCCGTCTGTATAAAAAGTAACCTACGGCCACGGATCACGGACACGGATGCCAATCTTGTGTGCATCCGTGTTCTTTCACGGACCCATTGACTTGAATGGGTCCGTGAACCGTTGGCCGTGAAAAAAATAGGACAGGTCATATTTTTTTCACGGCCAGGAAACACGGATCTCGGATGCGGCTGCAAAACGGTGCATTTTCCGTTTTTTCCACGGACCCATTGAAAGTCATGGGGTCCGCGAAAAAAAAACGGAAAACGGCACAACGGCCACGGGTGCACACAACGGTCGTGTGAAAGAGGCCTAAGACTGTAGAAATCTAGTTAAAATAGGAATTATTATATTTTGCAGCAAAACTTTATTTGAGGTATTATCAGTTCAAGTAATTCTGCCTGCAGTGATTGGAGGATCAGATTCATTGCGTACATTCTGCTATTAGTACATGGCAATTTAGTTTTACAATAATGCACATTTTTCACGAATCAGCTTTTTCTGTAAGTAGTTTCTGTAAAGGGAAATCATGTAACTATATTCTTGTTACATTAGTTTCTGTTGTACATGAAGTTCTTTTATACGGGAAATATATTGCTGGTGTTTTCAAGGCTCATTGGTGAACTCTGTGACTATAACTCCAATATTATATATGTTGCCACTTAGCTATGAAACAAGGCAAAACCTTTATGTCAAAAACTTTCATTAGTCTCTATAGTGTTGGGGTTTCCACAGCAAAATTGGGATTGTTAAAAATTACTGTGCCTCTTTCAGGCTGGACTACTTCAATAATGTGTAAGTGCACCAATAATGATGATAATTATTATCATTGTGGTTGATATTTATTGCTGTATTACGAATATTATATTACAGTTGAACTACTGCTTATGTCATGTCATATGTTACAAAATAAATTAAGGGTGGTTTCACACTATGGGGCAGATATATCATAGCCCGGTGGCATACGCTTCGTCATAAATTAGGTGCCGCATCCGGCAGTCTGTGAAATCTACGCCCGGCAGTCTTCTTCTACATAAGAAAACGAACTTAGAAGATGATAAATGTGGTGGGGCCACTGGTCCTGCCCCCTCTGTGCCATCACCACATCCCCTTTTCAGGAAAGTGGCGAGGTCGGCAGAGTAACAGCACTTGTCTAAATATTTTGCGCATTGAAAAAGTTGCAAACACACTGTCTGTAAGATAAATGGCCCTATGTTTTTTTTAACTGCTTTTTTATGGCTTTATTGGCAGCAAAAAATTGCCACAACCCAGTGTTACATGCTGGTCAATAGGAAATGATAAAGCGCCCTACAAACACAGTTTTTTTGTAGTGGCATTTAAGAAGTGGTGTACCTGCAATGAAGACAGGCCACTTGACTGCTATGCTGCCCTTTGTTAGGGGGCCCCAGCATTGACCTGCTTCAAACGTTGATTCACTGCACTTTCAGGTGGGAAGCTCAATGCAAATAGATTTTTTCCAGCTCCCATTGATATCAATAGTAATTGTATAAATTTCAATGCCTGAACCCCCCCCCCCCCACCTCCACCCTTCAAGCAACCAGTTTTATAATATACTGTGTGAAGAGAAACAGCTTTATCTATGTACTAGCTGAAGGAACCGGCTTCAATCGGGTATATTTAATCTATTTAATTTAATGTTTGTGTGTCGTTAAAAGATATTGACAGTATCCACTATAACAGTGACATCTATAGCACCCTGCCGCCTTAACAGTGACCTCCACAGCCCCCACCCCTTAACACTGCCCCCCCCACAGTGCCCCGTCTCCTTAAAATGGGACCTCCACAGCAGCCCACCCCCTTCACTTTGACGTTCATAGCAGCCTGCCCTTTTAACAGTGAGTTTCATAGCACACCACCCCCTTGACAATGACCTCCACAGGGGCCTGCCCCATTAACAGTGGCCTTTATAGCAATCTGCCCCTTAACACTGACCTCCATAGCGGACCATCCCCTTAACTGTGACCTCCAGAGCAGCCTGCCCCTAGGGTGGCCAGAGGTCCAGTTTTAGGCTGGACAGTCCAGCTTTCAGACTCCCTGTCCTCCGTCTTGCACAGGGCCTGGACGGACACATGGATGTCCTTTTGAACAAAGGGATTATAAGTACACAAAAAAAAAAAGAGTTTAGTGGGGTGACAGAAGCCCTTTAAACAGCTCACTCTAAGACAGCAGCACTGTGCTGTCTTGAGTGTGAGCTGTAGGGAGAAAGTCACCGTCCCTCCCACATCTGCAGCTGACAGAAGTTGATTTTTAACTTAATTGTTTCAAGCCCTGTTGGCTGAGGAGTGGGGTCGTGGACTAACCGGATTGAGGGGGTGGCTTAGCAGGACCTAGAAATTGATTTTTAACTTCATTTTTTCAATCCCTGTTGGCTGAGGAGTGGGGGCGTGGCCTAACAGGATTGAGGGCGTGGCTTAGCAGGACCTAGAAGTTGATTTTTTACTTTCTTTTTTCAAACCCTGTCAGCTGAGGAGTGGGAGGGGGCGTGGAATGGCATAACTGGATCGGGAGCATGTCCTTTTGAACAGCTCACTCTAAGACAGCAGCAGTGTGCTGTCTGAGTGTGAGCTGCAGGGAGAAATTCACTGTCCCTCCCACCTCTGCAGCTGACAGAAGTTGATTTTTAACTAAATTTTTTCGATCCCTGTCGGGGGGCGTGGCCTAACCGGATCAGAGGGCATGACTTAGTGGGACCTGGGGGCGGGGTTTTAAGTCCGTCTTTTCAGGGTGGCCTGAATTGCCACCCTACCTGCACCCTGAACTGTGACCTCCACAGCACTACTCTCCCTTAACAGTGTCATCCACAGCTATTCATGGCATTACTTCGATAGTGATTATCCTGGTGACAGATTTCCTTTAAAGCTCACCTACAGCAGTGAAGAAAAATGGCTGGGTTGTTATGGAAACCTGTAGTAAAACTGTGTATGTGGAGGCTAACGGCCTGTGAGCTTCTATTGGCTGATAAGGGTCATGTGACCAAGCTTCTATTGGCTAATGCATTTTTTGGGAATATCTCAGGAATGGTACGTCCTAGAGAGCTGAGACTGAGACCTGGTCTAAAACCTTCCTGGACACCTGATGTACCTGTGTGCCAAATTTCGTGATTGTAAATGCGACTGTGCGGATTCCTTTAGCGAACATACATACATACACACACACACACACATACACTCAGCTTAGATTATACCAGTTGTCTGGTGTAATGACATTGAGAAATATGTTGTTCGGAATATGTATGAAGCACCTATTTCACTATTTCTGAAATAGAATTTTAAAATGGGTGAGAAGGAGGGCAACTTTTCTCATTATAATTTTTCTTCTGTTAATTGAAATTTCTTTTACTTATTAAAAAAAATCATAATTTTGGCAGAAATCTGCAGTTTTGCTTTGTGTTGCATATGACGCATGCATTCTGAGAAACTAGGTTGGGCAGGGGTGCCAAAAATAGAAATACGAGTTTTGTTGTAAGGCCTTAGGGTATACCCCTTGTTTTAAGACAGTTTCATTGTGTTTTTTGCACACTTTATGGTGTGTTTTTTTTAAATCAGAACATCCTCTGGGTAGGGTTTTTTAGTCAGGTGTTTTCCTGTAGACCTCCATAGGGGGGGGAAATAAAAATTAAAAAGGAAAAATTTAGCAAAAAAGAAAAATGTGTGACTAAAAAACACAAAAAAGCTAGTGAAAAACAAACAAAAAAGTCCCCCCCCCCCCCAAAAAAAAAGCAGCACTTGAATTAGGCATTATAGTCAGAAAGTAATATTGTCCAACCTATAGTGACACTAAATCCATTAATAGTAGTGGGATATAGCAGTAACTGAATACACATAGCAGAGATAAGCTCTCATAGAAAGTTTCCTCTATCTCTCTAGAACACTAAAAGGTCGAACAATGACATAGGATAGCTGCCTCTGGTGGCATTAGAGGCAGAGCTTGCTAAGAGCTCATTTGCATACCTTTCTTCCCAGAATTCCAGAGGAGCATGTTTGGTCTATAAGTCTCCTCACACTGACTAAGGTGCTCTCTCCCCAAGAAGAGATAGTAACCCCCAAATCCTCACTTAGACCTCCCACCCAGTTATCTCTGCTCTGCAATCACCCCAAAACAGCTATCTGCAGATGAGGTGCTGGCTTAGTTATCATCAATTCATGTTTCAAGGACTGTTTAAAGGGTCAAACATTCACTTGTAGGATAGCTGCCTTAAATCTGTTGGCATCCGAGGCAGAGCTTGTTAAGAGCTCATTTGCTTATCTTCTCTCTAGAGCACTCGTAACAGACTGACGTATAAGCAATTGTTAAAAGTGGTAGTGCGTACTTGTATGCTTTCCTAAATTAACAAACTGTACAACCTGAAAAAGCTAGGGCTACTTTTACATCTGCATTTTTCTTTTCCAGTATTGAGATCTGGCAGAGGATCTTAATACTGGAGAAAAACATTTCCGTTTTGTCCCCACTCATTGTCAATGGGGAGAAAACTGAACAGAATGCATTCCGTTCCGGAACTTGTCCTGTAAAAAATAAGCCCCCCTCTAACTACATACACAGAAAATTAAAAAAGTTATAGCGTTTTGAAGGCGACAATGAAAACATGAAAAAAAATCGTTTGGTCAGTGCCTGCAGCCTGCCTCCTGAAACAGAAAATTCAGATTTACCTGATCCTTGCTGCTCCAGTCCCCCATGCTGTACATTTTCCGAGCCCAGGTGTTTACATCTGGCGCTGCATGGGCATGGTCACATGCTCCGCTGAAGCCAGTCATTGGCTGCAGCAGAGCATGTAAACACTACGGGGACCGAAACATGGACACAGCCGAAGCAGCAAGAAAGACCGGAGCAGAGGGGAGCAGGTAAGTATGAATATTCTGTTTCAGGAGGCAGGCTGCGGGCAAAGTAATTATTACCCGAAAACCCCTTTAAGTAAAATTAACCCAATGAGTATGACCGAACTGAATAAAAATCTCGTAGATCAGCTATAGGTCTCATGTGTATCTTTTATCCTTTATCAGTTATTTTTATTATCAGGTATATCTCACAGCTCAGCTATATCTCTTCTGCTTACAAACTAGAAATATTTGTCATACTAAGACACGTTTTTGTGTCGCTGTATTTTAACGTTTTACCTATTAGTCCAACACTAGTGTTGATCGAGCACCAAAGTGCTCGGGCGCTCGAGTAGAACACCTCGGGATGCTCAAGTGCTCTACCGAGCACCCGAGTATAATGGAAGTCAATGGGAGAACCTGAGCATTAAACCAGGCACCCCCTGCTCTGAAGAGGGGAGGGTGTCTGGTTCACATGAAAAGGTCAGAAATTGATGGAAACACCACCGAAATGGTTCAGGAACAGCATGGGGAGGATGTCTGGATGCATCTTGGACTCCCAGGTTGCTGCTGGGACTGATGTTATCCGAGTAGTACGCCACTTTTACAGACTGAGAATAATACGCACAAAACCGAAGATAAAATCGATTTTAGAGGAAAAATTGTTAGGAAAAATTCTTTCCTGTATATTTACTTGTATATAAAGTGCAAGTGCTGCCAAAAATTACAAGGAAGAGGCACTCCGATACAACCTGTATATCACATAATGGAGGGTGTCATTCACATTGTGGTACAATTGTTCAGGTAGTGGGACTCCTACACTCATAAAGCCTATGCACTAAGTGAAAGGGCTTCCAAAAATTACAAGTAACTGGCACTCCAATTCACCCTTTATTACACATAAAGGAGTGCATCATACACACCCTTGAAAAATTATGATTGATGGCCTGCTGGTGACCCTCAAAAACATTAGGGGCGAGGGCCTGCTGCTGATATGACCATCTAAAACATTAGGGATGACTGTCTGCTGCTGAGCTGACCAATTCTAAAACATTAAGAGTGAGGGCCTGCTGGCTGAGCTGTCCATCGAAAAAATAATGGTTGAGGGTCTGGTGGTGAGCTGACTCTCTAAAACATTAGGCGTGAGTGTCTGCTGCTGATCTGACCATGGAAAATATTATGGGCGAGGGCCTGCTGCTGAGCTGACCATCGAAAAAATTATGGTTGAGGGTCTGCTGCTGAGCTGACTCTCTAAAACATTAGGGGTGAGTGCCTGCTGCTGATCTGACCATGGAAAAATTATGGTTGAGGGCCTGCTGCTGAGCTGACCATCGAAAAAAGTATGATTAAGGGCCTGCTCGCCTTCTGCATAATGGTATATATGCTTGCAAGTATGTCACACGTACACTAGCGCAGGTTTTGTAAATGTATACGCAAATAAATAAACTGAATGTCACTGATATTTAGGATGTGCAAATGTTATACAGGGGATGTAGCGCAGGTACTGTCACTGCCACCAGCAGCGAAAAAATTAGACTGAATGTCACTGATATTTATGATGCGCAAACTTTATACAGGAGATGTAGTGCAGGTAATGTCACTTTCCGCAGCGGACACCGTCTACGGGAAAAAGTACACTGAATGTCACAGATATTTTTAGGCTGCGCACACATTACACAGGAGATGTAGCGCAGATAATGTCACTGTCTGCAGCGGCCAAGCAATTGCAAGCTATTTAGCGCAGGTTGCGCTAAAAATATATATTGCTTCCAGATACAACAATGGTCCTTAACGGGACTTTTGGGTCTTTAATCGCACGCAATTTAGCGCAGGTTGCACTAAAAATATATATTGCTGCCAGGACTTTTGGGTCTCGAACACCAACCCTGGCTAACCAAAAAATAAAATTTAATTTCCTACACTATCTGTTCATTCTACAGCACAGCTCTCCCTGACTAAGACTGGCCAAACCACGTGTCATTGGGTACTTTATAGCACCCGATGACGCGTTGCGGCCAGCCAATCACTGCAATGCCAGTAACCAACGTGGCTACGGCATTACAGTGAGTGGCAGTACTTACCTGCACGTTTATTGGCTGTGTAGCAGCCAACAAACGTGCGGGGAGGAGACTCAAGCATCGCGCTCGAGCACACGCGGTATTCGGCCAAACACAGCGATGTGCCAAGCATCGCAATGCTTGAACCGAACTGGTGTTCGGCCAAGCATGCTCCATTAACACTATCCAACACATAATAAAATAAGCACATTTACCAACATAACCCACTATAGAATCAATGAGGTTTTAGTCAATAAGCTCTAGTAACATAGTAACATAGTACATAAGGCCGAAAAAAGACATTTGTCCATCCAGTTCGGCCTGTTATCCTGCAAGTTGATCCAGAGGAAGGCAAAAAACCCTGTGAGGTAGAAGCCAATTTTCTCCACTTTAGGGGAATAAAAAATTTCTTCCCGACTCCAATCAGAATAACTCCCTGGATCAACGACCCCTCTCTAGTAGCTATAGCCTGTAATATTATTACGCTCTAGAAACACATCCAGGCCCCTCTCTCTATATATTTGTGTGTGAGTGTACTGTATGTAGGTGTGTGTGTATGTCAGTGTGAATGTAGGTAGGTCACATACATGAATGTTCATTGCACATCCTTTAGTTGATAAAATTGAAGAATCAGTAGAGGGGAGTACACTGACAGTGAAAATGCTGAAGGAAAGTAAAAACTAATCAGCTTTCTTGCATAGTTTAAAGAGATTGGGGATCTATTCATTTCACCGCTGCCACTAATCAATTACTGAGCAGACCACAGCAAGTTTCTATTCATTTTCTATTAGAATGCAAATAGCATACTCAGTTCTTATTTTTTGATTAGAGGTAAATTGCTCCATTAAAATCTCATTGAGTATTTTTCTTTGCTCTGTGGAAGAACACAGACTACAAGACCTTCTGAAACTTTAATATCTAAACTTTTTTGATGTACAGAGGTTCTTCTTAACAATTACAATTATTCTCATGGCTCTCTCTCATTTTCTCTCTACTGGAATTAATTTATCACTCGAATGTACAAGGGTAAGTCTTCAGATCACTGGTGTAGAGCACATTACACCCCTTGTATATCAGTCCTACATTATATAGCTTTTTTATAGATTACTTATGAAGTTGATACCTTTTAGTCCAAATGTGGCTATTGTTCATTACTTTCTTGTAGATCTAGTCAAAGTTTATTATAGATATTGGGATCATGCCAGTCATATTTACTAGTGTTGATCACAAATATTCTAATCGCAAATTTTTATTGTGAATTTTGGCACTTTGAGAATTCGCGAATATGTAGAATATAGTGCTATATCACGAATATTCTAGATTTTTTTTCAGCAGTACCCATGATCCCTCACTGCTTCTTGCTTGTGGGCCAATGAGAAGGCTGCAATATCTTTGACTTTATAAGTAGTGTTGATTGCGAATTTTCATATCGCAAATTTTTATCTCGAATTTTCCGATTGCCGATTTTCGCAATCAAGAAAATAATGACTGGAGATCACGAATTTGCGAATATATGACGAATATTCACCCAAAGATTCTCAAAATATCGCAAATTCGAATATTGCCCCTGACGCTCATCACTGATATTTACTTGCACACATGAAGCTGTAAAATTCCTCGAACAATGGATTTTCAATCTTGTACAACCTTCGCTTTTCACCCCTACTTCTTTAAAGTTTACCTCCCCTCCTGACAAGATGTGCAGCCAAAATCTGCAGCCACTACATAGCCTGAACAGCAGGTTCTACCGTAGGGGTGGGTTCTACTAGCTTGGAACCCTGAAAACATGCATCATGAAGGGAGACACCATTTTAATTTTAGACATGGGGCCTCTCGCTTGGATATATATACCTATGCTTGTATCATCTACACAGATGAGATCAAAGGTGCTAATGACTTACATTGTGAAAAAAATGTCAAATGATTCTACCTTTTAGACACAGTGCAACCTCAGTACAACCATAGATAACACAGACAACCTTTCTAGATCTAGGCCCAAACCATCAGATGATAACCAATCAAAAAAGTATTAAATACCCAGAGCTAGTCTACAACCCTTATGTTGACATCTCTTCTTCTACAACCTATAAAAACACCTAAATCAATTTCCAGCTCAATCTCCCAGAGGAGACATGTACGCAGCATACCAGGTTGGTCCAATTAAAATCTTTGTGATATTCCATCAAGTTAAAAAATACAGCAATTGGAACAGCATGTGAAAAAAAAAAAAAAGCTTACGTGGTTCGGATACAAGGATCCTTATAACTATGAGTAAGGACCTTTGTTTATGAAACTCATAAGTTTTTTTGCATGCTCTTCCAATTGCTCGATGGAATAAAGTAAAGATTTTTATTGGACCAACCGGTTGTGCTGGATACATGTCTTTTCAGTGTACAACATGTAAAAAAATAATAATAATGGCAACACAACAAAAACTAAACTCCAGACTCACTCTTTTTTTTAAATCATATTTGAAAAACCGGCATGAAACCATGCAACAATCAAAACTGTGCAAACCAAGAAGGGACGTTAGGTGGACAGCAACACTCTCTAGGAAAAAAGGCAGACGCTACCTATAACAGCCGCTTAATGCCACCCAGCCAATAACATATTGTATGGGCTTCACTGGATTAACCAATTACTACCTGTTCCCACAATCAGAGCGAGCTCCTAATATATCTGCAAACAAAACCGGTCTGTGAAAAATGGATAGCTTCCATGGATATTCTCATCAGCAAATACATAGAGGAATACGAGCTGAGCTGAGGTTTGCAGATCAGACACAGAGAGCCTTGAAAAACATAGAAATGAATAGGTTAGTGTGCTATCAGTGAAAAGACAACAAATAGCATAACACAACATAACACAGCATTTACATATTTCCCCTATCTTATTTTTAAAATTAAGATTTTACAACCAATTCATACTTTCTTTGAGGTCTACCCTGTTTTGTTTGGCTACTTTTATTAGGAAAGCTCTTATACGATCAGACTAAGGGCTCATGCACACGACCGTATGTATTTTGTGGTCCGCAAAAAAACGATCCGCAAAAAATACGGATGACATCCGTGTGCATTCCGTATTTTGCGGAACGGAACAGCTGGCCCCTAATATAACAGTACTATCTTTGTCCGTGATGCGGACAATTATAGGAAATGTTCTATTTTTTTTGCGGAATTAAAATACGGACATACGGAAACGAAATGCACACGAAGTAACTTACGTTTTTTTTTTTGCGGACCCATTAAAATGAATGGTTCAGCATACGGTCCACAAAAAAAATGAATGGATACGTTCCTGTGCATGAGCCCTAAGGGTCCATTCACACGTCCGCAAAATGGGTCGCAAAAGATGCGGACAGCACACCGTATGCTGTCTGCATCCGCACTTCCGTTCCGCGGCCCCGCAAAAAAATAAAACGTGTCCTATTTTTGTCCACATTACGGACAAGGATTGTACTGTTCTATTAGGGGCCAGCTGTTCCGTTCTGAAAAATACGGAATGCACACGGACGTCATCCGTATTTTTTGCAGATCGCAAATAAGGCCTTAGTGTGTATTGTGTTATATTTTTATAGCGAGAAGCATATGAAACCTATAAGCAGAATCTTCTGCAGTCCAGATCGACAGCTGAAAAGGCAGATGTTAATGCATGAATGGCTGATTAAGCATAATGACTGATATTGCCGTTCTGTACAGTTCAAAGAGGCAATTAAGGACCTCACCAGATGATGTTCTCCAGCTATGTCTATGTATGAGTGTCCATGTAGGTCAGTTGGTAGGTACATATGTGTTAATCGGCTCCCTTTAACAACAGTAATTGCTGTCATTCAGAAAGCTGCAATGTAATTTAATGGTCAAACCCTCCCACATCCACTGCTCGTTCGCAAAGGTTAACAAGCATACAAAAGGCAACGAAGGGAGTGTTAACAAAATAATAAATGTACAACATAATCATCAGCAAAGAGATATACAATATAAGCCCAGGGTCTGTAGTCACTACAGGTATAAAAAGTGAATAATTATAATGCTTAAAGCGGCTCTGTCAGCCGGATCAACCCTACTCTACCAGGCATATAGGGTTGATGACGCTGATTAAAACTATACCTGTCGGTGGTATTAAAATTATGCAAATAAACTATTTGAGCACCAGGAGGCGGGCTTATGCAGTTTGAGCACCACTCCAGTGACACCACTGGTGCTCTATAATAAGGCCCCTCTGCTTTTCATCACGCCTCCCTGCCTTTAGATTGACAGTTCTAGAATGCACTCCTCAATGAAGCCGAAGATGTTATGGAGCAGCAGGGGCGTCACTGGAGCGGTGCTCGAACAGCTCGAATAATTTATTTACATAACTTTAAAAGTTCATTTTTCTCTGCAACTATACCACCGACATACATAAGACCGGTATTGTTTCAATCAGCATAATCAACCTATATACCTGGTAGGGTAGGGTTGATCCAGGTGACAGAGTCGCTTTAAAAAAATAATCTATGGTCATATTGATTGGGATTATATGGTAAGCAGTAAAGACATCTATCTATCTACGGTATCTATCTATCTATCTATCTATCTATCTATCTATCTATCTATCTATTATCTATCTATTGTGACACAGCGAGGGGTTTTGTCTGGGATGGCAGGTATTTTCCTCCCAACATGTGCGGCTGGGCTGGTTTCCAGCCAGGTGAGGTCAAATACCGGACTAGAGTTTAAGTGCCGATCTGGGTTTTGGCAGCACCTGGATGTCCTTAACCACCTCCGGACCGCTGTACGCACAGACGCGTCCTGGAGGTGGTTGATTCATTCCGCCTGGACGCATATACGCGTCATCTCGCGAGACGCGAGATTTCCTGTGAACGCGCGCACACAGGCGCGCGCGCTCACAGGAACGGAAGGTAAGAGAGTTGATCTCCAGCCTGCCAGCGGCGATCGTTCGCTGGCAGGCTGGAGATGTGTTTTTTTTAACCCCTAACAGGTATATTAGACGCTGTTTTGATAACAGCGTCTAATATACCTGCTATCTGGTCCTCTGGTGGTCCCTTTTGCTTGGATCGACCACCAGAGGACACAGGTAGCTCAGTAAAGTAGCACCAAGCACCACTACACTCCACTACACCCCCCCCCCCCGTCACTTATTAACCCCTTATTAGCCCCTGATCACCCCTGATCACCCCATATAGACTCCCTGATCACCCCCCTGTCATTGATTTCCCCCCTGTCATTGATCACCCCCCTGTAAAGCTCCATTCAGACGTCCGCATGATTTTTACGGATCCACTGATAGATGGATCGGATCCGCAAAACGCATCCGGACGTCTGAATGAAGCCTTACAGGGGCGTGATCAATGACTGTGGTGATCACCCCATATAGACTCCCTGATCACCCCCCTGTCATTGATTACCCCCCTGTCATTGATTACCCCCCTGTAAAGCTCCATTCAGACGTCCGCATGATTTTTACGGATCCACTGATAGATGGATCGGATCCGCAAAACGCATCCGGACGTCTGAATGAAGCCTTACAGGGGCATGATCAATGACTGTGGTGATCACCCCATATAGACTCCCTGATCACCCCCCTGTAAAGCTCCATTCAAATGTCCGCATGATTTTTACGGATGCACTGATAGATGGATCGGATCCGCAAAACGCATACGGACGTCTGAATGAAGCTTTACAGGGGCGTGATCAATGACTGTGGTTATCACCCCATATAGACTCCCTGATCACCCCCCTGTCATTGATTACACCCCTGTCATTGATCACCCCCCTGTAAAGCTCCATTCAGATGTCTGCATGATTTTTACGGATGCACTGATAGATGGATCGGATCCGCAAAACGCATCCGGACGTCTGAATGAAGCCTTACAGGGGCGTGATCAATGACTGTGGTGATCACCCCATATAGACTCCCTGATCACCCCCCTGTCATTGATTACCCCCCTGTCATTGATTACCCCCCTGTAAAGCTCCATTCAGACGTCCGCATGATTTTTACGGATCCACTGATAGATGGATCGGATCCGCAAAACGCATCCAGACGTCTGAATGAAGCCTTACAGGGGCATGATCAATGACTGTGGTGATCACCCCATATAGACTCCCTGATCACCCCCCTGTCATTGATTACCCCCCTGTAAAGCTCCATTCAGATGTCCGCATGATTTTTACGGATGCACTGATAGATGGATCGGATCCGCAAAACGCATCCGGACGTCTAAATGAAGCGTTACAGGGGCGTGATCAATGACTGTGGTGATCACCCCATATAGACTCCCTGATCACCCCCCTGTCATTGATTACCCCCCTGTCATTGATTACCCCCCTGTAAAGCTCCATTCAGACGTCCGCATGATTTTTACGGATCCACTGATAGATGGATCGGATCCGCAAAACGCATCCGGACGTCTGAATGAATCCTTACAGGGGCATGATCAATGACTGTGGTGATCACCCCATATAGACTCCCTGATCACCCCCCTGTCATTGATCACCCCCCTGTCATTGATCACCCCTCTGTAAGGCTCCATTCAGACATTTTTTTGGCCCAAGTTAGCGGAATTATTTTTTTTTTTTCTTACAAAGTCTCATATTCCACTAACTTGTGTCAAAAAATAAAATCTCACATGAACTCCCCATACCCCTCACGGAAACCAAATGCGTAAAATTTTTTAGACATTTATATTCCAGACTTCTTCTCACGCTTTAGGGCCCCTAGAATGCCAGGGCAGTATAAATACCCCACATGTGACCCCATTTCGGAAAGAAGACACCCCCAGGTATTCCGTGAGGGGCATATTGAGTCCATGAAAGATTGAAATTTTTGTCCCAAGTTAGCGGAACGGGAGACTTTGTGAAAAAAAAATTAAAAATATCAATTTCCGCTAACTTGTGCCAAAAAAATAAAATTTCTATGAACTCGCCATGCCCCTCATTGAATACCTTGGGGTGTCTTCTTTCCAAAATGGGGTCACATGTAGGGTATTTATACTGCCCTGGCATTCTAGGGGCCCCAAAGCGTGAGAAGAAGTCTGGTATCCAAATGTCTAAAAATGCCCTCCTAAAAGGAATTTGGGCACCTTTGCGCATCTAGGCTGCAAAAAAGTGTCACACATCTGGTATCGCCGTACTCAGGAGAAGTTGGGGAATGTGTTTTGGGGTGTCATTTTACATATACCCATGCTGGGTGAGAGAAATATCTTGGTCAAATGCCAACTTTGTATAAAAAAATGGGAAAAGTTGTCTTTTGTCAAGATATTTCTCTCACCCAGCAAGGGTATATGTAAAATGACACCCCAAAACACATTCCCCAACTTCTCCTGAATACGGCGATACCACATGTGTGACACTTTTTTGCAGTCTAGGTGGGCAAAGGGGCCCATATTCCAAAGAGCACCTTTAGGATTTCACAGGTCATTTACCTACTTACCACACATTAGGGCCCCTGGAAAAGGCCAGGGCAGTATAACTACCCCACAAGTGACCCCATTTTGGAAAGAAGACACCCCAAGGTATTCCGTGAGGGGCATGGCGAGTTCCTAGAATTTTTTATTTTTTGTCACAAGTTAGTGGAAAATGCTGATTTTTTTTTTTTTTTTTTCATACAAAGTCTCATATTCCACTAACTTGTGACAAAAAATAAAAACTTCCATGAACTCACTATGCCCATCAGCGAATACCTTGGGGTGTCTTCTTTCCAAAATGGGATCACTTGTGGGGTAGTTATACTGCCCTGGCATTCTAGGGGCCCAAATGTGTGGTAAGGAGTTTGAAATCAAATTCTGTAAAAAATGACCTGTGAAATCCGAAAGGTGCTCTTTGGAATATGGGCCCCTTTGCCCACCTAGGCTGCAAAAAAGTGTCACACATCTGGTATCTCCGTACTCAGGAGAAGTTGGGGAATGTGTTTTGGGGTGTCATTTTACATATACCCATGCTGGGTGAGAGAAATATCTTGGCAAAAGACAACTTTTCCCATTTTTTTATACAAAGTTGGCATTTGACCAAGATATTTCTCTCACCCAGCATGGGTATATATAAAATGACACCCCAAAACACATTCCCCACCTTCTCCTGAGTACGGAGATACCAGATGTGTGACACTTTTTTGCAGCCTAGGTGGGCAAAGGGGCCCATATTCCAAAGAGCACCTTTCGGATTTCACAGGTCATTTTTTACAGAATTTGATTTCAAACTCCTTACCACACATTTGGGCCCCTAGAATGCCAGGGCAGTATAACCACCCCACAAGTGACCCCATTTTGGAAAGAAGAGACCCCAAGGTATTTCGTGATGGGCATAGTGAGTTTATAGAAGTTTTTATCTTTTGTCACAAGTTAGTGGAATATGAGACTTTGTAAGAAAAAAAAAAAAATCATCATTTTCCGCTAACTTGTGACAAAAAATAAAAAGTTCTATGAACTCACTATGCCCATCAGCGAATACCTTAGGGTGTCTACTTTCCGAAATGGGGTCATTTGTGGGGTGTTTGTACTGTCTGGGCATTGTAGAACCTCAGGAAACATGACAGGTGCTCAGAAAGTCAGAGCTGCTTCAAAAAGCGGAAATTCACATTTTTGTACCATAGTTTGTAAACGCTATAACTTTTACCCAAACCATTTTTTTTTTTTTTTTTACCCAAACATTTTTTTTTTATCAAAGACATGTAGAACAATAAATTTAGAGCAAAATTTATATATGGATGTCGTTTTTTTTGCAAAATTTTACAACTGAAAGTGAAAAATGTCGTTTTTTTGCAAAAAAATCGTTAAATTTCGATTAATAACGAAAAAAGTAAAAATGTCAGCAGCAATGAAATACCACCAAATGAAAGCTCTATTAGTGAGAAGAAAAGGAGGTAAAATTCATTTGGGTGGTAAGTTGCATGACCGAGCAATAAACGGTGAAAGTAGTGTAGGTCAGAAGTGTAAAAAGTGGCCTGGTCTTTCAGGGTGTTTAAGCTATGGGGGCTGAGGTGGTTAAATAGGCAGCTGGGCTCAGCAGCTGAGTCTCTGTGTTGGGATCTGGGAGCCTTGTGTCTGGATGAAGGCTTGAAACCTGTTTGGCGTGAAAACAGGTGGGTGCTGCTATCAGCAAGGACACTTTGAGGCAGAATTGCCGCATGGTGTGAATTAACACCAACACCGCAAGGTGAATTTTTGCTTGATTATGACTGCATGTTTTGTCACTTGCCTAACGTGTGAATAAAATACTATACTTTTTGATTCAAAGAACTTGTTGTTGCCTCTATACTGCGTCCGCTAATCCTGTCTACCAGAGCGAAACCCCATACTATCTACAGTCAGGTCCATAAATAATGGGACATCGACACAATTTTAACATTTTTTGCTCTATACACCACCACAATGAATTTGAAATGAAACGAACAAAATGTGCTTTAACTGCAGACTGTCAGCTTTAATTGGAGGGTATTTACATCCAAATCAGGTGAACGGTGTAGGAATAACAACAGATTGCATATGTGCCTCCCACATGTTAAGGAACCAAAAGTAATGGGACACAATAATAATCATAAATTAAACTTTCACTTTTTAATACTTGGTTGCAAATTCTTTGCAGTCAATTACAGCCTGAAGTCTGGAACGCATAGACATCACCAGACGCTGGGTTTCATCCGTGGTGATGCTCTGCCAGGCCTCTACTGCAACTGTCTTCAGTTCCTACTTGTTCTTGGGGCATTTTCCCTTCAGTTTTGTCTTCAGCAAGTGAAATGCATGCTCAATCGGATTCAGGTCAGGTGATTGACTTGGCCATTGCATAACATTCCACTTCTTTCACTTAAAAAACTCTTCGGTTGCTTTTGCAGTATGCTTTGGGTCATTGTCTATCTGCACTGTGAAGCTCCGTCCAATGAGTTCTGAAGCATTTGGCTGAATATGAGCAGATAATATTGCCCGAAACACTTCAGAATTTATCCTGCTGCTTTTGTCAGCAGTCACATCATCAATAAATACAAGAGAACCAGTTCCATTGGCAGCCATACATGCCCACGCCATGACACTACCACCACCATGCTTCACTGATGAGGTAGTATGCTTAGGATCATGAGCAGTTCCTTTCCTTCTCCATACTCTTCTCTTCCCATCACTCTGGTACTAGTTGATCTTGGTCTCATCTGTCCAAAGGATGTTGTTCCAGAACTGTGAAGGCTTTTTTAGATGTTGTTTGGCAAACTCTAATCTGGCCTTCCTGTTTTTGAGGCTCACCAATGGTTTACATCTTATGGTGAACCCTCTGTATTCACTCTGGTGAAGTCTTCTCTTGATTGTTGACTTTGACACACATACACCTACCTCCTGGAGAGTGTTCTTGATCTGTCCAACTGTCGTGAAGGCTGTTTTTTTCACCAGGGCAAGAATTCTTTGGTCATCCACCACAGTTGTTTTCCGTGGTCTTCCAGGTCTTTTGGTGTTGCTGAGCTCACCGGTGCATTCCTTCTTTTTAAGAAAGTTCCAAACAGTTGTTTTGGCCACGCCTAATGTTTTTGCCATCTCTCTGATGGGTTTATTGTGTTTTTTCAGCCTAATGATGGCTTGCTTCACTGATAGTGACAGCTCTTTGGGTCTGATCTTGTGCAAAAAGCACACTTGAAATGAACTCTGGACCTTTTATCTGCTCATTGTAATTGGGATAATGAGGGAATAAAGCACACCTGGCCATGGAACAGCTGAGAAGCCAATTGTCCCATTACTTTTAGTTCCTTAACAAGTGGGAGGCACATATGAAAACTGTTGTAATTCCTGCACCGTTCACCTGATTTGGATGTAAATACCCTGAAATTAAAGCTGACAGTCTGCAGTTAAAGCACATCTAGTTTGTTTAATTTCAAATCCATTGTGGTGGTGTATAGAGCCAAAAATCTTAGAATTGTGTTGATGTCCCAATATTTATGGACCTGACTGTATACCTTTAAGTGCTTGCTATTTACTTGCCATTTATTGCTTTATATCTCCTTGCAGGTAAGTGTGAAATGTATTCATGTTAAAATGCCATGCATAAGATGTAATGTGATGTGTGGGTGCAGCTGAACCTGTGAGAGGGGGTGATGCCAGAGCTCAGAACTAGAAAGAAGCCGCCTGGTACAGTACATGCCTCCTGGAAGCTGCCAAAGCCTGCATAATAGTCAGGCCTGTGACCAAGACCAGCCAGCCTGCACCAGATTTATATCAAGATGGCAGCTGAAGGGGAGTGTGCTTTCTCAGGGAGCGTGTATTTTCTACTGCAGCTCTCTCCCTATCACAGCTCAGGGGGCATGTCCATGCTCTCCCTATCACAGTTCAGGAGGCGTGTCCATGCTCTCCCTATCACAGTTCAGGAGGCGTGTCCATTCTCTCCCTATCACAGCTCAGGAGGCAGTTGTAGGATAAAACTGAGCATGTGCGGCCATCTCAGTAAGCGGGATAAAGAAATTAGAAAAAAAATAAACACAGGTGGCGCTATACAGATCCAATTTATTGAATAACTCAGTGGCTATACTAAATGTTTAATTATATGCAATTACAAAAGTAAGGTACTCAGATCCAGGTGATGGTTTGAAAACTGTAGAAAAATGTTCATGGGACAGCCCATTTAAGGCAAATATCTTGCTTATCTCCTAGTAGATGAATTGTTTCAGACAGGGGCACGGTTTTCCCCCATACATCGCCTGCTAGATGAATTACACATTTTCAGAACCTCTTGGCCTTGTGTGGAGATAGGAGATACACAGTCACTATAGGTACTGCATTGCTGTAACAGTGAAGCATTTTTTTTGATGGGATGTCACATTATCCCATGATATCATTTTCTTTTTTCTATGAGGAATGAATTCTTGCTGAATTATCACTGGTATATGGACTGATAATGAGCATATGGATTATACTCACCACTCAATGTGCCTACTATTTTACCCTCTCCCAAGACTATAGGAACACTCATTTGTGTATACACTTATCTATTCACTAATACTAAGACAAGTAGTATGAACAGACTTGTATGTCAGTGGTTTAATAATGTCAGACCCTGTGACAAGATTTACTGATTCTTGATCCAAGATAACAAAATAGCAAAGACAGGTGCACTCTGCGGTCTTACTAAACCCTCAAAATGATGTTAAAATTGAGAGATTAGCCAACATATCCTACGGTGTAGGACATGTCTGAGCCCGAGCACCGCGCCAAGGTTTCTCAAGTAGCTCGGGAACCTAACACTCACCTACCTGCGCCTATGGGCACTACCAGGAGCCAGTGGGCAAATTACAGGAGGCCGACTCACAAACAACTCACCAGTTACCTCCAGCATGTAGCCATGCTTGCAATGGGAGGAGGGAGGAGTCTGTGAGTCCCACTCAAGACTGGCTGGTATGGCCCAGGCCTCACAGGTGCACCTAAATGTAGCCTGTAGATGGAAAACAGGCACATTTAAATTGGAGTTTATACACCTCCAGGCATCTCTATAAATATAAACTGAAAAGAATGGCGTGGCATTAACCAAGCTACTTGAGAAACCTTGGCGCGGTGCTCGGGCTCAGACATGTCCTACACCGTAGGATATGTTGGCTAATCTCTCAATTTTAACATCAGTTTGAGGGTTTAGTAAGACCGCAGAGTGCACCTGTCTGCTATTTTGTTATATTGCTATATTGATTACTACATCCACATAATTGCTATCTTGTGTAGGATGTCTATTGTGGTACTTGTGGTTCGCTGAGGGCATCCTCCATTGTATGCATTTTTGCTGGGGATCGTCATTAGCAACGGGCCACAAGTGCAGGATTTGCTCCCCTATATATATGCACAACCGCATGTGGGTTTGAGCATTTCCTGCTTGGTTAATGCCACGCCATTCTTTTCAGTTTAGATTCTTGATCCAAGACTATGGCCTCTTTCACACGGGCGAGATTTCCGCGCGGGTGCAATGCGTGACGTGAACGCATTGCACCCGCACTGAATCCGGACCCATCACTTGTGCGTTGCATGAAAATCGCAGCATGTTCTATATTCTGAGTTTTTACCGCAACGCAGGCCCATTAGAAGTGAATGGGGCTGCGTGAAAATCGCAAGCATCCGCAAGCAAGTGCAGATGCGGTGCGATTTTCACGCACGGTTGCTAGGAGACGATCGGGATGGGGACCCAATCATTATTATTTTCCCTTATAACATGGTTATAAGGGAAAATAATAGCATTCTGAATGCAGAATGCTAAGTAAAATAGGGCTGGAGGGGTTAAGAAAAAACTTATAATAATTTTACTCACCTTAATCCACTTGCTCGCGCAGCCGGCATCTCTTCTGTCTTCTTCTTTGCTGTGTACAGGAAAAGGACCCATGGTGACGTCACTCCGGTCATCACATGGTCCATCACATGATCCATCACCATGGTAAAAGATCATGTGATGGACCATGTGATGACCGAAGAGATGTCACCACAGGTCCTTTTCCTGTACACAGCAAAGAAGAAGACAGAAGAGATGCCGGCTGCGCGAGCAAGTGGATTAAGGTGAGTTAAATAATTTTTTAATTTTTTTTAACCCCTCCAGCGCTATTGTACTATGCATTCTGTATTCAGAATGCTATTATTTTCATTTATAACCATGTTATAAGGGAAAATAATACAATCTACAGAACAACTAACCCAAACCCGAACTTCTGTGATGAAGTTCAGGTTTGGGTACCAAACATGCCGATTTTTCTCACGCGCGTGCAAAACGCATTACAATGTTTCGCACTCGCGCGAAAAAATCGCGCATGTTCCCGCAATGCACCCGCACCTTTTCCCGCAACGCCCGTGTGAAACCAGCCTAAGGCTGGGTTCACACTTGAGCGTTTTACAGCGCGTTCAAACGCGCTGTAAAACGCTCAACACATGAAAACCAATGCTTCCCTATGGCCCTGGTTCTCACCTGAGCGTTTTACAGCGCGTTTGAAAGCGCTGAAAAACGCCCTACGCTCAAACAAGTTCTTGAGCTTCTTTGGGGCGTTTTGACACGCGTTTGTGGCCATAGGACACTGCAGTCAATCACACAAAAAACGCGCATAAAAACGCGCGTCAAAAACGCGCGTTAAACGCGCATATCAAATACGCTCAGGTCTGAACCCAGCCTTAAGGTCAAAGCAATTGAGGAGATCGCCTTAGGCATCTAGTTGCTAAAGACAGCAATTACCAATAAATTTTAAAGTGTTTACTATTAAATTAAACAATGAGTGCTGTTTTGTTTCGAGATAAAAATGGGAAATTTTATGCTTTTTTTCCTGGAAATTGATTTTTTAAAATAACTGAATCACAAATGGAAAATAACTACAGCAGTCACTTTGGATGAGCACAATGGTGGTCATTTATTATCCAGAAATACGCCTATATCAGATGTATTTCTGGGGCAGATTGCAGTGCGGACGGACCACAAACCCATTCAAGTTGAATGGGTCTGGATCCGTCTGCGGAATCCACACGGATGTTGCCCATGCATTGGGGAACAGAAATTGCGGTCCCTGATGCATGGAACAGCCAAACAACGGCCGTGTGCATGAGCCCTTACGGTTATTAGATAATTTTGTCCTTGTTTCTGATGCATTTCGTGCCCACTGTCTACTGATATGATCTAGGAAATATTGTAAGGCCTCTTTCACGTGACCGTATGGCTTTTTCAGTGTTTTGCGGTCCATTTTAAAACTGATCCGTTGTTCCGTTTTTTGTTTTCGTTGTGTTTCCGTTTCCGTTCCGTTCTTCCGTTTCGTTTTTCCGTATGGCATATACAGTATACAGTAATTTCATAGAAAAAATTGGGCTGGGCATAACATTTTTAATAGATGGTTCCGCAAAAAACGGAACGGATACGAAAGACATACGGATGCATTTCCGTATGCATTCCGTTTTTTTTGCGGACCCATTGACTATAATGGCGCCACGGAACGTGATTTGCGGCCAAATATAGGACATGTTCTATCTTTCAACGGAACGGAAAAACGGAAATACGGGAATGGAATGCATACGGAGTACATTCTGTTTTTTTTGCGGAACCATTGAAATGAATGGTTCCGTATACGGACCGTATACGGAATGCAAAAAACTGCCCGCAAAACGGAAAAAAAAAGAGGCCTAAAGCATGTTATGCTAATTAAAGGGAATCTGTCACCAGCGACCTCTTAATCCAACTGTTTGCATAAACACATAGCTGTGGATCACCTGAATAAAACGCTATTTTTCTTTTATTGTTCCGAGGCTCCGTTCCAGAATTATGATAGTTTTGCATAATTAGCCGTTGGATGTAATGAGGGCATCACCATTACTTTCATTGCACCTAAGCTCCACTACTTTCTGCTGCCAGCTCCTTCCTCACAGGTTTCCCAATCCCTGGTCCTGTTAATCAAAGCAGTGGGGGAGGGGTTGGCCACAGAAATGAGTGGAGCATATGTACAGTGAGAGCAATGGTGACTCCCTCATTGCACCAAAGGCTTAATAATTATATTAGGCAATAGTATCATAACTCAGGAACAGAACCTTGGATCAAAAAAAGAAAAACAGCATTTTAATCATGTGAACTGCAACTATGTGTTTATGCAAACAGTCGAATAGGGAGGTCACTGGTGACAGATTTCCTTTAAATAGTTATGTTGGAAAGTCTTGATATGAATGAGCCAAACACACTTTAGAGATTTAATTAAAGGGGTTATCCCATCTTAGACAATTGGGGCATATCGCTAGGATATGCCCCCATTGTCTGATAGGTGCGGGTCCCACCTCTGGGACCCGCACCTACAAGGAGAACGGAGCCGGGGAGACTTGTGGCTGGAGGACCCCGGGTTTCCTGGGGTCCGTCCACCACCAGGTACAGCTCACTGCCTCTCCCATTGAAGTGAATAGGAGCGCACCGCACATGCGCGGCCACCGCTCCCATTCATTTCTATGGGGCCGACGGAAATAGCCACAATAGCCAGCGCTCAGCTATTTTTGGCGGTTCCATAGAAATGAATGGAGGGCAGCTGCGCATGTGCAGTGCGCCCTCCTCAGCTTTCTGCGGAGCACAGAAAGTTGAGGAGGGCGCACTGCACATGCGCAGCTGCCCTCTATTCATTTCTATGGAACCGCCAAAAATAGCCGAGCGCTGGCACCTATCAGACAATGGGGGCATATCCTAGCGATATGCCCCCATTGTCTAAGATGGGATAACCCCTTTGAGGTTGAAGGCTTAAGGTTTATGATAAAGGTACCAGAATAACAACATATTTATTAGTAACTTGATCTCTCAGAAGAGGTGGATTAAGCCCTCAGGTAAAAACTCTTGCAAAACCAAATGGATGAGTATTTGGTTGTGTGTTAATGGTGCTGCTCTCTGCCACACAATTGCTGGGAGTACACCAGATGATGAGGGTGCAAGACGAGGACCTGGAGCAATAGGTAAGAAGTGAACTAATGGTAAGGAAGAAGAAAATGACCAGCAATGGTAAGTGAAAAAGCCTCATGTTTAAGATTGGTTTTATGGCAGTGGTGTAGCCTCCACCCCACGACAACCCCTCTTAGGCTAGGTCTACACGACGACATATGTCGCGCAACATTTTGTTGCACCAATGTCGCGCGACAATTTTTATAATGATAGTCTATGGTGTCGCACTGCAACATGTGATATGCTGCAATTGCGTCGCGACAGTCGCAAAAAATCAATTTGAGATGGATTTTTCTGCGACTGTCGCGTCGCAGTTACAGCATGTCGTATGTTGCAGTGCCACACCATAGACTATCATTATAAAAATTGTCGCGCGACATTGGTGCAACAAAATGTCGCGCAACAAATGTTGCAGTGTAGTTGTGCCCTATCTGTCGCACCACTTATTGTCGCGCAACAAATGTCGTTGTGTAGACCTAGCCTTAACGTCATCCAAATCACTACGTGCAAGATCAGACATCTCCAAGGCTGCTGGGCAAGAGACTGCACAACCAATGCAAAACTATAGGGGATGCAGAAGTTGTGGTTGTTTTTGGGTCTTGGAGCCTTTGGGGGCCCCAAAATTTCCTCTGCCCCATATGAAGACACTGGTTCCATAAACGATGTGTGATATTTGGGGGCTGTTGCCTATTGTTCATTAGGTTCCAAGAGCAACCTCTGGGTTGAATCAATTTCTAGATTGGAGAATCACAGCAAATCATACTTTGAAGACCAAAGCATTGAGATGTTAAAAATATACTGATATGTGGTAACATACTGACAGTATTATGTGCCTATTTGCATAAAATGTATAAAAGTTATTTGCTTCAAGGTGTATTCTGGTTGTAGCAAGTTATCCCCTATCCACAGGATAAGGGATAACTATTGTATCAGTGGGTGTCCTACTGCTGGGACTCACACTGCCCACAGGAATAGGAACCCCGTATCCTGGACAGCCCCCTGTAATTAATGGAGTGGCAGGTCGAGCATGCACACTGTTGCACCATTCATCTCTATGGGTGTTCTTGAAATAGCTAAGCATTGTACTAAAGCTGCAGTGCGTGTACTTGACCTACCACTAAATTCATTCTGGGGGAGTCCATGTTCTCTGGATCAGCGTGTCCAAGCAGTAGGACCATCACCGATCTAGTAGTTATCACCTATCCTGTGGACAGGGAATAACTTGCTACAATCAGAATAAGGGTCCATTCACACATCCGTGTGTGTTTTGCGGGTCCACGGATCCGCTAAACACGGACACCGGCAATGTGTGTTCCGGATTTTGCGGACCGCACATTGCCGGCACTTAATAGAAAATGCCTAATCTTGTCCGCAATTGCGGACAAGAATAGGACATGTTCTATTTTTTTCGGGTTCGGAATTGCGGACACGGGCAGCACATCTCGCAGCCCCATAGAAATGAATGGGTCCGCAATTCCGTTCCGCAAAATGCGGAACGGAATTGCGGACGTGTGAATGGAGCCTAACCCTTATCTGCTTTTCCAGTAGCTCAAGAGTCAAGAGCACTTGGTCACTTATTTCATACACTACAATGGATATTATAAGTCACATTAAAGAAAAATGTTCCATTTCCCCACCATTTTACACGTCTAATGCAAAGTTAATTATATACTGTAATACAGTTACAAATTGCCATTTAGATTACAGAGGCGAGGTTCTGCTTCACCCATCAACGCCTAATCCATTTTCTGACATTTTTGTAGCTAACCTATGACACAAGCACAGCCTCATGGGCCCTTTAACATTTCAGATTTTTCTGTGTTTTAGATTCCAAGAACGCCTTATGATCATTTCATTTTACTTTCAGAGAATACAAATGTTTCCAGATTAGTAAACTGCATAGCCTTGAATTTCGCCTTCTAAGCTGGACTATTTTCTGCATCAAGTGCACAATTTAAATGCATTCAAATTTGAGGAACAAAAAAGTATAAAGAACCTGAAATATTGTTCCCGGCTTCACAGATGTCTGTCTTCCTCTTGTGAATACCGCTTTGTCAAAGCTTATAAAATATCCATAATCTAACTACAGCCTTAAGCATGCTTCATGCCAGCAGGGCTGAAGTTTAGCCATTCATTAAAAAAAATAAAAAATAATAAGAACTTGTAAGATGCATTTTTTGCGCACGCAGAACTGGGTGAAATCGTGTAGCTCTGTTGCCCTCTAGAGGAAAATGACTGCAAGGAAAATGTAGACAGCAAATGCAAGCAAATATAATAAATACAATACATAAATATAATATACAAGTAAAGCATGTTGAAATATAAAATATAACAACAAAGCAAACCATGCTTATAGGAAGACACAAGGGTAAGTTTCAAGTAGCGCACAAGCATGTGGTCACGTGTAATCGTTATATAGGCTGTGGTGCTTCTTGCAATATTATAAGATCGTATTTTCATTTGCAGGGAACACCTCGGTCCTATTTCTAAATATAGGACAGCTCATTATTTCAAACCAAGATGTTCTGGAATTTCTGCTGATCCGGCTACTATAAAAAAAAATGTTCTGATGTTAGTTTAGCAGGAAATTCCCTGCTCAATTTTGGTATATTCAGTGGGTCAATGGAAGGTCAGTGGCTAATTGCAGAATGGTAAGGAGATAATGTTCGTAGTGAATTTCCAGCCCCTCATGTTTTTGGAGAGCTCAAAATTCACTATAAATGATGCCCTGTAAACAATATGCAATGACCAATAATATGACAAGTTGCTGGTCATGATTACGTTCCTAAGAATATTATTGTACGTATCAGGTATTTTGCTCCTGGGACCGAATGTAAAATCTGTAATAGGGTCCAACCTATGATAACAGGAACATTTGCAGCATTTTGTAAAGAAGTCAGTAACTGTATTTACAATAGCATAGTACACACAAACAAACATACATGAAAAAATACACATTCTGAGATATATATATATATATCTCAAATGTGGATGTACATGAGAAATGACACTATAGATGGCCATTATATGAATGATTGTATTTTGCATATATATAACCAGTTTTTCCCTTTTTGGGCTCTTTCTAATTGTCAGTTTTCTCTGGGTTCAATTCCAGGAGGAGTGGACATTAGCTGATGTGATATCTCCAATACACTGCACACTGAAGTGGAAATTATGCTGCCCTGTCTCTATAGCACACAGTCAGAAGCAGTGTAGCAGTGTAGCTGTAGTTGTACATCCAGCACTGGAGTAAGATACAAAACTTACAAGAGCCTTCAGCAGCATCTCTCTGCCTAGGTCTCTCTCCAGCAGATTCCCCCTAGTCTACTCTCCATGAACTTCAGTGAGCTTTACCTGTAAAGTCATCTCTGAAGATGGATTTTAGCAGTGAATTGAGAGTGAGTGATCACTGCAGGAAGCTGGGGGATCAGGAGATGACTCTGACAATGTGAAAAAGAGGCATTTTCTGTAATAACATATATTACAAAGTTTGTCATATTCACTTCTGCTTCCTTTGTTTAAAAAAATAAATATTGGTTACTCAAGTCACCACTGCTTACTAGCTGCTTACCAGCTGTAATAACTTCATCCAGCTCCATCAGGATGGACAGAAGGGTGGAGGGAGTTTGCAGAGAGGCTCTGTTCTCTGGTCTGCAAGACAGGAGATGTCCAGTTAGTAGAGCCATAGGCTGGTGAAAGATAACTATCTCCTCTGTAACACATCCTCCTTTTAGCAGCAGATGGCAGACAACAACCAGAGAAGAGCTTCTAGATTGAGCCATGGAAGCTATCTTAAGACTGATGGCACAATGGGAGGATACAAGTGAATTAAGTAAATATTGTCTATGATGAATTTATTATTAAAAACAATTATATTAGATTCATGGAAATTTTACACAATAGTAAATTGATGCTTTCATCACAGGAGGATTGTATTTTCCTGCAGGAGCAGTGACAATTAAGCAATCCTAGGTAGATAAGTGTAATGATGCCTAGGCAGCTAGTTGCATTTTATTTGGAGAGAACACATCAGTTTTTAGGGTGATTTTTAGGTATGTAGAAGTGAAGACATGAATGATGCATGTAATAAGTATGAAGTAATGTTTTTTCTATTAATTATAGCAGGAGAAGATTCATAATTTTGGTAAAATGAATTAACTTGTAAAGTCGATTGGACATGAAGTGGAAATTGTTAGTAGTTATAAACTTCTGGAGATATACGTGGATACGTTTGTCTGGTGTTATAATGACGGCCCATTTCCGCCGCTGTCCCCTTCTTGCAGGCGGGCACAGGCGCTGCTCCACTTACCCATCTGTGGTTGTCCCTGGTCCAGCAGTCTGGGCGATCTGCCTCTCCTGTGCCTTCCCGCAGCGAGCCTGACCACCAGAATCCTGCATTCGATCTTAAACTGCAGGCCACAGCCTGAGCTCAGCAGCTGAGCCTGGCCTGTCTGCCCATAGGGCACCCCCCCCCCCCCCCCCCCCCCCCACTCCCCAGCTCTTGAAGGGCCAGTGTGTTCACCCTATATTTCTCCAACCTATGGCTGGCCACCTCAGGGTACTGATGTCATTATACCAGTACAATACAGTAGATCCGAGGTCTGGCTAGGACCCACAGTTGAGGACAGGAAATCATGCTCCTACAGAGAGTGTTTTCTATAGCAGAGGTGTAGCTAGGCCTTCCAGCATCTGGGGCAAGGGTTCAGCATTGTGTCCCCCAATCCCCCCTGCTGTTGCCACTCAAATTTACAGAAAGAACTAAAAGTTCAGCGGCGCGTGTATTTTTATTTTTTTACACTAAGCCGCTACTCTAAGGCCTTTTGCACACGATCATATTCCCTCCGAGACATACAGTCCGTGAGCGGGCCATATGTCCCGGAGCGGCATTGATCGTGCGCACGGGAGCACACAACATCTTAGATTACCATGGTACTGTGCTGGCCATGTAAGACTGAGTCGTTCCAATGTATAACAGGGTAATCTAGGGCATTTTCCCTTAGTGCTACCACACAGTACTTATGCCCATATGGTGCCCCCTCACAGTAGTTATGCCCACATTGTGTCCCCTTACAGTAGTAGTATTCACATTGTTCCTCCTTTACAGCAGAAATGCCTACATTGTGCCCCTGCACTGCAGTTTTGCCCACATTATGTCCCCTCACAGTAGTTATGCACACCTTGTGGCCCTCTCACATTAGTAATGCACACCTTTACAGTACTTAACCCATATTATTTCCCCTTCACAGTAGTTATGTCCTCCTAAAGGACCCTTCACAGTAGTTATGTCCTCTTTGTAGCCCCTTCACAGTAGTTATGCCCACCTTGTGGCCCCTTCATAGTAGTTATGCCTACCTTTGTGCCTCTTCGCAGTAGTTATGCCCAACTTTGTGCCTCTTCACAGTAGTTATGTCCTCCTTGTGGCCCCTTCGTGGTAGCTGTTATTATTATTATTTATTATTAAAGCGCCATTCATTCCATGACGCTGTACATATGAAACGGGGTATACATATGTAATACAGACAATTGCATGAACAAGACGAGTTACAGACTGGTACAGCAGGAGAGAGGGCCCTGCCCGTGAGGGCTTACAATCTACAAGAGTTATGCCAACCTTTGTGCCCCTTCGCAGTAGTTATGCCCACATTTGTGCCTGTTCACAGTAGTTATGCCCAACATTGTGCCTCTTCACAGTATTTATGCCCTCCTTTGTGTCCCTTTACAGTAGTTATGCCCACCACTGTGCCCCTTCACAGTAGTTCACACCCTTTTGTGGCAAGACCCAGTGTGTAATCAGACCACACCTGTAATCATATATCTGTGTGAGACATAACTTCATCCTGAGTTTTGTAGCAATGCAATAGTTTTATTTGTGTGCTTTATTTCTTTGTCAATGAATATATTACACTGATCTGAAAAGTGTACTATACTGAGTTTTCCTGTAAAACAAATTAAAAATGATTGCTTATGGTTACATTCAGTGAGTGAAAATGTTTTTTTTTGATGGACAGAAACCTTCTCTATATATTAGATACTCATCTTCACTGATACTCATTATCAATATTACTGTAGCGTAACGTACTGTAGAAAAGCATTTATCCTATTTTATGCTAAAGATTGGACATGACCGGATATGGACCATGAGAAAATGGAAACTTTCTTTATGTATGAGTGTGTGTGGTGGAAATGTTTGGTGTGAGTTAAGTAATGCCTTTAAACAAAAGGTGGTAAATGTCTGGGTTGTGGTGTCAATAAATGGACTAATTTGATGTAGGGAGGTGATATGATTAGATGAGCAAGCGTTCAACTTCTCACTACTAGAAAACAAATATTCCCCCTCCATATGTGACAAGTATGCTTTCTGAATAATGGGGGGTTGATAACATGCACAGAAGTTCATGTTATCCCTCCCTCCTGGGGTCATGTATAGTTACAAAGGTAGGTGAGGATCTATGTCTCTCCCTGTTAGCACGTCTCCACTGCCTCCCTCTCTTCTGCTTTGGGAATGGGAATTAAAAGGCTGGGGGGGGGGGGGGGGGGGGGACGACTGCAGGCATGCATTCCTAGTGGATACTATTAAAAGTGGCCATCTTAAAGGCAATTAAATTATATGTCAGACAGATTGTCTAAAGCAAAAGGAGCAAAAGAGAACATTATGGTTTACTAGAGAAGAAAAAGAAGGTTGCTTTTAAGCAGTATAAAGAAACTGAAAGCGGAGACCCACACCTACAAAAAGACATAGATAAAATGGAAAAGCTGCAAATATTGTGGAGGGTCTGAAACATAAAACATATCAGAAGAGACGTAAAGAACTTAATCTGTATAGCCTTGAGGGAAGGAGGGAAAGAGGGATATGATTGAAACCTTTAAATATGTGAAAGGGTAAAATAAGGTTCAGGAGAGAAGCATGTTTAATAAAAAAAAACAACAACATCACAAGAACTAGGGGTTGCAATTTCAAGATTAAAGCCCAGCACCAAGCTCTGTACATGTATGGCACTTGGTCGTTATGAAGTTAAAGGGCATTATTAAAATAAAATTACTGAAAATAATGAAACATTACTTTATTATAAATATATTCCCAAATACCTTTCATTATTTATAATGACTCATTTTGTCTAGGGAGTAATAATTAGTAGAAATAAAATGGCCGCCATCCTAACAGTACACACAAAACCTGTCCTAATCACACAGCAGGACAAGTTACTTCATAAGGCTACTTTCACACCTGCGTTTGGTGCGGATCCGTCTGGTATCTGCACAGACGGATCCGCACCTATAATGCAAACGCTTGGATCCGTTCAGAACGGATCCGTTTGCATTACCATGAACAAAAAAAAAAAAAAAACTTTTTTTTTTTTGTTCATGATAATGCAAACGGATCCGTTCAGACTTCACATTGAAAGTCAATGGGGGACGGATCCGTTTGAAGATTGAGCCATATTGTGTCATCTTCAAACGGATCCGTCCCCATTGACTTACATTGTAAGTCTGGACGGATCCGTTTGCCTCCGCACGGCCAGGCAGACACCCGAACGCTGCAAGCAGCGTTCAGGTGTCCGCCTGCTGAGCGGAGCGGAGGACAAACGGTGCCAAACTGATGCATTCTGAGCGGATCCGCATCCACTCAGAATGCATTAGGGCTGGACGGATCCGTTCGGGGCCGCTTGTGAGAGCCTTCAAACAGAGCTCACAAGCGGAGCCCCGAACGCAGGTGTGAAAGTAGCCTAACACTGAGATAAAGAGCTGCCTCAGCCTCACCTCTGCTCTGCTTTTCAGGGATTATGATTAGAGATGAGCGAATTTTAAAAAAATTCGATTTGTCGTTTCGCCGAATTTTTCAGAAAAATTGTGTTAAAAAACAGCTATTTCCTGGCTACTGAGAGCCTTTATAGTGGTGTAGAACAATGTGCCTTGTAGTAACATGCATAGGGAGTCTGCTTTGGTAGTGAAATAATACTGTTAGTCCATATGACATGCAGATGACAGGCGTCGCTCTTAGAATCACTACACACTTCACTTATTAGGGCAGTCACGAGGGCCAAAAGTGACCAAATAACTCAAGTATGAACTCAGCCTTACAGGTCAATGTTAGCACCAAGGAGAAGCGCACTCCTTTTACACTGTCACCAGCTGATTCCACATAGATGTTATCAAAACCTGTTCTATTAAACGCTTATACAAGTAGAGCCCCCCAGACAGAGTCACTGATTATTTGCCCTTCCTCTAATCCGAACAATAACCCACAAAAAACGGATCCTGTCTGTGGAGCATCCGTCTTCACTCGGTCAGCATTTGGTCAGTAATCCATCAGTATTGCTAATGCCAAAAAAACAGGAGTGGATCTAAAACAGAGATGACACGTGAATGGAATATTTGCATGTCTTCTGTGTTTTCTACCCACTCCTTCTTTTGGCTACCAAATCACAAGCCAGTTCTGATGGGACCATACAGGCCTTACAGCTGCTACACAGACAGGATCCATTGTGCGTCTCATTTTTCCTTTCTTCTGACAGATCAGAAGAAAGGTCAAATAAATGATGATGTCAGCCAGGCCGAAAGGCAAAATATTGGACCAGTCATGAAGTGGGGAGGGTGGGAACAGCATGAATAGTCCAGAGAGTGGACCTATGACATAGTTGTGAGGTGGAAGCAGCATGAGGAGACCACAGAGTGGCCCAGTGACAGGGTCTGGATTTGGCAGCAGTATGAGGAGGCCACTAAGTGGCACAACGACCGAGTCTGGAGGTGGCGGCATCAGGAGAAAGCCACCAAGTGGCACAATGACAGAGTCTGGAGGTGGCGGATGCAGCAGCAGCATCAGGAGAAGGGTACCGAGTGGCAAAATGACAGAGCCTGGAGGTGGCGAATGCAGCAGCAGCATCATCATAAGAAGGTCACCGAGTGGCACAATGACACAGTCTGGAGGTGGAGGCAGCATCAGGAGGTTGTCATTGTTTTCATGTACTTTTAGTATATTTGTTGTTCCATAATATATATTTTCCTCACACTTTTAGATGTCACACAACCTCACATGACGTCATTTGGTCCATACAGAAAAAGGAATTTTTCAGTCACCCATTATTTTTACCGGAAAAAAGAACACTTTGAAAGAGTGGCACAATGACAGAGTCTGTAGATGGCAGCAGCATGAGGAGACCACAGAGAGGCAAGGTGACATAATGTGGAGAGGGCAACAGCAGCAGCAGGATACCACAGAGTGGCAAGGTGGCATAGTGTGATGCAACAGCATGAGGAGACCACAGAGTGGCAAGGTGACATAGTGTAGAGATGGCAGCAGCATGAGGAGACCACAGAGTGGCAAGGTGACATAGTGTAGAGATGGCAGCAGCATGAGGAGACCACAGAGTGGCAAGGTGACTGTGTGGAGATGGCAGCAGCAGGACACCACAGAGTGGCAAGGTGACATAGTGTGGAGATGGCAGCGGCATGAGGATGCCACAGAGTGGCAAGTAGAGATGTCGCGAACATAACATTTTCCGTTCGCGAATGGCGAACGCGAATTTCCGCAAATGTTCGCGAACCGGGCGAACCGCCATAGACTTCAATAGGCAGGCGGATTTTAAAACCCAAAGGGACTCTTTCTGGCCACAATAGTGATGGAAAAGTTGTTTCAAGGGGACTAACACCTGGATTGTGGCATGCCGGAGGGGGATCCATGGCAAAACTCCCATGGAAAATTACGTAGTTGACGCAGAGTCAGGTTTTAATCCATAAAGGGCATAAATCACCTAACATTTCTAAATTGTTTGGAATAACGTGCTTTAAAACATCAGGTATGATGTTGTATCGATCAGGTAGTGTAAGGGTTACGCCCGCTTCACAGTGTCAGACCAAACTCTGACAGACCAAACTCCCCGTTTAACGCACCGCAAACAACCGCAAACAGTCCATTTGCACAACCGCAAACTCCCCATTTGCACAAGGTTGGATACCAAGCTAGCCATGTCCCGTTCCTTGTCCTCACTGACGTCATTGAAGGTCTCTTGATCCACCCAGCCACGTACAACAACAAGGGTCCCCGAAAGGTGACAACAAGCCCTCTGGGACGCCTGCTGTGGTTGGTCTTCCACCTCCTCAAAGCCACCTTCCTCCTCTGACTCCTCTTCTTCAGACTCTTCTCTCTGCGTTGCCGCAGGTCCAGCAATCGACGACGACAAGGCTGCTTCTGGTGGTGATGGTGACCACAACTCTTCCTCTTTATGCTCATCTACGGCCTGATCCAGCACTCTTCGCAGGGCACGCTCCAGAAAAAACGCATATGGGATGAGGTCGATGATGTTGCCTTGGGTTTGACAGACCAGGTTTGTCATCTCCGCAAAAGGACGCATGAGCCTACAGCCATTGTGCATGAGCGTTCACTAACGCGGCCAAAAAATACCCAGCTCCGCAGAGGCTGTCCTCTTTTTTTTTTATAAAAAAAAATCTGTTCTTACCAGTTTAATCTCTGTTTTGTCCCCTATCAGGGGCGGGTGTATGGAATAGATTTTAGGAACCGGGAGATGGAATAAGGAGGTCGCAGCGGGTGGCTGCGCGCTCTATATCTAAAGATCACGTTGTTTCTTAGTGATTGTTTTCTGTGTTTGCCTTGCTATCCCAACCTCCTTATATTCTCCCCTCACACTTCTCTAGTTGCCAGTTATAGAGCTTACTGCCTGGACATCTATACTGACCCACTGGAGTTGTGAATCCTGGTTGTCGTTCCAGAGTGCTACCCTCCGGATCCCTGTTGGGCTTCTTGTTGTCTCCTGTTGTCGCCCACCTGGGATTATATGTTGAGTTTGTATTGTCTGTCCTTCCCTTGGTGTTTTCCTTTAGAGCTAGTGGTGCGGACTAGTGTTCCCACCGCCCTGTTCACTATCTAGGGCTCAGCTTAGGGAAAGCCAGGGCTTTAGGCACGTGATTGGCGTACGGGTGAGGAACCCGTCTAGGGACGTCAGGGCAGCCAGGTGCCAGCCGCTAGGTGAGTCAGGGGTCACCACCTTCCCTCTCACCTGGTCAGGGCCTTCCTTGTTCCCTCCCTCTGTGTGACGTATGTGATAGTCACGCCGACCGTGATATTATAACTGGCCTTTACTTTTTGAGAAAAAAATAAAAAATATAAATTTTTTTTTTTTTCTTTTTGTTGTTTTTTCTCCTACAGGGAGATCGGTCAGCAGAGGAATATTGCTCAGAGTTCCGTAGGTGGGCTACGGATACTCAGTGGAACGACCCGGCTCTCAGGAGTCAGTTCTGCTCTGGGTTATCTGAAAGGGTTAAGGATGCACTGGCGCTGTATGAGACCCCCCTTTCCCTTGATGCTGTTATGTCCCTCTCTATCAGAATAGATAGGCGTCTTAGGGAGAGATCGAAAATTCCTGAGCAATTGGTTACCTCTCCCAAGCAACAATTAGTCTGTACTAACTTAGATGAGCCTATGCAGCTAGGCGGAACTTCTCGCCGGTTCCGTCCTCCTGAGGTTCGCCGTAGTGGGGGGGCTTGTTTTTTCTGTGGGGGGAAGGGTCATTTCATTAATGTCTGTCCCTCCTTTGTCAAAAACAAAAGACCGTCGGAAAACTACTAACCCCAGGCTGTGCGGAGGATGTCAGCCGGGGGGTATACGTTTCCTCCATACGAACATCTCAATTTGTGTTACCAGCGGTTATTGTTTTTGGTGTTAAGACGGAGTCTATTTCTTTTTTCCTAGACAGTGGAGCAGGGGTAAATTTGATTGATGCCCATTTTGCCCGCACTATGGGTTTGTCTCTCTGTACGCTGCAGAGACCTATTCCCGTATTCGCTATAGATTCGGCTCCTCTGTCTCAGAGAAACCTCACCCACATTGTTCATAATTTACACCTTCGGGTAGGGGACCACCATAATGAGTGTCTTTCATGTTACGTTCTGGAGGGCCCTCCCTCTCCTGTGGTATTGGGTCTTCCCTGGTTGGTAGCGCACAATCCAGTGGTGGATTGGCAGGCCAGGGAGTTATTGGAGTGGAGTGAGCATTGCAGAGAGAATTGCTTAAATAACAATTGCTTAATCGCCTCCATAGCTTCCCTACCTACATTTATTTCGGACTTTGAGGACGTTTTTTCTGAAAAGGGTTGTCAGAAGATACCACCTCATCGTCCTTATGATTGCCCGGTTAACCTGATTCCCGGTGCAAAATTACCCAAGTCCAGGTTGTATAATCTTTCGGGTCCCGAGAGACAAGCCATGAAAGATTATATCTCCGAGAGTCTGGCTAAGGGACACATCAGACCCTCTTCTTCACCCGTGGCTGCAGGGTTTTTCTTTGTTAAAAAGAAAGATGGGGGCCTGCGTCCTTGCCTAGATTTTCGTGAGCTAAACCAGATAACCATCCGAGACCCATACCCTCTTCCTCTCATTCCTGACCTTTTTAATCAGATTGCGGGTGCTAGGTGGTTCTCCAAACTTGATCTTAGGGGGGCCTACAATCTGATTCGTATCAGGGAAGGGGATGAGTGGAAGACAGCTTTTAACACCCCTGAGGGGCATTATGAAAATCTAGTTATGCCTTTCGGTCTGACCAATGCCCCCGCTGTCTTCCAACATTTCGTTAATGATATTTTTAGTCATCTCATCGGCAGGTTTGTTGTCATATACCTAGATGATATCTTAATTTATTCGCCTGATCTGAAAACACATGAGGTGCATGTCAGGCAAGTACTGCAGGTCCTACGGACGAATAAATTATATGCGAAAATTGAAAAATGTGTCTTCGCCGTTCAGGAAATACAGTTCCTGGGATATCTATTATCTGCTTCAGGTTTCCGTATGGATGCTGGGAAGGTCCAGGCAATTTTAGATTGGGATCTTCCTGAGAACCTTAAAGCCCTACAACGGTTTTTGGGTTTCGCAAATTTCTATAGAAAGTTCATTAAAAATTATTCAGTGATCGTTAAACCCCTTACCGACATGACTAGGAAGGGGACTGATTTTTCTAAATGGTCTGACGCCGCTAAAAATGCATTTTCCTCTCTAAAAGAGAGGTTTACCTCGGCACCTGTTCTAATTCAACCTGATGTCTCCCAGCCTTTTATTGTTGAGGTAGATGCGTCAGAGGTGGGAGTGGGGGCTGTATTGTCTCAGGGTCCGTCTCCTGGCAAATGGCGCCCTTGCGCTTTCTTTTCCAAAAAATTATCTTCTGCAGAGAAGAACTATGATGTTGGAAATAGGGAACTGTTGGCGATTAAGCTGGCGCTTGAAGAGTGGCGTCACTTCTTAGAGGGAGCAATCCACCCCGTCACGGTGATTACGGATCACAAAAACCTTTTGTACCTAGAATCGGCTAAGCGTCTCACCCCTAGACAAGCTAGGTGGTCGCTATTCTTTACCAGATTTAACTTTGTAATCACCTATCGTCCTGGGGCAAAAAATACCAAGGCAGACGCGTTATCTCGTAGTTTCCCTGGAGGGGGTAATGCTAGTGATCCGGTACCTATTTTACAAAGAGGAGTGGTTGTCTCTGCTGTACACTCTGTTCTAGAGGGAAAGGTTTTAGAGGCCCAGGGGGACGCCCCGGCCTCTTGCCCCTCAGAGAAATTGTTTGTACCGTTAAACCTGCGTCTTGAATTATTAAAAGAACATCATAATTCGGCACTTGCTGGGCACCCGGGTAGTAAAGCAACTTTGGAGCTATTATCTCGTCGTTTTTGGTGGCCAAGGTTGCGTCAGGATGTAATGGATTTCGTGTCCACTTGCTCTACTTGTGCACGCGCGAAAGTCTCTCATACACGTCCAGCAGGGTCTTTATTGCCTCTTTTTATCCCCAATAGGCCATGGACACATCTGTCAATGGATTTCATCACTGACTTACCGTTGTCTGCGGGTAAAACAGTTATTTTGGTAGTAGTAGACAGGTTTAGCAAAATGGTGCACTTTATTGCGCTACCCGCACTTCCTAATGCTAAAACTCTTGCTCAGGTGTTTATCAGTGAAATCGTGAAGCTTCACGGGGTCCCTTCCGATGTGGTTTCGGATCGGGGAACCCAGTTTATTTCTAAGTTTTGGAAAGCTTTTTGTTCCCATTTGGGGGTACACTTGTCCTTTTCCTCAGCTTTCCATCCTCAGTCGAATGGACAGACTGAGCGTACCAACCAAAACCTAGAAACATATTTAAGGTGTTTTGTGTCTGAAAACCAAGAGTTGTGGTCATCATATTTACCGTTAGCTGAGTTTGCCATAAATAATCATTATCAGGAGTCCACTGGCAAGTCACCATTCCTTGGTGCATACGGTTTTCATCCCCAATTTTGTACTTTCAAAGAGGGGGGGTCTTCTGGGGTTCCCGAAGAGGAAAGGTTTTCTTCATTTCTTTCTTCGGTATGGCAGAAGGTGCAAGTTAACTTGAAAAAGATGAGTGGTAAATATAAATGCATGGCCGATAAGAAACGGTCGCCAGGTCCGGACCTAGGGGTGAATGACTATGTGTAGTTGTCTACTAGGAATATTAAGTTGAAGGTTCCCTCTTGGAAACTGGGCCCTAAGTTCATTGGTCCTTATAAAATAGTAGCCGTCATTAACCCTGTGGCTTTTCGCCTGGAGCTACCTCAGACTTTTAAGATCCATAACGTCTTCCATAAATCGTTACTCAAGAAGTATGTTCCACCTCTAGAACCATCACCGCTGCCACCTCCTCCTGTTATTGTGGATGGTAATCTGGAGTTTCAAATAGCCAGAATTGTTGATTCTCGTCGGGTCCGCCGCTCTCTTCAGTATCTGGTGCATTGGAGGGGTTACGGTCCCGAGGAAAGAATGTGGGTTCCAGCGTCAGAGGTAAACGCCAACAGGTTAATTCAGGCTTTCCATACCTCTCATGCGGAGAGACCTGGTCCTGAGTGTCCGGAGGCCCCTCGTGAAAGAGGGGGTACTGTCATGAGGGTATCTAGAGCCACGTCTGACTCCGTTATACCCGGGGTCAGGAGGTCGCAGCGGGTGGCTGCGCGCTCTATATCTAAAGATCACATTGTTTCTTAGTGATTGTTTTCTGTGTTTGCCTTGCTATCCCAACCTCCTTATATTCTCCCCTCACACTTCTCTAGTTGCCAGTTATAGAGCTTCCTGCCTGGACATCTATACTGACCCACTGGAGTTGTGAATCCTGGTTGTCGTTCCAGAGTGCTACCCTCCGGATCCCTGTTGGGCTTCTTGTTGTCTCCTGTTGTCGCCCACCTGGGATTATATGTTGAGTTTGTATTGTCTGTCCTTCCCTTGGTGTTTTCCTTTAGAGCTAGTGGTGCGGACTAGTGTTCCCACCGCCCTGTTCACTATCTAAGGCTCAGCTTAGGGAAAGCCAGGGCTTTAGGCACGTGATCGGCATACGGGTGAGGAACCCGTCTAGGGACGTCAGGGCAGCCAGGTGCCAGCCGCTAGGTGAGTCAGGGGTCACCACCTTCCCTCTCACCTGGTCAGGGCCTTCCTTGTTTCCTTGTTCCCTCCCTCTGTGTCACGTATGTGATAGTCACGCTGACCGTGATACAATCTTGGTGTAGTGATGACTGTGCTCATGCGCACGTTTGGGAGAGTGCAGGCGATGGCGGTTTTTCAAAGCCTATGGTCGTGCTGAGGTAGTTCAGTGACAGTTAAGTGACCCAGAAAACAATGATTCTGCAGTGTGGGCCCATTGTTGGCTTTAATGATCACCTTAGATGATCACAAAGAAAATGAATGTTTTTTCTATGCAAAATTATCCAGCCGATCGCTTTTGGTCTGTTCACAATGAAGCAACGACCTTATCATCTGGGGTGTGCCAACATTGCCATTGCCAACACACTCATAGAGGTGATCGCTTCATTGTGATATGCAAGCCCCTTCACCACAACAAGGTAACGATCACGAAGAGGAATTGACACATGTATGTGCCTTTTTTTTTGTTTTGTTTTAGCAGCCCCAGTGGAGCACCAGAGGCCAGAAAAATTAGGCATGTACACATGCCTGAAAAATTAGGTATTGTTGCAGCTGCTGCTGTAGCAGCGGCCGGAAAAATTTATGTTTTCCAGGCAGAAAGTGCATTAAAACATTGCGGCTTGAACCCTAGTTGGTGGCGGAGATTAAATACAGCAGCGTGTGGACCATTTTTAGCCCAAGGCATCTCATCAGGCATTTTTTAGTCAAATGCATCCCCCACTGTCAGTCCCTTCGGGATCCATGCCTCATTCATCTTAATAAAGGTGAGGTAATCTAGACTTTTTTGACCTAGGCGACTTCTCTTCTCAGTGACAATACCTCCTGCTGCGCTGAAGGTCCTTTCTGACAAGGACACTTGAAGCAGGGCAGGCCAGAAGTTCTATCGCAAATTAGGATAGCTCAGGCCACAGGTCAAGCCTGCACACCCAGTAGTCAAGGGGTTAATCGCTCCTCAGAGTGTCGATATCTGCAGTTAAGGCGAGGTAGTCTGCTACCTGTCGGGTTGGACCCCGAAGGGCTGTGGCGATGCGTAGGACTTAAAAAGCTCTGCATGTCCTCCATCAACAACACATCTGTAAAGCGTCCTGTCCTTGCCGGCGTGGTCGTGGTAGGAGGAGGATTACTTTCACCTCTTCCCCTGTTAGATTCCCGTTGTGCTGTGACATCACCCTTATAAGCTGTGTAAAGCATACTTTTTAACTTGTTTTGGAACTGCTGCATCCTTTCCGACTTCCAGTAATTCGGTAACATTTCAGCCACTTTCTGCTTATACCAGGGGTCTAGTAGCGTGGCCAGGGCCGGATTAAGAGCATCATGGGCCTGGTGCTGAGGATTTTGCTGGGCCTTTTTATGGAACTGCACTCAGTGTCTTAATTACATATATATTTTATCGATACCATTAAAGTATTTTGTTCCTGCAACTACCCCTTCATTTGGCGTCTAACTTGGCAACATGGAGGGGGACCACGGGAGGGGGACCCTGAGGGTGGGGCACCCTCAGGGCACTATAGTGTCAGGAAAACCGCTTTGTTTTCTTGACACTATAGTGATCATTTAACATGACTATGAAGATTACTGTTTTCTAGCTGCTGTGGACTGTGGACAACAGCAGCTAGAAACAGTAATTTTCATAGAGCTGTGTTATGATTTATGGACACAGCACTCAGCATGCTTAGCCAGTCAGATAGAAGGCTGGCTAAGCATGCTGAGAGCTGTGTCTAAATAACATAACACATTAAAGGGATTCTGTCACCAGGTTTGACCCCTGTCAGCTAAAAATATGCTGATGTTCAGGGCGTCTGCACGGTTCCTAATGTGGGCTTATAAATGTCATCTGTGGGCTTATTTAGCTAAAAAACAGCTTTTACTAACCTGTCAGTCAAACAAATAAGGTGCCCAAGGGGATGTTAATGAATGCAAGGTGCCGGCCGCACCCGCCGCCGTTCGTGCCCAGCGCCGCCTTTCCGGACTTCTGCGCCACCTCCTAATCCTCTGTGCCGCCTCTCGCTCTCCCTCCCTCCCCCCTCCTCCTGCTGTAAGATCTCGCGCATACAGGGGTTGAGCGAAGTGCCGGCGCATGTGCACTTCGCTGTAAGAAGCCAAATGGAGAAGTCTGCACGGGCGCATCAGGCAGAGCCCTGTGCGCAAGCGGGAGATCTTACAGCAGAAGGGGGAGGGAGGGAGAGCGAGAGGCGGCACAGAGGATTAGAAGGCGGTGCAGAAGTCCAGAAAGGCGGCGCTGGGCACGAACGGCGGTGGGTGCGGCGGGCATCTTGCACCCATTAACATCCCCTTGGGCACCTTATTTGTTTGACTGACAGGTTAGTAAAAGCTGTTTTTTAGATAAATAAGCCCACAGATGACATTTATAAGCCCACGAATTGTGAAGACGCCCTGAACATCAGCATATTTTTAGCTGACAGGGGTAAAACCTGGTGACAGAATCCCTTTAAAGAAATTACTGTTTCTAGCTGCTGTGGACTGTGGACTAGCAGCTAGAAAGAGACAAAAACACAGAAATATAGTGGCAATACTGGAGGAGCGGCTCAACCCCTAACACTGTAGCGTGTTTTACATTGGGGGAGCAGCCCCACCGCATGTGGACCGCAGTCGTTTGCTGCGGTCCACATGCGGTGGGGCTGCTCCCCCAATGTAAAACACGCTACAGTGTTAGGGGTTGAGCCGCTCCTCCAGTATTGCCACTATATTTCTGTGTTTTTGTCTTGTTCTATATGTAGTGTATGTGCCGTTACCTGGCATTTAAACACTCTTTTGCACCTGGTGACCTCCATCACAGGGTCTGATATGGGCGTGGCTTGCAGTCTTGGCTTTGTTCGCATTGCACTAGTTGTCCTGCTAGGCGTTTGTGTGGAAGCCTGGCTGCGAGCTGGATTACATCGCCTTCAGACCGTGTTCACACCATAGGTAGCGTAGTGGTAGGACCCTTTGCCATGCTGAGTGACCGTGACGTGGTGCAATGATGGGCTCCGATATTTTCCTGACAGGAATATATTGGCGAAAGTCTCAGCTTTTAATATCTGCATTTATGACTAGCCAGTATAGTCAGTGGCATATCCGTTTGGTGCATTTTTTCTGTGACTAGCAGCTAGAAACAGTAATTTCTTTATGTGTTATGTTATTTAGACTGAGCTCTCAGCATGCTTAGCCAGTCAGTAATTTTCATAGTGCTGTTATGATTTATGGACACAGCTCTCAGCATGCTTAGCCAGCCTTCTATCTGGCTGTGCTTCTTGAGAGTCACAGTCCACAGGCTCAGAAACAGCCAGCTAGAAGGCTGGCTAAGCATGCTGAGAGCTGTGTCCATAAATCATAACAGCACTATGATTGCCCTCCCTTCCAACTGGATGAGTTTATCTGATACCTGCCCTGCTCCAGAAGCTCCTGCTGTCTCACGGGCTGGTGTGGCTGAGCGCTGTGGGCCATGTGCTGGTCGAAACTGCTGAGTAGGTTGTACACAGCGCAGCGTGCAGGAGGGATAACCGCGGGCGCACTGAGGTCATATCCGGCGGGCCGGCATTACAGGAACCGCACCAGCTGCTCTGACGTCCTGCCGCCGGATATCCTGTGACGTATATCCGGCGGCAGGACGTCAGAGCAGCTGGTGCTGTTCCTGTAATGCCGCGGCCCGCCGGATATGACCTCAGTAGTGATAGGAAGTTCGGATCTTTCGGATGAATCGGTTCATTTGAATCAGCTCATTCAAATGAACCGATTCATGAATCGGATCTTTGGTTCACTTGCTGAGTCACTGACTGCTGAGCTGACTCGCAAGTGAACCGAAGACTCTAGGTGCTGGTGCGCATGCGCAGATGCTATCCATTCGATTCACTTGCTGCTGCTGACTCAGTCGGCTCTTCAGCTCTCTAATGAGTGAGTCCGGATCAGGAAGAGTGATTGATTATAGTGATAGTGAAGGGAAGCTGAGGCTGACGACGGACAGGAGGACTCAGGAGCGGTCACTGTGGTGTGCATTGTTGTCTGTTGTGCATTGTTACCCACAGTGACAACAGTCTGACACTGACAGTAGTACAACGAACCAAGTGAAGTGAAATGTGAATGCACGCACAGGGAAAACTATGTGCTGAATTGATAACAGTATTACAGTAACACAGTCACTGGCTGATAATAAAATAGTCCCCACAGTCCCCACTTAATGGAATCCATAAAGGAGATGTGAACCCACCCTTAGTTATATAGCTACTGAATGAGATGCCTTTAACATATATATCTCCTGAGAAGCCAATTTGATCCTAAAGGGTTAATTCAACCTGTAATCTAAACTCTGTGTCATCTGTCACTTCTCTTACCTCTCTGCTCCTGTCAAAGGCTTACATAGAAATCACTGGGCCCCATAGCAAGAATCTAAATTGGGCCCCCATTCCCCTTTTATAGCCCCTCCCACTACCCATTCCAGGCCTCTCTCTTTGTTCCATGAACTATGTTCGCTGCTGTTTTATAATTTATGCCATCAGGGCCGGATTGGGATTACAAAACAGGCCTGGCACACAAAAGAGGCATAATAGATACAGTGTGTACAGATGTATAGTGTATACAGCAGTGTACTGATATGTGAGGAACGTGGTATAATATATGCAGTGTGTTCAGGTATATAGTATATACAGCAGTGTACTTATATATGAGGTATAAATTACAGCTCGTACCTCACATATCAATCCAATACTGTATATACAATATACCTGTACACACCATCTATTATACCTCGTACCTAACATATCAGTACACTGCTGTATATACAATATATCTATACACACTGCATATATTATACCTTGTACCTCACATATCAGTACACTGCAATATATATTATATATCTGTACATATTACATCTATAATACTGTTTAATATATGCAGTGTGTGTGTGTATATATATATATATATATATATATATATGTGAGGCATACAAGGTATAATACTGTAGATGCAGAGTTTACAGAAATATGTGGTCAGTTATGCATTATAGTCACTGTGTGTGTGAAGTACATGAGGTTGTGGTCACTGTACCTGTCTGAAGTAGTATACATGAGTGAGCATTGAGTAAAAACAGGGCATGGAGGGGGGGGGGGGGGAAATGATGAAAAGTGGAGGACCTCCTCTTACCACTCCATTCCAGTCTGTATGGATCAATGCAGAGCTGATTGTGAACTTCTAATACTTGCTGTTAGGGGTTGAAGGACCTGTGATGATGTCATCACAGGTCCTGGCAGATGTACCTTTCAAACCTAGGAACTACAGCATTTTTGGTGCTGTTCCTTTGCTAGATTCTGCAGGACCTGTGATGCTGAAGATGATGTCATCACAGGTCCTGGCAGATGCACTGTTCTAACCTGGGAACTACACTTTACACTGTGCAATTCCCTTACAGGACCTGTGAAGACTCCCTGTACTACTCAGACCTGCCAGTGCTTGCCTTGCCTCAGCTCTGATTGGTTGGTGGGCGGGGAGGGGAGGGGCTGGCAGAAGCAGCTTCCACTCTAGGATCATATTACGCTCCTCCCGAGTCCCTCCCTCAGGCTCCCTGCTGCCAGCGTGAGGTGAGCGTCTCTGCATTGTCTGTGTGCTATGTGACAGCTGACAACAGAGGACTTTTAACCCTCCCGACGGCCTTTTGGCTGGCAGATGGGCCTATTTTATGGTAGGGGCCTGGAGCTGCAGCTCCATCAGCCCCTACGTTAATCCGGCCCTGAGCGTGGCCACCCAGTACAGGTCATTCTCCTTCAGCCTTTTGATACGAGGGTCCCTCAACAGGCATGACAGCATGAAAGACCCCATTTGCACAAGGTTGGATGCCGAGCCACTTGTCATGTCCCGTTCCTCGTCCTCACTGATCTCATTGAAGGTCTGTTCTTCCCCCCAGCCACGTACAACACCACGGGTACCAGATAGGTGACAACGAGCACCCTGGGATGCCTGCTGTGGTTGGTCTTCCTCCTCCTCAAAGCCACATTCCTCCTCTGACTCCTCTTCCTCAGACTCCTCTTCCAGCGTTGCCGCAGGTCCAGCAAGCGATGATGATAAGGCTGTTTCTGGTGGTAATGGTGAACACAACTCTTCCTCTTCCTCTTCACGCTCATCTACGGCCTGATCCAGCACTCTTTAGAGGGCACGCTCCAGGAAGAAAACAAATGGGATGATCTCGCTGATAGTGCCTTCGGTGCGACTGACTAGGTTTGTCACCTCCTCAAAAGGACACATGAGCCTACAGGCATTGCGCATGAGCGTCCAGTAATGTGGCAAAAAAATACCCAGCTCCGCAGAGGCTGTCCTAGCACCCCGGTCATACAAATACTCGTTGACGGCTTTTTCTTGTTGGAACAGGCGGTCGAACATTAGGAGTGTTGAATTCCGAAATTTCAGGAACGCCTGAAATGGCCACACACCTTCCTGGCCTGCTTGAGGACGTCCTGTAAGCCTGGGTACTTATGCACAAAGCGTTGTACGATCAGATTCAACACATGTGCCATGCACGGCACATGTGTCAACTTGCCCAAATTCAATGCCCCCAACAAATTGCTTCCGTTGTCACACACCACTTTGCCGATCTCCAGTTGGTGCAGGGTCAGCCACTGATCCACCTGTGCGTTCAGGGCGGACAGGAGTGCTGGTCCGGTGTGACTCTCTGCTTTCAGGCAAGTCAACCCCAAGACGGCGTGACACTGTCGTATCTGGGATGTGGAATAGCCCCTGGGGACCTGGGGGGTGCAGTTGATGTGGATCAAGACGCAGCAGCAGAAGAGGACTCAGCCGAGGAGGTTAGCGAAGAGGATGGAGTAGGAGGAGTAGAAGAGGTGGCAGCAGGCCTGCCTGCAAGTCGTGGCGGTGTCACCAACTCCTCTGCAGAGCCACACATTCCATGCTTGGCAGCCGTCAGCAGGTTTACCCAATGCGCAGTGTACGTGATATACCTGCCCTGACCGTGCTTTGCAGACCAGGTATCAGTGGTCAGATGGACCCTTGCCCCAACACTGTGTGCCAGACATGCCATGACTTCCTTTTCCACAATAGAGTACAGGTTGGGGATTGCCTTTTGTGAAAAAAAAATTCGGCCCAACACCTTCCACTGCGGTGTCCTAATAGCTACAAATTTTTTGAAGGCCTCAGACTCCACCAGCTTGTATGGTAAAAGCTGGCGGGCTAAGAGTTCAGACAAGCCAGCTGTCAGATGCCGGGCAAGGGGGTGACTCTGTGACATTGGCTTCTTATGCTCAAACATTTCCTTGACAGACACCTGACTGTGGGCAGATGAGCAGGAACTGCTGAAGGTGAGAGGCGGAGTGGCGGGTGGTTGAGAGGGGGCAAGGAGGACAGCAGTGGTTGACGTGGCTGAAGATGCTGGACCAGGAGGAGGATGGTGGCTTTGAGTTTGTGTGCTGCTTGTACTCATCGTGTGTTGATCCCATAGGCGTTTGTGATGTGAGATCATGTGCCTTCGCAAAGTAGTTGTACCTAGATGGGTGTTGGGCACCCACGTGACATCCACGGACACATCGTCATCATCAACCGCTTCACTTGTATCAACTCAGCAAAGGAAGCAGCAGCAGGTACAACATCATCATCATCATCACACCGTACGTCCATGTGTTTAATGCTGCCTGACTGAGACATATCCCTGTTATCGACATCCTCTGGCAATAATGGTTGCGCATCACTCATTTCTTCCAACTGATGTGTAAATAACTCCTCTGACAGATCAAGTGAAGCTGCTGTGGTGCTAGTGTTGGTGGTGGCGGCAGGCGGGCGAGTGGTAACTTGAGAGGTGCCCGAAGCTGAGCTGGAGGAGGATGGTGCGTCAAGGTTCCAAGCGGAAGCTGTAGAAGATTGGGTGTCCTGTGTTAGCCAGTCAACTATGTCCTCAGAACTTTTCGAGTTCATGGTATGTGGCCTCTGAACACTGGGCATTATTCTAGGGCCAAAGGAAATCACAGCACCACGGCCACGACGGCCCCTGCGGGGTGGCCTGCCTCTGCCTGTCATTTTTTTTTTGATTAGTGGTACTATGCGTGCAAGGTACTGTGCCACCCGATATGAGTGGTGGGCACTGGCAGTGGGCATAGTACACTCTGTGGGCCTGACACAAACGCTGGCAGGCAACTGCAATTATATTACAGAGATTTTTTTTTTTACTGTTTTAAATGCAAGCTACTGTGCCACCAGATATGAGTGGTGGGCACTGGTAGTGGGCACAGTACACTCTGTGGGCCTGACACACACGTTGGCAGGCAACTGCAATTATATTATAGAGATTTTTTTTTTTACTGTTTTAAATGCAAGCTACTGTGCCACCCGATATGAGTGGTGGGCACTGGCAGTGGGCACAGTACACTCTGTGGGCCTGACACACACGCTGGCAGGCAACTGCAATTATATTACAGAGAAAAAATTGTTTTACTGTTTTAAATGCAAGCTACTGTGCCACCAGATATGAGTGGTGGGCACTGGCAGTGGGCACAGTACACTCTGTGGGCCTGACACACACTGGTAGGCAACTGCAATTATATTACAGAGAAAAAATTGTTTTACTGTTTTAAATGCAAGCTACTGTGCCACTAGATATGAGTGGTGGGCACTGGCAGTGGGCACAGTACACTCTGTGGGCCTGACACACGCTGGCAGGCAACTGCACTTATATTACAGAGAAAAAAAAAAAGCACACTGATGTACTAGCCCTAAAAAGGTTTTTTTGGGGTGCTGTCCATGTGTGTAATGCTGCCTGACTGAGACATATCCCTGTTATCGACATCCTCTGGCAATAATGGTTGCGCATCACTCATTTCTTCCAACTGATGTGTAAATAACTCCTCTGACAGATCAAGTGAAGCGGCTGTGGTGCTAGTGTTGGTGGTGGCGGCAGGCGGGCAAGTGGTAACTTGAGAGGTACCCGAAGCTGAGCTGGAGGAGGATGGTGCGTCAAGGTTCCAAGCGGAAGCTGTAGAAGATTGGGTGTCCTGTGTTAGCCAGTCAACTATGTCCTCAGAACTTTTCGAGTTCAGGGTACGTGGCCTCTGAACACTGGGCATTATTCTAGGGCCAAAGGAAATCACAGCACCACGACCACGACAGCCCCTGCGGGGTGACCTGCCTCTGCCTGTCATTTTTTTTTAGATTAGTGGTACTATGTGTGTAAGGTGCTGTGCCACCCGATATGAGTGGTGGGCACTGGCAGTGGGCACAGTAATTTCTGTGGGCCTGACACACACGCTGGCAGGCAACTGCAATTATATTACAGAGAAAAAATTGTTTTACTGTTTTAAATGCAAGCTACTGTGCCACCAGATATGAGTGGTGGGCACTGGCAGTGGGCATAGTACACTCTGTGGGCCTGACACAAACGCTGGCAGGCAACTGCAATTATATTACAGAGAAAAAATTGTTTTACTGTTTTAAATGCAAGCTACTGTGCCACCAGATATGAGTGGTGGGCACTGGCAGTGGGCACAGTACACTCTGTGGGCCTGACACACACGTTGGCAGGCAACTGCAATTATATTATAGAGATATTTTTTTTTACTGTTTTAAATGCAAGCTACTGTGCCACCCGATATGAGTGGTGGGCACTGGCAGTGGGCACAGTACACTCTGTGGGCCTGACACACACGTTGGCAGGCAACTGCAATTATATTATAGAGTTGTTGTTTTTTCACCGAAATAATTCACAAAAGATTTTAATGCATATAAGTGCAGCGCTGAACGCTGAATAATTTTTTTTCCCACCAAAATACTTAAATACAGATTTTACCACATATAACGGAGCACGGAGATGGAAAGGGTCTTCGGATTTCCCCCGCACTATACGGACGTCTCATAAATGAACCGCTGCTCCCGTCAGCAGCTCTTGGGAAGGTTATGGAGGGTCCCGGTCATCCGTCATCTATTCGCTCCACTGAAGGATTATTTTGAAAGTGTCTAGAAGCCACACGGGGCCCCCACACTGCAGATTTATCATAGAGACATCATGGAGATTTAACCGCATATAACCACAGCGCTGACAGCTGAATAAATTTTGTTTTTCGACCGAAATATTTCTATTTTACCACATATAACCGCCGCTACTTCAGTGAACGCCTGCTACTTCCCGGGTAGGTAGGCTGCTGCTGAATCCCAGCCATGCTTTCAACACATATAACCGCCAACGTGAACTGAGAATGTATTTTTCTGTTTGTACTGAAATAGGCCACTAAATGCTTTCAACACATCTAACCGCCGCCGACATGAACTGAGAATGCATTTTTCTGTTTGTACTGAAATAGACTACTAAACACTTTCCACACATATAACTGCCGCCGACGTAAACTGAGAATGGATTTTTCTTTTTGTACTGAAATAAAAAATAACACATACAGTCCTGATCAAGTTTAAGACCACTTGAAAAATGGCAAAAAATCATATTTAGCATGGCTGGATCTTAACAAGGTTCCAAGTAGAGCTTCAACATGCAACAAGAAGTAATGGGAGTGAGACAAAACATTTTTTGAGCATTCAATTTAATGAAAACAACAAATAAACTGAAACAGGCTGTTTTTCAGCTGATCAAAAGTTTAGGACCACACCTCCAAAAAAAAACTAAACCCCCCCAAAACAGAAATCCAACTTCCAAACATGAACTCAGTAATGAGTAGCTCCGCCGTTATTGTTTCTCACTTCAAAAATTTGTTTGGGCATGCTTGATGTAACGGTCACGTCCGCACACACACAGGGGGAAGGATAGTGAAGGATAGTCTGTCTTCCCGTCGGATGGTTATGGGGCTGCAGTCAGCACCAGTAAGGGCCTTAATTTGGGTTGAGGATCGTCCAGTGTCTTGACGGACAGCCAATTGGATCCTCCGGCTCAGTGCTGAGGACATTTTTTGGGGTCTTCCACTTGACTTTTTTGTTCCATAATCCTCAGGATCATTTAAGAAATTCCAAATGACTGTCTTACTGCGTCCCACCTCAGCAGCGATGGCGCGCTGTGAGAGACCCTGCTTATGCAGTTCAACAACCCGACCACATTCAAAAAGGGAGAGTTTTTTTGCCTTTGCCATCACAACGTGTGACTACCTGACAGAAAATGACAATGTATTCACATCTTTGCACAGATTTGGCCTTTTAAAGGCATGTGGTCCTAAAATTTTGATCAGCTGAAAAACAGCCTGTTTCAGTTTATTCGTTGTTTTCATTAAATTAAATGCTCAAAAAATGTTTTGTCTCACTCTCATTTCTTCTTGTTGCATGTTAAAGCTCTACTTGGAACCTTGTTAAGATCCAGCCATGCTAAATATGCCATTTTTCAAGTGGTCTTAAACTTTTGATCAGGACTGTATAACCGCCGCACTGGCTGACTGCTACAGCCGCTACTTCCGTGAATCCCGGGACCACTACTTTCCGAGTAGATAGGCTGCTGTGAAGCAGGTGCTCTACCCGGGGCACGTTTGGCTCCCGACCTCCCACTGCTGCCACCCTGCTGACTCCCAGCCATGCTTTCAACACATATAACCGCCAACGTGAACTGAGGATATATTTTTCTTTTTGTACTGAAATAGGCCAGTAAACGCTTTCAGCAAAAATAAATGCACCAGTGAAGTGCGTATATATTTTTCTTTCTGTACTGAAATAGGCCACTGAATGCTTTTGCCACAAATAAGTGCACCAGTGAAATGCGTATTTATTTATTTTTTATACTGTAATACGCCCCTATATGCTTTCAACAGAAATAAATGCAGAAGTGAACTGAGCATATATTTTTCTTGTTGAACTGAAATAGGCCACTATACACTTTCAGAAAAATCACTAAAATAAAGTGGCCAAAATGGGAGGAAATGCTCAAAAACCACAAACACTGTAGTGTGTTTATAACTGGGGGAGCAATTCCTTTGCATGTGATCCGTTGCTTCCCCGGTTATAAACACGCTACAATGTTTGTGGTTTTTGAGCATTTCCTCCCATTTAGGCTACTTTATTTTAGCGATTTTTATTTATATGTATGGAATGTGTCATTGCGTAATGCTGGTAACCTTCTAGTGCACCTGGTAGCCTGTGTCACATGGCCTGTTATAGGTGGGGCTTGCAGCCTTCTCCCTTCTCCCACTGCATGAGTGATCTCACTATGGAGGTATGTGGGAGCTTGGCTGTGAGTTGGATCTTAGCACCTTTCAGACCGTGTTCACACACTATAGGTAGTCTAGTGGTAGGACCCATGCCACACTGAGATACCTTGATGGTGGTGCAAAAGGGCTCTGTTGTGTTCCTGACTGGAATACATTGGCTAAAGTCTCAGTTTTTAACATCAGTCTGAGGGATTAGCCAGTATTGTCAGTTGCATATCATTGTGGTGCACCTTTTCCACTGATTTATCTATTTTTATTTTTTCATCCACATACTATTCCATCTTGTGTAGGATGCCTTTGTGGTGCATGTGGTCCGCTGCCGACATCCTCCATTGTATGCATTTTTGCTGGGCATTGCCGCTAGCAACGGATCACATGTGGAGGAATTGCTCCCCCGGTTATAAACACGCTACAGTGTTTGTGGTTTTTGAGTATTTTCTCCCTTTTAGGCCACTTTATTTTAGTGATTTTTCTATATATGTATGGAATGTGCCATTGCGTAATGATGGTAACATTCTAGTGCACCTGGTAGCCTGTGTCACATGTCCTGTTATAGGTGGGGCTTGAAACCTTCTCCCTTCTCCCACTGCATGAGTGATCTCACTATGGAGGTATATGGGAGCTTGGCTGTGAGTTGGATCTTAGCACCTTTCCGACCGTGTTCACACACCATAGGTAGTCTAGTGGTAGGACCCATACCACACTGAGATACCTTGATGGTGGTGCAAAAGGGCTCCGTTGTATTCCGGACTGGAATACATTGGCTAAAGTCTCAGTTTTTAACATCAGCCTGAGGGATTAGCCAATATTGTCAGTTGCATATCATTGTGGTGCACTTTTTCCATTGATTCACTATATGATTTAACCAGCATTAACTGCAGAAATGCACTTAGAATATATTTTTCTTTTTTTACTGTAATACGCCCCTATACTCTTTCACCAGAAATAACTGCAACAGTGCAGTGCATATATATTTTTCTTATTTTACTGAAATACGCCCCTACGCACTTTCACCAGAAATAACTGCAACAGTGCAGTGCATATATATTTTTCTTATTTTACTAAAATACGCCCCTACGCACTTTCACCAGAAATAACTGCAACAGTGCAGTGTGTATATATTTTTCTTGTTGGACTGAAATACGCCCCTATACACTTTCACCAGAAATAACTGCAACAGTGCAGTACGTATATATATTTCTTGTTGTACTGAAATACGCCCCTATACGCTTTTACCAGAAATAAATGCAACAGTACAGTGCGTATATATTTTTCTTTGTTACTGAAATACGCCCCTATACGCTTTTAAAAGACATAAGCCTCTAAAGACTTTTCAACATAAGACTTGCAGCCCAATAACAAAAAGCTTGAGTGACAGAGCTGTCTAATGACTATTTGGATCCCCAAATAATCATTCCCTGCACTTATAAATCACTTTCCTATCAATGTCCCTAGCGCCTTCTGACATCTCTCCCTGCACTAAGATGCTGAGAAATGATTCCTCCCTATCCTTTCCCTGCACTTATAAATCTTTTTTTCTGTCTTTTTTTTCCCACAATCGTTTTTCCAATAGCTGTCCCTAGCGCCTTCACACGTCTGTCCCTGCACTATGAACACTGTAAAATGGCAGAATCTAAAATGGCTGCCGTATTTATAGGGCTGTGACATCACAGGGCTGGCTGGCTGCTGATTGGCTGCATGCAGGCATGTCAATCAGGGTGATCCCGCCTCCCCAGAGTTCCTTGCCCCATGTCCTCACATGTGTAGCCACCATTTTAGGAAAAATGCAATTCGTTACCACGAAGAGCGAGGAAATTCGCATTAGTTGCTAATCAAATTTTACTGAAATTCTAAACGAATTCCACTTCATCAGCTTCAATCCGCTCATCTCTAATTATGATCCTGAATACACATGATAAAATCTTTAGCTAAATCTCTGCAGGAATGGAATTCATAAGGAGACAGCCAAAGTAAAAAGAGAATAGAAAGATAGGCTGTGGTAATATGGGGCTGTGGTAATGGAGATTACAGATGTAGTAGGGTTAACACACAAACTCTCAACTCAAATTTCTTAACTCATCGCGTTATCTTGAAACAAAAGCCATTGAAAAGCAATCGAATGTCTTTGCTTAACGCATTTAGTTTAGATAACACGTCTCATAAAGCATGTATGTTAACTCTACTACATTTGTGCATACAAGTGTGGGTGCTCATTACTACACCACACCCTCCTCTCTGTACTTTATGTCTCTTCATGAACTCCATTCCTACAGAGATTCAGCTGACGATCTTATCAGCTGTATTCAGGATCATAATCCCTGACAAGTAGAAGAGGAGGATGAGGCAGATCTTTACCTCAGTGATCTGAAGTCACTTGTACTCCTGTATGATTAGGTCAGGTTTTGTGTGTACTAATGGGACAGCGACCATTTTATTTTTTCATAGACAAAAAGAGCCATTATAACTAATGAAAGGTATTTGGGAAAATCCGGCGGGGAGGGGGGGTTAGGTGGAGTCAGCCAGTAGCAGGCCACGACGGGGACAAGCTTCCATAGCATTGCGGATGACGCTAAGGAGGCTTGTCCCTTTCGCAGCCTGCTATTGGCTGCCTCCAGATGTTTTCATCCATGCAACTGGGAGGTGCAGCGGCAGTTGTGCTGATATGGGAAGCGTTGCGAGTGCCAGGGAATGAGGTAAGCACAACCTCTGTGAGGGGCCCGGGCATATTGGGGGGCATTATAAAACTTGGATAACCCCTTTAAGTATTTTTAGTAATTTTATTTTATTCATTCCCAGAGAACCTTTTTAAACAACCCTGAGATGAACACATATCTATACTAAGAAAAATAAGAAATAATATAAGGGCAGACTAGATGGAACAAGGGTTCAGTCTTACTGCTGTCAGTCTTCTTTGTTTCTAGTATTACCAGGACTTGTCGATAAAAGTAAAGGTGATGTGGAATCAAAGTGCATATTTAGAGGGACACCACACACTCTAATTCATGGGTTCACAACCTTTTCTGGTTGGGGGCCACATTGTCAGAGTGAAAGAAAGCAGAAAATAAAAAGCTGAAAGAAAGCCGAAAATAAAAGTTAAAGGGGTATTATCAACTGAAATGGTGTATTTATGGCATATTGTATATGCAGTATATACTATATACATGAAAAATACATGGTGAGAAATCACAAGGCATAGACATACATGTCTGTCACCACATGCTTGGGGGCCGCACAGAATGATATTGAGGGTCGCATGTGGCCAACGGGCCGCAGGTTGTGCACCCCTGCTCCAATTCATATGGGTCCGCTTATTCATTAGCAAATGTATGTGAGTACAGAAGGTCATTAATGATTTTATATTTGAGCCACTGTAGACATTGTAATTAACTGTCCATATTTAATCATCAACAAATACAAGTTATGTTTAATTTATCATAATTACACATCTTTCCTATCTAGTCCCTTTACCCTTAGAACTAGTTATTTTTAAACCTTGGTGGTGTCCACCTGTGTGATTAACTTTGACAATTTGGAGAAATACTTAAAGGGGTTGTCCAAGTTATATTTATTGATGACCTATCCTCAGGATAGGTCATCAATATCATATCGGCTGGGGTGCGATACCCGGCACCCCCACCGTGCCAGCGCTGTCTCCTCTTCATTGTTTACCTGCTCGCCGTTGCATCTGCAGCGGTGAGCAGGTGTAAAACACCCAAGCTGTCCCATTCATTTCAATGGTACAGATCACTTCTATACAAGTGGATAGTCCGCAGATGAAACGGCGAGCAGATACACAATGAAGAGGAGGCAGCGTTGGCACGGGCGACCCTTCTCTTCAAACAGCTGATCGGAGGGGGTGCCGGGTGTCGGACCCCAGCCGATCTGATATTGATGACCTACCCTGAGGATAGGTCATCAATAAATATAACTTGGACAACCCCTTTAACTCTTTAAGGACACAGCCATATTTCACCTTAAGGACCAGGCCATTTTTTGCAAATCTGACCAGTGTCACTTTAAGTGGTGATAACTTTAAAACGCTTTGACTTATCCAGGCCATTCTGAGATTCTTTTTTTGTCACATATTGTACTTCATGACACTGGTAAAATGAAGTAAATAAAATCATTTTTATTTATAAAAAAATACCAAATTTACCAAAATTGTGGAAAAAATTGCAAATTTCCAAGTTTCAATTTCTCTACTTATACACTCACCTAAAGAATTATTAGGAACACCTGTTCTATTTCTCATTAATGCAATTATCTAGTCAACCAATCACATGGCAGTTGCTTCAATGCATTTAGGGGTGTGCTCCTGGTCAAGACAAACTCCTGAACTCCAAACTGAATGTCAGAATGGGAAAGAAAATTGATTTAAGCAATTTTGAGCGTGGCATGGTTGTTGGTGCCAGACGGGCCGGTCTGAGTATTTCACAATCTGCTCAGTTACTGGGATTTTCACGCACAACCATTTCTAGGGTTTACAAAGAATGGTGTGACAAGGGAAAAACATCCAGTATGCGGCAGTCCTGTGGGCAAAAATGCCTTGTGGATGCTAGAGGTCAGAGGAGAATGGGCCGACTGATTCAAGCTGATAGAAGAGCAACGTTGACTGAAATAACCACTAGTTACAACCAAGGTATGCAGCAAAGCATTTGTGAAGCCACAACACGCACAACCTTGAGGCGGATGGGCTACAACAGCAGAAGACCCCACCGGGTACCACTCATCATCACTACAAATAGGAAAAAGAGGCTACAATTAGACTGGAAAAATGTTGCCTGGTCTGATGAGTCTCGATTTCTGTTGAGACATTCAAATGGTAGAGTCCGAATTTGGCGTAAACAGAATGAGAACATGTATCCATCCTCTGATGGCTACTTCCAGCAGGATAATGCACCATGTCACAAAGCTCGAATCATTTCAAATAGGTTTCTTGAACATGACAATGAGTTCACTGTACTAAAATGGCCCCCACAGTCACCAGATCTCAACCCAATAAAGGCATCTTTGGGATGTGGTGGAACGGGAGCTTCGTGCCCTGGATGTGCATCCCTCAAATCTCCATCAACTGCAAGATGCTATCCTATCAATATGGGCCAACATTTCTAAAGAATGCTATCAGCACCTTGTTGAATCAATGCCACATAGAATTAAGGCAGTTCTGAAGGCAAAAGGGTGTCCAACACCGTATTAGTATGGTGTTCGTAATAATTCTTTAGGTGAGTGTATAATACATACTAATACCTCCAAAAATAGTTATTACTTTGCATTCCCCATATGTCTACTTCATGTTTGGATCATTTTGGGAATGACATTTTAGTTTTTGGGGACGTTACAAGGCTTAGAAGTTTAGAAGAAAATCTTAGGCTTACATAATAGAAACCACCCAAAAATGACCCCATTCTAGAAACTACACCCCTCAAGGTATTCAAAACGTCGTTAACCCACAAGAGTTAATTAGCGAATTTAAATTTTTGGGCAAATTTTCCATTTTAATCAATTTTTTTTAGTAACAAAGCAAGGGTTAACAGCCAAACAAAATGCTATATTTATTGCCCCGATTCTGTAGTTTGCAGAAACACCCCATATGTGGCTATAAACGACTGTACGGGCACACGGTAAGGCCTCATGCACACGACCGTTGTGTGCACCCGTGGCCGTTGTTCCGTTTTCCGTGATTTTCTGCGGACCCATTGACTTTCAATGGGTGCGTTGAAAACTCGGAAAATGCACCGTTTGTCATCCGCCTCCGTGATCCGTGTATCCTGTCCGTCAAAAAAATATGACCTGTCCTATTTTTTTGACGGATAACGGTTCACGGACCCATTCAAGTCAATGGGTCCGTGAAAAAACACGGATGCACACAAGATTGGCATCCATGTCCGTGGTCCGTGGCCGTAGGCTACTTTCATACAGACGGATCCGAAGATCCGTCTGCATAAAAGCTTTTTCAGAGCTGAGTTTTCACTCAAATCCAACAGTATATTCTAAGGGCTCTTTCACACTTGCGTTGTCCGGATCCGGTTGCCATAGTAGTAGTGGGGAGCGGGGGAACGGTATACTTACAGTCCGTGCGGCTCCCCGGGCGCTCCAGAATGACGTCAGAGCGCCCCATGCGCATGGATCACGTGATCACATGGATCACGTCATCCATGCGCCTGGGGCGCCCTGACGTCACTCTGGAGCACCCGGGGAGCCGCACGGACGGTAAGTATACTGCTCCCCCGCTCCCCACTACACTTACCATGGCTGCCAGGACTTTAGCGTCTTGGCAGCCATGGTAACTATTCAGAAAAAGCTAAACGTTGGGTCCGGCAATGCGCCGAAACGACGTTTAGCTTAAGGCCGGATCCGGATCAATGCCTTTCATGGGGGATTCATTCCGGATCCGGCCTTGCGGCAAGTGTTCAGGATTTTTGGCCGGAGCAAAAAGCGCAGCATGCTGCGGTATTTTCTCCGGCCAAAAAACGTTCCGGTCCGGAACTGAAGACATCCTGATGCATCCTGAATGGATTTCTCTCCATTCAGAATGCATTAGGATAAAACTGATCAGGATTCTTCCGGCATAGAGCCCCGACGACGGAACTCTATGCCGGAAGAAAAGAACGCAAGTGTGAAAGGGCCCTAACACAGAGGCGTTCCCATAGTGATGGGGACGCTTCTAGTTAGAATATACTACGAACTGTGTACATGACTGCCCCCTGCTGCCTGGCAGCACCCGATCTGTTACAGGGGGCTGTAATCCGCACAATTAACCCCTTAGGTGCCGCACCTGAAGGGGTTAATTGTGCGTATCATAGTCCCCTGTAAGAGATCAGGGGCTGCCAGGCAGCAGGGGGCAGACCCCCCTCCCTCCCCGGTTTTAATTTTATTGGTGGCCAGTGCGGCCGCCCCGGCCCCCCCTCCCTCTATTGTATTAATATCATGGGTGGCCAGTGCGGCCCCCCCTGGCCCCCCTCCCTCCCTTTATTGTATTATCATTGGTAGCCAGTGTGCGGCCCCCCCGCCCCCCCCCTCCCTCCCTCTATTGTATTATCATTGGTGGCCAGTGTGCGCCCCCCCCCCCGGCCCCCCCTCTATTGTATTAATATCATTGGTGGCCAGTGTGCGGCCTCCCCTCTTTCCCCCCCCCCAATCATTGGTGGCAGCGGAGGTCCGATTAGAGTCCCAGTTTAATCGCTGGGCCCCGATCAGTAACCATGGCAACCAGGATGCTACTGCAGTCCTGGTTGCCATGGTTACTTAGCAATATTAGAAGCATCATACTTACCTGCTGTGCTGTCTGTGACTGGCCGAGAGCTCCTCCTACTGGTAAGTGACAGATCATTAAGCAATACCATACGCCGTTCCTTTCCTTCTGCGCCCTGCAGTTTGGTCATACAGCAGTTTACGGCCACATATGGGGTGTTTCTGCAAACTGCAGAATCAGGGTAATAAATATAAAGTTTTGTTTGGCTGTTAACCCTTGATTTGTTATTGGAAAAAAACGGATTAAAATGGAAAATTTGCCAAAAAATTGATGTTTTGACACAGTTTTCATTTTATTTTTTTGACCGTGTTCATCTGAGGGGATAGGTCATGGGGTATTTTTATAGAGCAGATTCTTACGGACGCGGCGATACCAAATATGTCTACTTTTTTATTTATTTTAGTTTTACTAAACAATTTTTTATTTGTTATTTTTTTTCATTTTAGTGTCTCAAGTCTGAGAACCATAGTTTTTTATCCGATTGTCAGTGGCTAAATTGGGATATAAATTTTGTACTCCATGGAAGTGTGGTACTCTCTGAAGCAACCAATAATGCAGAGGCCCGGATGATCAGGGCACGTGTCACACTGAGTAGTGGTGTCCTTCCGTATCCCCCTCCTGTGACACACTCTGCACCTTTTTTGGGTCCATCCCTTCTTTCCAGTATGGGGGACCACACCTGGAAAGTGTTGGCCAGGGACGATCCGGGCGCCTCCAGTTCCCGAGGTACTCTGGCCTGCTCTTTCCCGGTCAGAAAAGATCAGGTCCTTGAGGACATAGAACTGAAGGAATGTCCCTGTGTTGCCAGCGCTCCGGGACAGCACAAAAGAGTTGTACAAGGCAACCTGCACCAAGTAGACCGCAACTTTTATGTACCATGCCCGGGTTTTGCGCATGGCGTTATATGGCTTGAGGACTTGATCAGATAGATCAACTCCTCCCATATACCGATTGTAGTTGAAGATAGTTTGTACAGCTTCACGTCATACCTCGCCCGCTTAGAGGGAACATACTGGAGGAAAAGGAGTCTCCCCCTTGAAAGCAATGAGAGACTTATCAACCGCGACCTCCCTTCCAGGTACATAGGCCTGTGCAAATTTGTCCCCAAAGTGATCGATGACCGGCCTGTTTTTGTACAGGCGGTCATAGGCAGGATGGGCCGTACTGTAAAGTGGGGTCTGGTAGAGGACGTCCCCACTCCATTAATGCCTGACACTAGGTTTCTTGACTAGGCCCATGTGCAGCACGAGGCCCCACCATCAGATTTACAAAGTGGCCACTGTGGAAATCTGGATTCCTGGTTGGCCTACATAATTAGGAATAACGGGCTCATAACGCTCTGGGGTATACCAGACAAGTTCACTGGCAGGGGGCTCCAGTGGATTTAACTGGTGGGCCGGAAAACTAGTACGAGCCCCAGAGCTGCTCGTACTAGGGTGGGCCACAGGGTCCCTAGCATGGCGGTCCCCTTTCACCGCCGCCTTGGGGGCTCATCATGAGGAGGACGCAGAAGACAAAAGGAAAGTGGGGTCATCCTCATCCTCACTGGGACTCTCGGACTCGAAGGCAAGCTGGGCGTATGCCTCCTCGGCCGAGAACATCTGGCGGGCCATAGGGGAGTGTGTGTGTGCGTGTGTGTGTGCATGCGTGGAAAACTTTATTTGGAGTGCGGGGGCACGGGTGTTCGCGAACTCACCCTAAACCAGAAAAAAAAAAAGACTAACTAAAAAAAGTGCAAAAAATTAAAAAAAATTAAAATAAAAATCAAAGCCGTGGGGTGTGCGATGCGCTAACAGTGGCCGGGCGCTAAGAGTGCCTGCCACAGTCAGCGTATGCACACAAAAAAAAAAAATGCTTGCGCCCAAAACAAAGTTGTGTATGGGGTGGGGGGGGGGGCAGGGGGGCAAGCTGCAGCACCCCTGGGGAGTCTTAGGTCACAGATGTGCTGTGGACCCCAGACACCCGATTTAGGGTGATACAATCAAAAATTGTTGTTGTTTTTTTTCTTCTCAATAACTTTGCCTAAAATATCCCTGCCGAACCTAACCTTTCCCTAATTACCTGGGTGCTGGGGCACAGATGGGGGTGCTGGCTGGAGATCCGTGCAGCTCTGGCGATCCGACGTGCGGCGCTCCTCTCTCCTCGGCTCCCTGGACACAAAAGGAGGAGGAGAGGAGCGCTGCGGAAATTTGAGCCTCCCACCCCTGCAGCCGACAAATGAGAGCGATCCTGAGAGGTGATGTCACCATCACCTCGCAGGATGGTGATTGGTGGTGTATTATCACACCACCGTTCACCATCCTGTTCCGGGTTATTGGGTCCCCAGAGACCCGAATAACCCGGAAACGCAGCAAACCGCAGGTCTGAATTGACCTGCGGTTTGCTCCGATCGCCGACATGGGGGGGTCACAGGACCCCCCGCGCATTGAGCCAAGGTGCCTGCTCAATGATTTGAGCAGGCACCGGGTTCCGATCACCGCCCGCCTGGCGGCGATGATCAGAACTATACATGACTTACCGGTACGTCATGTGTCCTTAAGGCCTCATGCACACGACCGTATTTTTTTGCGGTCCGCAAAACGGGGTTCCGTTTTCCCGCGATCCGTGACCGTTTTTTCGTCCGTGGGTCTTTCTTGATTTTTGGAGGATCCACGGACATGAAAAAAAAGTCGTTTTGGTGTCCGCCTGGCAGTGCGGAGCCAAACGGATCCGTCCTGAATTACAATGCAAGTCAATGGGGACGGATCCGTTTGACATTGACACAATATGGTGCAATTTCAAACGGATCCGTCCCCCATTGACTTTCAATGTAAAGTCAGGAGTTAATATCCCATCGGATCGGAGTTTTCTCCAATCCGATGGTATATTTTAACTTGAAGCGTCCCCATCACCATGGGAACGCCTCTATGTTAGAATATACTGTCGGATATGAGTTAGATCATGAAACCTCATTTCCGACAGTATATTCTAACACAGAGGCGTTCCCATGGTGATTGGGACGCTTCTAGTTAGAATATACTACAAACTGTGTACATGACTGCCCCCTGCTGCCTAGCAGCATCCGATCTCTTACAGGGGGCCGTGATCAGCACAATTAACCCCTCAGGTGACGCACCTGAAGGGGTTAATTGTACTATCATATCCCCCTGTAAGAGATCAGGGCTGCCAGGCAGCAGGGGGCAGACCCCCCCCTCCCCAGTTTGAATATCATTGGTGGCCAGTGCGGCCCCCCCCCCCCTTCCTCCCTCTATTGTAATAATTCGTTGGTGGCACAGTGTGCGCCCCCCCCCGCCCCCCCCTTCCTCCCTCTATTGTAATAAATCGACGGTGGCACAGTGTGCACCCCCCCTTCCTCCCTCTATTGTAATAAATCGTTGGTGGCCAAGTGTGCGCCCCCCCCTTCCTCCCTCTATTGTAATAAATCGTTGGTGGCACAGTGTGCGCCCCCCATCGGCCCCCCCTCCCTCTATAGCATTAACAACATTGGTGGCCAGTGTGCGGCCTCCCATCCCCCCCCCTTCCCCCGATCATTGGTGGCAGCGGGTTACTAGCAATAGTACAATAGTAAAAGATTCATACTTACCTGGGAGCTGCGATGTTCGTGTCCGGCCGGGAGCTCCTCCTACTGGTAAGTGACAGTTCATTTAGCAATGCGCCGCACAGACCTGTCACTTACCAGTAGGTGGAGCTCCCGGCTGGACACGAACATCGCAGCAGCCGGTAAGTATGAATCTTCTACTATTGTACTATTGCTAAGTAACCATGGCAACCAGGACTGTAGTAGCGTCCTGGTTGCCATGGTTACCGATTGGAGCCCCAGCGATTAAACTGGGACTCCGATCGGAACTCCGCTGCCACCAATGATGGGGGGAGGGGGGGAGATGGGGGGCGCACACTGTGCCACCAACGAATTATTACAATAGAGGGAGGGAGGGGGGGGGCGCACACTGTGCCACCAACGAATTATTACAATAGAGGGAGGGGGGGGCCGCACTGGCCACCAACCTATTATTACAATAGAGGGGAGGGCCGCACTGGCCACCAATGATATTCAAACTGGGGAGGGGGGGGGGGTCTGCCCCCTGCTGCCTGGCAGCCCTGATCTCTTACAGGGGGATATGATAGTACAATTAACCCCTTCAGGTGCCACACCTGAAGGGGTTAATTGTGCTGATCATGGCCCCCTGTAAGAGATTGGGTACTGCCAGGCAGCAGGGGGCAGTCTTGTACACAGTTTGTAGTGTATTCTAACTAGAAGCGTCCCCATCACCATGGGAACGCTTCTGTGTTAGAATATACTGTCGGATCTGAGTTTTCACGAAGTGAAAACTTAGATCTGAAAAAGCTTTTATGCAGACGGATCTTTGGATCCGTCTGTATGAAAGTAACCTACGGCCACGGATCACGGACACGGATGCCAATCTTGTGTGCATCCGTGTTCTTTCACGGACCCATTGACTTGAATGGGTCCGTGAACCGTTGTCCGTCAAAAAAATAGGACAGGTCATATTTTTTTGACGGACAGGATACACGGATCACGGTCTCGGCTGCAAAACGGTGCATTTTCCGATTTTTCCACGGACCCATTGAAAGTCAATGGGTCCGCGAAAAAAAACGGAAAACGGCACAACGGCCACGGATGCACACAACGGTCGTGTGCATGAGGCCTAAGTACCAGGAAAACATGGCGTACCGGTACATCACGTGTCCGGAACAGGTTAAGGGGGATTTTTTACATTGAACAGGGTGTTTGAGCTGCAGGCAGCATGTTATAGAGCAGGAGGAGCTGAGCAGACTGATATATAGTTTTGTGGGGAAATATTCAGTAGAACTTGTATTTTTTACATTTATATACCTGCTCATTCTGGGCTTTGAAGTCTGGAAGGTGGTTGTATCAGTGATTAACAGCCTTCCCTCCATGACTGTGTATACACAGGTAGCTGTCAATCACTGATAGGACCGCCTCCTTGACTTCAAAGCACAGAACAAGCAGGAATTTAAATGTATAAAATACAAGCTATACTATATATTTTTCCACAAAACTGTATATCAATCTGCTCAGCTTTTCCTGTTCTATAACATCCTGCCTGCAGCTTACATTGTATTTTCATGGGAACAGGTTCTCTTTAATCCTTTAGGTACTTATTAATGATATGTCATATGCCCTGGGAACATCCCAATCATTTCCTATAGTTTATAATCAACACACAAAAAAACACAAATATGAAAATAAAATAAAATAAAACAAAGTCTTAAACCGCAATTCCTCCTGGAGCGCAGCAGGCCTATGGTGAGGTAGGTTGGCGTTCACACTAAGGCTTCCTGCACACAAACATTTTTTTTCCCCGTTTACGGGCCATTTTTTTTCTTCCGTATACAGTCCGTATACGGAACCATTCATTTCAATGGATCCGCAAAAAAAACGGAAGGTACTCGGTATGCTTTCCTTTTTCCGTATTTCAGTTTTTCCGTTCCGTTGAAAGATAGAACATGTCCGTGGCTCCATTCAAGTCAATGGGTCCGCAAAAAAAAACGAAACACATACGGAAATGTATCCGTATGTCTTCCATATCTGTTTTTTTGGAACCATCTATTGAAAATTTTATGACCAGCCCAATATTTTCTATGTAATTACTGTATACTGTAAATGCCATACGGAAAAGCGGAACCAAAACGGAAACGCAATGGAAACAAGAAACGGATCCGGAAAAAACGGCCCGCAAAACACTGAAAAAGCCATACAGTCGTGTGCAGGAGGCATAAGGGTCCATTCACACGTCCGCAAAATGGGTCCGCATCCATTCCACAATTTTGCGGAACGGGTGCAGACCCATTCATTTTCAATAGGGCCGGAATGTGCTGTCCGCATCCGCATTTGCGGATCCGCACTTCCGCATCCTTGCTTCCGTTTCCGCAAAAAAATAGAACATGTCCTATTCTTGTTCCGCAATTGCAGACAAGATTAGGCATTTTCTATTATAGTGCCGGCGATGTGCGGTCCGCAAAGTGTCCGTGTTTTGCGGATCCGCAGAACACTTACGGACGTGTGAATGGACCCTTAGTCCTGAATATTATGCAAAAGACTGCGCAGCTCCTAAATCCACAATGGAAGTATCAGTATTCAAAGGCAGCCTATTTTCGATCCAATTGATCACTGGATAAACAACGGGACTTCAGTCAGACTTCTTGTCTCCTAAATATTAGCAAGACAACCCAACATAGTGAAGTACCTCAAGGGTTCTTATGATCATGGTTTTTTTTTTTTATTGTACTTACAAAGTTTAAAACAAATGAATGCATGTAAAATCAAACGCACGGTGCGTTTGATTTTATATGCATTCATTTGTTTTAAACTTTGTAAGTACAATAAAAAAGCGTGATCATAAGGACCCTTGCGGTACTTCACTATGTTGGGTTGTCTTGCTATCATATAGGAGACAAGAAGTCCGACTGGTGAGGAAGTCCCGTTGTTTATCCAGTGATCAATTGCATCGAAAATAGTCTGCCTTTGAATACAGATACTTCCATTGTAGATTTAGGAGCTGCGGGTCTTTTGCATAATATTCATTTCCTATGGTTGGTCAAAGGAACCTCATACCAACACTGTTTAATGGTGTGCATTCTGAGGAGAGACAACACTATTAGTTAATATTAATTATATTTGCACAATAACCCCAAATCATATCAGGAATATACTGTCTTTACCTTTCTTTACTCTCCTGTATACTTAACGTTTAAACAGTACTTTTTCTTTAGACCACTAGGGGGAGTAGAAGACTTTCTTTGGAACAGATAAATCATGGAGGGAATTTATCAATCCCTGCACTCCAGAATTCTGGCTTCAATAAATTACATATAGGGGCTTTGCTACTTTTTTGGTTCAATTGCCAAAGATTTTTGAGTAATGTGCCTTCCAGCAACACCTAAGTATGTGGGGTGCAAATTTGATCAGGATTTCCGAGGAGATCATTTTTGCGTCACATTTAGAAACTGCAATGTTTTTAAAAGTCACAAAAAAGTTGCAACTCTACTTTGGGTATTCCCACTTTCACTGAAATAGGCACAACTACTGTATATTGCACTAGATCCAAATGTATTATTACCGTTCACCAGTCCTGGGAATAAATAGATTAATGGATAGATCTCTGTACTGTCCCCTGATATATTTATACATAGTAATTCGATTTCCCTTCAGTCGTCTTTTTTCTAAAGTGAATAACCCTAATTTTGATTATCTTTCTAGGTCCTGTAGTCCACTAGTGATGACGGCAGGGGCTATATTCGAATTCACGATATTTCGCGAATATTCGGTAGAATATTCGTCATATATTCGCGAATTCGAGATTATTTTCTTGATCGCGAAAAATCGGCAATGTAATATTCGCGTAATGAATGCGAAATACAGAAGTGGGTCACTATAGCTACATTTTTCAAGCTGCTAGACATTTCCTGAGACTGGAGAAAATGGTTGGCACGGCAGAACATTACAATAGCTTTATCTGCAGATAGAGTGCACCAATATATTTGCGATTGCGAAATTGGCACTAATGATGCGAATATTTTGGCGCAATACGTGCAACTTCACATTTTAACAGGCCTGAATACTTATTAGTGATTGGTGCACTAAGTAGGATATGTTGGCGAATCTCTCAATTTTACACCAGTATGAGGGTTAGTAAGACCGCAGAGGGCACCTGTCTTTGTTATTTTTATATTACTTTTACTGTTTATCGCATCCACACATTTTCTATCCTGTGTAGGATGTCAATTGTGGTACTTGTGGTCCGCTGCAGGCATCCTCCATTGTATACATTTTTGCTGTGGATTGCCATTAGCAGGGGACCACAAGTGCAGGATCTGCCCCCCCTGTATAGATGCACCACTGCATATGGGGTTGAGCACTTCCTGCTTTTTAATACCACGCCAATCTGTAGTTTGTATATTGAATTTTTTGGAGGTGTAGAAACTCCTAGTCTGAATGTGCCTTCATTTCCATCCACAGACAGCATTCTGGTGCACATGTGAGGCCCGGGCTATATTAGCCAGTCTTGGGTGGGGCTCAGAGCTCTCTCCCTCCTCCCATTGTATGCTGGTCACATGCTGGAGGTAACTGGGAGATAGCTGTGAGTTGGACCTTGCCCTCCTGTAATTCGCACACTGGCTCCTGATATTTCCCATACGGCACAGGTAGGTTTAGCATTAGGTCCCGAGCTACTTGAGAAACCTTGGTGCAGTGCTCGGCCTCAGACATGTCCTCCAAGTAGGATATGTTGGCAAATCTCTCAATTTTACACCAGTATGAGGGTTTAGTAAGACTGCAGAGTGCACCTGTCTTTGTTATTGTTATATTATTTGAACTTGTGATATCACAGCACTATGTATGTATGTATGTATGTAGCATACATACATACATACAGCACTATGCATGTAGCATATATGTATGGACAGCAGAACCTATCAGCTACATTATATCACTATCTAACCTACACTGACTATCTACCACTAACTATCTGTATTATATATATAAGCTAACTAACTAACTAACTATCTAATGTAATGACACAGGGAAGCATAGAGATCAGCAATAACACTGCTGTCTCTCTCAGATCTGCAAAATACTGCATACAAGGGCTGCTGGGGAGGTTCTTATATAGTAAAGGGTAGGCAACTTTCCTTTTGGTTGCTAGGGATGTTGCTAAGCTCAGACAAAGACATTGCAGCCTTCTCATTGGCCCACAAGCAAGCAAGAAGGGAGGTTACTGATGAAAAAAAATCTAGAATATTCGAAATTACGAATATATATCACAATATTCAAAATATTTGCGAATTCTCAAAGTGCCGATATTTGCGATTAATATTCGCTTTTCGAATATTACCGCCCAAAACTATAGTCCACCCATTCCAGTTATTACTTTAGTTGCCCTCTTCTGAACCCTCTCCAGCTCTGCTATGTCTGCCTTGTTCACAGGAGCCCAGAACTGTACACAGTACGCCATGCGTGGTCTGACTAGTGATTTGTAAAGTGGCAGGACTATGTTCTCATCACGGGCATCCATCCCCCTTTTTATGCACCCCATAATCTTATTGGTCTTGGCAGCAACTGCTTGACACTGGTTTCTACAGTTTAGTTTGCTGTTCACTAAAATTCCTAGGTCCTTTTCCATGTCAGTGTTACCCAGTGTTTTCCCATTTAGTATGTACCGGTGACTTGCATTACTCCTTCCCATGTGCATAACCTTACATTTGTCAGTGTTAAACCTCATCTGCCACTTCTCTGCCCAAGCCTCCAATCTATCCAGATCCATCTGTAGCAGTATACTGTCCTATTCCGTATTAACTACTTTACACAGTTTAGTGTCATCTGCAAAAATTTATATTTTACTGTGCAAGCCTTCTACAAGATCATTAATAAATATATTTAAGAGAATATGACCCAATACTGACCCCTTAGGTACTCCGCTAGTGACAGTGACCCAATCTGAGTGTGTACCGTTAATAACCACCCTTTGTTTTCTATTACTGAACCAGTCATCCATATATACACATTTCCCCTCAGTCCAAGCATTCTCATTTTATGTACTAACCTTTTATGTTGCACTGTATCAAATGCTTTGGAGAAGTCAAGATATACAACATCCATTGACTCACCACTGTCAAGTCTAGAACTTACCTCCTCATAGAAACTGATTCAATTAGTTTGATATGACCAATCCCTCATGAAGCCATGCTGATGTTAACCTTACCAGCCTATAGTTTCTGGGCTCTTTTTTTTACCCCTTTTTGAATATTGGTACCACATTTGCTAAGCACTAATCCTGTGGAACGCACCCTGTCAATATAGAGTCCTTAAATATCAGAAATAAGGGTCTGGCTAGGACATTACTTAATTCTCTTAAGATACTGGGGTATAATCTTTTTAAGATGTCGCTGCACTTCTTCCTGGGTCAGAGAGGGCACTTTTAATGTGGAGATTACCTTTATACTCTGCACTTCATCTGACAGTTTATTTTCCATAGTGAATATAGTGGAGAAAAAGATATTTATGGTAGCTTTACTTTCTCCTCATCACTCTGTATCTCCCCCCCCCCCCCCCCCCTCATCACTCTGTAAAGGGCCGACAACTTCAGATCTTTACTTTTTACCATTTATATAATTAAAGAACATTTTAGGGTTAGTTTTACTCTCTTTGGCAATGAATGTCTCTGTCTCAAGTTTGGCTGCTTTTATTTGTTTTTTACATATTATATTATTTTCCTTATTTTTCAATGCTTCCTAGCTAACCTCCTGCTTTAGTGATTTAAATGAATGCTTTCTTTTTGTCATTTATTGCTTTCTTTACATTTCTATTTACCCACATTGTATTTTTCTTGTCCCTTACCCTTCTATTCCCATAAGGTATGTACTTCTCACAATTAGAGTTTAGGATGGTTTTTAAAAAAAAACATTTTGTGGCTGCATTTTTTTTTTAGGACATTGCAAATGGCCTCTCTTAGCTGGGCAAATTTAGCTTTTTTGAAGTTTAGTATTTTTGTGCCTCCCTGAAGAAACACTCTTTTGGATGAGAATTGGAAGGGTGTTATTTTATGGACACTATTTCCCAGGTGTCCCCAAACCTGCACATCTCTTGCTCTGTCAGGTCTATTGGTTAGTACTAAGTCCAGTATGGCCGTCCCTCTAGTTGGGTCCTGAACCAGTTGGGAAAGGTGTCTTTATGAGATCTACAGCTTTCAGTTTCACAGATTGTCTGTGGACTCTGGTATATTAGGTGGCTTATAACAAACTCCTATCGGTATTTTATTATTGTTCTTGCCTCCATCTATTTCTACCCACAGGTGCTCCACATGTTCATGGTCTTCAATTATATCTTCTTGGAGCATGGGCTTTAGGCAGTACTTTACATAAAGGCAAACCCCTCCCTCTCTCTGGTTTTGACGATCGTTTCTGAACAGACTATAACTCTGCACATTTACCGCCCCGTCATAGCTGTAATCCAGCCATGTCTCAGTTATTCCAACTATCTCATAGTCCTCCTCAGTCACTGCTAATTTCATTACACCAGTTTTATTAGTCAGGTTTCTGGCATAAGTATACATACAATTAAGATGTTTTTGTATATTTTTTACCCTACACTTTTCCTTATCAACTGTTCTAGTCCCTCCATCCGTTCCTCCCCAGTACCTCACCTCGGGTCTCTATCTGAACTATCTTCCCATCCTATAATGTAATTACCCTCCCCCCAGTCTCTAGTTTAAACACTTCTCCAACCTTCTAGCCATCATCTCCCCAAAACAGCTGCCCCTTTCCCATTGAGGTGCAGCCCATCCCTACGATAGAGCCTGTAGCTGACAAAGAGGTTAGCCCAGGAACTTAAACCCCTCCTTCCTACACCAGTTCTTGAGCCACTTGAGCCACTCCTGCCGCTTTTCTGGTGTGGCTCGTTGTACAAATAGTATTTAGAAAAATACTACCTATGAGATTCTTGCTCTGAGCTTGTGATCTAAATCCCTAAAATCATTTTTAAGGACGCCCCACCTACCTCTAACTCTGACATCACGATATGTCGATCATGAGCGCCAGACAGACAACACCATTTGACCACCCCGGTCTTTGTGACATATCACCCTATCTTTACCCCTAATAATTGAGTCTCCCACTACCAACACCTGTCTGGCCTGCCCTGCTCTCCTGGTACCCTGTTTACTGGAGCTGACATAACCCTCACTGGCAGAGGAAATGTCTTGCTTCAGCAGTGCTCTCCCTGAACTGACATCCTTCTCATCTGCCAACCTTGCAAACTTGATGGAATATGTCAGATCAGGGCTAGCCTCCCTGGCACTCTTCCCTCTACCCCACTTTTTAACTGTTATCCAGCTATCTACCTCACTTTCTTGATCTTCCATACTACTACCCACCCCCGCATCTACCCCACAAAGTGCCTGGTCAGTAAGCAGCAAACTCTTTTCCAAATTGCCAACGTGTCGAAATTTGCTCATTTAGATACAGGATGTGCGATTACAAATGGGCAATATGCTCACATTTTGAACAAAGATATGCACCCTCAAATGGCTGTTCCAGGACTGCATACATTTGACAAGATGTGCACTGGACTATGTTGTCAGAAATGGAACACATACTAATGGGGATTACACACAAAAAACAAAAACAAAAAAAATATGATAATACAGTACAGAAAAGCAACTGACTTACTGTAGTCCCCTCCTTAGGTCTCTGAATCTAAGGACACTTATTCTTAAGTCACACACTTAATACAAACACGCGAATGCTCACAAACTAGTGTTTTTTGTCTGCTTGTATAGGTGCTGCTCCCAAACCACTTCAAACCAGACTTCTGTTTTTTTCCCCCTCTGGATTCAAAGGGAATCTGTCCTTTATACTTTTTCCCATTTTATGATCTAACCCTTATTTGGAATTCCATAGCATTTTTTGTCACTTTAACTCCCCAAAAAAGTTCAAAAAATTTATCAAAAAGTCGCACACACTTCAAAACCACATAAGAGTACAGCTCACACAAAAAATGAGCCCTCACGCAGCTCCATATACATAACTACGAAAAAGTTATAGGGGTCTGAATACATATATATTTTTTTGTATTAAAGTGCAAGAAAAACTATACGAGAGTGGTATCGTTGTAATCATACTGACCTGGAAAATATAAGTAACAGGTCAATTTTACTGCATAGTGAAAACTGTAAAAACAAAAGAAAACATACAAAACTGTGCCAGAATTGCATTTTCCACCCCATTTGGAAATTTTTTCCTGCTTGGTACTACATTGTATGCAACCGTAAATGATGCAATTCGAAAGTACAACTTGTCCAACAAAAAATAAGCCCTCGTAAGGCCATGTGAACTGAAAAATAAAAAAGTTATGACTCTGGGAAGGTGGGGAGTGAAAAACTAAAATTAAAAAATGGAAAATCGCAAGCTGCTCTAAAGGTTAATTCATGTAGATTTTACTGCAAATTTTGTCACTGAATTTTTTTCCACAGACGTTTTGTGGTATGGGAACATAACCTAAACGTTAAATAGAGCTAGGTTAGAGAGTAGACTACACCTTTAATGTAAACTTGTGTTAATGATTATTATAAAACATTACATATTACACTTTAAAGGATCTGCATGTTACTGATACAAAGTGTACATTATAATATATGGCTAAATAGGTGTCGTATTGGTAAGTGCATATTATAATACAGGCATTACACCTAAACAAACCTCACTCATTAAAGTAATACAAGTCTAGACTAGAACAGCTATTTGCCCAATAGAATAGAAATAAACATAGACATTTCTTAGATTAAGGTTAGAAGTCTAAAATACATTTCTCCTGTACAGTGAGAATTTTCTAAATAATGTACAAGAAAAGAGTATTTTAAGCTATGTTCACTTTTAGCTTTTGTATTTTAGTACCAGAATAGGATCAAGGTCTTCTAAGGCACCTGGGCAAAACTCTTTGTGGAGCCCTTTGATGTTTTGGAAGGAGCCGAAAATTTCAACTAAGGTGAAAGATGAAAATGAATTGCTATATTTTAAAACGATACAGCCAGGTTAAAAAAAATATGATAAACTGGACAAATAAGAGTACCATACAGTAATAACGTCACTACAATGTCCAAAAAACATAATTAAATAGTGACTAAATATTAAAGCCATACTGTTAACAGTAATGGCACTGACATAAATAACTACTATACAATGCTCAAATTACAGTGCCAGGTTCTTGGTTTCTAACCCCATCAAAGACTTAAAGTTAAAAACTACTGTAAAAAAAAACCTCAGAAGGATGGTGGGGCCTTCAAATGGTGGCCCAGATTATCAGCCCCTTTTTCACTTCCTATATTCTTACCATGTCTGGCAGAGAAGACATAGCAGCATCAAAGATTTTCATACAGAGGTTGAATGTTTAGGAAGAACAATCACCTTGACCCCCAAACCAAAATTAAAACGAGAACATTTGTTTTTGTTTTGTTTTTACCATAGGAAGTCCTTAATTTTTTATTCAATATTTTTATATTAGTAACAAGTGCACAAGAATAGCAACAGTTCTCCTAACGTATGAAAAGTTTTGATATGGGTACAAAAAACTGTTGATTGACCTTCAAGATCATATCATTTTAATACAGTTCTCAAAACAGCATATTATGGTACATTAGCCAAAATTGATGATTATCGTCCCAATAAAGGGATTTTATGACCGATACTGTGAAGGTAAAACGACTCTTCAAGTGCATATTCCACCCTTTAAAATTCAGATTTTTTTTTTACATTATAGTGATACTGTTTGAATGTTGTTTTTCTTATGCAAAGCTTCAAATCTCTTGTATAGCCATAAACTTAAAGGGATATTCCACTCTCAGCCTTTCATGGCTGAAATGGGAGCAAGTTCTCATCCAGTGGGAGTTGGAGTTGCATAAACATACGAGCAGGCTGTTCTCCACTGTTTCTAGCACCTGTAGCAATGAATGGGAGCTACACAAACATTCTGAAGATCTTAGACTTAGCACGCTAAGCAGTTTCCGGTAACTCAGGGGTAACCGAAACAGCTAGCCATCTGCGCGCTGTTTTTGTAGCTCTCATTCACTGCTATGGAAATCTCAGAAACAACGGAGCACAACCTGCTTATTCATTTCTGTAACTCCCCAGCCGACCCTAACTCAGGTTATTCCCATCTAGGCCATAAAAGGCTGAGATGCGAATAACCATTTAATAGATAACGTTTTGGCTGCTTGTACCCATCACTAGGGGGAGCTTAAGAGCTTACAACATACTGTTATGCACTGAACACCATACTTAGAATGTATACAGTATGTTGCCATGCTCACACTAGTGGTCAATGTAAGTACTCAGAATGTTATGTGTTAAACCCAAGTCTAAGTAGTGTTTTTGAGCTTTGCGTCTAAAAAACTAAGCTTCAACCACTATAAAGATATATTAAATAATTAAACAACAAAATATTTTGAATCTAAAAACCACATAGTCTTAAAAGGTAGATGTACACCTTAAAGTAAAAGGTCATTAAAGATGCAGGACCGATCCTGAGAATGGAGGGACCTTCCCAGTTTTTCCCACCACAGTAGAATTCCCTGCCCTCAGCTCTGCAAGACACACAGTTCAATTCAAGTGAGTGGTGAACTCCCCAAAGACGGAACCCCAACGATCAGAAAGTGATGGCATATCGTAGCCATTACGTTCTATGATATATAAACTCCTTTATAGAGAGTCTTTCACCGAATATGACCATTACAGACCACTCAGATCAGGTTGTCCATTACTCTCCCCAGATTACTATGGTACCTTTCATAATGCAGTCCATCGCCGATTTGCTCCAAAAAACACTTTTATACCATAACGTAATTAGGTTCTGAAGGTGCCCAGGGGCAGCGTTCATGCGGCTGGTGCCCAGGCCCCTCGGCGCTTTGCTTACCAAACCCCTCCTCTTTCACCCCTCTGGCCCGCCCTTGTTTAATCTGATTACCTCCTCCTCTGTCTGAAATCCCGCGTCCTCGCCGCTCCACACATTCCCGGCGCGTGCGCACTGCATTGCCCATTATGGGCAGCAGAACAGGGACTTTCAATGCGCATGCGCCAGCCTGCGCAACCCGATCCAGCCGGCGGAGGCACGGGATTTCAGATGGAGAGGAGGAGTTAAAGGTGGGCCAGAGGGGTGAAAGAGGAGGGGTTTGATAAGCAAAGCGCAGAGGGGCCTGGGCACTGGCTGCATGAACGCCGCCCCTGGGCACCTTCAGAACCTAATTACCATATGGTATAAAAGTGTTTTTTGGAGCAAATCGGCGATGGACTGCAATATGAAAGGTACCATAGTAATCTGGGGAAAGTAATGGAGAACCTGATCTGAGTGGTCTGTAATGGTCATATTCGACGAAAGACTCCCTTTAAAGCTTGATATATAACAATATACCTTGTATTGCTTCTATAATTTAAAATGGATGTTTGTATGGTTTATAAGTTATTTTCAGCTTATCGTAGGCATGTGAATGGAGGTAAGGTTCATGATTTAAAACTGCAAAATCATTACTGATTTCAAAAGATAGATGACCATTTCTTCCGTAGACACAAGCATAGTCAATGTTATTGTCTCTAAACTTCTCTGAGAGCAGGCTGAATGCCATTCCACTCCTACCTGAGTTCATCTCGTCATGCATTTCCATAGCACTTTAAAATTTTCATCAAAAGACAGCAAAAATTTGGCTGCAGAAAATAGGATTTTGTTGATGACATGATACAACATGTCTTGAGATAATGGATTTATTTCCCCCCTATCATTGGTCCGCACTCTCACTCAATTCCTTCATGTTGTAGCCTATATGTGCTGTTGCCAATAGTATGGAGGGGCCTATTGTTTATTGTTAGGGAAAATAAAAGAGCATCATTATAAGTTCAGATTTCTACAGTCACTTTCTAGAAGGTTTTTTTTCTTTTTTTTTCAGAAAGGGCTTCTGAAAGGGAAACATTTTCTGAGAGAATGCAATGCAAAGAGAAAGAAGTCTGTCACATTGAAAGAGCCTGTAAAAACTACCTACCTACTGGCAGACAAAGGATACAGGCCGAGGCCTTTCCTTTGAAAAACACTGATTAATGTGAGGTCCTGTTACCTGCGATAATCATTGTTTTGTCATGAGAAAAAGCTTTCTACATTCCTAATTTGTCTTAGAGATTGTAAAAGGAGGCAGACTTCATCCTTTTCTTTGAGGGTGAAGCCAAACATTGGGAATGGCTTTATTAAATTAAGTCAAGTCAACTACATATACGTATATATGTCTAAAAAAAGAGAACATTTAGGTTTTACGGATACTTGCCAAGTCAAATTATGCTTGACATGTGGTATCTCAACCCAGGGGACCTGTAGGAAATTAAAACAGACAACTGTAATATAAGTACCATTAAAATTCTCTCTCTGACTCTTGCCTTCGGCATCCCATGGCCCTGTGTCATGACTAGTCCTCATATTTGTTTTGCCCCAGTGACTATGTCATCCAGTGGATCACCTAGATGGCGATGCTAGGATGAGCCAGTGAAATCCACAGTCATGTATTTCCAAGTAAATATGGCAACGTGGCCTACTGATAACTTTACATTAAAGGAAATGTGTCTACATCCAACAAAGCCAATGGGATTTGATATTTATAAAATATATACATACCTTTATAAATATGCATTAAATAGTTTACACAAATAGTTAAAGAAAAGGAGAGCACCTCCTGACGAAGGCTTGGGGTGAAACGCGCCTCGATGTGTTAGTGCTGGGGGCCGTGTCCTGGATGAGCCATGTCACAGAATATGCTTATATAGGATGCTTATATGTTTCCTCTGATACTATTATAGTATTTTGATTTATTCTGTATACTCTTGTTAATATACAGCCCGCACTTTTGACCCCATTTTGGAGACTACACTCCTCAAAGAATATATTAAGGGGTGCACTGAGCACATTGACCCCATAAGCGTTTTACGGAATTTGGAAACACTTGGCTGTGAAAATGTAAAGTTTAATTTCTTCCAATAAAATGTTGCTTTAGCCCCAAGTTTTTCATTTTCACAAGGGGTAATGGGAGAAAAAGCACCCCTTAATTTGTTACCCATTTTCTCCTGAATACGGCAACAACAGATTTGTGGTGGTAAACTGCTGTAGGGGCACATGGCAGGACTTCGAAAGAAAGGAGTGCCATATGGCTTTTGCAGCGACGATTTTGATGGATTGGTTTACGGGCGCCATTGTCTTTTATTTTTTGAGTGATTGTCTTATGCGGGGGTTCATTTTTTGCTCGAGGAGGTAACGTTTTCATTGGTACCATTTTGGGTTACATATAACTTTTTGATAACTTGGTATTAAACTTTTTGTTAGGCAAGGTGACAAAAAATGGCTGTGTTGGCACACTTTTTATTTTATGTTTTTTACAGCGTTTACCTGCGGAGGCATATCATGTGATATTTTTATAGAGCAGGTTGTTAGAGACGCGGTGATACTTAATATGTCTATTTTTTCATTTTTGTTAAGTTTTACACAGTAAAAACATTTTTTTAAATAATAAAATCTTGTTATTGTGCTGTCATTTGTTGCCGGACCCCTGCTGCTGATCAGGCAGGCGCAGCTCCTGCACCCGCCTGATCAGTGCCATAGCTGTACGACGCTGGCGCTGAAGTTACGTCCCACAGCGCCGTACATGTACGGCGCCGGTCGGGAAGGGGTTGAAATTAAAAGGTTTACAAAGGTAATGCACACAAGGATCTAATAGCACTAAAAAGTAATTATAGCTGCCAATTTGGAACTGTAATGAAAAAAAATTCTCATCACAGCCATATTGGTTATTTTATTGTAAGAGCGTATATCATTAAGTCACCACATTACTTATACTCTGTTCATTAACAATATTTCTAAAGTTTAGAACACTAGTTGATATTTCTGATCATTAATACACTAGATCACTTGCCTCTCTTGTTTTAAAGAATGTACAGTCTCTAGTTCTTTTATTTTGCAGACATGGATTGTAAACTCAGACCTTAAGATGTTGGACCAGTGGGATGCAGTATATCTAAAAATCTAACTTATTATAGGATTAAGCACTGTTCAACAAGAAAATCACCCTGAATTGTATTTGAAGGTATAAAACTAAGAATATCTAATCCTTACAAAATCTTTCTCACATTTCAAAGCGGAAAAAATGTGTAAAAAGCAGAAATGTAACTATATCCTTTAAGGTATTCAAGACAAGTGATACGTGAATTTTCAAATGTCTATTATTATTGATGCACTTTCCCATGTTCTCCTTGACCATACTAACAAATTGTTACCTGATGACAAGAGAAGATAAGCTTCTCTCATTGTGCAAAGGGGTCTTTACCAGGCCCCAATGAATCATTTTTTTTACAAGATGCAAATGTAAAAATAGCACTGATTGACCTAAGATCAAACATTTAATCTTAGAATATTTCTAAGTGATATTATTTCTATACAAGACTTTTATAGAAAAAAAAAAACTTACTTATAGAAAAAAACAGTTTTTTTCTATATTTGGCTGATACACAAAGCAGAAAATATTTGTCTGTGTAAAAACTTACCCTTTTGTACCTCTTCTCTTACTCTCAAGCTTGATTCTATTTCCCATGGACTTGGGTTTGGATAGCCTTCCTGGATCCCTTCTCATGTAACCCTGATGGAAGATCTGCTCCAAACTGCAGAAAGTCCTCCATGAGGCAGTTAAGGATAAAGCACAGGAGGGTCATTCTGGCATATGAAACTTGATTTCTATTGAAAATATGCAGTACAAAGTAAAAATCCTCCGTTAATTTAATATTTTCCCACATAATCACTCACTACTTATTGTCCTAAAATGTGAAGTTTATAGTTCACTAGCTAGGGTTATGACCTGTAGTTCAACTTCATCTTCTTTGTCGAGCATGCTCTGGTACAGCACTAGGAATCAGGGTCTGGCTGGCAAATTTTAGCCTGGGTGGCAAGCACACAGCACTGGCCCATGTGTAGCGGCCAGGGGCGTACATAGAAATCATGTTGCCTCGTAGTAAAAGAATATATATCTATAATGGTTCTTGCAGTTTCTGCTTCCTGAGGTGAAAACTGAAATGGCACCAGCATTTCTAGCACCACAAACCACTTACATTCAATGATGTATTCTCTTATGTAGATGTCCTCTTTTCTCATCTTCTCTATTTGGACCAGACTGCCATGACCAAAAATTTCAGTTGTGTTTTGTCTCTGCAGAGTTTGGCACACAGACATCTTAGATTGGTAACTTTTCTATCATCCTTCACCTCCTGGTATCCCAACATTGTCATCCTGCTGCTATCCCCAATACTATGCCCGCCGTGCTCCCCAATGCCATATACTATACTGTATTACATTATCATAGAGATAGCTCCCAGATTGCCCCAATAGCGCCACCTAAAGTACCCCCAAGAGCAACCCCATTTGTAGTAATGCCCTCCATATATTAATGCTCTCAAAATACCCCCAATATTAATAATGCCCCCATATGGCCCCTAGTTGAAATAAAGACCCCTATAGCGTCCTTAGCCCTAACATGGCCCCTCTATAATGCACACCTTTAGCGACCACAGTAGTAATAAAGCTCCCTATAGTGTCTCCAGTAGTTATAATGCCTCCTATAGTGGCCCAGTATTTATATTGCCCCCCTGTAGTAGCAGCAGTATTTATAAAGCCCCACTGCAATGCCCCCTGTATTATAATGCCCCCTGTAGTGCCAATACATATAATGCACCCGATGTAGTGCCCATATGCTATCTGTATTATGCCCCTTGTAGTGCCTATATGTAGTATAATGCCCCCTCTCTAATGATAGTATATAATGCCCTCTCTGTATTGATAGTACATATAATTCCCCCCTCTGTAATATATAAAATGTCCGCTCTGTAGCATGTAGAATGCCCTCCTATGTAGAATGGCCCCCCTCTGTAGCATTGTCCTCATCTGTAGAATGTGCCCTCTGTACTACACAGAATGGCCCCCATCTGTAGAATGTCCCTACTATGTAGAGTGGCCCCACTCTGTAGTGTAGAGAATGCCCTCCTCTGTAGAATCCCCCCCCCCCCCCCCCATAGTATAGAGAATGGCTTACTCTGTAGAATGCCCACTCTGTAGAATGGCCCCACTCTGTAGAATAGCCACCTTCTGTAGTATAGAGAATGCCCTCCTCTGTAGAATGGCTTCCCTCTGTAGTGTGCAAAATGTCCTCCTCTGTAGAATGGCAGCCCTCTATAGTATAGAGCAGGCATGCTCAACCTGCGGCCCTCCAGCTGTTGCAAAACTACAACTCCCAGCATACCCGAACAGCCTACAGCTATCAGCCTACAACAGGGCATTGTGGGAGTTGTAGTTTTACAACAGCTGGAGAGCCACAGGTTGAGCATGCCTGGTATAGAGAATGCCCTCCTCTTTAGTATGCCCCCCTCTGTAGAATGGCCCTCCTATATAGTATAGAGAATGCCCTCCTCTGTAGAATGGCCTCCTTTGTAGAATGGCAGCCCTCTGTAGTATAGAGAATGCCCTCCTTTGTACAATGGCAGCCCTCTATAGTATAGAGAATGCCCTCCTCTATAGAATATCAAGGAAAAGAAGAAAAAAGTTAGCTCTCTCAGGCGCTGCTTGTCAAGCAAACTTTCAACTGCATAGTCTTGATATATACGTTTATTTGTGTAAAATAGCCACCTTTCTCAGGCATCACACAATAACCTGTATGAGGTCTCTGTGTTTCCAAATGTAAAGAGGCTGTCCAGTAGTAGCAACATGTGACATATACTTCTGGAAAAACTCTTTAAAGGGGTTGTCCTACGAGTTTTCAAACCAGCACCTGGATCTGAATACTTTTGTAATTGCATGTAATTAAAGATTTAGCATAGCCACTAAGTTATTCAATAAATTGTATCTGTATAGCGCCACCTGCTGTTTGTTTGCTTTTCTTATTTCTTTGACCTGCTCACCGAGAAGGGCGCACATGCTCAGTTTCATCTTTCAACTGCCTCCTGAGTTGTGATAGGGAGAGCAAAGACATGATCCCTTAGCTACAGCAGAATGACACTCCCCTTGAGCTTTCAGCTTGATATAAATCTAGCAGAGCAATAAATGGGGAGATCTCTGGATCCATGTGAGGTGCAGGGCTTTATGATTGTCGTGTACTATATGATGTCTGTTTTTCATTTGTCACATTAGCCATGAGATAACCCCTTTAATTCAAAACCCTTCCTCAGACCCCTGTGCAGTGTCCATATATACAGAATAAGAGCAGATACTGAGATATTGATACTTGTTAACTATTGTGGGGTTTCACTCTGGTAGATAGGGTAAGCGGGCGCAGTACAGAGGCAAAATACAAGTTCTTAACTAAAAACGTCAGTGTTTATTCATACTTGAGGCAATTGCACAAAACAGCACGTAACTTTGGAGTCTTGGTGTTAATTCACACACAATGGAAAGTTCATATAACAGGCCTGTTTCCCCAGCATGCGACTCTCAGCCCTCCAGCACGGCACAAAGCCTCAGATCCCCAAAACAAGGACATCTCTGCTGAGCCAAGCTGCCTATTTAAGGACAGCCAGGGGCTGCCAAAACCCAGACCAGCACTTAAACTCCGGTCCAGTATTTGACCTCACTTGACTGGAAACCAGGGCAGCCGCACATGCTGGAAGGAAAATACCTGCCTTTCCAGACACAACCCCTCACTGTGTCACATACCCCCGCCCTTTTGTTCAACCCTGAGGGGGTGGACACGTGCCAGACAATGCACCCGGGACGGGGCAACCGCGTTTCCCTGCAACCGGCCTGCCCTGTGTTCTACCGAGAACCTAAAGTTCTGCAGAGACAAAAAACTGGTGACCCGGGCATTCCTGTCTTTGGCCTGGCTCACCAACTTGAGAGGGGAGTGGTCGGTCACCAGGCGGAACTTTCTCCCCAACAAATAGTAGCGGAGAGACTCGAGTGCCTACTTGATAGCCAGACACTCTCTCTCCACTATACTGTACCTGGTTTCGGCTGGGGTGAGCTTGCGGCTTAGGAAGACAACGGGATGGTCCTCCCCGTTGACTTCCTGAGACAGTACAGCACCGAGGCCTACTTCGGATCATTCCAGTGAACCATCACTAATTTTCGTCCCTTCAAGAGCCCTGTCAAGGGCGTGGCTAGAGTAGCAAAGTGGGGTACAAACCTCATGTAATATCCCACCATTCCCAGGAATAACTTTATTTGCCTAGTGGTGACAGGTCGGGGCCAATTCCGTATCACCTCTATTTTGTTCACTTGGGGTTTAAAGACTCAACGCCCAATGACATACTACAGGTATTTAGTCTCTTCTAACCCTATTGTTAACCACATTATTTTAGGTTAGCGGTTAGGCCAGATTTCCAAAGGGAGTTGTGACGGTCACGTACACTACACACAGGGGGGAGGATAGTGACCACTGCGCTCCACCCGTCACCCCTGGCCCTGTCTACTTGGCTCGCAAGTCCTAATGACAGGTGACAACTAGACGGCAGTCCCTAACTTAGGATACGTGCTGGGAAGACAGACAAGACAAATAACGGAACGTGAACGGACCGGTTCAATACCTAGAGGGCTACGCAGTACTAAGGAATGAGCACAGAATAGTCAGGAAAAGCCGAGGTCAAATACCAGGAGAGAAACGAAGTACAACAGGAGTCCGCAAAGAATCGTCAGGTGGAAGCCGGTGTCAGGATACCAGGAGAGATGCGCAGTACAGGAGGAGGAGGCAAAGGATCGTCAGGGAACAGGATCAGGTAGTATTCAGTAGTCCAACAAATAGCCAGTAACCTAGAATTAACAGGCAACCTGTGGCCAGCAGGCTGCCTGTATTTATAGTGGGGTCTGAGGGTCATGTGGCGTGGCCAGCGTCACATGACCGACAGACAGACAAGTCGAGCACCGAGTGATCAGCTCGGCGCTCAAGACAGACCTAGGAGCAGGGAGCCTCCCAGCTAGCAAAGCCGCCCTGGGAATGAGGCCAAACACAGATCCTCGCTCCCGAAGCTAAGCAGCAGGTCTGCGGCTGATGGGAGACCGAGTGCGCCTTTGGCGCCCCGTGACAGTACCCCCCCTTTTACGAGGGGCCACCGGACCCAAGACTTCAGGCGATGGCCTTTCAGGGTGTTCTAAATGAAATTTTCGAACAAGTCTAGGAGCATGAACCTCCCTGGCGGGTACCCAAGATCTCTCTTCGGGTCCATACCCCTTCCAGTGAATCAGGTACTGTAAGGAATTACGCACTCTCCTGACATCCACTATATTAGACATCACATACTCGACAGCATCACTAACAAGAATCGGCGGAGGCGAGGCTTTCAACGGTACAACAGGTTCAAAATGCTTTTTAAGTAGAGATTTATGAAATACATTATGAATGTGGAACGACTCAGGCAGCTCCAACTTAAACGATACCGGATTAATCACCTCCGTGATCTTATACGGTCCAATAAAACGAGGAGCACATTTTCTAGAAGCTACCTTGAGAGATAGATTCTTGGAGGACAACCATACTTTATCCCCAACCTGAAAGTTCACCCCCTTGGAACGTCTCCTATCGGCCTTGAGTTTTTGAGAACTTTGAGCCTTTTCTAGGTTCGATTGAACCCGGGCCCAAACTGTGCACAGTTCGGAGGAGAGTTTATCCGCTTCAGGGTTAGAGGAGGGGACGGATGACCCAGAATGAAAACGGGGATGAAAACCATGGTTACAAAAGAAAGGGGAGACCCCAGCAGAAGAATTAACACGGTTATTCAAAGCAAATTCAGCCAACGGAAGGTATTTAACCCCTAATTGCTGGTCATCAGCAACATACGACCTCAGGAATTGTTCCACAGACTAATTAAGGCGTTCAGTCTGCCCATTACTCTCAGGGTGGTAGACGGAGGAATAAGACAACGAAATCTGACATCTTTGACAGAAAGCCCTCCAAAATTTGGACACAAACTGCACACCCCTGTCAGATACAATATTTTCCGGGATACCATGTAACCGTACAATTTCTTTCACAAAAATAGACGCCAGGGTCTTGGCATTCGAGATTTTAGACAGAGGAATGAAAAGAACCATCTTGCTAAACCTATCGACCACTACCCAAACAACAGTCTTACCCTCGGCAGGTCAGTATAAAAGTCCATTGAGATATGGGACCAGGGTCTACTGGGAATGGGTAGGGGTCGTAGGTTACCAGCAGGGCGAGTCCTAGGTGTCTTAGACCTAGCACAAACCTCACAGGCTGACACGTAGGACTTGACATCCCTAAATAGAGTAGGCCACCAATAAGCTCTAGAAACCAGCTCTCTAGTGCCCTCAAAACCAGGATGTCCACAAATAGTAGAATCATGACACTCACCCAACAGCTGGAGACAAAATTGTATGGGGACAAACAACTTATCTGTTGGGGTGGTTGGCGATGCCAGATGTTGTTCAACCTTAATGAGAGCCAAGATATCTTGGGTTAAGGCTGCTACGAAGATATTTGCTGGTAGGATGGATTCAGGCGGTGCCTCTGTAGGCTGAAAAGCATGGAAGCTCCGAGATAATGCATCAGCCTTCACGTTTTTACTTCCAGGCCTGAAAGTAATGGAGAATTCAAAACAAGTAAAAAACAGTGCTCATCTAGCCTGAAGGGAATCAACCTCTTAGCAGATTCGAGAAACATAAGGTTCTTATGGTCAGTGACAACAGTTACACAATGCCTTACCCCCTCCAGAAAATGCCTCCACTCCTCAAATGGCCAGCAACTCCCGATTCCCTATGTCGTAGTTTCTCTCGGTGGAAGAAAATTTTCTGGAAAAGAATGCACACGGTCTCAGGTTAGTTAGACTAGCAGGACCTTGTGAAAGGACTGCTCCTGCGCCGTCCTCAGACGCATCCACCTCCACAATAAAAGGTCTCTCCTGATCTGGCTGGATCAGAATGGGAGCGCTACTGAATGCCTTTTTTAGTGTTTCAAATGAAGTAATGGCCTCAGTAGACCAGTTCTCCAAATCCGCCCCTTTCTTAGTAAGGTCGATCAACGGTTTAGCAATTACTGAAAAATTCTTAATAAATTTACGGTAGTAATTGGCAAAACCTAAGAACCGTTGTAACGCCTTTAAGGATGAAGGCCTTACCCATTCCTTAATAGCTAGTACCTTACCAGGATCCATCTTGAAGGCGTGAGGGGTCAGGACATGCCCACATTTCTCTTGTTTAGCGGACAACTGATTCTGCCTCAACACTTGTCTAACATGAGACACATGAGATTTGAAATCAGGAGAAAATATCAAAATGTCGTCAAGATAGACAATGACAAATTTACCTAAAAACTCTCTAAGAATATCATTCATAAAGTTTTGGAACACAGCTGGGGCATTGCTGAGTCCAAAAGGCATAACCTGATATTCAAAGTGTCCTGCCGGAGTATTGAACGCCGTCTTCCATTCATCTCCCTCCTTGATTCGGATTAGATTATATTCCCCTTTCAGGTCAATCTTAGAAAACCAGGTTGCCCCCAGAACCTGGTTAAATAAATCCGGAATCAATGGGATAGAGTATCTATTCTGGATAGTGATCTTATTCAATTTCCGGTAATCGATACAAGGCCTAAGACCACCATCCTTCTTCTTAACGACGAAAAACCCTGCTCCCATAGGAGAGACAGAAGGTCTAATGTGCCCCTTACTGAGGCTTTCCTTAATATAATCCTCCATGGCCTTGCGTTCGGGCTTAGGGCTCTTTCACACTTGCGTTCTTTTCTTCCGGCATAGAGTTCCGTCGTCGGGGCTCTATGCCGGAAGAATCCTGATCAGTTTTATCCTAATGCATTCTGAATGGAGAGAAATCCGTTCAGGATGCATCAGGATGTCTTCAGTTCCGGACCGGAACGTTTTTGGGCCGGAGAAAATACCGCAGCAAGCTGCGCTTTTTGCTCCGGCCAAAAATCCTGAACACTTGCCGCAAGGCCGGATCCGGAATTAATGCCCATTGAAAGGCATTAAATCCGGATCCGACGTTTAGCTTTTTCTGAATGGTTACCATGGCTGCAAGGACGCTAAAGTCCTGGCAGCCATGGTAAAGTGTAGTGGGGAGCGGGGGAGCAGTATACTTACCGTCCGTGCGGCTCCCCGGGCGCTCCAGAGTGACGTCAGGGCGCCCCACGCTCATGGATGACGTGTCGCATGGATCACGTCATCCATGCGCATGGGGCGCTCTGACGTCATTCTGGAGCGCCCCGGGAGCCGCACGGACTGTAAGTATACTGCTCCCCTGCTCCCCACTACTTTTATGGCAACCAGGACTTTAATAGCGTCCTGGCTGCTATAGTAACACTGAACGCATTTTGAAGACGGATCCGTCTTCAAATGCTTTCAGTTCACTTGCGTTTTTCCGGATCCGGCGGGCACCTCCGGCAAATGGAGTGCACGACGGATCCGGACAACGCAAGTGTGAAAGAGCCCTTAGAGAGATTATAAATACGCCCCTTAGGAAACTTGGCACCTTCTAATAACTCTATGGCGCAATCATAATGTCTATGGGGTGGTAGAACCTCCGGGGTAGGTGATGAGAACACATCAGAATATTCCTGTCACTGCAGACAAGATATAGAAACACAGATAAATAAACAAACAAGTTTCTAGGCGAGAAGCTGGGGATCAAGGTCACCTTCTGATAAATCCCTACCAGCTCTCCCTATACTGCTAAGCCCACGTTCAGACCCTTAAGGTGGGAATAACGTGTCCTCGTGCCTGGGCTGAGAATACCCTAAAAATCCCTAAGATGATGAAAGGGAAAATAGAGGCAGCCTGCTCCCTCCGAACCTGGAGGGGCAGGCGTCTCTCTAACAGCCTAGACAGCAAACCACAAGAGAACAAAAAAACAACTTATCTTTTGAGCAGGAACAGCCAATCCTTCCTTCCTTGCAAACACAGAGCCAGACAGAAGCTATAACCCGCAGGGAACACTGGGAGTGGGTGTGATTTAAACTGAAACCAACGACCCCACCCAGTGCACCTGAAGGGAGGCGGATCTAACTTGACTCTAAAACAAAACAAAACAAAAGGCTAAACACGTGCTGCTAATCTGGCAGACCTCCGCACATAGCCTGAGAAGGGCATGACAGTACACCCCCCCCCTTCTACGGGTGACCTCCGGACACCCTGGCCCAACCTTATCCGGGTGGGATCTGTGAAAAGCCTTCACCAGACGGCTGGCACTAACATCCCGAGCCGGAACCCACATCCTTTCCTCAGGGCCTTATCCCCTCCAGTGTACCAGGTACTGAAGGGAACCCCGAAGAACTCTTGAGTCAAGAACCCTGGAGATCTCGAACTCTAAATTTCCATCAACCAGAACAGGAGGAGGAGGCAAAGGCGATGGTTCCACCGGTTTCACATATTTTTTCAGTAAAGACCTATGGAACACATCATGGATCCTCCAAGTCTGCGGAAGATCCAGACGAAACGCCACTGGATTGTTTCCAAGATGGCACTCTCAGTTTAATATTTTTAGTAGACAACCACACCAGATCACCCACACACAGGTCCGGACCAGTCATACGTCTCTTGTCAGCCATTCGCTTATACCTCTCACCCATCTTCTCCAAATTCACTTGGATCCTCCGCCAGATAGAAGACAAGGCAGAAGAAAATCTCTCCTCCTCTGGCATCCCAGAGGAACTAGTCCCAGAAAAGGTACCAAACTGAGGATGAAAACCGTATGCGCCAAAAAATGGCGACTTACCCGTGGACTCCTGCCTACAGTTATTCAAAGCAAACTCTGCTAGGGACAAGAATGAGGACAAGTCCTCCTGATTCTCAGCCACAAGGAACACCTCAAGTAGGTCTCCAGGTTTTGATTAGTACGCTCTGTCTGCCCATTCGACTGCGGATGAAAAGCCGAAGAGAACGAAAGTTGAATGCCAATCCGAGAGCAGAACGCCATCCAAAACCTGGAGACAAGCTGTGTGCCCCTATCAGAAACCACATCCGAAGGAATGCCATGCAATTTCACGATATTATCCACATAAATCTGCGCAAGAGTCTTGGCATTGGGCAGACTAGCTAACGATATAAAGTGAGCCATTTTACTAAAACGGTCAACAACCACCAAAATTACTGTCCTTCCGGAGGAACTCGGCAGATCCGTAATAAAGTCCATAGACAAGTGCGTCCAAGGACGAGACGGAATAGACAAAGGAAGAAGTGAACCAGCAGGTCGAGTATGAGCAAACTTTGACCGTGCACAGGTTTCACAGGCTGCCACGTAATCCTCAACGCTCTTACGTAACCCGGGCCACCAGAACCTCCGGGACACAAGATCAAAGGTGGACTTACCACCAGGATGTCCAGCAAGGACAGTATTGTGATGTTCCTTGAACACCTTATATCGCAATCCGTCAGGAACAAACAACCTCCCTGGGGGACAAGAACCAGGAGCCCCCTCCTGGGCTCCCAACACCTCCTTCTCCAAAACGGGATACAGAGCGGAGACCACCACCCCATCAGCCAAAATCGGAGCAGGATCCTCTGAATCACATCCCCCAGGAAAACTGCGAGACAACGCATCTGCCTTAATGTTTTTAACCCCCGGCGAAAAGTAACTACAAAATTGAACCTGGTAAAAAACAGTGACCATCTGGCCTGTCTAGGGTTCAGACGCTTGGCAGATTGCAGGTAAGCCAAATTCTTATGATCCGTATATACAGTAACGGGGTGAGACGCCCCCTCCAACAAGTGACGCCATTCCTCAAAGGCCAATTTGATGGCCAGCAATTCTCTATCTCCTACATCATAATTCCTCTCGGCGACCGAGAGTTTCTTGGAAAAAAAAGCACACGGAACCCATTTGCCGGATGAACCCTGAGACAGCACTGCTCCAACCCCCACCTCTGATGCATCAACCTCCACCACGAATGGCTGAGACACATCGGGCTGCACCAGAATGGGAGCAGACGCAAAACATTCTTTAATAGTCGAAAAGGCCTGCAATGCCTCAGCGCCCTTCTTAGTCATATCGGTTAGAGGTTTTACAATGGTAGAATAGTTCAAAATAAATGTTCTATAATAATTAGTAAACCCCAGAAACCGCATCAAAGCTTTCTGATACTCCGGTCGGTCCCATTCCAGAACCGCCCGGACCTTTTCGGGGTCCATATGAAAACCAGAGTCAGAAAGCAGATAACCCAGAAACGGAAGCTCCTGCACAGAAAACACACATTTCTCCAATTTGGCATATAATTTAGTCTCCCGAAGGATCGTCAAAACCTGTCTCACGTGATCCTGATGGGTCTTCAGATCAGGAGAGTAAATTAAAATGTCATCCAAGTAAACTACTACGAACCTCCCCACAAAATGATGGAAAATGTCATTGACGAATCGCTGAAATACCGCTGGCTTGTTCGTTAACCCAAAAGGCATAACCAGATTCTCGAAATTACCCTCATGTGTGTTGAAGGCCGTTTTCCACTCATCCCCTTCCTTGATTTTGATCAGATTGTAGGCTCCTCTTAAATCCAACTTGGAGAACACCTTGGCTCCAACAATCTGATTAAAAAGATCAGAGATCAAAGGAAGGGGATACGGATCACGGACCGTAATACGGGTTAAATTCCCGGAAATCCAAACAAGGTCTCAGCGATCCATCCTTTTTCTTTACAAAGAATAAACCCACTGCCACTGGAGACTTAGATGGCCTAATATGACCTTTTGGCAAACTCTCGGCAATATTTTTCCGCATGACCTCTCTTTCAGGTTGAGAAAGATTGTAAAGCCGAGACTTTGGCAACTTACCCCCTAGGATGAGATTAACTGGACAATCATAGTCACGATGAGGGGGCAATTCCTGAGCCCCACCCTCCGAAAAGACATCCACAAAATCTGAGAGATACAGAGGTAGAGCCGTAGTAGACACACCAGAGATAGATGTGCCAAGACAATTATCTGAACAAAACTCACTCCAACCAATGATCTGTCTTGCTTGCCAATCAATAATTGGGTTATGTTTTGTCAACCATGGTAACCCTAAGACTATAGGAGCGGGTAAGTCCTTCATGACAAAACAAGACATAATCTCAAAATGTGAATCACCCACCCTTAACAAAATACCATGAGCAATATGAGTGAGACTCCTTTGAGAAAGAGGGGAAGAATCAATTGCGAAAACCGGAATCTCTCTTTCTAAAGTGCAAGTACTTAGACCCAAATTTTGAAGCAAAAGAAAATCAATAAGGTTTACCCCAGCACCACAGTCAATGAATACTTCAACAGTCTAGCGCCACCATAGCTGGAAGGAGAAAATGAGTACTACAGGGAGCTTGCATACCTGCTTGCTCTACCACTTCATTCACACTACCAAGTGTCAGGAATGTTTTTTTTTTTTCTTTAAGTAAACCTCTTGGTGATTCTTTCTCATCAACATGCGGTTTAACGAAAGGACAAGCAAAAATAAAATGACCACTTTTTCCACAGTAATAACATAGTTTATGCAACCTCCTAAAGTCTCTACGACCAGAATGGAAAGATACCTGACCCAGCTGCATGGGTTCCATCCTACCCCAGAGTTACATGTAATATCACCCTGGGGAGCAGGTGAGACGAAACCACTCACAGAAGGGATCCCTTGCGCGGAGGGAGCCTTACACCTCTCTCTAATACGTCTATCTAACCGTACTGCCAAAGACATTGCATTCTCCAATGTATCCGGGTACTCATGAAAGGCAAGGGCATCTTTCAATCTCTCAGATAACCCCTGACAAAACTGACTACGTAACGCGGGGTCATTCCACTCTGACTCGGTAGCCCATCTCCTAAACTCAATGCAATAAGCCTCTGCAGTATGTTCACCTTGTAATAAATTGCGCAATTTGGATTCCGCCATCGAGACCCGATCTGGATCATCATATATTAATCCCAAGGCTTTAAAAAATTCTTCCACCGACCGGAGGGCCAGAGAACCGGGCGGCAGAGAAAAGGCCCAGGATTGCGCGTCCCCTTTTAACAGAGAAATGATTATACCAACCCTCTGACTTTCATCACCAGATGAAGATGGAAGCAGCTGAAAATACAACTTGCATGATTCTTTAAAGCGGATAAAGTCATCCACACCCCCTGCAAATCTATCAGGGAGCGTGACTTTAGGCTCCCCATAAATTTGACTTGCACCTGATGCCAGAGCATTCTGACACCGTCTGACCGAATTACATAGATCCGCAACCTCTAGGGATAATCCCTGCATGCGATCAACTAGCGCATCAATTGACTCCATCTCAAAACCGCTGAGCAATGGCAGTCAAAGTATTGGCGGGTTATAATGTCACGGCGGACAAGATATAGAAACACAGATAAATAAACAAACAAGTTTCTAGGCGAGAAGCTAGGGATCAAGGTCACCTCCTGATAAATCCCTACCAGCTCTCCCTATACTGCTAAGCCCACGTTCAGACCCTTAAGGTGGGAATAACGTGTCCTATTGCCTGGGCTGAGAATACCCTAAAAATCCCTAAGATGATGAAAGGGGAAATAGAGGCAGCCTGCTCCCTCCAAACCTGGAGGGGCAGGCGTTTCTCTAACAGCCTAGACAGCAAACCACAAGAGAACAAAAAACCAACTTATCTTTTGAGCAGGAACAGCCAATCCTTCCTTCCTTGCAAACACAGATGCAGACAGAAGCTATAACCCGCAGGGAACACTGGAGTGGGTGTGATTTAAACTGAAACCAACGACCCCACCCAGTGCACCTGAAGGGAGGTGGATCTAACTTGACTCCAAAACAAAAGGCTAGACACGTGCTGCTAATCTGGCAGACCTCCGCACATAGCCTGAGCAGAGCATGACAATTCCCTAATGACCGTGGTTAATATATCAGATTCTACTGAGACCCCAGCTTGTACCACAGACTAGCATGAGTCACACTTAGGTCCCCATTTCACCAAATCCCCCCTGGACCAATCAATAGTGGGGTTGTGTAATCGGAGCCAAGGCAACCCTAGTACCACCTCGACCGGTAAGTTCTCCAGGACTAAGAGGGAACATTTACCAGAGTGGCACACCCCCACGGTTAAAGAAATCTCTGAGGTACATGACCTCACTATACCACCTACCAGGGGAGTGGCGTCAATAGCCATGACATGGATAGGTGTAGGAAGAGACAAAATTGGAATACCCAGTCTAATGGCGTACTCAGAGTCAATAAAGCTGGCCGCTGAACCAGAGTCAATAAAGGCCTTACCCGGCCATTTATTAACCCCCAGAGATATTGTTATAGGTACCAAAAGCTTACATTTTGTAATATCAGGGTGTACCTGGTCTTTAGGTTGCCTTGCCTTGGGAGACTTAACGGAGAGGGCCTTCTTAGGATCTCCGCAGTAAAAAAAAAACTCCACGTCTGCGGCGCAGATTCCCTTGAGTCATGCCGACCTGCAAGGGTTCTTCGGTAGAGACCTCAGCGTTGTTTCTGGGATAGACCGCAGGCTGGACCACCACCTGAGGAGAGAACTGTCGTTCCTGTCGTCTCTCTCTAACCCGTCAGTCAAGTCGGACTACAAGGGTCATCATCTCCTCTAGAGTCTCTGGAAGCTGATAACTCATTAGAAGATCCTTTAAGTTATCAGACAGACCTGACCTGAACTGACTCTTAAGTGCTGGTTCATTCCATCCTGAGGGAACACACCACCTTCTGAATTGGGTGCAATACTCCTCCGCAGGTAGATCGCCCTGAATCAGTACCTTTAGAGCAGTGTCCTGTCTGGTTCATCATACAGGGTACCCAGGGCCTGAAAAAAAACCTCCACTGATGTTAAACAACTGGCGTCAGCAGGTAAAGAAAATGCCCAGTCCTGGGGATCACCCTGTAACCGGGAAATGACAATGCCCACGCGGATACGGGGAGCAAACGGAAAAAAAGTTGACAATTTTCTTTAAAGGAAAGAAACTTCTTCTGATCTCCAGAAATGGGCTCAGGAAGCTTAATCTGGGGCTCTAAATGCGGACTTGAGGCCTGAGGGATGGAAGTACCTTGTCCTAGCTCAAAAGAACAGAGTTTATCCCCTAGCTCCTGCACCATCTGCGTCAGGTTAGAGACATGGTCAGTCAGGGTCACCAGAGGATTCATGATACAGTGGTTAGGTTATGGCCTGTTAATCTGTGACGGTCACGTACACTACACACAGGGGAAAGGATAGTGACCACTGCGCTCCACCCTCACCCCTGGCCCTGCCTACTTGCCTCGCAAGTCCTAATGACAGGGGACATCTAGACAGCAGTCCCTAACTTAGGATACGTGCTGGGAAGACAGACAAGACAAATAACGGAACGTGAACGGACCGGTTCAATACCTAGAGAGCTAAGCAGTACTAAGGAATGAGCAGAGAATAGTCAGGAAAAGCTGAGGTCAAATACCAGGAGAGAAACGAAGTACAACAGGAGAATCATCAGGTGGAAATCGGGGTCAGGATACCAGGAGAGATGTGCAGTACAGGAGGAGCAGGCAAAGGATTGTCAGGGAACAGGATCAGGTAGTATTCCGTAGTCCAACAAATAGCCAGGAACCTAGAATTAACAGGCAACCTGTGGCCAGCAGGCTGCCTGTATTTATAGTGGGGTCTGAGGGTCATGTGGCGTGGCCAGCGTCACATGACCGACAGACAGACAAGTCGATCACTGAGTGATCAGGTCGGCGCTCAAGGCAGACCTAGGAGCAGGGAGCCTCCCAGCTAGCAAAGCCGCCCTGGGAATGAGGCCAAACACAGATCCTCGCTCCCGAAGCTAAGCAGCAGGTCTGCAGGTGATGGGAGACCGAGTGCGCCTTTGGCGCCCAGTGACAGGAGTCCACTACAGCCAGCACTTTGGGTAGGTGACTTTCCCAGTCGGTACTGTGGATAACAATATGGTCCAGGTAAGCCAAAGCGTACAGACGATGTGAACGAAGCACAATGTCCGTTAGTTGCTGAAAAGTTGCATGGGCGCCATGCAGACCAAAGGGTAAGACCTTATATTGATACAGCCCCACAGGCGTGATGAAGGCAGTTTCCTCTTTGGAAGCCTCCGTTAAGGGCACCTGCCAATACCCATTTTTGAAGTCCAAAACAGAAAAATACCAGGCTTGTCCTTACCTCTCGATGAGCTCATCCACCCAGGGCATGGGATACGCATCGAATTTGGAAACCTCGTTAAGTTTTCGAAAGTCGTTACAAAACCGCAACATCCCGTCCGGCTTGGGTATCAATACTATAGTACTGGCCCACTCACTTTTTGAGTCCTCAATGACATCTAGCTGCAACATTAGCTGTAGCTCCTCCAATATGGCTTGTTGCCGAGCCTTGGATACCCGGTATGGTTTTAATCAGACTTTTGCCTGAGGCTCAGTGACAATGTCATGCTGGATCATGGAAATGCATCCAGGGAGGTCCGAGAACACATCTGTGTTCCGACTAACAAACTCCTGAGTCTGTTTAGAGGAGAGGCTGTCAGCCCTTTTTACTGTGGCGGCCGCCTTTCTTGCATCAGATAGAGTGGCCGGTACCTCTTCTCCTAGAAAACCCGGCCACAGGCTGTCTTCTGTACAGGTTTCCCTATCTTTCCATGGTTTGAGTAAATTCACATGGTAAACCTGCTCCGGCTTTCGCCGCCCTGGCTGGTGTACCTTGTAGTTTACATCTACAATTTTCAAGAGTACCGCGTAGGACCCCTGCCACCTAGCCAGAAATTTACTGTCCACAGTCGGCACCAGAACCAAAACCAGATCACCAGGGTTAAAGATCCGGACCTGAATCTGCCGATTATAGACCCGACTCTGGGCTCGCTGAGCTGCCTCTATATTCTCCCTAACAAGAGGCAACACTGTCTCTATCCGATCTTGAATCTGGTTAACGTATTCAATGACACTTTTATGTGGAGTGGGTTATTGTTCCCACGCCTCTTTGGCCACGTCCAAGAGACCGCGATGGTGTCTGCCATATAGAAGTTCGAAAGGTGAGAATCCAGTAGAGGCCTGAGTACCTCTCGCACTGCGAACATGAGATAGGACAGAAGGAGGTCCCAGTCCTTCCCATCTTTAGACACTACCTTTTTCAACATATTTCTTTATGTTTGATTAAACTGTTCTACCAGACCGTCCGTTTGCAGATGGTAAACGGACATCCGTAGTTGTTTTATGTGCAGCAACTTACAGAGTTCCCTCATCACCTTGGACATAAAAGGGGTCCCTTGGTGGGTCAGAACCTCTTTAGGTAGTCCCACTCTGGAAAACATATCCATTAATTCCTTAGCTAAGAGTTTGACCGAGGTATGTCGCAGTGGCACCGCCTCCGGGTATCGAGTGGCGTAGTCTACAATGACTAAGATGTGATGATGCCCTCTGGCGGACTTCGGTACTGGGCCTATGCGGTTCATAGCTATTCGGTCAAACGGTACTTCGATAATCGGGAGAGGCACTAAGGGACTACGGAAATGTGGCTGGGGGCTAGTTATCTGGCAGGTCAGGCAAGACTTACAAAACTCTTCCACTTCTTTGAATATGCTGGGCCAGTAAAATCGCTGTAGAATACGATCCTGAGTTTTCTGCAGCCCCAGGTGACCCCCGAGGACGTGTTGGTGGGCTAGATCTAACACAAGCTTGCGATAAGCCTTGAGGACCACTGTTCAATAGGCTCACCCTGTAGTTGGTTTACCCGATACAACATATCCTGATGAACCACAAAACGGGGAAACACTGACTCTGCCCCAGGTTGTTGTGGTTCACCATCTACTATTAACACATTTTCCCAGGCACAGGATAGGGTTGGGTCCCGACGTTGGGCGGTACCAAAATTATACCCGGAGACATTGAGGTCTGCCAATTCAGGACCCGGTGGCAAGTCCTCTGCGTCTCCCATCATCACACTTAGCAGGTTGTCTCCCCCTCTTCTACCAAAGTGGCGGTCACCCCTACCGCTGGCCCTTCGGTGTCAGGTTCCTAGGGTTCTCGTCTCCTCCCTAAGCCGGGCCACTCTGCTAGGGTCACCCCTGTCTCATGGCTATCAGTCACTCTCATAGCAGGCCACAGTGCTGGGAAGCCCAGGAAGTCTCTCCTTATTATAAGTTCGTAGTGTAAATTTGGGGCAACTGCCACTTCGTGAGTCCATCTGCCAGCCCCTGTGGTTAGAGACACCAGGGCGATGGGATAGTCTTTTAAGTCTCCAGGGATGCACATGACCCCGACTTTCCAGCCAGTATACTCTGCTGACCGTACCAGGGAAGCCCTTACTAGGGACACCAGACTCCCTGAGTCCAATAGAGCCTCCGCTGGAGTGTCTCCTACCTCCACCTGGCACAGGTGGTTTAGAGTTTTTGGGGTACCTGGCATATAGCGACTGACAGTAGCCATAGTTAATATCCATGGGTTCCACCTGATGGGGACAGTCAGCTCTTACATGGCCCGGCTCCTGAAACCGCCAGCAGACTATCGGAGCCAGGTCCGTAGAGGGTACACCCTGGGTGGGTTTAGTTGGTACAAGTCACCGGGTCTGGGATGGAGATTTACGGGGTTTGACTGCCCCCCTCCCACTATAACTACATGGGGCACTGCAGCAGGTCTTTATAAATACTTAGACCACTATATGAGGCATTATAACTACTACAAACATTATAGGGGGCTTTATTACTACTTTGGACTGATATAGGGGTACTTTATAGAGGTGCCTTGTTACTGCTGGGGGCACTATTGGAGGTCTTATTTCTACTAAGGGCCCTATGGGGGCATTTTTATTGAGCACATATTAATGGGGTTGCTATTGGAGGTACTGTAGGGTAGTGTGTCTCAACTCCAGTCCTCCGGGCCCACTAACCAGTCATGATTTCAAAATATCCCACAGAATGAACACCTGTGGTAAGTCCTGATGCACTAATTATATCACCTACTCAGTACTAATGAAATCCTGAAAACATGACCAGCAGGTGGGTCCTTAGGACTAGAGTTGAGGAACCCTGCTGTAGGGAACGCTATTACCACTGAGGACAGTTTGGGAGCATGTTATTATGGGGAACTCTTTGTCTGGCTCTACCGCAGTACTGGGGGTAGCAGCAGGATGACAGTGTTGAAGCACCAGGCGGGGGAGGATTATAGTAAAGTGAAGAATCTAAAAAAAAAAATCTGTGAAACTCTGCAGAGACGAGACGCAGCTGAAAGAAGGTTTCATGGCGGTCTTATCTACAAATGAAGACGTTGAGGAAAGTCTACATCACAGGAGATGTCACTGTATATGAGAGGGATGTAAGAGGTATGTGGTGCTGTATTCTCCTGTATATTTTGTAATGATGTATGTAATGTCCAAACACATATCTGTTTTACGGTAGGGTTGGGGGGAGGGTGGATATAGAATTTGGCCCACACTGCCACAGCCCGGCCCCAGACTTCAGGTCACATTGTGCGTGTTCTGAATTCTGGGGTCCCACACCCATCTACTACAATATCTCTATTCAGAGTTATCACTGTGTTGTCTGTGGTGTTACAAAGGACTACTACATTATCTGTAAAAAGGGTGTGTCCACAGGTTTGGGGGGGGCGCAATACATGGCTTATCCCGGGTGCTAGAAATCCACGCTACCCCACTGTACTCTAGTATGTACTTCCACGATGTACAATAATCCACAGATGTCTGAAGGGCTGTGCAGGAATGCAGGGTGGAGGCAAAATTGCCGCCCCCTTACTGTTCTAGCACAGTGCCACCTGAGGCCACTGGGTTACCCTAAATATCTACTGGGCACCAGCCCAGTGGGGCATATGCCCCCTGCCCTCTGGCCTAGCACTGGGCACTGCTAGGAATTATAGGAGCTGCAACCCGCGAAGAGGCTTAGAAGTAAAGGAGTAAAATATTAAATTCATAAGAGTGGGTAGATTTGCTCTTCAACAGCCAGGGGAAGAAGAGAAGGAGAGAAGAAAACCAAGTAAAATCACACAGGAGGCAACGGTGTGTCAAAAAACACAACTATAAAGGTTTAGAATGCAGAATCCATGCTGCTGTCACCCTGTAATGACTGCAGCCTTCCTTCATGTTTTTTGTCTGAGTAGTTTCCTTTAACCCCTGAACAACCAATTTCATACATCTGCATGACTGGAATTGGAGGTAGCTCCGATTACAGACGTTTAACCATTCAAATGCCATGGACAGTAATGACCTTGGCATCTGAGTGGTTAGACAAATGGAGGCAACTCCCTTTGTCCCCCTATCACCCTGCTCTGGATGCACTTGCAGGAGCGCCGATCAGTTGTCATGGCAGACATGAGTCCGACTGATATTCCCCATGCTTTCCGTGATACTGCTTCTTTTTCAGGAAATAATGTTGGTAGAAACACTATAACCTGCAATACAGAAGTACTGCCGTGTCTAGTACAAGCAATCAGATGATCACAAGTTCAAGTGCCCTAGGGGGACTAAAAAAGTTAGAAATGGTATCATTTCTAAAAATATATTACAAGTAACATAGTAACATAGTTTGTAAGGCTGAAAAAAGACATCTGTCCATTCAGTTCAGCCTGTTATCCTTCAAGTTGATCCAGAGGAAGGCAATAAAAAAAACTGTGAGGTAGAAGCTAATTTTCCTCACTTTAGGGGGGGGAAAAAATTCCCGACTCCAATCAGGCAATCAGAATAACTCCCTGGATCAACGACCTGTTGACGGAAGTGTTCGATTTTAATATATATATACTTTTTTATATATATATATATATATATATACAGTATATATAAATCCAGAAAAAAGAGCGGCACTCCAGTAAGTAAAAGAAGGTGAACCCTTTATTCACCCAAGTGGTGCAACGTTTCGGCTCTAGTCACCAGCCTTCCTCAAGCAAAGACACAACTCAAATAACAGTGATTATATAAGAAAATACAAGTCATGTGATCACAGACCCAGTGGGTGTGTTTGACAAATCATAACATATCATACAGTAATGTGCAGTGAATATGCATAGTGTTAAATAGTGCAAACAATACATTATCATCATTAGAGGCAGATGTAAGAAACATGATCTTACATACCGAATATATATGAATCGGGTGCATGAAACATGATCGGACAATATATCCACATTTGTTGTACATGGTGTAGGTGATGAAGAGGGGGAGGAGCAAGGAATTGGTATCACGAACATACCTATCAAACAAGGAGGCTCATTCAGTGCCGTGTTGTCGGCGTTGTGGAAAACACTCTGCGCAGGCGTGGCTAGGCACCAATAGCAGATCATCACCAGGCCGGAGAAGCTGTGCGTCATCAAAGTGGGCCGGCACACCTACGTCACTTTCAGGCGTCTTTCCAGTTGACTCGGTGTATTGTCGTATGCGCATGCTCAATACACAGCTAGGCTAAAAGCGCCATCTTTAGGATTGGAGAATTGCCCATAAGAGATAACTCAACATAGCGCATCCAACCGAAACCAAAGAACAGGCATAGGGGGTCTGAAAGGGCACAAGGGACCCCTATAATCAGGGTGCCTACATGTCCCACCCAGTCGGAAAATCCACCGCAACTGCGGGAGCCGCGGGTGCTTTGAGGAAGATGTCGTCTATCTGTCCCACCACTTCAGCCATGTGCTGAGGTGGTGGAGATATATCGACGACATCTTCCTCATATGGACAGGTTCTGAGACAGATCTGGCCAATTTTCATGGCTTTTTAAATAGCCATGATTCTGACCTACAGTTCACCCTCATCCACTCCAGAACAGAGATCCAGTTTCTGGACACATTAGTGATGTTCCACGAGGGTGTGTTGCATACTGAGTTGTACACAAAGCCCACTGATACCAACACATTTTTGTGTTACAACAGCTCACACCCTCGCAGAATGATCCGGTCGTTGCCCTTCTCGCAATTTCTCCGTGTTAAACGTGTGGTGTCAAATGAGAGTAAACTTGATGCGACCCTGGATTCCATGGCCATCAAGTTTCAGGATAGGGGCTATCCTAGACGACTATTGAGAGAACACATGGACAGGGTTCGCACTCTTGATAGGACTGAGGTACTGACGACACGGAGAACTGTCCAGAACAAGGCCAGGATTCCGTTCGTTTCAGTATATACCGAACTCAGTCCTTCAATAAATAGGATACTCAACAAGCACTGGGGTCTATTGGGTACATGTTTCAAGGATATTCCTGAATTTTCATGTCCGCCATTGTCATCATATCGTCGATCCCGCAACCTGCGAGACCAGTTGGTTAAGGCCGACATTGGTCCCAAGGGTTCTTTGAGACAAACAAAGTTGACTCAGTCCGGCCTGGGTTGTTTCCCCTGCCTGAACTGCGTTAACTGCAGATATATTCGTAAAGGAAGGAATTTTATACATCCCACCACTGGTGTATCATATAACATTCCATTTTACTTAACCTGTGACTCCACCCATGTCATCTATGTATTGTCTTGCCCAGGGGCGGACTGAACGGTCGGGCACTTCGGGCATGGTCCGAGGGCCCGGGCGGGATGGGGGCCCGCCGCAGAATAATATTATTTATTATCAGCAGCGCAGTGGAAGAGTCTCTCCCTCCCCCTGTGCTGCTGCTGCCGCGGCCAATAAGAAGAGGGACAGGGGGAGGGGCTGTGGCCAATGAAGATAACTGAGCTGTTAATACAAATACAGGAGGCGGGTGCCGGAATCAAATAGCGGCACCCGACCTCTATGACAGGGAGCTGCACCGGAGGGGTTAACTGCCGCTGATCGCAGCTCCCTGTCATAGAGGTCGGGTGCCGGCTATTTGATTCCGGCACCCGCCTCCTGCATTTGTATTCCGGCACCCCCAGTATAATAAACATTGTGTGCGGCGCCTCCCCCCCCCCCAGTATAATCAACATTGAGTGCGGCGTCCCCCCCCCCCCCGTCCCCCCAGTATAATCAACATTGAGTGCGGCGCCTCCCCCCCCCCCCCCCCCCCAGTATAATTAACATTGGTGGCGCAGTGGGAAGTGCCAATGAGGGTTAAAATAAATAAATAAAAATTAACTCACCTCCTCCAATTGATCGCGTAGCTGCTGCCGGTCTCATGTTCTTTCTTCAGGACCTGTGGTGACGTCACTGAGCTCCATCACATGGCCCATTACCATGGTGATGGATCATGTGATGAGCACAGTGATGTCACCACAGGTCCTGCGTCCTGAAGAAAGTACAGAAGACCGGCTGCTACGCGATCAATTGGTGGAGGTGAGTTAATTTTTATTTATTTTTTTAACCCTCATTGGCACTGCCCACTGCGCCACCAATGTTTATATATTTATTATACTAGGGAGGGGGGGGGGCGCACTGCCAACCAATGTTTATATATTTATTATACTAGGGAGGGTGGGGGGCGCACTGCCCACCAATGTTTATATATTTATTATACTGGGGAGGGGGGGGCGCACTGCCCACCAATGTTTATATATTTATTATACTAGGGAGGGGGGGGCGCACTGCCCACCAATGTTTATATATTTATTATACTAGGGAGGGGGGGGCGCACTGCCCACCAATGTTTATATGTTTATTATACTGGGGTGTTGGGGGGGGCGCACTGCGCCACCAATGTTTATATGTTTATTATACTAGGGAGGGGGGGCGCACTGCGCCACCAATGTGTATTATGTTGGGGGGGCGCACTGCGCCACCAATGTTTATATGTTTATTATACTAGGGAGGGGGGGGCGCACTGCGCCACCAATGTTTATTATATTGACCTTCTACTACACATTCTGCATTAAAGAATGCTATTATTTTCCCTTATAACCATGTTGTTATAAGGGAAAGTAATAAAGTGAATAGACTTTCATCCTAGCAACCATGCGTGAAAATCGCACGGTTCAACCGGAAGGATGGATCCGGCATTCAGGCAAATCTTCAGTTTTTTTCGCCAGAGATAAAACCTTAGCATGCTGCGGTTTTATCTTTTGCCTGATCAGTCAAAAAGACTGACCTGAAGACATCTTTTCCGGTATAGAGCCCCTGTGACGGAACTCTATGCCGGAAATGAAAAACGCTAATGTGAAAGTACCCTAAAATATTAAGTTTAAATCCCCCCCTTTCCCAATTTTACATATAAAATATATAAACAATAAATAAACATATTACATAGCGCTGCGTCCGAAAAGTCCAAACTATTAAATTATTAAAAAATATTTCCTATGCGGTGAGCATTCGCCATTTTTAGTCACCTTGTCACCCCAAAAAATAGGATAGGACTGTTCTATTATGGGCCAAACGTTTCATAAAATGCGAAATGCACACAGCTTTTTTTGGTGTTTTTTTTTTTGCACGGTATTGAGTATCGCAATACTTTTTTATGGTGACGAAAGCGAATCAAAACTTTGGTATCGAAACAACCCTACGCCATTCTGATCGGTGTAGCGTTGTCACGATACCAAAATTTTGATTCAGTTTTGATTTGGCGACTAAAAATGTAATTTGGCTCCTAAATTTTTCAGTTCAGGAGCCAATGGCTACTAGGTATTTTTTTTAGTCTGGAGCCCTGTGCCCAGCACCCCGATTCCAAATGTTATGCTGGCCTGGTAATGGCAGCGGGGCCCGGTGCAGTCACTGTATTCTATTACACCGGGCCCCGCTCACTGTAATACTAATATTCATATGTGAACAACTTGAAATCCTCTGCGATCCTCTCCCTCTCTGTACTCACAAACTCAGTAGCAGGCCGGGCGGCAGCGCAACTCACTGATGTCACGCGCCTGCTCCTCCCACTGTATGAATGAAGCAGGCGGAGCAGGCGCGTGACGTCAGTGAGTTGCGCTGCCGCCCGGCCTGCTACTGAGTTTGTGAGTACAGAGAGCTCAGAGGGAGAGGATCGCAGAGGATTTCAAGTTGTTCACATATGAATATTAGTATTACAGTGAGTGGGGCCCGGTGTAATAGAATACAGTGACTGCACTGGGCCCCGCTGCCATTACAGCACCAGATGCTGGCCCCCAGACCCTGTATTGGGGATCATTCACTCACAGGGACACTGTTATGGGGGGATCTGTGGATGACACATATATAGCATAAGGTGCTATATATGTGTCACCCACAGATCCCCCCCCACAACAGTGCCACCCACAGAGCCCCCACAACAGTGCCACCCACAGAGCCCCCACAACAGTGCCATCCACAGAGCCCCCATAACACACTGTACCCATACCACATCAATGAGCTGAAGGGGTCTGGGTGCCTTTTGTGTCGCTTTAACTTTGAAATCTTATTAAAGATTGTGTAGGGTGTGGCTGGAGGCGGGGCATGGAGGCGGGAAAAGGGTGGGGCTTGCGGCAGAACATGGGTGGGGCCTGTAAGGGGGGCCCTTGATTTATTTTGCCCGGGGGCCCTGAGGGTTCTCAGTCCGCCCCTGGTCTTGCCCATGTAATCTGCTCTATGTGGGCGAGACTACAACTGAATTGAAGACTCGCCTCAATAATCATCGCCTCAGTATACGTAAAAAACGGCTGGATTTGCCTGTATCGAAACACTTTACTGAGGCCACACACAAAGAAGGTGATTTGAGGTGCTGGATTCTGGATCACATACCTCAGCCTCGGCGAGGTGGTGACAGATCCAGGATACTCAAACGCAGAGAGCTCAGCTGGATCCATAAGTTGGACAGCTTGAAACCTAAAGGCTTAAACGTTGATTACAACTTTGGGGATGTTTTATGAGGGTTGGTTTGCCCTTTATTTCTCGCTGGATGTCGTTCCGTTCTAGTGTGTACATACTTTGAGAGTTATACAGCTCACCATATTCCTATTCTAATATTTCTTTTCTTTTTTTAGATCACTCACACCCAGCACTTTGGGGGAAGGAATACACGGATGGAGTATACGAAACATACCACGGCAGGGAGTCATTCAATTATATCATGTATTTTATGGTGTGGCTTTTTTCAGTTCTGTCTCTGCCAGGCATGGCAGGCACCGGGTGAGGGCACTATATTTGTGCTGATATTCTTTAAAAACAATCCCTTTTCAATTTCCTTGGGATGGGGAGCTGGTCCATATATACTCTACAGCATCTGTATACCGTATTGAGGAGATCCCTCTCAGGCTGGATGGTGGTCTGGAACCCCAGATGGTATCCCTGCAGTTACTGCGGCTCCCGCAGTTGCGGTGGATTTTCCGACTGGGTGGGACATGTAGGCACCCTGATTATAGGGGTCCCTTGTGCCCTTTCAGACCCCCTATGCCTGTTCTTTGGTTTCGGTTGGATGCGCTATGTTGAGTTATCTCTTATGGGCAATTCTCCAATCCTAAAGATGGCGCTTTTAGCCTAGCTGTGTATTGAGCATGCGCATACGACAATACACCGAGTCAACTGGAAAGACGCCTGAAAGTGACGTAGGTGTGCCGGCCCACTTTGATGACGCACAGCTTCTCCGGCCTGGTGATGATCTGCTATTGGTGCCTAGCCACGCCTGCGCAGAGTGTTTTCCACAACGCCGACAACACGGCGCTGAATGAGCCTCCTTGTTTGATAGGTATGTTCGTGATACCAATTCCTTGCTCCTCCCCCTCTTCATCACCTACACCATGTACAACAAATGTGGATATACTGTCCGATCATGTTTCATGCACCCGATTCATATATATTCGGTATGTAAGATCATGTTTCTTACATCTGCCTCTAATGATGATAATGTATTGTTTGCACTATTTAACACTATGCATATTCACTGCACATTACTGTATGATATGTTATGATTTGTCAAACACACCCACTGGGTCTGTGATCACATGACTTGTATTTTCTTATATAATCACTGTTATTTGAGTTGTGTCTTTGCTTGAGGAAGGCTCGTGACTAGAGCCGAAACGTTGCACCACTTGGGTGAATAAAGGGTTCACCTTCTTTTACTTACTGGAGTGCCGCTCTTTTTTCTGGATTTATTCATTGGGGTCATTAGTCTATTCCCCTTGAGACGTGCACCCGCATTTTTCCCTTGTAGCCAGTGCCGCCATTTTTCTTTCTATATATATATATATATATATATACACAGTACAGACCAAAAGTTTGGACACACCTTCTCATTCAAAGAGTTTTCATTATTTTCATGACTATGAAGGCATCAAAACTATGAATTAACACATGTGGAATTATATACATAACAAACAAGTGTGAAACAACTGAAAATATGTCATATTCTAGGTTCTTCAAAGTAGCCACCTTTTGCTTTGATTACTGCTTTGCACACTCTTGGCATTCTCTTGATGAGCTTCAAGAGGTAGTCCCCTGAAATGGTCTTCCAACAGTCTTGAAGGAGTTCCCAGAGATGCCTAGCACTTGTTGGCCCTTTCGCCTTCACTCTGCGGTCCAGCTCACCCCAAACCATCTTGATTGGGTTCAGGTCCGGTGACTGTGGAGGCCAGGTCATCTGGCGCAGCACCCCATCACTCTCCTTCATGGTCAAATAGCCCTTACTTTCAAAGTTTTCCCAATTTTTCGGCTAACTGACTGACCTTAATTTCTTAAAGTAATGATGGCCACTCGTTTTTCTTTACTTAGCTGCTTTTTTCTTGCCATAATACAAATTCTAACAGTCTATTCAGTAGGACTATCAGCTGTGTATCCACCTGACTTCTCCTCAATGCAACTGATGGTCCCAACCCCATTTATAAGGCAAGAAATCCCACTTATTAAACCTGACAGGGCACACCTGTGAAGTGAAAACCATTTCAGGGGACTACTTCTTGAAGCTCATCAAGAGAATGCCAAGAGTGTGCAAAGCAGTAATCAAAGCAAAAGGTGGCTACTTTGAAGAACCTAGAATATGACATATTTTCAGTTGTTTCACACTTGTTTGTTATGTATATAATTCCACATGTGTTAATTCGTAGTTTTGATGCCTTCAGTGTGAATCTACAATTTTCATAGTCATGAAAATAAAGAAAACTCTTTGAATGAGAAGGTGTGTCCAAACTTTTGGTCTGTACTGTATATATATATACATATATGCCCTTACAGATATGCATATACAGTCAGGTCCATAAATATTGGGACATCGACACAATTCTAAAATTTTTGGCTCTATACACCAAAACAATGAAATGAAACAAACAAGATGTGCTTTAACTGCTGACTGTCAGCTTTAATTTGAGGGTATTTACATCCAAATCAGGTGAATGGTGTAGGAATTACAACAGTTTGCATTTGTGCCTCCCACTTGTTATGGAACCAAAAGTACAGAATAGGACAGAATAATAATCATAAATTAAACTTTCACTTTTTAATACTTGGTTGCAGATCCTTTGCAGTCAATTACAGCCTGAAGTCTGGAACGCATAGACATCACCAGATGCTAGGTTTCATCCCTGGTGATGCTCTGCCAGGCCTCTACTGCAACTGTCTTCAGTTCCTGCTTGTTCTTGGGGCATTTTCCCTTCAGTTTTGTCTTCAGCAAGTGAAATGCATGCTCAATCGGATTCAGGTCACGTGATTGACTTGGCCATTGCATAACATTCCACTTCTTTCCCTTAAAAAACTCTTTGGTTACTTTTGCAGTATGCTTTTATGGCATTATCCATCTGCACTGTGAAGCACCGTCCAATGAGTTCTGAAGCATTTGGCTGAATATGAGCAGATAATATTGTCCGAAACACTTCAGAATTCATCCTGCTGCTTTTGTCAGCAGTCACATCATCAATAAATACAAGAGAACCAGTTCTATTGGTAGCTATACATGCCCACGCCATGACATTACCACCACAATGCTTCACTGATGAGGTGGTATGCTTAGGATCATGAGCAGTTCCTTTCTTTCTCCATAATCTTCTCTTCCCATCACTCTGGTACAAGTTGATCTTGGTCTCATCTGTCCATAGGATGTTGTTCCAGAACTGTGATGGGTTTTTTAGATGTCGTTTGGCAAACTCTAATCTGGCCTTCCTGTTTTTGAGGCTCACTAATGGTTTACATCTTGTGGTGAACCCTCTGTATTCACTCTAGTGAAGTCTTCTCTTGATTTTTTACTTTGACACACATACACCTACCTCCTGGAGAGTGTTCTTGATCTGGCCAACTGTTGTGAAGGGTGTTTTCTTCACCAGGGAAAGAATTCTTCGGTCATCCACCACAGTTGTTTTCCGTGGTCTTCCGGGTCTTTTGGTGTTGCTGAGCTCACCGGAGCGTTCCTTCTTTTTCAGAATGTTCCAAACAGTTGTTTTGGCCACGCCTAATGTTTTTGCTATGTCTCTGATGAGTTTGTTTTGTTTTTTCAGCCTAATGATGGCTTGCTACACTGATAGTGACAGCTCTTTGGATCTCATCTTGAGAGTTGACAGCAAAATATTCCAAATGCAAATAGCACACTTGAAATGAACTCTGGACCTTTTATCTTCTCATTGTAATTGTGATAATGAGGGAATAACACATATCTGGCCATGGAACAGCTGAGAAGCCAATTGTTCCATTACTTTTGGTTCCTTAACAAATGGGAGGCACATATGCAAACTGTTGTAATTCCTACACCGTTCACCTGATTTGAAATACCCTCAAATTAAAGTTGACAGTCTGTGGTTAAAGCACATCTTGTTCTTTTCATTTCAAATCCATTGTGGTGGTGTATAGAGCCAAAAATGTTACAATTGTGTCGATGTCCTAGTATATGAACCTGACTGTACATTGACCCTTTTTCATAGGAATGTCCAGGGGATGTATGTGTATATATGGGGATGTATGTATGCCCCCTGGTCAGTATACATCTCTATGTAATATATATATATATATATATATATATATATTATTTTTTTTTTATATATATATATATATATAAACTAAAAAATTAGCAGCACACTACTAAATGCACTAAGAATGGGTGAACAGGTGAATGTGTGAACAGGGTCAAATACATGACTCCAATACTTACTATTAAGCGGGGAAGAAGCTCTTAGCGCATATAATTGATCAAAAATATGTCGGGCCCATCTACCAGACGTCTAGGTGGCTTCTCATCAGATGGGACCTACTCTAACACGGGGGGTCCTGCTCCATTGTTACTCTGATTAAAAGCACCAGGGGGTGGACGGGGAGTGCCAAGTTCCAAAGAGGATGCCTATTCCTCTATAATATACATATAACCAAAAAACGGAACAGCACTCCAGAGGTCCCATCTGATGAGAAGCCACCTTGACGTCTGGTAGATGGGCCCGACATATTTTTGATCAATTATTTGCGCTAAGAGCTTCTTCCCCGCTTATTAGTAAGTATTGGAGTGATGTATTTGACCCTGTTCACACAGTGAATACAGTGGAGAAAAAAAATATATAAATATATATAAATATATAAATAGCTTTGATTTCTCCTCATTCCTCTCTGCAACTCCCCCCTCATCACTCTGTAAAGGGCCAACACCTTTAGATTTATACTTCTTACCATTTATATAATTGAAGAACATTTTAAGGTTAGTTTTACTCTCTTTGGCAATTAATCTCCCGGTCTCTAGTTTGGCTTTGTTTTTTTATTTGTCTTACATATTCAGTTTTTTTCCTTATAGTTTTTCAATGCTTCCTCGCCATCCTCCTGTTTTAGTGATTTAAATGCTTTCTATTTGTCATCCTCCTGTTTTAGTGATTTAAATGCTTTCTATTTGACATTTATTGCTTTCTTTACATTACTATTTATCCACATTCATTTTTTCTTGCTCCTTCACCTTTTATTCCCATAAGGTATGCACCTCTCACAATTAGATTTTAGGATAGTAACATAGTAACATAGTACATAAGGCCGAAAAAAGACATTTGTCCATCCAGTTCGGCCTGTTTTCCTGCAAGTTGATCCAGAGGAAGGCAAAAAAAAACTGTGAGGTAGAAGCCAATTTTCCTCAGTTTAGGGGAATAAAAAATTCCTTCCCGACTCCAATCAGGCAATCAGAATATCTCCCTGGATCTCTAGTAGCTATATCCTGTAATATTATTACACTCCAGAAATACATCCAGGCCCCTCTTGAATTCCTTTATTGTACTCACCATCACCACCTCCTCAGGCAGAGAGTTCCATAGATGCTTTTAAAAATATCACATTTTGTGGCAGTATTTTATATTTTTGAGGACTTTGTTCCAGTTAGTTAGGCCTATGGCCTCTCTTAGTTGGCTAAATTTAGCTTTTTTGAAGTTTGGTATTTTTGTTCCTCCCTGAAGAAACACTTCAGGGATGATAATGATAATTGGAAGGTTATTACTTTATGGTCAATATTTCCCAGGTGTCCCCAAACCTGCACATCTGTTGTTATGTCAGGTCTATTGGTTAATACTAAGTCCAGTATGGCCGTCCTTCTAGTCGGGTCCTGAACCAGTTGGGAAAGGTAAATGTCTTTAGTTATTGCCAAGAACCTGTTTCCTTTATGAGATGTACAAGTTTTAGTTTCCCAGTCTATATCTGGGACCTCATTATGATTTACCGCCTCGGCCATTTAGTTTAGAAGTAGATTTTCTGTGGACTCTGGTATATTAGGTGGCTTATAATAAACTCCTATTTGTATTTTATTATTGTTTTTTCCTCCATGTATTTCAACCCACAGTGACACCACATGTTCATGTCCCTCACTTATATCTTTCAGAGTGTGGGCTTTAGACAGGACTTTACATAAAGGCAAACCCCTCCTCCGCTCCGGTTTTGATGATCCTTTCTAAACAGAATGTAACCCTGTACGTTAACCACCCAGTCATAGCTTTCATCCAGCCATGTCTCAGCTATTCCTGCTATGTCATGGTCGTCCTCACACATCACTAATTCCAGTTCACCAGTTTTATTAGTCAGGCTTCTGGCATTAGTATACATTAGTGTTGATCGAGCAGCAAAGTGCTCGGGTGCTCGAGTAGAACACTTTGGGATGCTAGGGTGCTCTACAGAGCATCCGAGCACAATGGAAGTCAATGGGAGAACCCGAGCATTAAACCAGGCACCCCCTGCTCTGAAGAGGGGAGGGTGTCTGGTTCATAGGAAAAGGTCAGAAATTGATGGAAACACCACTGAAATGGTTCGGGAACAGCATGGGGAGGGAACGCAGCAACCTGGGAGTCCAAGATGCATCCAGACATCCTCCCCATGCTGTTCCCGAGTAGTCTGAGTAGTACGCCACTTTTACAGACTGACAATAATATGCACCAAACTGAGGATAAAATCGATTTTAGAGGAAAAATTGTTAGGAAACATTCTTTCCTGTATATTTATTTGTATATAAAGTGCAAGTGCTGCCAAAAATTACAAGGAATAGGCACTCCGATACAACCTGTATATCACATCAAGGAGGGCCTCATTCACATTGTGGTACAATTGTTCAGGTAGTGGGACTCCTACACTCATAAAGCCTATGCACTAAGTGAAAGGGCTGCCAAAAATTACAACGAACCAGCACTCCAATACACCCTTTATTACACATAAAGGAGGGCATCATATGCCCCCTTGAAAAATTATGATTGCTGGCCTGCTGGTGACCCTCAAAAACATTAGGAGCAAGGGCCTGCTGGTGAGCCTCTAAAACATTAGGGGCGAGGGCTTGCTGCTAATCTGACCAATTAAAAAATTAGGGGTGAGGGTCTGCTGCTGAGCTGACCCTCTAAAACATTAGGGGCGAGGGCCTGCTGCTGATCTGACCATCTAAAAAATTAGGGGTGAGAGTCTGCTGCTGAGCTGACCATCTAAAAAATTAGGGGTGAGGGCCTGTTGCTGATCTGACCATCTAAAACATTAGGTGTGAGGGTCTGATGCTGATCTGACCATCTAAAACATTGGGGTGAAGGTCTGCTGCTGAGCTGACCATCTAAAACATTAGGGGCAAGGGCCTGCTGCTGATCTAACCATCTAAAAAAATTAGGACTGAGGGTCTGCTGCTGAGCTGACCCTCTAAAACATTTGGGGCGAGGGCCTGCTGCTGATCTGACCAGCTAAAACATTATGGGCGAGGGCCTGCTGGTGACCTTTTAAAACATTAGGGGTGAGGGTCTGCTGCTGAGCTGACCCTCTAAAACAGTAGGAGCGAAGGCAGCGTAATAAGCATGTTGATATGATGGAGGAGGATGAGAAAAGGAAGATTGAACCATATACCCTTTTTTGTGTTGGAAGTGGTGCACGAGAATACAGTGTATTCAATACACCATAAAAAAACACATTTAAAGTGTCTTTACGTTCAGCCACTTTCCTCTGGTGCAGTAGAGAAGTCAGGGGCTATCCAGGCCTTGTTCATTTTGATAAGAGTCGACCTTTCAGCATTTTCAGTTGGACACCCAATAGTTGTAAGGCACAGAGGGATCACTGAGGACGCTGACACGGTCTGCTACGTACTCCTTCACCATTTCCAAAACTTTTCCCTCTTTGTGACAGTAGGCTGCACATCAGGGTGAGGGTGCTGGCGGGGTGTCAGGAAACTGTCCTAGGCCTTGAAGAGTGTTGCCCTTCCTCTGTTGGAACTGCTGTGTTTCCCCTCGTCTCCCCTCCTTGGTTGCCCAAGGAACTACGTACTCTGTCGCCAGCGTTGTCAGCTGGAAATTTTTGGAGCAATTTTTCCACAAGGACCTTCTGGTATTGTACCATTTTGCTAGTCCTCTCTACCACAGGAATGAGAGATGAGAAGTTTTCTTTGTAGCGGGGGTCAAGAAGGGTGAACAGCCAGTAATCGGTGTTGGCCAAAGTGCGCATAACGCGAGGGTCACGGGAAAGGCAGCATAACATAAAGTCAGCCATGTGTGCCAGAGTCCCAACAGACAAGACTTCGCTGTCCTCATCAGGAAGATGACTCTCAATCTCTCGGATCAATCTCCTCATCCTCTTCCTCCTCTTCAGCCCATCCATGCTGAACAGATGGAATAAACCTGCTATGGGTACTACCCTCTGTAGCGGAGGCAACCATCTCCTGCTCCTCCTCCTCATCATCATCATCCAATTCGTGCTGAGAAGACGAACGGAGGGTGGTCTAGCTATCACCCAGTGCACTGTGTTCCCACATTTACACCTCTTTCAGATGCAAAGTGTCCGCCTTCATTGTGAGCAGCGAGAGTTTCAGTAGAAACAGAAGTGGGATGGTTACGCTGATAATAGCGGCATCGCCGCTCACCATCTGTGTTGATTCCTCAAAGTTGCGTCAAACCTCACAGAGGTCAAACATCCATGCCCATTCATCGCTTGTGAAGAGCGTAAGCTGACTGGAAAGGCGACGACCATGTTGCAGCTGGTATTCTGCCCCTCTGCTGCTCACAAAGCCTGGCCAACATGTGGAACGTGGAGTTCCAGCACGTGCTCATGTTGCACAACAGTCGCTGAGCTGGCAATTGCAAGCGCTGCTGCAGTGTTGCCAGACCGGCGGCAGCTGTAGATGACTTTCGGAAATGGGCACACATGCGGCGCACCTTCACCAGTAGCTCAGGCAAATTGGAGTAGGTTTTGAGAAACTGCTGAACCACTAAGTTGAACACGTGGGCTAGGCATGGTATGTGTGTGAGCTTGCCGAGCTCCAAAGCCGCCACCAAGTTACGGCCATTATCAGACACAACCATGCCTGGTGTTAGGTTGAGTGGCGAGAGCCACAGCTCAGACTGGTCCCTTATCCCCTGCCACAGCTCTGCGGCGGTGTGCTGTTTATCACCTAAGCAAATAAGTTTCAGCACGGCCTGTTGCCGCTTCCCCACTGCAGTGCTACACTGATTCCAGCTACTGACAGATGGCTGACTGGTGCTGCAAGATGAGAATTCAGAGGTGGTAGTGGAGGAGGAGGTGGAGGAGGAGAAGGGGGGGTTGCAGCCACTAATGTAGGTGAGGGCGGAAATCCTGATGGAAGTAGGGCCCGCAATTCTTGGCGTCTGTAGCACCTGTGCCATCCCAGGGTACAACTCACTCCCGGCCTCCACAACGTTCACCCAGTGTGCCGTCAGGGAAATGTAGCATCACTGGCCAAAAGCACTTGTTCATGTGTCAGTGGTTGAGTGGACCTTCCCAATAACTGTGTTGGTCAGGGCACGGGTAATGTTTTTTTTTGTTTTGTTTTTTCCCTCTTCTCCAAAGGGTGGGGGGTGGGTATTTGAGGTAAAATGTTATAATATTACTGATTTATGTATTACGGATATTTGGATTTTTCTGATTTTGTATATGTTTCTTATATAACTGAACTAAAAAGGAGAAAAAAAAGATTAAAATTTCACGGGACACATGCTGGTGTAAGGCGGGGACGGCACACGGGGAAAAATATTGGCGGCTGGGGACTGAGTAACGAGAGACCGCCGCCGCCATCAGGCTGCGGAAAGCCTCAGTGTCCACAAGCCTAAATGGCAACATTTTCAGGTCCAGCAATTTGGAAAGGTGCGCATTTAGTGCTATGGACTGTGGGTGGGTGGCTGGGTATTTGCGCTTTCGTTCAAAGGCCTGGGGTATGGACATCTGAATGCTGCGCTGGCACACAGAAGTGGATATGCTAGCTGATGGTGCTTGCCAAGGGCCAGGTGCAGGGTGGGAGGCATCCGGGACTGCGTCTTGGACAGGTGATTGGCCAGCACGTAATTTGTGCTCGGGGGAAAAGTTGCGGGCCTGTTTGGTGTGGCCCGCCTTCTCCCTTTTGCCACCCCACTGCCTCTTCCAGCCTGTTGCGGTGCTGCAGATCCCTCCCCCTCTGTACTGCTGTCCTCTCTCGGCTTGCCACCTTCCCAGGTTGGGTCAGTGATTTTATCGTCCACCACCTCCTCTTCCACTTCCTCACTCTAGTCATCCTCCTGACTTGTTGACCTAACAAGAACCTCACTTATTGACAACTGTGTCTCATCCTCATAATCAACCTCTAGAGACACTAATTGCCATTGACTTATTGGCAACTGTGTCTCATCATCATCATCTACCTTGTGAAACACTAATTGCCGTTCCCCACCGTCATCTTCTTCTGACTGTGGATGCTCAAGAGTTTAGGAATCAGTGCACAAGATCTCCTCATGTCCCTCTTCAAGCGGGCTTGGCGAGAGGCCCAAATCAAGGAATGGCGATAAAAAGCGCTCCTCAGAATATCCGAGTGTGGGATCACTTGTTTGCCTAGACTCTCCATAGTGGGAGGAAGTAGGATCAGGGTGAGGATTTTGCTGACTCTTTGCTATTGAGACTGGACTTTGTGGAACACAGGGTGGTGCCTAACCGACTGGAAGCATTATCTGCTGCAATCCAACCGACCACCTGGTCGCACTGGTGTGACATCGAGAGGGGTGTCCTGCAAACTGGGACATGAAGCTAGGTATCGTGGGTGAGTGTGCTTCTTGTGCTCTGCCAGCATGCACAGTTTTACCACGCACAGGGCCACGGCCTCTGCATGCACCATCAGTAGCACGGCCACTTCCCCATCCCTTACTGCTCGCCTTCTGCATATTAAATGGTATATATGCTTGCAAGTATGTCACATATACAGTAGCGCAGGTTTTGTAAGTGTATGCGCAAATAAATTACAGTGAATGTCACTGATATTTAGGATGGGCAAACATTATACAGGAGATTTAGCACAGGTAATTTGAGTGAATGTCATTGATATTTAGGATAGCCAAACGTTATATAGGAATTGTAGCACAGGTAATGTCGCTGCCACCAGCAGCAAACAAATTTGACTGAATGTCACTGATATTTAGGATGCCCTATCGATATACAGGAGATGTAGCGCAGGTAATGTCGCTGTCACCAGCGGCGAAAAAATTACACTGAATGTCATTGATATTTCGGATGCGCTAACGTTATACTGGAGACGTAGCGCAGTTAATATCGTTGTCACCAGCGGCTAAACAATTGCGCTGAATTTCACAGCACAAATGTAACACAACAGATGTAGCAGAGGTTGTGTCACTGTCAGCAGCAGCCAAACAAGTGTACGCAATTTAGCGCAGGTTGCGCTAATAACATATAAGGCAGCCAGATAAAACAATAGTCCTTAAAAGGACCTTTGGGTCTCTAACACCTTAAAACAGTAAACCCTGCCTAAAAAAAAAAAACTATTCCTGTCCCTACACTATCTGTCCCTTCTGCTGCAGCTCTCCCTGTGTAAGACTGAGCTGAACCACATGTCATCGGGTGCTATATAGCACCCGATGACGCGTTCTGGCCAGCCAATCACTGTAATGCATAGCAACCAACAAACGTGCGTGGAAAAAAGTGTTTGGCCGACACTAGTATATTTTTTACCCTACACTTTCCCCTATGAACTGTTCTAGTCCCTCCGTCCATTCCTCCCCCAGTTCCATTTCCTCGCTCCACGTCTCTATCTGCACTATCTTCCCCTCCTATAACATAATTACCCTTCCCCCAGTCCCTAGTTTAAACACTCCTCCAACCTTCTAGCCATCTCCTCCACCAAAACAGCTGCCCCTTCCCCATTGAGGTGCAGCTCATCCCGATGATAGAGCCTGTAGACGGCAGAGAAGTCGGCCCGATTCTCCAGGAACCCAAACCCCACCTTCCTACACCAGTTTTTGAGCCACTTGTTTACCTCCCTAATCTCCCGCTGCCTTTCTTGTGTGGCTCATGGTACAGGTAGTATTTTTGAAGACACTACCTTTAAAGGTCCTTGCCAAAAGTTTGTGACCTAAATCCCTAAAATCATTTTTAAGGACGCTCCACCTACTTCTAACTTTGTCATTGGTTCCAATATGGACCATGACTGATAGATCTTCTCCAACCCCTCCTAGTTATCTGTCAACCCGATCCATGATGTGTCGAACTCGAGCGCCAGAAAGACAACACACCGTTCGACAATCCAGTCTTTGTGACAGATCGGCCTATCTGTACCCCTAATAATTGAGTCTCCCACTACCAGCACCTGTCTGGCCTGCCCTGCTCTCCTGGCCCCCTGCTTACTGGAGCTGACATTCCCCTAACTGACAGAGGAAGTGTCCGGCTGCAGCAGTGCTCTCTCTGAACTGACATTGTCACGGACGTTCCTGTGACAGGTGGCAAGAGATCGGTGAGACTGGAAACATGTGGTTTGATCTGACATGTTTTCCGCTTGGATCAAATGACGTCTGTGTTGTTTCTGGTGCTTGCCACACCTTCTTTCCCCAGGTGTGGCTATTATGGTCATTTAACCTTCTCTATTTATTGTTGTTTCGCCCACTATGCTATGCAGTTTATAGCTTCTGTTTGAGTTGTGGATTGCTGGTGTGTGGATCTCGGCTGAGTTCCTGGTGCTGCCATAGCCACTTGAAGTTAAGTGTTTTCTTTCCCTTTTGTATTTTGTTTGGGTTATTTTGTGTGTTGCATTTCCCTGTAATTTGTATTAAGGCCTGAGGGAGACTCCTGTTCGTCCTTCCTTTTGGAGGAACAGGTTGTCTCAGTCCTGAAATTAGTACCAGGGTCCTTTAGGGTGAGTTAGGACACTAGCTATTCCTGTGTATGAACTCACCTACTTCTGGGGTTTATACTGGTAGTTAGTCAGGACTTTGATTAGGGTTTTACTAGGAGGTGTCATCTCCTTTCCCTAGTTTCCAGGCCTTATTTCCATCCTATGTTCGGTGTGGTGTTTCCCTCCCACACCCGAACATGACATTATAAACTGCCAAAACCATCATTTTTTGCTTGTTTCAGTACAGCCATGGATCCTATTGCTGCACTGGCCAGATAGCTGCTGGGGCTGTTTCTGGAGGTAGCTGACCTCCGCACGACCGTCTCGCAGATCTAGAGACCACAGGCTGCTGGTCCTAGTGGTGGTGGTGGTTATCAGGCCTGTCTCGAACCCAAAGTTGCCCTCCCGGACAGATTCTCTGGGAGAAGTGATAACTTCATTTTGTTTAGGGAGACATGTGTAGTGTCCCACTAGGTAAATGTGGGCACTACACAAGGGTCAATTGGGCCACATGGTACTCTTACTCCTGTGGGACAGTGGCAGTGTATTTCACAGTACATTTTAATGCATTTTAATATGTATTTTATGTGTATTTTCCCTGTGATATGTGCAGCAGGCCTATTATGGTGTAGTTTAGCATCCTAGACACTAGAGGGAGCTAGGAAACACTTAGTATATATACTTAGACCCAGACAGGGAGGAGTCAGTCTGTGTAGTCAGGAGTCTGTGTAGAGACAGAAGTGAGAGGGCACCAGCCAGAGACAAGCTGAGGGCCTCCTCCTGACATGCAGCTAGACAGCCCAGGCTTCTAGTTACCACCAGGAGGCTAGTGAAGGAGTCTAGCCTGCCTGAAGTTCCTGAGCCTCTGTTAGCTCAGAAGATTCACCCCAAAAGAAGAGTTTGCCTCCTGGGAGAAACCTGCAGTTCCCTAACCAGAGCAGAGCAGAGCAGAGCCAGTGTTCCAGCTAGTCAAGTAAGCTGAAGGGCAGAAGGATCATTAAACTGAAGCAAGGGATATATACCTGAGGAGGATTTCTACCAAGGATAAAAGCCAGTATTAGGGCATACGGGCCTTGGGATACAGACAGCCAGGATATTTGAGGAATAGTGCAGCTTGGTCTGTGAGTGATGTTTTTACCCTCTGAGTATCTTGCAAAGAACATTACCTGCCATTGATGTAAAGCCTGCTATTGATTACTGCTGCAAAGTGGAACTGAATTCAAATTGTATAAAGTTGAACTATTTCCAGTAAAGAAAGTTTGGTTCACCATAACAACGTGTTCCTCACTTATTACCATTATCATCACCCGGGGTGCCACCGTTACAGGCACTGGTGTCACAAACCTTAAAGGGACCTTGCCCTAGGCACATTAAACATCTGCAACATCCAGGGCACCTTATCCACCATCAGGCCTGGTCCCTATATACAGAGAGTTCCCCTTCTGTGCCAGCCTCTCCATCACTGCTGTACGCTGCCCAGGGTCATCCTACAAACTGTGAGTAACCCATAGCAACCCTCGTTTGCCTTAGTAACCGTGACCTCACATCGCTATACCCTGCAGGCCTGCGTACCGCACATGTAAATTGTATTTTAGGCTACATTCACACTCATCTGGAGATGAGATTCAGAGAGTTGGTGTGGTTATTTTATCGCTTAAAGGGGACGCTCAGTCTTGGGCTTTTTCTCTGCCGACTGGATCATAGTCTCTCAGGTCGGTGGATGAATTTTGAAAAGCTCTGGGTCTCATCTATGATGACCCGGATCGAACCTCCCTGGCCGAGACCAAGCTATGTGGCCTTCTTCAGGGAGAGCATTCTGCTGAGATCTATTGCTCTGAGTTTAGGAGGTGGGCTATGGATACTGAGTGGAAAGATACGGCTCTCTGTAGTCAGTTTTGTCAGGGATTATCAGAGAGGCTGAAGGTTGCTTTGGCCTTTCATGAGAATCCTGAGTCTCTGGAAGCCGCTATGTCTCTTGCAGTATGCATTGATAGACACCTGAGAGAGAGAGATCTAGGGGCCCCCACTCTCTGGACGTACTATCACATAACATATCGTCTTCCACTGACACTTTGGGTGAAGATAATCCTGGGTTTATGTCTGGGGACGAACCCATGCATTTAGGGGAAGCTACTCCTGGATCTGCTTTTAACCATATTAGTCGTAGGAAGGGAGTGTGTTTTTCCTGTGGACAAAAGGGACATTTTATCGATGTATGTCCATGCATTCAGCGTCAAAAAAAAAAAAAAAAAAGGGGGACGTCTAATTCCCATCTGACTCTTGGATGGGTGAGAGGAGAGTCAGAGAACGTGCATTTGTCTTTGACTGGTAGTACCTGATTTCTCCTGACTGCCGAGGTGATGCTAGAGCTAGAGTCCAAGACTGTGGGGATTGAGGTGTTTATCGACAGTGGGGCAGGGGTGAACCTGATTGATGCTCAGTTCGTCCGTATGCACGGGTTGTCTCCAAGTGCATTAGAGAAAAACATTTCCATTTTTGCTATTGATTCTGCACCTCTAACTCAGAAGTGTTTTTTTTTTTCAGATGGTGCATGGCATCCAATTAAGAGTGGATGACTTTCATCAGGAATTCATCTCTTGTTTTGTGTTGGAGGGTCTCCCTGCTCCGTTGGTTCTGGGTTTACCGTGGTTAAGCAAGGACAATCCAATCGATTGGCAAGCTAGACAGATTCTGGATTGGAGTGATTATTGTGTTGACAATTGTCTGAATACTTTTTCTGCTTTAAACACTAAACATTACCCTCTTTTATATCTGATTTTGCCTATGTATTTTCTGAAAGTGGATGCCAGGATTTACCTCTGCATTGGGAATATGATTGTCCTAATAACCTTATTCCCGGAGCTAAGTTACCCAAATCTAGGTTGTATAACCTTTCCGGACCCGACAGAACGGCTATGAGAGAGTATATTACCGAGAGTTTGGCTAAAGGACACATAAGACCTTCCAAATCTCCAGTGGTAGCAGGGTTTTTCTTTGTAAAAAAAAAAGGACGGAACTCTTAGGCCATGTCTGGATTTCCGTGAGCTCAATCGGATTACTATCCGTGATCCTTACCACCTCTCTTTAATTCCTGATTTGTTTAACCAGATTGTTGATGCCAATGTGTTCTTCAAGTTGGACTTAAAGGGGGCATATAATCTGGTCAGGATCAAGGAAGGGAATGAATGGAAGACGGCTTTTAATACTCCAGAGGGTCACTTTGAGAACCTGGTCATGCCTTTTGGGTTGACCAATGCTCCTGCGGTTTTCCAGCATTTTGTGAATGACATTTTTCATCACCTGGTGGGGAGGTTTGTTGTCGTGTATTTGGATAACATACAAATTTATTCTAGAGACGTGAAGACTCATCAGGATCCCGTTAGACCAGGGGTGCACAACCTTTTCTGGTTGGGGGCCACATTGTCAGCCTAAACCAATTCCAAGGGCCGAAAATAAAACTTGAAGAGGTATTACCAACTGAAATACTATATTTTTGGCATATTGAACATACAGTATGTATCATAAAAGTCTAGTTGCACTTCTAGTATTCCCATCTAATGGGACAATACATGAAAGATACATGTGAGCAGCCGTAAGACATAGACATACATGTCTGTTACCAGATGGTTGGGGGCCGCACAGAATGGTATCGAGGGCCGCATGTGGCCCCCGGGCCGCAGGTTGTGCACCCCTGCGTTAGACAGATCCTAAGAGATAATAAATTGTACACAAAACTAGAGAAGTGTGTTTTTGCTGTACATGAGGTGCAATGCTATCTGCTGTCATTTTCAGGTTTTCGAATAGATCCAGAGAAAGTCTGTGCTGTATTGGACCGAAAATCTGAAGGCTCTTATGCGGTTATTGGGGTTCACCAACTATTACCGAAAATGTATTCAGAACTATTCGACAGTGGTGAAACCCTTAACTGACATGACTAAGAAAGGGACGGATGTTTCAGTGTAGTCTGATTCGCCGTTGCGAGCCTTTTCTGCTGTTAAGGAGTACTTCGCTTTTCCCCCTATATTGGTGCAGCCGGATGTATCACAATCTTTCGAGGTGGGGGTAGGAGCAGTCTTATCGCAGGGCCAGTCACCTGGTAAATGGTGCCCATGTGCATTTTTCTCTAAAAAACTCTCTGCTGCAGAGAGAAATTACAATGTGGGTAACAGAGAGTCGCTGGTTATTAAGTTGGCTTTTGAGGAGTGGTGTCATTGGTTGGAAGGGCGCGATTCATCCGATTATGATGTTCACAGATCACTGGCTTACCTGGAGTCGGCTAAACAACTGAACCCGAGGCAGGCCAGATGGTCTTTGTTTTTCACCAGATTCAATTTCATTGTCACTTATCCTGGGGTTAAGAACATCAAGGCAGATGCCTTGTCACATAGTTTTCCTGGAGGTGGTGATTTTGAAAATCCGAGTCCAATACTGTCGAAGGGGGTGGTGATATCCGCTCTATACCCTGACCTAGAGGTGAAGGTGTTAGAGGCTCAGGGAGATGCACCAGAGTCTTGCCCCTCTGGGAAATTGCTTGTTCCATCAGAATTGCGTCATAAGGTGTTTGAGGAACATCACTGTATGGTTCTTACATGACACCCTGGGAGTAGATCCACTGCCGACCTCTTCTCTCATAGATTCTGGTGGCCGGGGTTGCGTAAGTGTGTTGAGGACTATGTGTCGGCCTTCTGGATCTCTACTTCTGTTGCCCATACCGTCCAGGCCATGGACTTACTTGTCTATGGATTTTATTACTGATCTGCCTAATTCATCTGGAAAGACAGTTATTCTTTCTTTTTCTTCTGCTTTTAATCCTCAGACGAATGGACAGATGGAGCACACTAATCAGAGTCTGGAGACTTACTTAAGATGTTTTGTCTCTGAGAACCAGGAGGAATACTCCTTGTTTTTGTCTTTGGAAGAGTTTGCCATAAACAATCTTAGACAGGAGTACACTGGTAAGTCGCAATTTTTTGGGTCATATGGGTTTCACCCGCAATTTGGCATATTCTCTGGTTCGGATACCTCCGGTATCCCTGTCATTTGTATTAAGGCCTGAGGGAGACTCCTGTTCATCCTTCCTTTTGGAGGAACAGGTTGTCTCAGTCCTGACATTAGTACTAGGGTCCTTTGGGTGAGTTAGGACACTAGGTATTCCTATGTATGAACTCACCTACCTCTGGGGTCTGTTTATACTGGTAGTTAGTCAGGACTTTGAATAGGGTTTTACTAGGAGGTGTCCATCTCCTTTCCCTAGTTTCCAGGCCTTATTCCCTCACCCCTTTCCCTCCTATGTTCGGTGTGGTGTTTCCCTCCCACACCCGAACATGACAGACATTCCCCTCATCTGCCAATCTTGTAAACTTGTTGGGGTGTGTCAGATCAGGGATAGCCTCCCATGCACTCTTCCCTCTACCCTGCTTTCTAACTGTTACCCACCCTCCTCCACATCTACCCCAGAGAGTGCCTGCTCATCTGTTCCAAATTGCCAATGCTTCTCCATGTTAAAACATGCCCGGCTAGATACACGATGTGCGATTCCAAACAAGATGTGCACAGGACTGCGCTGTCAATAATGGAACACATACTAAATGGGGATTACGCAAGAAAAGATAAAAAATACAGTTACATACAATACAGTGATAAGAAACTGATTTACTGTAGTCCCCTTCTAAAGTCCCTGAATCTGAAGTCACATAATGTAAAGTCACACTCAAAATGACCTATCTTGAGGGTAAAAATACCCTTTTCCATTTATAATATTAATTATTAATATATAAAAATATAAGATATTAAAATATAAAAAAAAACTATAAATATAACTGAAAATATCCAGAATATTCCAGTATCATCATTTATCCCACATGGTGGAAATTGATGTTTTTCACTTCTCCAAAAAATGGAATAACAATAAAAAATGTCGTATATACCCCAAAATCCTACCTGCAAAAAACAAGCCCTCACACACGCACCTCTGTTGACAGAAAAATTTATTTCAAGTTTTTTATTTTGTTTTATTTTTATTATACATTTTATTTATATAATTATAACTTTATATGTATATTTTTTATTTTAAAAGGGGTTTTAACTTTTTAAATGGCTTTTCTGAGTGATTATTACTGATCAGTGGCAGTCTGACACCTGGGACCCTGGCCAATCAGCTGTTTGAGAAGGCAGCGCCACTTTCAGTAACACGGCAGCCTTATCCAGCTTTGCGCAGGCCATATGATGTCACATTCATTATCACATTGCCAAGGCATAGCTCACCCACATTGAAGTGAGTGGGTCTGAGCTGCGATACTAAGCACAGCCACTATACAATGTATGGCGCTGTGCTTGGTCATCAAAGAGAAGGCCTCTTACTCAATTAAATGGGGCTGAGCTGCGTCTAGGTGTCACGGATGGTTATGCAGAAAACTAGAAGTCACAAATAAAGATCCAACTGACTTGATCCCAAACTAAGGAACATATGGGTGAGCCCTACAAAAGCCCCAGAGCTCTCCCTGACTGCTCAGCCCATGCAAAGATCTTAATGATAGAAAGTTGCATGCCCCCGTACCTAGACTGAGTAACACCTGAAAACCCTATAATAGTGAGGGGACATGACCACCGGCTCCCTGCACTCAATACGGAGGGAGTCAGGGTCACCTAGAATCAAGCCAACAGGAAAACACAAATAAAGGAATATACTTATCTGAGGAACCAGCAGTTGCAGCATCTAGCAGTGAGCACAATCCAGGAAGTGGTATAAAACGCAAAGTGAAGCAGTATGGGAGGGGATATAAAGGGAGGCGATCACTGCTGGGAAAGGGAGGAGAGATGACAAAACGAAACCAAAACAATAGAACATCATGCAAGAGGTACTGAAGAACGTCTGTCAGAACTTCTCAGAGATCTGGCGGTGACACTAGGCCTTGTGACCATTGAATGTGACAGCACATGGTCTACGGAAAGCTGGTGCCTTCTCAAGCAGCTGATCGGCAGGGATCTCGGGTGTTGGACCCCCACAGATCAGATACAGATGACCTATCTTGAGGATGTCATCAGTAAAAAAAAAATCTTGGAAAACCTCTTTAGCAATAGTAAAACCTAAGAAAAACCATATAAATTTAATACTGCCATAATTGTAATGACCCACAAAATAAAGTTAACCATTCATTTTTACCACACCATGAATGGTGTAAAAATAAAACCTATGTTGTGAAACATGATCTTTTTTAAGTGGTCGATAGCCTCCCCAAATACACTGAACCAAAAACTTCTATCATTCTTGCTAGCAGCTGCAAACATTCTCATTCCACTTCTCCGGAGGTGCACTCAGTACCTTTCCATTTCCCAATGGTTACTCAAAGTTTGCCAACTATTTCATATAGAGGAGTTAGCTGCATTCTCATACCATAAACATCCTAAGTTCCTGAAGGTTCCTCACCTTAACCTCATCATAATGTTCCCAAGTTACGCAAGCTTGCTTAGTCATTCTTAAACTTGCTTAGCTATCACTTACTCCCAGGTTCCTTTACCTTTATGTCCTCACCTCTTCTCCACCCCCTTACCTATATTCCTGCTTCTCTTCTTATAAGGGCCCCAGATCCAGCTGGAATAACAAAAATATGGAGTCTTTTCAATGCTATTTGAATTGTTTTGAACTAAACTCTACAGTGACTCTAGACTCTATCCAATAGTTCAAGACTGTTCATCTCAGTTCATCTTGTTTTATTTCTGAATGTCGTACAAGCATAAAAGTAATCATTGATATATTTTTCAATAAAAAGAAAATTGAAAAGGAAGAATTGCAGGGTTTTTTCCTTTCCACCCAGAAAATACTTAATTTGAACCATTAGATAGTTCTAGTGCTTAATATGAGCCATTCAAGTGTCCCATTAAAAAGTACAACCTGTCCAAAAATAAATAATCTTAGGTGGTGAGAGAAAAACAATTGTCACCCCCAAAATTGTCTTGATCCTTAAAAGGCTAAACCAATTTAGCCAGTGCAAACAGGTTTCAAAACATGAGTTTCCACTACCTTGCTGAGTTTCATAACTTATAATAATTAATCATTTTAAATTCCCATCTGGACTCTTACATGTTAACCATATATACACTGCTCAAAAAAATAAAGGGAACAAAAAAATAACACATCCTAGATCTGAATTAATTAAATATTCTTCTGAAATACTTTGTTCTTTACATAGTTGAATGTGCTGACAACAAAATCACACAAAAATTAAAAATGGAAATCAAATTTTTCAACCCATGGAGGTCTGGATTTGGAGTCACACTCAAAATTAAAGTGGAAAAACACACTACAGGCTGATCCAACTTTGATGTAATGTCCTTAAAACAAGTCAAAATGAGTCTCAGTAGTGTGTGTCACCTCCACTTGCCTGTATGACCTCCCTACAACGCCTGTGCATGCTCCTGATCAGGTGGCGGACGGTCTCCTGAGGGATCTCCTCCCAGACCTGGACTAAAGCATCTGCCAACTCCGGGACAGTCTGTGGTGTAACGTGACGTTGGTGGATAGAGCGAGACATGATGTCCCAGATGTGCTCAATTGGATTCAGGTCTGGGGAAAAGGCGGGCCAGTCCATAGCATCAATGCCTTTGTCTTGCAGGAACTGCTGACACACTTCAGCCACATGAGGTCTAGCATTGTCTTGCATTATGAGGAACCCAGTGCCAACCGCACCAGCATATGGTCTCACAAGGGGTTTGAGGATCTCATCTCGGTACCTAATGGCAGTCAGGCTACCTCTGGGGAGCACATGGAGGGCTGTGCGGCCCTCCAAAGAAATGCCACCCCACACCATTACTGACCCAATGCCAAACCGGTCATGCTGGAGGATGTTGCAGGCAGCAAAACGTTATCCACGGCGTCTCCAGACTCTGTCACGTCTGTCACATGTGCTCAGTGTGAACCTGCTTTCATCTGTGAAGAGCACAGGGCGCCAGTGGCGAATTTGCTAATCTTGGTGTTCTCTGGCAAATGCCAAACGTCCTGCACGGTGTTGGGCTGTAAGCACAACCCCCACCTGTGGACGTCGGGCCCTCGTATCACCCTCATGGAGTCTGTTTATGACCGTTTGAGCAGACACATGCACATTTGTGGCCTGCTGGAGGTCATTTTGCAGGGCTCTGGCAGTGCTCCTCCTGTTCCTCCTTGCACAAAGGCAGAGGTAGCGGTCCTGCTGCTGGGTTGTTGCCCTCCTATGGCCTCCTCCACATCTCCTGATGTACTGGCCTGTCTCCTGGTAGCGCCTCCATGCTCTGGACACTATGCTGACAGACACAGCAAACCTTCTTGCCACAGCTCGCATTGATGTGCCATCCTGGATAAGCTGCACTACCTGAGCCACTTGTGTGGGTTGTAGACTCTGTGTCATGCTACCACTAGAGTGAAAGCACCGCCAGCATTCAAAAGTGACCAAAACATCAGCCAGGAAGCATAGGAACTGAGAAGTGGTCTGTGATCACCACCTGCAGAACCACTTCTTTATTGGGGGTGTCTTGCTAATTGCCTATAATTTCCACCTGTTGTCTATCCCATTTTCACAACAGCATGTGAAATTGATTGTCACTCAGTGTTGCTTCCTAAATGGACAGTTTGATTTCACAGAAGTGTGATTGACTTGGAGTTACATTGTGTTGTTTAAGTGTTCCCTTTATTTTTTTGAGCAGTGTATATATATATATATATATATATATATATATATAATGTGATGACGTTACAGGACCCAAAGAGATCTCCAATGAGTATTCTGAATGACACTGAATCCAATATGTTAACATTATTACAGTAATGTAAAAATATAAAGTACACGGAATGTGTATCTACTCCCATCCTACAGCAGTAAATGCCGGTTATTTAGCCACCTGTTTTACTGCTACCAATCTAATTGAAAATGCGTCTTGCTCTTGACAGATGGTTGATTCTATTCCCCCCCAGGTGCTTTCCTCTAAATTTTAATCAATAGAAACATATTCAGCTTTAATCTGTCAATTTATTAATTCCTACACAGTGATGGGGAATTGTGAAGATTGGTCAGTGTAATGCAGTCTGAATGAGAGCTCTGTGTACCCTTCTCGATTATAACCCTGATAGGTGAGTGATGAAAAGTGCTATTATTAGGGAATGCTGGGCTCTAGTTCTATTGAATAAAAACACTTAGAATATAATCCAGCAGAAAAACTCAAAGACATGTATACAGTATTTATAGTGTTATGCTATTATCCAGTACTTGTTTCTAATTTAGCCCCTTCTGGGTGAAGCCTGTTTGGCCTTAGGCTACAGTCACATGACCATGAAGAAAAGCCAATGAAATGGCAAAATGGTCCACTATTTAACCGCAGTTTTTTCACTGATGATTTTTCAGGAAAAGACTGTTAATAATGGTCCTTTTCAATTGTAAGGGGCTGTCAGTCCATGAAAACGGACAAAATAGGACATGTCCTATATCTTTATGGCCGCTTTTTATGTGCCATCAAAAAGCCATCCACGTGAATAACCCACCAATGTTCTTACAACAGCTGTGTGACGGCCACTGAAAAAACATCCATCACATGGCCATTTTTTCACTGCTGTGTGAATGTAGCCTTAAAAGGGTTGTCCGTGCTTTTATTGTTGAAGACCTATCCTCAGGAAAGGTCATCAATATCAAATCGACGGGGTCCAACACCCGACACCATCACGATTAGCTGTATAAGAAGACAGAACGTGCAGTGCGCACGTGCCGTCTCCTTTCTCTCTTTCTGTCCGCTGCTGCGTTCTATGGTCTTTGCCATAGGCAGCAGTGGTAAACAGGAAGAGAGACAGGAGATGGCACCTGTGCACTGCAATCACAGTCTCCTCATACAGCTGATCGCGGGGGCGTCGGGTGTCGGACTCCTGCCGATCTGATATTGATGACCTATTCTCAAGTCATAAGGTCATCAATAGTAAAAGCACAAACAACCCCTTTAAGGCTACATTCACACGGCAGTGAAAAAATGGCCATGTGATGGATGTTTTTTAGTGGCCATCACACAGCTGTTGTAAGAACATTGGAGGCTTTGAAGACGAAGCCATATTTTTGAGATCTGACATATGTCACTTTATTGTGCTAATAACTTTGGAATCCTCTTACTTACCTGTTTTCTCATGACACATTGTGCTTTAGGTTAGTGATAAATGTTGGTCAATGCATTTTGTTTTTGTTTCTAAAAAATCCAAAATGTAATGAAAATTTTACAGAATTTGCAATTTCAAAATCAGAATTTCTCTGCTCTTAAGACCTTAAGTCCTAGCGCAAAAAATACTTAAGGAGTAGCTAAATTTTTATTCAACTTTTTTTAAATAGTATACTTTATTAATTGATTTTAACTTTTTGCACCTAATGATTTGAAACGCGCTTTAATTTCACTATATTCACACATTGGTGACTTCTCAGTGGTGTATGGAGTACGGATTACTTGCACTGTTTTATTGGGGCTGCAGAGAACAGTGTATGGGCAGGAGCACACATTGCTGCTCCGGTCTGTGGCCCCTGAGGTTGGCTAAATCCTGGCATGTAACTATGTGCTATGCCAAGATTAGCTGAGTGGGTTCCTGCCTGTGCCCGCTTCGCTAAGATAAAAGTCAAGCAGGTAAGCTTTTAGTTTTGCAAAGCCTGCTCAGCTAATCCTGGCATACCACCTAGTTACAGGGTACTGATGTGCTATGCCAACATTTATCCAACCTAAGAGGACACAGGAAGGAGCAGCATTGCGTGCTCCTGCCCATACACCGTTCGCTGAGGCCCCATTGATACGGTGCAAGGAATCCATACTCTGTACACAGCTGAGAAATTAGCGATGTGTAATTATAGTGAATTTAAAGAGTAGCTAAACTTTTATAATAATTTTTAATATGTTGTGCCTAATCCCCTAATACAATTTTTCTAATATACTTTATTTATTATTAATTTTATATTTTTACTATACTTTTACATCCCTAAGTGTACATCCCTAAGTGTTTGCTTAAAACTCTGAGTACTCCTTTTACGAATGGACAGCAGCAGCGCCGGGAGTACAGAGCATATCGCTGCTCCTGCCCGTGCTCCCGGACAATAACTAACTCCTGGCATAGCACATGGGTACCCTGTACCCATGTACTATGCCAGGATTAGCTGAGCGGAGCGGGCTCCTGCTTCTTCCTGCTCCGCTAAGCTAAGAGCTGTCATGCACAGGGCCGTTTCTACAGGCCGGCAAGGGCTTAGAGAATTGGGCCATATTCATTTTCGACCCTAGCAATGCCCCTGACCTCCACCCATTCGACTACGCCTCGACCACGGACGACGTGACTGGCATCTCAACAGCAGCAGCATGGCCATGCCTGTATTGTGGCCCGCAATAACAGCGGGTCCGCAATATACGGGCATCGGACGTGTGCCCACTGTATGATGGATGAGCCCTTAAAGGGGTTGTCTCATTTCAGTAAGTGGCATTTATCATCTGAGCTTTCAGCGGTGTACGGAGATCTGAGTTTTAAGCGAACACTGAATGGTGGGCTTTAGGGATGTAAAAGTATAGTAAAAATAGAAAATTAATAAATAAAGTATTATTTTTAGGGCATTTGGGACATTTAAAGAAAAAAGTTGAATAAAAGTTTAGTTACTTTTTAATTATTCATATTTACCTCATGTTGGCATCATTGTTTAATCATTCTTTTATTTTCTGGAGCCCCCATAAATCACCCCATTTTATTTTACAAACTGCACCCCTAAAAGTATTCTAAAAGGCATTTAGCAAGTTTGTTAGCCCTTTAGGTGTTTCCCAAGAATAAATGCAAAATGGAAGTGAAATTTAAAAAGTATTTTTTTTATAAATATTCAATATGTGAGCCCTAGAGTGATACTTGATACTAGGCCCCCATTTTTTAGGAAGTTTTCCAGACATTTCAGGCTTGCAGAGGACTTGAGGTGCTAAAACATAAGAAACAACTCCAAAAGGCCCTATTTTGGGAACTACACCCCAAAAGGAATTAATTTATGGGTGAAGTGAGCATTTTGACCCCACAGGTGTTTCATAGAATTTATTATAATTAGTGTATGAAAATTGAAAATTACATGTTAACAATAATATATAGATTTAGCTCATCATTTTTACAAGGGTTAAACAGAGAAAAAGCACCGTAACATTGTTACGCCATTTGTTCCAAGTATAGCAATACCACATATGTGGCTGTAACCTGTTGTATGGGCACACTGCAGAATTCAGCAGGTGGCGCTATTCAGATACATTTTATTGAATAACTCAGTGGCTATACTACATTTTTAATTATATCCAATTACAAAAGTATTCAGATATAGATGCTGGTTTGAAAAATGATGAATTTTTTTGTGGGATAAACCCTTTAATAGGCACTCAGAAAGTCAAAAAAAGTTAAATAATATTATAATAAATATAATAATAATATCCAAATAAGTAATAAATATCACCCCATATAAATGTATATATCTGGTGATCTAATTCCATCAAGCTAACTTGTGAATGCCTTTTGTTTCCATGGTTACATGGTTATATCCCTAAAAGGCAAAATATAGTATAGATTTAAATATGGTATGTATTAATACACAATTTAATTAGTTCAATTAATTAATTCATTGAGAAAACTCTAATGAACTACAAACTTTCAAATATTGTGAGAGTACCTCTACCCAAAGCTAAAATCTCAACCATGAGAGTAGTTATTTTGTGAACCATATCAGCATACATTGTAATATGTTTATCTGAGCTCTATGGTCCCCAAGATTAGAGTGGCGAGAACTGAAGAACAATATCTATCAAAATACTACTATCAAGTATCAAAATGACCGTAAGCTTTAACTATTCCATGAAAATCCATTGAAAGAATAAAGACTGCAAGAACTATGTAAAGCAAATTGTTCTATTTCCTGAAAGTATAGGATGACCTGTAATACAATGACAACATCTTTCTCCAAATCACCATTGACTTTCTTTTTTTTTTTTCAGAGCAATTTGGAGGGGGGAAAAAAAAAAATCACATAAGCTTCTTAATCCCTGAATAATAACATTTGGTGATTAGGACATTCGCTGAAAGCTTCAATAGATGGCACGGTTCCAGTGGCTGACTTCCTGTGTAATAAGCATAATTTAAGCATGCTACTGGATGAGTTATTTAGTAGAGAGATATCTATAGGTAGGTAGATACAGAGATAGATTAGAAAGATAAACTAAAACCACTTGTCTGCTCACCCTGTCCGCACACATATAATATAGGTGGGGTCTGGAAAGTTACTGAGAACCTCAAATGTACAAACTTGAGAAGAATTAAATAAGTATAAGATCTGACTCCGGTCTAAAGCAAATTTGTGATTTACATGGCTACAAACGTTGCGCAAGGGATCCTTAGGTCACATCACAAGCGCAATCTCTGATAAAAAAAGCTGCTAGCATGCATAGGTATACAAATTCTTAAGAATCTAAGATTATTTTAAAGGAACCTTGTTGTTCAGGCAAGGATCAGGTCAGGTAAATAATCAGCAATGCTCAACCACAGGTCAAGCACAGGGCATATGTGTTTCAAGGAGGAGCAACAGCTAGAGAGAAAGCAGTGGTGGGGCCTTGAGGGGGTGAAATATGCAGCAGTCAGGTAAGTGGCCACCATTCCATTGCAATAAAATTGATATATGAATCGATAGATGAATAGATAGATAGCTGGGTTTCCTTAATGACATGGTCACAAAACATAGCAAACAACTCCTCCAGGACTTTATCCATTTACTTTATAATATTGTTTTGGCCCAATGCTTCTCGTAAGAATACAAATGCTAAGGTACTAAGTCTACTAAGTCTAAGATACTAATGTTAATTAATACATTTGCCTTGGTCATCAGTCCCTTTAAGTTCATATGAATATCATTCTACTGTGTCCCAATTATAGTATTAATTGTTTCAATGATCAGTTGTATAAAATAAAAAACGAATGAAGTTAGCAATTGCATTTATCATTTAAAATTTGAGATAAACCATAAACATTGTATTTTATATTGACATCGAATATACCCATCATACAAATATTTAAAGTCATGCAAAATTAGCTGCTAACTAGGGATTAGCGAACCCGTGGAAGTTCGGGTTCGACGGGTTGGGCCAAACTTCATGTCAAAGTTCGGGCTCGGGACCCGAACTTAACCCCGAACCCAGACCCTATTAAAGTCAAGGGGGACCCGAACTTCACTTTATTATTTTCCGTTATAACATGGTTATAACGGAAAACAGCATTCTTAAGACAGAATGCTAAATAAAATGGCCATTGAGGGGTTAAAAATAAAAAATAAAAACTCACCTCATCCACTTGATCACGCAGCCGGTATCCTCTTCTTTCTTCTTTCTGCAGGATCTGCAAAAGGACCTGCGATGATGTCACCGCGCTTACCACTTGGTGAGCACGATGACGTCACCGCAGGTCCTTCTAACTTCATTCAGCAGGACCTGCGATGACGTCACCACATTCACGATGCAGTGATATCATCGCAGGCCCTTTTGCAGGTCCTACAGAAAGAAGAAGATACCGGCTGCGCGATCAAGTGGATGAGGTGAGTTTTTTTTATTTATTATTTATAACCCCTCAATGGCCATTATATTTAGCATTTTGTCCTAAGAATGCTATTATGTTCCGTAATAACCATGTTATAATGGAAAATAATAAAATCCCCCGAACACCGAACCCAAACTTCAGTGAAAAAGTCCGGGTTTGGGTACCCGAATTTGCAAAGTTCAGAACGAACCCGAACTTTGCAGTTCAGGTTTGCTCAACCCTACTGCTAACATTACAAATGGAGAAATTTTTTTCCCCCTCAAATCAGTCAAGCAATTCATATCTTAAAAAAGGTTTTCCAGTAATAATATTTTTTTTTATCAAGTGCCTGCAGCATGGTCCTGAAACAGAAGAGTCATACTTACCTGCTCCCTGTCACTCCAGTCCTCTGTGCTGCCTCTGCTGTCTCCATCTTTCAGTAGTGCATGGGCATGGTCACATGCACTGCACCAGCCAGTAACTGGCTTCAGCGGTGATGTGGCCACAATCAGCACATCACTGCTGAAGCCTATCATTGCCTGTAGTGGTGCATGTGGCCATGTCCATGGCCAGCCAGATGTAAACAGCACAGGGACCAGAAGATGGAGACAGTGGGGCATGGAGCAGGTAAGTATGAATCTTCTATTGTGGAGGGCAGGCTGCGGACACTTGATAAAAAATAATTATTACTGGAAAACCCCTTTTACTTTATCACATTTGCAAAAAATTTGAAGAAAAAATGCATATTCTAGATTACGTTTAGGTACATTTTATTTTCATATGTTACACAACATGGATTTGAGGCTGATTCTTTTCGCTATGAATATACTCAGAGCTTTATTTTATATTGTGGTCAAGTGAGGCCGGACGGAACCGAAGTTCAGGGGAGGCCGACATGAGGGGTTTTGTAGGGCGAGGGCTAGGGTTAGGGTTAATGAATGAAGACGTGAGGCGGGGAGTGGTTTGAGAAGGGGCGGAGGGCTGAGTTTTTAAATAGGAGTGGGAGCGGGAAAACGGGTGCCATTTTAGGGATAAGCAGGAGACAGCATCTTCCCACCTGTGTTTGTTACTGTTGCAGGGGAGGCTAGGCACTACATTTATCCATCTAAAAAAAAAAAAAAGTGGGAAACTATATAATAATAGCATTATTTGTCTTATTAGCATAGTACTAAGAATCAGGAGTCAAAGGGCATTTGTGTACCGGTTTTGCGGATGAGGGTGTCGCAAAGTTGGTATCTCTAAGTCTAGATTAGGTTCTAAGGAGTTTTTTAGGGATTGTGCTATGGACTAAAAAACTACGGGGTATTTTATACTCTACCTAAAGTGCACAAGTCACTTATTTATCCTCCTGGTCGTCCGATCGTGGCGTCCACCGACTCCATACTCTCAAATCCAGCTATTTTCCTTGAAAGGGTATTAACCCCTTTAACTAAACAAGCACCATCCTATATTCGAGATACTGGCCACTTTCTGTCTGAAATCAGCTCTCTCCAGGTGGATGAAGGCTGCATACTTGTCACTCTTGACGTATGCAGTCTTTATACATCCATTGTACATGAAAAAGGAATGAATGCAGTCGCGGGTCTCTTAGGCACAAGTACATATAAAGAGTCAGAGAAAGAGTTTTTTCTAGAACTCCTGAAGATAGTCCTTGAGCAAAATTATTTTTTGTTTCAAGACTCCTTTTATCAGCAGTGCCGTGGGACCGCGAGGGGGTCGAACGTCGCACCGCCATACGCAAATACGTACATGGCTTTTTTCGAGTGTCAATTTGTTTACTCAAGTCCTTTATATCAACAACATTGTCTATTTTGGCGTCGATTTATCGACGATATTTTTTGCGTATGGCGTGGCGACATTCGATCCCTTACGGAATTTACTGTGTATTTAAATTCCATCTGGGATGAGCTGAAATTCACTGTACACCATAGCTTTGATAAAATTTCCTTTTTGGATACTTGGGTGATTAAGGACAAAGATGGTAAAATGCAAACCGATTTATTTGTTAAACCCACTGACAGGAATAGTTTGTTGTCCTTTTCAAGTAGTCACCCGGCAACCATGAAGGAATCTATCCCATATTCGCAATTTCAGAGAGTTAGACGGATTGTTAGTGATAAGGACACGTGTAAAATAAGATTAGATGATATGACTAACAAATTCAGAGAGCGAGGCTACCCCCCCCCCCCCCCCCCCCCGAATTACTTATAAAACAGCTCAATAAAACTGAGAATATACAGCGAGACAAGATTAAGAAAGATATAAGGATCCCCCTAGTGATTAAATATCATCCCTGGTCCCAAGCCTGAGGGCTATTGTCAATCAACATTGGCATATATTATCCAAATCTTATCCTCAGATAGGTGAGTTTCAGAGACCACCTATGATATGTTATAAAGGGGCAGAAAATATCAGAGACAGAATAGTCTGTGCAGATGTGGGCACTAATAAAATTGAAAGAGGACAGAGTACTTTATCCTCACCTAGAAGGGGTACCTTTCCTTGTCTTAACTGCATAAATTGCTCTAGTGTTATCAAGGGTCCATGTTTCTCTCATCCACATTCAGGTGAAAGTATTCCAATAAGGGGCACGTTCACTTGCGATAGTAGATTTGTGGTTTACATTCTTAAATGTCCATGTGGATTACTATATGTGGGGGAAACCTCGATGAGAATGAAGGACCGAATAAGTAAGCACAAATCTACTATTCGCAAAGAGAACCTATTGCTTCCAATACCTTTTCATTTTCACGAAAAAAAACATAATATTTCGCAGCTAAGGTATCAGATTATTGAGGGGGTATCACTACCTCGTCGAGGAGGTGATAGGAATAAATTATTACTAAAAAGAGAGGCTTACTGGATCCACCGTTTACAAACGATGGAACCCAGGGGTCTCAATCGTGATTACAATGTGTCTAGCTTCCTATAAGGCATCCTGCCTTGCGAATTTTGATAAATATACTTTCTTTTTTTCGTAGCGTGATTAATCACCGACAATTTGGACTACTTTCTATTGGATTTTTCTCGATGATATTGAGTGGATTCGATTTATTTTATATCGATATATTCGATTAAAAAATTTAGATGTAATAATGACCTTTGGTTTAATGAGGGGGAGGAGCTTTCCTGATGACGTCAGTTCCTTTGTGCTTCATTTATGTATAAAAAGCTTGAAAGTAAGATGTTTATTTGCAGTCTGATGAAAGCACACTAGTGCTGAAACGCGTCACTATGCCACTGTAATATGTGACCAATAAATCATTCCTTTGATTTACATCTTTGCGAAGTGTCGGCCTTTTCTATTACTACGTTTGTTTGGACGCCATTCCACAGACACGTGCACCGCTATTCCAAAAGGTAGTGCCGCCCTGCTTCTCACCAGTATCACACATTTATATCACCATTAGAGATGAGCAAATCAATTGCATTGAAAATATAATGGAATTGAAATGTTCAATATATTGACTTGATGTGATACTAAAAATCAAACATTTTTCACATTTGGAAAAATACATTCTCGGTAATCTCAAATTTAGTAAACTGAATTTTGAATTAAAGACAGCTTGATTTTAATGTCAATTTAAATAGACTATTTCCTGCTCCCCATGGTTATAGGCTGTGAATTTGCAGCTGTCATTTTTGCACTGAAGGAATCTTTTGTTTCACTGATAAGTGGCACATTGTTCAGGGTTCAGGTGCCCAGAACAAAACATATAATGGAATACAATCTCTGTCTGGGAAGAAAAAAATGCATGTTCTAGATTACGCTCAGGTAAACTTTCTATTTCCATATGTTACACAACCTGGATTTGATGATTATAGTGAAAATGACTCTTATCTATGAATATATGTGATTTACTTTATATTTTGGTCATGTCTATCACATATTTATATCGCCATTAAAGATGAGGAGTCAATCAATTCTGTAATTCAGAAATTACACACATATTTTTCAAAATAATTCTGATTCTAACACATCTTAATTGTGTGTGATTTAATTCTCAAGAATCAAGGATAAGAGAGAGAAAGACAGAGAGACAAAGACAGAGAAAGAGAATGTCATTGTCAGTGACACATGCAAGCTATATACACCTTGGCTCACTGCTCATGCCTGGTGAGCAGAAGGTACAGGGGCTGAAGGGGAGAAGGTACAGGGGCTGGAGAGGAGAAGGTACAGGGGCTGGAGAGAAGAAGGTACAGGGGCTGGAGAGGAGAAGGTACAGGGGCTGGAGAGGAGAAGGTACAGGGGCTGGACAGGAGAAGGTACAGGGGCTGGACAGGAGAAGGTACAGGGGCTGGAGAGGAGAATGTACAGGGGCTGGAGGGGAAAAGATACAGGGGCTGGAGGGGAGAAGGTACAGGGGCTGGAGAGGAGAAGGTACAGGGGCTGGAGAGGAGAAGGTACAGTGGCTGGAGAGGAGAAGGTACAGTGGCTGGAGGGGAGAAGGTACAGGGGCTAGAGGGGAGAAGGTACAGGGGCTGGAGAGGAGAAGGTACAGGGGCTGGACAGGAGAAGGTAGAGGGGCTGGACAGGAGAAGGTACAGGGGCTGGAGAGGAGAATGTACAGGGGCTGGAGGGGAAAAGATACAGGGGCTGGAGGGGAGAAGGTACAGGGGCTGGAGAGGAGAAGGTACAGGGGCTGGAGAGGAGAAGGTACAGGGGCTGGAGAGGAGAAGGTACAGGGGCTGGAGAGGAGAAGGTACAGGGGCTGGACAGGAGAAGGTACAGGGGCTGGACAGGAGAAGGTACAGGGGCTGGAGAGGAGAATGTACAGGGGCTGGAGGGGAAAAGATACAGGGGCTGGAGGGGAGAAGGCACAGGGGCTGGAGAGGAGAAGGTACAGGGGCTGGAGAGGAGAAGGTACAGTGGCTGGAGAGGAGAAGGTACAGTGGCTGGAGGGGAGAAGGTACAGGGGCTAGAGGGGAGAAGGTACAGGGGCTGGAGAGGAGAAGGTACAGGGGCTGGAGGGGAGAAGGTGCAGGGGCTGGAGGGGAGAAGGTACAGGGGCTGGAGAGGAGAAGGTACAGGGGCTGGAGCAGGGATGGACTGGGACAATTAAGTGGCCCTGGACTTCAGCCAGACCGGCCCACTTTATTTTTCCCAAACACACTCAAAAAAGGGGTTATGTCTCTTCAGCAAGTGGCATTTATCTTGTAGAGAAAGTTAATACAATGCACTTACTAATGTATTGTGATTGTCCATATTGCTTCCTTTGCTGGCGGGAGTCATTTTTCCATCACATTATGCACTGCTCGTTTCCATGGTTTTGACCACCCTGTAATCCAGCAGCGGTGGTCATGCTTGCACACTATAGGAGTAGCCGGGATTGTGGGAGTGCACATAGTTTGGTGCTTTTTTCGACCACCAATGCTGGATTACAGGGAGGTCGTAACCATGATGACGAGCCATGTATAATGTGCTGGGAGACATTTTGTCTCTATGGCACTATCTGCCCTAATAGTGATACAGTGCCCACATAGAGCACGATAGTGCCCTCCTATTCACAGAAAAATAGCGCATTTGTACCCATATAGTACCTACCTAGGTGCATAGAAAGTGCCATACTTTGGCTCTATGTCGGCACTGTATGACTGTGGCCAAAGTACTGTAGGTTTTCACTTTAGGTAGGTACTGTATGGCACCATAAGCAAGAAATACACCATTTATCTGTGCATAACATGGCGCTATCTGAGCACTGTATGACCGTGGGAAGACCCGGGCATACTATGCTCAGATAAGTTGTGTATTTAGTGTCTACAGTGCCCACAAAGTGCCATATCATACCTACCTAGAGCTAAAACGTGGGCAGAAAGTGCCATACTTTGCCTATAATTATACTCTGTCTACACAAGTATGGCGCTTTCCGAGTATGGGTTCTATATGGCACTATGTGGGCACGACAGGCACTAAATGCGCCATTTATCTGTGTAGTATGGCACTATCTGCCCACAATCATACAGTGCCCACATAGAACCAAATATCGCCGTACCCACACTATTATATGGCAGTGCCCAGAGCGCCATATGTTGACTATGTGGGCAGATAGTGCCCTACTATGCCCAGATAAATAGTGCCCTTAGTGACTGCAGTGCCACACTGTACCCACCTAGAGCCAATCTGTGCACAGAAAGTGCCATACTTTGTCCACAGTGACAAAGTGCCCTTTCTGTGCACAGTCTGGCTCCAGGTAGGTATTCTACTACACGTGGGGGCACAGCGCTCATCTCTTTAGTAAAGAGTCTTTACTACCTTACATTCAGCTCCCGCCTCCAGCCTCCAGTAACAAGTGCGGGCGGCAGCGCTCACTCACTGACGTCACGTGCCTGCGCCGCCTAGTGGGAGAGAGGAGAAGGTACAGGGGCTGGAGAGGAGAAGGTACAGGGGCTGGAGGGGAGAAGGTACAGGGGCTGGAGGGGATAAGGTACAGGGGCTGGAGGGGAGAAGGTACAGGGGCTGGAGGGGAGAAGGTACAGGGGCTGGAGGGGAGAAGGTACAGGGGCTGGAGAGGAGAAGGTACAGGGGCTGGAGAGGAGAAGGTACAGGGGCTGGAGAGGAGAAGGTACAGTGGCTGGAGGGGAGAAGGTACAGGGGCTGGAGGGGAGAAGGTACAGGGGCTGGAGGGGAGAAGGTACAGGGGCTGGAGAGGAGAAGGTACAGGGGCTGGAGGGGAGAAGGTACAGGGGCTGGAGGGGAGAAGGTACAGGGGCTGGAGGGGAGAAGGTACAGGGGCTGGAGAGGAAAAGGTACAGGGGCTGGAGAGGAGAAGGTACAGGGGCTGGAGAGGAGAAGGTACAGGGGCTGGAGAGGAGAAGGTACAGGGGTGGAGAGGAGACAATGCAGAGGTTGGAGAGCAGAAGGTATGGGGGCCATAATGCGCATGCATAAGATTTAACCTGTGCTGACAATGATATTTCCAAGCTCTGTCAACTAAAGTAAGATGGTGCAGGTTTGCAACAGTGACTCCGACATTGCTGTTAGATGCCCAAAGAACCTAATTTACATACATGCAGACATATGCATTTTCAAAGTTTTATTTCCGCAAAATGACACTGTTGAAAGTTTTACTAAAGACATCATAAATTGCATTATAATGCCATGCTATTAGTTTCATATGCCAAAGGTTGCTGACATGTTCTCTTTAAATACTAAAGCTAAAGGAAGTCAAAGAAAATCCTATCCTCTACATCCATGTGAAGCTGTGTCAAGCAAGAACATACACTCACCTAAAGAATTATTAGGAACACCTGTTCTATTTCTCATTAATGCAATTATCTAGTCAACCAATCACATGGCAGTTGCTTCAATGCATTTAGGGGGGTGCTCCTGGTCAAGACAATCTCCTGAACTCCAAACTGAATGTCAGAATGGGAAAGAAAGGTGATTTAAGCAATTTTGAGCGTGGCATGGTTGTTGGTGCCAGAGGGGCCGGTCTGAGTATTTCCCAATCTGCTCAGTTACTGGGATTTTCACGCACAACCATTTCTAAGGTTTACAAAGAATGGTGTGAAAGGGGAAAAACATCCAGTATGCGGCAGTCCTGTGGGCAAAAATGCCTTGTGGATGCTAGAGGTCAGAGGAGAATGGGCCGACTGATTCAAGCTGATAGAAGAGCAACGTTGACTGAAATAACCACTCGTTACAACCGAGGTATGCAGCAAAGCATTTGTGAAGCCACAACACGCACAACCTTGAGGCAGATGGGCTACAACAGCAGAAGACCCCACCGGGTACCACTCATTTCCACTACAAATAGTACAATTTGCACGAGCTCACCAAAATTGGACTGTTGAAGACTGGAAAAATGTTGCCTGGTCTGATGAGTCTCGATTTCTGTTGAGACATTCAAATGGTAGAGTCCGAATTTCTCGTATACAGAATGAGAACATGTATCCATCCTCTGATGGCTACCTCCAGCAGGATAATGCACCATGTCACAAAGCTCGAATCATTTCAAATTGGTTTCTTGAACATGACAATGAGTTCACTGTACTAAAATGGCCCCCACAGTCACCAGATCTCAACCCAATAGAGCATCTTTGGGATGCGGTGGAACCGGAGCTTCGTGCCCTGGATGTGCATCCCTCAAATCTCCATCAACTGCAAGATGCTATCCTATCAATATGGGCCAACATTTCTAAAGAATGCTATCAGCACCTTGTTGAATCAATGCCACGTAGAATTAAGGCAGTTCTGAAGGCAAAAGGGGGTCCAACACCGTATTAGTATGGTGTTCCTAATAATTCTTTAGGTGAGTGTACATCACACAGAGATAGACTGTGTAGCTTCTTTAGGGATCTTGTAGAAAGGGGCACAACCCTATGTGGTCTCATGTTGTCCTGGTGTAGAACCTATGCAGGACTTGATCTAAAAGTATGTAAGAACCTCAAACATCATATACAGTAGAAGAATACCCCCAAAAAATTCACCACACTCTATCAAAAAATACCATCCTTATTGTAAAGGGAATAATTGAAGGTGCATTGCAGCTGCAATTTTTCAGGAATTTTCTCTGAACATTTAGTCGTTGATAGATTGATATTTCAGTACACCTCATCTTTCTCATACACCTCCTGAAATGTCCTGCTGAAGGAGTCTCTTCTATTTTCCATCCTTCGTAGCTCTTACATTTACCTTGTTACAATATGTCTTTCTCACACAACTATCCACTAACTCTTGACATTCGGCTACCACTGTACAATGTCCTCCTCTATTGCTCCCTTTTAAGAAACCATTCTGTGGACAAACTAAAGCTAAAGCTTGTGAAGATATCTAGACTTTACTGTAGGTGGTATTTTTTTATTTTATTAGGTGGTCTTTTTATTTTACTTTAGTTTATTAACTGTCAACACTACAGTAATTGCAGATCATCCGTGAGATTTGGGAACTTGAAAACACAGTGGGGTAGATTTATCAAAACTGGTGTAAAGGAAAACTGTCTTTGTTGCCCATAGCAACCAATCAAATTCCACCTTTCATTTTTCAGAGCTCATTTCGAAAATGAAAGGTGAAATCTGATTGGTTTCTATGGGCAACATGCCCAGTTTTCTTTTATACTAGTATTGATAAATAGAGATGAGCCGAATATACTCGTGCTTCATGTCAACGAATCGATTTAACCTGAAATTGTCTAAAAAACAAAATAAATAAAACTTACTACCTCCATTTGCTCGCAACAGGCCGCCAGCCTCCATCTTGCTTGAAGATTTTGGCCGAAATCTTATGCTGCATGCAATTACATCATCACGCCGGCTGGCGTGATGATGTAATTGCGCGCCGCACAGGATTTCGCCCGAGATCTTCAAGCAATATGGCGGTGGCCAGCCTGTCACGAGCAAATTGAGGCGGTAAGTTTGATGTAATTGTTTTTTTATTGTTAAATTACACTCAGATGCCGCGATCATGTATGAACACTGCATCTGATCGGTACAATGATGAGGGGGCGGTGCTTTCGCAGCTGCCTGTCATTGCACCCGCTACTTACAAAAAATTGCGCTTTGTGATGAAGTAATTCGTCACGAAGCAAATTTTTTTGTGAAATTTGGCGAATCAGCTGAATCGAATTGCTACGGTAAGAAATTCGCTCATCTCTATTGATAAATCTAACCAAGTATTTTTAGTTATTTGTCCATTTTAACAAATATTTTTCAGCTACAGACAACTGCAATGAATGAAGTCATTCTACATTTTTTTTCTCATTCTATACTATATGAAAATGAATCTTTACAATTTACCACCAATTCCAGCAAAACTAAAACCATTAACTAAAACTAAAAACTTGAAAACCATAATAATGTTATAATTCAATAACCGGCACACTTTTTCATGTGTATCCAGCTGGAGCAGGTAAAGCAAAAGTCAAAATTTATCAAAACTAGAGTAAATGAAAGGTGGAATCTGATTGGTTGCTATGGACTACTAAGAAAGTCTGCACTACAGTTCTAGACTCTAAGTAGAGAAAAAGGCAGTTTTTACCACTCTGCTCAGTCTGGTATAAGGTAGCCCAAATTCAGAGGAGGCTTTCGCCAAACACTCCACCATTGGCAGAATCCATGTTCCATTGAGGCATAGAAGATCTTGGGACTTGCTGGCCTACAACTTCAAACAGTGCAGGTGATTTTGGCGCTTGTGCTCCAATATCCCTTGATGGTTTTCTTTCAAATAAAAAAGACTCTAGTGCAACATCGATGCCCTGGAAGAAGCCGAAGAAACTCAAGGGCAAACTTCTTTTGTAATATACAAAGTTTTGTAATATGCACTTCTTTTAATGTGTGAGTACAATAAAGTTGTAGGACTGAAAGTCCCAGGTTCTTCTATGACTCACTGGACTGTGTATTCTGCCAATGGTGAAATGTTGGGGGGAAAAGCTCCTCTGAATTTAGGTGACCTGATTCCAGATTGTGCAGAAGAGTAAAATACTTCCTTTTTAAATCATAATTTGGAAATGAATGTGGCATTAATATTGAAAATGGTAAATCTTTCAGGAAACAGCGTATGCTACACATGATGTAAAATCAACTTTTCAGCATAACCACTAATATAATGTCAGTAAAATGTTACTGAAGACAAAAAGGTAGGCCACACACAGAACCAGTGATATGAATGAGAGCTTTGCCACTGAGCATGAAGTAGTTATAGGCACTTAAGTCTTTCAAAAGGCGTTCTATGGAACACATTCAAGATGGGACACGTTGTTGGGATGTTTTGAAGCAATCATTTTACGGTCTTTTCTGCATTTATTATTAACAGTGAACTTGTCTTCCACATTGCAGAAATACTTGTATATGTAAGTTGGTGATCTAGTTACTGGAAATGCTGAACATTTGCAGATCTTCTGGTCATTGTCTAGAAATGCAATATATCGATTCATTCAAACCAGTCCAGGCAGAGGCACAGTCTGTCACAGAATCTTGCATTAGATGATGTTAGTTGCTGAAATATATTATGGCCTATGAAAAAATGAAAAAAGTATGTCCACACAGAAAACCCTCTAGGACTGCTGTATTTGGAAAATTCTTACAAAGATCTGTGTGTACGTGAGAGAAGATCTAATTTGTGGTACAAGTGAGCAGTCAAAGTGGACCTTTAAATGTATCCCTTAGTGCTACAAAAAGGGAGTTCCCACCTGACAAGAACAACCTTATGCCAAAACCTTACTGCCCTACTTAACTCCTAATTGTCCTTACACTTTTCATCTGAAGGTATGCCATAATAATCACAGGTCTGATTTCCAATCTCACGTAATCTAGGAGCCGGGCAAGAGAACACTGTGGTGCTCATAGCATGCACCATAACGTTATTTTGTTCTAGTAAATCATTGAACTTTTTTGGAAGCCCTCACCTATTTCTGTGACTATTGCACAGATTCACGGCTCTTATCGACCTCTGGAGAATGAAGTTTCATTCACAGAATACAGGCAATGCCCCCTCTTCTTTTGGGGGCATTTTCCAGTTTTCACCATATGTTTTCCATGAGTAATGCAAAGCTGTAGTAAGGTAAAGTATGTCCAGACAATCATTGAGAAAAGATAAAGTAACACTCAACACCCCCCCTAAAAAAAAGTATCTGAATCTGAACATGATGCTGATACTACCTAGGTGACAAACAGAGTGCAGTGTGCAAAGTGCTGAATTTTTTTCTACAAATATATACATTAAAAGCTAATAATACCCCTGTTATACGGACACACATAAAAATGAATCAATGAATAGGTACAACAGATAAACAATCCATATACCCAAGGAAGATATCTATTCGAATTAATCAAATAATATGACATCCACTGAGAAAATCCTTAAAAGAATCAATACTTTATATAACAAATAATAATAATATAAATAATATATATATATATATATATATATATATAAATAATAATATAATATAATATAAATAAAATAATATAAAGTAAAGAATGGAATAAGTCAGAGGGAGCACTCCTGCTGCATCCCCACATATAACACAGCTTCCAGAGGAGTCAAATCTAATTTTACATGTATCCACACTGAATTTCATGTGCCAAATACATGATCAAACACGCAGGGGCCCATATTTGACCCACTAATGGGTTAAGTTGTGCCAAAATGTGGCACAATTTGACATATCTAGGTTTTAGACAAATTATCTGCAGCTCGCCTAACAAGATGGTGTGGATTAATGGAGAAGTGTGGCTTTGTGCAAAAGGGTATGGCCTAATAGGCACTATTTTGCCCCACAATTCTGGCATTAAATTCTGTCTCAAACTAAGCCAACCAATAGTTTGCATAAAGTTGGACACAAGAGCCTAGCTATGCACTAAATTTAGCTTCCAGCCTAAGCCACTATGATAAATGTAGGGCATGTTTAGAAAGCTTCTGTGGCGAAACCAACCTCGCCACTGGGTTTTGGAGAGGCCTGTTTACCAGCCTCTTGCCCTACGACTATGGCCCCGGGACATATTACCCTTCAAGAACAGTGTAACAGAACTATGCCGCATGTCTGGACTGTTAATAGGACCGAACGCGGTCAGCAGTGTATACTAAAGATTCTGTGGAACTAAAATCGAATGCGTAAATACACGAACACCGCTGACCCTTACCTTCTTCCATACGGAACTTTCAGCTCCAGAGACTAAGTCCCGTTCGAAGATGGGACTTAGTCGTTTTTCTGCATGAAATTGACCGACCGCACAGCCCAAATCTATGGAACTGTTTTGGGCAGGAAATTGTGCTTGCGGTCGGTCATAAAGGACTTCCACTTAACTTTTGATCCGCTGGACAGATTTGTGTGATTTTTGGAAGTGGTTATATTTGATGTATGCTGAGTTTAAATATGTAATTTTTATGGAGATGGAATGTATGGTTTTAAAGTTATAGAGTATGTTTAAAAACTGTATTTTTACGGTCTGTGATAGTTATGTTAATCCATAATTATATCACAGACAGAAGGGAGGATTTTGTGTGTTTGGGTGGGGATTCCTGTCCTGTTGTTCCACATGTGTATTGGCAATTTCCCTTTGTCCTGAGAGATAATTGGATTACTCCCCGGGTGTCTCCAGGGCAGAGAGGAGGAAACCATGATGCATTGTGGGGATGTGTTGTAATATATTGATTGGTTGTATTTCAAAACCCTGTGATTCGTTACAGCTTCTATAAGATTATGCCATCTATAGGATTTGTAAATTTGCCCTAGTATTGCATATCTAATATATATACAATGGGGCAGATTTTCTAATACTTGCTACAAGTAAGACAGTGTAAACTTAAAGAGAACCTGACACCATGAAAATGGAATGCAAACTGCAGGCAGCGTGTTATAGAGCAGGAGGAGCTGAGCAGATTGATATATATAGTTTATGGGGAAAGATCAGTAGAAGTTGTATTTTATACATTTAAATTCCTGCTCAAGCTGGGCTTTGAAGTCCAGGAGGCGGTCCTATCAGTGATTGACAGCCTTCTCTCTATAACTGTCCATACAAAGATAGGATCACTGATAGGACCGCCTCCCTGATCTCAAAACTCAGAATGAGCAAGAATTTAAATTAATGAAATACAAGTTTTACTGAATCTTTTCCCATTAAACTATATATCGATCTGCTCAGCTCCTCCCGCTCTATAACATGCTGCCTGCAGATTACATTGCATTTTTATGGTTACAGGTTTCCCAATTTAGCAGATCACCTGCTCATCAGTGAAGGAGACCACTGCTATCACATGCAGAGATCTCCTCCACAGTATGGGGAAGATCGATCGATAATGCCATTGTTCGTCCCCATACAGAATCGTTGCCAGCAGCAGAAGATGTTTTAATGGCATGATCTGCTGCCAGCAAACAGTGATTTATGTGACTGCACAAACGATCATATTACCGGATGAACGAGTGTAAAGGGGTCTTTAGACTAGACAGTCTAAAAGGGTGCCAGATTTATCACAGTGGCTGATGCTATATGATAAATCAGTCACGTTCACACTATCTTGTCTAAGGGTACTTTCACACTAGCGTTAAAGTTTTCCGGTATTGAGTTCCATCACAGGGGCTCAATACCGGAAAAAAACTGATCAGTTTTGTCCTAATGCATTCTGAATGGAGAGCAATCCGTTCAGTATGCATCAGGATGTCTTCAGTTCAGTCACTCTTATGGTATTTGGCATGCTGCGGTATTTTCAATGCATTTGTTAGACGGATCCAGATCTGTCTACAAATGCAATCCGTTTGCACACGGATTTCTGGATCCGGCAGGCAGTTTCGACGACGTACCCTTAACATTACACCACTTATCTGTTCACTTACTTTATTGAAAAGTGGGCCATTTTTGGTGCACAATGGCACATTTAAGCCACGCAGCTTTCCTGCTACATCCCTTTCCACTAAGCTATGCCCCCTCATCAGAGAAGAAACAAAATGTGTCTTTAAGTGTCTAAGGGTACTTTCACATTAGCAGCAGGGGACTCCGGCAGGCTGTTCCGGCGGGTGAACAGCCTGTCAGATCCGTCCTGCCACTAGTTCACGTGTGCCCCCGGACTGCCGCTCCGTCCCCATTGACTATAATTGGTAATAAGATTTTGATCAGTCTCCCTCAGTGTATTTGCAAATTGACTGAACTTTTTCTGGTAAGTAACCAGGAAGAAAGTCATTGGGTTGAAATGGGTTTTGGTTTCCCTTCTTTAGGTTGTTGCAGTAGTGTCGTTTAATGGACTCTATATTATACCCAGGGATTGCACTGTGTGGTCATCAAGAAGACAGAAACACTTTTTTAATGGATGTATGACAGGATACTGCCATAAATACAATGAAAGTATGGTATTTAGTAGAGATGAGCGAAATTTTGGAAAATTTAATTCGGCTGCTTCACCGAATAAAAAATATATAATTTGCTTTGTGATGAATTACTTCGTCATGAAGCGCAGTTTTTTGTTGTTGTAAGTAGTGGTTGCAATGACAGGGAGCTGCGATAGCGCCGCCCCCTCCCCCCCTCCCATTATTGTACTCCTCAGATGCCATGTTTCTACATGATTGCTCTGAGCGTAAAAATGCAGTGTAAAATTTACAGAAAAAAAGATTAAATCATACTTACTGCCTTCATTTGCTTGTGACAGGCCGGCCGCCATCTTGATTGAAGATCTCGCCTGGCACGCAGCCGGCGTGGTGACGTCATACGTCACTACGCACGGGATTTCGGCTGAGAGCTTCAATCAGGATGCCGATGGCCAGCCCGTCACAAGCAAATGGAGGAGGTAAGCATGATTTTTTTTTCACACAATTTCAGGTTAAATCGATTCGCTACCACAAAGCACAGGGAAATTCGGCTTTGCGGCGAATCAAATGAATCCTCAAATTAAGATTGAATTCCACTTCATTGGATTCGATTCACTCATCTCTAGTATTTAGGCTAAATTTCATATTTGTGAGGCATCAGCTCCAGAAGCAAAGCTGGAAGCACTGTTTGCGACTCATTTATTAACTTTTTTCACCAACCTGTAATTTTTTTACGTTAAAGGGAACCTGTCATCATCTTTATGCTGCCCATACAAATGGCAGCATAAAGTAGAGACAGGTGAGTTGACTTTAGCAGTGTGCCGTTTAAAAGTTAAAAGTAAGTGGTTGCCGAGAACTAACATCACAATCATGGCAGACTGGGCCTGGAAAAGAGTCCCGGACACCTGAGAAGAGTCATGGTTATTCATAATCTCCTGCTCTCCCTGCCCACCTGCTGATGATTGACAGTCTACTACCTAGTTTTCTCTCTTTCTCTCTAGGAGACAACTGAATCATCAGCAGACGGGTGAGAGCAGGAGATTATGTATAACCAGGACTCTTCTCAGGTAGATTTGACTCTTTTCAAGGCCTGTGATGCAATGATTATGATGCTGGTTCTCAGTAACCTTTTACTTTTAGCTCATTTTAGACTATTTTATGCCACCCTCAGTGAGGTCAGCATAAAGTTGATGACAGGTACCCTTTAAGGCAATATTCTTCATGATGGAGAACTGTGGGATCATATGGACAGTCCATTCCCCTTACATTTTAACAACCAACCAAATTGTGCCTTTAAGACGAAAGATATTTAAAACAAATCCCAATAATAAAAGATCTAAATATACATATTTTTATAGACACAAACACAATTTTAAAAAAACATGCTATGATGTCGGTGACATTCAGAACACCAAGCTTTACCTCCTATAAGCTTGTCTTGTAGGTAAGACTTTTCATGCAAAATATTATGAATCGTAACATTGTTTTCCAGACCACCTTGCGAGCTGCTTTAAGTGTAACACAATTCTTTAAAAATGTGAAGTTTGAGTTTAAAGGTTAATAATTTTCCTAACCTGCCTACCCTCACAACATAAACACGTAATGAGCCAAGGATGAAACTGGCAGGTACTCCAGGAGCATTTGACTGAATCACTATGCCATGGCTTTTCTACTAAGCTTCTCTAATTTCTAAATTACTATCCTGTCATTCTTTGATCTGTGAGTGTCTGTCACATCTGCCTCTTATAAATCCCTCCATTTGCAAAAGATTTTTCTAAGCATTGTGGGGATTCGCTCTGGTAGACAGGGTATGCGGCCGCAGTACAGAGGCTAATTACCAGTTCTTAAATCAAACTTCCGTGTTTATTCACACATGAGGCAAAAACAAAACGTCACTTTGCAGTCTTGGTGTTAGTTCACACACAATGGAAAGTCCACAACCAGCTTCAGGAACCCTAATAATGGACATGTTGCTGGCGTTTCACCACTCCATAACGGCACAAATCTCTCGGTCGATTGTACCGATCCAGACCACTGTCAGGGAGCTGGGGGATAAAATGGAGCATGTAGAAACGAAAATGGGAGAATTTGCTTCCTCCCATAACACTCTGATAGACTCCCATGAACTCCTCTCTGATGAGGTCACTCAACTTAAAGCGAAGATTGTAGACATGGATGACCTCTCCCGCCGGAACAACCTCAAGCTGGGGGGGGTCCCAGAAGAGGTTACTGCACCTGAGCTGACAGCCTATATTCAGAAGATGATAAAAATGCTTCTACCCAAATGTGCTGATTGTGACCTTATAATTGATAGGGCGCACAGAATTGTTAAGCCCAAACACCTGCCGGATGATATCCCAAGAGATGTACTGGCCAGGGTACACTTTTTCCACATTAAGGAACAGGTCCTCACCGCAGCGAGGAAGTTGGAAGTCCTACCTGCTCCATATGCTGAGGTAAAGCTCTTTGTGGACCTTTCTGCGGCGACACTGCAACTCCGAAGGTCTCTAGCACCCATTACTACCACTCTGAGAGCACACTCCATTGCTTACAGATGGGGTTTCCCCGTCAAGCTCCTGATTCATAAGGATGGCTCCTTTGTGGTGATCCGGTCAGTTGCTGAAGGCAAATCGACCCTTGCATCCTGGAACATTACAGTGGAATCCTCACAGGACTCTGATGCTCCTAGACGTCACCATTCATCTGGAGAGTGGCAGCTGGTGGAAAATAGGCGAAGGAAGAAAACGCAATAAAGGGGTTGAATCTGTTATTATCCCCATGGAGCAACAGTCTCAAGTTCTCCACTATGGCATTTGGCAGGACTCTTCCCCCTACTGATGCCGAGGCGCATATATGTGCCTTACCTATATCCCTCTCCCCGTTTTGTCCTTCCACTAGGGCAATTTTTGTTGTGACCCCTCGGTCACTATTCAGATTTTTTGCTTTCCAGTTCTGGTTTTCTATTTATTTTTGGCAGAGCATTATGTTTAATTGCACTTGCATTGTGTGTGTTCACTGTGGCCGGACCGGCGCCTCCCTCCACTTCATTACTTCTTTTGCGTCTATAGCAATACAGAATACTTATGGTACTAAAGCTTAGCTCTTTAAACGTTAGGGGGCTTAATAGCCCTTACAAGCGCAACTTGATGTGGAGGGAGGCTCTCTCCTTACAGTGTGACATTTTTTGTGCTCAGGAGATGCATATAATAGCCGCAGATGCTGACCGCATCAAGCATAGATGTTTTCCAGTTGTTATTCAGGCCCACTGTACTAAAAAGAAACGGGGGGTATTGTTGGCAATTAAGAATATTGTAGCCTACTCTGCTGTGTCATCCATTGTCGACTCCGGAGGGCGGTACATTATACATATCTGCTATTTAAACAACATTCTCTACACTTTAGTAGGTCTATATGCACCTAATGCACATTCCCAGCGCTTCCTGCAAAACCTATTCAGTAAAGTCCAGTCTGTGCAACAAGGAAGGGTCCTTATGTGTGGTGATTTTAATATGGCTCCCGAAGCATCTATTGACTCCTCCTCTCTTATGAGACGGAATCCCCACACATTGATGAGCCTTTTATCCAAAATGTCCCTATATGACATTTGGCGTTTACATCATGCCATGGAACGAGACTATACGTATTTCTCCCCTCCTCACCTCACATATTCTCGCATAGACTTGGTGTTAGTAGACAGAACCTCCCTTTCAAATGTCACAAGCTCTGAAATAGGAATAATCACATGGTCAGACCATGCTCCCATTTCTGTGATGATTTCAGAACAGTATAACCGCCCCCCGAATCCGACATGGAGAATAAATGACTATTTACTTGCAAATTCAGACTTTCAAAAAGAAGTAACAGAGGCATTGTCTGAATACTTTCTGAACAATGTAAATTCTGTGGATAATCCTTCTATTGTTTGGGCAGCACATAAGGCTTATATCAGAGGTATTTTTATTAAGATAGGACATAGGGCCAAAAAGAAGAGAGAACTCCACACTACGTATCTATTGAACAAAATCCGTGCCCTAGAGATTCTGAACAAGTCATCCCCTTCTCCTCTTCATTCAGAGGAGCTTCGCTCCCTTAGAGCACAGTTGGGGGAGCACATGCTGCATAAATATGAACTGTCCCTTAAAAAAGTCAAGGCCATGTATTATTCCCAGGCGAACAAAGCGGGGAAATTATTAGCAAATAGAATTAAAAGTAGGACCCAAAATTCCCGTATTGCTTTTCTCTGGGACTCTACTAAAACCCACAAAATGTATGATCCGAAAGCGATTGCTAATAGGTTTATGACCTTCTACTCCAACCTCTATAACTTAGCTGAAAATAAAGAAGTGGTTCAGCCCGCGGATTGTGACATTAGCAGCTTTCTTGATTCCCTCTCATTACCCTCCATGTCTGAGGAACAAAAATTACGTACATGTCAGCCCATCACACTTGATGAGATATTGGGTATAATCAAAAAGTTGCCTCACCACAAAAGTCCTGGACCAGATGGTCTGTCTAACTCCTATTATAAAATTTTCACTGAACTTATGGGCCCACATCTTCACTCGTCCTTATCAAGGATCTTGACAGATGGACGTATGCCTAGAGAGATGTTAGAGGCAACTATTGTCACCTTGCCAAAACCGGGTAAAGAACCAACTACCCCCCAAAATTTTCGGCCTATATCCCTCCTCAACACCGACCTAAAAATATACGCCAAGCTATTAGCAAACAGACTAGCAGCAATTATCCCATCCTTAGTAGCTCCTGACCAGGTGGGGTTTGTCCTGGGTAGACAGATTACAGACATCTCCAGGAGAGTTTTTAACTTATTAGATAGAGTCAACAGACTGGACGCTGAGAAGGCATTCGACCGGGTGAATTGGTCGTTTGCCTTCTCGGTACTCCATAAAATGGGGTTCCCTGCTGCTCTGATCAGGGCCATAGAAGCACTATACAAAGGCCCTGCGGCTCGTGTATTAGCCAACGGTGTTTTGTCAGACCCCTTTAGTCTCTCAAATGGCACTAGGCAGGGATGCCCCCTGTCGCCGTTAATATTCATATTATCCCTAGAACCATTGGCACAGGCTATCAGACAAGCTGAGAACATCTCTGGGATTCGAATTGGAGACAGGCAGCACACTCTTTCATTATATGCAGATGACATTATCCTTTCCCTAACTAACCCTGTCCAGTCGTTACAAGAAGTGAGGAGGGTTATTCACGAATATGGCTCTCTATCATTTTACAAACTCAATGAAGGAAAATCCCAAGCACTTCCCCTTTTTATCCCAAACCGAACACAAAAGCAATTAAAGGAGCTTTACCCCTGGGATTGGCAGTCCTCGGGTGTCCAATATCTTGGAGTCCAACTCACCCCCACTATACAAAAGCTATATGATGCAAATTTTCCCAGTTTCCTCCTGGAACTCCAAAAGGAGTTAGGGAATATAGCGAAATTAGAGATATCATGGCTTGGCAGACTGGCAGCCTTTCAGCAGCATGTGCTCCCCAAGCTTCTCTATTTGTTCAGGATCCTCCCACTGGAATTGCCTAGTTCCTTCTTTAATGCCGTGAACAAATTGCTTAATGAGTTCATTTTTGAACAAAGGTTTAAGCCTTCCAAATATTCATGACTATTACTTAGCCACTGTTTTTAGCTACGAAACTAGCCATTACCAGGTACTGGAAAAGTTCAACGATCCCGACGATACAAGAAATCATAAATGCTGTGGATACTACTAGATCCTATGAAAAAATGTTGGCTCACAAAAATTTAATGATGGGTAGGTTTGAAATAGAATGGGCACAATGGACCAATCTTTCTCCTGAAAGATAACCCGGAAAACGCTGGACCTAAATGGCTATATATGTTCTACATCTGTTACACTGATAACTCTCGCTAAAACAGATGATATACACACCACGATAACATGACTAATGTAGATCTCTCTGCCTTTCTTTTCTTTTCTTATGTTCTAGTTATTTTCTATTTTCAATGTTCTTACATTTTTGTCAAAGTCTACCTAGATTTATTATCTTACCAGATATTGACATCTCAGGTAACATGATATTGTATCTTGATGTTTTATACAATGCATTGTCCTGTATATTGTTATTCTATACTGTGATGTATGGATGTTATTGCACTGATTTTTTGTATATTATATCTTTGACTAATCTGGATAAAAGAAAAAATCCTCAATAAAGATATATTGAACGATAAAAAAAAAAAAAGAAAAAAAAAAGAAAGTCCACATAGCAAAAATCACCTTGTTGGCAGTTCTATCTCCAACAGTCCGTAGCAGGCTTTTAGGGGCTTTTCCCCTAAACACTGGTCTCAGCCCTCCAGCATGACACAAGCCTCAGATCCCAGCACACACTTTGCTGCTGAGCCCAGCTGTCTTTTAAGAACAGCTAGGTGCTGTCAAAGCCCGGACCGGGACTTAAAGGGCTTCTGTCACCCCACAAAAGTCTTTTTTTTTTTTTTGGATAGTTACATTCCTTATAGCGCGATATAGGAGAATATAATCTTATCACTTACTTTCATGCGGCCGTTTCTTTAGAAAACGAAGTTTTATAATATGTAAATCCGGTCTCTACCAGCAAGTAGGGCGTCTACTTGCTGGTAGCCGCAGCAGAAAACCGCCCCCTCGCCGTGTTGATTGACAGTGCCAGCCGTGATCTCCTCCTCCGGCCGGCCCTGTCAGTATTTCAAAAATCACGCGCCTCTGTTCATTCGGCGCAGGCGCTCTGAGATGAGGAGGCTCGTCTCCTCAGAACTCCCTCAGTGCGCCTGCGCCGATGACGTCTTCTCTTTCGGTGATGTCATCGGCGCAGGCGCACTGAGGGAGTTCTGAGGAGACGAGCCTCCTCATCTCAGAGCGCCTGCGCCGAATGAACAGAGGCGCGCGATTTTTGAAATACTGACAGGGCCGGCCGGAGGAGGAGATCACGGCTGGCCCTGTCAATCAACACGGCGAGGGGGCGGTTTTCTGCTGCGGCTACCAGCAAGTAGACGCCCTACTTGCTGGTAGAGACCAGATTTACATATTATAAAACTTCGTTTTCTAAAGAAACGGCCGCATGAAAGTAAGTGATAAGATTATATTCTCCTATATCGCGCTATTAGGAATGTAACTATCCAAAAAAAAAAAAAGAGTTTTGTGGGGTGACAGAAGCCCTTTAAAATCTAGTCCAGTGTTTGACCCCCACCTGGCTGCAAATCAGCCCAGCAGCACACGCTGGGAGGAAAATACCTGTACTCCCAGACCATACCGTTCACTGTGTCACAGCATTTGAATAACACAAATGTAAAGTATGCAAAGGTAAATCCGACTTAACTGTCTCCAAAAAGAATTCCAGAAAAGTTAAAGGTCAAAGATGTGTGAACTGACAGTCATCTAACTGTAAAGGACACTTCAACCCTTGTAACCTTACTCTTGCTGTGCAAAGTGGATCACTAAGCTCAAGTGCTTCCTTATCCACTATTCATTAAGTTACTACACATATAAAACTATTTCCAAAAATGTAAGATAGGACATTGACCAGAGTTGCCCTTTACACCAGTCTGGGACAGATTTAATAAACCTGTAGATATGGTAAACTTAGGCAGGCTATCTAGACCTGCGCCAAATTTATCACAGTGGCTCGAGCTGATGATAAATATGGTGCAGGAATAGACATTTTTGTTTAGCTGTATACCAACTATTGGTTGGCTTAATTTGAGAAGGAATTTTAAACCAGAATTGTGTAGTAGTTTTGGTGCAAAATGTTACATCTTTGGCCACACTCCATTTCCTGCTAACCCCCATCTCTTCCAATTAAGCCCCAACCATTTTTGAGTCCAAAAAAGTAATAGAAACCCAAGTTGTGCCAAATTGCACAAATTTGCTCCACTATTTAGAAAGATTCTGATCACAGATACATCTGGGCCTCTGTTTTTTGTTGTATACTCAATGGTTCAAATATACTAATCCTTAAAATAGCTTAAGCTTAGACATGCAGTACCCCAGAGCTGGGGGTACTTGCAAAATAGTTTTGTTCTGTAATGTTATTTAATATACTTTATTGTGATTTAATGCCATACATACAACCAGTATGGTTTTTATATTGGTCCTATGAAGTTAATCCCTTCTACCCCAGAGGTTTTTTTTGTGTGTGTGTGTGTGTGTGTGTTTTCGTTGTGCGCTCACTGCCTTCCCAGAGCCATAACTTTTTTATTGTTCCGTTCACATAGCCGTATGAGAGCTTGTTTTTGCGGGACAAGTACTTTCCAACACCACCATTTAATATTGCATATGACCCACCACTTATTTCACTAGACTTAAGAGAATGATTTCGGTTTTTGTTTGGAGGGCGTCCAGGGCTAGACTTGGTTATAATTTATTGTCTCGTTCTAAATCTTCAGGAGGTACAGGATTGCCAAACTTCCTCTTATATTGCAGAGCGACACTCATGAACTGTGTTCTTGACCTTCACCATAACCGCTCCTCTAAATTATGGGTTGAAATTGAGCATGAATTGGCTCCCCACCTAGCTACTGGTATTTTTTGGCTCTCTTCTACCTCCTTGAATTCACTACCTGACTCGCATTACCAGATGCTCCTTTACTCTTTAGCTAGACTTTGGAGTAAATTTGCCACTAAACTCAACCTTATACACACCCCTGGTCCCCTCACAGTTCTTACAGGCCACCCAGACTTACCTGTCGGTCTTAACCAACTCCCGGCACTCGGATCCCGAAGTGGTCCCACAATTAGAATGAAGGACATTTACACGCAGTCCAGCTTCCTCCCCTTAGAAGACATCTCTCATATTATACCATCGATTCCTGGGCGCTGGCTCCTTTATTTTCAGTTACGAAGCTATGTCAACTCCCTGATGCCTGGATTGCAGACCTGCCCACCCTTAACAGAGTTTGAAAAGCTGTGCACAGCTAGCTCTGCACCTGGACATGCCATATCTCTTTTATATGCCATGTTGAATTCTGGGGAGATTGAGGGCTCTTCCATGGGTTCTCACAGAGCTAAACCTAAATTTATGTCAGACTGGGAATCAGAACTGGGCTCCACCTTCTCAGTGGACCAATGGTCTAGATCTCTTATCTTTACGTATAAATTATCTGTATCCTGTAATTTACAGGAGCTCAACTATAAAATTCTCACCAGATGGTATAGGACCCCAGTTCGATTACACCAGTTTTACCCCTCGGTAACAGATGTTTGCTGGAGGTGTCTTGCAGCATCGGGCACAATGACACATATCTGGTGGGATTGTCCAGGAGTGGCTCCTCTGTGGCGAGATGTTTTTACTCTATACAACCATCTATACAAAACTGCTATTACACCTGATCCTTCTCTAGCTCTCCTATCCATACTCCCAGGTCGGATTTCTCAGGTTAAGAAAGGGGCTCTACGGCTATTCATTTTAGCAATGAGACAGATAATTCCCCGTCAATGGCGGTCAGCCGAGAGTCTTTTAAGAGTGACCTGGTCTAATTCTATGGACTCTCTGGTTCATATGGAGGAATTAGGTGCCTCTGAAGGAGACGCTACCTCGGCATTCTGGAGGACCTGGGACCCATGGAACCAATTCCGTACCTCCGCTTCCTTCTCAGGGTGGTTGACAACTGGCACCATTCCCGTTAGTAGCTCTTAAGATGGTGATTCTGATATACTAAATCCATTCCTTTACCCTTTCCCTCCCCTTCCTCATGTATATTTTATGTCCTTGTCTGTCTTGTATCGTCTTGTCCTATCCCCCTGTCAGTGTATATGTTTGGTCATTTAATTGAGAATATATGCCCTATCTATACCAACTTGACTGGCTCCATAAGCCTATTATCGGTTGTGCCATATCTGATTTGGGTTATTGTATATTCTAATACCATTAAGGCCTTTCTATGGCCAATATTTAGACCTTACTTATACTTATGTACTTGATATGCTTTGTTGTATCATATACTTTTTGCCTTAATAAAACAAAGATTGAACCGTAATATTGCATATGATTTAGTGGGAAGCGGGGGGGAAATTCCAAATGGGGCGAAATTGGGGGAAAAAAATGCAATTCTGCCACACTTTTACAGGCTTTTTATTTACTATGTTCGATGTGCAATAAAACTGACCAGTTACTTTCATTCTACATACCTTATATGTATATTTTTGCTTGCATTTTGATAGTGATTATTTTTTCATTGCCATATTTTGACCCCTATAACTTTTTTATAATTAGGTGTAAGGAGCTTTATGGGGGTTCATTTTTGCGGGGCGATCTGTACTTTTTATTGATAGCATTCTGGGGTGTGTACGACTTTTTGATCACTTTTATAAAAAAAAAAAAAATTTTGAAAACAAAGCGACCAAAAACAACGTTTACCATATGGGGAAGATATTTTTATATTTTAATACTATCGGTGTTTTTGTACATGGCGATACCCATGATGTGCATCTTTTTTTATTTTGGGGAAAGGGGGGTGATTTGAAGTTTTATATTTTTTATTTTTAAAATCTTTTTTTTACACTTTTTCATTAGATTGCTATTCTCATAGACCCCAATGCATTAGCATTGAAGTCTTTGAGAAAATTACCAGTTTCCTATGGAGCCCTATTACAAGCAAGGGCTCTATAGGAAACACTGAGAGAGTCATTCACTAAGACAGGGGCTGCTGCACACAAGCTCTGTCTCCTCTGATTGCCGCACGGCGGAGCCAGAGCTTCACTGGAAATGCTTGCTTCCCGTATTTCACAAGCTCAGATGCCGTGGTCAGGATTGACCACTGCATCTAAAGTGTAAAATGTCCGCAACTGGCATTACCGCTGGTCACGGAACGTTAGCCGCGAATGTCTGCTGTATGAAACATCGGTAAAGACCCGGCCAGTAGGAAGCAGCTCCATGTGTTCCACTCCTCACAGAATGGGACCAAAGATCCAGAGAATCACCTTCTCCGAGGATTATATACTAAGTGATGACCACAGTACTCAAGAGATAGAGAAAAATCAAAGAGCCAAGAAGGCTAATCTGCATGACCAAGCACTGGAGTCAGCCAGTAAGGTATTTGCTGATAAAAGAAAAATCACTGAAAATAATGCACTAACACAATGATGCAAGCATCATATATGAACTAAGCCCTCATTCTGATATGATAAAATCTGAGACTCTCAGCTAATATATCTTTTGATCAAAACACATCTGTGCCTGCCTACCAGCGCCAAGGTGGTCTCAGTCAGGCAGGTCCTACTCTAAACCTACCTATGGCTAGTTTCACACTAGCGGCAGTGGAGTCCGACAGGCTGTTTTGGCGGGTGAACAGCCTGTCGGATCCATCCTGCCGCTAGTTCACGTGTGCCTCCGGACTGCCGCTCCGTCCCTATAGACTATAATGGGGGCAGGGGCAGAGCTCCCACGGCAGCATGGCAGCACACGGCGAGAGGCAGCCGGACTAAAAGTACTGCATGACGTACTTTTAGTCCGGCTGCCTCTCGCTATGCGCTGCTGTGCTGCCGCCGGAACTCCACACCCGCCACCATTATAGTCAATGGGGATGGAGCTGCAGTCCGGGGGCACACGTGAACTAGCGGCAGGATGAATCTGACAGGCTGTTCACCTGCCGGACTCCCCTGCCACTAATATTAAAGTACCCTATGCATCTACATTCAGGAGAGCATACCCTGCGCATATAGTGTGCTGCTCCTAGTTATATCTGTGTGCACCAAACAACCAACCAATAAGAGGAGGAGCTCATACAGCTATATGTACCACCTAATCAAGGTCGTCTGTGGGATAGGCGGGGCAAAACTGTATAAAAATGCTACTCCCAAAATAAAATAGGAGCGCATTCACACATGATGGTGCCACTCCTTCAAGAGTTTACTATAAACTAGTAAAAAATCACAGAAACAGATAAAAAAACATCATGCACAATATGGCTACATTTATAAAAGAAAAATCACAGAAAATATTGCACAATAGTTGCAAACATTATGTATAGACTAAGGCCTCATGCACATGGCCGTTGCCTGGCCGTTCCGTGCATTGGGGACCGCAATTGTAGGCTCATTCCAATCCTTCTGTCTCCCCGTGTAATCCTAGAGAGACTCAATGTTAAGATCAGGGCTCTCTGGGGGCCAGGGGCGGATTAAGTGCATGATAGGCCCGGGGCTGTCTAACCAACTTGGGGCCCCCCGGGCCCCCCCCCCGTCCCTTTTAGTTTATTTATTTTTTGTATGAAGAGTCTGCAGTGCTTCATGAGCGCCACAGTCTCTTCTTAGGCCATATGACATCTTCAGACCCAAAAAAATACCCCAAATTGGGTCATAAACTGAAAAATTTGGTCGCCAAATTTAAAATACATATAATTATAATAAGAAAGACATGGAGGAGAATACAGCACCACATACCTCTTACATCCAGTGACATCTCCTGTCATGTAGACCTTCTCTTTCCTCTTCTCCTCCATTTGACCCAGACCACCATGGCAAATTCTTTCAGCCGCATCTCGTCTCTACAGTTTGTAACACAGACACGTTAGATTTCTCAATTTTTCCATCAACCTCCTCATCCTGGTGTCCCCACAGTGTCATCCTGCTGCCACTCCCAATACTGTGCCCGTTTTGCTCCCCAATGTCCAAGGTACTATACTGCTTAAAAAATAGTGACCCTAATAGACATAATTGGAGTCATTTATCAAACTGGTGTAAAGTAGAACTGGATTTCCAAAAGAGCTGTCAAATATGAAAGGTGAAATCTGATTGGCTGCTATGGGCAACTAAGCCAGTTCTACTTTACACCATGATAAATTACCCCAAATGTTCCTATAGTGTCCACAGCAGCTATAATGTCCCCTAGAGTGCCCCGAGTAATAATACCACCCTCTATTGTGCTCCAGGCAATAATCCCTGTATAGTGTCCCCAAAAATAATAGAATTGCCCCTACAGTGCCTCTCCAATAACAACACCCCCATATAGTAATTTCCACCACACTGCCCCCACATAGTAATCCCCCCATAGTAAATTTCCCCCCACACAGTAATTTCCCCCAAACTGCCCCCATATAGTAGTTTGCCCCCACACAGTAATTTCCCCTACATAGTAATTTGGCCCACACTGCCCCTACATAGTAATTTCCCCCACACTGCCCCCACATAGTAATTTGCCCCCACATAGTAATTTCCACCACACTGCCCCCACATAGAAATTACCCCACACTGCCCCCACATAGTAATTTGCCCCACACTGCCCCCACATAGTAATTTGCCCCCACATAGTAATTTCCACCACACTGCCCCCACATAGCAATTTCCCCACACTGTCCCCACATAGAAATTACCCCACACTGCCCCCACACAATAGTTTCCCCCACATAGTAATTTGTCCCCACATAGCAATTTCCCCACACTGCCCCCACATAGAAATTACCCCACACTGCCCCCACACAGCAATTTCCCCCACACTGCCCCCACATAGTAATTTGCCACCACACTGTCCCCACACTGTCCCCACATTGCCCCCACACAATCGTTTCCACCACACTGCCCCCATATAGTAATTTTCCCCCACATAGTAGTCCCTCCCATAATAATTTGGCCCCACATAGCCCCATATAGTAATTTGCCCCCACATAGTAGTCCCTCCCATAATAATTTGCCCCCACACTGCCCCCACAAAGTAATTTGCCCCCACACTGCCCCATATAGTAATTTGCCCCCACATAGTAGTCCCTCCCATAATAATTTGCCCCCACACTGCCCCCACATAGTAATTTGCCCCCACACTGCCCCATATAGTAATTTGCCCCCACATAGTAGTCCCTCCCATAATAATTTGCCCCCACACTGCCCCCACATAGTTATTTGCCCCCACACTGCCCCATATAGTAATTTGCCCCCACATAGTAGTCCCTCCCATAATAATTTGCCTCCACATAGTAATTTGCCCCCGCATAGTAGTCCCTCCCATAATAATTTAGCCCCACACAGCCCCCACATTCCCCCTCCCATGTATTCGAGGTCTCTTCCCTAATATGTCCTCCTCTGTGTGTCGTCTCCCAAAGTAGGCACATGAAATAAAAAAAAAAAAAATGAAAAGCTAAATACTCACCGTCCAGGGCCAGGCACTTGCTCGCAGACGAAGGAGGGATGAGGCAGGCGTGCACACGTCAATGTGCTGTGTCCCAGCAGAGGAGCGAGCGTGATGACGTCATCACGCACTCCTGCGACGGGATTTCACTACCGCATAGGCCACAGGCCTTCTAGGCCTGAAGTTTATGGCGGTGATAGGCGACGGGACAGGGAGCTATGAGCTCCCGTGCCCCGCCGCAGTATGTGGGCGTTCGGGTCGGCGTTGGGCCCCCCAGCGGTGCTGGGACCGGGGCTGCCGACCCGAACGTCCCTATTGTAATCGCCACTGCTGGAGGCCACATCATCACTTCCAGGACTCCTTGTTCTTCTTTATGATGAAGATAGTTCTTAATGGCATTGGCTGTATATTTGGAGTCATTGTCCTGATGCAGAATAATTTTGGAGCCAGTCAGGCACCTCCCTGATGGTATTAAATAATAGATAAGTATCTGCCTATTTCTAAGTACAAAAAAAATGGGCAATGTTTAGAACCATAGGCATTGAGGACTACCATGGCTACAAGTGCCACTACTACCACCACCACCAACACAGCTATGCATTTCAGTCATCCGCTGCAGTCTGATCCTCTTCCTCATCGTACTGCAAACACTGATGGAACAGGTACACTATCTTAAGTATCTTGCTTAGCACTAGGGATCCTAGATCCAAAGTCACTTAACTCAAAACTTAATTTTAATGCTGTACGGAGATTTGTCTCCATACAGCATTAAAATGCATGGGCTCCAGCAAGGCAAATTCATTATCCCCAAAGTCTCGTGGGACTTCGATTAATAACTTCGAAATGTAATTTTTCAACTTGAAAACCATTTTAAAACTTGGTTCCGAAGTCGGCTTCGGTCGGTCGGTACTTAAGCCGACTTCGGATATCTGTTTTAAAATAGTTTTCCAGTTTAATAATCAAATGCCTCGCAAGACTTCGCTGATAACTCATTTGACCTAGTCAGAGCCTATACATTTTAAGGGTCTCCATACAGCATTAAAACAAAGTTTTGAGCAAAGCGTCTTCAGATCTATGACCCGACGCTCGTTTCGCTTATCCCTACTTAGCAGCCAGGGTTCTGTCTTTTTGGAGAAAAGAAAGTGTCCCACTAGGGGTCAGAGAAGAAAGAGAAGAAATGCTTCTATTGGGTCTCAAATTTACAGTAAAGAAGAGTAGCAGGAGGAGTGTGCTGAACACTGGCTGTATAGTGCCAGACTCAGAGGTAGCATAAACATCATCCTATTGTGACTGAGATGATGAGTAAGCCATCAAGTCTACAAAGTCATCCTCTTCCTCTGCAATAATACACTGTTGCCTACTGGAAGCAAGGGCCAGACGACTGGTGCCAACAGTGCTGCTACTGGGTGATTTTGTTTTGTTTTTTTTGCAATTTTCCCTGTTACTATCTATGGTATATTTAAAAAAATAAACTAAAATCCTGCAGTCTTCAAACTGACCACTTGGCCTAAAATATGTTAAAGGGGTCGTCTCACTTCAACAAATGGCATTTATCATGTATACAAAATTTATGCAAGGCACTTACTTAAGGTAATGTGACTGTCCATATTACCATCTTTGCTGGCTAGAATAATTTTTTTCATGTCATTATACTCTGCTTGTTTCCAGGGGTTATGGCCACTACTTCAGTGCAGATACAAGATAGTCGGGAAAGGAGCTGCTGTATACTCCTATGGTTCTGACCACCAGAGAGGCAAGCACTTTTCTCTATAGTGTGCAAGCATTGCCACTGATGGATTGCAGTGGTGGCCATAACCCCTGGAAACGAGCAGTTCATAATGCTATTGAAAAATGAATCAAGCTAGCAAAGGAGGCAATATGGACAATCACAATACATTAGTAAGTGCCTTGTATTAACTTTTCCTGCATGACAAATGCCTTATTTTTCCTAAGAAGAGGCAACAAAACCCCATGCACTATGGAAGATACTGAAGAGAGTCTTCTTCTTGATGACTTGTGTAAGAAGCACCAGCATTTGTACTGCCATAAGGAGGAGGTTCAGGCAGAGGTGGGTAACCCCATGCATAGTTTGTTGGTGATGGTAGTAGTGGCACTTGTAGCCACAGAGGTGGCAGTAGGGGCTCTGGTAGCGACAGTGGCACTTAGAGCAAAAACAGAGCAGAGAATTGGGGAATAGACTAAGAAAATAGAAAACTAGAACTGGCCAGCATTCAGAATAGGAACAAGTCTGCCCTTCTTCTCCCAGTCTTCTTTGTGGCAGCCAGGCCGCATTCCCAAGTAGTACAGTGTCATCATCATCAGCTGCTTCTTCTCTTGCTCCTCCTCCTTGTCCTCCACTCCATTGTGAGACATCCAAAGAAGAATGTGTTGCCATGGAAAAAATATTTGCATACAGAAACTGCTATTGTTTTGTATGCCACCAGCTGCAGTTTTTTTCTATATTTTATCAGTTGGACTATTGGTCAGGTGCCCATAGTGGAGCAGGTCGGTGTCTTCGCCATAATGTAATTCTTCTGTAAAATTAAATAGTTGTCTATGCCATCTGCTGCAGTTTCTGCCATATTCCATCAATTGGACTTTTGGTCAGGTGTCCGTAATTGTGCAGTTCTGCGCTTTCCTCAAAATGTAATTGTTTCCAAAAATGGATTGCTTTTATATGCCATCAACAACAGTTTTTGTCATATCCCATCACTGAGACTTTTGGCCAGGTTTCCAGGTTTCTGTAGGGCGCAGTTCCGCACCTTCACTAAAATTGAATACTTCTCTAAAACTTATTTCTTCTGTGTGCCATCAGTTGGACTTTTTGCCAGGTGTCCATAGTGGCGCACTTTATCACCTTCATCAAAATTCAATACTTTTCTAAAATATAATTCTTCTCTATGTTATCAGCCACAGATTTTTCCATATTCCATCAGTTGGACTTTTGACCAGGTGTCCGTAGTGGCACAGTTCCTTGCCTTCACCAAAATTGAAAACTTCTCTATACCATTGGCTGCAGTTTTTGCCATATCCTGTCATTGAGACTTTTGGCCTGTTGTCTGTAGTGGCATAGTTCCATGCCTTCACCAAAATGTAGCTCTTCTCTAAAATTGGTTTCTTCTATATGCCACCAGTTGGAGTTTTTGCCAGACAGGAGCCTGTAAAAATTGTATCGTCATTCTGGAAATGTGGCACAGTTCTATGCCTTCACCAAAATGAAATTCTGCTTTATGATCTTCGTACTTTGGACCAGCTGTCCTTTTTTTAAAAAAAAATGTTTAAAATGGTCTCATCTTCTAAATGACTTTGGCTTTACTTGGCACATAACCCGTTCCCTGACCCCAGGAAAACTGAAAGAGTGGCTGGAACTGGCCCAGTTTTCTCTCCCTATACCATGGAAAAGCAACCTTTGGCACTCCAGCTGCTGTAAAACTACAACTCCCAGCATGTACACTTACTCAGCTGTTTTTGTAACGCTCATAGAAATGAAAGGAGGATTCTGGGAGTTGTAGTTTCTGAACATCTAGAGTGCCGGAGGTTGCTGATCCCTGCTCTATACTGTCTTTTTCGGCCCCCGGTGTCACCTGAGAGAGAGTTTTTTGCTTGGCAGGTGGCCTTGTGACCCTGCCTACTATTATGTTCCATACCGTATGGCTGCTGCTGCCGCCATAATGCCACTGTCTGCCTGCCTACCATCATATTCCATACCGTATGGCTGCTGTCACCACTGCAGCTGTTACTCTCTGCTTCTAATCCCCCTACTGCCACTTCCATTAACCATACTGCCACTACCATTACAGCTACAAAGTCGTCACTACTACTACTACCCCTAAACAGCCAAACACCAATCTACTGCATTGTCAGTTCTATGATGTGCTGCTACTGCTGCCGCCACTATTGCAGGCACATGCCTCTATTAGGCTACTTTCACACCTGCGTTTTGTGCGGATCCTTCTTGTATCTGCACAGACGGATAACCACGAATAATGCAAATGCTTGTATCCGTTAATAACGGATCCATTTGCATTATTCATAAAAAAAAAAGTCTAAGTCAAAACCATTTTCCATTGCACCATTTGTGTCAGTGAAAAACGGATCCGTCCCCATTGACTTACATTGTAAGTCTAGACGGATCCGTTAGGCTCCGCATAGTCAGACGGTCACAAAAACGCTGCAAGCTGCGTTTTAGTGACAGTCTAAAAAACGCAATGGAGGCCAAACGCGGCCAAATTGATGCATTCTGAACTGATCCTTATCCATTCAGAATGCATTGGGGCTTAACTGATCCATTTTGGGCCGCTTGTGAGAACCCTGGAACAGATCTCACAAGCGGACCCAGAAACGCCAGTGTGAAAGTAGCTTTACCCTACCCCTTCCACATTCACACTGTACTGTACTGCTGCTGCTCCCAATTAAAAGGGAGAATTTTCCAGGCTTGTTTAGAAAAAGTCACTGTTTTTAATGACAATTAATACTTGTGCATGTACAAATACAAACAGGTATTCTCCCCCCTTAAAAGCAACATTTTTGGAAACTTGTGCAGAAAAAGCCACTGTTTTTTAGGACATTAACATCTGTATGTGTATAAACAGGAGCAGGGATCTGGTATTGCTGTGAGTGCATTCAAAAGCTTAAGATGGGAGGAGAAAGAGCAAAAATTTGTTAAAAAATATAATAAGATATAAAAAAAAAAATCTGAACCCTAGAAGAATTCAGAGTGTCATATACCAATTTTAAGGCCCAGTGGGAGCAGCTTTAATTTGTGAAAATCTATTTTTTTTAAAAATTTGTGAATCAGACACAAAACAAATTTAAAGACGTTACCTAATCTCCAGTCTGCACTGCTAATTTCGAGGATTTTCTCCCAGTCAATGACTTTAAAGACATCTGTAATCAAATTTTGTCTTCCGTAAGTTAAATACTTTCATGGCTCCGCAACAAAACATTCTATTCAATGACAAGTGGAAGTGTTTACAATTTCCCAGGTATCCCAGGTTGATTGATTAATATTAAATACAGTAGTGCCCTCCTGCTAGCTGGGTCCTTCATCAGTTGGAAACATAATTACCTTTAGTTATTGATAAAAACGGTTTCCTTTATGAGATCTACAGGTTTTAGTTTCCAATTTATATCTAGTTAGTTGAAGTCCCCTGTAATAACTACCTCATTGTGATTTGCTACCTCACCTATTTTCCCTTAGTTGTAGATTTTCTCAGGATTCTATAATATTAGATGGCTTATAACAAACCCCTATCTGTATGTTATTATTGGTTCTTGCATGTATCTCTAGCCACAGCGACTCCACGTGTCCATTGAGTTTACTCACATCTTCACCTAGTGTCAGCTTTAGAAAGGAATTTACATAAAGGCAAATCCCTCCCCATTTCAGGTTTTTTTACGACCCTTTTTAAATTAATTGTACCCTGTAAGTTAACTGCAAAGTCATATCTATCATCGAGCCATGTCTAAGTTACTCCCACTATGTCAGATTTTACCTCAGTCATGAATTCTAGTGTTGAGCGAGCATGCTCGGCTGAATACCAGTTCAGCTCGAGCATCGCTATGCTCGGCACATGGCGGTATTCGGCCGAGTACCGCATGTGCTCGAGCTCAATGCTCGAGTCTCCTCCCCGCACGTTTCTCGGCTACTAAGCAGCCAATAAACATGCAGGTAAGCACTGCCCTCACTGTAATGCCAGAAGCCATGTTGGCTACTGGCATTACAGTTATTGGCTGGCCGGAACGCGTCATCGGGTGCTATATAGCATCCGATGACACGTGTTCGGCTCATTCTAAGTCAGGGAGAGCTGAGGATAGGAAGGGACAGAGAGTGTAATCGAATATTATAAGTGTACAAAAATGTTTCAGACACCCAAAAGTCCTTGTAAGGACTATTGTGTGTGACAGCAGCAATATATATTTTTAGCGCATCCTGAGCTAAATACCGTGTAATAGGCCGCTGCGGACAGTTAAATTATCCGTGCCACATCTCCTGTTTAAAGTGTGCTCATCCCTAAAATATCAGTGACATCCAGTGCAGTTTTTCCGTAGATGGTGTCCCCTGCGGACTGTTAAATTATGCACACCACATCTCCTGTCTAAAGTGTGTGCATCCGGCGGAGTGGTGGAGTTCTTCACCAAGGGCATCAGGCTGAGGAGCGGTGGGGTCACTCTCACGTTCACCAAAGGTACAAAGCTCTGCAGACGCTGGACGGTAAATATGAAGGCATGATGGGGCTATTATGTCCTCCTTTGCCTTAGAAACGTCCGGGACAGCTTGGAAGTAAGTTTGCCTTATAAAGGTAAAGAGTGCTCTAAACGGAAGGTCCTGTGCATTGTTTGACCCGCCCTGGGCGCTGAGGACACAGCGTTAAGGACAGGCCCGCAGGAGGGTATATATATGGGGGCTATCAAAGTTGCAAGGGGTCTGACAAGGAGGAAAGAGGGTGCCTAGTTTGCTGGGTGTCCCTGAAAATTTGAAAATTGTCTCCCTAAGGGTCCTCATTATTTGGTGGAACACTGAATTTGCCTATGAGGATGATACCGGATGATATAACTGTCTGGGATAGTGCCCTCTGAGCCGCCTTCCTTTTTCTTTTTTATTTCTCTCTCTCACCTCGACCGGGCCTGCACCCAGTTGTGGGACATCATCTGCTATATGCTTAAAGGAACAGAATTGAACTGACTTTCTCGTCCCCCCGCACTTTTCCTGAAGGAACAGAGTTGACTTTCTTTTTTTCCCCCCTTTTACATTTCATTAGTTCTCTTTTTTGTTGATTGCCTTGTTTTTTTTCTTTTTTGTTTGTTGTTTTGCTGGATTGGTATAGAGAGGCCAGATCTGGACTGCTGGAAAGGACTCCGCCGATGAGACGTCTCCTTTTCTTATCTCCCTGCTTATACCACCTTGTCATTGTGCTGATTTGCGCAGTTTCCACCTGAGGTTTTTTAATCTTTTGTTTCTTTTTCCCGTTTTTATTTTTATTTACTTATTTATTTTTGTATTCTTCTTGTCGTTTTTTTTTTTTGCTGTTTCTGTACTGTAAATATGCCACCCAAAACTTACAACAGAAAATCTGTGGGTACATCCTCACCGGGTGGAGGAAAGGGAAATAGCACTATAACGGGTTTAGATAAATACCTGAAATCTCCTCCAAACCCAAAGATTAGGAATGCACTACGGGGAAATAAGGAAAGCCTAAAAGAGGGAGGCGATTTACCCGCCCAAGAGGAATGCCCTGGGGCAGATAGGAGGATAGGCAGTGGGGAAGGGATGGAAGAGAGAATAAATTCAGTGGATAAAAAACTGGGTGAAATCTTAGGGGCGGTGCAACAGTCCAACCACAGCCTAGAAGATTTGACTATGAAGATTGCCTCTGCTCAGGCGGATCTCTCCCTGATCAAGGATGAGATGAACAAAGTGAGGGAAAAAGTTAAAGAGCTACAGATATCCTCAGGAGGAATGAAGAGAGATATTGAGGGACTAAAGAAGAGAGTAGAGGGTATAGAGGAGGAAAAGAGCGCCCTATTAGAGAGAGTTACCCTAATGGAGGATAGGTCCCGGAGATCCAATATGAGACTAGTTGGATTTCCAGAGGGAGCGGAAGGAGATGATATAACGAGGTTTATCCAGCAGTGGCTGGAGGATAGCTTTGACAAAAACGCTCTGTCTAAATGGTTTTTAGTTGATAGAGCACACAGGATCCCGGCTAGACCCCCTCCAAAAGGGAGTCTACCCAGGGCAATCTTAGTTAAAATCTTAAGTTCCAGAGATAGATATGTAATAATGAGGGCAAAAAGGAAGATGCAGACAATAGAGTATAACGGAAGCAGTATAGAAATATACCCAGATTTTTCCAGAGCGACGCAGGCAAAAAGACGCGAATTTAGAGAGGTAAAGAGGAGGCTAGCAGCTGCCCAGATACAATACTCCCTGATATACCCCACTAAGTTACGTGTAATATACCACGATCAAGTCAGCTTCTTTGGCTCCCCAGAGGAAGTAGTGGAATGGATGGACGCCAAGGGAATAGGAACATGAGAGAGATTGGGGAATACGAAGGGGGGAGGCGGGGGGGAGGGAATGGGCGGAGTGTAAGAGGTAGGGGAAATGTTTCATTTTTCCGACCAGCAGGGGGACATGGAGGGGGGTAAGGGTGGGAACGGGAGGGTAGGCGGATGGGTAACGGGTGGGATGGTTGTCTTGATGGGATTAGGAATGAAGATAAGAAAGAAAACACAGGTGGAAGGTACACATGAGTAGGATTTTAACATGGAATGTACGAGGACTGGGGGATAGGGTTAAGAGGGTTATGGTTTTTGATACGATCATTAGACATCTCCCAGCTATTGTGGGATTAACGGAGACACATAACACTAAGGAGAAGACCTATTTATTAATGCGGAAATGGGCCAAGTACCAGTATCATTCATGTTTCTCTACCTACTCATGTGGAGTTAGTGTATATATCCATCACAAAGTTGATTATCTCCCACTAGATCAGAAGATTGATGATAGGGGTAGATATGTTTTCCTCTACGGCCAGTGGAATGGGATATTGTGTGTTTTAGCCTTTGTGTACATACCACCACCATTTTCACTATGTGTTATTCATCGTTTAGTGGAGTTTGCAGAGTCGCGAGGTAAATGCCCCATATTGGTAATGGGAGACTTTAATTGCGTCATGAATAGTACTTTAGACAGATACTCGGTGATATCAAATGACAAATATGGGACAAGTCAACCAACACTCCTTAAAAGAATATCACAAGAATTACTGTTAATAGATGTTTGGAGGTATCTTTATGATGACAAGAGAGTGTACTCCTGGTTTGGCCATGGAAGTAAAATAATGTCAAGAATAGATATGGCTTTTGCTAGTCCAGAACTGGTAGCCCAGATATCAAAAATGAGGTATGAGGTTAACAGTATTTCAGACCACTCCCCAATTAGCCTGACATTTAAAACAACGGTTAAATCAAAAAGCACTGGCTAAAACTGATAAATAAAGACGAAAGCATTAGCGCGGATATAGCGGAGTACTGGAAAATTAATTTAGGATCTGCACAAATTGGATATGTATGGGATGCATTTAAAGCATACTTACGGGGTATCCTCGTTGGCAGAATTCAGGGTTTAAAAACCGAATTCGCCAAGGAGGAGAGAGAGTTGGGCGATAAAATAAAGAAATTAGAGGAGGATCTCCTGGCTGACAATTCTCCTGAGGTGACGGCTCAGCTAGAAGAGTCTAAAATCTCTTTAAATAATTATCTGGAAAATAAGGCACAACAAAGAGTGTTTTTTGAGGGGGCTCGATATTTTAGGGAATCTGGGAAACCAGGTAGACTGCTCTCCACCCTTATACAGAATCAAAGGGGGGACGGCAGAATTAAGTGTGTTGAGAGGAGAGATGGGGTGATAACATCCAGCCCGGGAGAAATCGAGCAGGAATTTGTCAAATACTACAAAGACCTCTACTCCTCGGAGGGAGTGGGGGACTGCGGAGACATAAAATTCTTTTTGGAGGGGGTCCCGCTCCCTACCCTCTCCGAGGAGGACAGGGAGCGCTTGAATGGACCAATAGAATTGGAGGAATTACGGGACACTCTGAAATCGATAAAGGGTAATTCTAGCCCCGGGCTGGATGGTCTTCCCTTTGAGATATATAGAAGATATGGGGAGGTTATCCTCCCAGTACTCCTGCGGGTCCTTAATGAATCTATGGACAGGGGCGAACTCCCTGCTTCCCTTTCAGAGGCTGTAATGACCCTGATAGGGAAAAAGGGGAAAGACGAGAGTAAGGTGGACTCGTATCGCCCCATCTCTCTTCTCAACACGGATTTTAAAATATGTGCCAAGTTGCTGGCAAATCGCCTAAAAAAAGTTATAGGCAAAATAATACATCCAGACCAATCGGGGTTTATACCTAAACGTCAGGCTCAAATGAATATTCGCCGGGCCCTCCTGAATATCCAGATGAGCGGAGAGGGCGCTCACTCCATCCTGTCATTGGACGCAGAAAAAGTGTTTGACAGGGTGGAGTGGGCATACCTCTGGAATATAATGCGCAAGCTAAATTTGGGGGAAAAATTTATTAGTTGGGTACAACTGCTTTATCAGCATCCGAAAGTAAGGATTAAAATCAATGGAGAGATATCTGAATCGATAACATTACAAAGGGGAACTAGGCAGGGGTGCCCCCTCTCTCCATTACTGTTCGCCATTTTTGTCGAACCGCTAGCATGTAAGGTGCGATCAGATGATAATATCAGGGGGTTTGGGAGTAGGGGCGCTTCAGACAAAATGTGTTTATATGCGGATGATGTTTTGTTTTTTTTGAAAGGGGGGGCGACGACGGTCCCATACCTGATGCGAATTGTAAATCAATTTGGCCAAATCTCTGGCTTTAGGGTGAATTGGATGAAATCGGTGCTGCTCCCAATTGGGTATGAAATCAGGAGAACGGATATTAATGTTAAAATACTAAATCCCACAGACGCACTGGAATATCTTGGAATAAAAATTAGTGCGAGGATCCAGGAGTATATAGAACTGAATATTTCCCCCCTGCTCAAAAGGGTTAAAAATAAAATAAGTATCTGGCAAAAAATACTGATAAGACAGGCAGATCGCATCGCTATTATCAAGATGATTTTGCTGCCGCAGATCCTTTATGTTATATCCTCTTGCCCTGTTTGGATAGGTGACCACCTTTTTAATGTACTGGAAGGATTGATAAATGATCTTATATGGGGAAAAAAAAGGGTCAGGCTTAAACAAAAATATTTATGGCTCGATGAAGAAGATGGTGGTTTGTCCGTGCCCTGCTTCAGAGGTTATTATTATGCAGCCCAGCTACAATGGTTAATGATAGAGGACGACAGACTACGGCATTATCTAGTGGGCGAGTTTGTAGGTCTGCAATACAACATTTTTAGTGCCCTGGAAGCTGGGATATTAAAATTAAAGGGTAAGAAGTGCCCTATTAGTAATATAATGCACTTGACATGGGTGAATGTAAAAAAATTACTGGGTATAAATTATTCATTAAAGATTACCCCGCTATGGGGAAATATAAACTTAGGCGAGTTTCAGAGGTTAGATGATTATGTATTTTGGGAAAAAAATGGTATTAAGTTTATTTCACAGATCGAGATAAAAGGAAAGCTCAGGACACTAGAAGAATTAGGGCTTAGTATAAAACTAGACACCCTCACACGTTTTAGATATTTTCGGTTAAAACACGCATTTGACACTACCGAGAATAAGGAGTATTTAATCACCAAACAATCAGAATTTGTAGAATTTTGTTGTCTCAATAAGGGGACCAAAATATCAATATCACAGATATATAAAAAGATTAAAAGGGGCTTAGGGGGAGTGATTAAGTTTAATAGTGAACGGAAATGGGCATTAGAAACTGAACCCAACGCGCTAGACTGGAGATGCATTTATAAAAGTATAAAAAGAAGTACAGTATCGAGTAATTTTCGATTGATACAGTTCTTTATTGTCCATCGTACCTACATCACTCCATGGGTGCTGAGTAGGATGTATAAAACAAGGGACTCTAGATGCTGGAAGTGTAGGATGGTTAATGCGGATTTCACCCACTTGATCTGGTACTGCCCCCTTATTCAGGATTATTGGACTTTTTCAGTTTTTCGGGAGCTGACCAGATCGACTGGGTGTTCCGCTCCACTGGAGATCTCTATAGCGGTGCTTGGATATATCAGGAAAATAGGTCTCGACAGAGAAATCGAAATGAAATGGGCCAAAGGATTAATGTTGGCGCGGGTTGTAGTGGCTAGAGAGTGGGGGGCGGACACACCACCAAATATCGAAGAGTGGAAGAACTTATGCGGGAGGGTGCGTAGATATGAATATGCCTGTACTCAAAAATAAATAAGGAAAATAGAAATGAACAGTAGTAAAGAGGGGATTAAGGAGCAGGTAGGATGGGAAAAACAAAAATAAAATAGTTATTGAGATATGATTGAAACCCCTGTTATGAGATCATGAAATTAATTCCTTCTTTTTGGTTTTGGTTTTTCTTCTTGTAGTAACCATCAAGACAACCATGGGGGGGGGGGGGGAACGGGATGGGGTTATATTTGCTTTTTATATAGTTATGACATGTCAAAAAAAAAAAAAAAAAATTTATAGGATAGGGATACCAAAAAGGGGAAAGCAGTCGGCACTCCTCTGGCAGAGTCGTGGTGCACGCGTCCAGGGTATGAAAAGCCCACTTACAATATGGAACAGAAGACCGGCACTTGTGAAGTGCCGGTCTATAGGATAGGGATAGATTCCTTTTGTCTAAAGATAAGTGAGTAACAAACGTATGTGTATATACAGGAAATATCCTCGCTTATGCCCTTTTGTATTATGTCTGAATTTTTATATGATGAAAGGGAAAAATAAAAATATTCTAATTTAAAAAAAAAAAAAAGTGTGTGCATCCCTAAAATATCAGTGACATCCAGTGCAGTTTCAGTAGACGGTGTCCACTGCGGATTGTTAAATTATCAGTGCCACATCTCCTGTTTAAAGTGTGCACATCCCTAAAATATCAGTGACATCCAGTGCAGTTTTTACGTAGACGGTGTCCGCTGCGGACAGTTAAATTATCCGTGCCACATCTCCTGTTTAAAGTGTGTGCATTCCTAAAATATCAACGACATCCAATGCAGTTTTTCTGTAGACACTGCGAACTCTGACATTACCTGTGGTACCTGTCCTGTATAACGTTTCCTCATCCCAAATACTGTTGTAAATTTTTTTGCACATACATTCAAAAATCCTACGCTACTGTACGTGTGACATACTTTCAAGAATATATCGCATTTAAAATGAAGAAGGCGAGCAGTAGGGGACAGGAAGTGGCCGTGATGCTGATGGTGCACGCAAAAGCCGTGGATCTGGGCATGGAGAAACTGTGCCCGCGGCCAGAGCACAAGAAAAACAATCATCCAAGATACCTAGCTTCATGTCCCAGTTTGCAGGGCGGCGCAGGACATTACTCTTGAAGTCAGCCCAGTGCGAGCAGGTGGTCGGTTGGATTGCAGCAGATAATGCTTCCAGTCGGTTAAGCACCACCCTGTCTTCCACCAAGTCCAGTCTCAGTAGCCAGTAGTCTGGTCCACACAAACCTCACCCTGATCCTCCTTCCTCCCACCATTTACAGTGTGGCCAAACAAGTGATCCCACACTCGGATTTTCCGAGGAGCTCTTTTCAGCGCCATTACTTGATTTGGCCCTCTCGCCAAGCACGCTTGAGGAGGGACATGAGATCTTGTGCCCTAAATCCCAACCTCTTGAGCATCCACAGTCACAAGAACATGACGGTGGTGAATGGCAATTCGAGTTTAATGAGGTGGATGATGATGAGACACAGTTGTCAATGAGTCAACCGCAATTACTGTCTCAAGAGGTTGATGAAGAGGATGAGACACAGTTGGCAATCACTGAGGTTGTGGTTAGGTCAACAAATCAGGAGGATGATCAGAGTGAGGAAGTGGAAGAGGAGGTGGTGGAAGATGGTCACTGACCCAACCTGGGTAGGTGGCAGGCCGAGCGAGGAGAGCAGTACAGAGTGGGAGGGATCTGCAGCCCCGCAACAGGCTGGAAGAGACACTGGGGTGGCAAAAGGGAGAAGGCGGGACACACCAAACAGGCCCGCAACTGTTCCACACTTTTTTGAAGAAAGTGCGAATGACAAAAGAATAGTAGTTTTGAACCTGTGACATGAAAATGAGCCAGGGTGTGAACACTAGCAACCTCACCACCACCAGCATGATCCGCCATGTGGAATCCAAGCACCGTAAGAATGCCTGGGTCCACAATCTGTGTCTGCGGGTCACACCACTGCCTCCTCTTCCCCTATGTTAAGTGCTGGCCCCTGTTGAAGGCGCAGGCCCGGATGCCTCCCGCCCTGCACCTGGACCTTCGCAAGCACCATCAGCGACCACATCCACTTCCGTCTCCCAGAACAGCATCCAAATGTCCTTACCCCAGGCCTTTAAATGCAAGCGAAAATACCCAGACACCCACCCACAGGCCACAGCACTAAATGCACAGCTTTCCAAATTACTGGCCCTGGAAATGTTGCCATTTAGGATAGTGTACACTGAGGACTTCCGCAGCCTGATGTTGGCGGCCGTCCAGCATTAAGCAGTCCCCAGCCGCCACTATTTTTCAAAGTGTGCCATGCCCGCCTTACACCAACATGTGTCCCGTAACATCACACGTGCCCTGACCAACGCAGTTACCGGGAAGGTCTACTTAACCACGGACACATGGACAAGTGCATTCGGCAAGGGACGCTACATTTCCCTGACGGCACACTGGGTGAATGTTGTGGAGGTTGTGAGCGAGTCGTACCCTGGGATGGCACAGGTGCTACTGACACCAAGGATTGCAGGCCCTATGTAGATCAGGGTTTCCGCCAGCACCTACATTAGTGGTCCCAACCCCCACTTCTCCTCCTCCACTTCCACCTCTGAATTATCCACGTGCAGCACCAGTCAGTCATCAGCCAGTAGCTGGAAGCAGTGTAGCACTGCAATGGGGAAGTGGCAACAGGCCGTGCTGAAGCTGATATGCTTAGGGGACAAACAGCACACCGCCTCAGATTTGTGGCAGGGGATAAGAGACCAGACTGAGCTGTGGCTCTCGCCACTCAACTTAAAGCCAGGCATGGTTGTGTCTGATAATGGCCGTAACTTGGTGGCGGCTTTGGAGCTCTGCAAGTTTAGACACATCCCATGTCTTGCCCACGTCTTCAACCTTGTGGTTCAGCGGTTTCTCAAAACCTACCCCAATTTGCCTGAGCTACTGGTGAAGGTGCGCCGCGTGTGTGCACATTTCCGCAAGTCACCAACACCTTCAGCCGGTCTGTCAAAGCTGAAGCAGCGCTTGAAATTGCCAGCTCACTGGTTGTTGTGTGACATGAGCACGTGCTGGAACTCCACGTTCCACATGTTGGCCAAGCTTTGTGAGCAGCAGAAGGCAGTAGTGGAATACCAGCTGCAATATGGTCGTCACCTTTCCAGTCAGCTTCCGCTATTCACAAGCGAGGAGTGGGCATGGATGTCTGACCTCTGAGGTTTTAAGAAACTTTGAGGAATCAACACAGATGGTGAGCGGCGATAACGCTATTATCAGCGTAACCATCCCAGTTCTGTGTCTACTGAAACGTTCGCTGCTCACAATTAAGGACGACGCTTTGCATGTGGAAGAGGGTGATAGCCAGACCACCCTCAGTTCGTCTTCTCAGCGAGAATTGGACGATGAAGTGGAGGAGGAAGAGGAGCAGGAAACGGTTGCCTCCGCTACAGAGGGTAGTACCCATGGAAGTTTAATTCCATCTGTTCAGCGTGGGTGGGCAGAAGAGGAGGAAGAGGATGAGGAGATTGAGAGTGATCCGCCTGATGACAACAGCGAAGTCTTGCCTGTTGGTACTCTGGCACACATGGCTGATTTTATGTTAGGCTGCCTTTCCCGCGACCCGCTCGTTATGCACATTTTAGACAAACACGGATTACTGGTTGTTCATCCTTCTCGACCCCCACTACAAAGAGAACTTCTCATCTCTCATTCCTCTGGTGGAGAGGATGAGCAAAATGGTGCAATACCAGAAGATCCTTTTTGAAAAATTGCTCCAAAAATTTCCATCTGACAACGCTGACAAGGGGAACACACAGTAGAGGCAGGGCAACACTCTCCAAAGCCTGGGACAGTTTCATGACACCCCGCCAGCACCCTCACCCTGATGAGCGGCCTACTGTCACAAGGAGAGAAAAATTTTGGAAGATGGTGAAGGAGTACATAGCAGACCGTGTCAGCGTCCTCAATGATCCCTCAGGGCCTTACAACTACTGGGTGTCCAAGCTGGACACGTGGCACGAACTGGCGATCTACGCTTTGGAGGTGCTGGCCTGCCCTGCCGCGAGCGTTTTGTCTGAGCGGGTATTTAGTGCTGCTGGTGGCATTATAACAGATAAGCGTATCTGCCTGTCAACTGAAAATGCTGACAGGTTGACTCTTATAAAAATGAACAAGGCCTGAATTGACCATGACTTTTCGACCAGAGGAAAGCAGCTGAACATAAAGGCACTTTAAATGTGTTGTTTATAATGTACTGAATACACTGTATTTCCATGCACCCCTTCCACCACAAACAAGGGTATATGGTTTAGGCTACTTTCACACTTGCGGCAGGACGGATCCGACAGGCTGTTCACCATGTTGGATCCGTCCTTCCGCTATTTCGCCGTGCCGCCGGACCACCGCTCCGTCCCCATTGACTATAATGGGGACGGGGCGGAGCTCCGGCGCAGCACGGCGGTGCACGGCGAAAGGCCGCCGGACTAAAAGTCCTGCATGTCCGACTTTTTAGTCCGGCGGCTCTCGCTGTGCACCGCCGTGCTGCGCCGGAGCTCCGCCACCGTCCCCATTATAGTCAATGGGGACAGAGCGGCGGTCCGGCGGCACGGCAAAATAGCGGAAGGACGGATCCGACATGGTGAACAGCCTGTCTGATCCGTCCTGCCGCAAGTGTCAAAGTACCTAAATCTTCCTTTTCTCATCCTCCTCTTCCATCATATCAACATGCTTATTCATCACATGAAATGCTCTCGCATATATGCCCTTCAAATATAATGTTTTACAGGGTCAGCTCACCTGCAGGCCCTCGCATATAATTTTTTAGTGGGTCAACTCAGCTGCAGGCCCTTGCATATAATTTTTTAGAGGGTTAGCTCAGCTGCAGGCCCTCGCATATAATTTTTTAGAGGTTAAGCTCAGCTGCAGGCCCTTGCATATAATGTTTTAGAGGGTCAGCTCAGCTGCAGGCCCTCGCATATAATTTTTTAGAGGGTCAACTCAGCTGCAGGCCCTTGCATATAAGTTTTTAGAGGGTCAGCTGAGCTGCAGGCCCTCGCATATAATTTTTTAGAGGGTCAGCTCACCAGCAGGCCTTCACCTACAATCTTTTACTGGGTCAGCTCACCAGCAGGCCCGTACATCAAATCTTTTACAGGGTCAGCTCACCAGCAGGCCCGCATTGCAAATCTTTTACAGAGTCAGCTCACCAGCAGGCCCGCATTGCAAATCTTTTACAGGGTCAACTCTCCTGAAGGCCCTTGCATTTAATTTTTTAGGGGGTCAGCTCACCTGCAGGCCCTTGCATATAAAGTTTTACAGGGTCAGCTCACCAGCAGGCCCGCACCTAAAATCTTTTATTGGGTCAGCTCACCTGCAGGCCCTCAACTAATTATACCTAATAGGTAATTTGCGTGCATGCTGCCTTGCTTGGATGTGGTAGCCGTAGCCGTTTCTCAGGCTCCTTCTCCTGAATCAAACATTGATTCTCCGTTACCCGTAGTTACAATTGTTTGTGCTGACAATAACATCGAAAGTTGATAGGCCAGACATCCGAATGGATCGTCGCCGTCACGGGGACATGCGATCGGCCCCAGGTTAACTAGAGTCACCAAAGCGGCAGCAGGCCCTTTAGATGGTCAGATCAGCAGGCCCTTGATCCAAATGTTTTTGAGGGTCACCAGCAGGCCATCAATCATAATTTTTCAAGGGTATGTATGATTCCCTCCTTTATGTGTAATAAAGGGTGTATTGGAGTGCCGGATCCTTGTAATTTTTAGCAGCCCTTTCACTTAGCATAGGCTTTATGAGTCTAGGAGTCCCACTACATAAACAATTGTACCACAATGTGAATGAGGCTCTCCTTTTTATACAGGTTGTATCGCAGTGCCTCTTCCTTGTAATTTTTGGTAGCACTTTTGGTAGCACTTGCACTTTATATACAAGTAAATATACAGGAAAGAATGTTTCCTATAAATTTTTCCTCTAGTACTCGATCAACACTAATGAAATTCTGTCCCTCAATTTTATTGATTAGGCTTCTGCCATTTGTCAGCATGCCGTTTAGAGGTTTTGGTATTTATTTATTTTTACTTTCAACTTATCCCTATTAACTATTCTATCCAATTCCCAGTTTCACTTATAAGTCCCTGAGGAAGCCTCTATAGGTGAAACGTGTAGGACCCATCTCCCAGTGCAGTCGGTATATGTTTGCTATTGCGTTATTTAACTCCTTCAGGACCAAGCCATTTTTCACCTTAAAGGGTTTCTATCACTTTGTTTCACCTATTTAGCTTTCAGACACTAGCGATCCGCTAGTGTCTGCTTTATCTAACCATCCTAATATAAGAGCTTATTGTCCTGCCGTTTAGCTAAAAAAATAACTTATATAGATATGCAAATGAGCCTCTAGGTGCTATGGGGGCGTGATTAGCACCTAGAGGCTCCGTCTACCTTAACAAACTGCCGCCGCCCAGCGCGTCCCTCCAGCCCGCCCATCTCCAGCTGAAGCGATCCTCTCCGTCGCGTCTCTGTTCTGCGCATGCGCAGTGAATGTCTGATGCTTCCCTGCTCAGACATCTCCACTGCGCCTGTTCCTCGGAGCACTATGACGTCATCGGCGCAGGCGCAGTGGAGATGTCTGAGCAGGGAAGCGATCAGACATTCACTGCGCATGCGCCGAATACGAGGAGCATCGCATTCCGGAGGAGATGGGCGGGCTGGAGGGACGCGCTGGGCGGCGGCAGTTTGTTAAGGTAGACGGAGCCTCTAGGTGCTAATCACGCCCCCATAGCACCTAGAGGCTCATTTGCATATCTATATAAGTTATTTTTTTAGCTAAACGGCAGGACAATAAGCTCTTATATTAGGATGGTTAGATAAAGCAGACACTAGCGGATCGCTAGTGTCTGAAAGCTAAATAGGTGAAACGAAGTGATAGAAACCCTTTAAGGACCAGGCCTGTCACTTTATGTGGTAATAAGTTTGGAACACTTTTATTTATCCAAGCCATGAGAATGTTTTCTCGTGACACATTGTACTAAATGGCGGTGGTAAATTTGAGTTGATATATTTCAGCTTTATTTATAGAAAAATCCAAAATTTACCAAACATTTGGAAACATTTTCAAAATTTCAATTTCTCTGCTTTTACGAAAGATAGTGATACCTCACAAAATAGTTAGAACTTTACATTTCCCATATGTGTACTTTATGTTGGCATCATTTTGTAAATGTCATTTTATTTTTTGGGATGTTAGATGGTGTACAATTTTCGATGCAATTTTTTACATTTTTAAGAAAATTTCCAAAACCCGCTTTTTAAAGGACCAATTCGGTTATGAAGTCACTTTGTGAGGCTTACATCTACCCATTTTAGTAACTACACCTCTCAAGTTATTCAAATATGATTTCATAAATTTTGTTAACCCTTTAGGTGTTACACAAGCATTAAATGAAAATAGAGGAGGCATTTAAAAATTTCACTTCTTTTTGCAGATTTTCCATTTTAAGCCATTTTTCCTGTAAGACAGCAAAACAGAACCCAATATTTATTACCCTGGTTCTACAATTTACAGAAACACCCCATATGTGGTCTTAGACTGCTGTATGTGCACATGGCAGGGCACAGAAGGGAAGGAGCAACATATGGATTTTGGAGCGCAGATTTCACGGGGATAATTTTAAGTTGTCATATCGCATTTGAACCCTGATGCACCACTACAGTACAAACTCCCAAAAAGTGCCCCTATTTTGGAAAAAACGACACTGTTTTTATTTTTTACAGCGTTCACCTGACAGGATAGATCATGAATTATTTTTAAAGAGCAGGTTGTTACGGGTGCGACAATACCAAATAGGTCTATTTTTATAAAAAAAAATAATTGTTTAAGTTTTACATAATAAAGCATTTTGGAAAAAAAAAATCATGTTTTTGTTTTTCCATTTACTGAAGGCCATATTTTTTTATATTTTTCTGCCAATTGTCTTGTGTAGGCGCTTGTATTTTGTGGGAAAGGTTGAAGTGTTTACGAATACCATTTTTGGTTACATAATAGTACCATCCCACCAGAACCAAATACCACAGTGCAGCACTGTGGCATTTGCTTTTGTTGAGGCAGTATTTTGTGCTGCACTGTGGTATTTGGTTCTGCTGCCCTCACCGCAGTATTCAACTGTATCACCTTCCTAAGGATGGTAATACAGTTGTGTTCAGGATGGCACTTGTGGCTGATGGCCAGTACCTGATGCTGCTAGCATTACTCGATGCTGAAAGCATCAGATCTTTTTGTATCCGATTGGTGGTCGTAAGGAGGGCTTAGGCGGCCCCCTGGGCATCGACCCACCAGGAAATTTCCCTGTAGGGTCTAGGGCCAGTCTACCCCTGCTCCTGTATGAATAGTAATGAGGCAATATGGACAGCTTATTAAAGGGGTTGTCCGGGTTCAGAGCTGTCCTTATTTTCACCCCGGCAGCATCCCTGAAGCTATGCTCCGATGCGCTCTCTTGCCCTGCGCTAGTTTGCGCAGGGCAAGGGCTCTTTTGTTTATCATAACACACTGCCGGGCAGAAACTTCCGCCCGGCAGTGTGTTCGGTAACGTCACTGGCTCTGATGGGTGGGCTTTAGCTCTGCCCTAGCCGTTTTACTGGCTAGGGCAGCGCTATAGCTTGCCCATCAGTGCCGTGACGTCACCGGGCTTCCTGGCAGCCCCATGGAGAGCCCCGTTACGTCACCGGAACTCCTAAAAATGCCTTTGCCATGCGCGAATTAGTGCAGGGCAAAGGAGAGCATTGGAGCATGAACTGCTCCGATGCTCAAGTCAGGGGGGGCTGCCTGGGTGGAAATGGAGGTATGTCTGGGTTCAGCTCGGACCACAAAGCTAGAAGTACTTTCTGCCTGTTCACCTTCAGACATATTATCACAGCTAGAGCAATCAGGGAAATTTACCCTGCTTTGGGATGCTAAGATACATCTGCTGTGGTACCTTTGGAAGTGGACCTGAGTAGGACCTGCCTGACTGAGGCCACCTTGGCGCAGGTAGGTGGGCACAGATGTGTTTTGATCAAAATATATTGGCTGAGATTCTCAGATTTTATTATTAGAGTGAGGGCTTAGTCCATATATTATGTATGCATTTTTTATTTTAGTGCATTATTTTCAGTGATTTTATAAATGTAGCCATGCACATCTGCATATTTACTATCATATTGTGCAGGATGTTTTGTATCTTTTTCCGTGAATTAAAAAAAAAAAAAACTAAATATTTCTGCACCCAGAGCCAGCAGGCCCCCCCTTTAATCTACTACCGCTTATTATTTCGTAGTAGTTCAATATCATAGACTGCTTGTTAAATAATTCTGACTGCATTCAGAAACACAGACAGTCGGTCAGACACGTCTATCGTGCAGTGTCTTCACTATTTTTACTTGTAAGACAGAGCAATTTATTCTGTTTAGTCTACAGAGAGACATTGCAGCAAATCTATGATCCACATATATAGATAAACCTTATGTTCAAATGTTTCCTGTTATAAAGGACGAAAGCAATTTAGCTCAGTGTCATTAGCAATTAAAATATTTCAACAAAGATTTATTTCTGTAAATCTACTTAGAAATGAGTGAACTGCATAAACAGCAATTGCATCATGTAATCTGAGTTCTGACTTTTTTCCATTTGCAAGCAGAAAATAACCAATGATGATTATGGAGGGCCATATCAGCCAGCAGGATACAGACCTATTTTACACATTTATTTCACATATCCATCTCATCCACCGACTGGGAACTTAAAGTGGCCCTGGAATCAAAACTAAAAGTGGCCCAGTGTTGTAGAAGGTGGGGCAATATAAGTAGGCGGGGCCAGTAATACCATAGTGCAGGACAACATATCACCCCAATGGAACCAAATGCCACAGTGCAGCACAACATACTACCTCAGCAGAACCATATACCACAGCACAGCACAATATACTGCCACCCACCCCACAGTATGAAGCTGTGCCTGATGCTCCGACATTAGTAATGTTGAAAGCATCAGATCTTTATGTACCTTGCTGATGGCCAAGAGGAGGGATTAAGTGTCCCCCTGGGCATTGGCCCCAATGAAATTTCCCTGTATGGTCTATGGCAATCAGCCCATGTGTAGTGTACGGGGACTGTAATGCCCGTCACTACAAAAGTGTCACTTGGTGTGCTGTCGTCCCCCCTTATTTATGGGGAAGTTGGTATATGTCATTTTTATAAATTGTCATGTAATGTAATGCTATGTATTTCCCTGTTACTATTATACTTGCATGTACAGGCCTGCTAGGGGTGTCATTCCAGCTTCTAGTCACTAGAGGGAGCTAGAGAGCCCTAGTTTATATAAGGCCCAGTCAGGGAAGCAAAGGTCAGTCTAAGGGAGTCTAGTCTAAGTGTCTGTCTAAAGCTGCAGCCTGCAGTCTGAAGCTGGAGCTTAGACTATGTCAGAGACAAGTCCAGGCCTGAAGCCTGCGGACCAGGAGAGGGTATTGCAGTCCCTGTAACCGGGTTCCGAATCCAAGTAGAAGGTTCCCCTCCTGAATATATATCTATGCAGAAGCAGGAAGACCACCATTCAGAAGCTTCTAGAGTCTGAGGAAAGAGGGAGAGAGACAGAGGCAAAAGCGCAGAAAAGCAAGAGGTACTCAAGATAACAGAGGAGGTACTTTATAAAGCTAAAACCAAGGATATACGCCAGAGTTAAGGTATTGGGCCTTGGAGAAGATTTGCTATGTTCCAGGATCAGTCAGAGATAGAGTGCAAGCTCCTGTACTGCAAGTCCTGTGTGTTTAACACTCTGTAGTCACCTTGCTCAATCTGTATTGCCTGCATCAACCGTATTGAAAAATCGACTGTATGCAAAGGAACTGCGCTTCCGTTAATGTCTCTATGAAAACTACTAAAGTTGGAGTTCTGTTTTAACATCACGGTGTTCCTCATTTATTCCTGCTATCAGCAAACGGCGTGCCACCGTTTAATTGGCACTGGCGTCACGAACATTTTCTACCATCACCTGCCTATGCAGAGAGTCAGCCGTCTCAGGTTAGTGTCATTGCACTACTACACCCAGAAACTCTATTACACACAACTTGAGTACGCTGCACATGTCTACCGGAAGAAGAAAGATTCCATAACATTTGTTCACTGTTTCTTTGTGGCACAGTATACCACTGTGGTTCTTCTATGTTGGTGGCTGGACAACCCAAAAACTCTGGTTAAGGTTCTGCTTGGCCTTGGTGCCTCACATCTCACACACAAGCCTCTTATGTGTCCGCTCATGACAGGTTGTACTGGGTCACACGCAGGGGCGTAGCTAAAGGCTCATGGGCCCTGGTGCAAGAGTTCACCTTTGGGCCCCCCCCCTCTCTTCACTCAGCACTGGTGTACCTAGCTTTTCTGCTGCCCAAGGCAAAAAATGAAATGCCCCCCCCCCTTCCCTCCAGTCCTACTGTTAAAGGGGTTGTCCTCTTTTTACTACTGATGACCTATCCTCAGGATAGTAGACAAGAATGTTTGTAGAGCAGCACCCATGGACATAAATGGCCACACCGGTAATGCAACAGCCGAGCCACGACCGCAGATCCTCAGCAGTCGACCATATAATAAATGAAGAGAGGTAGCGGCAGTATCTCCATAACACTTATGGATAATAACACTGACATGCGCAATGTGCCTCTGGAGACGCGCGATGTGATCCCGCTGGCTGTGATGAACGGACAGTACTGTGGTGCACTGTTTAAGGTGAGCACATGTCATGCACCTGCGGGTGTATGCATTTTAGTTTGAATATAAGACACTATTCATTGGTTGTGATGTTAATTGTAAAAGGCTACTATATATTGTATTCTGTGGGTGGAGCTGCATGCACTTTAACCAGCTCCCGACCGCCTAACGCAGGGATGCGTCCTGCGGGCGGCCGGGTTATTCCTCCTTGACGCATCGGCGCGTCATCTCGCGAGACGCGAGATTTCCTGTGAACGCGCGCACACAGGAGCGCGCGTTCACTGGATCGCAAGGTAAACGAGTTGATCTACAGCCTGCCAGCGGCTGATATACCTGCTACTTTGTCGTCTGGTGGTCCCTTTTGCTTGGATCGACCACCAGAGGACACAGGCAGCTCTGTAAGTAGCACCAAGCACCACTACCACGGCCCCCCCTACATCATGCTGTGCCCCCCCATGTGCCCCCCCAACTAAAATGACCCCCCCCCCCAAGTGAGCAGCCGCCGCCGGGCACAGGGAGATGAGCGCTTCCATTGCGCTCATCTCCATTGTAAACTGTCTGTGCCAGCGGAGGTGCAGGGGAGGGAGAGGCGTGTCCCTTCCCTTTCCTCTGATAGGCTGCAGGCAGGCACCGAAGTGGAGGAGAGGCCCCGCCCCCTAATTACTCCTGTTTACCTTTCTAAAGCTAAAGGACCTTTGATGATGTCATCACAGGTCCTGTAAGGGAACTGCACAGTGTAAAGTGTAGTTCCCAGGTTAGAACAGTGCATCTGCCAGGACCTGTGATGACATCATCTTCAACATCACAGGTCCTGCAGAATCTAGCAAAGGAACTGCACCAAAAATGGTGTAGTTCCTAGGTTTCAAAGGTACATCTGCCAGGACCTGTGATGACATCATCACAGGTCCTTCAACCCCTAACAGCAAGTATTAAAAGTTCACAAGCAGCTCTGTATTGATCCATACAGACTGGAATGGAGAGGTAAGAGGAGGTCCTCCACTTTTCATCATTTACCCCCCCCCCCCCTCCATGCCCTGTTTTTACTCATTGCTCACTCATGTATACTACTTCAGACAGTTACCACTACCTCATGTACCTCACAGTGACTATAATGCATAACTGACCACATATTTCTATAAACACTGCATCTACAGTATTATACCTTCTATGTGTCACATCAATACACTGCTCTGTATATATATATATATATATATATATATATATATATATACACACACACATACATGCACACACACTGCATATATTACACAGTATTATACATGCAATATGTACAGATATATAGTATATACCGCAGTGCACTAATATGTGAGGTATGAGGTATAATAGATGCTGTGTGTACAGATATCAGTACACTTCTGTATATACTATATATGTGAGGTACGAGGTATAATAGATGCAGTGTGTACAGATATATAGTATATACAGCAGTGTACTGATATGTGAGGTACGAGGTGTCAATACACTGCTGTATTTACTATATACCTGTACACACTGCATCTATTATACCTCGTACCTCACATATTACACTACTGTATATACTGTATACACTGCATATATTATACCCCGTACCTCACATATCAGTACACTGCTGTATATACTATATAGCTGTACACACTGCATCTATTATACCCTGTACCTCACATATCAGAACACTAGGGAATATACTATATACCTGTACACACTGCATCTATTATACCGCGTACCTCACATAACTGTACACTGCTGTATATAATATACATCTGCATCTATTATACCTCTTTTGTGTGCCAGGGCTGTTTTGTAATCCCATTCCGGCCCTGATGGCATAAATTATAAAACGCAGCAGCAAGAATAGTTCATGGAACAAAGGGAGGGGCTATAAAAGGGGAATGGGGGCCCAATTTAGATTCCTGCTATGGGGCCCAGTGATTTTTATGTACGCCCCTGGCTGCAGGCACTAGGCCGGCAGCCTATCAGAGGCCGGCGCAATGACGTCATCGTGCCGCCTGAGCCTTACATTACAGCGTGGGACACAGGAAGAGGCTGCATCGCATCGCTGACACTTAGGTAAGTATAAGTGTTTTTTTTTGTTTTTTTTTACAATAGTGTTACTGGCACATTGGGGGGGCTTATTACAAAACTGGCACATGATGATGGGGGGGACTTTATACTGGCACATGATGATGGGGGGGAACTTTATAGTGTCTGTGACTTTCAAAGTCCCACAGTCCTTTGTTCTATTGCTTTAAGTATATTCTTGTTTTGAAACAACATTGATTCTTTCTTAAAAACGGGGGGGGGGGGGGGGGGGCGCAGTTTGCCATCTTCGCCCTGGGCACCAAATGGCCTTGTCCCAGCCCTGACCACTACACTACACTACACCCCCCCCTGTCACTTATTAACCCCTGATCACCCCATATAGACTTCCGCAAAACACGGACACCCGCAATGTGCTTTCCGCATTTTGCGGATCCGCACATTGCCAGAACTATATAGAAAATGCCTTTTCTTGTCCGCAATTGCGGACAAGAATAGGACATGTTCTATATTTTTGCGGAACGGAAGTGCGGACCCGGAAGTGCAGGTCCACAATTCCGGATTCAAGCGGGACAAAGTCTGTCCCCATAGAAATGAATGGGTCCGCAATTCCGTTCCGCAAAATGTGGAACAGAATTGCGGACGTGTGAAAGGGTCCCTTATCACCGCCTGTTAGTTAGCCACTTGTTAGGTAGTTAGCGCCCACCGCACCGCACCGCAGTCACTGATTAGCGTCATCGCTGTCGCTAATCAGCACTAATACTATATAGTATCTGCAATCAGATCTATATCAGTACATTAGGGTCACCTTAGGCTCTACAAAAAACGCAGTGTTGGCCCGATCAGGCCTGATCTTGTGCTCACACTTGCGTTCAGTCCGCCCCACCGCAGTGACAGAATGATTTTTTTTCTGATCACTGCAAAAACACCGTAAAATCGCTGCGACGCTATAAAGATCACTTTTGAGCTTTTTGGATCTTTATTAGCGATCGCAGCTAAGGGCTCTTTCACACCTGCGTTATTGTCTTCCGGCATAGAGTTCCGTCGTCGGGGCTCTATGCCGGAAGAATCCTGATCAGGATTATCCTAATGCATTCTGAATGGAGAGTAATCCGTTCAGGATGCATCAGGATGTCTTCAGTTCCGGTACGGAACGTTTGTTGGCCGGAGAAAATACCGCAGCATGCTGCGCTTTTTGCTCCGGCCAAAAATCCGGAACACTTGCCGCAAGGCCGGATCCGGAATTAATGCCCATTGGAAGGCATTGATCCGGATCCGGCCTTAAGCTAAACGTCGTTTCGGCGCATTGCCGGAGCCGACATTTAGCTTTTTCAGAGTGGTTACCATGGCTGCCGGGACGCTAAAGTCCTGACAGCCATGGTAAGTGTAGCGGGGAGCGGGGGAGCAGTGTACTTACCGTCCGTGCGGCTCCCCGGGCGCTCCAGAGTGACGTCAGGGCGCCCCAAGCGCATGGATCACGTGATCGCATGGATCACGTCATCCATGCGCATGGGGCGCTCTGACGTCATTCTGGAGCGCCCCGGGAGCCGCACGGACTGTAAGTATACCGCTCCCCCGCTCCCCGCTCCTACTATGGCAACCAGGACTTTAATAGCGTCCTGGGTGCCATAGTAACACTGAAAGCATTTGGAAGACGGTTCCGTCTTCAAATGCTTTCAGTACACTTGCGTTTTTCCGGATCCGGAGTGTAATTCCGGCAAGTGGAGTACACGCCGGATCCGGACAACGCAAGTGTGAAAGAGGCCTTATTTTTTTTTTTTTTGCACATTTTTTGGCAGAGATTTTTTCATCCACATTGATCGATGCGAATCGGAGGCTGAACGAAAAAAAAATCTCATTACCCGTATGCTCAATATAAGGCCTCATGCACACGACCGTGCCGTTTTTTGCGGTCCGCAAACCGCGGAAGCGCAAAAAATGGAAGGCTCCCGTGTTGACTTCCGCAATTTGCGGAACGGAACGGGCGCCGGCAATATAAATGCCTATTCTTGTCCGCAAAGCGCGGACAAGAATAGGACATGTTATATTTTTTTAGCGGGGCCGCGGAACGGAGCCACGGATGCCAAAACGGCGGCTCGGATGCGGACCCAAACAACGGTCGTGTGCATGAGGCCTAAGGAGAATAGCAGAAACTCCTAATGCTGGCCATACATGTAATGATTGCGGAGACCCTCAAATGCCAGGGCAGTACAAACACCGCACAAATTACCCCATTTTGGAAAGAAGACACCCCAAGGTATTCGCTGAGGGGCATATTGAGTCCATGAAAGATTGAACTATTTGTCACAAGTTAGCGGAAAGGGAGACTTTGTGAGAAAAATAAATAAATAAATCAATTTCTGCTGAAAATGATGATTTTTTTTTCTTTTTTTTTTCTTACAAAGTCTCATATTCCACTAACTTGTGCCAAAAAAAAAAAATCTTCTATGAACTCGCCATGCCCCTCACGGAATACCTTGGGGTGTCTTCTTTCCAAAATGGGGTCACTTGTGGGGTATTTATACTGCCCTGGATTTTAGGGGCCCTAAAGCGTGAGAAGTAGTTTGGAATCCAAATGCGTAAAAAATGCCCTGTGAAATCCTAAAGATACTCATTGGAATTTGGGCCCCTTTGTGCACCTAGGCTGCAAAAAAGTGTCACATGTGGTATCGCCGTACTCGGGAGAAGTAGGGCAATGTGTTTTGGGGTGTATTTTTAAATATACCCATGCTGGGTGAGAAATATATCTCTGTAAAATGACAACTTTGTATAAAAAAAAATGGGAAAAGTTGTCTTTTACAGAGATATTTAGCTCACCCAGCATGGGTATATTTGTGGGGTGTTTCTACTGTCTGGGCATTGTAGAACCTCAGGAAACATGACAGGTGCTCAGAAAGTCAAAGTGCGTAAATTATTTTTTTTGCACCATAGTTTGTAAACGCTATAACTTTTACCCAAACCAATAAATATACACTTATTGCATTTTTTTTTTATCAAAGACATGTAGAACAATACATTTAGAGGAAAATGTATATAGAAATGTAGTTTTATTTGAAAAATTTTACAACAGAAAGTGAAAAATGTCATTTTTTTGCAAAAATTTCGGTCAATTTCGATTAATAACAAAAAAAGTAAAAATGTCAGCAGCAATGAAATACCACCAAATGAAAGCTCTATTAGTGAGAAGAAAAGGAGGTAAAATTCATTTGGGTGGTAAGTTGTATGACCGAGCAATAAACCGTGAAAGTAGTGTAGTGCAGAAGTGTAAAAAGTGGTCTGGTCATTAAGGGGGTTTAAGCTATGGGGGCTGAGGTGGTTAAAAGGGTAGAGATTATCACTCTGTATTAGGCTTGACAAAGGCTGGGATACAGCCGAAACGTTGCTGCTTGATTTTATGGCACACTTTCTGTAAAGTCCGTCCAATAAAGGATTCACTGGAGATGCTACAGCTACCTCTCTTCATTTACTATCCTCAGAATTGGTCAGCAATATTAGATCAACCGGGGTCCTCCTCCGGCACCCCCGACGATCAGCTATTTGAACAGAGGGCAGCGCTCATATGTGGGAATTAGCTCTGATAGAGGCAGGATTGGCCGGCTGGTGGACATTCAGAGACAGTGACACACGATAAGTCCAAACAAAATTCCACTTTATTGTGGTTTCAACGGCAAAACAAAGGTTCTCTACATTTCAGGCAAAAACACTAAACAAATCCTGTTAGTCTGAGCACTACCTAGACAGTCTTTTACTAACTGTTCTAAATATAGCACTGAAGTTCACCACAGCAAGCTACTCACATGCACCAGCATATCAGTTAGGGTTGCCACCTTTTCTTAAAGCCAAACCTGAACAGAAGGGAGGGAGGACCCCCTTCCAGGCCCCACCCATGCCCCGCCTCCAGCCACACCCATGTCCCGCCTCCACCCCTGGTCGCTGTCACACTGCGATCGTTACGCCCCTGAAGAGGCTCATTAGCATATTATAAGTCTTTATTTTAAGAGAACGGCGGCAGCGGCGGGCAGGGAGTTATAAAACACACTGTTATGTACTGCTGACATCAGCCCATCGCTAATGTCAGTCAGCTACATAACATAACGTTTTTTCTGATGATTAACAGATTCAGAAACCTGTTTAAAGGGTTTCTACCACCAGAAATACTGTTATGTAGCTGACTGATATAGCGATGCGCTAATGTCAGCACTACATAACAGTATGTTTCTAACATTAGTCCCTGCAGCCGTTTTTGCTAAAAAAAGCACTTTTATTATATGCTAATAAGCCTCTAGGTGCTATGTGGGCGTAAAATCAGCACCTAGAGGCTCCGTCCACACACCCATTATCCCGCCCAGGTCCAGTGTTGTGCCCGCGCCGCTCCTCTTGATTGATGCCACTGTTCACTTCTGTCTTCGGCGCAGGCGCAGTGAGTGAATGATGCGATCCTGGTGCTGGATTCCTCACTGCGCTTGCGCCGACTACGTCACAGTGAGGAAGTCGGCACCAGGAGAGCGGCCTTCACTCACTGCGCCTGCGCCGAAGACATAGTGAACGGCACAGGCGCAGGATTTTGTCAACGCTGCTGCGAACCGTCACATCAATCAAGAGGAGCTGGGCGGGATAAATAGTGAGTGGACGGAGCCTCTAGGTGCTGATTTTACGCCCACATTGCACCTAGAGGCTCATTAGCATATAATAAAAGTGCTTTTTTAGCAAAAACGGCTGCAGGGACTAATGTTAGAAACATACTGTTATGTAGTGCTGACATTAGCGCATTGCTATATCAGTCAGCTACATAACAGTATTTCTGGTGGTAGAAACCCTTTAAACACTGTTACATTTACACACTTCAAATGTTTTATATACCTTTTTAGAAGTGCCTATCTAGGACAGGTGTCAGGACTGTCTTGGTCACAAACAGGTTAAAAAAAACACTCTGCAGGCAGGGCACAGTGGGCACTGGGCTGGGCACTACTTGGGCAGGCTGCTGGAGCTGGACTGGAGTCTGGAGAAGAAGAATGATTTCAATTCTCCCTCCCTGCCTCTCTCTCTGATGTCACTTCCTGTGTGGACCTGACTTCCTTATCAGAGAGAAGGAGGGAGGGACTGGGAGGCAGGGGAGGAGCGAGGAGACCGGAGACTGAACAGTGAGTGAACCGCTGCGCTGCCTGGCATCACTGTAGTGTAGACTAGAGGAGGGAGGGGGGAGGCTCAGCTGATCACTCGGCCGCCGCAGTGAGTGACAGCTTAAATATGTGATCGGATCATCGGAGTCTCGGTCGGATGTCCGTCCACACACACTGCAGTTTACTTTGAATGAATAATCCTGTGCCCGGGTCTAAGAAAGGCTTGTACCCGGGCACAGGATTACAAACCCAGACTGTCCGGGTCAATCCCGGACGGGTGGCAACCCTAATATCAGTTCCAATATGATCCAGCTCTCAGGCACAGACTCTCTGCCCGGGTTCTCTTTATGCAAGTGCTGCAGGTGCAGCTAATCAGAGACAGCAGGCTAGCACACTTACTAGAAGTGGACTGCGGATTGGGGAACCCACCCAACTCTTCCCCAATCCAAACTCCAGGCCCTATACCGGCTTTTCTACAAAGCCACCTCAGGAAAGCTTGGGCTTTCCACTACATACTGGGCATTCGCTGGAGCTTAAGCTGCATATGACAGGATTCTGGGGGGGAAATACCTGCCATCAATCAATCTGCCTGTCACTGTGTCACAAGACATACTTGGAAAACATTACATACAGCGCTACAGAACATACAGGGTAATACAGCACCACATATTGTACATCCAGTGACTTCTCTTCTCTGATGTAGATATTCTCTTTCCTCTTCTTCTCCTGTCAGACCAGACCGCCATGGTGACTTTTTTCAGCCACCCTTCGTCTCTGCAGAGTTTAACAAACAGACATCTTACTTTTTCCATCCTCCTCCTCATCTTGTCAACACCCCATCCTGCCACCTCCAATACTGTGTCCGCTGCCCTCCCCAATACTTTCCTGCAGAAACAGTCCCCCTGAAAATACTGGTACCACACAGAAAAACGCCCCTTTATATTGTGCGCTAGTACAAAAAAAAACTTCCTTTCAGATCAGACCTCATATAAAACCCTAAATGAGATCCCCCATCTCAGACCAAAGCCCCTTTAGACCTCTATGTCAGACCCCATATAAGACCCCAGTTTTAGACCTCAGATCAGACCCCCATTAGACCTCCGTGTAAGACCCCAACCCAATATCAGACCTCAGATAAGACCCCAATTAGACCTCCAGACCCCCATTAGACCTCCAGACCTCCATATCAGACATCCAGACCTCCATATCAGACCTACAGACCTCCATATCAAACCTCCAGACCCCCATATCAGACCTCTAGACCCCCATTAGACCTCCAGATTCCCACTACACCTCCAGATCCCAAATTATGACCCCCATTAGATCTCCAGACCCTCAATCAGACCTCCAGACCCCCAATCAGACCCCTATTAGACCTCTAGACCCCAATCAGACCCCCATTAGACCTCCAGACCCCAATCAGACCCCCATTAGACCTCTAGACCGCCAATCAGACCCGCATTAGACCTTCAGACCCCCAGTCAAACCTCTCCAGACCCCCCAGTCAGACCTCTCCACACCCGCCAGTCAGACCTCACTAGACCCCCAGTCAGACCTCCAGACCCCCCCTTTACACCACTTCAGACCCCCAGTCAGACCTCCAGACCCCCCAGGCAGACCTCCAGACTCCCCATTAGACCACTTCAGACCCCCAGTCAGACCACCAGACCCCCCCAGTCAGACCTCAGACCCCCCCATAGACCACTCCAGACCCCCATTAGACCTCTCCAGACCCCCCATTAGACCTCCATATCAGACCTCAGATCAGACTGTAAAATAATAAAGTAACTTCTCTCTTGCTGCCACTCTCATTGTCCTGGCTGTCTTCCTGATGTCCTTATGCTGCAGGCAGCCAGGATACAGCAGCGTGGGCCTTGAGAAGAGCAAGCAGGAGGAGGGGTAAGTACTGCACTGCATCTTATAAAGGGAAAAGTGCAGTACCACTGGCAAGGGGGGCCCTCTGCGACTGCTGCGACTCCTATAGTTACGCCAGTGGTCACACGCCAATGCTTCATGTACCTCCTGCTCTGTCCTACTTGCTGACCATGCCACCTTCAACTCTGGCAGAACATTGCAATGGAAACCATCTTTCCACAATGTAGCAACATTTTCCCAACAGGGCCGGGGGGATGTGCTTCTGCACACTTTTACACTGTAAAAGCATGATGGTAATGCTATTAAATCACTTTAAACTAGCTGTTTTGACCTTAGTAGATTTTTAAAGACTGTATACTTTATAGCTAGAGAAAAACAAATATGAGAGCAGCACCACCTCGAGACCTCCACAAGGAATACACGCCAGTCAGCAGCCGCAGATGCGCAATGACCGCTCCACATCAATAGCTCAAATATAAGGTCGAAGGCAGAACCATGGAGGATATGCTGCTATTGACTTTGAATTTGAGCCATATACTTAAAGCTTCAGTCAACAGTTATTTCTCCAACCTCCTCTAGTACATGCAAGCTTAGCATGCATGTTTAATTTGATGGGGGAGGGTAATTCACATGACTGTGATATTGGTTATTTCTTGCTCGACCCTTCATTACTTACCTAAACCCGGATGCCACCCCACTTAACTAACCCAAAACCCAAATAGACCTAAACTCTTTTACACAACCACCCCCAAAAAGACGCGGACAACAGGTTGGATTAATATCGGCCACAGCAGTCGCTTTATTTCCATATACATAACCTTATTTTAATAAAAAAACATAAATATTCCCAGTTACCCATATGCAACGGCATATGAACAATACCCATTCCCCATATGTATAACATATAACATACAGGAGGAGCTCCTTGAAGCCCAAAACAATAATATCGCCCCATCCGGGGTAGGCCATCTTGCCCCCAGGCAATGAGCGCCAGCTCGGAGGCACCACTGATGGCCCCTTAACACCACCAGAAGCAACCATCAACCATGGGAGTCCAGCCCCAACCGTGGATCCCTCCCCTTATTCCTACCAGACCTTTTCTCCAACTCCAAGGACCTTCCCCCGTTTGCGATTCGCCGAACAGATGAACATATGGCGATGTACGCCGGCGCCATATTCTATTGCATTGTGCAGAACTTTGACCCATGACACATCCATCAGGTGGGACAGGACAGCAAATTGAAACGTTTCAGCACATGGACATACCCCCTACCCTATAAATAAACCCAATCTGGCAGCCATTTTACACTAAGTCTTTTGCCAGTGTAGGGAGAGGTTGCTGTGTGGAGCAGGGACAGACTGTTAGGGACATCAAACGCTGGCTAATAGGGCCACAAAAGTCCTTTTAAGGACTGTAATAGGTGTGCTATCGATAGGTGTGATATACTGAGGGGTGTGATATACTTAGAATATATTTTCTAGCATAGAAAGTATATTATAGTGCATTTGTATTGTGCAGCAGTTGTGTGCGGTTCTGCTGCGATACTGCAGCTATACAAAGGGACAAACGCTATTGGAATAACTAATTGCAACTAGTGTGATATACCAACTGCCGCCCAAAAAAAATGATTGAGGCAGGGGTGTGATATACCTATAATATAATTTCTATATAGCGCATTTGTATTGTGCAGAAGTTGTGTGCGGTTCTGCTAAGATACCGCAGCTATACAGAAGGACAAACGCTATTGGAACAACTAATTGCAATCGGTATGATATACCAGTTGCCCCCCAAAAAAACTTATTGAGGCAGGGGAGTTATATACCTGTAATATAATTTCTATATACTGCATTTGTATTGTGCAGCAGTTGTGTGCAGTTGTGCAGGGATACCACAGCTATACAGAGGGACAAACGTTGTTGGAACAACCAATTGCAAGTACTGTGATATACCTGTTGCCCCCCAAAAAAACGTATTGAGGAAGGGGTGTGATATACCTATAATATAATTTCTATATAGTGCATATGTATTGTGAAGCAGTTGAGTGTGGTTCTGCTGAGATACTGCAGCTATACAGAGGGACAAACGCTATTGGAACAACTAATTGAAACTGGTGTGGTATACCAGTTGGCCCCCAAAAAAACTGATTGAGGTAGGGGTGTGATGTACTTATAATATACTTTCTATAAAGTGCATTTGTATTGTGTAGCAGTTGTGTGCGGTTCTGCTGCGATACCGCAGCTATAAAGAGGGACAAACGCTATTGGAACAACTAAAAGCAACTGGTGTGATATACCAGTTGCCCCCCAAAAAAACTGATTGAGGCAAGGAAGTTATATACCTGTAATATAATCTCTATACAGTGCCTTTGTATTGTGCAGCAGTTGTATGCGGTTGAGCTGTGATACCCCAGCTATACAGAGGGACAAACGCTATTGGAACAACTAATTGCAACTGGTGTGATATACCAGTTGCCCCCGAAATAAAACTGATTGATGCAGGGGTGTGATATACCTATAATATAGTGCATTTGTATTGTGCAGCAGTTGTGTGTGGTTCTGATGCGATACCGCAAGTATACAGAGGGACAAACGCTATTTGAGTGACTGATTGCAACTGGTGTGATATACAGTCAGGTCCATAAATATTGGGACATTGACACAATTCTAACATTTTTGGCTCTATACACAACCACAATGGATATAAAATGAAACAAACAAGATGTGCTTTAACTGCAGACTGTCAGCTTTAATTTGAGGGTATTTACATCCAAATCAGGTGAACGGTGCAGGAATTACAACAGTTTGCATATGTGCCTCCCACTTGTTAAGGAACCAAAAGTAATGGGACAGAATAATAATCATAAATCAAACTTTCACTTTTTAATACTTGGTTGCAAATCCTTTACAGTCAAATTACAGCCTGAAGTCTGGAACGCATAGACATCACCAGATGCTGGGTTTCATCCCTGGTGATGCTCTGCCAGGCCTCTACTGCAACTGTCTTTAGTTTCTGCTTGTTCTTGGGACATTTTCCCTTCAGTTTTGTTTCAGCAAGTGAAATGCATGCTAAATCGGATTCAGGTCACGTGATTGACTTGACCATTGCATAACATTCCACTTCTTTCCCTTAAAAAACTCTTTGGTTGCTTTTGCAGTATGCTTTGGGTCATTGTCCATCTGCACTGTGAAGCGCCGTCTAATGTATTCTGAAGCATTTGGCTAAATATGAGCAGATAATATTGCCAGAAACACTTCAGAATTCATCCTGCTGCTTTTGTCAGCAGTCACATCATCAATAAATACAAGAGAACCAGTTCCATTGGCAGCCATACATGCCCACGCCATGACACTACCACCACCATGCTTCACTGATGAGGTGGTATTCTTAGGATCATGAGCAGTTCCTTTCCTTCTCCATACTCTTCTCTTCCCATTACTCTGCTACAAGTTGATCTTGGTCTCATCTGTCCATAGGATGTTGTTCCAGAACTGTGAAGGCTTTTTTAGATGTCGTTTGACAACCTCCAATCTGGCCTTCCTGTTTTTGAGGCTCACCAATGGTTTACATCTTGTGGTGAACCCTCTGTATTCACTCTGGTAAAGTCTTCTCTTGATTATTGACTTTGACACACATACACCTACCTCCTGGAGAGTGTTCTTGACCTAGCCAACTGTTGTGAAGGGTGTTTTCTTCACCAGGGAAAGAATTATTTGGTCATCCACCACAGTTGTTTTCTGTGGTCTTCCGGGTCTTTTGGTGTTGCTGAGCTCACCGGTGCGTTCCTTCTTTTTAAGAATGTTCCAAACAGTTGTTTTGGCCACGCCAAATGTTTTTGCCATCTCTCTGATGGGTTTGTTGTGTTTTTTCAGCCTAATGATGGCTTGATTCACTGATAGTGACAGCTCTTTGGATCTCATCTTGAGAGTTGACAGCAACAGATTCCAAATGCAAATAGCACACTTGAAATGAACTCTGTACCTTTTATCTGCTCATTCTAATTGGGATAATGAGGGAATAACACACACCTGGCCATGGAACAGCAATTGTCCCATTACTTTTGGTCCCTTAACAAGTGGGAGGCACATATGCAAACGGTTGTAATACCTACACTGTTCACCTAATTTGGATGTAAATACCCTCAAATTAAAGCTGACAGTCTGCAGTTAAAGCACATCTTCTTTGTTTCATTTCAAATCCATTGTGGTGGTGTATAGAGCCAAAAATGTTAAAATTGTGTTGATGTCCCAATATTTATGGACCTGGCTGTACCAGTTGCCCCCCCAAAAAAACTGATTGAGGCAGGGGTAAAATATACCTATACTATAATTTCTATATAGTGCATTTGCATTGTGCAGCAGTTGTGTGCAGTTCTGCTGAGATGCGGCAGCTATACAGAGGGACAAACGGTATTGGAAAAGCTAATTGCAACTGGTGTGATATACCAGTTCCCTCCGTCAAAAAAAACATATTGAGACAGGGGTGTGATATACCTATAATTTACTTTCCATATAGTGCATTTGTATTGTGCAGCAGTTGTGTGCGGTTCTGTTGCGATACCGCAGCTATAAAGAGGGACAAACGCTATTGAAACAACTAATTGCAACTGGTGTGATATACCAGTTGCCCCCCAAAAAAACTGATTGAGGCAGGGGTGTGATATACCTATAATATACTTTAAATATAGTGCATTTGTATTGTGCAGCAGTTGTGTGCGGTTCTGCTGAGATACCGCAGCTATAAAGAGGGACAAACGCTATTGGAACAACTAAATCCAACTGGTGTGATATATCAGTTTACCAGTTGCCCACTCAAAAAAACAGATTGAGGAAGGGGTGTGAAATACCTATAATATACTTTCTATATAGTGCATTTGTATTGTGCACCAGTTATGTGCGATTCTGCTACGATACCGCAACTATACAGAGGGACAAACGCTATTGGAAAAGCTAATTGCAACTGGTGTGATATACCAGTTGCCCCCGCCGAGAAAAACTGATTGAGACAGGGGTGTGATATACCTATAATATAATTTCTATATAGTGCATTTGTATTGTGCAGCAGTTGTGTGCGGTTCTGCTGAGATGCTGCAGCTATACAGAGGGACAAACGCTATTAGAACAACCAATTGCAACTAGTGTGATATACCAGTTGCCCCCCCAAAAAAACTGATTGAGGCAGGGGTGTGATATACCTATAATATAATTTGTATATAGTTCATTTGTATTGTGCAGCAGTTGTGTGCGGTTCTGCTGAGATGCTGCAGCTATACAGAGGGACAAACGCTATTAGAACAACCAATTGCAACTAGTGTGATATACCAGTTGCCCCCCCAAAAAACTGATTGAGGCAGGGGTGTGATATACCTATAATATACTTTCTATACAGTGCATTTGTATTGTGCAGCAGTTGTGTGAGGTTCTGCTGAGATACCGCAGCTATACAGAGGGACAAACGCTATTGTCTTGGCATCAGATGAGGAAGAGGAGGTAGCAACGGCCGCCACCCAGCGGTCTGACGACAGTACCCGGATCAGCCCAAGGACGAAGGTCCCCGCTGTTGCTGCCTACTTTGAGATGACTAATGTCAGTGGTGATTAAGGTGACGATGATGATGTGTCGATTGATGTCACGTGGGTGCCCATAAGAGAGGAAGAAGAAGAGAGTTTAGAGGGAGAGACAGAGCAGCAGATAGAGGGTAGAATTGGGAGAAGCAAGCAGAACTCGCAGTGCACAGGAGGCAAAAAGCAGACTGCAAATTTAGCAAGCCACCCACCATGCACGGTCATATCTGGCGCTCCCAGGACGCCGGCACATGGTTCCGCAGTGTGGGCTTTTTTTAACATGTCCGCTGCTGACAATAGTGTTGCCATCTGCAGCATGTGCTGTCAACGCATAAATCGCGGTAAGCCCGACAGTCACCTAGGGACAACCGCCTTAAGAAGGCACCTGGCCTCCCATCATCGAGCCCAATGGGAGCAACACTGTCAGAACCCACAAAGCCACACTACCTGAGCTCAACGTCCTGCCTCTTCTCTTCTCCTTCACCTCTCTCCTCCCATTTGTCCTCTACTCCACCTTCCACTGTCACTTCGTTGTCGCGTTTATCTGCAAAAGGCAGGCTTCTGTGGCCCAAATGTTCGAACGTAAAAAGTTGATGACGCCGGATAACTCTATTGCCCAACGGCTGACCGCCGACTTGTCGGAACTGCTAGCCCGCCAACCACTGCCATATAAACTGGTGGACTTGGAGGCCTTTAGAAAATTTGTGGCCATTGGCACACCGAAATGGAAGATCCCTGGAAGGAAATATTTTTCCCATAAGGGCATCCCAGAGCTATATGGCCATGTTCAGCGGCAAGTGAATGTATCTCTGGCACACAGTGTCAGTGTCAAGATACATTTGACCACAGACACATGGTCTAGCAAACACGGGCAGGGTAGGTACATAACTTTTACTGCCCACTGGGTGAACCTTCTGACAGCTGTCAATCATGCAACCCGTGGCACCCGTGTGGATTTATTGTTACCGCAACGGATTGCATTCAGGCTTGCCTCTTCTTCCCCTCCTCCTACTCCATCCTCCGTCTCCTCCTCGGCTGACTCCTACTTTTCCACTGCTACAGCCTCTTTCGCTACACCCACCAGCTCCCCAGAACCTATTCAACTTGCCAGGTGAGACATTGCCATGCTGCGCTGCGGCTGTTGTGCCTGGAAGCCAAGAGCCACACCGGTCCTGCACTGCTTTCAGCTCTGCAGTCACAGTCTGATCAGTGGCTAACCCCGCTCAATCTGACAGTTGGTAAAGTGGTGTGTGACAACGGTGCCAATCTGCTGAGCACGCTAAAACAGGGCAAAATGACACACGTGCCGTGCATGGCACACGTCCTGAACTTAGTCGTGCAGCGATTCGTTGCCAACTACCCCGGGGTCCAGGACGTCTTGCGGCAGGCCAGGAAAATCTCTGGCCATTTTAGAAGATCTTACACGGCCATGGCTCGCCTTGCTTCAGCGGCGATACCACTTGCCCGCCAGACATCTGATTTATGACAGCCCGACGTGCTGGAACTCCACCTTGTTTATGCTTGATAGGCTGCTCCAGCAGCAACGTGCCGTTAATGACTACCTGTACGAACTCTGCGGCAGGACAGGTTCTTTTTTTACCGCGCCAGTGGCTGCTCATGCGCGACACATGCTGACTTCTGCGGCCATTTGATGAGATCACTAAACTGGTCAGTCGCAGCCAGGGCGCCATCAGTGACATCGTACCTTACGCCTTCTTTCTGGAGCGTCTATTGCGTTGTGTTATTGATCAAGCCGTCGATGAGCAGGAGCAGGGAGATGAGGAAGTCACAATACTGAATTAATTCCCAGGGAGGCTACTCCATCTGAGACAAGTCAGCAGGAGTCTGAAGAGGAGTCAGAGGAGGATGGTGCCTGGGGGGAGGAGGCGGAGGAGCAAGAAGAGCAGCCTTTAAACTTTTATGGGATCCCTGGTGTTGTCCGTTGGTGGGGGAAGGAGACCGAGGACGACATTCTACTGGGCGACGAGCAGGAGCCAGGGAGCTCCACCACTTCCAATTTAGTGCAAATGGGGGCCTTCATGCTCCAGTGTTTGAAGAGGGACCCCTGTATAAATAGCAAAAAGGACAAGGACCAGTACTGAGTGGCAACGTACTTAGACCCCCGGTACAAACACAAAATGGCGGACATGTTACCAGCATCACAGAGGGCAGTCAGAATGCAGCATCTCTCGCAGCAAGGCCTGGAAATGCTGCATGCTGTTGCGGGCACTGGCAGAGGAATTTCCACCCACAGAGAAACAGTTGTGGGTGCCAATCCTACCGCACATGCAAGAAGAAGGCAGTTTGAAGATGTGTTGGTCACTTCGGATATGAGATCATTCTTGCAGCCAACCCATCGACAGTCACCTTCCAGATCCAGCCTGAGGGAACGCCTAGACCGACAGGTGTCCAACTACCTCGGGTTAAAGGCCGATGTTGGCACTCTGAGAAGCGAGGAACCTGTCATGGTCTTACCTGCTTGCTGCTCTCCTTCGTTTGACATGTGCTGGCGGCCATCTTGGTTTCTGGGTTTCTTGTAGCCTTCCACCCTGCGGCTCCTCCTTCCCCTGGGAGGAGCTGGATGCCTAGCTCATATATATAGGAGGTCTGTAGTTCCTTGCTTGGTCCTCTTGTGTTCACATGCTTCTAAGACTGCTGCTGCTTCTGGTTCCTGATCCTGGCTTCGTCTGACTACCCTGCTGGTTCCTGATCCTGGCTTCGTCTGACTACCCTGCTGGTTCCTGATCCTGGCTTCGTCTGACTACCCTGCTGGTTCCTGATCCTGGCTTCGTCTGACTACCCTTCTGGTTCCTGACCTCTGGCTTCGCAAAGACTCTGCTCGGTTTCACCATCCGTTTGGACTTTTGCTTTACAGCTTTATTTTCAATAAAGCCTTCCTATTTTCACTTATCTCTTGTTGTACGTCTGGTTCATGGTTCCGTGACATTAGGACCAAGCCATGAATTCTGACGGTACAGGGCCATCCTCGCTACCCACGCTGGTTGCCAGACTTGATCAGCAGGATCACCTGTTGGGTCGGTTCGCTGTGGCGTTGCAAACCCTGCTTGAACGCACGGCTCATTTCGCTCCCGTTGCCGATGGGTCGGTTGTCGCTCCTGGGCTCGCTCCTACTGCCGCTCCGGTTGTTGCGCCAGAGTCTACCCAGACACCTGTTGTTGCGCCTGCGGTGTTTCGGGGTATGACCGGTTCTGCCCCTCTTCCACAGCGCTTTGGGGGAGAGCCAACTCAGTGCCGAGGTTTCCTTAACCAGGTGGGCATTTATTTCGAGTTGCTGCCACATGCCTTTCCCACTGAGAGATCAAAGGTGGGCTTCTTGATCTCGCTGCTCTCGGACAAGGCCTTGGCCTGGGCCAGCCCTTTATGGGAGAACAACAATCCGGTGATTGCCGAGTTTTCCGGTTTTGTTGCTTCTCTTCGGAAGGTATTCGATGTGCCGGCTCGTGCTGCCTCTGCTGCGAAGCTCCTTATGTCCATCAGACAGGGTTCACGATCCGTAGCTGAATACGCCATTGAGTTTCGTACCCTGGCAGCAGATGTGGGCTGGAATAATGAGGCTCTGGTCGCTGCTTTCTCTCATGGTCTCTCGGATGCCTTGAAGGATGAGGTTGCAGCTAAGGACCTACCAGTTGAGCTCGAGTCTCTTATTTCTTTCCTGATTTTGATTGACACCAGACTCAGGGAGAGACCTTCCTTTAAGGAGAACCTGCGGAGGTCTTCTAACAGATTGGTGCCTACGTTTGCTGTCCCACCCGTGCCTCCCTCTCCTCCCACGCCTCCTGGGGATGACTTGTCTGGGGGTGAACCCATGCAGCTGGGGTTTGCTCGCCTGTCCGAGGGGGAGAGGGCACTCCGGAGACGCGAGGGCCGATGCATGTACTGTGGTCTCGGGATAGCCATTGGTGCCGTTCACAGAGAGTCGGTCTGCCTCCAGGTTATTTCGTCTCCACACTACTCGGTGGTCTTGGGGTACCCCTGGCTCCAGAAGCATAATCCTACTTTCGATTGGAGATCGGTCGAGATCCTCTCGTGGTCACCGCAGTGTGGGGCTAGTTGCATCCATGGGTCTGTCAAGTTGCTGTGTACTTCCTCGGACTCTCTGTTGCCTCCTGAATACGAGGAGTACCGGGATGTATTCGATAAGGTGCGCGCGGTTGCCCTACCTCCGCACCGCCCATACGATTGTGCCATAGAGTTACAATCTGGTGCCGTTCCTCCTCGTGGCAAAGTCTATCCACTGTCGGTAGCGGAGAATGAGGCCATGGAGGAGTACGTGAGGGAGGCGCTTTCACGCGGACACATTCGCAAATCTTCGTCCCCGGCAGGGGCTGGATTTTTCTTTGTGAAAAAGAAGGGCGGTGAGTTGAGGCCTTGCATCGATTACAGGGGTCTCAATCGCATCACGATCAAGAACGCTTACCCGATACCCTTGATTTCCGAGCTGTTCGATCGCCTTAAAGGGGCCACGGTCTTTACCAAACTCGACCTGAGGGCGGCATATAACCTGGTAAGGATCAAGGCGGGCGATGAGTGGAAGACCGCGTTTAACACCAGGACCGGTCATTACGAATCCTTGGTGATGCCCTTTGGGTTGTGCAATGCGCCCGCAGTCTTTCAGGAATTCATCAACGATGTTTTCCGTGACCTGTTGCAGCAGTGTGTGGTAGTCTATTTGGATGACATCTTGGTATATTCTGAATCCATGGAGGCCCACATTCTGGATGTCAGACGAGTGTTGCAACGGTTACGAGAGAACAAGCTGTTCGGTAAGCTTGAGAAATGCGAATCTCACCGATCCCAGGTAACCTTCTTAGGTTACATCATTTCCGCTGAGGGGTTCTCCATGGATCCTGAGAAGGTTTCGGCTGTCTTACAGTGGCCCCAGCCCAGTGGTCTTCGTTCCCTGCAGCGCTTTTTGGGCTTCGCCAATTATTATCGGAAGTTCATCAGGGACTTTTCCATGCTGGCCAAGCCTCTCACGGATCTGACCAGGAAGGGCAGTAATTCCCAGGTCTGGCCGCTCGAGGCCATCCGAGCTTTTGAGGCCCTAAAGTCCACCTTTGTGTCGGCTCCGATTCTGTCGCATCCCAACCCTGGGTTGCCCTTTGTCCTCGAGGTGGACGCGTCTGAGACGGGAGTAGGCGCCCTTCTGTCTCAGCGTAGAACACCAGAGGGTCCTCTGCTTCCTTGTGGGTTTTACTCCCGGAAACTGTCTTCCGCGGAGTGCAACTATCAGATTGGTGACAGGGAGTTATTGGCCATCGTGCAGGCCCTTAAAGAATGGAGGCACTTGCTCGAGGGTTCGGTGGTTCCGGTTCTCATCCTGACGGACCACAAGAATCTGACCTACCTTTCTGAGGCCAAGAGATTGACACCACGTCAGGCCAGATGGGCTCTGTTCTTGTCACGTTTTAATTACGTGGTCTCCTACCTACCCGGTTCCAAGAACATCAGGGCGGATGCCTTATCACGGCAGTACTCCGAGCTGTCCAGGGAGGAGTCGATTCCGACTTCGGTCATACCTCCGAATCAGATCCTGGCCGCCATTCGCACCAGCCTGACCTCTCCCCTGGGTGAGCAGATTTTGGCGGCTCAATCTGGTGCTCCCTCTGGGAGACCCAACGGCAGATGTTTTGTGCCTGAGGAGTTGCGCACTCGGTTGTTGCGAACCTACCATAACTCCAAGACCGCGGGGCATCCTGGAAAGAATCAGCTGTCCTGGGCTGTTTCACGTCTGTTCTGGTGGCCTTCCCTACGTTCCGACATCGCCGCATATGTAGCGGCATGCTCCGTTTGTGCCCAGAGTAAGTCCCCTCGGCACCTTCCGTTGGGCCTTCTGCAACCCATAGCCACCGGGGAGCGCCCATGGTCACACCTGGGGATGGATTTCATTGTGGACCTCCCTGCATCCCGAGGCCATACGGTCATTCTCATGATTGTGGATCGGTTTTCCAAAATGTGCCACTGTGTTCCTCTCAAGAAGTTACCCTCTGCACAAGAGTTGGCCACGATTTTTGCCAGGGAGGTCTTCCGGTTGCACGGTTTGCCTAAGGAGATTGTGTCGGATCGGGGGAGTCAGTTTGTGTCCAGGTTCTGGCGCGCCTTTTGCTCCCAGTTGGGGATTCATCTCTCCTTCTCCTCGGCCTACCACCCTCAGTCCAATGGGGCCGCAGAACGATCCAATCAGGCCTTGGAGCAATTCCTTCGTTGCTATGTCTCCGATCACCAAGACAATTGGGTTGACCTCCTGCCTTGGGCTGAGTTTGCCAGGAACACGGCGGTGAACTCTTCCTCTGGGACGTCTCCCTTCATGGCCAATTATGGGTTCCAACCTGCCGTGTTACCGGAGGTATTCTCTCCCCAGGATATTCCGGCTGTGGAGGATCACCTTTCCGTCCTACGTGCTTCTTGGGTACAGATCCAGAAGTCCCTTGAGGTCTCTGCGCAGCGCCAGAGACTCCAGGCTGATCGCAGACGAGCGCCTGCTCCTTCCTACCAGGTCGGAGACCGTGTATGGTTGTCCACCCGCAACCTCAACCTTCGAGTGCCCACTCCCAAGCTGGCGCCTCGCTTTGTTGGTCCCTTCCGAGTGCTTCGCAGGGTAAACCCGGTAGCCTATGCCCTTGCGCTTCCTCCTGGCATGCGGATCTCCAACGTGTTTCATGTCTCCCTGTTGAAGCCACTGGTGTGTAATCGTTTCACTTCCTCGGTTCCTCGGCCTCGTCCGGTCCAAGTGGGCAATCGTGAGGAATATGAGGTGAGCAATATCCTGGACTCACGCCTGGTCCGCGGTCGGTTGCAGTTTTTGGTCCATTGGCGTGGTTATGGTCCAGAGGAGCGTTCCTGGGTTCCCTCCGCAGATGTCCATGCTCCTGCCTTGCTCCGAGCCTTCCACGCACGCTTCCCTCAGAAACCGTTTTGTGCTCCGCGGAGGAGGGGCCCTTGAGGGGGAGGTACTGTCATGGTCTTACCTGCTTGCTGCTCTCCTTCGTTTGACATGTGCTGGCGGCCATCTTGGTTTCTGGGTTTCTTGTAGCCTTCCACCCTGCGGCTCCTCCTTCCCCTGGGAGGAGCTGGATGCCTAGCTCATATATATAGGAGGTCTGTGGCTTCAGTTCCTTGCTTGGTCCTCTTGTGTTCACATGCTTCTAAGACTGCTGCTGCTTCTGGTTCCTGATCCTGGCTTCGTCTGACTACCCTGCTGGTTCCTGATCCTGGCTTCGTCTGACTACCCTGCTGGTTCCTGATCCTGGCTTCGTCTGACTACCCTGCTGGTTCCTGATCCTGGCTTCGTCTGACTACCCTTCTGGTTCCTGACCTCTGGCTTCGCAAAGACTCTGCTCGGTTTCAACATCCGTTTGGACTTTTGCTTTACAGCTTTATTTTCAATAAAGCCTTCCTATTTTCACTTATCTCTTGTTGTACGTCTGGTTCATGGTTCCGTGACAGAACCCCTTGACTACTGGGTGTGCAGGCTCGACCTGTGGCCAGAGCTGGCACAATTTGCCATGGAATTCTTGGCTTGCCCCTCGTCGGGTGTCTTGTCCGAAAGGCTGTCAAGCGCAGCAGGGGGGATCGTGACCGATCAGCGCACTCGCCTAGCTAACGACAATATGGACTACCTCACATTTCTAAAAATAAATGAGGCATGAATCTCGGAGGAATTCAACACCTTTGACGACCACATTTAATAGAATTTCACCTATTACCATTGGGGTTTTTTTCAAGAGGGGGGATTTCGTTAGCCATGTTTTTAATCCAATTTTATATTTTTAGTTCTTTTAAACATATGTATTTGACATGTATTTGTACTGGCCTGCAGTAAAATTTATATCCAATGACCGTCTAATATACCTCCAGCCACATAATGACTTGATCTTTTCTGTATGGTGAATGCATAATTTTTGGGGCCTGTAATGTAACTGGCCAACAGTAAAATTGTTATATGGTGACCGCCTAATGTACCTCCAGCCACATAATCACTTGATGTTTTCTGTCCGGTAAATGCCTAATGTTTGGGGCCTGTACTCCACTGGCCTGCAGTAAAATTGATATCCAATGACCGTCTAATATACCTCCAGCCACATAATCACTTGTTATTTTCTGTATGGTGAATGCATAATTTTTCGGGCCTGTAATCGAACTGGCCAACAGTAAAATTGTTATATGGTGACCGCCTAATGTACCTCCAGCCACATTATTAATTGTTCTTTTCTGTACGGTGAATGAAAAATTTTTGGGGCCTGTAGTCCACTGGCCTGCAGTAAAATTGATATCCAATGACTGTCTAATATACCTCCAGCCGCATAATCATTTGATGTTTTCTGTCCGGTGAATGAATAATTTTTGGGGCCTGTAGTCCACTGACCTGCAGTAAAATTGATATCCATTGACTGTCTAATATACCTCCAGCCACATAATCACTTTTTTGTACGGTGAATGCATAATTTTTAGGGCCTGTAATGTAACTGGCCAACAGTAAAATTGTTATACGGTGACCGCCTAATGTACCTCCAGCCACATAATGACTTGATCTTTTCTGTACGGTGAATGTATAATATTTGGGGCCTGTAATCTAACTGGCCAACAGTAAAAAATTGTTATACGGTGACCGCCTAATGTACCTCCAGCCAGATAATGACTTGATCTTTTCTGTAAGTTAAATGCATAATTTTTGGGGCCTGTAATGTAACTGGCCAACAGTAAAATTGTTATATGGTGACCGCCTAATGTACCTCCAGCCACATAATGACTTGATCTTTTCTGTAAGTTTGAATGCATAATTTTTGGGGCCTGTAATGTAACTGGCCAACAGTAAAATTGTTATATGGTGACCGCCTAATGTACCTCCAGCCACATAATCACTTGATGTTTTCTGTCTGGTGAATGCCTAATGTTTGGGGCCTGTACTTCACTGGCCTGCAGTAAAATTGATATACAATGACCGTCTAATATATCTCCAGCCACATAAGGACTTGATCTTTTCTGTACGGTGAATGCATAATTTTTGGGGCCTGTAATGTAACTGGCCAACAGTAAAATTGTTATATGGTGACCGCCTAATGTACCTCCAGCCACATAATCACTTGATGTTTTCTGTCTGGTGAATGCCTAATGTTTGGGGCCTGTACTTCACTGGCCTGCAGTAAAATTGATATCCAATGACCGTCTAATATACCTCCAGCCACATAATCATTTGATCTTTTCTGTACGGTGAATGCCTAATTCTAATTGTTGGGGCCTCGGAGGAATTCATTATCTGTGACGACCAAGTGTTATCGAATTTCACCTATTATCATTTCGGGTTTATTCAAGAGGGGGGATTTCGTTAGCCATGTTTTTAATCCAATTTTATATTTTTAGTTCTTTTAAACATATGTATTTGACATGTATTTGTACTGGCCTGCAGTAAAATTTATATCCAATGCCCGTCTAATATACCTCCAGCCACATAATCACTTGATGTTTTCTGTCTGGTGAATGAATAATTTTTGGGGCCTGTAGTCCACTAGCCTGCAGTAAAATTGATATCCATTGACCGTCTAATATACCTCCAGCCACATAATCACTTGATCTTTTATGTACGGTGAATGCATAATTTTTGGGGCCTGTAATCTAACTGGCCAACAGTAAAATTGTTATATGGTGACCACCTTATGTACCTCCAGCCATATTATTAATTGTTCTTTTCTGTATGGTGAATGAATCATTTTTTGGGCCTGTAGTCCACTGGCCTGCAATAAAATTGATATTTAATGACCGTCTAATATACCTCCAGCCACATAATCACTTGATGTTTCTGTCCGGTGAATGCCTAATGTTTGGGGCCTGTACTCCACTGGCCTGCAGTAAAATTGATATCCAATGACCGTCTAAGATACCTCTAGCCACATAATCACTTGATGTTTTCAGTCCGGTGATTGCCTAATGTTTGGGGCCTGTACTCCCGTGGTCTAAAATAAAAAATTTCTAGGCTCCAGCAGGGCACATTTTTGAGAGTTTCCCTTTAAGATGCATAAAAATGGCCCCTGATTAAAATACAGATTTTTTGTGGGAATTTTTGCCATTGATCCCCCTCTGGTATGTCACTGTCCATGTTGTGGGACAATTTGTGCACTTCTAGTAGGTATTTGGTGGCTGCAAATATGACCTGAAGGTTTTTCAGGTTCGCCTGCCATTAAAGTAAATGGGGCCAGCCGCAAATTTGCGGTTCGCGAACATTTTATCACATTCGCGCGATCGCATTCGTGAACCATCCCGGCCGATGTTCGTCCATCACTAATCCGGAGCCCTATCTAACCTGACAAACCAGTGAACCTCTGGTAAAACACCACCCCAGACCATCCCCCTGCTCCCCAACCACCTTACCACTGCCTCTGATCGGGAATGGCCCAGCTGTTGATCATCCGGCCGTACAGATGCCTGTAACGCTCCCCAAAATATATATGAATGACCCAGAATCCACACAAGTGCTGGTTTTGCACCTGCAAAATAAAAGAAAAAGAAAACCAAGGAGCAAAACGCAACTATTCTCCCCTTATAACAAAACAAGGCAACCACAACGCCTTACAATCTATCAGGCCTAACGTAGGACCTGAACCTGATAGACTCCCAATGCCCGATCCTTTTTATGACGTTGCCCATATCCGAAATGAGTGACTTGCATAACCGCAACTACCAACCCCCAAACGATCCAAGCATCTCCGAAAGATTGCGGTAAACTGAAAACAGGACAGCAAAGTCCTGTCTTCATGCACTAACAATAGCAAAACCTCCCTCCTTTTCCCTAGCCCATATTCCCTCAAACACCTCACCGAGCACATTAAACACCCAGGAACTGCATACAGAACTACCTTACATCCCTTCCCCTCCAAATCAATCTTTGACCAGCGGATGTGGAACTCTAACCTATCCATAAATAGATTAACGTCCTCCGCAAGCAGCCCTCCAACCTGTCGAATCGTAGAAGAAACAAGCTCCCCCAACCTCATGGCACCAAAGAATGCCAAAGAAAACGCTAACCGAAACAATTGCGACTCCCAAGAAGTACTGCAAACTCCAATACCTGCTCCCCTGAATCCAATAGAATATCAAAAAAAAAACGGCCGATGCCCATCTTTCCCTACTCACAACCACCGCCACCCCTTAAGTCAGCGACCAATCAGAATAGACTTGGTGAAGTCTGTCATCTTGTGCAACTTAAAGCCGAAGGCTAATCCCACTAATCCCACAATATACCTATTAATTTTGGACACCGACAACCCTTCTTCCCTGCAATGCCCCAGAAAAAGCAATAAATGCACCTCTAAATCTTCCTTATCAGCCCCCAGCCTAACACACCACTCGTCCCAGCAACGCCACGCCTTAAGATAAGTATCCCACGTACCAACTGGATGAGTCCGACTACTGTGCTGCCAATATATCCAACAGGCAACCCGAGCACGCCAGCCCAACTTCCTCCGCCTCCGGGCAAGCTGTCTAAAAGGTCCCTACTGTGAACAAGAGAGTACATCAGGTGGGACAGGACGACAGCCAATTGAGATGTTTCAGCACATGGACACACCCCCACCCTATAACAGAACCCGATCTGGCAGCCATTTTACATTCTGTGTATTGCCAGTGTAGGGAGAAGTTGCTTTGTGGAGCAGGGACAGACTGTTAGGGACACCAAACGCTAGCTAATAGGGACACAAAAGTCCTTTTAAGGACTGGTATAGGTGTGCTATTGATAGGTGTGATATACTGAGGGGTGTGAAATACTTATAATATAATTTCTAACATAGAAAGTATATTATAGTGCATTTGTATTATACAGCAGTTGTGTGCGGTTCTACTGCGATACCGCAGCTATATAGAGGGACAAACGCTATTGGAATAACTAATTGCAACTGCTGTGATAGACCTGTTGCCCCAAAATAACTGATTGAGGGGTGCAATATACTTGCTTCCACAAAATACTGATTAAGGGGTTTGATATACCTGCTTCCACAAAATACTGATTGAGGGGTGCGATATACCTGTTTCCACAAATATTGATTAAGGGGTTCTATATACCTGCTTCCACAAAATACAGATTGAGGGGTGCGATAAACCTGCTTCCACAAAATACTGATTGAGGGGTGCGATATACCTGCTTCCACCAAATATTGATTGAGGCCAGCGATACACCTGATTCCACAAAAAACTGATTAAGGGGTTTGATATACCTGCTTCCACAAAATACAGATTAAGGGTTGCGATATACCTACTTCCACCAAATATTGATTAAGGGGTTCTATATACCTGCTGCCACAAAATACTGATTAAGGGGTTTGATAAACCTGCTTCCACAAAATACAGATTGAGGGGTGCGATATACATGCTTCCACCCAATATTGATTCAGGGGTTCTCTATACCTCCTTCCACCAAATACTGATTAAGGGGTTTGATATACCTGATTCCACAAAATACTGATTGAGGGGTGCGATATACCTGCTTCCACAAAATATTGATTAAGGGGTTCTATATACCATCTTCCACAAAATACTGATTAAGGGGTTTGAAATACCTGCTTCAACCAAATACTGATTGAGGCCTACGATACACCTACTTTCACAAAATACTGATTAAGGGGATTGATATACCTGCTTCCACAAAATACTGATTAAGGGGATTGATATACCTGCTTCTACCAAATATTGATTGAGGCCTGCGATACACCTGCTTCCACAAAATACTGATTAAGGGGTTTGATATACCTGCTTCCACCAAATACTGATTGAGGCCTGCGATACACCTGCTTCCACAAAATACTGATTAAGGGGATTGATATACATGCTTTCACTAAATATTGATTGAGGCCTGCGATACATCTGCTTCCACAAAATACTGATTAAGGGAATTGATATACCTGCTTCCACCAAATATTGATTGAGACCTGCGATGCACCTGCTTCCACAAAATACTAATTAAGGGGTTTTATATTCCAGCTTCCACCAAATACTGATTGAGGCCTGCAATATACCTGCTTCCACAAATACTGCTCTTCTCTAGGGACTTTGGCACAGGGCCATTTTGAAAATGGCAGACAGAGGAAGAGATAGCCCGTTCCGCAGGGGTAGTAGGGGTCGGGCAGGTGCACCAGGCCGGAGCCTAAGTGGGAAGTTGGAGAAGGTGCGTTCGATTACGTCAAAGGATGCATCAGAGTTGGTTGAGTCGCTCACTCAGACTTCTGCACCCTTCTCATCCTCTGTATCTGCACCCTCCTCACTCTCTGCTGTGTGAACCCCAAAGACACCTCCACCATAGCCCCTTCACTCAAGTCAGAGGAATTATTTTCCCATCCATTCCCAGACCTTACTGATGCGCAGCCATTCTTGGCATCGGATAAGGAAGAGGAGGTAGCAATGGTCGCCACCCAGCGGTCTGACGAAAGTACCCAGATCAGCCCAATGAGGGTGGTCCACACTGTTGCTGCCTATTCCGAGATCTCTAATGTCAGTGGGGATGAAGGTGACGATGATGACGTGTCGATGGAGGTCATGTGGGTGCCCACAAGAGAGGAAGGAGGAGGGGAGTTCAGAGGGAGAGACGGAGAAGCAGATAGGGAGGAGAAGGAGAAGCAGGCAGAACTCGTAGTGCACAGGAGGCAAAATGCAGACTGCAAATTTATCTGGTGCGAGCCATCCACCATGCATGGTCATATCTTACGCTCCCAGGACACCGGCACATGGCTCAGCAGTGTGGGCTTTTTTTAACGTGTCAGCAGCTGACAATAGTGTTGCCATCTGCAGCCTGTGCTGTCAACGCATACGTCGCGGTAAGCCCAACACTCACCTAGGGACGACCGCCTTAAGAAGGCACCTGGCCTCCCATCACCAAGCCCAGTGGGAGAAAAGCAGTCAGAACCCACAAAGCCACACTACCGACGCTCCAAGTCCTGCCTCTTCTCCTTCTCCTCTCTCCTCCCAATTGTCCTCCACTCCACCTTCCACCATGGCGTCGTAGTGTTCATCTGGCAGAAGGCAGGCTTCCGTGGCCCAAATGTTTGAGCGTAAAAAAGTTGATGACGCCAGATAACCCTCTTGCCTAACGGCAGACCGCTGGCTTGTCAGAACTGCTAGCTATCCAACTACTGCCATATAAACTGGTGTACTCAGAGGCCTTTAGAAAACTTGTGGCCATTGGTACACCACAATGGAAGGTCCCCGGAAGGAAATATTTCTCCCAGAACGGCATCCCAGAGCTATAAGGCCACGTTCAACGGCAAGTGAATATATCTCTGGCACACAGTGTCGGCGCCAAGATACATCTGACCACAGACACGTGGTCTATCAAACACGGGCAGGGAAGGTACATAACTTTTACTGCCCATTGGGTGAACCTTCTGACATCCGTCAAGCATGTAACCCGTGGCACCCGTGTGGATTTGGTGTTACTGCCACGGATTGCATGCAGGCCTGCCTCTTCTTCTCCTCCTTCTACTCCATCCTCCGTCTCCTCCTCGGCTGACTCCTCCTTTTCCACTGCTACCGCCTCTTCCGCTGAACCCCCCAAGCTCCCCAGAACCTATTCAACGTGCCAGGTGAGATGTTGCCATGCTGTGCTGCGGCTGTTGTGCCTGGAAGACAAGAGCCACACCGGTCCTGCACTGCTTTCAGCTCTGCGGTCACAGGCTGATCAGTGGCTAACCCCGCTCAATTTGACAGTTGGTAAAGTGGTGTGCGACAACGGTGCCAATCTGCTGAGCGCGCTAAAACAGGGCAAAATGACACATGCATGGCACACATCCTGAACTTAGTCGTGCAGCGATTCGTTGCCAAATACCCTGGGGTCCAGGACATCTTGCAGCAGGCCAGGAAAATCTCTGGTCATTTTAGAAGATCTTACACGGCCATGGCTCGCCTTGCTGACGTTTAGCGGCGATACCACCTGCCCGACGTGCTGGAACTCCACCTTGTATTTACTTGATAGGCTGCTCCAGCAGAAACGTGCCGTTAACGACTACCTGTATAAACTCTGCAGCAGGACAGGTACTGGGGAGCTTGGTTTATTTTCATCACGCCAGTGGCTGCTCATGTGCGACGCATGCAGACTTCTGCAGCCATTTGAGGAGATCACTAAACTGGTCAGTCACAGCCAGGGCACCATCAGTGACATCATACCTTACACCTTCTATCTGGAGCGTGCATTGCATTGTGTCATTGATCAAGACGTCGAGGAGCAGGAGCTGGAAGATGAGGAAGTCGCAATGCTAAATGATGTTGGCTGGGGGTAGGAGGAGGAGGAGTAGCAAGAAAAGCAGGCTTTAAGGGGGACTTTAAACTTTTCGGGGACCCCTGTTGTTGTCCGTGGCTGAGGGGAGGAGACCGAGGACGAAATTCTCCTGAGCGATGAGCAGGAGCAAGGGCCCTCCACCGCTTCCAATTTAGTGCAAATGGGGGCCTTCATGCTCCAGTGTTTGAAGAGGGACCCCAGTATAAAAAGCACAAAGGACAAGGACCAGTACTGGGTGGCAACGTACTTAGACCCCCGGTACAAACACTAAATGGCGGTCATGTTAACAGCATCACAGAGGGCTGTCAGAATGCAGCATTTCCAGGCCTTGCTGTGAGAGATGCTGCATTCTGATGTTGCGGGCACTGGCTGAGGAATTTCCACCCACAGAGAAACAGTTGCGGGTGCCAATTCTACCGCGCATGCAAAAAGACGGCGATTTGAAGATGTGTTGGTCACTTCGGATATGAGATCATTCTTGCAGCCAACCCATCGACAGCCTCCCTCCGGATCCAGCCTCAGGGAATGCCTAGACCGACAGGTGTCCGACTACATGGGGTTAACGGCCGATGTGGACGCTCTGAGAAGCACAAAACCCGTTGACTAGTGGGTGTGCAGGTTTGACCTGTGGCCAGAGCTGGCACAATTTGCCATGGAACTCTTGGCTTGCCCCTCGTCGAGTGTCCTGTCCGAAAGGACGTTCAGCGCAGCAGGGGGGGGGATTGTGACCGATCAGCGCACTCGCCTAATAGAGATGTCGCGAACATAACATTTTCCGTTTGCGGATGGCGAACGCGAATTTCCGCAAATGTTTGCGAACGGGTGAACCGGGCGAACCGCCATAGACTTCAATAGGCAGGCGAATTTTAAAACCCACAGGGACTCTTTCTGGCCACAATAGTGATGGAAAAGTTGTTTCAAGGGGACTAACACCTGGACTGTGGCATGCCGGAGGGGGATCCATGGCAAAACTCCCATGGAAAATAACGTAGTTGACGCAGAGTCAGGTTTTAATCCATAAGGGCATAAATCACCTAACATTCCTAAATTGTTTGGAATAACGTGCTTTAAAACATCAGGTATGATGTTGTATCGATCAGGTAGTGTAAGGGTTACGCCCACTTCACAGTGACAGACCAAACTCTGACAGACCAAACTCCCCGTTTAACGCACCGCAAACAACCGCAAACAGTCCATTTGCACAACCGCAAACTCCCCATTTGCACAAGGTTGGATACCAAGCTAGCCATGTCCCGTTCCTTGTCCTCACTGACGTCATTGAAGGTCTCTTCCTCCACCCAGCCACGTACAACACCAAGGTGACAACAAGCCCCCTGGGACACCTGCTGTGGTTGGTCTTCCACCTCCTCAAAGCCACCTTCCTCCTCTGACTCCTCTTCTTCAGACTCCTCTCTCTGCGTTGCCGCAGGTCCAGCAATCAACGACGACAAGGCTGCTTCTGGTGGTGATGGTGACCACAACTCTTCCTCTTCATGCTCATCTACGGCTTGATCCAGCACTCTTCGCAGGGCACGCTCCAGAAAAAACGCATATGGGATGAGGTCGATGATATCGCGGCAAAAAAATACCCAGCTCCGCAGATGCTGTCCTCTTTTTTTTAAATTAAAAAAATCTGTTCTTACCAGTTTAATCTCTGTTTTGTCCCCTATCAGGGGGCGGTGCGGTGTATGGAATAGATTTTAGGAAACGGGAGAAGGAAAAAGATGCTTGGTCGGTCCTCTTACTTCCAATTTGGGGCACTGCGCGTGCGCCGTGCAATGTACTGTGCTACCCGATATGAGTAGTATGTTAAGTAGTACTATTCCTATCAGTTTAATCCCTGTTACGTCCCCTATCAGGGGACGTGTATGGAATAGATTTTAGGAACTGGGAGATGGAAAAAGATGCTTGGTTGGTGCTCTTATTTCCAATTTGGGGCACTGCGCGTGCGCCATGCAATGTACTGTGCCACCCGATATGAGTGGTATGTTAAGTAGTACTATTCCTATCAGTTTAATCCCTGTTACATCCCCTATCAGGGTACGTGTATCGAATAGAGTTTAGACAACCGCAAAGAGTTGTCAATAGTTGACACACTCATGACATAAATTTTATTCCTCTATGCGTCAATCTTGGTGTAGTGATGACTGTGCTCGTGCGCACGTTTGGGAGATTGCAGGCGATGGCGGTTTTTCAAAGCCTATGGTCGTGCTGAGGTAGTTCAGTGACAGTTAAGTGACCCAAAAAACAATGATTCTGCAGTGTGGGCCCATTGTTGACCTAGTGGGCTTTAATGATCACCTTAGATGATCACAAAGAAAATTAATGTTTTTTCTATGCAAAATTATACAGCCGATCGCTTTTGGTCTGTTCACAATGAAGCAACGACCTTATCATCTGGGGTGTGCCAACATTGCCATTGCCAACACACTCATAGAGGGGATCGCTTCATTGTGATACGCAAGCCCCTTCACCACAACAAGGTAACGATCACGAAGGGGAATTGACACATGTATGTGCCTTTTTTTGGGGGTTTTTCTTGCAGCCACAGTGCAGCACCAGAGGCCAGAAAAATTGATGTTTTCCAGGCAGAAAGTGTACTAAAACATTGCGGCTTGAACCCTAGTTGGTGGCGGAGAAGTCACGCAAGTCATCCGGCATGCAAAGATTAAATACAGCAGCGTGTGGACCATTTTTAGCCCAAGGCATCTCATCAGGCTTTTTTTAGTCAAATGCATCCCCCACTGTCAGTCCCTTCGGGATCCATGCCTCATTCATCTTAATAAAGGTGAGGTAATCTAGACTTTTTTGACCTAGGCTACTTCTCTTCTCAGTGACAATACCTCCTGCTGCGCTGAAGGTTCTTTCTGACAGGACACTTGAAGCAGAGCAGGCCAGAAGTTCTATCGCAAATAGGGATAGCTCAGGCCACAGGTCAAGCCTGCACACCCAGTAGTCAAGGGGTTCATACCTCCTCAGAGTGTCGATATCTGCAGTTAAGGCGAGGTAGTCTGCTACCTGTCGGTCGAGTCCTTCTCTGAGGGTGGACCCCGAAGGGCTGTGGCGATGTGTAGGGCTTAAAAAGCTCCATCAACAACACGTCTGTAAAGCGTCCTGTCCTTGCCGGCCTGGTTGTGGTAGGAGGAGGATTACTTTCACCTCTTCCCCTGGTAGATTCCCGTTGTGCTGTGACATCACCCTTATACGCTGTGTAAAGCATACTTTTTAACTTGTTTTGGAACTGCTGCATCTTTTCCGACTTCCGGTAATTCGGTAACATTTCAGCCACTCTCTGCTTATACCGGGGGTCTAGTAGCGTGGCCACCCAGTACAGGTTGTTCGCTTCAGCCTTTTTATACGAGGGTCCCTCAACAGGCATGACAGCATGAAAGACCCCATTTGCACAAGGTTGGATGCCGAGCTACTCATGTCCCGTTCCTCGTCCTCACTGATCTCATTGAAGGTCTGTTCTTCCCCCCCAGCCACATACAACACCACGGGTACCAGATAGGTGACAACGAGCACCCTGGGATGCCTGCTGTGGTTGGTCTTCCTCCTCCTCAAAGCCACATTCCTCCTCTGACTCCTCAGACTCCTCTTCCAGCGTTGCCGCAGGTCCAGCAAGCGATGCTGATAAGGCTGTTTCTAGTGGTGATGGTGACCACAACTCTTCCTCTTCACGCTCATCTACGGCCTAATCCAGCACTCTTCGCAGGGCACGCTCCAGGAAGAAAACAAATGGGATGATGTCGCTGATGGTGCCTTCGGTGCGACTGACTAGGTTTGTCACCTCCTCAAAAGGACGCATGAGCCTACAGGCATTGCGCATGAGCGTCCTGTAACGTGGCAAAAAAATACCCAGCTCCGCAGAGGCTGTCCTAGCACCCCAGTCATACAAATACTCGTTGACGGCTTTTTCTTGTTGGAGCAGGCGGTCGAACATTAGGAGTGTTGAATTCCAAAGTGTCGGGCTGTCACAAATAAAGCGCCTCACTGGCATGTTGTTTCGCCGCTGAGTATCGGGAAAGTGCGCCATGGCCGTGTAGGAATGCCTGAAATGGCCACACACCTTCCTGGCCTGCTTGAGGACATCCTGTAAGCCTGGGTACATATGCACAAAGCGTTCTACGATCAGATTCAACACATGTGCCATGCGCGGCACATGTGTCAACTTGCCCAAATTCAATGCCGCCAACAAATTGCTTCCGTTGTCACACACCACTTTGCCGATCTCCAGTTGGTGCAGAGTCAGCCACTGATCCACGTGTGCGTTCAGGGCGGACAGGGGTGCTGGTCCGTGTGACTCTCTGCTTTCAGGCAAGTCAACCCCAAGACGGCATGACACTGTCGTATCCGGGATATGGAATAGCCCCTGGGGACCTGGGGGGTGCAGTTGATGTGGAGCAAGACGCAGCAGCAGAAGAGGACTCAGCCGAGGAGGTTAGCGAAGAGGATGGAGTAGGAGGAGTAGAGGAGGTGGCAGCAAGCCTGCATGCAAGTCGTGACGGTGTTACCAACTCCTCTGCAGAGCCACGCATTCCATGCTTGGCAGCCGTCAGCAGGTTTACCCAATGCGCAGTGTACGTGATATACCTGCCCTGACCGTGCTTTGCAGACCAGGTATCAGTGGTCAGATGGACCCTTGCCCCAACACTGTGTGCCAGACATGCCATTACTTCCTTTTCCCCAATAGAGTACAGGTTGGGGATTGCCTTTTGTGAAAAAAAAATTCGGCCGGGTACCTTCCACTGCGGTGTCCCAATAGCTACAAATTTTTTGAAGGCCTCAGACTCCACCAGCTTGTATGGTAAAAGCTGGCGGGATAAGAGTTCCGACAAGCCAGCTGTCAGACGCCGGGGGTGACTCTGTTGAGAGGGGGCAAGGAGGACAGCAGTGGTTGATGTGGCTGAAGATGCTGGACCAGGAGGAGGATGGTGGCTTTGAGTTTGTGTGCTGCTTGTACTCATCATGTGTTGATCCCATAGGCGTTTGTGATGTGAGATCATGTGCCTTCGCAAAGCAGTTGTACCTAGGTGGGTGTTGGACTTCCCACGACTCAGTTTCTTTTGGCACAGGTTGCAAATGGCATTGCTGTTATCAGAGGCAGACACACAAAAAAATGCCACACTGCTGAGCTTTGCAATGACAGCATTCTGGTGGTGGCAACAGCATGCGTTGATTGGCATGCTGTCTGGCTGACCCCGGGTGCCGATACATGCTGTCTGACTGTGCCACTAGCTCCTTGCGACTACCTCCCCCTGCTTCCAACTCGTCTCCTCCTCCTCTCTGTCTCCCCATCTGAACTTTCCCCCTGTTCTTCTTCTCTTCGAGCGGGCACCCACGTGACATCCACGGGCACATCGTCATCATCAACCGCTTCACTTGTATCTGACAACTCAGCAAAGGAAGCAGCAGCGGTTACAACATCATCATCATCACACTGTACGTCCATGTGTGTAATGCTGCCTGACTGAGACATATCCCTGTTATCTACATCCTCTGGCAATAATGGTTGCACATCACTCATTTCTTCCAACTGATGTGTAAATAACTCCTCTGACAGATCAAGTGAAGCAGCTGTGGTGCTAGTGTTGGTGGTGGCGGCAGGCGGGCGAGTGGTAACTTGAGAGGTGCCCGAAGCTGAGCTGGAGGAGGTTGGTGCGTCAAGGTTCCGAGCGGAAGCTGTAGAAGATTGGGTGTCCTGTGTTAGCCAGTCAACTATGTCCTCAGAACTTTTCGAGTTCAGGGTGCGTGGCCTCTGAACACTGGGCATTATTCTAGGGCCAAAGGAAATCACAGCACCACGACCACGACGGCCCCTGCGGGGTGGCCTGCCTCTGCCTGTCATTTTTTTTTTGATTAGTGGTTCTATGCGTGCAAGCTACTGTGACACCAGATATGAGTGGTGGCACTGGCAGTAGTGGGCACAGTACACGCTGTGGGCCTGACACACACGCTGGCAGGCAACTGCAATTATATTACAGTGAAAAAATTGTTTTATTGTTTTAAATGCAAGCTACTGTGACACCAGATATGAGTGGTGGCACTGGGCACTGGCAGTAGTGGGCACAGTACACGCTGTGGGCCTGAAACAAACGCTTTCAGGCAACTGCCAATTATATTACAGTGACATTTTTTTTTACTGTTTTAAATGAAAGCTACTGTGACACCAGATATGGGTGGTGGCACTGGGCACTGGCAGTAGTGGGCACAGTACACGCTGTGGGCCGGACACACACGCTGGCAGGCAACTGCAATTATATTACAGTGAAAAAATTGTTTTATTGTTTTAAATGCAAGCTACTGTGACACCAGATATGAGTAGTGGGCACAGTACACGCTGTGGGCCTGACACACACGCTGGCAGGCAACTGCAATTATATTACAGTGAAAAAATAGTTTTATTGTTTTAAATGCAAGCTACTGTGACACCAGATATGAGTAGTGGGCACAGTACACGCTGTGGGCCTGAAACACACGCTTGCAGGCAACTGCAATTATATTACAGTGAAAAAATTGTTTTACTGTTTTAAATGCAATCTACTGTGACACCACATATGAGCAGTGGGCACAGTACACGCTGTGGGCCTGACACACACGCTGGCAGGCAACTGCAATTATATTACAGAGAAAAATTGTTTTACTGTTTTAAATGCAAGCTACTGTGACACCAGATATGAGTGGTGGCACTGGGCACTGGCAGTAGTGGGCACAGTACACGCTGTGGGCCTGAAACACATGCTTGCAGGCAACTGCAATTATATTACAGTGATTTTTTTTTTTTACTGTTTTAAAAGCAAGCTACTGTGACACCAGATATGAGTGGTGGCACTGGGCACTGGCAGTAGTGGGCACAGTACACGCTGTAGGCCTGACACACACGCTGGCAGGCAACTGCAATTATATTACAGAGAAAAAAAAAAAAACAGACTGATGTACTAGCCCTAAAAAGGGCTTTTTGGGGTGCTGTCAGGACGCTGTCCTTACAGCAGATCAGATAAGTCTTTGAGGACTGGAGTGGACACAGAACTCTGGCCTAGCTAACGATTTCCCTATTAAATCAGCAGCAGCAGCACTCTGCCTGCTCTCACTAACACTGCAGCTTCTGAATGAATCTAAGATGGATGCTGTCCTTGCTTTTTGATAGGAGGTGGGAGGGTCTGGGAGGGAGGGTATGCTGATTGGCTGGAATGTGTCTGCTGACTGTGAGGTACAGGGTCAAAGTTTGCTCAATGATGACGTATCGGGGGCGGACCGAACATTGCATATGTTCGCCCGCTGCGGCGAACGCGAACAAGCGATGTTCGCCGGGGACTTTTCGCCGGTGAATAGTTCAGGACATCTCTATTGCCTAACTCACGACAGTGTGGACTACCTCACATTTCTACAAATGAATGAGGCATGGATCTCAGAGGAATTCAACACCTGTGATAACCACGTGTAATTAAATTTCCTCATGCCATCCCACACATATTCGCCACCACACAGAACAAAGAATGGTCCTTGTATTATGTATATACAGCGGCATAAAATGCCTTTTCTGTTAGGTGAATGCCTAATTTTTGGGGCCTGTACTCCCGTGGCCTAAAATATTTTTTTTCTAGGCTCCAGCAGGGCACATTTTTGAGAGTTTCCCTTTTAAGACGCATAAAAATGGCCCCTGATTAAAATACATATTTTTTGTTGGAATTTTTGCCATTGATCCCCCTCTGGTATGTCACTGTCCATGTTGTGGGACTATTTGTGCACTTCTAGTAAGTATTTGGTGGCTGCAAATATGACCTGAAGGTTTTTCAGGTTCACCTGCCATTAAAGTGAACGGGGCCCGCCGCGAACGCGCTGTTCGCACATATTTGATCGCGAACAAGCGTTCGTGAAACGTCCCAGCCGATGTTTGTCTATCACTAATCCTTATTCAATTACAGATAGTTATTTAGCTCATATACAGTACAGACCAAAAGTTTGGACACACCTTCTCATTCAAAGAGTTTTCTTTATTTTCATGACTATGAAAATTGTAGATTCACACTGAAGGCATCAAAACTATTAATTAACACATGTGGAATTATATACATAACAAACAAGTGTGAAACAACTGAAAATATGTCATATTCTAGGTTCTTCAAAGTAGCCACCTTTTGCCTTGATTACTGCTTTGCACACTCTTGACATTCTCTTGATGAGCTTCAAGAGGTAGTCCCCTGAAATGGTTTTCACTTCACAGGTGTGCCCTGTCAGGTTTAATAAGTGGGATTTCTTGCCTTATAAATGGGGTTGGGACAGGGCCGGATTAACGTAGGGGCGGATGGAGCTGCAGCTCCAGGCCCCTGCATGAAAACAGGCCCAGCAGCCCGCATAGGCCAACCGGAGCTAGGCTCCGTGGCCAGACGTCCGGTTTTAGGCCGGACCGTCCGGTTTTTAGACTCCTGGTCCTCCGTCCGGCCGCAGGCCAGGACAGACGGCCAGAAGTCCTCCTTTTCTGAGGTTATTGGCAGAATGGCAAACGGCAGGTACTGGCACTTTAAGTAACCCTACAAAAAAAAAAAATCGGCCTGCACTCACATTTCAATTTGTCACATCCCACAGACAGTGCGCACTGCGCACTGACATCACACGCTGCCTGCTTCGCGCCACTAAGTCACTCTCACGCAGCAGAAGCACACAACAGGTTAGAGCAGCTTGTCGGAACTCCAGTCTCTGTCCACCTCCTCTCATGTTGTCTAGACAGTAGTCTTGTGTTGAGCCGCCTGCCGCCCGGAGATGAATTTTATTATAGTCCTGTGAGTAACTCCTTCCTGTCCTTCTCCTGCAGTCAAACAGCTCCTCAGGTTGGAGCTTCTTCACTTGTGTACTGCGGTGGTGACTCTCAAATTCTCAATCAGCACCTGGTTGGTTGCTCACCTGGTTGCTATGCAATAATGCATCGTTTGATTCGTTTAGACCCTCAGCATCTTCCTCAGACAAGTAGCTGCTGCGTTAACACCTGGTTGCTATGCAATAATGCATCGTTTGATTTGTTTAGACCCTCAGCATCTTCCTCAGACAAGTAGCTGCGTTTAACACAGGTAATTGTCTCAGGAAGATGCTGAGGGTCTAAACGATGCATTATTGCGTAGCAACCAGGTGTTAACGCAGCAGCTACTTGTCTGAGGAAGATGCTGAGGGTCTAAACGATGCATTATTGCATAGCAACCAGGTGCTGATTGAGAGTCTATCTAAGGCTGCATGCACGTGACAGTGACTAATGGCCGTGTGTAACGCCCGTCACACAGCCATTTTTAGCACCAATGAAAGTGTATGGGGCTATTCACATGGCCACTCTTTTTAACGGCCAGTGAATAGCGTCCGTCCAAAAATAGGACATGTCCTATTTTTGTCTGTTTCCACGGCCATGCGGACCCTATTGAAATCAATGGGACCGTTTTTTTTACGATAGACAGGAGTGCACCCGTCTAACAGCCGTTAAAAACGGGTACACTTTAATTAGGAGTTAAAAAAATTGTCCCCCATTGTTTAAATAATGCCCCCATAGTGTCCCGCAGCAAAAAAATATATAAAACTCACCTCATCCACTTGCTTGCGGTGCAGCAGTCTCTTTCTTCATTGAGCAGGACCTGCGATGTGCATGGTGACGTAACCACATGGGAGCGCGCAGTGACATCATTGCGCACATTTGCAGATCCTGTTCAGTGAAGATAGAAGAGACTGCTGCAGCGAGAGCAAGTGGATGATGTGATTTTTTTTTTTTGTAAAATCAACAAAACAAAAACAGGGGTGGGCCATTATGGGGGCATTATTTAAGATGGGGCATTAAAAAATAATTACTACACTATGAGGGACATAATTTAAGATGGGGACCTACATTGGGGGCATTATTAAAGAAGATGTATAACTTATACCAGCTGTACATATATAATTATATACAGGAGATGCCCAGGTTATACCAGCTGTACATATATAATTATATACAGGAGATACCCAGGTTATACCAGCATGCTCCATATCACTATATACAAGAAGATGTATAACTTATACCAGCTGTATAATGTAGTATCTTGCATGGTGTAATATTGAACTATTGTGTGCCACTGTCCCCGATACGATGTCCTCCTTTTCAGGGTTTGATGTCCTCCTTTTTGGGGTTCCGCAAGTGGCCACCCTCGCCCGCATAGGCCGCCTAGCTGAGGTTGCCTGGCGGCCGCCCCGCTGCCCTTTAGTAGGACCGAACCGTGCCGACTGTCAGATGATGACAGGGCCGGCGCGCAAGGAGAAATCTCCCAGGCCGGCCCTTTACAGAACTCACCAGGACAGTGACAGCTGACAGATCAGGTCAGGTGACAGGTCAGCTGTGCACGCCGTGCTGCGTCGTCACGTCAGACTCCTCCCCTGGGGCCTAGGCCATGCCGTAAAGTGAAAGACCGTGACGGCTGCTGCGCGCTGGAAGTTCAAAATTCTTCCTGCGTGGAGTCAAGGGTGCTGCCAGCGGTGAGTCGCGTTCAGCAGCCTTCAGTGTACTGCCCAGAAAACAACTCATAGGCGGTAAGTAAATCAGCATTGGCTCACCTCACCTATTATACTGTATACTGTATAATTTATACATGTCATTCAGGAGCATGGAAAAGCTGGGTGATGATTTTTTTCACCTAGCTTTTCCATGCTCCTGAATTGCATATCTGCTTATAGGCATATATATCTTTATAATAGCTGAGCCTGATCTATTATAAGCAGATATGCCATTCAGGAGCATGGAAAAGCTAAGTGAGAAATAGTCACCTAGCTCTTCAATGCTCCTGAGTGGTATATCTGCTTATAATAGATCAGGTATTATAAACAGATATGCCTATAGGCAGATTTGCCATTCAGGAGCATGGAAAGGCTAGGTGACTGTTTCTCACCTAGCTTTTCCATGCTCCTGAATGGCAGATCTGCATATAATAGCTTGGCTATTATAAACATGTATGCTTATAAGCAGATATGCCATTCAGGAGCATGGAAAAGCTAGGTGACTGTTTCTTGCCTACCTATCTTTTCCAAGCTCCTCAATGGCATATCTGCTTATAATAGATTAGCTTTTATAAACACATATGCCATTCAGGAGCATGGAAAAGCTAGACGTGAATAGGGGGGTGGCTATACATAATACAGGGGGGTGGCTATACATAATACAGCCATCTATATAGATGGCTGTATATTTAAACTGTGGCCAGAGATGTACACTTAGGCGAAGTTCACACAGCAGATTTTTCACACGCAAACCGGTGCGTAAATCTGCTTCAAAATTACGCATGAACTTTAGTCCAATAGACTTGAATGGAATTACGCAGACCCGTTCACACTTCAAACTTTATGCATGCGTATTTTCACATGTGTAATTTTGCGTAAATTCACACTTTATTTGTGCTATAAAAAGTTGCTCTGCGTTGCGTTTTCATTTTCTATAAAAAGGCCCATTAAAATCTTCTGCACCAGGCCCATGATGCTCTTAATCCGGCCCTGGGTTGGGACCATCAGTTGCGTTGAGGAGAAGTCAGGTGGATACACAGCTGATAGTCCTACTGAATAGACTGTTAGAATTAGTATTATGGCAAGAAAAAAGCAGCTAAGTAAAGAAAAACGAGTGGCCATCATTACTTTAAGGCTACTTTCACACTAGCGTTCGGGGCTCCGCTTGTGAACTCCGTTTGAAGGGTCTCACAAGCGGCCCCGAACGCATCCGTCCAGCTACCAATGCATTCTGAGTGGATGCGGATCCGCTCAGAATGCATCAGTCTGGCAGCGTTCAGCCTCCGTTCCGCTCAGCAAGCGGACACCCGAACGCTGCTTGCAGCGTTCGGGTGTCCGCCTGGCCGTGCGGAGGCAAACGGATCCGTCCAGACTTACAATGTAAGTCAATGGGGATGGATCCGTTTGAAGTTGACACAATATGGCTCAATTTTCAAACGGATCCGTCCCCCATTGACTTTCAATGTAAAGTCTTGACGGATCCGTATGAACAACTTTCACACTTAGAATTTTTTTTAAACTATAATACAGATGGATCCGTTCTGAACGGATCCAAACGTCTGCATTATAGGAGCGGATCCGTCTGTGCAGACACCAGACGGACCCGCTTTGAACGCTAGTGTGAAAGTAGCCTAAGAAATGAAGGTCAGTCAGTCAGCCGAAAAATTGGGAAAAATTTGAAAGTAAGGGCTATTTGACCATGAAGGAGAGTGATGGGGTGCTGCGCCAGATGACCTGGCCTCCACAGTCACCGGACCTGAACCCAATCGAGATGGTTTGGGGTGAGCTGGACCGCAGAGTGAAGGCAAAAGGGCCAACAAGTGCTAAGCATCTCTGAAAAATCCTTCAAGACTATTGGAAGACCATTTCAGGGGACTACCTCTTGAAGCTCATCAAGAGAATGCCAAGAGTGTGCAAAGCAGTAATCAAAGCAAAAGGTGGCTACTTTGAAGAATCTAGAATTTGACATATTTTCTGTTGTTTCACACTTGTTTGATATGTATCTATTTCCACATGTGTTAATTCATAGTTTTGATGCCTTCATAGTCATGAAAATAAAGAAAACTCTTTTAATGAGAAGGTGTGTCTAAACATTTGGTCTGTACTGTATACAATACAGATAGTTAGTGGGATATAGTCAGTGTAGGTTAGATAGTTATATAGTGTAGCTGATTCCAGTGCAGGGTGCTAGGTAGTGTGATAGGAATTACTGTGCTGTGATAGGGATTTGTGTCTTTGTCTTTCGTCTTTCTGAATCCCTATTTTATTAGATTTTTGCCCCATTGTCCCAAACCCAATAAAGTCATCCCAAAGTCCCTCTTTATTTTCTTTGTATTGTTTTTTTGGCTGTAAATAACTTTTTTGCTGATCATAAGCAGCCGTGGGTGTGCTGGCAGCCAGGGGCGTAACTAGAGTTCTATGGGCCCCAGGGCAAACTTTGAATTGGGGCCCCCCCGCGAGCCTCCGCCACCAGCCCCCCCGCCATCCTCTGCCCCTACCCGCCATCCTCTGCCCCTACCCATACCCTCCCCCCCTCTGTATGAAGCCATACATTTAAAAATAATAATACTCTAGTCACTAGAGTATTTTTTATTTATTTTTGAATGTATGGCACACACTGGCTTCATATGAGGGATGGGGGGGGGATGAATGATGATCAGTGGTGCCGTGCGGCAGTGTGTCTGAATTCAGAAAGGGGGGGCCCGCACCGGCCATATGAGGGCAGCAAATAATGAGGGGGGCAAAATGAAAATGAAATACTCTGTGGGCAAAAAATTTAAAATATATAGAGGGAATGGGGGCAAAATGAAATATAGTGAGACTCTTACTATATTTCATGTTGCCCCCGCCCACTCCCTCTATACATTTCGATTTTTGCCCACAGAGTATTTCATTTTCATTTGCCCCCCGGGCTCCTCATTATTTGCTGCCCTATTATGGCCGGTCCGGGCCCTTCTGAATTCAGACACACTGCCTCATGGCACCACTGATCATCATTCATGTCCCCCCTCCGTATGAAGCCGGACGCAGGTGTGTGCCATTTTTTACATAAAAAAAAAAAAGAAGACTTCCTACTCTTGTTTGTTCTGCTCTCTTCTTCACTTGAGGGCTGAGGCGGCCGACGGGCTCGTCATTCCGAATCCTGGCTGCTGTGATCCCGCGAGACCCGCAGCGGAGGACACGGGTCTCGCGCTGACAAGTAAGCGCAGCGCTGAGCGCAGCCACACAAAATATAGGAGGGCCTAAAAAAACACTTGCGGGGCCCGCTTTACTGCATCTCTTCTGGGGGGCTCTATGGGCCCCCCTGACTTAGGGGGCCGTTCGCAATTGCGACCGCTGCGACCCCTATAGCTACGCCACAGCTGGCAGCCGTGATCGTGGTAGGGAAGTTGGTTTTAGTGCTGGATACACGCTGTGACACAGTGAGAGGTTTGGTCTGGGAAAACAGGTATTTTCTTCCCAGCATGTGCTGCTGGGCTGATTTACAGCCAGGTGAGGTCAAATACCGGACCGGATTTTTAATGCCGGTCCGGGTTTTGGCAGCACCTGGCTGTCCTTAAATAGGCAGCTGGGCTCAGAAGCGATGTCTCTGTGTTCGGATCTGGGAGCCTTGTGTCTGGATGAAGGCTTGTTACCTGTTTGGGATGAACACAGGTTGGTGCTGCTATGCTCAGGGACTAGTGATGAGTGAGCGCCAAAGTATTCGGGTGTTCGGCCCGAAAACATTGCTATATTCATGTGCTCGGCTCACTTTTAGTTAATATGTATATTAGAGATAAGTGAACCTTTCTTGCTTCATGTCTGTGAAGGTTCTCATTTATCCAGGCCATAGTATAATGGAAGTCAATGGGAGACAACCAGGCACCCCCTGCTTGGAAGAGAAGAGGGTGTCTGGTTCATAAAAAAAGAGGTTAGAAATTGATGGAAACCCCATCCAAATGGTTTGGAAACAGCATTAAGAGGATAGCTGGATGCTTCTTAGACTCCTATTATGTACAACATACAATAGACAACCACACAAAGGCTATATGCCAAAAGCCAGGTATGTGCAAGCCATCAATCTATCCATGAGACAGATTACAGGCTTAGTCAGCATACCTTACAATGGCAGCCTTGTGCACCATGAGATATTCCAAACCAGCTCTCATCTGACTGAGAACCAGTAAACCTCAAAGTTATTTTGTATCTGTTGGATGGCTTAGGGGAAACCCGCATACCTAGATCAATATCATTAGGACGACAAAAAGTTTTCCGATTGTCCTAACATAATATTTAATAACCTTTCTATACAGTTTTGTCATGTAAAAACGAATTTGCATAAACATGGGCATATGGGAAAGACATGCAAATGAGCAGAATCTGCCTTGTTTTTCAGCTGTCATAAGACTATGAAAACCAATAGATGGAGCTATTGAGTTATGAACAGCGCCCTCTATTGGTTTCACAACCAAGATGTAGGTGTGCAGGTCCACGGTACAAGCCAGCCAACACATGCAAAATAACTTTGAGGTTTACTGGTTCTCAGTCAAATTAGATCTGGTTTGGAATATCTCATAGTGCACAAGGCTGCCATTGTAAGGTATGCTGGCTGTTATCTCTCTCATGGATAGATGGATGGCCGGTACATACCTGGCTTTTGGCATATAACCTTTGTGTGGTTGTCTATTGTATGTCGTACATAATAGAAGTCTGAGACGCATCCAGCTATCCTCTTAATACTGTTGCCAAACCATTTTATGGGGTTTCCATCAATTTCTAGCCTCTTTTTTATGAACCAGACACCCTCTTCTCTTCCGAGCAGGGGGTGCCTGGTTGTCTCCCATTGACTTCCATTGTATTAAATTGTATTCGAGCAACCAAATTATTTGACCGAGCACTCGGATCTGCCGAGCATAGCGATGCTCGAGCCGAACAGCAGTTCGGACGAGTATGCTCGCTCATCACTATCAAGGACTCTTTGAGGCAGAATTGCTGCATGGTCTGAATTATCACCAACACTGCAAGGTGACTTTTTGCTTGTTTATGACTGCTTGTTTTGTCACTTGCCTAAAGTGTGAATAAAACACTGAACTGTTTAATCCAAAGAACTTGTTGTTTCCTCTATACTGCGTCCGCTAATACTGTCTACCAGAGCGAAACCCCACAGTGCATATTACATTTCCGATTTTCGCAATCAATAAATAATGACTGGAGATCATGAATTCTAGAATTTGCGAATTTATGGCGAATATTAGGCCAAAAATTAGCAAAATATCACGAAAACAAATATTGCCTATGCTGCTCATCACTATTGATAATCAGGGGAGATTTGTTTTTCTTTATGGGAAACTTTTTGGGAGAAGATGCATCTTGGTCTTTATTTACATCCCTCCTTTTTCTTTCTATGCACTTAGTAGTTTTTTGACCTTTATGGAGAAGTGGCCAGAATGTCTTACGCTGGTGAATGGGGACTTTAATTGTGTCATGAACCCAAAAGTTGACAGGATCTCTATGGGGAGAGACATTTCTACCCCAGTATCTAATCAGGGGTCCCCTTTGGTGCAATTCTGTCAGGAGTCTGGCTTTGTGGATCCCTGGGAGTTTTTAGGAGAGCCTACTCCTGTGTAAAAAAAATTGGGGACGTACATGTCCAGGATTGATCTGGCTTTAATAAATGAAAAATGGATGGATCATGTTAAGTATATCAGATATAATAATAATAATAATAATAATACTATTCCACAAATGATTTCAATCCTCCTCCCTCCAATTCCTACACATGCTCTCTCTCCTTTTTTTACCCTATAACAGAGGAAGAAGTTTCCAGGCTTCTCTCTTCTTCTCGACCCACGACCTGTAGCAGTGATCCTATTCCATCACACCTACTCCAGTCCCTCTCCCCAGCTGTCATCACTCACCTAACTACAATTTTTAACCTCTCTCTCTCTCTTCTGGTATCTTTCCCTCTTTCAAACACTCTATTATAACCCTACTACTAAAGAAACCATCTCTTGACCCGACCTGTGCTGCTAACTACCGACCTGTTTCTAACCTCCCCTTCATCTCTAAACTCCTTGAACATCTTGTCTAATCTCGCTTAATAAGCTATCTCTCTGCAAACTCTCTTCTTGACCCCTTACAATCTGCCTTCCGCCCTCTTCACTCTACAGAAACTGCCCTTACTAAAGTGTCTAACGATCTCCTTATAGCAAAAAGAAATGGTGACTATTCTCTCCTTATTCTGTTGGATCTCTCTGCAGCGTTCGATACCGTAGACCATAAACTCCTCCTCACCATACTCCACTCAATTGGCCTTAAGGACACTGCTCTCTCTTGGTTCTCTTCCTATCTCTCTGGCCGCTCCTTTAGTGTATCATTCGCTGGCTTTTCATCTTCTCCTCTTCCTCTTGATGTTGGAGTTCCTCAGGGCTCAGTACTAGGTCCTCTACTCTTCTCCCTCTATACAGCCCCCATCGGACAGACTATCAGTAGATTTGGCTTTCGATACCATCTCTATGCTGACGACACCCAACTATACACTTCGTCCCCTGACATCACCCTTGCTTTACTCCAAAACACCAGTAATTGTCTGGCAGCTGTCTCTAACATCATGTCCTCTCTGTATCTAAAACTGAACCTCTCAAAAACTGAACTTCTTGTCTTTCACCCATCTACAAACTCACCTAAACTTGATATTTCAATTTCTGTCTGCAGCACTATCATAACTCCTGTGCAACATGCCCGCTGTCTTGGGGCCACATTTGACTCCGATCTCTCTTTTGTTCCCCATATTCAATCACTTACACGCTCTTTTGTCGTCTGCACCTCAATAATATCGCCAGAATCCACCCTTTTCTTACAGTGGAAACGGCAAAAACTCTTGTTGTTGCCTTGAATTATTCTCGTCTTGACTACTGCAACCCATTACTAATCGGTCTCCCTCTCACTAAACTTTTCCCCCTTCAGTCTGTTTTAAATGCTGCAGCCAGGCTCATCTATCCATTCAACCGCTACACTGATGCTACTAGCCTGTGCCAGTCACTTCACTGGTTGCCCATCCACCACAGAATACAGTTCAAACTTCTCACCCTCACCGTTCTCCACAGTGCTGCACTTCCATACATCTCCTCCCTCATCTCCATCTACCACCCTACTCGTGCTCTCCGTTCTGTTAGCGACCTAAGATTAATAACCTCTATAATTCGTACCTCTCACTCCCGTCTTCAAGACTTTTCTCGAGCTACATCTACTCTCTGGAATACTCTGCCCCGGAATACTAGGTCAATCCACAACTTCTCCACCTTCAAACGTGCCTTAAAAACACATCTTTTCCGGCAGGCTTATTAAGCTACCTAAACTTACTATTCCCCGACTAAACCTTCCCCCACAGACTCCTCTAGCCTAAACTCGAACCTCTAGTAGTCCCAAACCCGAAGCAGATCAGCCGGCACCACTCCTGTCAGTTCAATAATGGTTCAAATCCTACTTATCACAATCAACTACCTTATGTGTCACCCCCAAATCAGTTTGCAAGAAATAAAAAAAAAGAGAACAGAAGGGCTATGCAGAATGCGAGTTAGGCTTTCTCTGAATTTTTACTAGAGAAGGCCCAGCAGAGGCTCTTTTTTATGCTACATGCACACGAGCGTTGTTTGTTTGCGTGCCCGTTCCGTTTTTTTGCGGATAAGATGTGGACCCATTCATTTCAATGGGTTCGCAAAAATGCGGACAGCGCACTGTGTCCGCATCAGTATGTCCATTCCGTAGCCCCACAAAAAAAAATAGAACATGTCCTATTTTTGTCCATTTTGCAATTTGAGGACCGCAAAACACATACGATCATGTGCATGAGCCCTTAAGGTGCAGAAATACTTCTGTGAATCAAGCCATCCTGGTAAACTCTTGGCTAGGGTGATATTTAACCAGGATCCAAAAAAAGAAAAATAGTTAAAATCCAATCCCCTGAAGGACGAATTATTGAGAAGCAAGAACAAATAAAGGCAGTATTCCTGAAGCACTTCTCGGAGATTAATCTCGGGTAATAATATCGCGGATAAGATGATGGACTCCTATTTGGACTCCATCACTCTACCGGGGATTTCAGAAGAACAAAGGGAATCCCTAGAATTACGTCTTGCTCGGGAAATTTCTTCCCCGGGTTTAGACAGGTTTCCATATGAGCTGTATAGTACGTATGGGGAGGTTATTTTGCCGTGTCTCCTGAAAGTATGTACTGAGTCTCTTAGGGATGCTAGGCTCCCGGAGTCAATGACAAAAGCCGTAATTAATCCTGAAAAAGGGGAAAGATCCCTTAAATATGGGGTCATATAGACCGATATCTTTATTGAATACTGATGTGGAAACTTCTGTCAAAGGTTCTTGCTACAAGCTAGAGTTATCTCTTCGATTATTCACTCCGATCAGAATGGTACTCACTTCAATCTCCATCGTTTGTTTGCAAACATGCAGTCTTCTGGTGGGGGCTCCCGCTCCATTCTGTCTTTGGACGCTACCAAGGCCTTCAACAGGGTGGAGTGTGAATTCCTGTGGAAAGTTATGAGAAGAATGGGATTTGGTGAGAGATTTATAAAGATGATTAAGCTCTTGTATAGGTCTCCCGTAGCAAGACTAAATCTGAATGGAAGTCTAATCGATAGTTTTACTATGACTAGAGGTACTCGTCAGGAATGTCCACTCTCCCCGTTATTATTTGATATTTATATTGAGCCCTTGGCTGCTAGTGTCATGCAAGATGCAAAAATTAAGGGCTTTGGAACATTAGGAGCAGAGGATTGTATCTCCCTATATGCGGATGATGTGCCATTTTTTGTCACCTTACATCACAAAGAGCGTAATACCAAGCAATAAAAAAGTCATATGCACCCTAAAATAGTACTAATCAAACTGTCATCTCATACTGAAAAAAATGAGCCCTACATAAGGCAGCCACCCAAAAAGTAAAAGAAAACTATGGCTTTTAGAATATGGAGACACTAAAAAATAATTTTTATCAAAAATGCTTTATTATGTAAAACTGAAACAAGCAACCAAAGAAAAGTAGTCATATTTGGTATTGTCACGTCCGTAACAACCTGCTCTATAAAAATAACACATGATTTAACCTGTCAGATGAACATTGTAAGTAACAAAAAATAAAAATGATGCCAAAACAGCTATTTTATGTTACCTTGCCTCACAAAAAGTGTAATATAGAGCAAACATAAATCATATGTACCCTAAAATAGTACCAACAAAACTGTCACCTTATCCCGTAGTTTCCAAAATGGGGTCATTTTATTGTAGTTTCTACTCTAGGGGTGCATCACGGGGTCTTCCAATGCGACATGGCAACTTAAAATTATCCCAGTAAAATCTGCCCTCCAAAAACCATATGGCATTCCTTTCTTTCTGCGGCCTGCCGTGTGCCCGTACAGCAGTTAACAGAAACACCCCATATGTGGTCGTAAACTACAGTATCAAGGCAATAAATATTGAGTTTTGTTTGGCTGTTAACCCTTGCTTTGTTACTGGGGGAAAAAAAGGATTAAAATGGAAAATTTAAATCCTTTAATTCTTGTGGAACACCTAAATGGTTAACAAAGTTTGTAAAATCAGTTTTGAATACCTTGAGGGGTGTAGTTTCTAAAATGGGGTCATTTTTGGGTCTTTTCTATTATGTAAGCTTCACAAAGTGACTTTAGACCTGAACTGGTCTTTAAAAAGTGGGTTTTGGAAATTTTCAGAAAAATTTCTAAGCCTTCTAACGTCCCAAAAAAATAAAATGCAATTTTCAAAATGATCCAAACATGAAGTAGACATATGGGGAATGTAAAGCGATGACTATTTTTGGAGGTATCACAATCTATTATAAAAGTAGAGACATTGAAATTTGGAAATTTGCTATTTTTTAAAACATTTTGGTAAACTTGGTATTTTTTTTATAAATAAAAATGAAATATTTAAAATGAATGTACAATATGTGACGGAAAAACTATCTCAAAATTGCCTGGATAAGTAAAAGCGTTTTAAAGTTATTACCACATAAAGTGACACATGTCAGATTTGGGCTCCCCAGGATACACCGAATTCAAGAACGAGGGAGAGGGTGACAGAGAGGAGGCTGAGGAAAGTGAGGTAGCTAGCTGGGTAACATTTAGAAAGCGGGGTAGAGGGAAGAGTGCCAGGGAGGCTAGCCCTGATCTGACACACCCCAACAAGTTTGCACGTTTGGCAGATGAGGGGGATGTCAGTCCAGGGACGGCACTGCCGCAGCCGGACACTTCCTCTGCCAGTCAGGGGAATGTCAGCTCCGGTAAGCAGGGGACCAGGAGAGCAGGGCAGGCCAGACAGGTGCTGGTAGTGGGAGACTCAATTATTAGGGGAACAGATAGGGAAATCTGTCACAAAGACCGTGATCGCCGAACAGTGTGCTGTCTTCCTGGCGCTAGAGTTCGACATATCGCGGATCGGGTTGACAGATTACTGGGAGGGGCTGGAGAAGATCCAGCGGTCATGGTCCATATCGGAACCAATGACAAAGTTAGGGGTAGGTGGAGAGTCCTTAAAAATGATTTCAGGGATTTAGGGCAAAAGCTTAGGGCAAGGACCTCAAAGGTAGTATTTTCCGAAATACTACCGGTACCACGGGCCACACAAGAAAGGCAGCGGGAGATTAGGGAAATTAACAAGTGGCTCAAGAACTGGTGTAGGATGGAGGGGTTTGGGTTCCTGGAGAACTGGGCCGACTTCGCTGTCGGCTACAGCCTCTATCGTAGGGACGTGCTGCACCTCAATGGGGAAGGAGCAGCTGTGTTGGGGAAGAAGATGGCTAGAAGGTTGGAGGAGTGTTTAAACTAGGGACTGGGGGGGAGGGTAATTACACTATAGAAGGGGAAGATAGTGCAGATAGAGACCGGGGGCAAGGTAGTGGGACTGGGGGAGAAATGGAAGGAGGGACAAGAACATTTCAGAAGGAAAGGTGTAGGGTAAAAAATATACATAAACCTCTCATATGTATGTATACTAATGCCAGAAGTCTGACTAATAAAACTGGTGAACTGGAATTAGTGATGTGTGAGGAGGACTATGACATAGTGGGAATAACTGAGACATGGCTGGATGATAGCTATGACTGGGCAGTTAATGTACAAGGTTACAGTCTGTTCAGAAAGGATCGTCAAAACCGGAGAGGTGGAGGGGTCTGCCTTTATGTAAAATCTTGTCTAAAGCCCACACTCCGTGAAGATATAAGTGAGGGACATGAACATGTGGAGTCACTGTGGGTAGAGATACATGGAGCTAAAAACAACAATAAATTACTAATAGGAGTCTACTATAAACCACCTAATATACCAGAGTCCACAGAAAATCTACTACTAAACGAGATAGACAAGGCGGCAAATCATAATGAGGTGGTTATTATGGGGGACTTCAACTACCCAGATATAGACTGGGAAACTGAAACTTGTATATCTCATAAAGGAAACAGATTCTTGGCAATAACCAAAGACCATTATCTCTCCCAACTGGTTCAGGACCCGACTAGAGGGACGGCCATACTGGACTTAATATTAACCAATAGACCTGACAGAACAACAGACGTGCAGGTTGGGGGACACCTGGGAAATAGTGACCATAAAGTAATAACCTTCCAATTATCATTCAAAAGAGCGTTTCTACAGGGAGAAACAAAAATACCAAACTTCAAAAAAGCTAAATTTAGCCAACTAAGAGAGGCCATAGGCCTAACTAACTGGGACAAAGTCCTCAAAAATAAAAATACAGCCAAAAAATGGGATATCTTTAAAAACATCCTAAAATCTCATTGTGAGAGGTACATACCGTATGGGAATAAAAGGTTAAGGAACAAAAAGAAACCAATGTGGATAAACAGAACTGTAAAGAAAGCAATAAATGACAAAAAGAAAGCATATAAAACCCTAAAACAGGAGGGTAGCACGGAAGCACTGAAAAACTATAAGGAAAAAAACAGAACATGTAAAAAACAAATAAAAGCGGCCAAACTAGAGACCGAGAGATTAATTGCCAAACAGAGTAAAACTAACCCTAAAATGTTCTTCAATTATATAAATGTTAAAAAGTATAAATCTGAAGGTGTCGGCCCTTTAAAGAGTAATGAGGGGGGAGTCGCAGAGAGCGACGAGGAGAAAGCAAAGCTGTTAAATATTTTTTTCTCCAATGTATTCACTGCGGAAAATAAACTGTCAGATGAAATGCTGAATGCTGAAATAAATTCGCCATTAAAAGTGTCCTGTCTGACCCAGGAAGAAGTACAACAGCGACTTAAAAAAATCAAAATAGAAAAATCGCCAGGACCGGATGGCATACACCCCCGTATCCTAAGGGAATTAAGTAATGTCATAGCCAGACCCTTATTTCTGATATTTGCGGACTCTGTACTGACAGGGAATGTCCCACAGGATTGGCGCATGGCAAATGTGGTGCCAATATTCAAAAAGGGTCCAAAAACAGAGCCTGGAAACTATAGGCCGGTAAGTTTAACATCTGTTGTGGGTAAACTGTTTGAAGGTTTTCTGAGAGATGCTATGTTAGAGCATCTTATGGGAAATAAGCAAATAACGCCATATCAGCATGGCTTCGTGAGGGATCGGTCATGTCAAACTAATTTAATCAGTTTCTATGAGGAGGTAAGTACTAGACTTGACAGCGGCGAATCAATGGATGTCGTGTATCTGGACTTCTCCAAAGCATTTGACACTGTACCTCATAAAAGGTTAGTATATAAAATGAGAATGCTCGGACTCGGAGAAAACGTCTGTAAGTGGGTAAGTAACTGGCTCAATGATAGAAAACAGAGGGTGGTTATTAACGGTACATACTCAGATTGGGTCACTGTCACTAGTGGAGTACCTCAGGGGTCAGTATTGGGCCCTATTCTCTTCAATATATTTATTAATGATCTTGTAGAAGGCTTGCATAGTAAAATATCAATTTTCGCAGATGACACTAAACTGTGTAAAGTAATTAACACTGAAGAGGACAGTATACTACTACAGAGGGATCTGGATAGATTGGAGGCTTGGGCAGATAAGTGGCAGATGAGGTTTAACACTGAGAAATGTAAAGTTATGCACATGGGAAGGAATAATGCAAGTCACCTGTACATACTAAATGGTAAAACACTCGGTAACACTGACATGGAAAAGGATCTAGGAATTTTAATAAACAGCAAACTAAGCTGCAAAAAACAGTGTCAGGCAGCGGCTGCCAAGGCCAATAAGATAATGGGTTGCATCAAAAGGGGCATAGATGCCCGTGATGAGAACATATTCCTACTACTTTACAAATCACTGGTCAGACCACACATGGAGTACTGTGTACAGTTCTGGGCTCCTGTAAACAAGGCAGACATAGCAGAGCTGGAGAGGGTCCAGAGGAGGGCAACTAAAGTAATAACTGGAATGGGGCAACTACAGTACCCTGAAAGATTATCAAAATTAGGGTTATTCACGTTAGAAAAAAGACGACTGAGGGGAGATCTAATTACTATGTATAAATATATCAGGGGGCAGTACAGAGATCTATCCCATCATCTATTTATCCCCAGGACTGTGACTGTGACGAGGGGACATCCTCTGCGTTTGGAGGAAAGAAGGTTTGTACACAAACATAGAAAAGGGTTCTTTACGGTAAGAGCAGTGAGACTATGGAACTCTCTGCCTGAGGAGGTGGTGATGGTGAGTACAATAAAGGAATTCAAGAGGGGCCTGGATGTATTTCTGGAGTGTAATAATATTACAGGCTATAGCTACTAGAGAGGGGTCGTTGATCCAGGGAGTTATTCTGATTGCCTGATTGGAGTCGGGAAGGAATTTTTTATTCCCCTAAAGTGAGGAAAATTGGCTTCTACCTCACAGGGCTTTTTTTTGCCTTCCTCTGGATCAACTTGTAGGATGACAGGCCGAACTGGATGGACAAATGTCTTTTCTCGGCCTTATGTACTATGTTACTATGTTACTATGAGGCAAGCAACTCCAACACTAGTTTTGCCCAAACCGTATTTTACTTAAACGTGGTCACAGATGCTGGTTAAATACAAATAAATTTATATAACACCCAGCCAGGAGCCTGAGACACTTGTTCTGTACAGCACGGTGCCCTCCGGTGTATGCTGGAGGTATAAGCGGTAAATTTATTTTTAAATTATTTGGGTGCGTGATGCGGGCTAGCCTGCGGTACAGCACAACAGCTCACAATCTTATTCTATGCTATAATATTCCCCCCAATAACTGATCAGATAGCACATGCTTATAGTGTTTCTCCTGAATAAACACCAGCCTGGCTTGAATTTGTTGTGACGCTTATCAACTCTCTGGTGTGAACTGGCACTTTAAATGTGAAGACCTTGTTATGAGTCATTAATAATTCTTGTGGCCTGACACAAACAGAAAACCTAACCGACTACAGGCCTTGTCTCAGTCTCTAGGATCCTAGGCACAAAAACTGTGATGAAGTACGTGCATGATTAGTCTTACCGACCCGGGTCTGCTCATCAAAGGCTGGTGACCGTGGACGGAACAAGAGTTTCTCAAAAAAACATGCGGTACCGCAGTGTCTGTGGATTTACTCCTCAGCTCTCATCTGCATTCCTGACAATTTATCTTCCTTTGGACAAGATCAGGGTCATGTACACGATAGCTCCACTTGGCTGCAGCTCTCACGCCTAGATATGGAGGGATTCTCCTCACGCAGCTCCTGTATGCTTCTCGCAGGCTCACTCTAAGATGGCTGCTGTATCACTTCCTTTTCCAGGCTTGAGACCCACATTTGAGAGTTCAGCATACATAAATATGAAAATGCAGTCTGTTAGCTGTGTGCTTGGGAAACGGCGGCCCCTTGTGGCTAAACAGCAAAATGTCAGTTCACATCATTTAACTTCATTTACACATATACAGTGTTCACACAATGAGAGCTGTTTCCTCATCTCACACTTTAACAATAGTTTAAGATAGATAGATAGACAGATAGACAGATAGATAGATAGATATAGACAGACAGACAGATATAGACAGACAGACAGATAGATATACAGAGATAGACAGACAGACAGATAGATAGATAGATAGATAGATAGATAGATAGATAGATAGATAGATAGATAGATAGAATAATGTAATAACTCTAAATTTATAAACTATTTAGATTTTTATTCTGTGTTACATTAACTATAGCTGTGCCAGATTAGATGTTTTTAAATGTTTTACATAATATCTCTTCATATTTCCATTTGTGTTTTATTTTGTTAGTTTAGATATGACAGTGAACTCAGAACTGAAAAGCTGCAAAATTCTATAAAAAAATTTAGGAAATCCCCGACTGTCCAAACAGGAAAGCAAGCATTGTGCTTACAAGTCAGTGATACAAAGCCACCTCAGCTGAAATCATCATATATTTCTCATCTGTTTCTAACATCTGATTCTTCGAACAATTAGAAGGATTAATTGCCATTCAGAGGCTAACACTGCAGTCATTTCCCACAAAACCCACATCAATGATATTATGTTAAGACTCTGCTGTAGCTCAATTTAGTGCGTTTCTTACATAATTCAGGGGCATTTACACACAAAATCTTCCTTTTAAAAAACGCCTGCAGCGTATCACACATTGTTTAGGAATCAACATTGTGACAGGTTGGAACAGAACAAGCATCTGCATTGTAAAGTAAACACAAGTGGGAAAAGTCCGCACTTGGAGTTAATATCTAGAGTGTAAAGACTTAGTAAGTCAAAATTTATTATCTGTACTCATGCAACTCAAGCCTAGCTTCCTGATATTTAGAAATCAATGAAGATGTGAAATAAATTCTTACCAAGCTATCTGCACTAAAAAGGTGTTTCACATCATGCAATGTAAGGCACCAAGAAAGTTGCCGAAAGTGACTGTGTTTTCTGCATAGTGATGAGTGAAATTCGACTTGGATTCGGTTCAGCCAGAAAAAAAGTTGTGCCATTTAGAGATGAGCGAAGTTATCAAAAATTCTGGCCTTTCAGGAGTTAATCAGGGGTTAAAAGCAATTTTCTTCAATCAAGATGGCCATGATGGCCTCTCCGCGAGAAATGGATGAGGCGAGTACATATTTTTTGTTTTTTACCACTATTTCAGGAAAAATGTATTCATTACCACGAAGGACATGGGCGGCAGAGAGAAATTGATGAAAGGTTGCAACGCAGGATAGTCTGGATGGTGGATAATTAGCCCTAATCAAGTTCCAAAGAAATCCAAGCTGTCCTGCATGCTCAGGGTGCGTCAGTGTCAGTGCGAACTATCCATCAACATTTGAATGAAATTAAGCACTATGGCAAGAGACCCAGGAGGACCCCACTGCTGACACAGAGACACAAAAAAGCTAGACTACAGTACGTATAGGAGTAAGGCAAAATCCTTCGGCGAAAACGTCCTGTGGACAGATGAGACCAAGATAGAGCTGTTTCCCGAAAATGGAATGAGGTCTACAAAGAAAAGAACCTTACCTACAGTTAAATATGGTAGACGTTCAAAGATGTTTTGGGGTTGTTTTGCTACTTCTGGGACTGGGTGCCTTGACTGTGTGCAAGGCATCATGAAATCTGAAGATTACCAAAGGATTTTGGGTCACAATGTAGGACCCAGTGTCAGAAAGCTGGGTTTCCATCCTAGGTCATGGGTCTTCCAGCAGGACAATGACCCCAAATATACTTCAAGAAGCACCCCGAAATGGATGGGAACATAGCGCTGTAAAGTTCTGAAGTGGCCAGCAATGAGTCTGGATCTAAATACCATTGAACACCTGTGTAAAGATCTCAGAATTGCACGCTTCAAATATGAAAGACCTGGAGCAGTTTGCAAAAGAAGAGTGGTCCAAAATTCCAGTTGAGAGGTGTAAGAAGCGTGTTGATGGTTATAGGAAGCGATTCATTTCAGTTATTTCTTCCAAAGGGTGTGCATCAGAAATATTAAGTTTAGGGTGCCAGTAAATTTGTCCAGCCCATTTTTGGAGTTTTGCATGAAATTATATCATTTTTGGCTTTTTTTTCTCTGTCTCTTGTGTTGTTCGAAGGTGTAATTTGTGACCCTTTACCATCCCATATATATGACTTACCCATATAGATGACTTATCTATAGTACTACCAATTTTTTTTCAAGTTCATTTCCAGAGATCTTGATGTTCCTTTGTCACGATGCACCACACAATCAAGAAGTTTACAACCCATGGCACCCCAACCCATGGCATTGAAAATCTCCCATAACAGCAATAGCATTTTATATGAAGCCCTGAAATTTATTTTCAGTGGGGGGAAATAATACAAATCATTTTAATATGTTACAATGCAAACAAACATAGCCACCATCCTTATCAATCTGAGATGCCAACAAGGTGCATGGTGTTCTTTTATTTAAATACACTAACTCCAATAGAGTATGATGTTCCGACTAAATGGAAATAATAATTACCTTTTTCCCAATCATCCAATTTCCCAGAAACGCTCCAGCAGCATGTGTTTCTTGTATACTTATATATCCGATACCCAGACCTTGTTTTTGTAATCATATCTAAAAGCACTTTAATCAATCATTTCTACCTCTCACATTCCATGCAAAAATTTACCCTCTACATAACTCAAAAACTTAAAGAAAAAAAAAACATTACTTAAAGGGTTTCTGTCACCCCGCAAAACTCATTTTTTTTTTTTTGGATAGTTAGATTCCACATAGCGCGATATAGGAGAATATAATAGTCTTACTTACTTTCATGCGGCCGATTCTTTATAAAACGAACTTTTATAATATGTAAATGAGGGCTCTACCAGCAAGTAGGGCGTCTACTTGCTGGTAGCTGCTGCAGAAATCCGCCCCCTCGCCGTGTTGATTGACAGGGCCAGCCGTGATCTCCTCCTGCGGCCGGCCCTGTCAGTAATTCAAAAATCGCGCGCCTCTGGTCATTCGGCGCAGGCGCTCTGAGATGAGGAGGCTCGTATCCTCAGCACTCCCTCAGTGCGCCTGCGCCGATGACATCACCGAAAGAGAAGACGTCATCGGCGCAGGCGCACTGAGGGAGTGCTGAGGAGACGAGCCTCCTCATCTCAGAGCGCCTGCGCCGAATGACCAGAGGCGCGCGATTTTTGAATTACTGACAGGGCCGGCCGGAGGAGGAGATCACGGCTGGCCCTGTCAATCAACACGGCGAGGGGGCGGATTTCTGCAGCAGCTACCAGCAAGTAGACGCCCTACTTGCTGGTAGAGCCCTCATTTACATATTATAAAAGTTCGTTTTATAAAGAATCGGCCGCATGAAAGTAAGTAAGAGCATTATATTCTGCTATATCGCACTATGAGGAATCTAACTATCCCAAAAAAAAAAAATGAGTTTTGCGGGGTGACAGAAACCCTTTAACCCTATCCCCCACCCAAACATGTACTATTAATCCAATCTGTTACAACTCCTTGATATTATGTTGGCGCCTCACTATTCTAACTTCCATTAAACATTCCCACATTTCGCTTCCACCTGGTTCATAGCTTCATCCGGCAATGTAAAAAATAACCTTCAATTTTGCAGGATACAACATATTTAATCTGATTCACTTCTAACCTCCTTTTGCCAGCTACAAAGTTTGCCCGTTCCCTTTGGGTTTCTCTGCCAAAAATCTGGAAAAATGATTTCTTTTCCCCATTAAAATGGACATCACCAAACGTCCCCGTATCTCCAAAATAACCATGTGCAGGCATAAGTCAGTAGGGGGGTTGTCTGTCCCAGACTTTGTGAAATACTATAAAGCAGCTAGACTAGCTGAAATGTTCTTGACTCACCTAGACCCAAAGTTACATCCCCTATGGATTTAGATGGAGACTTCTAATATTTCCCCTTGTTCTTGGAGAGAAAAACACAGAAATATAGTGGCAATACTGGAGGAGCGGCTCAACCCCTAACACTGTAGCGTGTTTTACATTGGGGGAGCAGCCCCACCGCATGTGGACCGCAGCAAACGACTATCCCCAGCAAAAAATGCATACGGTGGAGGATGTCGGCGCGGTCCACATGCACCACAAGGGCATCCTACACAAAACGGAGCATTGTGCGGATGTAAATACAATCATATAAATCACAGAAAAAATGCACCAAACGGATATGCCACTGACTATACTGGCTAGTCATAAATGCAGATATTAAAAGCTGAGACTTTCGCCAATATATTCCTGTCAGGAAGATATCGGAGCCCATCATTGCACCACGTCACGGTCACTCAGCATGGCAAAGGGTCCTACCACTACGCTACCTATGGTGTGAACACGGTCTGAAGGTGATGTAATCTAGCTCGCAGCCAGGCTTCCACACAAACGCCTAGCAGGACAGCTAGTGCAATGTGAACAAAGCCAAGACTGCAAGCCACGCCCATATCAGACCCTGTGATGGAGGTCACCAGGTGCAAAAGAGTGTTTGAATGCCAGGTAACGGCACATACACTACATATACAACAAAATCTGTGATTTATATGATTGTATTTACATCCGCACAATGCTCCGTTTTGTGTAGGATGCCCTTGTGGTGCATGTGGACCGCGCCGACATCCTCCACCGTATGCATTTTTTGCTGGGGATAGTCGTTTGCTGCGGTCCACATGCGGTGGGGCTGCTCCCCCAATGTAAAACACGCTACAGTGTTAGGGGTTGAGCCGCTCCTCCAGTATTGCCACTATATTTCTGTGTTTTTGTCTTGTTGTATATGTAGTGTATGTGCCGTTACCTGGCATTCAAACACTCTTTTGCACCTGGTGACCTCCATCACAGGGTCTGATATGGGTGTGGCTTGCAGTCTTGGCTTTGTTCACATTGCACTAGCTGTCCTGCTAGGCGTTTGTGTGGAAGCCTGGCTGCGAGCTGGATTACATCACCTTCAGACTGTGTTCACACCATAGGTAGCGTAGTGGTAGGACCCTTTGCCATGCTGAGTGACCGTGACGTGGTGCAATGATGGGCTCCGATATTTTCCTGAAAGGAATATATTGGCGAAAGTCTCAGCTTTTAATATCTGCATTTATGACTAGCCAGTATAGTCAGTGGCATATCCGTTTGGTGCATTTTTTCAGTGATTTGTTCTTGGAGAGCATTAATCTGGAATGAGGGTACTGTCCCGCACTCCATATGCTCTAACTGTCTGTTATCATATTATTCACTGATTCTCTGGAGATCGGTTAGATTTAAGCATAATCTCCAATCCAGGCCATCCCCTCTAGTATACCTTATAGGGAACCCCAAATTCTCCCCGGGTCTCCAACGTCACAATTTCATGTGGTGGTTAAATAACAGATTCTGCACATTATATAAGTTCCTGACTAGAGGTAAACTGATCTCAATCGCAGAATTAACAAAATTCTCCAATGCGAAAAGATGTCAGTTATACGTACCGATACATTTAACACATTTGAGAGGGTGTGGGAGCCTTGGTTGTCCTCCTCTTATACCTCAGACATACGCTACAGTATCTCTTTGTGACTGATATGCCACCAACTTCTAGTGTAACAGGTCTCTCTCTGTTGAATGTAATTTCCTCTCATGTTCGATGGATCATCACTGCTATTCTATATACATGCCGGAATGTGAACAAATATGTATATGCCTCTATTACTCACTTTTGCTTTTTGTAATTCTGTTTAAGAAATTCCTTTTGTAAGTTTTCTCGCTTACTTACGCTCAAAAACCAAATAAATACTTTTTTGAAAGTAAAATGGACATCACCAATTATCCAAGCCTTTCGCCAAGTCTCTCCAATAATAAGTCTACTTTCACACTAGCGATTTAGTTTTCTGGTATTGAGATCCGTCATAGGGGCTCAATATCGGATAAAAAAAAAACACTTCAGTTTTGTACCTATTTATTGTTAATGGGGACAAAACTGAGCTGAACACAACGGAATGCTCCAAAATGCATTCCGTTCCGTTTAGTTGCGTTCCCATACCGGAGAGCAAACTGCAACATGTTGTAGTTCGCTTTCCATCCTGGGATGCGGAGCAAGACGGATCCGGCATGACCCCCAATCCAAGTCAATGGGGACGGATCTGCCACAATAGAAAACGGATCCGTCCCCCATTGACTTTCAATGGAGTTTGTGACGGATCCGTCTTCGGTATGTTAAAGATAATACAACTAGATCGGCTGGAAACCGATGCAGATGGTTGTATTAGTAACAGAAGCGTTTTTGCTGAGATCTGCCACATCCAGTAAAAACGCTAGTGTGAAAGTAGCCTTAGACCAAAACCTAACATGTTCTGCATGACGTAGAGCTTCTGGGCCAAGTTCTTTCATTTCTGAATCCATAGATAAGCAATTCTTTATTAAAAATCAAAGAAAAACATTTTTCTACAGAAGTTAACATATCAGAGTTTTCTACTCTCTCTGGAAGGCCAAAAATCTTGACTTTATTACACAGCGAATGGCCCTTTAACTTCTCATACCTTGAGTAGTTAGGTCCTGCTTGTACTGCTTTAGTACTTTTTCCTGCTTGTACTGCTTTAGTACTTTTTCCCATAATGCTATTTTTAGTGCATTTGTATTTACTTTTTGTACTATCAAGCCGTCATTTTTAATTGCTTTCAGCAGATCATACAATGTTGGTTCAGAATGTAACTGATCTTTAAAGGCTATGTACACCTTCGGAGGCAATTTTTTTTTACAATTGCATTTTACTCATTTCGGGCTAAAAATCATTTTTTTCAATTGGTCTTTCTTAAAAATATTGAGCCGTTCTGTCACAATGAACTGAATTGTAGTTTCACTTTGTGCCGTCATTTAATAACCCTTATCTCTAATTTACTAAGAGGTCATAAACACTTATTTAAGCCACATTCTTATGAGTAAGGTAAGAACTGAGCTATAATGAGTGTTTATAATGTCAGAGAACAGAGATAAAGGAGCCCGTCAGATTAGCTGGCTGACGGAGCAGAGAGAAAATTCCCTATCTCAGAAACGTCAGAGGGTCTATTAGTCTGTAAAAAAATCACAGATTTTTTTACAGACTATGGGTGGTTTCATTAATCCCGTCAAAGTAGCTTGCTTGAGCACAATGGGAGATTCCCAACCAGCATAGTTCTTAGCATTGCTGGCGGCTACTTGTCCCCCACGACCACGGGTCATAATGATATATAAAGCACCTATATAAACAACACTTGAACAGGGTTCATAATAAGTAGTATGGGATAATCCCACTTAATTCCTGCCTAAGGCCTCTTGCACACAAACGTTTTTTTTCCGTTTACGTTCCGTTTTTTGCGATCCGTATATGGTCCGTATACGGAACCATTCATTTCAATGGATCTGCAAAAAAAAGGAAGGTACTCCTTATACCTTCCGTTTCCGTATTTCCATTTTTCCGTTCCATTCAAAGATAGAACATGTCCTATTATTGTCGGCATAACCGACAAGGATAGTACTGTTCTACCAGGGGCCTGCTGTTCAATTCCGCAAGAAACAAAATGCATGCGGACGTCATCCGTTTTTGCGGACCGCAAAATACTGAAAAAGCCATTCGGTCGTGTGCAAGAGGCCGAAAGCACAGTTACAAATACACTAATTATTCATCTTAACAGATGAGCCATTTATATAATTATGTGATAAATACATTTATTGCATAGATCATACACTAAATGATTAGCACTGGATAAAGAGCACCAGATGCTACTTGTACTTACCTCATGCACCTTGTATTGCTTGAAAATGACTCTAAGAGCTCGGATTTGCACATATGGATAGAGTGCTGACTATATTGATTGCTTGTAGAATTAAATTTTATTTTATTTTTTTAGGGGCCGAATACATAAACTTTCCATATACTGTAGTTATATTACCAATTCCTCTCTGGTCCCTGGCACCAATGTCCTGGATTCACTCCTTCATTCCCCCTTGCTGCTGTTTTGTCCACATTGACAATATGTCACTTGATCATGGTGATCTCACTGTGGTCGGACCCTTGTGGCCAGGGACTGCCACAGAACATTAGCAAAATGACATACATCACAGATCATGTGTGCAAGAAGAAGGAACAATACATGCCACACCAACCTCAAAACCCTTAAAAGAGAGCTGTCAGCACTCCTGACATGTCTGGCTGGTATTTTTCATAAGCTAAAAATTCTGGAAAATTATTGTATAGCTCAGTGTTTTGCCCTTCCTCTGTTATTCCACCTAGATATGCATCAATAAAATAACAGCTGGGTATTACCAGTTGGGGGATTTGTCACTACACAGTTTAGCTCCATCAGCCCTGATTGGACAGGTTTGAAGTAAATTGAGACACAACCCCAACTGGTAATACCCAGTTGTCAATTTAATAATACATTTCTAGAAGGAATAAGAGAAGAATTGCACAATACAGAACTATAAGAAAAGATGTTCCAGGATTGCCATAATGTTGGGACTATAATTATTTACTAAAGTAGACATGCCTGGAGAGCTAACAGGTCTTCTTTAAAGAGGACCTGTCACAGCTCCTGACATGTCTGTTTTAGTAACTACTTGCATTCCTGATGTAATAACAATTCTGGAGCATCTATTCTTATGACTCTGTGTTGAACTATTTACACTCACCTAAAGAATTATTAGGAACACCTGTTCTATTTCTCATTAATGCAATTATCTAGTCAACCAATCACATGGCAGTTGCTTCAATGCATTTAGGGGGGTGGTCCTGGTCAAGACAATCTCCTGAACTCCAAACTGAATGTCAGAATGGGAAAGAAAGGTGATTTAAGCAATTTTGAGCGTGGCATGGTTGTTGGTGCCAGACGGGCCGGTCTGAGTATTTCACAATCTGCTCAGTTACTGGGATTTTCACGCACAACCATTTCTAGGGTTTACAAAGAATGGTGTGAAAAGGGAAAAACATCCAGTATGCGGCAGTCCTGTGGGCGAAAATGCCTTGTGGATGCTAGAGGTCAGAGGAGAATGGGCCGACTGATTCAAGCTGATAGAAGAGCAACGTTGACTGAAATAACCACTCGTTACAACCGAGGTATGCAGCAAAGCATTTGTGAAGCCACAACACGCACAACCTTGAGGCGGATGGGCTACAACAACAGAAGACCCCACCGGGTACCACTCATCTCCACTACAAATAGGAAAAAGAGGCTACAATTTGCACAAGCTCACCAAAATTGGACTGTTGAAGACTGGAAAAATGTTGTCTGGTCTGATGAGTCTCGATTTCTGTTGAGACATTCAAATGGTAGAGTCCGAATTTGGCGTAAACAGAATGAGAACATGTATCCATCCTCTCATGGCTACTTCCAGCAGGATAATGCACCATGTCACAAAGCTCGAATCATTTTAAATTGGTTTCTTGAACATGACAATGAGTTCACTGTACTAAAATGGCCCCCACAGTCACCAGATCTCAACCCAATAGAGCATCTTTGGGATGTGGTGGAACGGGAGCTTCGTGCCCTGGATGTGCATCCCTCAAATCTCCATCAACTGCAAGATGCTATCCTATCAATATGGGCCAACATTTCTAAAGAATGCTATCAGCACCTTGTTGAATCAATGCCACGTAGAATTAAGGCAGTTCTGAAGGCAAAAGGGGGTCCAACACCGTATTAGTATGGTGTTCCTAATAATTCTTTAGGTGAGTGTATTATTCCCACTATAAGTTAAGAATTAAATGCAAATAGTCTACAATGAAGGTCCGGATGGATGTTACCAGCTGAGGGTGTGTCCCTGCACAGTCTGACACTATCCAATCAACACTGGAAAGCCTATGTGGACCTTCATTACAAACTGCTACTAATTGATTCGTAACTTCTAACAGGAATAATAAAGGAATGGCACAACATACAGTCATAAGAATAGATACTCCAGAATTGTTATTACCGTATACAGAGAATGCAAGTGGTTACTAAAACAGACATGTCCCATGGTGCTGCAGATCACTGTGACCTCGCTGTAAGTATCCTGGAGACCAGACAAACTGGTCTTCCTGCGTGGCACTACGATCCACCGCACTGTAAAATAAAAAAGATGGCAAGGGAGAGCTGTTCTTTGTGTGCGAGCGCCCCCTGTTCGCTGTAAAAGTAAAAAGTAAAAGTAAATACATAAATAAAATTAATACAAAAATAATAAAGAAAATAACAATAAAAAAGTTATAGCTTGAGTTGCTATTTTTAGGAAAAGTATAGCAAACTACATACACACACATTCCCTCCTGGGAAATTCAAGATATCTGACATCCAAATGAAAAAAGTTTATTCACCCATGTGGACACGCGACATTTCGGCTTAAGCTTAACCCCTTACGGACACATGACGTACTGGTACGGCATGTTTCCCGAGTCCTTAAGGACACATGACGTACCGGTACGTCATGAGTTTAAAACGCGATTGCGGCGCGGCGGGGGTTAATCGGAACAGGATGCCCACTGAAATCATTCAGCGGGCATCCTGTCACAATGCCGGGGGGGTCATGTGCAGAAAACCGCAGGTCAATTCAGACCTGCGGTTTGCTGCGTTTTCGGTCCATTCGGGTCTCCGGTGACCCGATGAACCGGAAAAGGACTGTGATCGGTGGTGTGATTACACACCACCAATCACAGTTCGAGCATTTGGAAGAGACGGTGCTGGCCGTGGTGCTGAATGCCGCTATCCAGGGTGCTTATTGGTGCGGGGAGAGAGGCGCGAGATTCAAACTTCCAGCGCTCCTCTCTCCCCTCCTTTTCCTGTTTCAGCACCTGCACCGTCCAGCACCGTCCTCAGCAGGCTCCTGCGATCCCCCCATCGGCACCCATCACCCTCCTGCACCCATCACCCTCCAGGTAGGTTAGGGTCAGTGAGGGAGAGGCACCGTTAGGCAGGGATAGAAGGGAAAAGTTAGAAAAGAAAAAAAAACACTTTATCTAAACTTATTGTTTTTTAGCTTTGAGACCCTAGACCCCCCTGCCACTTGCCCCCCCCAGCCCCCCCACCACCAGCCCCACCACCAGCCCCACCAGCAAAAACCCAGTGTCAGGCAATACTGGAGTGGGGATATCCTCTACCAGACCCCACTCTACAGTATGGCCATGACACGCTCCCGGTTTGAGGCCATCCAGAAATGTCTGTATTATTCAGATAATGCAGCATGTTCCCCCCCCCCCCCCCCCCCCCCCCCCCCCGAGGTGATCCTGCCTATGACCGTCTGTCATAGATACGGCCGGTCATCGATCACTTCGGGGCCAAATTTGTACAGGCCTACGTACCTGGAAGGGAGGTCGCGGTTGATAAGTCTCTCGTTGCATTCAAGGGGAGACTCAGTTTCCGCCAATACATTCCCACTAAGCGGACGAGGTATGGCGTGAAGCTGTACAACATTTGTGAGAGTGCCTCAGGGTACACTTACAAATTTTGTGTGTACGAGGGGCGAGATTCCTGTATTCAACCCCCAGAATGTCCCCCCACTCTGGGTGTTAGCGTGAAACTCTTGTGGGACCTTATGTACGTGCTAGATAAGGGTTGCCACTTGTACGTGGACAACTTTTATACTAGCATTCCCTTGTTCAGGTCCCTTGCCGCCAGATCCACGTTCGCTTGTGGGACCGTGCGGAAATATCAGCATGGCCTCCCTGCCCACCCCCTCCAGGTACCTATCCCCAGGGGTGAGACCCGTGCCCTAACCAGTGGAAACCTGTTGCTGGTCAGGTATAAGGACAAGAGGGATGTCCTTGTACTGTCCACAATCCACGGTAATGGCATCACCCCTGTCCCTGTGCGAGGTACCGCGGCAACGGTCCTCAAGCCCGATTGTATCGTCGACTACAATTGGTATATGGGAGGAGTTGATCTCTCTGATCAAGTTCTCAAGCCATATAATGCCATGCGCAAAACCCAGGCATGGTACAAAAAAGTTGCGGTCTACTTGGTACAGGTTGCCTTGTACAACTCTTTTGTACTATTCCGAAGCGCTGGCAGCACAGGGACATTCCTCCAATTCTATGAGGCAGTCCTCAAGGACCTGATTTTTTCAGACCGGGAAAGAGCAGGCCGGAGTACCTTGGGAATTGGAGGCGCCTGGATCGTCCCTGGCCAACATTTTCCAGGTGTGGTCCCCCATACTGGAAAGAAGGGACGAACCCAAAAAAGATGCAGAGTGTGTCACAAGAGGGGGATACGGAAAAACACCACCACTCAGTGTGACACTTGCCCCGATCATCCGGGCCTCTGCGTTATCGATTGCTTCAGGGAGTATCACACTTCCATGGAGTACTACATTTTTATAATCCCCAACAGTCCCCTAGAGAACATAAAAAACTATGGCTCTCAGACTTTGGAGACACGGAAACAATATTTTTTTTCCAAAAATATTAGTTTTAGTGCAGGCATCCTCAAACTGCGGCCCTCCAGATGTTGTAAAACTAAAACTCCCAGCATGCCCAGACAACCTACAGCCATCAGCAGGGCATGGTGGGAATTGTAGTTTTACATCTGGAGGGCCGCAGTTTGAGGATGCCTGCTTAGTGTCTCCAAAGTCTGAGAGCCATACATATTGGGCATCGCCGCATCCGTAAAAATCTTCTCTATAAAAATAACATTTAACCCAACCCCCCCGGATGAACAGCATTAAAAAACATAACATCACCTAACATCACAAAAAAGTGTAATAGCGAGCGATCAAAATGTCATATGCACCCAATTAGTGCCAATAAAACCGCCATCTCATCCCGCAGAAAATGAGCCCCTACATTAGATAGTCGCCCAACAAAAAATAAAAACTGTAGCTCCCAGGCTATGAAGATACTAAAATATTTTTTTTTTGGTTCCTAAAATGATAATATTGTGTAAAATCTAAATACATTTTAAAATGTAGACATATTAGGTATCGCCGCGTCCGTAAGAATCTGCCCTATAAAAATAACATTTGACCAAACCGCTCAGATGAACAGCGTTAAAAATATAAAATAAAAACGGTGCCAAAACACAAATTTTTTGGCAACATTTCCATTTGAATCCTTTTTTTCCGGTAATAAAGCAAGGGTTAACAGCCAAACAAAACTAAATATTTATTGCCCTGATTCTGTAGTTTGCAGAAACACCCCATATGTGGTTGTAAATGGCTATATAGCCACACGGCAGGGCATAGAACGAAGGGAACGCCATATGGTTTCTGGAAGGCAGATTTTGATGGTCTGGTTTATTTAAACCATGTCCCATTAGAAGCCCCCCCTGATGTAGCCTAGACTAGAAACTCCAAAAAAACTACTAAGAAACTACACCCCTTAAGGTATTCAAAAGTTACTTTACAAACTTTGTTAACCCTTTAGGTGTTCCACAAAACTAAATAGCGAATGTAGAAACAATTTTAGAATTTAAATTTTTTGTTACCTTGCCTCAAAAAAGTGTAATATAGAGCAACCAAAAATCATATTTACCCTAAAATAGTCCAGAAACAACAACTACCTTATCCCGTAGTTTCCTAGATGGGGTCACTTTTATGGAGTTTCTACTCTAGGGGTGCATCAGGGGGCTTGAAAGGGTACATCCAAAAACCATATAGCGTTCCCCTTCTTCTATGTCCTGCCGTTTAGCCAAATAGTCGTTTACGACCACATATGGGGTGTTTCTGAAAACTACAGAATCAGGGCAACCCATATTGAGTTTTGTTTGGCTGTTAACCCATTTTTTCCAGTAATAAAGTAAGGGTTAAAATGGAAAATTTTCCAAACAATAGAAATTCCAAAATTGTTTCTCCATCTGCCATTAACTCTTGTGGAACACCTAAAGGGTTAACAAAGTTTGTAAACCCAGTTTTGAATACCTTGAGGGGTGTACTTTCTTAGATGGAGTCACTTTTTTGAAATTTCTATTCTAGGGGTGCAACGGGTGGCTTGAAATGGGACATGGTATAAACAAAACCAGTCCCGCAAAATCTGCCTTGCAAAAACCATATGGTGTTCCCCTCCTTCTATGTCCTCCCATTTGGCCAAACAGTAGTTTACGACCACATATGGGGTGTTTCTGCAAACTACAGAATCAGGACAACCCATATTGAGTTTTGTTTGGCAGTTAACGCTTGCTTTTTTCCTGGAAAAAATTGATTATATTGGAAAATTTTCCCCAAAAATTTATATTCTTAAATTTTATGTCCATTTGCCATGAAGTCTTGTGGAAGACCTAAAGGGTTAACAAAGTTTGTAAAATCAGAATGGGGTCATTTTTGGATGGTTTCTATTACGTAAGCCTCACAAAGTGACTTCAGACCTGAACTGGTCCATAAAAAGTGGGATTTGGAAAATTTCAGAAAAATTTCAAAATTTGCTTCTAAACTTCTAAGCTATGTAACATCCCCAAAAAATAAAATATCATTCCCAAAATGATACAAACATGAAGTAGACATATGGGGAATGTAAAGTCATCACAATTTTTGGGGGTATTAGGCCTCATGCACACGACCGTTGTGTGCATCCGCGGCCGTTGTTCCGTTTTCATTTTTTTTTCGCGGACCCATTGACTTTCAATGGGTCCGTGGAAAAATCGGAAAATGCACCGTTTTGCAACCGCATCCGTGATCCGTGTTTCCTGTCCGTCAAAAAATATGACCTGTCCGTGAAAAAAGTCAATGGGTCCGTGAAAAAACATGGATGCACACAAGATTGGCATCCGCGGTCCGTGGCCGTAGGCTACTTTCACACAGACGGATCCGCAGATCCGTCTGCATAAAAGCTTTTTCAGAGCTGAGTTTTCACTTCGTGAAAACTCAGATCCGACAGTATATTCTAACACAGAGGCGTTCCCACAGTGATGGGGACGCTTCTAGTTAGAATATACTTTGAACTGTGTACATGACTGCCCCCTGCTGCCTGGCAGCACCCGATCTCTTACAGGGGGCTGTGATCCACACAATTAACCCCTCAGGTGTTGCACCTGAGGGGTTAATTGTGCGTATCATAGCCCCCTGTAAGAGATCATGTGCTGCCAGGCAGGAGGGGGCACCCCCCCTCCCTCCCGAGTTTTAAATTCATTGGTGGCCAGTGCGGCCCCCCTCCCTCCCCTGTAGTTCTGTAGATTCATTGGTGGCCAGTGCGGCCCCCCTTCCCTCCCCTGTAGTACTGTAGATTCATTGGTGGCCAGTGGGCCCCCCCTCCCTCCCCTGTAGTACTGTAGATTCATTGGTGGCCAGTGAGCCCCCCCTCCTAATTACAGGGGCTATAAGCAATGCGCCGCACAGACCTTTCACTTACCAGTAGGAGGAGCGCCCGGCCGGTCACAGACATCTCGCAGGTAAGAATAATGCTTCTAAAAATTGCTAAGTAACCATGGCAACCAGGACTGCAGTAGCGTCCTGGTTGCCATGGTTACCGATCGGAGCCCCAGCGATTAAACTGGGACTCCGATCGGAACTCTCCGCTGCCACCAATGATAGGTGGGGAGATTTTAATTAGGAGGGGGAGGGAGGGGGGGGCCCACTGGCCACCAATGAATCTACAGTACTTCAGGGGAGGGAGGGGGGGCCTACTGGCCACCAATGAATCTACAGTACTACAGGGGAGGGAGGGGGGGCCCACTGGCCACCAATGAATCTATAGTACTACAGGGGAGGGAGGGGGGGCCGCACTGGCCACCAATGAATCTACAGTACTACAGGGGAGAGAGGGGGGGCCGCACTGGCCGCCAATAAATTTAAAACTGGGGAGAGAGGGAGGTTTGCCCCCTACTGCCTGGCAGCAAATGATCTCTTACAGGGGGCTGTTATACGCACAATTAACCCCTCAGAACCTGTAATTCAGGACGGATCAGTTTGGCTCCGCACGGCCAGGCGGACACCAAAACGTGTCCGTGGATCCTCCAAAAATCAAGGAAGACACACGGACGAAAAAACGGTCACGGATCACGGACCTACGGACCCCGTTTTTGCAGACCTTAAAAAAAAACGGTCGTGTGCATGAGGCCTTACTATGTATTACAGAAGTAGAGAAACTGAAACTTTGAAATTTGCAAATTTTCCAAATTTTTGGTAAATTTGGTATTTTTTTATGCAAAAAAAATAACTTTTTTGACCCAATTTTAGCAGTGTCATGAAGTACAATATGTGACGAAAAAACAATCTCAGAACGGCCTGGGTAAGTAAAAGCGTTTTAAAGTTATCAGCACTTAAAGTGACACTGGTCAGATTTGCAAAAAATGGCCTGGTCCTTAAGATGAAAATAGGGCTGTGTCCTTAAGGGGTTAAAGTCCTTCTGAAGCTTCAGAAAGGTTCTAAGGTTGAGCCGAAAGGTCACGTGTCCACATGGGTGAAAAAACGTTTTCATTTTTCTATCTATCTATCTATCTATCTATCTATCTATCTATCTCATATATATCTCATATCTATCCATCTATCTCCTATCTATCTATCTATCACATATCTATCTCATATTTATTTATCTATCTCCTATCTATCTATCTATCTATACATTTATTCTCCCATCTGACAAAACCAATAAAGAGAAGGACGTTTGCTAACACCTTACAAATGATCTGGCCGCTTATTTAGACATAACATTCTACAAGGATTGTGCCAGATGAATGTACTTATCCTTCAGCAGATCAAAGGAGCTCATTTCTGTGCAATACATAACTTTATAGGGCAGATGGAATTCAACCTTAAAGCCCTCAAACACTTAAAGCTAGATTATGTGGAGTTTAAAACACTAAAAAGTAATTACACGCTCAAATCTTGATCCCTGTGCTGTTAGCGTTCTTAACAGGTTCTTTTCTTCTACTAGTTGGTCCAATCTGTATCGAAACTATCTCACCAAGTTCAAAGGTGGGATAAACCCAGTGCTAAGAAAGTAACTTCCTTTTGAAGTCTTAATGTTTCCGATATCACACGCATTTAATGAGATGAATAACAAACTGCAAAACGAATCATATAGCCATCAATAATCAGCTTGTAAAGTGGGACAGCTGACTGTCAGGACTCCCAATCTGAGCATTGAAATACATGCATGACTCATTGGGGAGGTTTATACAGATCAGTACAGGAAGCTTTTGAAAAGGTTAGGTGTTGAGAGCAATCCGTCCAAGTATGGCATACTCCAGTCAACGCTGCAGTGAATGATCCTTGGAATTTTTGGAGCTATGATCAAAACTATGGCCTCATCCGTCCTGTTTATATGATAATCACATACATTTGACTCAATGACAATGAACACTGCTTTGTGCTGAGCCGCATGAAAAATACTGCTTTCTGTAACAACTGTTCCTTCCTGTATACACAGACCATAGCTATAAATCAGTGTGCCCTCAGGGTACCACAAAAATGAATGGCTAGGTTTTGACGGTAGGACCTTATGTTGCCACCTGACAAATGTGACTGTCACAGGGATCATGGATCAGTGAATGACTTTTCAGACCACAGCTATAGGTTTTAAACACCTCAGGCTCCTCACTATTTGATCGTAGATGAGATAAGGCCACAATTTTGAGGAAAGGAGCAGCCCTTCAGGCTTAAGAGTCTCTGAACGTACTTATACATACTTATAAAGGAACATTTTTATTCTGGAAGAGGGGGGGGTATTTGCCAAGATCCCCAGTGATTTCTAGAATGATGACAGAGAAGGACTTACATAGTGCAACCCTCCTCCTCGCTGTAGAAGATGGACATCTCCTGAAGTGAGGTGAGAAGGCATGCTATGTGAGCACTTCTCTCTCCTCATTCAAACAATCGGTGGGGCCTCGCCAATCAAAACCTTTGATATGTCACTATGATAAGTTCAGGGACCCTTTAAAGCAGAGGAACATAAATTTACTATAACATGTCCCAAAGGTAAATGATGCAGGGTATTCATTGTGGATATATGCTAACCCTTTTATGTTGGAAGGCCTTCTGAGAGGAGGTAAGTTCTAGACTGGGCTGGGGTGAGCGGTTGGATCTCAAATATCTTGATTTTTCCAAGGCATGCAATAAATACTTTGATACTGTGGGGGGTTAGCTCTTCTCCGGGGGTCATTCTCACAGGTTACTTCACCAGACCCGGATATACTGTCCAAACTTTGCATTCATTGTGCAACATCAGCAACACAAACATAATACAAAACAAATACCTGCCCGGCTGGGCTCTAACTAAACATAGGGTAGAATCCCTGACTCACCTATAGAGTGCTGTTCAGACACGGTCATAACCCGCGGCTTTCTCAGCTAGCCCAGCAGCCTCCAGGCTGTAGCAAACGCAAGTCCCTTTGGGGGATTGTGGTCCAGCAGTCCTCCCGACTCTGACCTTGTGGCCCTTGTACCGCAGGCGTCACTGTATCCCCCAAATTCCAGGCTGTCACTTAGCCTCGTGGTCCCTCAGCCTAGCCCAGCTGAGACCACACAGACAGAGCCTCACCAGGACTCTGCTTCACCAAACACTCCAGAGTGAGACACACCCAAGATCCAGTAGCAGGATTAAATAGGATCCCTGGACATGAGCATGCCTCAAATCCCGGACTGGAACCTGGGGAAACAACACCTCAATGTTCACATTGCCGCAATACATAAAAGACTTCATGCGCACACAGCTGTATTCTAGGTTTGCATACAATCAGCATTTTTTGCATGTCGCACACAGGACCATTCATTTCTAAGGGGCAGCCAAAAATGCGAACAGCACATGGATGTCATCTGTGCGCTGTCTGCATCCGTGAAGCTGTTCTGAAAATTACAGAACCTGTCCTATTCTTCTCTAGGGACCAAGGAGAGTGTGGGACGCACACAGCCGGTATCAATATTTTGCGGATCCGCAGTTTGAGGACCTTAAAATGTCAATGGTCATCTGCATGACGCCAAAGGTTGGAACATAAAATGAGAATGCTTGGACTGGGGGAAAATAGTTAAGTGGGTAAGTAACTGGCTCAGAGATAGAAAACTGAGGGTGGAGGTTATTAATGGTGAACCATGTACAATGCCTTGTAGGGCTCAGCTGAATGTAATGATGCCTTTCACTTTTAGATCCACCGCTTCATTCTGGAGAAAAAGTACTTTTAATCCACATGCAGATCAACATATAATGGCCCTCTGTGCACCCTTGCTCCTCCTGCTTCCTCTGAGCCCCTCCCTCTGCTTCTTGATTGACAGGGCCAGGTTCCTGCACAGTTATCTCACCTGACCCTGTCAATCAAGAAGCAGAGGGAGGGGCTCAGAGGAAGCAGGAGGAGCAAGGGTACCCAGAGATCTTGGGTCCGCCCCCTGTGCATTTAACTGGTCATTTGCATTTAAATTAAAAGCAATGGATCACTAAGTGAAAGTTATCAGTACATTCAGCTGAGCTAGTCCTACAAGGCACAGGGACAATTTATTATGTCCTGCACTCAACAATTCTGGCTTTAAAAAGTCATAAAATAGGATTTTGTGATTTTTTGGGGGGCTTGTTTACAAAAAAAATTGTGACTTATAGCATTTGTACACCACTCACTCCAGTTTAGAAAAGTAGGTGGGAAAATAGGCCTAGTTAACTATGTTAATTTGTTTCACTTGAGATTTATCACTGTGACTTTTTAAAAAAACTGGAGTAGCATTTCTAGAGAAAAATGTTAGGTTTGAAGGTGAGCCAAATTTAACAAACAATATGCGACATTTCAGAAATTTGGCACAAAGTACGCCAAGGCGAACTGAAGAAACTTCAAATATTATCCTCACGATAAATCTCTCCTATTGTGCCTGCTTACCATGAATTTCCTGGTGACAAATTCCCTTAAATATATTTATTAATGATCTTGTAGAAGGCTTGCACAGTAAAATATAATTTTATTGCAGATGACACTAAACTGTGTAAAGTAATTAACACTGAAGAGGACATTATACGGCTACAGAGGGATCTGGATAGATTGCAGGCTTGGGCAGATAAGTGGCAGATGAGGTTTAACACTGACAAATGTAAGGTTATGCACATGGGAAGGAATAATGCAAGTCACCCGTACATACTAAATGGTAAAACACTGGGTAACACTGACATAGAAAAGGATCTAGGAATTTTAGTGAACAGCAAATTAAGCTGCAAAAACCAGTGTCAAGCAGCTGCTGCCAAGGCCAATAAGATAATGGGTTGCATCAAAAGGGGCATAGATGCCGTGATGAGAACATAGTCCTACCACTTTACAAATCACTAGTCAGACCACACATGGAGTACTGTGTACAGTTCTGGGCTCCTGTAAACAAGGCAGACATAGCAGAGCTGGAGAGGGTCCAGAGGAGGGCAACTAAAGTAAGAACTGTAATGGGGGGACTACAGTACCCTGAAAGATTATCAAAATTAGGGTTATTCACTTTAGAAAAAAGACGACTGAGGGGAGATCTAATAAATATGTATAAATATATCAGGGGTCAGTATAGAGATCTATCCCATCATCTATTTATCCCCAGGACTGTGACTGTGACGAGGGGACATCTTCTGCGTCTGGAGGAAAGAAGGTTTGTACACAAACATAGGAGAGGATTCTTTACTGTAAGAGCAGTAAGACTATGGAACTCTCTGCCTGAGGAGGTGGTGATAGTGAGTACAATAAAGGAATTCAAGAGGGGCCTGGATGTATTTCTGGAGTGTAATAATATTAAAGGCTATAGCTACTAGAGAGGGGTCGTTGATCCAGGGAGTTATTCTGATTGCCTGATTGGAGTCGGGAAGGAAAATTGGCTTCTACCTCACATGTTTTTTTTGCCTTCCTCTGGATCAACTTGCAGGATAACAGGCCGAACTGGATGGACAAATGTCTTTTTTCAGCATTATAAACTATGTTACTATGTTATAAAACACCATAGCAATGAGAAATGAATGCAATTTTTTGCACACGTGTATGAAAACTGTCACAGTTAATGTCATAAAGCTATATTTTTGACTTTTTGTTTTGTTTTCATAATTTCACTGCTGGTAAATAAATACATTTTCAGAAGCTTCAGATAGATGCCGTCAGTTGCATGCTATCAGTCCTAGAAATACGTTATCACATCACGAGATCAAAATAGTGCAGACTGTGATACGGCTGCCTAGTCACAATACTGAGGACTATCATCGTCTAAGCAAGACATGTTCCTGAACATGAAGTGTCTGCAGGAATGGAGTTACTGACAATTATCCTAGTTTCAGACCAGCTATTTAGTGTTGTATCTGGATAGAGGTATAGACCGGCACTCTGCGTCTGGGGTCACGCAGAAGTAGTTGAATATGGTAGTCTATTTATTAATTTGTAAACAATGATTAATCAAACATAGAAAAGCTTGAATAGTAGAGATATTACCCCTAAAAGGTCACTGTGCGCATGATCATGCCTAAAAATATGCTAAATACATGTAACAATAAGCTAAAAAATAGATGAAGTAAATATAAAAAAGTGAATATAAAAAAAGAAGAAAAGGGTAAAAACAAGTATATACTCAAATGTCCAAGATGATGATGATATTCATCATAATTGATAATCCGGTATGTAGTCCCTCTCACAGAATTAAGCCGGGTTGGTAAACTTGTATCTTTAAAAAATACATCAATTAGTGATAATCGTTAATTTCTAACGATAATTTGTTTTCCCTTAGTCCTAACAGCAGCACAGATGGGGGTTAACTGCCCCTGTGGACTGGTAGGACCGGCGGAATTTTAATGAGCCCAAGAACCAATAAACGATCTTCAGCTCCCTGAAAGGGAGGAGATCACCCCCCAGCCCACCGTGTTTTTAACAAGCATAATGTATTTAGGGTGGGATATTTGTGTGCTGCTGTTAGGACTAAGGGAAAACAAATTATCGTTAGAAATTAACGATTCCCTTACGTCCTACCAGCAGCACAGATGGGGAGATAGCAAGAAGAATCCCCTAGGGAGGGTCCTCATGCCTGGCAGAACTAAGAACAGTCTGCCCAAAAGCCGAAAACTCTGCCATCCTAGCATCTATCCTATAATGGGAGATGAAGGTTGACTCAGAGCTCCAGGAGGCCGCCTTACAGATCAACTCTAAGGGGAGGAGTCTTCTCTCCGCAACCGAGGTGGAGACCGCCCTAGTAGAATGGGCTCTTACAAACTCAGGAGGATCTAAGGATTGGGAGACGAAAGCTTCCATAATGGCCTCCTTAATCCAGCGACTAATGGTAGCTTTAGACGCTTTACGGCCTTTAGACTTACCGGCAAACAGGATAAGAAGATTCTCATCTATCCTGAACTCTCTAGATCTATCCACATAGATCTGGAGGCATCTTGAAATATCCAGCGGGTCTCTAGCTGGAGTATCAGAGGAGGAGGCTGTAAACAAAACTGGTAAAGAGATTACCTGATTGATGTTCTGGAAAGTAGGCACCTTAGGCCTGAAGTAGGGTAAAACTTCAGGAGTACTCTATCCTGTAGGAAAATAATGTACGGGTGAATTGCAGAGAAAGCCTGCAATTCAGAAATTCTTTTGGCTGAAGCTATAGCCAGAAGAAAGACCATCTTTAAAGTCAAAAATTTGAAATTTAACTCCTCCAAGGGCTCGAAGGGGGGAGATGCTAGCCCCGTGAGCACTACTGAAAGATCCCACTGGGGGATAGGTTTCAGTATAGTAGGCTTTAGTCTTTCAGCTCCCTTCAGGAAGCGTTTAATGAGTGGGTCCCGAGAATGTGGCCTGTTGAGACAGGCCGAGATGGAATAAACCTGTACCTTCAAGGTAGCTGGAGATAGGCCTCTATCTAATCCATCTTGAAGAAATTGAAGTATCGCAGGAAGGGGCGGATCTGCGGACGCCACCTGTCTGGAATCACACCATGCCACGAAGATTCTCATGATCCTGGAGTAGGCCTTCTTTGTAGACTCTGCTCGGGAATGCGACAAAGTTCTCAGGACCAACTCGGAAAGCCCTTCTATGTTGGGAAGGGACTGATCAACCTCCAGGCTGTCAGGTTGAACCTGTGCAGATCTGGGCAGAGGTGAGTGTCCCACGACACCAGGGTCTGCTCCGGGGGGAGTCTCCAGTATTGTCCCCGACTCATCTGAATGAGCTGGGTAAACCAGGATCTTCTGGGCCAAAACGGTATGATGGCTATTACCGAGGCCTGATCCTGACGGATTTTCATCAATACCCTCGGTATCATGGAAAACGGAGGGAAGATGTAAGCCAGCCTGAACCTCCACGGTATTGACAGAGCATCTATCGCCAGGGGGTTGTCTTCCCTGTAGAGGGAACAGAACCTCAGCACCTTGGCGTTGAACCTGGTTGCCATGAGATCCACTTCTGGCATACCCCATCTGTGAACTAGCTGCCTGAAGATCTCCGGATGCAGAGACCACTCCATGGTCGGTAATCCTCGACTTAAGCGGTTCGCTATCATATTGAGGGAGCCTCGAATATGAACGGCAGATAGATGGGAAAGGTTCGTCTCTGCCCACCGAAGAATCACCCCGATCTCTGACAGAAGGGGCAATGATCTTGTGCCTCCCTGTTTGTTTATATAGAGAACTGCAGTCATATTGTCTGACTGGACTTTCACTGCCTTGCCCCGGATCTGAGGGGCAAAGTGAAGGAGGGCTAGCCGGATAGCTCGCATCTCGCGAAGATTGGAAGAAAGACGCCGCTCCAGAGGAGACCAAGATCCCTGTATTAGGGATCCGTCCAGGTGAGCGCCCCAGCCTACAAGGGACGCGTCTGTAGTCAATATGACCCAAGCTGGTTGGGTCATAGACTCCCCTGGTGGTAGCTGAAATCACCATCTGAGGGAATTCCGGGTTTGACCGGACAGGGAGCACAGGGAATCTAGCCCCGCAGGGCTGCCGTTCCATAGGTGTAAGACCTCCGACTGAAGAGGACGGAGGTGCCATAGCGCCCAAGGGACTGCATCCGCAGCCGCTGACATGAGCCCCAGCATCTTCATGAGAGTCCGGATAGAGACTCGACGAGGGAAAAAAAGGACTCTTGCTAGGTCCTGAATCCGCGCTCTCCTTTCTGGAGTCAACCGGAGGGACATCTCCACAGAGTCGACCACGAATCCTAAGTAATGGATTGAAGTCGATGGGCTCACATTCGACTTCTGCCAGTTGATAATCCAGCCTAGGCGGAAGAGAAAAGAGATTGCGACCTGAAGATGGTGGGTAAGGATCGGAACTGAAGAGGCTATGAAAAGCCAATCGTCCAGATAAGGAATAATAGTCAGTCCTTGAAGTCTCAAAGCTGCCACCACCGACACCACCACCTTGGTGAAGATAAGGGGGGCAGAAGAGATTCCGAAGGGAAGCGCGGCGAACTGAAAGTGCCTGCGAACCACTGAAATCTGGACCGCGATCCTGAGGAGTTTCCGGGACGCAGAATGGATCGGAACGTGAAGATACGCATCCTTGAGGTCCAGAGTAGCCATGACTTCCCCAGGGTTGAGGATATGGCTGACTGACCTTATGGTTTCCATGCGAAACCTTGTTTTCCTTATAAATCGATTGAGAAATCTCAAGTCGATGATCATCTGGAGATCTCCCGTCTTTTTGGGAACCAGGAACACTGGCGAATAAATCCCTAGGCCCCTCTCCCCTGCCGGCACCTCCTCTAGGGCTCCCTTGGAAATATAGTCCTGAATGTAAGCTTCTAGGACCATTTGTTTGGCAGACCCGAAGTTTCGTGTGGCGATGAATCTCTCTGGGGGGAGAGAGATAAGATCTACCCGGTACCCGAGGGAAACTATGTCCTGGACCCAGGGGTCTGCAATCAACCGGCTCCAAGAGTCTTTGAAATGGGTAAGACGACCCCCCACGGGAATCTGGGGGAGGGGTACGGGAAAATCTAGGGGAGATACTGCAGGGGTAGCAGGGCTTATCCAAGAGCCTCGAAGAGGCCCATAGTCAGGAGGGTTTTGCCTCCCTGGTGGGTTTACGGGAGCGTCTCGAATATTTACGAGATGGTCCCCCCCAATCTCTGCGCCTAGACTGCTGCCCTGGACGACCTCCGCCTTTCTTCTCCTGCCTGGGGCGTCCCCGAAAGGGCTGCTGGGGGAGGTTCTTCCCCTTTTTATTGGAGAGCCCCTCCATTATCTTGTCCAATTCGGACCCGAATAGCCTATCCGGTTCGAAGGGGAGCCCACAAAGATTGAACTTGGACGCGTTATCAGCGATCCAAGGTTTCAGCCAGAGTGGTCTGCGGGAAGCCGAAACTAGGGCCATAGTTTTGGCGGCCAGCTTCAGCTGCATCTGGGTAGAATCGACCAGAAAGTCCATGGCCAGATTGGCCGACTTGAAGGCTGCCAGGATATCATCCCTTGATACGCTCTGATCAACGTCCGTCTGGATTCGATTAAGCTTAGAGCGTAAATAGGCGGCTACCTCCGTGGCCGCAATAGAAGTTGATGCGGAGGCAGCAGCCGCCACGTAACTCCTCCTAAGGGTGCACTCTGCCCTCCGGTCTAGAGGGTCCTGCAGACTAGACCCATCGTCTGCAGGAACTAGAGTGCGCCGGGACAACTTGGCAATAGCCATGTCCACCTTGGGAACGGAACCCCACGATTCCACCAAGGGTTTAGCCATCGGGTACATCAGTTTGAATTTTCTAGTGAGAACTGGACCTTTCTCAGGCTTTCTCCATTCCGTGCGCATCACGGAGAGAAGGGTCTCATCCGCTCTAAAGACACGCTGTGTCCGTCCGGCGGGATCGGAGGACTCCCCCGTGTCAACATCATGGTCCCCCGACCTGATGGACTTGAGTAACTTCTGCGTCTTTTCTGGAGGGAAAAAGCAAGAAGTAGATTCTTCTTCCTCAGAAGAAGAAGACCCCGGAGAACCGGGGGTAGGTCTTTCGACCGGTGTGACCACCTCCATGGGAGTCTGAGAGGGTCCTGGTAGCCTCTCATTCAGCAGCTGCACCACTCCCTTAATGGAGTCATCCACGTATGTCTTCGTCCACTGAAACATTTCTTGCATCGTGGGTTCCGTGGATGCCGTGCGACAACTCTCACATCTAGAGTACGGACAGCTGTCGTCTAAGGGGGTGTTACATTCGTAACACGCCAGATGCTTCCTCTTGGCCCCAGCTTTACGCTGATCCGGATCCTTAGGGGAAGCCATAGTCTGTAATTAGAAAGAACACAGGTCATAACACCTACAATTTTACCTGGAGGTGGTGAAACAAGACCTTATGGGGGCCCACCAGCACTAGCAGAAAATAGAGCTGTAAAAGAGGAAACCACAATCCCAAGCCAAGCAATACTAAATATCTCAAGGCACAGGGAACTCTGGAGCTAGCTTGTGAAAGCGACGCAACCAAAGCACTGACTGACAGGCTCTGGGCGCTTAAGAGGAGGAAGCCCCGCCCCCTGGGCGGGGCCTCAATCGTAACTAGCCCAGAGGGATAACAGAGCCTAAACAGGCTCAGCAAGCCCTAAATGTCTCCCCCACCTAATCCTGGATCCCAGGGTGACATGGGGAGAAAGTTTTAATAGAAGTAGTGAGGCTTTAAACCCTCACGGCATCGCTATGGAAAAAACGGAAGTGACGTAGCACACCTAGTGCGCGTCACTTCCGGAGATGGCGGCGCCCAAAGCGCCGCAACATGCGGCGAGGGAAGGACGGGATACCGCAGCACTAGAGTGGAAGAAGAGGGGAGGGGACACCCCCCTCTCCGACAGTACCCCAGCGGCACCCGACGGCCATAGCGCCGCTCACATGCGGCGAGGGAAGACGGATACCACAGCTGGGTTCAAAGAAGAGGGGAGGGGACACCCCTCACCCCGACGGTACCCCAGATAGAAACGCCGACCAGCCTATGATAAAGGCAATGAGAGGCCATGGAGGGCAAACTTTAGATTTAAAGAAAAATAGAGCCCCTAGCACTCTTCAGCTCCCTGAGGGGGAGCGACACCGCCAGTCCACCTGTCCAGAGGACAGAAAAAAACACGGTGGGCTGGGGGGTGATCTCCTCCCTTTCAGGGAGCTGAAGATCGTTTATTGGTTCTTGGGCTCATTAAAATTCCGCCGGTCCTACCAGTCCACAGGGGCAGTTAACCCCCATCTGTGCTGCTGGTAGGACGTAAGGGAATTGTGTAGTCCGGTGATCTAATAGGCCACAATATCATAAAACTGTCTACTAGTTTAATCCACTGTATTATATTGCGCAGTACCAATATAATTTCATTCCATATAACGAGTCATGGCAGTCTAATAAAGTATCGGTACTTCAGCAATTCCTGGGAAGTTCCAATTTGCGCAATTTAATAAGTGTGGTTATATGGGACAGTACATTTTCATATGGATACTCCTTTCTCAGGGAGTTAGGGTATATGTAGGAGCGGACCGGTATTAATCTATGCCTCCGGTGGCATCCCACCACGCACTGGCATACTGGCCGCTGTTACCTCTCCTAGCATCCATACCTTACAGCATTTTTCCACCTTTTGCAAAGTACTGTGTGTATCTCATCTTTAATCACACAAAAAAAACAATAAAAAGGTGACCGTGACTACAGTGAAGGTCATTTCAGTAGTGTTTATTTTAAGCAGCTTCACCTTCAATCAAGAATGATTACAGTACATTACACTTTTGTAAAAACTTTAATTGAATAAAAAGGAAGAACCTTGCAATAGCCTTGATTAGAAATATCCTACTATTTTGTAAACACAGTTACTATGCAGATCTATGTTTCCATGCCAACAGACTACAAACAAACCCTGTGTAGTCTGATCCTACAGTCATGTGTTACTCCATCTATAGTCCATCTATAGTGCACTGACTCTATTGGTTTTATAGGACTGATGCAGCAGTTTAGCACTATTGTGCATTTATAAAGAACCACCCTAAGTACCAATCTGCCATTGTACTACATTTCCATACACGTAACTATTATGCAGTATGCAAATCATGCTGTAAAGCTCATGTATCATATGTAAGGCTGAATTTAGGTTGGTTTCAGTTGAAGGCTTTGAATGAGGTCTACACCAGAACCCCTGGAATAGATAGCATCTGTGGGTGAACCGAACAGGCTGTGGTTCTTAAAATGTGCAGAAAGCTCTCAAATTCATGCTAATTTTTCCCACTGCATATCAGTTGTCTAAATTCCATTCATATGCATTGTACTGTACTATATTTAACAGATTTACAGTGTATGGAGCTGTCTGCTTCTGTCTTCATATACTGTATAAGTTCTGGTGGCTCCTGCTAGCAGCTGATATATGGGGATGCTTGGGCTTGGATCCTCATAGATCTTCTATTGATCACTTATCATAAGGATAGTGTTGCGGGTCCGTGTGCTTGTGGTGGGGTTGGCAATGACAGACTCACAGATTTTAGGGTTTAAAAGTCCAAACAGCTTTTATTTTCCATCCAACATGAGACAGTGGCATTTTAGTTAATTTGACATCCATGTGCGTGACATACAAAAATACATCACCTTGCCTGTCTTGGGGCTAATTATACATTAGGTTTCCTCACCTTATGTACTTCAAAGCCAACACAGGGGGATCAGGCTTTGCACAGCCTCCACAAGTCATGCAACTTCCAGGCACTAACTCTAAATGAGGCTTTCAGCCCTGTGTTTATCCCCACAGCAATGAGCCCAGAAGCTACACCGGGATGAGAGGAAATGGCAGGTACCTCTACCAACCTACCCACCATTCCATAAAAAGTCCATGCCCATTAAATACGTTAAACAAAATGCCTCAACAAACTAGATTTTTCTGAAACAATACGGCTTTCCTGGATTCTGTTACCCCTCCCAAGTGAGCATTCTGGGTGAGATATGCATGCAGAGAGCCCCTGTGGGAGCCAGTGTAGAGGAAAGAATTGGTAGTGGCCCTGATGAACTGTGTCACTGTGTACTCCCTTAGGCCATTGCTGGTGGCTCGTTGGACGGCTGCAATTCTACACAAGTGATACTGGCCTAGTGGTTTTTGGGTAGGTGATGTTGTCTAAGCTGTTGTCCCTTACCTTGCAGCAGTGTGTGTAAAGCTGTATATCGCTGATCACACTGCTGTCTGGAATCTCAAGGCTACACTTGAGGCTATCTTTACCAGTTACTGTTGCAAGAGAAGGGTATCTGGTTCCTGAACTTCCCTCACATGGGAAAATATACAGTTCATGGGAGTGTGTGTTCTACGAGCTGCTTTTTAACTCCCCCACTATCAGAACAGGGCCTCTTCTGTCCCCTCTCCTCCTAGCTCTCCTCACTGGACGGGAACTCCCCCTCCTGGCAGGAAGTCGGACTAGCCCACTCCTACCAAGAGGGGAGGAACAGGGTAATTTGCCCTGTTCCTACCTACCATTGCCAAACATTACCTCCCCTGCTGGAATATCTAGCCACCACATGTAAAATACATAACATTAGATATGAAACACAGCAATTGCAGATAAGTAGTAGTCCCACCAAGTCATGCCCTTCCTCATGAAAGTCAGGCCATCCTCGGGTTGTACTTGTGGTCACATTAGATGTCCAAGGCTGCAGTTATCACTGACCCCCTTCCTCCCATTGTCTGAAGAGACCAGATTAAGACATAAGGTATTACTTAGGAGGGTGATATAGCTAACCTAACTAAACTGAATCAGGGGTAGAAACCCATTTAAAATGCATTCACAAATAAGTTCTGGACCTGCAGCTCTTATGAGAAAAGAGTCCCAAAAAATGCAAAACTAGGTCACCCTGCCACTCAGATCCATTAGAGTCCATGACAGAGGGTACAGTCGTTTAAAATGTTACAAATAAACATCTCAAGGAGCAAAGGTGACGTTTGTGTCCATTCCTTGGGTTCATGACTTGGAATGCTACAGGAAAACATCTCAGGTGGTTTTCTTTAACATGAGAAGGGAAAGAGAAATGGTGCACTGAGCACAACTGGGAAATTTTGCCGAATGGCAGAGTCCCGAAAATATGGCAGGGCAACACAGGATGGACTGCACTAGGGCAAACATAAAATATAATACAACATGGACCAATTTTTTTCACCTTTTTAGTCCTCAGATTAGGGGGAAGAATTCTTCATCCTCCTCTTCTCCCAGGTCTATTAGGAGGACCTCTGATGCTGTGGCAGGTGCAGAAACTTGATACCTTGCAGCGATGGAACGTTGACCTGCCTGATGCTGTGGTTCCCTCTGCCCAGAGGATCCTATTGGAGCAGAGGAGTGGAAGATCTCTGGCTCTAGTGACAATGTCAGATGAACTTCAGGGGGAAGCCTGGTGCTAATTGATAACCCTCCATTTGGCCTGCTGCTCCATAGGTAGCTTCCAGGGTAGGACATAGCTGTACTGAGATCCAGTGGAGATAGTGATGTTTGGCCTCCCATAAATCATGCCAATAGCAGGATCAGTACCTGTGGAGATGTCCTGGAATTAGTGGCCCCACTGCAGGCTGTCACAGAGACCCATAGAGGAGAATCCCTTGGGACAACTCCTGCAAACTATGGGGTGCAGAGGGGCCCAGTTAGTCCTCAGGCCAACCCTCTGATGGTGCAGCTAGCACCATTGGCTTTGCCAGCAAGGTGATCCTGGCAGCAAACTGTCCTCGGGAGCATGTGGTCATCTTTGTACAGGTTGTGGCACACCTGTGGGGAGTAGCTCCTCTTGATGGAGCGCCATCCAATGAAGAGCTCCTCCTGGGTCTTCTGGTTGGCGATGAAGCCACTGCCATGTTCCTTGGAGAACTAGTGGATGCTGCCCACCCACCGCTCTAGCTTGGGGTTTTCTGGTTGATGGTAATCCAGGACTTGGATTATCCACTCCTTCACAGCTGTCTTGTAGGCCCAGGGGTCATGGGCATGGCGCTGGAATCTTCAGCCCTCAGTCAGCTTCTGGACAGTTGGGCAGGAGCTCCAGCTGCACCCTCCACACTGGCCAGTGCAGGACATAATGAAATTGCTGATCACTCTGCTGTATGGAATCTCAAGGCTTCACTTGAGGCTGTCTTTAACAGTTATTGTTGCAAGAGAAGGGTATCTGGTTCCTGAACTTCCCTCACAGGGGAAAAGATACAGTTCATGAGACTGGGTACTGTATGAGCTGCTTCCTAACTCCCCCACTATACACCCCCTCCAGTACTTTACCATACACAGTGTTACATTTACCATACACAGTGTTACAATAGGTTATCGATAGCAAAGTCCCAGAAAAAACCCTCTAAGTAGGGTACTATATTCCTGCGACAGATCCATTGACATTCGCATTCACAGTTTGATGAAGATCGAAATAAATGAATTAGTAGAAATGTATGTTCAATTTCACATTAAAGTCCTTCAGGTATTTCATACACCAGTGTTGGTAAAAAGTCAGTTCAAGTTTGATAGCCCAAATGTAGGCCTCTTTCACACTACCGTATGGCTATTTCAGTGTTTTGCGGTCCATTTTTTCACGGATACGTTGTTCCATTTTTTTTGTTTCCGTTGTGTTTTCGTTTCCGTTCCGTTTTTCCATTCCGTTTTTCCGTATGGCATATACAGTTTACAGTAATTACATAGAAAAAATTGGGCTGGGCATAACATTTTCAATAGATGGTTCCGCAAAAACGGAACGGATATGGAAGACATACGGATGCATTTCCGTATGTGTTCCGTTTTTTTTGCTGACCCATTGACTTGAATGGAGCCACGGAACGTGATTTGCGGGCAATAATAGGACATGCTCTATCTTTCAACGGAACGGAAAAACGGAAATACGGAAACGGAATGCATACGGAGTACATTCCGTTTTTTTTGCAGAACCATTGAAATGAATGGTTCCGTATACGGACCGTATGCGGAACGCAAAAAACGGCCCGCAAAACAGGAAAAAAAACGGTAGTGTGAAAGAGGCCTTAATAAAATTTGTTGTATCTTCTACTGTCCATGAGCTAGTTTTCTGGCTTAAACACTGCTAAAGGAGTTATGCCATGAAAATAATTCATTACCTATCCACAGGATAGGTGATAAATGACAGATCATGGGATTCCGACTACTGGGACCAACCCTGGTCCCTGAGTCTCCACTCTGAATGGAGCATAAGTGTACTGCTCCAATCATTTGCATGGAGCTGATGGAGAGCTGTCTACTTGAAGTAAAGGGAGCAGTGGAGCGATATAGACATTGCAGCTCCATTCAGAGAGGGGACTCAGGGACCCTGTGTTCTCTGGTCCTCCCTTTCTGTTATTCCCTGCCCAGTTTATTAAAAGTAAGGTGAATGGTCATGAGTAAGGATCAGCACTTTATGATCCGAAACGCGTAGACCTGAACACTCTGGTTTATATTGGAAGCTGGATTCCTGCCTTTTTCTTGGACATTAAAAGTAAGGTGATTGGCAGAAAATTTCAAAATTCAACAAGATGGAACGGCGTGCAGAATAATCTTGATAAACATTTTATGCATGTGTAAAATTATCCGGAATATCTAAGTATCTAAGCATTGCCCCTTCTAGGCAGCCTCTCCATAAAGGTGAAATACATGTGTATTCTGAAGTGATTCTTGTCTCCTTTCAGTCATCATGTAATTCACATATCACTGTCAAGCCTCTTGCATTCTTGAGATAATGTACAAAAGTCCTTAAAGTGCTAGATCTCATACATTATTTATGGGCCTGGTGTACCATGTGAATTGCCCCCTCCTGCATCCATTGACCTGGGACTACCCTTTAGCAGTGCTCTGAATGAGCTGTGAAATGCTATCTGCATTGTTCTTGGGGTATGATTAAGTGACTGTAATGTTAATGCATATGGTTGTTAACACTAGAACAAGACATCCCATCTTTCATGGAAAACAAAAGCAAAGTTTCATTCTGTCCAAAGAAATGAAAATGTTTCACAATGGCAAAATTTATCAATTCTACATTTTAGAATTAATAGCAGCTAAAAGTGTGAACAAAAAGAGCTAGGATTTGCTGCCTTCAAGTAGGTTATCACAGGCCAAGGCAGATGTAGAAAGCAGATCAAAGCAAAACTCTTCTATTCAATCTTCATAGCCCAAGATCAATGAAAAACATGAAGCATGAATCTCCCTTGGTGATCTGAACTGGTCTTTGGGTGAGATCAATCCTGAATATTTTTAATTAATGGGGAATTCAGATTTTTTTTTATTTCATGAACCCCCCCCCATAAAAACTAACATTTTTTTCTTACTTTTTCATTGATACACATGCGTGATAATGAATCTCTCACTAGCGCTGTCACACTGCATAGAATACATTCCCCTAACCAGGCCAGCTGCACCTGCGCAGTCAAGCAGCCTCGGGCGCTGACTGCTGACATCGTGAAGGTGATCCAAAATTTGCCAGGAGCATATCATGTGATTGGGGAGTGCAGAGCTGGCCCAGTAGACGTACGCGACTTTGTGAATAACTTACTTCAGCTCATCAGAGCCCATACATTCTAATACTGTACGGAGACGGATCTCCGTACAGTATTATTCCGAAGTTTTGAACGAAGCGACTTCGCTCAACACTAATGGGGAACATGAAATAAAAAAAAACTTGGACTATGCCATTAAAACAAGCAAAGAAGATGTCAGTAAGGTATGGTATTGTGTTGGCTGGTTGAATTCAAGAGCGCCTCTAGTGGAGACAGTGTAGTATAAAACAACACAGGGTATTCCCAATCATTAAAGGGAGTCTGTCATCAGCATTTCACTTTTTTAACCCTTCCCATAGCTCCCTAGCATGCTTACATTTAATAAAAACGTTACCTCTGGCATCAATCCTGGACTTATAGAACCATCAAAAACGATCTTTATAACTTATGCAAATGAGGGCTCGCAAGTGCCCAGGGGCGGCGTTACACTCGTAGGTGCCCTGCTTGCTCAGCCTTTTCATTGCGTTCCTTGTACGGCATCACAGTAACTATTGCGCATGCGGCGGCTAACAGCGCGAACCCGGCACATGCGCATTAATTACTGTGATGCCATACAAGGAATGGGCATCGCAGTGCGCATGCGCCGGCCGACGGACTGACTGCGCAGGCGCGGGATCTCGGCGGAATAACAAGTTAGTATAAAGGCGGTCAGAGGGAAAGGATGGGCGGGCGGAGGGTAGGAAGGGGCGGGGGGATGCAATGAAAAGGCTGAGCAAGCAGGGCACCTACGAGTGTAACGCCGCCCCTGGGCACTTGCGAGCCCTCATTTGCATAAGTTATAAAGATCGTTTTTAATGGTTCTATAATTCCAGGATTGATGCCAGAGGTAAAGTTTTTATTAAATGTAAGCATGCTAGGGAGCTATGGGAAGGGTTAAAAAAGTGAAATGCTGATGACAGACTCCTTTTAAGCCTTACAACAAACTTAACATTTTTCATTTTCTTCTGTATAAAACTTCACTTTTAATAGTATTGTAAAATAAATGCGATAGCTAATTTTCACTTAAAACCCAGCTCCTTGCCACTATATGATAATTCAATTCGCATCTGCTGATATGGGGAAATGCGTTAGAACTGAAAACAAAGTTAAGAAAGATCTTTAGAGCTATACAGGGGACAACAAGGGCACCGAGAAGTGGGGTCTCATCTATCAGGGAGGGTAGTTCACTTCTAGGCAGGGATAGCCTCAGGGACATTATAGGGAAAGCTTCCTGGTGTCCCAAATTCTTGGTGGAAGCATTGTCGGACTGGGGTGCATAGGGCCCACCGTATGGATACATTCAAATATTACCTGCTAACACAGCAGCAAGATGCTACCAGATGATTGAATATGGAGGTCCCTGCAGTGACTTTGAGAAGGTAGGTCCTGGGGAGAAGAGGACACTGGCAGCTTTCCTCTGTACCTAGAAGTCATCTCAGCTCTGATCGTGTCTATAATAATAAACGGGTGAATTTCTTTAATAATCTATGAAGTTTTTTATATGAACATAGGCTGGTTGAGGTGCTGTCCATTGAATATACACTGAACAAAAATATAAACGCAACACTTTCGGTTTTGCTCCCATTTTGCATGAGCTGAACTCTGAGATCTGAAACATTTTCTACATACACAAAAGACCCATTACTCTCAAATATTATTGACAAATCTGTCTAAGGCCTCATGCACACAGCCGTTGTTGTGGTCCGCATCGAAGCCGCATTTTTTGCAGCTCGGGTGGGGACCCATTCACTTCAATGGGGCCGCAAAAGATGCGGACAGCACTCCGTGTGTTGTCCACATCCGTTGCTCCGTTCTGTGGCCCCGCAAAAAAAAAATATAGCATGTCCTATTCTTGTCCGTTTTGCGGACAAGAATAGGCATTTCTACAATGGGCCGTCCGTTCCGTATATATTGCGTAAGGCACACGTGCGGCTTCTGTGTTTTGCGGATCTGCAGTTTGCGGACCGTAAAAAAAACGGAACGGTCATGAGGCCTAAATCTGTGTTAGTGAGCTCCTTTGCCGAGATAATCCATCCCACCTCACAGGTGTGGCATATCAAGGTGCTGATTAAACAGCATGAATATTGCACAGGTGCCTTAGACTGCCCACAATAAAAGGACACTGAAATGTGAACAGTTTTGCCTTACTCTGGTGTGGCCGCCATTTGCCTCATACAGTGCAACACATCTCCGTCGCATAGAGTTGATCAGGTTGTTGATTGTGGCCTGTGGAATGTTGGTCCACTCCTCTTCAATAGCTGTGCGAAGTTGCAGAATATTGGCAGGAACTGGAACACGCTGTCGTATACGGCGATCCAGAGCATCCCAAACATGCTCAATGGGTGACATGTCCGGTGAGTATGCTGGCCATGCAAGAACTGTGATGTTTTCATCTTCCAGGAATTGTGTACAGATCCTTGCAATATGGGGCCGTGCATTATCATGCTGCAACATGAGGTTATGGTCGTGGATCAATGGCACAACAATGGGCCTCAGGATCTTGTCACGGTATCTCTGTGCATTCAAAATGCCATCAATAAAATGCATCTTCGTTTGTTGTCTATAACATACGCCTACCCATACCATAACCCCACCGCCTCCATGGGCCACTCGATCCACAACGTTGACGTCAGCAAACCGCTCACCCAAACAACGCCACACACGCTGTCTGACATCTGCCCTGAACAGTAAAAACCGGGACTCATCCGTGAACAGAACGCCTCTCCAACGTGCCAAACGCCATCGAATGTGAGCATTTGCCCACTCAAGTCGGTTACGACGATGAACTGCAGTCAGGTCCAGACCCCGATGAGGACGGCGAGCATGCAGATGAGCTTCCCTGAGACGGTTTCTGACAGTTTGTGCAGAAATTCTTTGGTTATGCAAACCGATTGTTGCTCCAGCTGTCTGGGTGGCTTGTCTCAGATGTTCATGGAGGTGAGAATGCTGGATGTGGAGGTCCTGGGCTGGTGTGGTTACATGTGGTCTGCGGTTGTGAGGCCGGTTGGATGTACTGCCAAATTCTCTGAAACGCCTTTGGAGACGGCTTATGGTAGAGAAATGAACATTTATTGCACGGGCAACAGCTCTGGTAGACATTCCTGCAGTCAGCATGCCAATTGCACGCTCCCTCAAACGTTGTGACATCTGTGTCATTGTGCTGTGTGATCAAACTGCACATTTCAGAGTGGCCTTTTATTGTGGGCAGTCTAAGGCACACTTGTGCAATATTCATGCTAATCAGCACCTTGATATGCCACACCTGAGAGGTGGGATGGATCATCTCGGCAAAGGAGAAGTGCTCACTTACACAGATTTAGACAGATTTGTGAACAATATTCGAGAGTAATTGGTCTTTGTAGAAAATGTTTCAGATCTTAGAGTTCAGCTCATGCAAAATGGGAGCAAAACTGAAAGTGTTGCGTTTATATTTTTGTTCAGTGTATGTATATAGTGCAGTAAGTCTACTGTGTTATATGCCACTTGTGCAGGGGGTGGAAGACTAGGGGCCCACCGGGGGATTCACCTGCATCCCTATGGGCCAGTCCGAGCCTGGGTGGAAGTAATCTCCAAGTCCTTGCATCACAACTGTAAGTAAGTAAGAGCTGTCCTACCACCATCATTTTAGTACCTGTTTGTCGATCATCATATTAAGAAAGAAATATTGGCAAGATTTTGTCCAAAAAGTATTGGTGATAATATCTGGTATATATCAAAATAAAGGGGATGAGAAAGGGGGGTAGAATGTAATTTAGTCAATTTTTATTTTACTATATTAAAAGTTAAGTATTAAGGATATTTTGTGCTGTGATATTACACATAACTTGATGATTAACTTTTATTACCTCTTTCTGATAGGAAAAAAAATGCAATTTTGACAGTGAGTTTTTACATTATAAATATTGCAGCATTCATTTTTCAGTATAAATAACATGATACATCTAGTTTGTTTATATTTTAATACTTTTGCACAATAAAACCCCTTTAAAAAAAAATTGCCTCATTTCCAAGAACCATAACTTTTTTTATTTTTCTTTCTAAAGAGCTGTGTGGGGGCTTGTGTTTTGCATGACAACTTGTAGTTGGTATCATTTGGGAGTACATAAAGCTTTTTGGTCACTTTTTATATACAAAAAACAGCAATTCTGCCACAGTATTTTTTTTTATGGTGCTCACTATGTAGAATACATTTTATGATAACTATGTAGTTCGAGTGGTTACAGACGCAGCGATACCAAATATATGGAGAAGATTTTATTTTTGCAATTCTTTCCCATTGAAAAGCATTTTCTAAATGGAATAGGTGCATTTTTTAACATGGAAATTTTTTTATTGAATAAAACTTTATTTCACTTTTTTCACATTTACTAGACTCACGAGGGGACTTTAACAGGTGATCTTTTGTTGGCATCTATAATAGACTGTACTGCTTATGCAGGTGGACATGACTAAGAAAGAAATGGAGCATGGCTTGGTGGAAAGGGGTGTGGCTTCATTCGCAACACTATGCGCCAAACTGCACCATCATTTTGGTACAAAATTCTTGTGCATAGTAAACCAATTTACACTTATTCTAGAAAGTCTAAAGATAAACCAAATTTATAATCCAGCGTCAGCCACTGTTCTAAATGTGGTGGGTCTTTAGCCTGTCTAATCTAAGTTTACACTGTCTAATCTTAGACTGTATTAGTAATTCTGCTTGTGTGATAAATGACAGTTATTTCATTTTCAACACACTGGAAAAAGCAGGTTACTGTAATTAAAAATGACAGTAAATTATTTTTCTGTGGTGTAATTCACCCCTCTTGTATTAGGAGTGAAGGTTATTTAAAGGGAACCTATCACCATGTTTTGACATATAAAACCAAATGTACCCTAATGCTTGGTTACCCTAATAGTTCCCAGAGACCAATCCATAATCTTCTCAGGACTTACCTGTCCTATAAACCTTTCCCGCCGTTAGGCTCATTTGCATAAATTATTCCTTCCCCTCATACCATCATAGCCCATTTCCCCTCCCTTCACCCCACGACGTGCTGGAATGTTCTCAAATATCCGCTTTGCAATACTTACGCAACGGAGCTCTGCCCGAAATGAATATTGTGCATGCGCGAGATCTTATCTATAGGGGCCTTTCTTAGGCGGAGCTGAGGTGCTTGACTCCGAGAAAATATGCCTCTTCTCACGTCAAACAAATAAGATATGACTCTTTTATGTTAATTAGCATAGAAGGTGGGAAAGGTTTATAGGGCGATAAAATAGGACAGGTTAGTCCTGAGAAGATTATGGATCGATCGCTGGGAACTATCAGGGTAACAAAGCATTATGGTACATTCGGTTTTATAGGTCAGAACATGGCGACAGGTTCCCTTTAAAGGGATGTGTAAAGAAAGGACAAATGGCTGCTTAGATTTCAATGTAATATAGTAATCACCCTTCTAGGGGAGCAATAAATTATTTGCCTAAAAAAATAAAATAAAAATAGGCACATAGTCCTCCTGTAGGTAATATAGACACAGGTAGCACTCCTTCTCATCCTATAGATCATGTAGACACAAGTAGTATTCCCTCCGTCTCTTCCTGGAAAAGATGTAGACACAGATAGTACTGCCTCCATGTCTCTACCCATGTAGTAGTAGTAGTGCAGGCTTATTAATCCACACAACACTAAAGAACAAAACCAGAACCGTCCTGACAAGAGAAGCCAGGGAGAATAGAAACAGGACCGCTGCGCTGACAACCCGAAAGAGAAAAATTCTGAGAGGAAGAGGAGTTTAATATAAAGAGGAACAAATAATTGCATACATTGCTGTAGATTGAAGCATTGTGTGGTGGAGGGTGGAGTATTATTTTAAGAATATTTGTATACTTCTCTTTAAACCTATAGGGGGTAATTTATTAAGGCCAGCGTTTTAGACGCTGGTCTTAATAAGCTCCCTAGCTGCATAACTTCAGCGTATCCAGTGCCAGTCTAAATGTAAGACCGCTTCATGGCTGGCCTACATCTGCACCATTTTCTATGGTTAAAACAGGCAAAGAAAAGGCTTCTTCCCTGCCCACGGCACACCCACTTTTTTAGACATGGTGTGAACTGGGAAAGGTCATAAATTGCAGAGCAAATAACCTTTGCGCTGCAATCTGCGCCAGAAATAGGCCTAGTATAGGCCTATTTCTGGTTAGTAAATGACCCCCATAGTATGAACATTCGAATTCTAAGCATTATCTTTGATATAGAGTTGAAGACCATGCATGGACGTGGTTCTCTTCACTACAGATTATGGCGTTATGGTCACAGACTAGCACTTCACAACTTCTATAAAACTACAATGGGCGCATTCATAGCCTGGAACCTGTAACTCATATACTCCTTTCTGGGAGTACCATAAAAGAGTAAAGGGATCCCATTCTGCTGATATATGGAAGACCCAGAGATAGCTATGCGAACAAGTCTACACATCTGTAGGATTTAGAAGACAGGGAGAAGGGGAGCCAGTAACTCCATCAAGCATATTCTGCTCATGCCCAGAACATGGAACTGTGATGGTTATATTTGGACTTGAAGCATAGGAAATCATCTAGGAACTATTGGCTCTGTAATACTGAAATTATAATAACTATTATAATTGAAATCAAGTCAGTACTGCACGTTGTCCAATCAGATAGGAATATAATGGGATAGGCATAAGGCCATATAATGGGATAGGCATAAGGCCATCCTTTATATAAGATAGGGCCGGGGGCTATCCATAGTATTCAGTATATTGGGCAGACTAGATGGGCCAAATGGTTCTTATCTGCCGACACATTCTATGTTTCTATAATGACCTTTAGCCATGTTTGATATCTCATTGGCAGGGATTCATGACCTTAAGACTCACAGCAGTGACCAGTACTGGACATTAGAAGTACCGCTCAGCTCCATTCTTGAGACTATAGCTCCAGGACTAAACGGAAAAGTTTTTTCCCGGTATTGAGATCCTCTGTCGGATCTCAATAACAGTAAACAACAATGCAAGTGTGAAAGTAGCCTTCGTATATCTCCACCATAGTGTTTACGCTACCATTTGTTAGTCAAAACATCTTTTCTCATGTACATCTATTCTCATAGCTGGAATAAGAGTTTTCAACCCCCTGGCAGGTATGGGCCCATTTTGGCAGCTTTGATATCTCTGTGCATTACTTAAAAGGAAACTGGTTGTGCTCCTTTCACTTGATAAGGTTGCCAAAACAAATCACATGACAATCTAGTGAATGTGCTGCCAAGTCACGGCCTTATCTTCCAAAAGATATTAAAAAAAAATAAAAAATGTTCCTTAACATTGCCTGGAATGACAAACTACATTGAATGAAAGCAGGTAGCAAGCTCTCCAACTGCATTAAAAGTCCTTTAGGAAATGTTTAATATCAACAGGTGTAGATACCAAGGCTAAAAAAAAATGCCAAAAACAAAACAATACCAACTTTCATCTCGGTGTGTGTTTAATACCTTTGAAAATGGACATTTAGCTTGTTACAATGTTAAGGCATTCATATACATTGCAGGAATCCAGTACCTCCCTTTGTTTTTAATACACAAGGTACTCTGAACATAAACTCTTCCGTGACATGGGGAAATCAAAGTTGTCAAAAATGTTATCAAATTTGGAATGTCTTCGGAAACTCATAAAATACGACTGTAGCCCATGATCAAAGAACTATAAGACTGGTCTATGAACACACTGGTAAAAAATAGAATTTTTAAATAAATTAGTATAAAAAATAAATATATATTTTTAGCTATATGCATATTAAGTCCACAGGTTGAAAATTGCATCTTCAACAGGATAGAGATGTCTCTAGGGAAGTAATGAACGACAGTTCCACGTTTACAATCTGACGAAGGTGGACACATTGGCACATCCTAGACTTATAAAAGTTCTTCTGAATTAGGAGGTGCCATCAGTGGTCAATCAGATGGTCGAAGTCTCTTCCTATATAGCCATGTAATTCCATAGGTAAGCAGCATTTGAATCTTGGCTCTCTGCTTCATCCACCAGCTACATTAACCTCTTCCACAGTGTAGGTGGTCGTTACTATGATCGCCAGCATTCTTTGTTCATTGTCACCAGTGGCAAGAGGGGCTGTAGCCCTTTCACAGAACATAGTCTTCACTTTCCTCAAGAAAAAGCTGTTCTGGTATAGCAAGTGACCGGGCTCTGCCTGGATCCTCAACTATATCCCATTACTTCTTTATATAGTTCAGGCACTTTTTCTGGATCTACAGGTCTGGGCAGAAAATGTGTAAATTTTTGATGTCTCTTAGCCCTGGCTCCATCTCTTGGCGTACCATCTTTATTAAGTGCTACAAAGTATCGCCTACCAGAGTCCCCATGTTTGTATAGGTTGGATGAGTAAGTGTTATACCAGTTTTCCTCAAACTGTTCTCTGAAAATGCACTCAGAAGTCAATTTTTCCTGTAGAAAAGACAAAAAAAAAGAAAATATGTAATTCCAGTAGTCGTGTTACATCCATCTCACACATTAGTATCAGTCAATCAGCCACACAATAAGTTTTGCTTGTATGATGCTAGAGTTCTAGAGCGCCATAGCCGATTTTATCTTGTGTATGTCACATTAGAATTTTAAACCTATAGAACACAAATGGTCACCAAAACGATGTAAACAGTGACCCCTTCAGACTGTTTTTAAAACTTTATGAGTACCACTTAAACATCACACTGTGATGATACCACACTCCAATAAACATATTAGTCAAAACAACAAAAAGACCTTTGAAGCTCTACAATCTTTTGTGTATATGTGTATTGCAGGCTATTATAAGGTGCACCCATTTTTTGGATGCATTGATCTATTGATAGGAAAGCTGGCCCTACACCTTCAATTCAGCTGACCACTATTCCTCCACCCGCAAGAGACATGCATATTCGGCTTGCATGTGTTGCCAATAGGGCAAAGGGAGTAAAGCTGATCATGCACATTTTATTAATGTCAGTCATAGCCTTTCGATTTCAGTGGGACCAGACAACTCAACTATTCCCCACTGGAAAATGTCAGGGGAAAGAATGATCCATTTGTCCCCAAGATAGATAAGCCACTGCCACCAGAGGTGTCTGGCAAAACCTTACTACCCTCTCCCTATTAAAAAAAAAACACAAGCACACTCAGCCAAGTGAAATGGGTTTACGTATAGATGATCTTTTGGCTATCTAAAGTGTAGGACCAGCCTAAACCACTGTCAGACATCCCTGGAGGCGGATTGTCCTCTAATGAGAACATAAAGAGCGAGCAATGAAATTCAACATTCTTGATCCTTCTTTCCTTTGGCATCATCTATAAGAGGATAGTTGGGAGGCCCCCTTATGTACAAAATAGCCAGCCAGTCCCACCAAAACTGGTGGGTTTGGCTGACTTTTCTCTTATGGGTATCCTAAAAACCATATATAAAACAAATCAAACTTACCGATCCAAAAAGTTCTCCTTTATCATTCATCCCAAGGTACAGACCAGTGTCCACGCCTCTTATGCTGACTAGACCAATGGCAACGCTGATGAATTCAAGAATACCTGTTAAAAAAATAAAGGAATAAATCAGTGATTTGAAAGAACCGTTGGGGGGCATATATCCATAATGGTGCCCATCTATTTTTTGGTGTTGGTTTGGGCAGCATGTTTGAAAATGTCACTCAAAACTTATAGAATATGGTATATGAAACGAAACTATGACACTTCTATCAATGATATAACGTCAAATATATTTATCATGAGGGGGATATCTAAAGTCAGTTCTGCTTCAGTCTGCGTTGAGGTGCTTTGCGCCAATATTTACCAAATGGAGAGCATTGCTTGATAAATTTGGCTCATCTTTGAACCAAACACTTTTGTATAGGAAAGCCACCCCAGTTTTTTGCACTACCCTCCTATTCGAGAGGCTTTGAGACTTTTTAGAAAGGTTCAACTAAAAATCTGGAGGAAAAAAAAAAAAAACTCATTAACATAGCTAACCATGCCTACTTTCCCACCCATTTTTCAATACTTGGAGTGAGGCATTTAAAAATTCAAAAAGTCCCTAAATTTTGTGTTCGTGACCCCAAAAACCCTATTTCGTGAATTTTCAAAGACATAATTCTGGTGTACCAGTAGATAATTTTGTTTTTTTTTTAAAGGCAAAAAAAAAAAGATTTATCCAGAAGTACAAAGAACATGGATATTATGGAAACCTAATGGTTGGTTTGATCACTCCAGAGAGCATCTGATACGTACACATCATGTTTGTGTATCATCAATGACTGACTTTTTTTTTCCCCCTTCAAAAAAACTTCTTAGAAAATGACCCAGTTTCTAGAGAGGATGGTGGTATTTAGTCTTTTTATGCTATCTTTTTTTCAAAGCAGGTCTTAAGAAAATAACAATAAGCAGGTGAGTCAACCAGGCGAGAGACCACATCAGAGGAGGTTCAGATGAGAATAGGGGCAGCATAAAAGGGAGCGATAGAAAAGAACACATGTTTGATCTCTATCTACTGCTCCTGGGTATTAGCAGTAGATGTCCCTGTTCACAGACCGTACAACACTTTTCTTGCTTCTCATAGCTGAACCTGCCCAAAGTGACAACCTGGCACCACCACTGCTTTATAAATGAACTTCACCTTCAGCGGTTTTTTCAGAGGCTGGAAGATTAATTAACCCTTCCGTTGACAACAGCTGCTATTTGATGTCAGGCATCAAAAGAGTTAAGAAGAATTGATATTTATTGTCTCGGCTATGGGAAAGTGACGGAAAACATTTTAATCAGTTATACAGCAGCTAAATCAATAAAAGGGGGGGCAAAAGTGCCCATCAACAATAGTTGGTTTGTTCAGATAAAAAGAACATTGAATAAATACCCCGATCATTATTCACTCTTCCTGTCAGATAAGCATTTACATCCTTGCCTGTCCTCTGCGCAGAGACAGAGTTAAACCAGCCGCCGAAAAAAAATTGCCCACAATGGGCACAGACCTAAAGATTTCCTGCACTATGGCACCGCTAATCACCATTGCGTCCTTCATACCAGATCAATCAAATTAATCTAAATCCTTAGATCTTTAGGTAAATGTATCAAGTAGATTAGAATATTTGTATTGGGTGTTGATAGTGTACGGCGTATAAGTTATCATTTACATCAATATTTGGTGTATGCTGCATTTACCAGTGGAACATAATGGTTCTGTCTGCGGCCAGCAGAAGCCTGTGCACCACCACCAGCTTTGTAGTGCAACACCATGGACGGAATGAAGTCTGGAAGTTGAACAGCACCATAGGAAGCCTGTGCCTATTACTACAAGCAGCCTGTTGTATGCTCTACCACATAACACATACATGGAATCCTGCAGGGTAGCATATATTGTATGCAGGTAGGTGGGCATGCATAATGTGCACTGCATAAAGGTACAGCACCTGTGTAATACAGGTAATACAGATGGCATGCGTTCCTGGAATGTAACACACATTGCATATGGTTGGGTTGTAACCCTGAAAGTTGGCATCCATTGCATGCAGGTAGATGTGCAGTCCTGAAGTGTATATACACTGTGTACAGGTAGCTGTGTGGTCCTGAAGAACAATGTAACCTTCACACAGGTAAGTATGCAATACTGAAATGTAGTATACAGGCAGGTGTGCAATCCTGAAGTGTAGTATACAGGCAGGTGTGCAATCCTGAAGTGTAGTATACAGGTAAGTGTGCAATCCTAAGGTGTAGTATACAGGTAAGTGTGCAATCCTAAGGTGTAGTATACAGGTAAGTGTGCAATCCTGAAGTGTAGTATACAGGCAGGTGTGCAATCCTGAAGTGTAGTATACAGGCAAGTGTGCAATCCTGAAGTGTAGTATACAGGCAAGTGTGCAATCCTGAAGTGTAGTATACAGGTAAGTGTGCAATCCTGAAGTGTAGTATACAGGTAAGTGTGCAATCCTGAAGTGTAGTATACAGGTAAGTGTGCAATCCTGAAGTGTAGTATACAGGTAAGTGTGCAATCCTGAAGTGTAGTATATACAGGTAAGTGTGCAATCCTGAAGTGTAGTATATACAGGTAAGTGTGCAATCCTAAAGTGTATATACAGGTAGGTGTGCAATCCTGAGGTGTATATACAGGTAGGTGTGCAATCCTGAGGTGTAGTATACAGGTAGGTGTGCAATCCTAAGGTGTATATACAGGTAGGTGTGCAATCCTGAGGTGTATATACACTGCATGCATCGACAGGTGTTGAGCCCAAAAGTCCTATGACACGGATGTAGCCCTGGGTGGGACTGGGGTGGCCACCTGTAGGTGCACTCCCTGGGTACCTACCGAAGCGGCTGTGGTCCTGCCGGGTGCCCTGCACGTTGCCGTCCGGCAGGATCTGGAGGTGGAAGCCCGTCCTGCAGTAGAGCTGGCGGCGGCGCAGGATGCCCTGGAGATGGGCCAGGTCTGATGGGGCGCTGCGGGAGAGGCGCTCGGGTTGTCCCAGGGGGTCATTGTACAACAGGGGGGCGTCCCGGGCGGGAGGAGGCAGCAAGAAGTGCGATCCCACTTGTCCCAGGGGGTCCAGTCCGGTCAGGTAGTTGGCCACCTCGGCCAGCGGAGCCATGTGTGAGCGGGGGGCGGCGGGGCAGTCCGGGGAAGCGCTCGTCCGGGCGGGCAGTCACTATGTATGCTGGCCCGGCTGACATATGGTAATGGAGCGGGGACTCGGGGCTTCTCCTTCACAATGGTCCCAGCGCAGGCCCATCCACCAGCAATGCTAATCACAGCCCACGACCACCACAATCCACAAACTTCCCAGACTCAGCCCAGGGGACATGTTAGGGCTTGGAGGAAGGGAGATGATGAGGGTGATGGCTGGAGAAGCCAGAGGAGCAGCAGTGATCTGGATGCAGGAGGTCCTCCTAATGCACAGTCTGGACAGGTGCAAGGAAAGGTAGAGGTGGGGGCGTGGCCTCCAGCTCACACCTCCCCAGACGACTCACGTACAAAGGGAGCTGCCTTCTACTGGGCAGGGAAGGGTTAATGGCTGCCGGTAACATATAGCAGAGGTCTTATATGCCTGTCTTCAGGCTCATGCACACCAATGTATTTTCTTTCCGCCTCCATTCATTTATTTTATTTTATTTTTTGAGGATGCGTTTTTTGCGGACCGCAAAAAATATATACGGTCGTGTGCATGAGCCCTTATGGAATGTTCAGAGGATAATGATCGAATCTGGATAAAACTGCGATGTGTCCGTACCGCAGTGCGTACAGCTCTCAGCCCCGTGTTACTATGCTGATGAAGTATAGCGCACTTATGTGTAAAGTACTGGACCGTCAGGGCTCACGCACACGCCCATTGTTGTTTTACCGTCTGCAAATTGCAGATCCGAAAAACACGGATCCCGCGTGCATTCTGAATTTTGCGGAACGTAACAGCCGGCCCCTAATAGAACAGTCCTATACTAGGTATAATAATGTTCTATTTTTTTTTTTTTGCAGAACGGCCACGTGGACATACGGACATGGGGGGGGTCATTTATCAATCTGAAGCGGTCTAAGGGCTCATGCACACGAGCATATTTTCTTTCTGTGTCTGTTCCGTTGTTTTTTTTTTGCGGACTGTATGCGGAACCATTCATTTCAATGGGTCCGCAAAAAAAAACTGAAGTTATTGTTGTGCATTCCGTGTCCGTATTTCCGTCCTGCGAAAAAAATAGAACATGTCCTATTATTGTCCGCATTACGGACAAGGATAGGACTGTTCTATTAGCGGCGAGCTCTCCCGCTCCTCAAAATACGGAATACACATGGACGTCATCTGTATTTTTTGAGGATCGTTTTTTGCTGACTGCAAAATACATATGGTCGTGTGCATAAGGCCTTACATTTAGAACTGGCGGAGGATCCATGGGCCTGCGCCTTTTTATAACTTTGGCGGATCCACCGCCAGTTTAGGGGTTTATTTATTATTAATAAATGTGCCCCACGGAATGTACACGGACTCATTACTGTTTTTTGCGGCCCCATTGAAATAAATGGTTCCCCATACGGTCAAAAAAAAACGGAACGGACACAGGCAAAAAATACAGGGGTCATTTTTTAAGGCCAGCGAGCTCTACATAACTTCGGCGTATCCACCACCAGTCTAAATCTATGCTAGCTTCCATGCTGGTGCAGATTTAGAACATTTTCTACGCCTAAAACCGGTGTAGAAAATGATAAATGAGACGCCCCATTTCCCGCCATTCCCCCTTTTTTTAGACCTGGCGTGAGCGGGGAAAAAATTCGTAGATTACAGCGCAAATAACCTGTGTGCCGCAATCTTGATCATTGAAATTCTGGACATGGAATCCGCATTAAGAATGGTGTGGTTTTAAAAAAAAAACACAAGCGGGAAAAAATAGTTATATGGTTTAACATGCGTATTCCCTATTCAAACCTATGGGGAAGTTCTGCATGTGTTTTGCCAAATCTGTGCCAAAAAATCCGAACATACCTTCAGGTTTTTTGGTGTGTTTTTTGTGGCGGTTTATGGTGTGGATTTTGGTGGAGATTTATCAAACTAGAATTGGTTTAGCTGCCCATAGCAACCAATCAGAGTCCTCCTTTCATTTTCCAAAGGAGCTGTCCAAAATGAAAGGTGGAATCTGATTGGTTGCTATGGGCAACTAAGCCAGTTCTACTTTACACCCCCTTTATGTTTAGCAACCCTATTGAAGTCTATGTGGAAAACAACGACATAAGACCTCGATTACATTTCCTTGCCTGTTTGATGTCCATGGAAAAATCTGTGCGTGTTTTATCCGTGAAGAATCCGTGTTTGGTAGTGTTGAGTAAACTTGTGTTTTAAGTTCGGCGTCATCGAAGAATCGCGTTATGGATTCCGCTACCACGGACCATAACTTGGTCCGTGGTAGCGGAATCCATAACGCGATTCTTCGATAACCCGAACTTTAGACGCCGAACTTAAAACACAAGCTCGCTCAACACTAGTGTTTGTTCCGTTTTTTGCCCTCCAGACACTGCTCAGCTGAAAATTAATTTCCAGACCATCTCCTACCAGCGGTCAGCGAAAAACGTGCAAAACACAAATGTCATCCGTGTTGTTTCAGTGATTTTTCACGGACCCATAGACTTCAGTGGGCGTGGTTGGTCCACATCACGGACCAAAATGGTTTATGTCTCCGTGCTTTTTTCACTGACCTACGCTCAGTTTAAAAATACTGATGTGTGAACAGACACATTAAAATCAATGGGTACGCGCGCTGCCCTTGGAAAATGTGGACAGCACACGTCAGTGAGATACAGAAATGTGAACGAGGCCTTTAGTAAAATCTGTGTCAGGCCCCTCCCTCTACTAATACAGCACCCTCTATAGAAGCGGCACCAGATGAGGGAAGTATAGCGGGTGTAGGATGTCCGAGGTTTATGGTGGTTATTAGAACAGCCATAACTATGCTGCAAAAGTACAATGGGTCAGCCTCGCTCCCTCCTCTAAACCACAAACCTGCATATAGGTCATGTTCACACCTAGTAGATTTGTAGACCGCTAATCAGTTTCATTCATCTGAATAGGGTTGTTTAGGTGACAAGCACATGGGTTTCCCATTTATATGAGATTACTGCAATCTGGAGCCTTAGGGAACCTGCACAGGTTGTGGATTTTTGTGCAGAAAGGCTACATGCACACGACCGTAGGTGTTTTGCGTCCCCTCAAACTGCGGATCCGCCCAAAAAAACGGATGACATTCGTATGCCATCCGTTTATTTTTTTGCGGATCCATTGTAACAATGCCTAAAACGGACAAGAATAGGACATGTTCTATATTTTTTTGCGGGGCTACGGAACGGACATACGGATGCGGATAGCACACGGTGTGCTGTCCGCATTATTTGCGGACCCACTAAAATGAATGGGTCCACCTCCTATCCGCCAAAAAAAAAACGGAACGGACGTGGAAACAAAATACGTTCGTGTGCATGGGGCCAAAAAATGTAGCAAAATACAGTACCAGCAAAGTAATCGAGACGTGACAAACCTGTGTGTTCTATGGGGACATTGACCTGCTGTACGGATTTTCATATCCACAGCACGGACGTTCAATGGTTTGTGCGATTCCACACTTTACGGAAAGTGCTTTTGCCCATAGACTTCAACGAGGTTGTTTACATAAACAGAAAATCCGCACCAAAAACTGCACAAAAAAGCACCAAAGGCATCACAATAAATAGGGCAGATTTGCATGTTTTTTAGGCAGTGAATGGGGCTGTGTGAAAATCGCATCCGCTAGCAAGTGTGGATGCAATGTGTTTTTCGCGGATGGTTGCTAAGAGATGTTGTTTGTAAACCTTCAGTTTTTTTTTATCACGCGCGTGAAAAATGTATCAATGCGCATTGCACCCGTGCGATAAAAACTGAACGCGGTAGTATATAAAACTGAATAAACTTGCTTGCGAAATCTCACATTTTTCACTGAACGCATCCGGACCTAATCCGGACACGCTCGTCTGTCAGGGGCCTTAGGGTACGGCCACAAGTTCTGGAAGCCTAAATCAGAAGGGAATCATAAAAGGGTAGAACGTAGAAAGGACAGATACGACGTCTCTGCTTTTTGTAACTGACTCCTGGTTTTGACTTCCAAAACTGCATCAGAAAAGCTGGTCCTGTGCCCGTTCTCTTCAGGTGCCTGCGTACGGGTGCAGGTCAATGTGCAGAAGATCAGCAAAAACTTCTGGGACGGATTTCTGTGGGTTTTGCACTCAAACCGCACCAAAAAGCGAAACGGTAGTTTTGGTGCAGATGAGATGCGGTTCTGCCACAGACATCAGCCTTCATTGGAGAAAGGGGAAATCTGGATCCAAAACTGCAAACACAATTCACATGCTGCAGATTTCTAAGTCCTCATAGCAGCAGGTCAATGTCTGCCCAGTGTACATGAGCTGGGTGCGACCTCATACGTGGCCTTCTGTCTGCAAGGGAATCCGTGCTGTGCAGGTGGCAACATAACTGCTTCATGTCAATATAGCATATCTCTCTACTGTATGCTATATTATTTCTCTATCTATCTAATATCTATATATATCTCATATCCATCTCATATCTATCTACTGTATGCTATATTATTTCTCTATCTATCTAATATCTATATATATCTCATATCCATCTCATATCTATCTACTGTATGCTATATTATTTCTCTATCTAATATCTATATATCTCATATCTATCTATTTATATATCTCATATGTATCACTCTCTATTTTATATCTATCTAATTTCTCTCATATCTATCTATCTATCTCATATCTATCTACTGTATGCTATATTGTTTCTCTATCTATCTATCTCATATCTATCTTATATCTATCTATTATCTGTCTCATATCTATCACTCTCTATTTTATATCTATCTATTTATCTATCTCATATCTATCTACTGTATGCTATATTATTTCTCTATTTATATATCTCATATATATCTATATATATCTCTCTATCTCCTATCTATCTATCTATCTATCTATCTTTTATATCTCTCTAATCTATCTATCTTATCTCTCTCATATCTATCTTATCTCTCTCATATCTATTTATTTATCTATATCTATCTTATATCTATCTATCTATCTATCTATCTATATATTTATAACTCTCTATTTTATATTTCTCTAATCTATCTATCTATCTATCTATCTATCTATCTATCTATCTTATATCTATCCATCCATCCACAGAGCCATCTGCTAGATCAGAGAGATCACACACGCGCTGGGAGTAACCCATTGGCAGATGTTTCGGGGCAGGTAACGTTACACCTTCCCATCCTCAGTAAAGCACCTGAACTGAAAACCGCCTTCTTTAAAGCAGCAATTCCCCGGCAGGGACTGGGCCAGCCAGCTACAAAGCTGAAAACGGGTAGACCGCCCCAGTTTTGGGTTGTCAATGAAATGGCTGTAACAGGTATATGTTACACTATTTACCTGGCAAATGACAGGATTCTGTCATGTGGAGGGATCTGGAATACAGTATAGCCGCCATTTCAAAGCACATCTGTGTAAACATTATCACATCAGTGTAAAACACCCGCCAATGAGTTTGTGCTTTGAACAAATTCTGCTTAATTGCTCTGTTAATTCAAAGACACTCAGATCAAAGTTCCTCGAGGGCTTTTGTATCCCAGAGAATAGAAAAGCCCAGAATGGCAGCAGTTTATAACTCACACCAGGGAATTTTTATTGATATTGCGCCAAATAAAAAAATCAAATAAGTCTTCACACCACTTCAATAAACTACTGGATTATCAGTGGCCATTCAGAACCCCGACTCTAAAAGAGAAGGAGAGAGATGTTCTAAAGGTACATACAGTAAGGGCTCATTTGTAGGCCGTCAGTCCCCGTGCTACGGCCACGTGAAACCCATGTTGCGGCGTGGACCTATTGACTTGAACGGGTCCGCGATCCGCAATATACGGAAAAAGATAGGTCATGTCCTATCTTTTCCAATGCAGAGGTACGGACCCAAAAGCCCACGGAAGCACTTCCAAGGGCTTCCGTTCGGTGCCTCTGCACTTGCGGATTGCAGACCCATTCAAGTCAATGTGTCCGCTGTCGTGATACAGGATTCACACGGCCGGATGACCATATATTGCAGACCCGCTGTTTGCAGTCCGCAATACGGGCACGGAATAAGAGAAAAATAAAGAGAAAAAACAAATCCTGTATTTTAAGCATCAGTTATGCATTTTTATGCACATTTGGCCTCCTTTTTAGCCATTTCCGTTTGAGATCTGTTATTTTAGGGTACTTTCACACTAGCATTAAAGTTTTCCGGTATTGAGTTCCGTCATAGGGGCTCAATACCGGGAAAAAAACGCATCAGTTTTATCCTAATGCATTCTGAATGGAGAGAAATCCGTTCAGTATGCATCAGGATGTCTTCAGTTCCATCCCTTTTACGGTATTTGGCCGGAGTAAATACCGCAGCATGCTGCAGTATTTTCTCCAGCCAAATTCCGGAACACTTGCCCGAATGCCAGATCTGGCATTAATTTCCATTGAAATGTATTAAAACCGATCCGGTTTTCCGATCTGCGCATGCGCAGACCTTTGAAAATGTGAAGAAAATAAATACCGGATCCGTTTTTCTGGATGAAACCGGAGAGACGGATCCAGTATTTCAATGCATTTGTCAGAGCGATCCGTATCCAGATCCGGAAACAAATGATCTCCGTTTGCATGCGGATTTCCGGATAGGACTTTTTTTTCCATCTAAAATAACATATCCCGGATGGAAATGGCTAAAACGGATGCCAAACATGCACAAATTAGCATAAAGGTTGCTTAACATACAGGATCCGTTTTTTTCTTTATTTTTCTGTTGTTCTGATGGATCAGAAGAACTGAAAATAAATGGTAGGTGAACCCGGCCTAAGCCAGTTTTTCTTCACACCTGTTTGATAAATCTCCCCAGAGTTTTCTTCATGGCGGTTTCCCCTATAGAGAAGATAATGTGAAAACGCCTGAAAAAAAAGCCAGAATGACAAAATACCACCTAATAAACAAAAACACCAGGAGCAAAAAAAAAATGCTTGTGTGTGTAAAATCTGGAGATTATATTTTTACTGCAAAAAAAAATAAAAATACCAAAAACGCAGGTGCAGAAAATGTCAGTAAAAACACAAAACGGCAGAAAAACAGCAGCAAAAAACGATGTGCGAAAGCAGCCTTTTAGGGCACTCTGAGTTCATAGAGTGAGGTCCTTTATCCAGGACGTCCATAGGCCTCGATCACATTTCCGTGTCAGTATTATGTACGTAAAAAAAAGCATCCTTATTTAATCCATGAAGATGTCCGTGAAGGATCTGTGGATGGTCGGTGTGTCCGTTGAAGCACAGATGTTGCTCAGCTGAAGATTCATTTTAAGAACATTTCCTATCTGCCTTCTGTGAAAAACGGATGCACCATGGATGACACCCGCGTTGTGTCCGTGATTTTCACAGACCCATAGACTTCGATGGGCGTGTTTGGTCCGCATCATGGACCAAAGCAGTGCATGTAAAAAAAATACTGATCTTTAAATCAATGGGTACGTGTGCTGTCCGTGAAAAATGTGGACAGCACACATCCGTGAAAAAAAAGTGTGGAAGAGGTCTTATATGAGCTGGAGCAAATAGCAGCTACAAAGAGCATCCTTTCTCACATTACGTGGACTACATCTTCTAGTCACCATGTAATACTGCCAATGCCCATGAGGTGGCACTTGAGATTCCCCTGCCCTTTAGATCTGATCTCTGGGGATCTCAGCAGCAGGATACTCAGTGATTAGTTTATTTTTGGGGACCCTTCCGTCCAAAGCAGAGAACCCCTTGAAGGTATACAGTCGTCCTCTGCAGTATTCCAGAGATGAATATGCTGTCAGGTGTGTCCACTCCTAGAAGTGAAGACCTTAATCAAGACATGTCCCTACTTGACGCAGTTGTCAAATCCGCGCAGAAAAAAATTGAGGCTGTATGAACGGTAACAATGGGACCTGAATTAGTCACATATATCAGCACGGAATATGCCCCCAAATCAGTGTGAAATCAGACGGTGTTTGCATAGTGTCCCGAATCCCCCTGTCTCCTGAGACAGTCCAATAGCGGGGGCTGTACCGCTCCTGCGCAGGAACATGTTTAATATAAAGAAGCTTAGGGAGAAAAGATTTCTAGGGTCCTTTATGCAGCATCAAAACTGTTTTACATTCATTTTTTGATAATGCAATATTTCCTCAAAGTTAACAGAAAAACTCTGCTAAGGATCGCTTCACATCGGCGTTAGAGGAGCAGAACAATGGAAAAAACTGAAGGACACATAACTGATCCGAATACAAACTCCACTGACTACACTAGAGTCCATTCAGTTTCCGTTTAGAATCCTATTTTTTACCGGATGAAAAAGTCCTTTTTTTTTTTTACGGAATCTGAAAAATTTGAACATGTCCTATTATTGTCCGCATTACGAAAAAGGATATAACTGTCCGATTAGGGGCCAGCTGTTCTGCAAAATACGGAATGCACATGGAAGTCATCCATAATTTTTTGCGGATCCGTGTTTTAGGATCGCAAAATACATAGGGTCGTGTGCGTGAGGCTTTAGAACATACTTCAATAGCAGATAGTGCCATGGCTTTTTCAATCTGTCAAGACAGGATCCTATCCCACCCTCAGTGCTAAATACACAGTTCCTGCAGGTGAGCACAATACATGCATCGAGATCCAGTGCAGAAATACACCTGCCCACCTGTGTGGAATTGGAATCTCCGGGAAAGCAGCGCATCGAACTGAAAGATACAATTCCAGATTTTGGGTGTTTAAAAAGCACCTGTGCTGGAACCAACAGAGACTCCCTAGTAGTGTTGACGATCACTTGTGGGACTCCATTCTCGATATAGGTGCGGGTCCCAGCGGTGGGTCCAGCACCTATATGACAATAGGGGCATATCCTAGCGATGTCCATGATGAGACAACCCGACTGCAGTAGTATACCATGCAACCTATAGTATAAGAAATCTTATAAAAAAGAAAAATTTTAAAAAGAGAAACAAAATTTAAATTACCTCTTTTACTCATTTTGAAAATATAGATTTTTATTAATCGTTTGCATTTGGCCTCATGCACACGGCCGTTGTTTGGGTCCGCATCCGAGCCGCCATTTTTGCGGCTCAGATGCGGACCCAATTACTTCAATGGGGCCGCAAAAGATGCGGACAGCACTCCATGTGCTGTCCGCATCCGTTGCTCTGTTCCGTGGCCCCGCAAAAAAAATATAGCATGTCCTATTCTTGTCCGTTTTGCGGACAAGAATAGGCATTTCTACAATGGGCCGCCCGTTCCGTTCAGCAAATTGCGGAAGGCACACGGGCAGCTTCCGTTTTTTGCAGATCTGCGGACTGAAAAAAAAGGAACGGTCGTGTGTATGAGGCCTTTAACATATAAATTTAGCTCATATGGTCAATAATGTAACGGGCAATGCTGGAAAAAATCTAAATGTACAAATCAACTTTTTATGATCACTTTGCCTCCTAAAAAAAGTGAATAAAACATGATCAAAAGTCATACATATCAAAAATGGTATCAATAAGAACTACAGCTCCCCCCACAATAAAAGAGCCCTCCATAGATAAAAATATAAAAAAAGGTTATGGGTATTTGAATAGGACAATTATTTTTTAAGTAGTAAAACAATAGCATTTTTTGGGCAGTTCCATCCCATTAATATTCTTTTCTAGCTTCCCAATACATCATATGGAATATTAAATGATGCCGCTGGAAAATACAACTTGTCCTGCAGAAAAACATGGAATGGAAAAATAAAAAAGACTTTTGGAAGGAAGGGAATAAAAAATTAAAATACCAAAAATTACTGTGGATACCTGTATGAAAGATATCACTGGTGTTAATAGAGATCTAGGGACAAAGTGCATCCTACAGGTTTGACATTAATGTAGCATTATATTCCTATACAGAGGTTTTCAGGAACCTTATTTCATAGGATTTTGGAGGCACCAACAGTGTGCAGAATCCATGATGATTAGGTTGAAGTCTTACTCGATGCTGACTGCAATTATTATCCAACAATATCAGACCCCGTAGAAGAGTATGTTGAGAGTGGCAGACCTAATCTTGACTGGAGTCTACTGGTTCACTTCCTACAAGTCCACCTGAGAACCCTATACATCATAACATGTCACCCAAGTTGTCTTCTTACAATTCCTCAAGGCAATAGACTTCAAGCTTTTGTCTGGCTTTAGTCTACACTCCCGGGATCTGCTCATAGTCATTAGTCATTGGAATTCAGTCAGCATTAGTCACTTTCTTAGTCATGTTTAACATGCGGAGTGTGGGATTCAGAAAGTCTTTACAGTGTTTTGAGGGTCCTAATATTCTTCATCACAGTGACAATCTGTTGGTGATAGCAGGAGAATCTTTTATGTGGTGTGAGTCAGAGCAAAACTGCATTCTCCTACTCACTTTTGTTGGTCCAGATTTGTCCATTTTCAGTTTCTAACACTAAGTAGCTACTTCTGGTCTGAGTCATCTGACATATTTCTGTGTCAAACTGGTCAACGCACATAGTCTACTAATCTGTGCCTCTGACTTCAAGTACCCCTTTTACCCATTTTTTGTCAGCTCTCTCTGGCACCCTATCACTGTGAGCAGTGTGAGACGAGCCTCCCCCCACCACACACCCAATGATGCCAAGCCAAACCTGATTAGATCTACTGTATGCCTGTAGCTTTAGTGCTGAGGGGTTACATGCTGTCTAGTTACCTATTGTCCTTGTCATCATTTGTCACCACAGCAATAAGACCCTGGACATTTTCCTTTTCTCAGTGTTGTGTATCAGATACAATGAATAGAAATATATATGTCTTGTATATATAGAACTGGGCAGGGGTGGACTGGGAACTTAAAGCGGCCCTGGAAAAAAACTAAAAGTGGCCCCATGTTGTAGGTAGGTCCAAACTGACAGAAGGCAGGACAACAGAAGTTGGCAGGGTCAGCAATACCATAGTGCAGAACAATTAACACTGCGCCGCCCCCAACAGGACCAAAGACCACAGTGCAGCACAGAATATTGCCGCTCGCGCCACAGCATGAAACTATATCATCGGCCTGAGGACGACAATACAGTTGCCTTCAGGAGATCACCTACGACCACTGGCCAGGTTCTTCTACATTTACTAATGCTGAGCGCATCAGATTTTTTATCAACCTGGCTGGTGGCCATGAGGAGGATCTCCACCATGCAGTAAAAGCTCCAGGGTGTCATGGCAAGCAATGTTTCACAAGTGAGAACTACCTGCAAGCAAGGCATAATGGAAATATAGGTCAGTGATGATCTTGTTGAGGGCCTATCCAGACAAGCAGTGCTCATGTCTATTGGTTCATGTGGAAAATCAGATATGTGACTAGAAGGTATGCAAATGAGCTTTTAACAAGCTCCGCCTTCAGTGCAGCCAGATGACCTAGGCCTCTGACCCAGGTAAACCAGTACTCTCTGCTCTGCACTGATGAGGGGCAATCACCCCGAAACAGCTGTCTGAAAATGAGGTGCTGGCTTAATTATTATCCAAGTCTAGTCTCAAGGCCTATTTAAAGTGTCAAACATTGACTTATAGGATACCTGCCTTACATATGGTGGCATTGGAGACAAAGCTTGTTTGCATCCCTTTCTTCCCAGAATTCCAGAGAAGCATGTATTGCCTATAAGTCTCTTCAAGGCGCTTTCTCTATAAGGAGAGATAGTACCTCCCAAATCACGGCCTATTGACTATAATGAACTATTTTATGTTCATTTTACACTCAGACGGACATGGATTGAACACTGACACATTAAAGTCAATGGGCCAATACACATGCCCAATTTTCAGCATAGACAGTGTAGAGAAAATCTCAGCATTCACTACTGTGGGGATTCGCTCTGGTAGTTAGGACTAGCGGATGCAGTATAGAGGCAAAGTACATAGTTCTTGAAACAGCGGTGTTTATTCACACATTGGTGTATAACAAAATGCTGATAAGGTGTATCACAAAACGCAGGTGGCTTGGTGTTTGTTCGCACACAAGGAAAGTCCATAAACAATAAAAGTCACCTTTTCTCCTGGGTGTTAATTTACACCCTGTTAGCCGTTCAGCCTCATCAAGTCCATAGGCGGCCTGTTCGCCTTTAGAGGGGCCTGGGTCCTCCAGCCCGGCTCAAACCTCAAATCCCAGCACAGCCCTCAGTTCACAGCACACAGACTCCTGAGCACTTTCAGAGGGAGGTAAATCCACACACCTGCCAGTGCTAGCTGGTTTTTATTCCTGGCAAAACCCGGCCTGGAACATGGGGAGTAGTCACCCACCCAGCAATTTGACTACTCCCAGTAAGAGCCGTGCCGGATCAGCTATAACAGCCATGCTAAATCTTTAGGTGTCAATTAGCAATAGCTGCTGCTGACACATAAAATACCGGCTCTTACTTCACCAAGGCCAGGAACCTCGGTGACACATACCTTCCATCCACAATGATTCCAGGTACCTTCTTACACTACATTGGTGCAATTTTCAAGATAGACTTGCCCATTCAAGTCAATGGGTCAGCAAACAAAATGGACAACACACAGATGCCATCAATATTCAGGCCGTTTTACAATTGTCCACTTTTAGTGGACGGGGCATGGATGAGTTTGACATTACTAGGCTGAATCCTGCAGGAAAGTGAAGTTCTTTCTTTTACATAAGACATTGGAGTGTTGAGATGATGTACAGCCCTAGAGCATTACAACCTGAATAAAGGGATTCAAATAACCAATTTATTGTAGACTCTGATGCTTACATAAGATGATTTATGTCCAGATCACTAGAAAAGGGGCTAAGTATCACAGGGCACATTCACACAACAACGAATGTCCAGCTAAATCAATATGAATTGATGAGAAAGGATCATAGAGTCAAAGTAGTGTCCAGCAGTATTGATCCCTTTAAAACTTAACTTTTACTTCATAAATTATAAAATACTACCACCGTGGTGGTTCACCGGTGAAAAATAGTGAGACGAACAACAATAATACACAATATAAAGTGCTCCTGGGAGCCAGCCATCGATACACTGGTTAGGTGGTGAGTAAACACAAGGCAGCTGGGGGGAGCAATGGGTAAAACTATCCTTTCCCTATGCTCACCCTGACTAAAACCTCAGCCCAGGGACGTCCCCTGATGGTGGAGACTCCCTGTCCTCGTGCCTGGGCTGACTGCCCTGCGTTTACCCTCCTCTCCAACAATAGACAAAAGCTCCCCAGGAAGCTGACGGATGTAATAGTGCGTCCCTGGTAATAAATTACCCTGAGGGACACTGATAGATAAACATAGACCAAATCACGTTAAGGTGAACAGGGTAGGTATCACCTATATTAATGCAAAACCAAGCACAGGGGCACCATAGCGGTGCGTTCCCAGGCTGGTTCACATAAGCCCCTACGCGTTTCCGCTATTACTAGGTTCATCAGGGGGCATTCACGGTCAGGGATACAACCATCATCAATGACACGATATATCAGATATACTTAGGATATAGTTGAGGACACAGGACCAGAGACGCAGATGATGATAAGCATAGGACCAAGGGACCAATTTGATATGTCCCGCTTATTATCCTATGCAGTCAGGAGGCTAGAGGGCCCAGAAAGATAAGGGCCAGTACTTCACCCAGAAAAATTTAAGCTGCGTCCCTATGGCGTCCTGTTCCTCCTAGGAGGAACAGGACGCCATAGGGACGCAGCTTAAATTTTAAAAATTTAAATAGGGACGCAGCTTAAATTTTAAAAATTTAAGCTGCGTCCCTATGGCGTCCTGTTCCTCCTAGGAGGAACAGGACGCCATAGGGACGCAGCTTAAATTTTTCTGGGTGAAGTACTGGCCCTTATCTTTCTGGGCCCTCTAGCCTCCTGACTGCATAGGATAATAAGCGGGACATATCAAATTGGTCCCTTGGTCCTATGCTTATCATCATCTGCGTCTCTGGTCCTGTGTCCTCAACTATATCCTAAGTATATCTGATATATCGTGTCATTGATGATGGTTGTATCCCTGACCGTGAATGCCCCCTGATGAACCTAGTAATAGCGGAAACGCGTAGGGGCTTATGTGAACCAGCCTGGGAACGCACCGCTATGGTGCCCCTGTGCTTGGTTTTGCATTAATATAGGTGATACCTACCCTGTTCACCTTAACGTGATTTGGTCTATGTTTATCTATCAGTGTCCCTCAGGGTAATTTATTACCAGGGACGCACTATTACATCCGTCAGCTTCCTGGGGAGCTTTTGTCTATTGTTGGAGAGGAGGGTAAACGCAGGGCAGTCAGCCCAGGCACGAGGACAGGGAGTCCCCACCATCAGGGGACGTCCCTGGGCTGAGGTTTTAGTCAGGGTGAGCATAGGGAAAGGATAGTTTTACCCATTGCTCCCCCCAGCTGCCTTGTGTTTACTCACCACCTAACCAGTGTATCGATGGCTGGCTCCCAGGAGCACTTTATATCGTGTATTATTGTTGTTCGTCTCACTATTTTTCACCGGTGAACCACCACGGTGGTAGTATTTTATAATTTATGAAGTAAAAGTTAAGTTTTAAAGGGATCAATACTGCTGGACACCACATTCACACAACAGTGAAAAAAACTAAAATATAATGGGCCCCCAAAGTGCAATCTAAATAATGACCCCATTAATTTGGCCTCAGTCTATATAATGCCCCCATACAGTGTCCCAGTCTAAAAAAAATTGCACAATACAGTGATCTCTGTAGATATGCCCTCAGTATATATATTTATAGTGGTGTCGTCGTCCACGATCCCTGTTAGTGCCCAAAAAAAAAAAACTCTCCACAGCCACACACAGGAGCACATGCTTGGCATTGGAGGCAGCAGGACCAGCATCATGACATCATATGATCACTGTGGCAGCGTCAGGTCCTGCTGCCTCCAGTTAAGAGCAAATGTTCCTGTGCGTGCCTGTGGAAAGGTAACAATTTTTTTTGCATAGTGTAGCCACTTCTAATGGGCACATTTCTGTCTAAACAGCCGTTAGAAATGGGCCCATGAACATGTCCAAAAATAGATGTCCTATTTTTGGTTGGACAGTATTCACAAGATGTAAAAAAAAACCTCTGTGTGAGTAACCCCATAGACTGACAGCCCCATAACATAGGTGACAGCCGTTGAAATAATGTCCGTCATGTACCCATTTTTCACATTCGTGGGAATGTACCCTGAGGGAAATGTCAGTTTCCACAACGCCAAGTAAAGGAATAAACCACAACATCCACATCTTCAATTGCTGGATAATTCTTGGAGCTTAAGGCTGAGTTCACATGAGCGTTCAGCCTTTCCGTTATAGGAGCAGGAGAACGGAAAGGACTGATTCGGCACTGAGCCAAACGGAGCCTACGCACCCCATAGACTATAATGGGGTCCGTTAGGTTTCCGCTCAGAAGATGATTTTGGAGCAGAGACAACGGACCCCATTATAGTCTATGGGGTCCGTAGGCTCCGTTCGGCTCAGTTATGAGCCAAATCCGTCCTTTCCGTTTTCCTGCTCCTATAACGGAGCAGGAGAACGAAAAGGTTGAACACTGATGTGAACTCAGCCTGACATGTTCGGTGAATAAAGCTCCATGTTTACTCAGCCGTTGAAGATGTGAGTGCGGTTTACTCCGATCACAGGAAATGCACTTTAAGTTCCCAATCTCTGACCTTATAGCACCATAAATTCTGTAGGCTTTGAGAGAAAATGTGTCTTCTGACTCATGTCATGTATCCTGAAAGTCACACTAACATCTGCATGACAGGACACATGTCTCAATCCAGTTTTTTGCGGAGCCGCTGCCCGAAAGTTCGGGGCCGAAGCCCGGAAGTTTGGGGCCGCGCTCCGGAAATGCGGATGCGGATAGTGCATAGTGTGCTCTCCGCATCTCTTCTGGCCCCATAGAGAATGAATGAGTCCGCACCCGTTCTCGATATTGCGGAACGGATGCGGACCCATTTGCGGACGTGTGAATGGACCATTACTGTATCCAGCAGCTTCCAGACAGCCAATCAGATTGGAGTACTGAGAGACACGCCTCCTCACTCTGAAGCCTAATGCAGGCATGCAGTGTGAAGGACCGCCCCCTCTGTCTTCTGTTTATACTAAAGGGAAGACAGACAAGCCATAGCATGGTCTTTTAAAGGGACCAGTGGAAAGGGATATTAATGAAAGATCTTATTATAAGGTAATTACAGTTCTTTTGACAATCATTGACAGACTAACTCAGGTATACATGCCTAGCTCTAATAAACTAGCAACTAAAAAAAATAATATGACCGTTACACTTTAAGTCAACGTGGTCTGTCAGGATCTGCTAGCATACATTCATCACCAATTGCCATGACTCTATTTTAAACAGAAGCCATGAAACTAGTGTGAACAGCGCTTTATGTATTCAATTTTGATAGTAAACTTAATTTTTATGTGCTATTGATTTCTGAGAAGACAGAAGTGTAAGAACATGCCAATTCTTGAACCTGTAGGAAACCAATCTAATATATACCTCACTACTGCAGTAACAAATGCAAACCCCCACCACCACTTACCTCGGACCACCATACTGATTTGGTGTAAGTACAGCACATCAGGTTTCTATTTTACTCCATGAAAGACACATGAAAAGATAAAACTTGTGAGGGCCTGAAAGCTTCTGTTTCACAGTACTGGTGCTGAGTGGTAATTTATGCTGGGCCATTGCAGGTGCAGAACCATCAAATGGAACTGTTGACATGTTTATGGGGCTTGAACTCAATGATTAATACGAGCAGAAAAAAGATACAAAGTTTCAGATGTTAACCCATTGAAATAATAAATGTTCCAAGTTTTTGAATCAATATAGTTTAAATCACAGAATATATTTGCGAAAATTGTGTTACAATTTGACCCCAAAGTACTGGTGGCAGGGGCCCTGACTCCATGGACTGGATATACCCATAGCTCCTCATACCATTCTCCCTTGGTGTTTTCCATGTTTTGTTTCATTACAACCTGGAATTATATTGGGCATAAAGTTAGATTTTACGTAATGGACAAGGGATGAGCGAATTTCTTAAAATGTGATTCTGGTCCGATTCAGCTGAAACGCTTGTTCGATTCAATCTGGGTCTGAATAAATTCTACCCTAATTGAAAGTGCTCTGACTGCATGGAAGACTCTCTCTTTCTTTTTGTTTCTCTGTCTTATCTATCCTCCTTGATTCTCCCAAATCGAATCACGCAAAATGACTTGCTTACCAATTAGAATAACTTGTACAAGGAATCTCCGGCTTTAAAGGGAGTCTGTCAGCAAATGTACACATATCAAACCACTGCTATTGCTCTGTACTGTGTCATAAACTGTTTCGAAATCAAACCTTTCTTTCCCTTGTTGGTGCAACCGATGTCCTAAAAATGTACATTGATGCCATATGCTAATAAGCCCAGGGGCGTATACATCTGCTGCAAGTGCCCATGGATTCCATGGCCTAGCTGAAGATATCCGCTTCCCCTTTCTTGTTGGAAGACATCCGACTGTCTTGCCTACGTCATTGACTTCTCTCTGAAAACCCCGCGGCAGCCAACATCACTGCACATCACCATCAGCACAGTGGGCTGCTGGTTCATATAAGGTGCTACACATGCATGAAGTGCTTCATAAAGTGGCACTTTCCACAAAGCAATCACTTTTCATGAGGTTCGGGTTTTCAGAAAGAAGTCAAAGATGTAGGCAAGACAGTGGGATGTCTTCCAACAAGAAAGGGAAGGGTATATCAACAGCTAGGTACTTGCAGCGAATGTATACACCCCTGGGCACTTGCAGGCTCATTAGCATATGGCATAAAAAAATTTTTTAGGACATAGGTAGCACAGACAGGGCAAAGAAGGCTATGATTATGAAACTGTTTATGGCAATAGTGGAGGTTTGATATGTGTAAATTTGCTAACAGACTCCCTTTAAGTACTGGTGACACATGCTTCAGTCAGCATAATCTTGTATGAGTCACCGGTACTTAATGCTGGAAATTCCTTGTACAAGTCATTCTAATTGAGAAAGCCAGTCAGATGACTAGCAAAACATCTTCAAGAGGAAATACAAGTCCAGTTGCTCTGATTAGTGTTGAGCATGAATATTCGAATAGCGAATTTTTATCGCGAATATCGCCACTTTGAGAATTCGCGAATATTTAGAATATAGCGCTATGTATTCGTTATATCGAATATTCAGCATTTTTTTCCATCTGAACACATGATTCCTCTCTGCTTCTTGCTTGTGGGCCAATGAGAAGGAAGCAATGTCAAGTTCACAACAATACTAAGTGCACCAATCAGTATTCTGTAGTCAGACCCGCTAAAATGTGGAGTTGCACTATAGTGCGAAAAAATATTCTAATCAATGCCGATTAGCGCAATGGGGAATATATTGGAGCACTCTATCTGCATATAAAGCTATTCTAATGTTCTGCCGTGCCAACCATTTTCTCCAGTCTTAGGAAACTTATACCAGCTTGAAAAATGTAGCCAAAGTGACCCACGCCTGTATTTCGCGTTACAAATTCGCATTACGCGATTTTTACATTGCCGGTTTATCGCATTCAATAAAATAATCTCGAATTATAAAAATTCGCAAATATATGACGAATATTCTACAAAATATTTGTGAAATATCGCAAATTTGAATATAGCCCCTGCCACTCATCACTTGCTCTGATGTATTACTACTGATATCCCATGACCTGGATGAATAGGAGACACAGTTTCCAAGTCAGTTCTGTGTTGTTTGTTAAAGCAGCTCCCATTACAAGATTTCACGTTCCATCTGGTGCACAATAATTTTATAATTTCTTTCATTTTCTCTGGGCAGGTGCCAGATTATCAGACTTTCACTGTACATGAATACCATGTAATATTTGCAAAAGCAACCTGATTTTTCCCACCGTTTGGTGACTATGTTGTAAAGCCTATGACCCAACCAAATGATTGACAAGCAAAATACCACTTTAATATAAAGGATTTATGAAAGGGGTTGTCTCACTTCAGTAAGTGGCATTTATCATGTAGGGAAAGTTAATACAAGGCACTTACTAATGTATTGTTGTTATCCATATTGCCTCCTTTGCTGGCTGGATTCATTTTTCTATCACATTCTACACTCCTCATTTCCATGGTTACAGACCACTCTGCAATCCCTCAGCGGTGGTCGTGCTTGCGCACCACTTGTATTAGCTTTCTCTACGTGATAAATGCCACTTACTGAAGTGAGACAGCCCCTTTAAATAATAAGCATAAAATGGTTCAAAATCTCAGGTTGTGAAAACATAGCCTTTATTTGCAATCAGCAGTAAGTGACAGGATGACCTCCCTCAGCGGAGACCAATACCCAGCATCCCCACCGATCCGCTGCCATGTCGCCAGAAACAAACATTGTACAGAGCAAAAGCAGAAGGCTCTGTACACTGTGTCCTTTCTGGAAGCTACAGAATAGAAGCTAAGCTGCAGTAACCAGGCACTGCCATTACACAGTGTATGGCGCTCTTTGCCTATAGCTCCATACATGATATAGTTCGCTGTGCCACAGCAACCGAAACCGCTATTCGGTGTGGATGCTTGGTGTCGGATTCCCACCAATAGGTCATCAATATCTGTAGCCTGGAGAACCATTTTAATTGTAACTGTAAAACCTCATGCCCAACTATGTTACAACTCCATGCACGTTCCAAGTTGTACATTGTAATAATACATCAGCTATTGAAATCTGTGGACCGATATGGAGTTTTCTTCACTCATTGCTTCTGGTGGAGAATGTCTCCACAATATTGCATCATACAGAGGGAGAAGTGCCTACGACTCTGTAGTACAGAACCAGGGACTCTGAGATGCTGCATATGATCTTTTGTCCTAATATAAGTCAAACTGCAAGCAGTGTCAGTAAGGCTAGGTCTACACGATGACATTTTTCGCGCCATAATAATTAGTGCGACAGATAGGGCACAACTACACTGCAACATTTGTCGCACCAATGTCGCGCGACAATTTTTATAATGGCAGTCTATGGTGTTGCACTGCAACCTGCGACATGCTGCGACTGCGACGCAACAGTCGCAGAAAATCCACTTGAGATGGATTTTTCTGCATCTTTCGCGTCGCAGTCGCAGCATGTCGCATGTTGCCAGTGCCGTTATAAAATTTAGCGCGCGACATTCGTGCAACAAAATGTCGCGCGACAAATGTCGTCGTGTAGACCTAGCCTAAGTCTTCTGACCAATGAACCAGATAGCCACCAGTCAGAAGCATTCCTTGGCATGTTTTCCTTGCCCAACTTATTAGCAAGACCATTATTCTCTCTGGTAGGCCAACATTTTACTGAAATTATAATATAAGTAGATGATTGGCACTCTCTCCAGAATCACACTGGGACATATAGGTGCAAATACAGACTTTATTCTATAATATCCGCCAAAAAAGGAACGCTAATTACATTATAATAAAATCACACAAAAATTGAATGGGCGGATATTATAGAATAAAGTCTGTATTTGCACCTATATGTCCCGGTGTGATTCTGGAGAGAGTGCCAATCATCTACTTATATTATAATTCCTTTATGCTTGGGTGAAACATATTGATTAGAGCACCACGTCCTGATAGTAGGCCAGTGCGCCACCCTATTCCTCCTTTGTCAATTTTAATGAAACTGTTTGTATTTAGCATCTAGAGTTGTTGCCAATATTTGAGGTGGTGTCTTCTGGTGTGAACACTCAGCAATGTGCAAAAACAGGCGTGGATGATACTGGCATTTGAATAAGAATACAGTAGGTGTGAACAACCATAATGCAACAAGGTGTGAGTATTGTTGTATATGAAGGTTGATTAAAAGCTAAGTGTGAACACAGCAGAATTGTGTGAATCCTGGTGTGAACCCTAAATATTGGATGAGTCAGGTGTGAACATTCAATTATGTAGCTACTGTACATGTGAACACTCAGTGTTAAATACTGTAAAACAAAAAATCAAGGTGTACAGCATCTAGGGAAAGGGGGGGGGGAGGGGGAGCATTAGGAATTAAGGAGGTAATGACTGTATATGACTATTGTACTCATTGTTTAAATCATAGAAATCTGTACACCTGTACATGTTATGTACTTAATACCTATTATATGGAAAATTGAATAAAAATATGTTTAAAAAAAAACAAACAAGGTGGAACACTTAGCGGCGGTCAGTGCTATGGAGGTCACTAAATTGTGCAACTGAACCATCACTGACCCAGGGTGTATGCCACTTTGATGCTTCCACAATTTCTAAAATGAAACTGGGAAGAGCGTCACCAGTAAGGCTCCATTCAAACGTCCGTGGTGTGTTGCGGACCCACAAATTGCGGATCCGCAACACACCCGCCCGGCACCCCTATAGAAATGCCTATTCTTGTCCGCAAGCTGCGGACAAGAATAGGACATGTTCTATCTTTTGCAGAGCTGCGGACCTGAAGATCGGGGCCGCGCTCCGCAAATGCGGATGCGGACAGCACACTGTGTGCTGTCCCCATCCATTCCGTCCCCATAGAAAATGAATTGGTCCGCACCCGTTCCGCAAAATTGCGGAACGGATGCGGACCTATTTACGGACGTGTGAATGGAGCCTTAGCGACTATTTGGCTCCTCAACCCCTTCAGCTAAGAACAGGTTGGTGAGTGAGTAACAATGTGGTTCCTGCAGACGTGTTGAGTCTGATCTTCTTCCTGCCAAGACCATAAATGGGACACCCCAAGAACCTGCCCACTTGACAGAAGGCCGAGCAGGTTTACCCCATCTCATTTTATGGCCAGACACACTTGGTGTTCCTTAAGGGTGGTTTCACACATTGCGATTTTTAGGAAAAACAATGTTTTTGTGTGACCAGGAGTCATTTTAATTATTTCCTAAATGATGGAATAGATTTTAATTGGAACTTATAGAAACATCAGTTATAACCAGCTGCTCGTAGGCTGTGGACACCATTGGTGCCATTTTTTTTAACATAGCAATTTACTCATTTTGGGTAAAAAACATTTGTTTCAATTGGTCTTAAGATTTTTCAACAGTTTTTGTTCTACAGACTTCACTTTCAGTAGATCTGCAGACTATTATTGCCCACTGCCTCACACTGAACCTGTCAGGGAGCTGCTCTGAGGGCTGTATTGGTAGCCCTGATCTCTGAACCGACAGCTCAGAAAAAATCATTATAGCAAACTGATAGGACTTAAGCTGGGTTCACACTTGAGCGTTTTACAGCGCGTTCAAACGCGCTGTAAAACGCTCAACACATGAAAACCAATGCTTCCCTATGGCCCTGGTTCTCACTTGAGCGTTTTACAGCGCGTTTGAACGCGCTGAAAAACGCCCTACGCTCAAACAAGTTCTTGAGCTTCTTTGGGGCGTTTTGACGCGCGTTTGTGGCCATAGGACACTGCAGTCAATCACACAAACGCGCGTCAAACGCGCGTTTACTATTGCAAAAAACGCGCATAAAAACGCGCGCCAAAAACGCGCGTTAAACGCGCATATCAAATACGCTCAGGTCTGAACCCAGCCTAAAAGTGCTGCCGATTACCTGATGAACGAGCAAATGCTTGTTCATCGGACAATCACATTCTTTATGCGTGCATATTTTGCTGGCAGCAGATCATGCTGTCAAATCACTGTCTGCTGCCAGCAAACAATGATTCTGTATGGGGACAAGCGTTGGCATTAGAGATCAATCCTCCCCATACTTTGGAGTATGCTGCATGTAATAGCGGTCTCCTTCATTGACGAGCAGACCATTGTCGGGAAGAAACGCTTCCTTCCCAACAATCAAAATGCTGCTCTGCAGGTCTAATACATCCCTAAGGGCTCATGCGCACGAAAAGGGCCACAGAAGATGACGACAGCACACCCATGACCTGTCCATATCCGTAGGTCTGTTCCGCGGCCCCGCAATAAAATAGAACATCCTATTCTTGTCTATTTTATGGACATGGATAGGACATTTGTGAAGGAGTAAAAAAAATGGTGGATGGCTCCATGTTTTGCGGATATGTGATTTGCGGACCTCAAAACAGGCAGTGGTCCTGTGCATGAGCCCGAAGGCTTAAATGAATGTTGTTAATGTAGAGAATGTGAAATGCCACAAGAGGAGCTTACATGGTTGTTAATAATGAACTCTGCCAAGGGCAAAAACCTTTTCCAAACCTTTTCCATTGATTTTGGCAATCGAAAAAAACCTTCAAAATTGTTCCAATACCTGGTTGACCCTCTCAGTTTGTCCATTTATCTCGGGGTGAAATTCAGATGAAAAGGAGAATTTAATCTTGAGTTTGTTGCGGAACTCTTTCCAGAATCTCGAAACAAACTGGTCACTTCTATGTGAGACAATGGATTCAAGTATACCATGGAATCTGAGGATGTTATCCACAAAGCAGCCAATTTTTTTACATTAGGAAGTTTTTTCAAAGGCACCAGATGACACATTTATGAGAATGTATCTATGACTACCCAGGCGACCGACCTACCCTGGGAGGGCGGCAGGTCCGTAATGAAGTCCATAGGAATGTTGGTCCAAGGTCTCTGTGAAATGGGCAAGGGACAAAGCAAACCTGCAGGATGTCTCCTGGGTACCTTGGCCCTAACACACACATCACACGCAGTGACAAAGGCACCCACATTGCGTTACCAAGTAGGCCCGGTAGACAAGATGTTTGGTTCCCACAATACCTGATGACCTGCTAGAACAGAACAGTTTGGAGGCACAAACAATTTGCCAGAAGTAAGATTACTGGGAGCCAAATTCTGACAACCTTGTATCTCAGCAGCCAAATCAGGATTAATGATGGTGACCACAACACCAGGAGACAGAATGTTACCAGGTTCAGTATCAATGCAGTCCTCAATACCAAAGGTAAACGATAAGGCATCTGCCTTCACATTAGCAGACCCAGGATGAAAGATAACTATGAAGTTAAACCGCGTAAAAAACAGGGCCCACTGTGCTTGCCGGGGATTCAAGCGCTTGGCTGTATCCAGATAAATCAAATTTTTATGGCCCATAAGTGCAGTAATTTGGTGCTGAGCCCCCTTCAAGAAGTAATGCCACTCTTTGAAGGCCCACTCGATGGCTAATAATTCACGGTTGATGATATCATAGTTCCCCTAAGCAGAGGAGAATTTTCGAGAGAAAAATGCACAAGTTTCAGGTTAGTCAAGAAGGATGGTCCCTGAGATAGCACAGCACCAAGTCCTGGAATACAGCTGGGGCATTACACAGTCTAAGGGGAATTACGAGGTATTCAAAGCGCCCTTCGGCGGTGTTGAAGGCGGTTTTCCATTCACCCACCTTCCTGATTCTAATCAAATTGTAGCCTCGCCTCAGGTTAATTTTGGAGAACCACTGAGCCCCGACAATTTGATTAAATAAATCAGGAATCAGAGGAAGGGGGTACTGGTTCCGAACAGTAATTTTATTAAGCACCCTGTAATCAATACAGAGGCGCAATCTCCACAAAAAAGAAGCCGGCCCCTATGGGAGAAACAGATGGCCAGATATGCCCCTATCATGAATGTAGTCCTTTATGTCCTCTCTTTCAGGGCCGGAGAGGTTGAATATCCACTACTTGGGAAGTTTGGCCCCAGGGACCAGCTCAATGGCACAATTATATTCCCTATGAGGAGGCAAAGCTTCAGAAGCCTCCTTAGAAAATACATCCTGGAAGTCCCTAATGAACCCAGGGATACTCCCTTCTTCCAGATCCGTACCAGAGAGTTGGACAGACAAACAGTGATCAGTGAGGACCCCACTTAATTAATTCCCCAGCACTCCAATTGAAGACTGGACAATGTTTTTTAAACCAAGGTAAACCTAAAATTACATGACCAAATCAGTAGTTTGAAATTCAACAAACCCTTGGCTAATGAAGTGGTATCAACCACAGACACTGGAATCGGTTTGGGAACTTTACAGACCACAAGACCCAAAGCAAAAACAAAATTAGAATTTACAAAATTTGCAGCGGCCCCTGAATCAACAAACGCCAGACCAGAGACAGACCTCCCCTGTAAAGATAAATTGACAGGCAAGAGAACACAATCATATCTTTCAGGAAAATATCTGTGCATCTGAGTGACCTCCCTGATCGTTACTCAGACGCTGAAGTTTTCTGCCTTTAGTCTCACAGAATAGGACCGAAGTTGGTGGGCCGAGCTGCCACAGTAGAAGCCCAATCCATTCTTCTGGTGATGTTCCTTCCGCTGCTGAGAGGACATGGCCCCGACTTGCATAGGCTCTTCGGACTCCTCAGGGACCTTAGATACAGAGGGTTTAGGCGTAGAGAAGAGGGACGAACATAGACAGATCTCTCTCATTTACGTTCCCTAAGATATCTGTCAAGTCTAATAGCTAAAGACATTGCCTCGTCAAGGGAACCTGGGGTAGGATGACTAACCAAAAGGTCTTTTAGCATGTCCGAGAGACCTAGCCTACATTGTGACCTAAGAGCTGGGTCATTCCACCCGGAGGCAGTACACCACTTACGGAATTCCATACAATACTCCTCCACCAGTCGTTTGCCTGAAACAAAGACCAAAGCTTGCTTTTAGCATAAGCCGCCATGTCTGGCTCATCATATAGGAGACCTAATGAGGAGAAAAAGAGATCTACACAAAACAGCTCAGGGGAGGTGGGTGACAGGGAAAATGCCCACTCCTGAGGGTCTTCCTGAAGTAGGGACATAATGATGCCCACCCTCTGGGCTTCTGTACAATTTGCAACTCTCCTGAAAAGAAACAAAACTTTTACCAGAGAACCGGTCAAGTAGCTTAACCTTAGGTTCAATGTGATGTTCTCAGCATCTGGCCGGCAAATGTATAGTTGTCCTCAGGAAGGTGATATAGTTGAATACTGTGATGGGGTGGCTGCATTTTGAGCTGCACTGTGGTATTTAGTTCTGCTGGGGCAGTATTTTGTGCTGAACTAGGGTATTGCTGGCCCAGCCTACTTATTTTGCCCTGCCTTAAAAGTTTGGATTCACCTACAACATGGGGCCACTTTAAGTTCTCAGTCCGCCCCTGCCACTTTCATATGGTACTATTTGGTCAGTATTTTGCTTCAGTATTTGGAACACAAACCTAAGATTGGGTCTAAAACACATATGAAGTGCAAATCTTTCCACTCTACTTTGTTTATTTTTCATATTTGGTTTGGACTTACAAATGTTCATGCAAAGGAGGATAAGCCATTACATTAATAATCACTGGGGGTCCTAATTCTGGTACCCCCACCGATCCTGAGAATGAAGGTGATGCAGCACTGAAGTGGCACTGTAGCCTCTCGTTCTCAGAATCCCACACGGAACACACCAAAAACAAACTATGTCATCACTTTAGAGGACAGTTTTAATAGGCAGGGCTTAGAAGAACTGTCCATTTGTGGACAATATTTTTTTTAGGGTCCATTCACACGTCCGCAAAATAGGTCCGCATCCATTCTGCAATTTTGTCCGCATCCGCACTTCCGTTCCGCGGCCCCGCAAAATAATTGAAAATGTCCTATTCTTGTCCACAGACACGGACAAGAAAAGGCATTTCTATTGTAGTTCCGGCCATGTGCGGTCCGCAAAATGCGGAACGCACATGGCCGGTGTCCGTGTTTTGAGGATCCACAATTTTCGGACGTGTGAATGAACCCTTAGGCCCCTTTCACACGAGCGAGTATTCCGCGCGGATGCGATGCGGGAGGTGAACGCATTGCACCCGCACTGAATACTGACCCATTCATTTCTATGGGGCTGTGCACACGAGCGGTGATTTTCACGCATCACTTGTGCGTTGCGTGAAAATCGCAGCATGCTCCTCTTTGTGCGTTTTTCACGCAACGCAGGCCCCATAGAAGTGAATGGGGTTGCATGAAAATCGCAAGCATCCGCAAGCAAGTGCGGATGCGGTGCGATTTTCACGCATGGTTGCTAGGTGACAGTCTATAAACTGTATTATTTTCCCTTATAACATGGTTATAAGGGAAAATAATAGCATTCTGAATACAGAATGCATAGTAGGTGATCAATTGAGGGTTAAAAAAAAAAAATTTATTAACTCACCTTCTCCTCTTGTTCGCGTAGCTCCCGGTCTCTTCTTTACTTCTCAAAAGATGAACTATCGGCTAAAGGACCTTTGGTGACGTCAGATCACATGCTCCAATCACATGGTACATCACCGTGGTGATGGACCATGTGATTGGAGCATGTGATCTGACGTCACCACAGGTCCTAGCCGATAGTTCATCTTTTGAGAAGTAAAGAATAGACCGGAAGCTACGCTAACAAGAGGAGAAGGTGAGTTAATTTTTTTATTTTTTTTTAACCTCTTAATTGATCACCTACTATGCATTCTGTATTCAGAATGCTATTATTTTCCCTTATAACCATGTTATAAGGGAAAATAATAAAATCTACACAACACCGATCCCAAGCCCGAACTTCTGTGAAGAAGTTCGGGTTTGGGTACCAAACATGCGTGATTTTTCTCACGCGAGTGCAAAACGCATTACAATGTTTTGCACTCGCACGGAAAAATCGCGGGTGTTCCCGCAACACACCCGCACATTTTTCCGCAACGCCCGTGTGAAAGAGGCCTTAGTGTCCTGTGGAGGATCATCTTCGCAAAGGGCCAAAAAATCCCAGCAGTTTACCCCCAGATGCCATAGTCATTAGTGACTGTAGAATCTGAACAGTTAAACAGAAGGAGGGAGTAACCTGCAAACACAATCACAGGGTGCCAAGTAGTTGGCATGGCATCCAGAGGGCTTCTGAATGGCCCCAGGCCTGTCATGTCTTGGCCGCTAGTACATCATTGATGTAGTAGACCTCCTGTCAGAATGACTATGCACTGTAATTACAGTAGTACTCCACTGTATAGCACAAAGGCTTAAAAGATCACAGGTTCAAGTCCCTTAAGGGGGACCAAAAAATGTTTAGAACAGTTTTTAAAAATATATATATAAAAAAAATAAAAAACTTTCCCATGATAAATGTATACATTTATAATAAAAAGAAATGCATAATTGGTTTTGCCATATTTGCAATGGCCCAGTCTATCAAAACATCCCATTATTTAACCCACATGGTGAATGCTATTAAAAAACACTCAAGAATTGTCAACTCACTCCCTAAAAAATGGATTAAAAAAATTATGATGAAAAAGGTCCCATATATCCCAAATTGGTATCAGTAAAACTAAAGCTTGCCCTGCAAAAATTGAGCCCTGACACAGCTCCATTGGCAGAAAAAAGTAAAAGTTCTGGGTGTCGGAATATGGCAACACAAAGCAATTTTTTTTAAATTGCTTTTTAATGTTTTAAAGTAGAACATAACAACAGTCATACAAATTTGATGTCTCTATAATCATACTGACCCAAAGAATAAAGTTAGTGATATAGTTACCACACAGACTTGCATTGCCCCCAAAAAAACATATTTTGAAGTTATATACAATTCACCTGACGTCCCCTAAAATGGTGCCATTAACAAATACAATTTGTCCCGCAAGTCCTCATGTGTCCATACCCCACCTGTTCTACAGTAGCTCCAGAGCTGGAACTCAGACTGAAACCACACAGCGTTGTCGACTAGGGTGCCTAGGACCCACCAGGAAATTCATTCTAGGGGCCCACTGTACAGCTACATGCAGATACTACCTGCTCACACAGAAGGCAGCAGCAAGACGCTCAAGATAGTTGATTATGGGCATCCCTGTAGCAACTTCAAGAAGGTGGGTGCCTAGGGAAAATAGATATTTGCTGGCATGCCTCTGTACATAGATGTCATCTCAGCCACCCACATCTATAATAATAAACTAGGGACTTTGTTGACAGACAATGGGGTGTGGGGATTCACTCTGGTAGGCAGGTTAGCGGACGCAGTATAGGGGCAATGGACCAGGTTTTAAATCAATCTTCAGTGTTAATTCACACGCATAACATAACAGAACAGTCCCTTTTCAGGCTTGGTGCTTGTTCACACACAGAAAAAACAAAATAACATTCACCTGGTATCCTGGGTGTCAGTTCACACCCGGCTGAATGCTCAGCTTCAGAAAGTCCACTTGCAGGCTGTAAGGCGGCCTGCTCGCCTGACATACGGCCTTCAGACCTCAACGCAGAGAGCTCCCAAAACCACAGCGTCTCCACAGCTTCACTGTAAAGTGGAAGATAATCCCCTCAGCTGAGACTGCTGGCTGGGTTTTTATCCCAGCCAAAACCCAGTCTGGAGCGTGGGGAGAAGCCACCCACCCTGCACTTTGGCTGCTCCCAATAAGAGCCAGCCAGGATTGGCTTTACAGCCATACTAACTAACAGTGTCAGTCAGCAGTAACTGCCGCTGACACTTAAAATACCGGCTCTTACCTCACCGAGGCCAGGAATCTCGGTGACACATACCTTCCGTCAATGACGGACCCTTGCGCATTCCTACAGGGGGAATATCGCTGGGACCCGCACCTACACCAAGAACAGATCGGTGAAAGGTGGCGGAGGGCACACTGCACATGCGCAGCCACCCTACTTTCATTTCTATGGCGCTGCCGAAAATAGCCAAACGCTGGCTTGGCTTTTTCTGCCAGCCCCATAGAAATGAATCGGAGCGGTGGCCGCGCAAGCGTGGTGCGCACCCATTCACTTTTATGGGGAGAGCTCTTGGTGGTGGCCGGACCCCGGGAAACCCAGGATCCTCCAGCCACCGCTCTCCCCACTCCGTTCTCAGTGTAGGTGTGAGTACCAAAGGTGGTACCCGCACCTATCAGACAATGGGGGCATATCCTAGCGCTATGCCCCCATTGTCTGTGATGGGAATACCCCTTTAAATAGTCTATCCAGCTTTTTATATCGACGTAGGCTGGTTGATATGCTGTACGCTGCCTATGTCACGGGAAGGGAAGCTAGAAGGAAGTGCACCCCCTAGACTGCCACCCTCAACCATGTCACTGCCAACTTGCACCACTCACCCTAGGTGACGGGGCGCAACTGGGCGACGGTCCCTAACCTCTGTAAGTGCCGGGTAGGGGAGGAAGGAACAGAGAGGGTACCGGACAGCTAGGCAGAGAACGGTACGCGAGATGCAGGCAGACAAATGGACAAGGAAGTGGACAAGAGAGAGGTACCCTGTGAAGGAGAAGGCAAAGACGGGTCACCAGCCGAGGTCAGTCAAGGAGGTCACGTCAATACAAAGGGAAGAGGCAGGTGGCAAATCCGAGAACCAGCTGAGGTCAGAATCCGAGATGTAGGGTCAAAACCAAGGGAGCAGGCAAAGGGAGGTCAGGAAACGGTCAAGGTAAAATTCCAGAGGTCAATCAATAGAGTAGCTAACAATACACACAGCCTAAGAGACTAAAATCACAGGCAACCTGTAGCCAGCAGGCCACCTGTATTTATAGTGGGGAGTGAGGGTCATGTGATGTGGCCAGCGTCACATGACCGACAGACAGACAAGTCGAGGATCGAGTGATCAGCTCGGCGCTCAAGGCAGACCTAGGAGCAGGGAGCTTCCCAGCTAGCAGAGCCGCCCTGGGAACGAGGCCAGACACAGATCCTCGCTCCCGAAGCTAAGCAGCAGGTCTGCGGCTGATGGAAGACCGAGTGCGCCTTCGGCGCCCCGTTACAGCCTATCTATATGTAGTGCAGTAAAGGTACTGTGTCAAGTGCAACTTGTGCAGAGGGAGAAGTTGACTCGGGGCCTGCTTTTGCTCAAAACCCACCTGTTCCCCTGTGGGCCAGTCCGAGCCTGTACTCATCCCTTGTGCAGTGGTGGGCGTCGTATAGTTCTGGTTGGAGCTGGAGTTACTGCAGAATAGCTAATCAGTTGAGGTGCTGGGTGTCGGATCCCCGCCAAACTGATAGTGATGGCCTGTTATGAAGATAGGCCACCACTTGTAAAAGGCTGGACAACCCCTTTAAGGGGTTACACAATATAGATGCTAAATGATATACAAGGACAGTTGCAGAGATTATCTCTAGTACCAGTGTACCAAGTTGTAGAAGATAAGATGACATCCACTATACACAGCGCAAGGAAGGCTGTATCTACATAGTGCTGGGATTTACCATGGATGACAATGTGGAATGTTATACTGTATACACTGTGCAAGGGAATATAAAGTATTTGGAGGATGTGGACAGTAGTATAAACAGTGCAGGCATATATGCTACTTTTAGAGAATATTGTATACACAAAGCATCTACAGTTGTGTTCAAATTAATAGCAGTGTGTTTAAAAAAGTGAATAAAGGTCAAAATCCTTCTAATAGCTTTTATTTCCATACACACAAATGCATTGGGAACACTACACATTCTATTCCAGATCAAAACATGAAGAAAAATATATCAAATTTGTGTTGTTCCTCTAAAAAAATTAAATAAAAGTGAATATTAGACTGTTCAAAAAAATAGCAGTTTGTATTCTTCTTTACAAATTCAAACATTCACTATATAAACTGAAAAATGTTTGAAGATTTTGCTTTCCTTTGAATTACTTAACTAATATTTAGTTGTATAACCAGTGTTTCTGAGAACTGCTGTAGATCTGTGTTGCAAGGAGTCAACCAACTTCTGGTATCTGTGACCAGGTATTCCAGCCCAGGATGATTGGACTACATTCCACAGTTCTTCTCTATTTCTTTGCTTTGCCTCAGAAACTGCATTTTTGAGGTCACCTCACAAGTTTTCTATTGGATTAAGATCCGGGGATTGGGCTGACCACTCCATAACGTCAATCTTGTTGGTCTGGAACCAAGATGTTACACGTTTACTGGTGTTTTTGGGGTCATTGTCTTGTTGGAACACCCATTTTAAAGGGCATTTCCTCTTTAGCATAAGGCAGCATGACCTCTTCAAGTATTCTGATGTATTCAAATTGATCCATGATCCCTGATATGCGATAAATAGGCCCAACACCGTAGTATGAGAAACATCCCCATATCATGATGCTTCCGCCACCATGCTTCACTGTCTTCACAGTGTACTGTGGCTTGAATTCAGTGTTTGGGGGTCATCTGACAAACTGTCTCCGGCCACTAAACCCAAAAAGAACAATCTTACTTTCATCAGTCCACAAAATGTTGCGCCATTTCTCTTTAGGCCAGTCAATGTGCTCTTTGGCAAATTGTAACCTCTTCAGCACATGTCTTTTTTTCAACAGTGGGACTTTGCGGGGGCTTCTTGCAGATAGCTTGGCTTCACATAGACGTCTTCTAATTGTAACAGTACTCACAGGTAACTTTAGACCTTCTTTGATCTTCCTGGAGCTGATTGTTGGCTCTTGCCATTTTGTCTATTCTTCTATCCATTCGAATGTTAGTTTTTAGCTTTCTTCCACGTCTTTCAGGTTTTGGTTGCCATTTTAAAGCATTTGCGATCATTTTAGCTGAGCAGCCTATCATTTTTTGCACTTCTTTATACACTCACCTAAAGAATTATTAGGAACACCTGTTCTATTTCTCATTAATGCAATTATCTAGTCAACCAATCACATGGCAGTTTCTTCAATGCATTTAGGGATGTGGTCCTGGTCAAGACAATCTCCTGAACTCCAAACTGAATGTCAGAATGGGAAAGAAAGGTGATTTAAGCAATTTTGAGCGTGGCATGGTTGTTGGTGCCAGACGGGCCGGTCTGAGTATTTCACAATCTGCTCAGTTACTGGGATTTTCACGCACAACCATTTCTAGGGTTTACAAAGAATAGTGTGAAAAGGGAAAAACATCCAGTATGCGGCAGTCCTGTGGGCAAAAATGCCTTGTGGATGCTAGAGGTCAGAGGAGAATGGGCCGACTGATTCAAGCTGATAGAAGAGCAACGTTGACTGAAATAACCACTCGTTACAACCGAGGTATGCAGCAAAGCATTTGTGAAGCCACAACACGCACAACCTTGAGGCGGATGGGCTACAACAGCAGAAGACCCCACCGGGTACCACTCATCTCCACTAGAAATAGGAAAAAGAGGCTACAATTTGCACGAGCTCACCAAAATTGGACTGTTGAAGACTGGAAAAATGTTGCCTGGTCTGATGAGTCTCGATTTCTGTTGAGACATTCAAATGGTAGAGTCCGAATTTGGCGTAAACAGAATGAGAACATGTATCCATCCTCTGATGGCTACTTCCAGCAGGATAATGCACCATGTCACAAAGCTCGAATCATTTCAAATTGGTTTCTTGAACATGACAATGAGTTCACTGTACTAAAATGGCCCCCACAGTCACCAGATCTCAACCCAATAGAGCATCTTTGGGATGTGGTGGAACGGGAGCTTCGTGCCCTGGATGTGCATCCCTCAAATCTCCATCAACTGCAAGATGCTATCCTATCAATATGGGCCAACATTTCTAAAGAATGCTATCAGCACCTTGTTGAATCAATGCCACGTAGAATTAAGGCAGTTCTGAAGGCAAAAGGGGGTCCAACACTGTATTAGTATGGTGTTCCTAATAATTCTTTAGGTGAGTGTATATTTTCCCCTCTCCAATCAACTTTTTAATCAAGGTACGCTGTTCTTCTGAACAATGTTTGGAACGATGCAATTTCCTCAGAATTCCAGAGAGAAATGCACTGTAACCAGCATGTACAACATTTCCTTAAATAAGGGCAATAATTGCCACGTGTTTTTCAAAGAATGAATGACGTCACTCATTGAACTCCACACTGCTATTATTTTGAACATACCCCTTTCAATAAGTGATTCAATTACACAGAATCAGCAGCATGCATGTCATGACTGTTGGGTCTGTTGGGTTTCTATTACTCTACTACACCTGCTAGTAAATTATTTTCCATGTAGAAATATAATTTCTACCAAAAACAGTAATTGATCAAGTTAGTAATGTCTGACTGCTATTATTTTGAACACAACTGTACATTTATCTACATATCTACATTAGCATTTAGATGGTGTGGATCTTATATAGCGTGTAGTAGAATATATAGCGACATTAGAGAAAGTGGACAGTTACATACACAATGCATAGTTACATACACTCTGCACAGTGCAGAGACATATACAACATTGTATTTAAAGAACAGTTATACATAGTGCAGGGGTATATATGGACAGTAATATAAAGTATACACAGTGCAAAGGTGTATATATACAGTATATGGGCACTGTCATTCAGTATATGTAAAGCAGGGGTGTGTACTGTACTACCAGGATCTGGACAGTTATATGTATATAAAGCAGGAAACTATATATACTGTAGTTAGTGAATGTTCACAGAGATAGTTATAGTGCATGGCTATATAGTGTATTTGGAGAATATGGATAGTTATAGTGCAGGAGTATATAGTGTGTTTGGATGATATGGATAGTGTAAGAAGGTACAAGGAATCATCGTGGATGATAGGTACGTGTCACTGAGGTTCCTGGCCTCGGTGGAGTAAGAGCCGGTTTTTATGTGTCAGCAGCAGTTGCTGTTTGACACCTTAATACTTAGTATGGCTGTAATAGCTGATCCGGGACGGCTCTTACTGGGAGTACTAGAAGTGCTGGGTGGGTGACTACTCCCCATGTTCCAGGCCGGGTTTTGCCAGGCATAAAAAGCAGCCAGCACTGCCAGGTGAGGAAGATTACGTCCGTCTGACAGTGGAGCTCAAGAGGTCTGTGTGCTGGGATCTGAGGGCTGTGTTGGGATCCGCGGCTTGAGCCAGGCTGGAGGGCTCAGACCCCTGTGAGGGCGAACAGACCACCTAACGCCTGCCTGTGGAGTTGACAAGGCAGAACTTCCAACAGGGTGTGAAGTAACACCCATGAGAAAAGGTGACTGTTTTATATATGAACTTTTCATGTGTGTGAACAATCACCAATCAACTTGCGTTTTTGTTTTGCTTTCACGTGTGAATAAACACTGATGTTTTGAACCAAGAAGTTGTACTTTGCCTCTGTGCTGCACCCGCTAATCATAACTACCAGAGCAAATACCCACAATATAGTGCAGGGGTATATACAGTACTTGGAGAATATGGATAGTTATAGTGCAGGGGTATATACAGTACTTGGAGAATATGGATAGTTATAGTGCAGGGGTATATACAGTATTTGGAGAATATGGATAGTTATAGTGCAGGGGTATATACTGTATTTGGAGGATATGGATAGTTAGAGTGCAGGGGTATATACAGTGCCTTGCAAAAGTATTCACCCCCTTGACTTTTTTCGTATTTTGGTGCCTCAAAACCTGGAATTAACATGGATTGCATCATTTAATTTACAGAACATGCCCACAACTTTGAAGATTTTTTTTAATTTTTTTTTATCGTGAAGCAAACAAAATAACAGAAAAAGTCAATATGCATAACTATTCACCCCCTAAAGTCAATACTTTGTAGAGCCACCTTTTGCGGCAATCACAGCTCCAAGTTGGATGGTTTGCGCTTGTGAACAGCAATCTTTAAGTCTGACCACAGATTTTCTATTGGATTGAGATGTCGGATTTGACTAGGCCATTCCAACACATTTACATGTTTCCCCTTAAACCACTCAAGTGTTGCTTTAGCAGTGTGTTTGGGGTCATTGTCCTGCTGAAAGGTGAACCTCCGTCCTAGCCTCAAATCACACACAGAGTGGTACAGGTTTTGCTCAAGAATATTCCTGTATTTAGCACCATCCATCTTTCCCTCAACTCTGACCAGTTTCCCAGTCCCAGCTACTGAAAAAACATCCCCACAGCATGATGCTGCCAACCATGTTTCACTGTGGGGATGGTGTTCTTTGGGTGATGTGATGTGTTGGGTTTGCACCAGACATACAGTAGCGTTTTTTTTTGATGGCCGAAAAGTTCAATTTTATTCTCATCAGACCAAAGCACCTTCCTCCATACATTTTGGGAGTCTCCCACATGCCTTTTCGCAAACTCACAACGTGACTTTTTGTTTTTAGCTGAAAGTAATGGCTTTCTTCTGGCCACTCTGCCATAAAGCCCAATTCTATGGAGCGCACGGCTTATTGTCGTCCTATGTACAGATACTCCAGTCTCTGCTGTGGAACTCTGCAGCTCCTCCAGGGTTACCTTAGGTCTCTGTGCTGCCTCTCTGATTAATGCCCTCCTAGCCCAGTCCGTGAGTTTTGGTGGGCGGCCGTCTCTTGGCAGGTTTTCTGTTGTGCCATGTTATTTCCATTTGGTTATGATAGATTTGATGGGGCTCCTGGGGATCATCAAAGATTTGGATATTTTTTTATAACCTAACCCTGATTTCTCAACAACATTGCCCCTTACTTGTTAGGAGAGTTCCTTGGTCTTCATGGCAGTGTTTGGTTAGTGATGCCTCCTGCTTAGGTGTTGCAGGCTCTGGGGCCTTTCAAAAAAGGTGTGTATATGTAATGACAGATCATGTGACACTTAGATTGCACACAGGTGGACATCATTTCACTAATTATGTGACTTCTGAAGGTAATTGGTTGCACCAGAGCTTTTTATGGGCTTCCTAACAAAGGGGGTGAATACATACGCACATGCCAATTTTCTGTTTTCTATTTCTAAACAATAGTTTTATTTATATATTTTTCTCATTTCACTTCACCAACTTAGACTATTGTGTTCTGATCCATCACATACAATTCAGATTAACAAAACATTGAACTTAAGGCTGTAATGTAACAAAATATGAAAAAAGTCAAGGGGGTGAATACTTTTGCAAGGCACTGTAGTGTATTTGGAGACTATAGTTATAGTGCAGCAGTATATAGTGTATTTGGAGACTATAGTTATAGTACAGGAGTATATAGTTTATTTGGAGAATATAGTTATAGTACAGGAGTATATAGTGTATTTGAAGAATATGGATAGTTATAGTACAGGAGTATATAGTGTATTTGGAGAATATGGATAGTTATAGTGCAGGGGTGTAAACTGTATTTAGAGAATATGGATAGTGTAGAAGGCGCAAGGGACAGTCGTTGACTGATGGTATGTGTCACCGAGGTTTCAGGCCTTGGTGGATTAAGAGCCAGTCTTCATGTGTCTCTAGCAGTTGCTGTTTGACATCTTGCTATTTAGTATAGCTGTAATAGCTGATCCGGAATGACTCTTACTGGGAGTAGTCAAAGTGCTGGGTGGGTGACTACTCCCCATGTTCCAGGCCGGGTCTTGACTGGCCTATATAAAAAAAACAGCCAGCAGTGTCAGATGGTGGTAATTACCTCTCTATCTGGCAATCGCTGGATTGAGATCTGAGCCGTGTGCTAGGCTGGAGGCCTCAGTTTTGGAGGTCTGCTCTGTCCTGAGCAATGCCGATTGTGTGTGAAGTAACACCTAGGATGACTAGGTGACTGTTTTGCTGTATGAACTGTGAACGAACACCAAAATTGCAAATGGACTGTTGTACTGTTTTGTTGCCACAAGTGTGAATAAAATACAAACTGATCTTTGCCTCTATATTTCGTCCGCTTGTCCTGTCTACCAGAGCGAATCCCCACAATTGGTGGAGGATGAGTGCACGAGCAGTGAGGCTTGCGTGAACGCGAACATATTTTTCGGTTTGCATTTTTGGGCACGGTTTTATGTCATACATCAAACCAGCGGTATTACAACCCGTGTCCCACGACAAAATAGAGGCTGTTGTGAAGGCCCTCATGGAGGCTAATCTGCAGCAGCGAGAGACAAACCTGCAACAACGGGAGGCTAACAGGCAGCAGCAAGAGACCAACCAGTTGCTGCTACAACACGTGATGGCTTTGCAGACAGCAGGAGCAACCCTGAGCGTCCACGATGCCCGGAAGGCAGTCCGTGGGGCGATTTCTAAGATGACACCCGCATACGGCATCGAAACCCAACTGGCGATGTACGAGAAAGTGGCCACAAGGGAGAAGCTACCCCAAAACCAGTGGGCTGAGGTCGTCGCTCTGTTTCTGGTATCCGATTCCCAGCAGGTGTATTTCGACTTGCTGGACGATCAGGCGGACGACTACCACAAAGTAAAGGGTGAGATTTTGGCAAGACTGGGGGTAAATGTGTTGGTCCGGGCCCAGTGGGTACATCAGTGAGGGTTTAAGCCGACGGAGCCCACGAGACCCCAGTATTATGACTTACTCCACCTTTTGCAAAAGTGGCTACAGCCTGATGTGCTGAGTCCCATGGCTATGCTGGACAGAATATTGGCTGATATGGTCTGGAGGGCCTTGCCACCCCTCTCCAGCACTGGATCGGCCAGGTCTCTCCAGGTAATGTCCTTGAGATGGTCGACCTGGTGGAACGCTATGAGGCTACCCGGAATCTACAGGGGGGTTATTTTGGGAGGGGGGCAATCAAATCCCGTAAATCCCCACCCCAGACCCGGCGACTTGTGCCAACCAAACCCGCCCGGGATGTACCCCCTGTGGACCCGACTTCGATAGTCTGCTGGCGGTATCGGGAGCCTGGCCATGTACGAGCTGACTGTTCACATCAGGTGGAACCCATGGACACGAACTATGGCTTCCGTCAGTCCTTATATGCCAGGAAGCTATGTGCGAGTACCGCTGAGTATACTGGCCGGAACATCGGGGTCATGTGCATTCATGGGGACTTAAAAGAATATCTCACCCCCCTGCCATCTGTAACCATTGGGGCCGGCAGGTGGACTCACAAAGTGGCAGTTGCCACAAACTTACACTACGAACTTATAATCGGGAGAGACTTCCCTGGTTTACGGCACTGTGGACTGCTACGAAAGTGACTGATACCCATGAGACAAGGGTAATCCCAGCAGAGCGGCCTTGCCCCGGGGGGAGGCCAGAGCCCTGGGAACCCAAGGCCGAAGGGCCAGAGGTAGGGGTGACCGCCACTTCGGTGGAAGAGGGGGAGACAACCCCACTGAGTGTAATGGTGGGAGACGTGGAGGATTTGCCGCTGGGGACTGAGCTGGCAGACCTCAATGGTCTCCGGGATAATTTTGGCACTGCCACAACACTAGGACCCAACCCTATCCTGAGAAATGTATTAATACAAAATGGTGAACCCCAACAAGCTGGGGCAGAGTCGGTTGTTCCCACGTTTTGTAGTTCATCAGGATATGTTGTATCGGGTAAACCAGCTGCGGGGTGAACCCATTGAGCAGTGGTGGTGCCCCAGGCTTATAGCAAACTCGTGTTAGAGTTAGCCCACCAACATGTTTTTGGGGGTCATCTGGGAATGCAGAAAACACAGGAACGGATACTACAACGGTTTTACTGGCCCAGTGTGTTTAGGTGAGATGGATGAATTCTGTAAGTCTTGCCCAACCTGCCAGGCAACTAGCCCCCAGGACCTTTTCCGCAGTCCATTGGTACCTCTCCCGATCATCGAGGTACCGTTTGAGCCAATCGCTATGGACCTTCGTAGGCCTAGTACCGAAGTCCGCTAGAGGACACCAATACATCTTGGTCGTCCTAGACTACGCACTCGGTACCTGGAGGGGATGCCACTGCGACATACATTCGCTAAACTTATAGCTAAGGAGCTATCGGAGATTTTCTCCCGAGTGGGGCTACCTAAAGAGGTTCTGACTGACCAGGGGACCCCTTTTATGTCCAAGGTCATTAAGGGAACTCTGTAAGTTAGTGCATATCAAACAGTTACGGACCGTACGTGTACCATCCGCAAAAAGGACGGTCTGGTTGAAAGGTTTAACAAAACACTAAAAACCATGTTAAAAAGGGTGGTGTCGTAAGATGGGAAGGACTGGAACCTTCTTCTATGCCCTATATCATGTTCGCTGTGTGAGAGGTACACCAGGTCTCTACTAGGTTCTCGCCCTTCGAATTGCTATATGGCAGACATCCTCATGGTTTGTTGGACGTAGCCAAAGAGGTGTGAGAAACAGAACCCACTCCGCATAAAAGTGTCCTTGAGTATGTTACCAAGATGCAACAGCGGATAGAGACCATTTTGCCTCTTGTCAGGGAGCATCTGGAGGCTGCTCAGCGAGCCCAGAGTCGGATCTATAATCAGCAGGCTCGAGTCCAGACCTTTAACCCGGATGATCAGGTTTTGGTTCTGGTGCCGACCGTGGACAGTAAGTTCCTTGCAGGTGGCAGGGGCCCTACGAGGTACTTGAAAAAATTGGAGAGGTAAATTACAAGGTACACCAGCCAGGGAGGTGAAAGCCGGAAGCAGGTGTACCATATGAATCTACTCAAACTGTGGAAAGATAGGAAAACCTGTACTGAAGACAGCCCATGGCCAGGTTTTCTAGGGGAAGCGTTTTCGGCCCCCCTGTCTGAAGCAAGGGAACTGGCTGCCACAGTAAGAATTGCTGACAGCCTCTCCTCTAAGCAGGCTCAGGAGGCCAGGGAGTTTATTTGCTGGAACACGGATGTGTTTTCGGATGTCCCTTGACGCACTTCCACAATTCGGCATGACATTGTCACTAAGCCTCAGGCGAAAGTCCGGCTAAAACCATACCGGGTACCCGAGGCTCGGCGACAAGCTATCTCGGAGGAAGTGCAGATGATAATGAGGCTAGACGTCATTGAGGAGTCTAAAAGTGAGTGGGCTAGTCCTATAGTGCTAATAATGCCTCAGGTGGAAGAGCTTATCGAGACGTTAGGACAAGCACAGAATTTTTCTGTTTTGGACCTCACCAAAGGGTACTGGCAGGTACTCTTGATGGAGGCTGCCAAAGAGAAAACTGCCTTCATCACACCAGAGGGGCTGTACCAATACAAGGTGTTACCCTTTGGTCTGCATGGCGCCCCTGCGACTTTTCATGGACATTGTGCTCCGTCCACATCGTCGGTACGCTTCGTTTTACCTGGACGACAGTACCGACTGGGAAAGTCATCTACCCAAAGTGTAGGCTGTAGTGGACTCCCTTAGGAAGGCTGGACTGACCGCTAGCACAAAGAAATGCACGATAGGGTTAGAGGAGACTAGGTACCTGGGGAACGTCATTGGACGTGGAGTTATCAAACCCCAAGTGAATAAAATAGAGGCTATTCGAAATTGGCCCAGACCTGTCACAGCAAGGCAAGTAAAGTCGTTTGTGGAATGGTGGGCTATTATATGAGGTTCGTTCCCCATTTTGCCACTTTAGCAGCTCCGTTTACAGGGATCTTGAAGGGACGGAAGTCCATGATGGTCCACTGGAATGACCAGGCGGAAGAGGCTTTTTCCGCATATAAAGTCGGTCCTGTGCGGGTCACTAGTTTTGGTGATGCCCCGACTTCAAGAGGGAGTTTGTGGTACAGACCGATGCCTCTGAAGTAGGCCTCGGAGCTGTACTCTCTCAGGAAGGATATCAATGGGGAGGAACATCCCGTTGTTTTCCTAAGCCACAAACTTACTCCAGCCGAGCCGAGACCAGGTACAGTATAGTGGAGAGAGAGTGCCTGGCCATCAAGTGGGCACTCGAGCCACACCGCTATTATCTGTTGGGGAGAAAGTTCCGCCTGGTGACCGACCACTCCCCTCTCAAGTGGATGAGCCAGGCCAAAGGGAGGAATGCTCGGGTCACCAGATGGTTCTTGTCATTACAGAACTTCAAATTCTCAGTGGAACACAGGGCAGGCCGCTTGCAGAGAAACGCAGATGCCCTGTTCCGGGTACACTGTCTGGCAAGTGTACACCCCCTCAGGGTTTGAACAAAGGGGGGAAGTATGTAGAAAGGCGCAAGGGACCGTCGTTGATGGAAAGTAAGTGTCCCAGAGGTTCCTGGCTCGGGAGTAAAAGCCAGTTTTCATTTGTCTGCAGCAGTTGCTGTTTGACACCTTGCTAGCTGTAATAGCTGATCCGGGATGGCTCTTACTGGCAGTAGTCAAAGTGCTGGGTGGGTGACTACTCCCCCACATTCCAGGCCGGGTCTTGACTGGCCTATATAAAAAACCCAGCCAGCAGTGTCAGATGGTGGTAATTACGGTACCTCTCTCTCTGACAATCATTGGATTGAGATCTGAGCCGTGTGCTAGGCTGGAGGCCTGAGTTTGGGAGGTCTGCTCTGTCCTAAGCAATGCCGATCGGGTGTGAACTAACACCTAGGATAACAGGTGACTGTTTTTCTGTATGAACTGTCTAGGTGTGAACGAACACCAAAACTACAAATGGATTGTCGTACTGTTTTGTTGCCATAAGTGTTGCCCCATATTACTTCTTCCGTATGCCTCAAAGGTATTTGAAGAACATGTACATTCTGAACGGTCCTCTCACCTCTCCTCCTGCTCCCTCTTTGACCGCCTACAATCTGTCTTCCGACCCCACCACTCGACTGAGACTGCCCTTACCAAAGTCACCAATGACCTACTGACAGCCAAAACCAAGAAACAATACTCTGTCTTCCTTCTCCTTGACCTGTCCTCTGCCTTCGACACTGTTGACCACTCCCTTCTGTTGCAAACTCTCTCATCTCTTGGCATCACTGACCTGGCCCTCTCCTGGATCACATCATACCTCACAGACCAGACGTTTAGCGTCTCCCACTCCCGCACCACCTCCTCGTCTCATTCCCTCTCTGTTGGTGTCCCGCAAGGCTCTGTCTTAGGACCCCTGCTCTTCTCTATCTACACTTTTGGCCTGGGACAGCTCATAGTGTCCCATGGCTTTCAGTATCACCACCTTACTATTAAGAATCCCACAATGTCTAACTTCTATATCATCCTTCTTCGCCTTTCGCTTTCTAAAACTTAACATGGATAAAACATAATTAATAATCTTTCCCCCATCTTGCTCAACCTCCCCAACAGACCTACCTATCAAGATCAATGGCTGCACACTCTCCCTGGTCAACCAAGTCCGCTGCCTTGGAGTGACCTTGGATTCTGCCCTCTCCTTCAGACCGCACATCCAAGCCCTTTCCACCACCTGCCGCCTCCAACTCAAAAACATCTCCCGCATCCGTGCTTTCCTTAACTTTGAATCTGTGAAAATGCTTGTACATGCCCTCATCATCTCCCGCCTAGACTACTGCAACACTCTCCTCTGTGGCCTTCCATCTAGCACTCTCGCACCCCTCCAATCTATCCTCAACTCTGCTGCCCGACTAATCCACCTCTCACCCTATTACTCCTCTGCCTCTCCCCTCTGCCAATCCCTTCACTGGCTCCCCATTGCCCAGAGAATTCACTTAAAACTACTAACAAATACATACAAGGCCGTCCATAACCTGTCCCCTCCCTACATCTCTGAGCTACTTTCCCGTTACATCCCCACACACACTCTCTGATCCTCACAAGACCGCCTTTCTCCCATGCATCCCCCCATACTCTGGAACTCGCTACCCCAACATATCAGACTCTCACCTACAGTGGAATCCTTCAAAAGAAACCTGAAAACCCACCTTTTCAGACAAGCCTACAACCAGTGACCCTGCTGCTTCTATACTGCCATGACCAACTTCACCCGCACCTACTGTGTCCTTCTCCCATACCACGTAGATTGTGAGCCCTCACGGGCAGGGCCCTCTCTCCTTCTGTACCAGTTTGTAACCCGTCTTGTTTATGCTTAGTGCAATTGTCTGTATTATGTATGTATACCTCTTCTCATATGTACAGCGCTATGGAATGAATGGCGCTTTAATAATAAATAATAATAATAAGTGTAACTCCCTGATGTCACGTGCCTGTGCCGCCTACTTTATGAATGAAGCAGGCGGCGCAGGCATTGTACAGAACCTACTAGGAATAGGATGTAAGGTACTATTAGGAATTTAGGAGTGAGGGGGCATATGTAATAAATTTTAATTGAATAAGACATTTTATATTTGTATATTTGTATACTGGGGGGGGGGGGGGGGGTCTGTGGATGGCACAGTTAAGGGGTGGGGGGGGGGGGTCTGTGGATGGCACTGTTATGGGCTGGGGGGTCTGTGGATGGCACTGTTATGGGGTGGGGGGTCTGTGGATGGCACATATATAACAGTGCCATCCACAGATACTCCCTGTAACAGTGCCAGCCACAGATCCCCCCTGTAACAGTGCCAGCCACAGATCCCCCCTGAAACAGTGTCCGTCATCCACAGATCCCCCCATAACAGTGTCCGTCATCCACAGATCACCCCATAACAGTGTCCGTCATCCACAGATCCCCCCATAACAGTGTCCGTCATCCACAGATCCCCAGTAATAGTGCCATCCACAGACCACCATTAGTTCCAAACCCACCAAAAGCACACCTTTTGGTTAAAAATATTTTTTTTCTTATTTTTCTCCCCAAAAACCTAGGTGCGTCTTATGGGCCGGTGCGTCTTATAGGGCGAAAAATATGGTATATACACACTGCAGGAAGCGCGTAACTTTAGCCATAGCACTTCCTATGGGGCCCAGAGGCAGAGGAGGACAGTCAGGTGAAAGAATATTGTATCTTTTTGGGGGGAGTGTGGAGGTTGTACAGAAAATATGGCAGAAGAAGCTCTATCCAGTATTCGACTGGACGGATACATCTATAGTAATACTGTATGTGGAGGCTGTGGGGTTATATCCAGTACTGGATGGATACGTCTATAGTAATACTGTATGTGGAGGCTGTGCGGTCATATCCAGTACTGGACGGATACATCTATAGTAATACTGTATGTGGAGGCTGTGGGGTCATATCCAGTACTGGACTGATACGTCTATAGTAATACTGTATGTGGAGGCTGTGGGGTTATATCCAGTACTGGACGGATACGTCTATAGTAATACTGTATGTGGAGGCTGTGGGGTTATATCCAGTACTGGACGGATACGTCTATAGTACTGTATGTGGAGGCTGTGCGGTCATATCCAGTACTGGACGGATACATCTATAGTAATACTGTATGTGGAGGCTGTGGGGTCATATCCAGTACTGGACTGATACGTCTATAGTAATACTGTATGTGGAGGCTGTGGGGTTATATCCAGTACTGGACGGATACGTCTATGGTAATACTGTATGTGGAGGTTGTGGGGTCATATCCAGTACTGGATGGATACGTCTATAGTACTGTATGTGGAGGCTGTGCGGTTATATCCAGTACTGGACGGATACGTCTATGGTAATACTGTATGTGGAGGCTGTGGGGTTATATCCAGTACTGGACGGATACGTCTATAGTACTGTATGTGGAGGCTGTGGGGTTATATCCAGTACTGGACGGATACGTCTATGGTAATACTGTATGTGGAGGCTGTGGGGTTATATCCAGTACTGGACGGATACGTCTATGGTAATACTGTATGTGGAGGTTGTGGGGTCATATCCAGTACTGGATGGATACGTTTATGGTACTGTATGTGGAGGCTGTGGGGTTATATCCAGTACTGGACGGATACATCTATAGTAATACTGTATGTGGAGGCTGTGCAGTTATATCCAGTACTGGACGGATACGTCTATGGTAATACTGTATGTGGAGGCTGTGGGGTTATATCCAGTACTGGACGGATACGTCTATAGTACTGTATGTGGAGGCTGTGGGGTTATATCCAGTACTGGACGGATACGTCTATGGTAATACTGTATGTGGAGGCTGTGGGGTTATATCCAGTACTGGACGGATACGTCTATGGTAATACTGTATGTGGAGGCTGTGGGGTCATATCCAGTACTGGACGGATACGTTTATGGTACTGTATGTGGAGGCTGTGGGGTTATATCCAGTACTGGACGGATACATCTATAGTAATACTGTATGTGGAGGCTGTGCGGTTATATCCAGTACTGGACGGATACGTCTATGGTAATACTGTATGTGGAGGCTGTGCGGTTATATCCAGTACTGGACGGATATGTCTATAGTAATACTGTATGTGGAGGCTGTGCGGTTATATCCAGTACTGGATGGATACGTCTATGGTAATACTGTATGTGGAGGCTGTGCGGTTATATCCAGTACTGGACGGATACGTCTATGGTAATACTGTATGTGGAGGCTGTGGGGTTATATCCAGTACTGGACGGATACGTCTATGGTAATACTGTATGTGGAGGCTGTGGGGTCATATCCAGTACTGGACGGATACGTTTATGGTATGTATGTGGAGGGCTGTGGGGTTATATCCTGTACTGGACGGATACATCTATAGTAATACTGTATGTGGAGCTGTGCGGTTATATCCAGTACTGGACGGATACGTCTATGGTATGGTAATACTGTATGTGGAGGCTGTGCGGTTATATCCAGTATGGACGGATACGTCTATAGTAATACTGTATGTGGAGGCTGTGCGGTTATATCCAGTACTGACGGATATGTCTATAGTAATACTGTATGTGGAGGCTGGTGCGGTTATATCCAGTACCTGGACGGTACGTCTATGGTATACTGTATGTGGAGGCTGTGCGGTTATATCAGTACTGGACGGATTCGTCTCTGGTAATACTGTTTGTGGAGGCTGTGCGGTTATATCCAGTACTGGTCGGATACGTCTATAGTAATACTGTATGTGGAGGCTGTGCGGTATATCAGTACTGGACGGATACGGTCTATAGTACTTACTGTATGTGGAGGCTGTGCGGTTATATCAGTACTGGACGCCGGTACGTCTATGGTAATACTGTATGTGGAGGCCTGTGCGGTTATATCCAGTACTGGAGCCGGATACGTCTATGGTGCGGCATCTGACAGCAGTCTCCTTGGAGTTTCCGCTGCTCTCGCGATGTTTCGTCCCCTCTCGCCCCCTCCCCCGCTGTCATTCCCGCAGATGGCTGCTCTTCGCAGGCTCCTCCGTGCCCTATGTGCCCAGAGCCAGCAGCCATGCCCCCCGGCACACAGCAGGCTCATCTCCGTGCAGAGCCCGGGCAGCTCTTCCTCCTCCGCCCGGACCTCCGTGCTGTTACTGGTGTCGGGCGCAGCCGGGGCAGGGCTGGCACTGGCTGGTTATGCCATCTATCGTGACGGTCGAGTTCAGAACTGGGGAGAGCGACTGTATCGCGACATGGACCTGAGAGGAAGCATTCAGGGTCTGAGAGGAGCCGGCATCCTGCTGCCTGTCAGTGCTGCCAAGGAGACGGTAAGAGGCGGGGAGGGGGCAGCCCCGTGTACCCTGCCTCCGGGCACTGCCGCCTGGCACTATACCTGGGGCTGGGGGATGGGATGTGACTGCTGTCACCTGCTGCACCTGTCATGGTGGGCAGCCCCTGGCTCCTCCAGTCACAGGCCCCTCATAGCCCTGATGTAGACATATGGAGGAGCTCTGCATTCACAGGACTCTACAGGGGTTACTTCTAGAAATACCACCCATATGGCAGGCCCCCAGCAGTGGGGGCTCCGTGTACCCATTTCAGGCTCTCTGCACGCACTGAGTTATGAGCGCGAAACCGTAGCGGAAATCCACCCCGGATAATATTTGGCAGTATAAGGCTCCTGCACACGTGTTCCCGTTGCCGTATTGCGGACCGCATTTGTGAATCGCAATTTACGGGGCACCGTTCCGTTTGCATTCCGCATACGGATGCGGACCCATTCACTTCAATGGGTCCGCAAATCCGGAGATGGCGGAACGGAAGCACGGAACGGAACCCTACGGAAGCATATGGGAGTGCTTCCGTGGGGTTTCGTCCAGTACTTCCGTTCCGCAAAAATATAGGACATGTTCTATATTTTTGCGGAACGGCCGGTCGTGGACCATTGAGTGAATGGGTCCGCAAATCGCTGCGGCTGCCTCACGGTTGGTGTTTGTGCATTGCGGCCTGCAGCAGGACCAAGGGGCGCCACACGTTCGTGTGCAGGGGGCCTAATAAAGATATTGTTCCTGTGTTCTCACCCTTTTATTTTAGGCTACTTTCACACTGGCGTTTTGGACTTTCCGTTTGTGAGATCCGTTCAGGGCTCTCACCAGCGGTCCAAAAATGGATCAGTTTGCCTTCTGAATGGAAAAGGATCCGCTAGAATGCATCAGTTCTGCCTGCAGCGTTTTGCGGTCCGCCTGACAGAAGCGGAGCTAAGCAGATCGTCCTGGCGCACAATGTAAGTCAACGGGGACGGATCCGTTTTCTCTGACACAATCTGGCACAATAGAAAACCGATCCGTCCCCCATTGACTTTCAATGGTGTTTAAGTCGGATCCGTCTTGGCTATGTTACAGATAATACAAACGGATCGTTCATGATGAATGCATGCGGTTGTATTATTGTAACGGATCCGTTTTTGCAGATCCATGATGGATCCGCCCAAACGCGATGTGTGAAAGGCGGCATCTGATTGGTCGCTGTGGGGCAGGTGAGCCGGTTCTACTTTACATTAGTCGGATAAATCTCCCCAACAAATAAACTGATTGGCACTAAATTGGTGACTTTTAGTTTCTGACCATCAGTATGTATGAGCTGTGAGAAGACGGCAGCTCTCACCGCCGCACTGCAGCCTCCCTAAGCGGGGGTGCTGGGGGTCGGACCCCCATGATCACATATACTGATGACCCTACCTTGGGATAGACCCTCAGTAAACACTGAGACAACTCCTCCTACAGAAAACTCAAGTAGAACTAAAAGAAATGGAGAAACACTCTCTATACAAAAGTGTTAGGTTTAAAGGGAACCCGTCACATGAAAATACAGTGTAATCTGCAGGCACCATGTTATAGAGCAGGAGGAGCGGAGCAGACTATTTATAGTTTTTGGGAAAATATTCAGTCAAATTGTAATTTACTCATTTATATCTCTGCTCATTCTGAGCTTTGAAGTCCAGGAGGCCGGTCCTTATCAGTGATTGACAGCTATCTCTGTGTACACAGCAATAGAGGGAAGGCATGTCAATCACTGATAGGACCGCTCCTGGACTTCAAAGCTTAGAATGAGCAGAGATATAAATGAGTAAATTACAAGTTTGACTGAATCTTTTCCCATAAACTATACAAAGTCTGCTACGCTCCTCTGCTCTATACCATGCTGGGTGGTAGATTACACTGTATTTTCATGGGGACAGGTTCCCTTTACGTGCACCATACTTATCAGACAGAGCGAGCTTTTGATATTTTGGCACTAATTGAATTAAGCAGAATCCAGTAAAACCCACTGGACATTATCAGCAATCAAATTAATTATTCATTTTTAAAACAATGTGAAAACCGCGCAGACTTGCAATCGCACAGAAGCGCTACGTGGGACTGCGCCCCTGATCTCTGGTGATTCCTTCATATTATGTGAGGGAACAGGTTCAGCAACGTCAAATCCAACAGGCTCCCTCATGGCTCAGGGCTGTGTGGTCAGGCCTCATGACATGACCGACTCCGTTTTAGCGGTCCGCAAAATACATTACGGTCCTGGGATGAGGCCTGATACTGAGACTGTGATTCATGTCTTCGTGTAAGTACACTATTAGGCCCCATTCACAAGTCCGCAATTTCGTTCACATTTTGCGGAACGGAATTGTGGACACATTCATTTCTATGGGGCCGCACATCGTGCGGCCAGGCTCCGAAAATGCGGACCCTCACTTTTAGGTCCCGCATTTCCGTTCCTAAGAAAATAGAACATGTCCTATTCTTATCCGCAATTGCGGGACAAGATATAGGCATATTCTATTAGTGCCAGCGATGTGCAGTCTGCAAAATGCAGAACGCACATTGCCGTGTCCGTGTTTTGCGGATCCGTGGATCCGCAAAACACACTACTGAGTGTGAATGGAAGCCTTAGGCAAAGGCTACACGGCGATCCCTGTCGCGGCCAGGATCGCTGAGTAGCGGTAATCCCATAGAAATGAATGGGATCGCCTCTCCAGTCGCAAGAAATCCAGCCGTGTTGGATTTCTTTCGACTGCCACCGCGATCCCATTCATTTCTATGGGATTACCGCTACTCAGCGATCCTGGCCGCGACTAGTGTGGCCATGTAGCCCTAGCCTTAGTCATTCTCCCTATTGTACAAGAAGAGGAGTCCAGGCCCGGGAGAAGAGTCCTCAGTACAGATCCCTCCTACTTGGCTTTACTGACATGTCTCTTCCCAGTGGCTAGATATGACTGGGCCCCACATCAAAGTTTTGAACGGGGCCCCCCACGCCAGCAAATTCTTTGCAACCCCCACTCCTGTGGCTACTCAAGATCGTTCTGTATATAATAAAACAATAGGTGACGTCAGCATCTCCAGCGGACCAGCCTTTACAGAATGCCTGCAGTAAAAACCAGACAGCTCTATATAAGGTCATTGTTTCAGGCTCTTTCACACGACAACACTAATACGGCCGGCACCAGCGTGTTGCATTCCGCATCACTTTATGGGTCGACAAATCCTGGAGATGCAAGTGCGGAACGGAAACACGGAACGGAAGCGTACGGAGTGCTTCTGTGGGGTTCGTTCCGCAAAAGATAGAAGTGAATGGGTTGATTGAACGTGAATGGGTCCACATCGAAGTGAATGGTACACTCGAAGTGAATGGTGTCCGCATCCGAAGTGAAGGGTCGCATCGAAGTGAATGGGTCCGCATCCGAGCAGCAAAAACTGCGTGGGTCGGTGTGCATGAGGCCTAAACATAAGAGGAGATTTATCAAGACTGGCGCTCCATATGTCGCGGGCAAATGTCCCTTAATACATTAGGCACATCTCTGGCCCAGCTAGGGGGTTGGAGTGTAGACTTTGAATTATAAGGGTGCTTACATGATGCAGAATTTTCCGCAACAAAAACCGCACCGTGAAAACATCCCCCATATTAGGCTATGGGTATGAAAAGTGTCGCTAGCTGCGTCCGGTTCTGCAGCGGAACGGAACGCAAATAATGTTTTGTTCCAGATTTCCTGTAGCTGAATGTCTCCAGTCACTTCAATGGAGATGTAATCCACAGCAGCATTCACACACAAAATCCGCAACTTTGAAAAATCTGCACGTGCGGATTTTGTTGCGGAAAAGTCCGTAACGCGTGAAGGCACCCTAACCTGCGCCAGTTTCTGGTGGGCTGTAGGAGGCTCCACCCCCTCTGGTAAGCCACGCCCTTTCCCTGCCTCTTTAGACAAGAGTTGAGAAGCTCAAAAAGTCTCAAATTATGGTGCAGATATTACACTCACCATTATTGGTGACATTTTAGCATCAGAAACGCGGCGTTAAAGTGTTAATAAGTCTCCCACTTGGTTCTGTGTCGTGAGGGACCCTGTCGGGATATCACGCTGCCCGAACCACGGACAGGTTCCCTCTAGTAATAGAAAGGGGTTGTTTTGGGTAAACAGCACCACTCTTGTCCATAGGCCTTGTCTGGTATTGCAGCTCAGTCGTTCTTTCACTTGTCCGTGATGAAAATCACGGATGCTGTCTGTGATGTGTCTGTGGTTTTCACAGACCCATAGACTTCAATGGGCATGTTTGGTCTGCATCACGGACCAAAGTGCATGTCTCCTCAGTTTTTCCGCCTATGTGCGCTCCCACAGTCCCGGCCACCAGAGAGGCCTATAGTGTGCAAGCACAGCCACCACTGCTGGATTGCAGGGTGGTCGTAACCATGGAAACGAGAAGTGTATTATGCGATGGAAATATGAATCAAGCCAGCAAAGGAGGCAATATGGACAGTCACAATATATTAGTAAGTGCCTTGTATTAACTTTCTTTACATGATAAATGACACTTGCTGAAGTGAGACAACCCCTTTAAGGAAAATGGTTAATTTTGCCCTGTATGTATATACATATGGCTCCACGTATGGTCTCATTCTTACACATGATAGGTGCCCATGACAACCAATCAGATTTTACCTCTGCCTTTGGAAAGTGAAAGCAGCACCCTGTTTGCTTGCCATGGATCACGGCTCCACGTCTCCCCCAATGAACCTTAGGACAGAGGGGCTTTGCTGCCAGTAACAACCATTTTCTGAAAAAAAATGGAAGGTGGATTTAGGTTGCTATAAATGAGGGGAAAACTTTAAGGCAGTTTTGATGCTTGAGGTCCATTTTGTGTGAGGTGATGTGAGGATAACCATTACACACTGAGCGTTTTCTCAGCGGCGATGTGGCAGATGTGGCAGAGATGCGGCAGAGCGGATGAAGCGCTACACAGTTTACATTGTAGGGGACCCTCTCTATTAACCCCATACACTCTAATGTGGCATATGGTACAGGCTGTGACATGGCGGCTGAGTGGTGCCACAGCTTCCTGGTATCTTCAGGACATTGTGTAATGCTGGCTCTAGCTGTACCAATAGTTCCCTGAAGAACTGTATTCCATGTCATGGGCCAACATTATAATTTCTATATAATAATTTAGTGCTTTATTCTCCGCACAGTGGACAAGATGTGGCCTGTGACATCGCGCATGTGGCTACCAGATGTCCAGCGTCTTATCATGGTTCCAGGTTCTGCCATACCAGGACCCATGATAGTCATCAAAAATTGTAGAAAAAAATTGTCAGTATTGCCCACAGCAAGGCCATCTGTCAGCAAATTTGTCCCTATGACACTGGCTGACCTGTTACATGTGCGCTCGGCAGCTGAAGATATCTGTGTTGGTCCCATGTTCATATGTGTCCTCATTGCTGAGAAATATGAAGCTGTAATATATGCAAATGAGCCGCTAGGAGCAACAGGGGCGTTGTCATTACTCCTAGAGGCTCAGCTCTCTCTGCAACTGCTGCCCCCCTGCACTTTGATTGACAGGGCCAGGAAGTGTAAGGCCTCTTTCACACGAGCGTGTCCGGATAAGGTCCAGATGCGTTGCGGCAAACCCGCGTGAGTAGGTACCCAATTGCAGTCAGTTTTGACTGCGATTGCGTTCCGTTGTTCAGTTTTTATCGCGCGGGTGAAATGTGTTTTGCGCAGAGCTGTGGAGTCGAGGAGACAGAGTCGGAGGCAATTTTGGGTACCTGGAGTCGGAGTCGGCAAAATATGAACCGACTCCTACTAGATTTAAATTGGAATAAAAAAATTAAAAAAGCAAGTTTAAATGTCCCAATTCACAAAAAGTTATAATTAATTACCGTATTTTTCACCCTATAAGACGCACCTGCCCATAAGACGCACCTAGGTTTTTGAGGAGGAAAATAAGAAAAAAAAAAATTTGAACCAAAAGGTGTGCTTTTGGTGGGTTTTGAACTAATGGTGGTCTGTGGATGACACTATTTTGAGGGATCTGTGGATGTCACTGTTATGGGGGCATCTGTGGATGGCACTGTTATGGGGGCATCTGTGGATGGCACTGTTATGGGGGCATATGTAGATGGCACTGTTTTGGGGGCATATGTAGATGGCACTGTTATGGGGGCATATGTGGATGGCACTGTTATGGGGGATCATTGTGGGGGCATCTGTGGATTGCACTGTTATGGGGGCATCTGTGGATGACACATATATAGCATCTTATCTTATGTGTCATCCACAGATCCCCCATAACAGTGTCCCTGTGTAGTGAATGGGGGCCGGCATCTGTTTTTGTAATGGCAGCGGGGCCCGGTGCCTGATTCATATATAAAGTGGGCGGAGCAGGCGCGTGACGTAGTGAGCTACGCTACGAGCGCCCACCCGGCCTCCTGACTGCCAAGAAGTTAGTAGTAAGTAGTACAGCGCTAGATTTAAGATGATTGGAATACTTTAACAATACCCACAAGTTAGATATGATTACCGTATACTACAGTGAGCGGGGCCCGGTGTAGTAGAATACAGTGACTGCACCGGGCCCCGCTGCCATTACAGAAACAGATGCCGGCCCCCAGCCCCTCCTCCCTCTCGGCCTATTCACCGGACGGTCACAGCATTCGTCCCATAAGACGCACTGCTATTTTTCCCCCACTTTTGCGAAAAATACGGTACTTCTCTACTGTAAGAATAAAGGCCAATGCATGCAGTGCGTCACGTTACCGCAAAACGAACACGTTAAGTGACCATAAAGAAGCCTGCTTTTCATATGCTTCACTATATACACGCAACGCACAGTTAAGGAGCGGCAATACTTATACTTTCCATTGTGTTGTGTTCCGCTGTTACCTAGCCTCTCACTGATAACTGATCAAGTAAATATGTTTTTTGCAGGACTAGAGACACTTGTATAACTGAAGGGAATGGATAGTCAATAGCTCAAGACTGAAGCTGTAAACCATTTGAAAAAAGCCTCATGCACACCACCGTATGAGTTTTGCGGTCTGCAAATTGCATATCCGCAAAAAAAAATTGGATGACGTTCCGTATGGCATCCGTTTTTTTTTGCGGATCCGTTTCTTTTGCGGATCCATTTTAATAATGCCTATCCTTGTCCGCAAACTACAAAAAAATAGGACATCACACGGAACAGACATACTGATGCGGACAGCACACGGTGTGCTGTCTGCGTTTTTTGCGGACCCATTGAAATGAATGGGTCCGCATCCTATCCGCAAATAAATGGAACAGACACGGAAACAAAATACGGTCGTGTGCATGAGGCCTAAGGCTATAAAAACTTGTAAACTCAGATTGTTAGCTTAAACTTTAAACATAACTATGGGATTCTACTAGGGAAATGAGGTTTTACAATAAATGCCCCTTCCTGGATCCTCCCACGGCCCTATCTTCAGCAGAAGATCAGCACACAAAGGAGAAGGCAGCAGCTTCCTAGCCAGTAGTTCTGTGGTAATGACATGTACGGTATGTTGCCTTTCTTTCCTTCAAGGAATGTATAAAATACATTCGCATATTAAATACAGAGGAGTCGTAGTTGGAGTCGGAGCATTTATCTACCGACTCCACAGCCCTGGTTTTGCACGCGCGTGATAAAAAACTGAATGTGGTACCCAGACCCGAACTTCTTCACAGAAGTTCAGGTTTGGGTTTAAGGTTGTGTAGATTGTATTATTTCCCCTTATAACATGATTATAAGGGAAAATAATAGCATTCTGAATACAGAATGCATAGTACAATAGGGCTGGAGGGGTTAATAAAAAAAATAAAAAAATATTTAACTCACCTTAATCCACTTGTTCGCGCAGCCGGCATCTCTTCTGTCTTCATCTGTGAGGAAAAGGACCTTTGATGACGTCACTGCGCTCATCACATAGTCCGTCACATGATCCATCACTATGGTAAAAGATCATGTGACAGACCATGTGATGAGCGTAGTGACGTCATCAAAGGTCCTATTCCTCAAGAAGAAGACAGAAGAGATGCCGGCTGCGTGAACAAGTGGATTAAGGTGAGTTAAATTATTATTATTATTTTTTTAACCCCTCCAGCCCTTCTGTACTATGCATTCTGTATTCAGAATGCTATTATTTTCCCTTATAACCATGTTATAAGGGAAAATAATAAATATCGGGTTCCCATCCCGATCGTCTCCTACCAACCGTGCGTGAAAATCCCACCGCAATCGCACTTGCTTGCGATTTTCACGCAGCCACATTCGTTTCTATGGGGCCTGCGTTGCGTGAAAAACGCAGAATATAGAACATGCTGCGATTTTCACGCAACGCACAAGTGATGCGTATAAATCACCGCTCATGTGCACAGCCCCATAGAAGTGAATGGGTCCGGATTCAGTGCAGGTACAATGCGTTCACCTCACGCCTTGCACCCGCGTGGAAATCACGCCCGTGTGAAAGAGGCCTAAAAGTCATCACACCTGGCCCTGTCAATCAAAGTGCAGAAGGGCCGGAAGTTGCAGAGAGAGCTGAGCCTCTAGGTGTAATGACAACGCCCCTGTTGCTCCTAGAGGCTCATTTGCATATATGAAAGCTTCATTTTTCTCAGCAATGAGGACACATATGAACATGGGACCAACACAGATGTCTTCGGCTGCCGAGCGCACATGTAACAGGTCAGTCGGTGTCATAGGTACAAATCTGCTGACAGATGGCCTTTAATAGTGAAAGCAGTAATGTGACTGGTTGGTGCCCACTGGCTTGCACATGTCAGAAGATGTCATTGGCACCTCTTGCTTTTCTGAGTTTCACATTGCCTACAACAATATGGTATGTGCACTACAGTTTTATTGGGGTCAGGGGAAACAATGTTTAGTGCTCCATGTATAATGGCCCCCTGTACACTCTGCACACAATGCTGTGCTGCTATGGAGGCCAACTGGAGCATGTGGGAGAGCTACTCGTCTACTGTCAAAATGTGAGGGGGTCTCCGGAACCTGACCTCCACCAGTCACAACTTCAAAAATATTACTCTCGAGTATTCTGAACGCATTGCGCCCGCACGGTATCCGGAACCATTAATTTCCATGGGTCTGTGTACATGGGCGTTAGTTTTCACGCATCACTTGCTGCTATTCTGCTATTTTCACGCAACGCTGGCCCCATAGAAGTGATGGCGGCTGCGTGAAAATCGCATCGCATCCACAAGCAAGTGCGGATGCGATGTGTTTTTCACGGATGGTTGCTAAGAGATGTTGTTTGGAAACATTCAGTTTTTTATCACACGCGTGAAAAACGCATCAATGCGCATAGCTCCCGCACGATAAAAACTGAACAACTGAACACGTTCGCAAACAAAACTGAATGGACTTGCTTGGGAAATCGCACACGACTGTGGTTTGGTTCCGCATCCGAGCCGCATTTTTGGCGGCTCGGGTGCGGACCCATTCACTTTAATGGGGCCACAAAAGATGCGGACTGCACTCCGTGGCGTCGCAAAAATGATAGATCATGTCCTGTTCTTGTCCGTTTTGGGGACAAGAATAGGCATTTCTATGATGGGCTGTCTGTTCCGTTCCGCAAATTGAGGACCGCAAAACACGGCACTTTCATGTGCAAGAGGCTTTCTTTGCATGTTGGAGCCTAACCATGATGCAGTTTTTCTGCATACCCACCATGCTGTACCTTTTAGTCACAGTACTATGAAAGTGTATACAGCTTTCTAATATACAGTGTATTTCAATTCCTTGTTAGCAGGATGTACACAGGAATGCCCCCATTGCCTGACAGCAAGCAGAGATGGGGAATATTTAAAATCGCTGGTCCACATTTTCTAAAGTGAGTTTACCTAGATTTTGGCATAAATTATACGGAAAATGGCGCAGTTTGGTGCAGGTAGCTTTCAAGGAAGTTTCTGCGCATAGTCTTATAAAAGGTGTGTGTCTCCAAAGGAAAGGATGTGGCTTTATGGGGAAGGGGTGTGGCCTAAGGTTTACCTTTTTGTACCAATTTTGGCATAAAATTCTGTCTTAAAGTAAGCCAACCAGTTGTTGGTATAAAGCTACACAGAAGCGTCTGTCCCTGCACCACATTTATCAGCCCCTGTAATTTAATATTTTGGTGCATGTCTTGACAGCGTGTCTAGACACCATCTAGAGGATTAGTATATATGCCCCAGTGTTTCTTGAGCCTGCTTTGCAGTAATTTACCCCACATTCGCACATCTTTAAGGCCTCATGCACACGACCATTGTTTTGGTCCGCATCCGAGCCGCAGTTTTTGCGGCTTGGATGCGGACCCATTCACTTCAATGAGTCCGCAAAAGATGCGGACAGCACTCCATGTGCTGTCCGCATCCGATGCTCCGTTCTGTGGTCTGCAAAAAAAATATAACCTGTCCTATTCTTGTCCGCGTTTTGTGGATAAGAAAAGGCAGTTTTATTAATGGCTGTCCGTGCCGTTCCGCAAATTGCCGACGCCATCTGTTTTTTGCGGATCCGCGATTTGTGGACCGCAAAACACACAACGGTCGTGTGCATGAGGCCTTACACTGTTTGTTAGAAATCCCTCCAGATCAGTAGCTAGTGGTAATACCCTCATTACATATGGAAATCTAATCAACACCCTCCCATCAGCACCCTTTTGTGCTCTGTAAACCTAGTGACAATAAGGCCCCCTGCACACGATCAGGATTGCGTGCGGATTTTCCGCGCGGATTTGCGTGCGGAAAATCCGCACCGTAGGTCATGTCCATTGTATTCTATGAGAATTTGAAATTCTCAATGCACACGATGCGGATTTTGACCTGCGGTGCGGATTTTAAAATCCGCGACATGTCAATTAATTTTTTTTTTCCTGACCGGATTTTCTTCATTCACTTAGTGAAATCCGCATGCGGAAAATCCGCACCAAATCCGCACGCAAATCCGTATGCAAATCCGCACCAATTAATGCGGATTGACCGCACAGATTTGCCTGCGAACACCTGCGGATTTCAGTGCGGATTCTCCGCTCATGAATCCTGAACGTGTGCATGTACCCTTACTGTCCTCAAAACACACAAGAGTTGTGTGCGTGAGGCCTAAACCTAACACTTTTGTCTAAAGCCTCATGCAAATGCCAGTGTTTGGTCAGTGATTTCCATCAGTGATTGTGAGCCAAAACCAGGATTGGAGCCTCCACAGACATAAGGTATAAGGGAAAGATCTGCTCCTGTTCTGTATTTAGTGCCGCATCTGGTTTAGGCTCAAAATCACTGACTGAATTCACTGACCGAACACTGACATGTGAATGAAGCATAAGGGTCCATTCACTCGTCCGTGTGTGTTTTGCGGATCCACGGATCCTTGGATCCGCAAAACACGGACATCGCCGGCACTTAATAGAAAATGCCTATTCTTGTCCGTAATTGCAGACAAGAATAGGACATGTTCTATTTTTTTTCGGAATTGCGAATACGCACTTCCGGATCCGGGCAGCACATTGTGCTGCCCTATAGAAATGAATGGGTCCGCAACTCCGTTCCGCAAAATGCGGAATGAAATTGCGGACGTGTGAATGGACCCTAAGATGTTACTCCAGTTTTTTTTTCACACCACCCCCCCCCACTGGTGTTTGATTGTATGTAAAATCAGCAGTAGATCTGCCCGTATTCTGCAGCAGAAAAATCGGAACTAAATGAAGTGGATTCCCTTGCTAAAATTGTCCCATGTAGAGTACCTGCACTCGGGTGTGGGAGGATCTCTGTGCGTTTCTGCACCCAAACCGCACGAAAACCCACAATTTGTAATTGCAGTTTTTGTTGCAGATTAGATGCGCTTTTGCTGCAGATGTCACCCCTCATTTGAAAAGAGAGAAATCCGCAGCTAAGGGTGCATTCACATGACCGTAATTTTGGTTCTCATCTGATCCACATTTTTTGCGGATCGGATGTGGATCCATTCATTTTGATAAGGCTACATGCACACGACCGTATGTGTTTTGCGATCTGTATGTCATCTGTTTTTTTTGCGGATCCATTGTAATAATGCCTGTCCTTGTCTGCAAAACAGACAAGAATAGGACATGTTGTATTTTTTTTTTGCGGGGCTACGGAATGGACATACGGATGCAGATAGCACACGGTGTGCTGACCGCATTTTTTGCGGACCCATTGAAATTAATGGGTCCGCATCCTATCCGCAAAAAATACGGAACGGACACGAAAACAAACAATGTTCGTGTGCATGTAAAAGGCTGCAAAAGATGCAGACAGCACAGCACCCCGTATGTCTGTACCACAACCCTGCAAAAAAATAGAATGTGTCCTATTCTTGTCTGTTTTGTGGACAAGAATAGGCATTTCCAACGAAGGGCGGGACGTGGTGATCTGCAAAATGTGGAATGCGCAAGGTTTGTACGGTCATACTGCAAAACGGATATGGTTGTGTGAACGCCCGCTAAAACTGCAAAAATAATTGACATGCTGCGGATTTGAAAATTGTACTGTATAACGCTGTAGTTTTTCAGCGCAGAAAAACTGTGCGTAATCCGCAACATGTCTAGGTTACCCATAGGCTGCCAGATTGCTGCAGATTTCACCCTCTGTGTTACAAAAGGTGATGTCCGCAGCAGATATCTCCAACATAAATTGACGTACTGCAGATCCCATCCGCTCGGCTGCTGCAGATTGTTCAGCATTAGGGCTCATTCAGACGGCCGTATGCTGTCCGCAAAAATACTGAATGCTATCCGTTTTTTTGCGGATCCGCAAAAAACGGATCTGCAAAAAAACGGATAGCATTCAGTATTTTTGCGGACCTATAGACTTCAATGGGGCCATGTCCTGATTTTCACGGACAAGTATAGGACATGTTTCATTTTTTTGCGGAACTGTGGAATAGAAAAGGGCCCCATAGAAGTGAATGGGTCAGCATCTAATCCGCAAAAAAACGGATCCGCATTTTTGCGGATAGCATACGGCCGTCTGAATGAGCCCTTATATGGTGAGCTCTGTGTAGAAATGTGTCTTTTTCAGTCCTTAGCGGAGGGATGCCAGACCATAGAAATATCTCCATGTGACCCCATGACATCCAGCAGAACAAACGGATCAGAATTCAGATGATGTCAGCGTCTAAACCCAGTCATTGCTGACCCTGTGATATGTGACCCAGCCGTGATTTCTGCTGCCAGGGATGATGGGAGTTATATACACTGCTCAAAAAATAAAGAAACACTTAAACAACACAATGTAACTCCAAGTCAATCACACTTCTGTGAAATCAAACTGTCCACTTAGGAAGCAACACTGAGTGACAATCAATTTCACATGCTGTTGTGCAAATGGGATAGACAACAGGTGGAAATTATAGGCAATTAGCAAGACACCCCCAATAAAGGAGTGGTTCTGCAGGTGGTGACCACAGACCACTTCTCAGTTCCTATGCTTCCTGGCTGATGTTTTGGTCACTTTTGAATGCTGGCGGTGCTTTCACTCTAGTGGTAGCATGAGACGGAGTCTACAACCCACACAAGTGGCTCAGGTAGTGCAGCTTATCCAGGATGGCACATCAATGCGAGCTGTGGCAAGAAGGTTTGCTGTGTCTGTCAGCGTAGTGTCCAGAGCATGGAGGCGCTACCAGGAGACAGGCCAGTACATCAGGAGACGTGGGGAGGCCGTAGGAGGGCAACAACCCAGCAGCAGGACCGCTACCTCCGCCTTTGTGCAAGGAGGAGGAACACTGCCAGAGCCCTGCAAAATGACCTCCAGCAGGCCACAAATGTGCATGTGTCTGCTCAAACGGTCATAAACAGACTCCATGAGGGTGATATGAGGGCCCGACGTCCACAGGTGGGGGTTGTGCTTACAGCCCAACACCGTGCAGGACGTTTGGCATTTGCCAGAGAACACCAAGATTGGCAAATTCGCCACTGGCGCCCTGTGCTCTTCACAGATGAAAGCAGGTTCACACTGAGCACATGTGACAGACGTGACAGAGTCTGGAGACGCCGTGTGGAGAAGTTTGCTAAGCGGGGATTTTTTTTTTTTTTTTTTTTTTTTTTTTTTTTTTTTTTTTTTTGCTGCCTGCAACATCCTCCAGCATGACCGGTTTGGCATTGGGTCAGTAATGGTGTGGGGTGGCATTTCTTTGGAGGGCTGCACAGCCCTCCATGTGCTCGCCAGAGGTAGCCTGACTGCCATTAGGTACCGAGATGAGATCCTCAGACCCCTTGTGAGACCATATGCTGGTGCGGTTGGCCCTGGGTTCCTCCTAATGCAAGACAATGCTAGACCTCATGTGGCTGGAGTGTGTCAGCAGTTCCTGCAAGACGAAGGCATTGATGCTATGGATTGGCCCGCCCGTTCCCCAGACCTGAATCCAATTGAGCACATCTGGGACATCATGTCTCGCTCTATGCACCAACAGACTGTCCAGGAGTTGGCAGATGCTTTAGTCCAGGTCTGGGAGGAGATCCCTCAGGAGACCGTCCGCCACCTCATCAGGAGCATGCACAGGCGTTGTAGGGAGGTCATACAGGCACGTGGAGGCCACACAACTACTGAGCCTCATTTTGACTTGTTTTAAGGACATTACATCAAAGTTGGATCAGCCTGTAGTGTGTTTTTCCACTTTAATTTTGAGTGTGACTCCAAATCCAGACCTCCATGGGTAAAAAATTTGATTTCCATTTTTTTATTTTTGTGTGATTTTGTTGTCAGCACATTCAACTATGTAAAGAACAAAGTATTTCAGAAGAATATTTAATTAATTCAGATCTAGGATGTGTTATTTTTGTGTTCCCATTTTTTTGAGCAGTGTATTACACCTGGGGGTTTATCTGTAGTGTGCAGCCATGTCCTCCAGTACAGTGACGGTCCCGGGGTAGTCCTCGTGCTATACTAACATGGTATTATTTATCAGTTCTCAGGGGTCACGGCTCTGTATTACACGCGTCTTTGTAATAAGATAGCCGGGATGACATTTTGCACCTGAAAGGGAAGCCATAGTAGAATCCCTGGTCAGATCATGTGGCACCCTCTAAATAATTCTTCTATTTCCAAGAAGGGCAGCGGAAGTCTACGGATATCTGCCAAGTATACTCCATTGGGGGCAGTAACGTTATTACTGTGAAGGCTCCTGCACACGGCCGTTGTTCGGCCGTTCTGTGCATTGGGGAACGCAATTTGCGGTCCCCGATGCACGAGCACTATCTGTGCGGCTGCCGCAGACGGATGCAGACCCATTCAACTTGAAAAATAAGCACTCCGTAGTGCTTCCGTGGGGTTCCACGCATCTCCGGATTGCGGACCCATTCAACTGAACGGGTCCGTATCCGTAATGCGGTAAGCACATAGCATATTGCGGACCCATGTGCATGAGGTCTAATGGTTTTCTACAGACAGAAGTTTTTTCTGTTGGAATCAGTACAAATCTAACTGATAAAACACTGTGGCACGCTATATTGTCCTCCTCCTGTACTCCCTCTAAGCAGGGCTATTCTCTAGACCAGGGATGCTCAACCTGTGGCCCTCCAGCTGTTGTAAAACTACATTAGGGAATGCTGGGAGTTGTAGTTTTGCAACAGCTGGAGACCCGCAGGTTGAGCTCCCCACATAACATTGCCATACGATATATAGAAATGGCGCTCGTATGTCATTGGCTTGCATTGTAAAATGAATTTTAGGAGCACTGCACCTTACCACTTTACAGTATGTAGCGTTCACTTGTGGTTTGTGGATACATAATATCTCTCATAGGCCTGTGAGTACTTAGGGGGTCATTTATTAAACAGAAATACACCTAAATTCTCAACGGTCACGCCATTTCTAAAAATGGACATGATGCGGGCAGGGATGGGCCAGCAGGCTTGTCTCATTTACCATTTTCTACTTTTTATTTAGGCCTCATGCACACGACCGTTGTTTTGGTCCGCATCCGAGCCACAGTTTTTTTGCGGCTTGGGTGCAGACCCATTCGCTTCAATGGGGCCTTAAAAGATGCGGAAAGCACTCCGTTGCTCCGTTCCGTGGTCCGCAAAAAAAATATAACCTGTCCTATTCTTGTCCGTCTTGCGGACAAGAATAGTCAGTTATATCAATGGCTGTCCGTGCCGTTCCGCAAATTGCGGAACACATACGGACACCATCCGTGTTTTGCAGACCGCAAAACACACAACGGTCGTGTGTGAGGAAGCTGTCTTACATTTAGAAGCGGCGGTAGATACGCCGAAGTTATGTAGAGGCCAGCGCGTCTTCATAACTTTGGCGGATCCACCGCCAGGTATAGGGCTTCTTAAGACCAGCGTCTAAAACGGCATTTAAAACGGCGGTCTTAATAAATGTGCTCCTTAGTCCATTAGTCCCACTTCTATTTTTATGTTCTCTTGCTTCATCTTCTCCATTCGGGCCAGACCACCATGATGACTTCTTTCAGACACATCTTGTCTCTGCAGAGTTTGTCACACAGACATCTTAGATTCCTCACGTTTTAATCATCCTTCCACCTTCTCAACACAAACTCCCCCTTCTGGTGCTCAAACAGTGTCATCCTGCTGCCACCATCTATACTGTGCCTGATGTTCTCTTCAATGGCCGCGAGTCCTTATAGTGCCCCCTGTATTAAAATGCCCCCAGTAGTGCCCCAATATGTGTCCTTAGTAATGCCTCTATAGTCCCCACTAATGCTCCCTTTAATACCGTTGCGTGCTGCCATCTGAGACACCTTATTCCCCATGCATGCAGTCACGATGACATCATTGCTCCACCTATGACTCAGAGCAGAAAGTCACAATGATGGCATTGTTTTGCCTAGTAGCCCGAGGCCTAGGAAACAGCCGGGCAGGGAACCTTCTGTTACTGTGTCCCGCTGCAGTATTCAACTTTATCGCCATCCTGAAGATGGCTATACACACAGACACCGGCCAGGTACACAAGTACTTGATGCTCCCAGCCTTAATTAATGCATCCCCCTACTCAGAATCTTCTCAGCAGGGTCTATGGCTAGTCTGCACTTGAGAAAGGCTTCCATTGAGCAGGCTGCTTTGGATTCAAGAAACATCTAACTTATGGAATTGAAGGCTGCAGGTGCCGTACACCTCCAGTCGCTGTAAGCCAAAGCTGCACCACGCTGTGTGTGAATCCGGCCTCAACAACAACTTGTCGTGTCAGCCCCCCACCTGCCCACCTACAGCAATCTACCTCCTATTTACAGAGGAGCTCTGGTGACAGCACTAGGTGTTTATCTACAAGCAATTTTAGGCTACATGCACACGACCGTATGTGTTTTACAGTCCGCAAATTGCGGATCCGCAAAAAAAACAACGGATGACATCTGTATTCCATCCTTTTTGTTTTTTTGTTTTGCGGATCCATTGTAGTGAACAAGAATAGGACATGTTATATATTTTTTTTTTTTGCGAGGGCTATGGAACTACGGATGCTGTCCGCATTTTTTGATGACCGATTGAAATGAATGGGTCCTCATCCTATCCGCAAAAAAAACGGAACGGACATGGAAACAAAATACGTTTGTGTGCATGAGGCCTTAGGCCTAGTGCACACGACCGTAGGTGTCCCGTGCTGCGGACTGCATATGCGGACCCGCAATACACGGGCGCTGTTCCGTGGGCATTCCGCATCACGGATGCGGACCCATTCAAGGTCGTCCCCATTCAAGGTCGTCCCGTACTTCCGTTCCGCGAAAAGATAGAAAATGTCCTATCTTTTTGCGGAGCGGGCGGATCGTGGACCCATTAAAGTGAATGGGTCCGCGATCCGCTGCGGCTGCCCCACGCTTGGTCTTCGTGCATTGTGGCCCGCAATTTGCGGGCCACGGGGCGCACACAGGAGGCCTTAGGCTCCATTCACACGTCCGCAAATGGGTCCGCATCCGTTCCGCAATTTTGCGGAACGGGTGCGGACCCATTCATTTTCTATGGGGTTGGAATGGATGCGGACAGCACACAGTGTGCTGTCCGCATTAGCATTTGCGGAGCGCGGCCCCGATCTTCGGGTCCGCAGCTCCGCAAAAGATAGAACATGTCCTGTTCTTGTCCGCAGGTTGCGGACAAGAATAGGCATTTCTATAGGGGTGCCGGGCGGGGGTGTTGCGGGTCGGCAACACACCACGGACGTGTGAATGGAGCCTTACACTGTTTGTTAGAAATCCCTCCAGATCAGTAGCTAGTGGTAATACCCTCATTACATATGGAAATCTAATCAGCACCCTCCCATCAGCACCCTTTTGTGCTCTGTAAACCTAGTGCCAATTACTGTCTCAATACACATGGGTCTAGTCTGGCTCCAGAAGTGGTGTGGTAGGACGGATAGAAGCTGACACCTACTGTATGGACTAGGTGGACTTATGGTAATGCTGACCTTCTGCAGCTCTCACTTCTCACCTCTGCTCCTGCTGTCATCTCAGCGACATTAATCTGTATCAGGATAACGTCACATTAGCTACAAATCTGCCATCATGTTGAGATAAAGTCCAATAATCTCTTGGTTGAGCCACTTGTTGGCATTTCAAGCCTAAGGCCCCTTGCAGATGAGTAAGTTTTCCGCGCGGGTGCAATGCGTGATGCGAACGCATTGCACCCGCACGTAGTCCGGACCCACTCATTTTAATCGGGCTGTGTACACGAGCGTTGTTTTTCACGCATCACTTGTGCTTTGGGTGAAAATCGGCGCATGCTCTATATTCTGCGTTTTTTCACGCAACGCTGGCCCCATAGAAGTGAATGCGGCTGTGTGAATATCGCATCACATCCGCAAGCAAGTGCGGATGCAATGCGTTTTTCACGGACGGTTACTAAGAGATGTTGTTTGTAAACCTTCCGTTTTTTATCACGCGCGTGCAAAACGCATTAAATTGCATTGCACCCATGCGATAAAAACGGAACAACTGAACGCGATCGCATACAAAACTGACTGACTTTGCTTGTGAAATCGTGCATTTTTCACTGAACATGTCCAAAAGTAGGAAACTGCAGCGCTCATCTGTGTTCGCTTGATGGGAGTCACGGATCAGGGCGCGGACCTGGCCGTAACAATGTGAAAAAAGAGGAGAAATCCAGCTTCCCATACAAAACGATTTCTTTATTTCTTCAGTGGTAAAAACATACGCTCGTCTGCGAGGGGCCTAAAGGCTGTATTACACCAACAGATTATGGGCTCATGCACACGAAGGGTTTTTTGCGTTCAGTATACTGCGTTTAGTTCAGTGTGCGCTCCTTATACTGAACCATTCATTTCAATGGGTCAGCAAAGAAAACGGAAGTGTCTGCGTGTGCATTCCGTTTCCGTATTTCCGTTCCATTCAGACATAGAACATGTCCTATTGTTGCCTGCAAATCGCGTTCTGTGGCTCCATTCAAGTCAATGGGTCCGCAAAAAAAAAAACTGAACACATACGGAATGTACTCCATATGTCTTCCGTATCCGTTCCATTTTTGGGGAACCATCTCTTGGAAATGTTATGCCCAGCCCAATTTTTTCTATGTAATTATTGTATACTGTATATGCCATACGGAAAAATAGAAAGAAAAAACGGAACGGAACCGGAAACACTACTGAAACAAAAACCAGAAAAACGGATCAGTTAAAAAACGGCCCGCAAAACACTGAAAAAGCCATACGGTCGTGTGAACGAGCACTATCTGTGTTGTCCGCATCTGGACCTCCGTTCCACCGCCCTACAAAAAAAATATAGAACATGTCTTATTCTAGTCGGTATCACAGACAAGGATAGGACTGGTCTATTGAGGGTCAGACCTTCCGTTCCACGAAATGTGGAACGCACACTGCCGGCATCCGTGTTTTGCGGATCTGCAATTTGCAGACTGCAAAAAATGAGAACATGTCCAATTTGTTGCTGATTTAATGTGGTTTTGCCGCAGATTTCACCCTTCCATTGAAAAGGGTTAAATCCGCACAAAAAAAGTGCTCAAACAATTGACGTGCTGCAGATTTCAAAATCTGAATGGATTTTCTGCAGCAGGAAAAAAATGCACCAAAGAGTGCGTTCACACCTGGCTGATTTTGTTACAGAAAAGCCGCAGATTAGGCCTCATGCACACGACCGTATGTATTTTGCGGTCCACAAAAAATACGGATAACATCCGTGTGCATTCCGTATTTTGCGGAAAGGAACAGCTGGCCCCTAATAGAACAGTACTATCCTCGTGCACACAGCCGTCGCCCAGCCATGGCCGTATTGCGGCCCGCTCACAGTGGGTCTGCTATACACGGGCACCGGCCGTGTGCGGCCCTGCAATCCGGGAGGTGCGGATCTGAAGCCCACGGAAGCACTACAGAGTGCTTCCGTGAGTCTTCTGTCCGTGCCTCCGCACTGCAAGGTCCGCGATCCACATGTGGCTGCCTCATGGTCGGTGGTTGTGCATTTGTGGTCCGCAGCACACGAGTGCGGGTGAACACACGAATATCTGTGCGGATTTATGTGCGTTTATGCAACATATCCACACCAAAATCTGCAATTTCTAACAGCGTTTTTTAATGCAGATTTGCCGCAGATCTCGCTCTTCAATGGAAAAGGGTAAAATCCGCAGCTAAAAGCACAAACATAATTGCCAAGCTGTGGATTTAGAAATGCGCACGGCAGGTCCATTCTAGCACAGAGAAAATCAGCACAGTGTACATGAGGTTGTAATCTCGCACACTTTGCTGGTGCTGTATTAGGCCTCATGCACACGGCGGCATTCACTTCAATGGGGCCGCAAAAGATGCGGACAGCACACGGAGTGCTGTCCGCACCCGTGGCTCCGTTCCGCGGGCCCGCTAAAAAAAATAACATGTCCTATTCTTGTCTGCGCTTTGCGGACAAGAATAGGCATTTGGATTGAAGGCTGTCCGTGCTGTTCCACAAATTACGGAACGCGCACGGACGCCACCCGTGTTCTGCGGATCTGCGGACCGCAAAACACACCACGTCGTGTGCATGCGGCCTTATGCTAAGTTTTTTCTTCGCGAAATCTGCGCATAGGCTGCTTTTCCACATTGTTGACATCGATTGCTGCCGACAGGAAAGCATGAATTACCCATGGCTTCTCGCCAATCTAAGAACTGTACAGTAGACATGGCGGCAGGGTTTTACAGTAATGCATATGGCGGTATTACATAGAAGTACATGCTATGTATAGAGACACAGCAATGAGGGATGCAGAGTATATAGTAAGGGGGCCCATAATCATTATCATAAATGGCAGGTTGGGGGCGCCGATACATATTGTATATTGCGGCCTCAAGCTGCAACTGCCCCCCCCCCAAAAAAAAAAAACGTTCTGGGCTCCGCAGTGATGGCTTCCAGGTGACCTTTCAGCTACATCTCTGGCAGATGTGTAATCTCAGGTACTGAATATTCGAGGAGACGCTAATTGAATTATCCTGTAATGGCGATGCTTTCAGCGGCAGCCTGACATTACCATTAATTTGTTTTCTGCGCCTTCGCTATGCGCTTCTTGTTCTTTGGGATGCACCTACGGCAAGCGACCTGCTGAATAGAAGTGCCACCAGCCGGCCGGGCACATTGTTTCCAGCTTGTATATTGAGCTGCGGGACAGACAGCCCCCCGCTCCCCACTGTCACAGCGCTCATAGCCCCCAGCAGTCTTTTGGACTCTTTTGTAGCAATCCACGGTGCAAATTGTTGCAAAGACTTTTATTTGCGAATGACCCCGAACAGGAGGGGCTGACAGACCCGTGCGAACACAAAGCTTCACCGCAAGTGTCACAATTCACAAGATCATTAAAATATAAAGGGCCGGCGGGATGCGCTTTTTTTTCTTAAAACCCTTTAAAAAAAAAAAAATGAAAAAGAAAATATAAGTTGTTCTTTCACATTCGTTTTATAATAGATATCACTACTTGATGCATTCACGTCGTCTGGTCATCTCCCCATATTGCATCTTGTTTAGGCCTAGTTCACACGATCGTTTTTTTTTGCGAGTGTACAGGCCGTTTTTTGTGTGTTCCGTATACGATACGTATACAGAACCATTCATTTCAATGGTTCTGCATTAAAAACGAATTTACTCCGTATGCATTCCGTTTCCGTATTTCCGTTTTTCCGTGCGTTGAAGATAGAACATGTCCTATTATTGCCTGCAAATCACGTTCCGTGGCTCCATTCAAGTCAATGGGTCGCAAAAAAAACGGAACACATACGGAAATGCATCCGTATGTCTTCTGTATCCGTTCTGTTTTTGCTGAACCATCTATTGAAAATGTTATGCCCAGTCCAATTTTTCTATGTAATTACTGTATACTGTATATGCCATACGGAAAAACGAAAGGAAAACAGAAACACGGAACTCAAAGGAAAGAAGGAAAAACGGAACTCAAAAACAGAACAATAGATCCGCGAAAAAATTATAAAAGCCATACGTCGTGTGAACTAGGCCTTAGGCCTCTTTCACAAGATGTTTTTTTTTCCCGTTTACGGCCGTTTTTTGTTTCTCCGTATACGGTCCGTACACGGAACCATTCATTTCAATGGTTCCGCAAAAAAAAACGGAATGTACTTCGTATGCATTCCGTTTCCGTATTTCCAGTTTTTCCGTTCCGTTGAAAGAAGAACATGTCCTATATTGCCTGCAAAACGAACACATACGGAAATGCATCCGTGTGTCTTCTGTATCCATACAGTTTTTGCGGAACCATCTATTGAAAATGTTATGCCCAGCCCAATTTTTTCTATGTAATTACTGTATACTGTATATGCCATACGGAAAAACAGAACAGAAACACAATGGAAACAAAAAACTGAAAAACGGACCGCAAAACACTGAAAAAGCCATATGGTCGTGTGAAAGAGGCCTTAGGCCTCATGCACACGACCGTGGTTTTGTTTTCCGTTCCGTTCCCGTTTTTTTGTGGCTAGGATGCGGACCCATTCATTTCAATGGGTCCGCAAAAAATGCGGACAGCACACCGTGTGCTGTCCGCATCAGTATGTCCGTTCCGTTGCCCTGCAAAAAAAATAGTGCATGTCCTATTTTTTTCTAGTTTGCGGACATGGATAGACATTATTACAATGGATCCGCCCAAAAAACGATGCCATACGATTTTTATTTTCGGATCGCAATTTTGCGGACTGCAAAACACATAGCGTCGTGTGCATGTAGTCTTAGTCTTTACACTCCATTGCTGTGTGCAGGCAAGGAGAGCCCCCTGTCCGAAAAATCATCCATGCTACATTGTTTGAACCACCGGCTGAGGGTGTATGGCACCTTCTGCTCCGTTCCTCTGTACAACAGTGCGCTGAGAATATTCCCCCTGTAGAAACATTGAGAATAGCTTCATAAGCTCGAATGGAAGAAGCCAAACTCCAAACCCGTCACAACCAAAAGTGAAGTTATTTGCTTAGTGCAAATAAATGGAATCATTTTCAAAGCGTCCGTCAGCAGATCTGTACCTATGCACTGGGCTGACCTGTTACAGGTGCGCTCGGCAGCTGAAGACATCTGTGTTGGTCCCATCGTCCTGCATTGCTGAGTTGTTTTAATTATGCAAATGAGTCTCTAGGAGCAACGAGGGCGTTGCCATTACCCTAGAGGCTCTGCTGTCTTTGCAGCTGGCCCTCTGTATTTTGATTGACAGGTAGTGTAAAGGGCTTGTTCACACGACCGAATGGCTTTTTCAGTGTTTTGCGGGCTGTTTTGAACGGATCAGTTTTTCCGTTTTTTGTTTCAGTAGTGTTTCCGTTCGGTTCCGTTTTCCGTATGGCATGTAGGGGTATACCGTAATTACATAGAAAAAAATGGGACCAACAGAGGCCCATTATGCTGACTGAAATGTTTCTCGTGAAGTCTCATTTAAGGCTTGCACCAACTTTTGGAGAATAGCTCAATAATAATGCATTTGATGGAGCGTGCGAATCGCACAACCATAGGAAATATGGACAATTGTGGTTACTAACAAATGGGTACTCAATATTAAGCAATTAAATAGAACAAAAATGGGTGGTGACCTTAATTAAACTTACCTTTTAACGTACAATTAAAATAATAGCCCAATAAGGACAATAACAAACAATCGCACAACAGTGGTGCGGACACACAAGTATTGATGACCTATCTTCAGGATAGGTCATCAATATCAGATTGGCGAGGGTCTGACTCCCAGCACCCCCACCGGTCAGTCAGTTGTTTGATAAGAACGCAGCACTCTGTACCATGAATAGGCTGAAGGAGCCATGATTCCACTGCAATGCTGGTGATGAGCAGGCAGACAGGAGCACTGCTGATCAGCGGAGGTGCCTGGATCAGCAGATGGAAAACTTTCCTACCTCATCTTACCTTCAGGAGACCTTCATAGTCAGCTGATCCTGTCTAAGTGGGCTACAAACAATGGCTCTGTATGGGCACAAAGTAGCGATCATTACTCCTCATAGAGAGGATATGATTGCTGCATTTAAATGCAGCTGAACGAGCGGGCAGCGATCAGGAGGGAGTGGTTTGTTCCCGATCATTGCCCATGTGAGCGAGCCCTGGTAATGTGAACTGTCCAGTGTGTTGACCTGTATAGATCTAACTCATCATTATTGTATTAGTGCCTTGTGATTCACAGACATTCACTAATCTGCGGTGTGCAGTGACGGGTGGCAGTATGGTGTCAGAATTCCTGTTTACCTAGACTGTGGTGGTGATAATCTCCTGAAGATACATCCAAACACATCATCTGGATTAGAACACGTCCCTGCCCAATTGTGCACTGATTGCTGAATTACACCTAATAACCTGGATGTAAACTGAGTGGAGAAGTCATTGCCCCCCATGCAGGTGTCCCCTATTAGTCCGTACACAACTAGGCCCTGGGTAGCCAAATAATTGGTTTCACATCTATGTGTGGCCCTAACGTTCGGACTGAGCTTAGATTACTAAAAATGGAAGTAATCTTAGTTCAGTTCAGGGTACTGTTGTGAAATTAGCATGACATTAATTAGTGCTGCCTTTTCACGCTGTATATTGGGGGAAGAAGTCACCAGTTGTGAGCCAAGATCAAGGTAATGGCCGGCCAGTAACAAAGTTGCTGAAATATATAAGTCTGGAAAAAGGAGTAAACATTTTTAAGGCTAAATTCACATAGGTTTTTTTCTGTGCTGAAAAAAACTGACGCGGATTCGTAAAGATCAGGATCCTGCAATTTTTTTTTTAGCAGAGATTTTTATTCCAATAAGGTTTTTGACGCGTTTTTGATCCTGCCCATTTCAATGGGAGGTATGGATATAAGCAGAAATGAACATGCTGTTTATCCATTGAAATCAGTGGAGATGATTTGAAAGCATTTTTCGGAATCCGCACCAGAATCTGTGCTGAAAAAACTGTGTGAACATGCCCTTAGGGTGCTGCCACACACTGCAAGACAAAAAGAAAGCAAAACATGCCTGACTTTTCATGGCCTGTCCTAGGCTACTTTTACACTAGCGGCAGGCTGTTCCGGCAGGTGAACAGCCTGCCAGATCCGTGCTGCTGAGTGCACTAGCGGCAGCACAGATCCGTCAGGCTGTTCCCCTGCCGGAGAAGGCTTCCGCTAATGTGAAAGTAGCCTTAGGCATTTTACTTTTGTGACTTTATTAGCCAAAGGCCTCATGCACACTACCGTTGTGTGTTTTGCGGTCTGCAAATTGCGTATCCGCAAAACACGGATGGCGTCCATGTGCGTTCCGCAATTTGCGGAACGGCGCGGACAGCCGTTATATAACTGCCTATTTTGTCCACAAAACGGACAGACTAAGACAGTTTATATTTTTTTTGCGGGACCATGGAACGGAGCAACGGATGCGGAAAGCACACTGAGTGCTGTCCGCATCTTTTGCGGCCCCATTGAAGTGAATGGGTCCGCATCCAAGCCGAAATACTGTGGCTCGATTGTGGACCAAATAAGGCCTCTTTCACACGGGTGTCCGGATAAGGTCCGAATGCGTTGCGTTTTGCACGCGCGTGATAGAAAAATGAATGTGGTACCCAGACCCAAACTTCTCACAGAAGTTCAGGTTTGGGTTTAAGGTTGTGTAGATTGTATTATTTTCCCTTATAACATGGTTATAAAGGGAAAATAATAGCATTCTGAATACAGAATGCATAGTACAAAAGGGCTGGAGGGGTTAAAAAATAATTTACTCGCCTTAATCCACTTGTTCGCGCAGCCCGGCATCTCTTCTGTCTTCTTCTGTGAGGAATAGGACCTTTGATGACGTCACCTACGCTCATCACATGGTCTGTCACATGAGTCCCGTTCGTCTTAATACAGAATGCATAGTACAATAGGGCTGGAGGGGATAAAAAAAAATATTGAACCTTAATCCACTTGATTGCGCAGCCCGGCCTTCTCTTTTTGTCTTCTTTTCTTCAGGACCTGGGTAAAGGACCTGTGATGACGTCACTGCACTCATCACATGGTCCATCACATGATCCATCACCATGGTAAAAGATCATGTGATGGACCATGTGAAAAATATGTGGAAAATAATACAATCTACCCAGCACCTAACCCAAACCCGAACTTATGTGAAGAAGTTCGGGTTTGGCTACCAAACATGCCGATTTTTCTCACGCGCATGCAAAATGCATTACAATGTTTTTCACTCGCGTGGAAAAATCGTGCATTTTCCCGCAACGCACCTGCATCGCACCCGCATCTTATCTGGGCAAAAAACATGACGCCCGTGTGAAAAAGGCCATAGTGTGTTTGAGCATAGACATTTTTTGCAAGCCATGAATAGTTTGTAGTCTAGCTCTGTAGAACACTATGAAAACAGAAAAGGAAAAAAAAAGCATAAAGCAAAACGCCATAAAAATGCAACACATATGGCCACTTGAATTTTTTACAAGCATGACCAAAAAACTGGCCGTCTGTGGGACAAAACGCTGGAAAATGAGGGGGAATATGCCACACGCAGAGCATGCTTCCATTTGAATAGAACGCCATTTTGACGCAAAAATAAAATATCTGGAACTTATTTTATTTATTTTTTTCTAAAAAGTGCACCTCTGTTTTTGCAGTTTTCGTGGCCTTTTTTAGAGCCTTTTTTTTTGTGAACTGCATTTTTTTCTGTCTTTTTCCCTATAGTAAAAGAGATGTAAAAACGTCTGGAAAAAAAAACATCACCTAATGAACAAAAACGCTAGTAGCAAAAAAAAACACGTGTGTCATGTGTTTCATATTTCCCCATAGACCTTCAGCTAATATCTGGAGCTGGTGTTTTCCCAGCAAAAAATGCTGAAAAAAATGCAACAAAAAACCTGAGTGAAAACAAACTTATGGTACTTTCACACATAATTTTTTTTATTGGCATTTTTCTTCACTTGCGTATTTTGCAGTGACTTTTGCTATTGAGAAATTTCTGAGTGAAGCTTGAAGAAGTCCATTCGCATGCCACCGAAGACACTGCCATTCAGATGAATAGAACTGATCTCCAGCCACAGAAATGTCTGCAATCAATCTGCCATGTGTGAATGTAGCTTTAGAAAATAGTTTTCCGTTAGGCCTATTTTATTTCGAATTTTTCAGCTTGAGATATAAATTTAAATATGAGATGATAAAATATCTTTGTTAAAACTTGTGTCCGCAGACCAACATGGACAGCACACCCCTCTCTGTAGTGAAGAATAGTATGGTCCATAAAGGCAACTTGTTCTGCTGAATCTATGGGATAACGTGAGCCATAGGTTGTAACTACTCTATTTCCTAGTATCTTGCCAGTATAGCTAAACCCACATCTCCCATACTAACGGCTTGGGAAAGATATCTGTGCCCTAACGCATGGGTGACCTTGGCTTTAGTAACAGAAGAAAGCAGCCAGTGTTCAAGTGTGATCCGAATACCGGACAGTAACTTTACACTAATTCTAGATGAGTAATTTAGTGCAAAGTAGGAAGCGATTGTATGTACTAATCCTACAACTGCATGTGCCACTGTCTTAATGTATTTCCGAGGAATGTTCTGTGAGACGTCTGAGTCTCCATTAGATGTAATAGTAAATTCTGTGCCGCCAAAACTAATAAAGAAAAATTCTTTGTTGATCTACAAGGAGGTGAAAAGTAAAAAAAACATACATGGTCATGTTCATCCTGACCACCATTTAGGGTACAGAAGGAACTTTTTTACCCCATGTAGGACAATCTGACTTATGCCTGAGACTGGAATTACTCTTGCAATTTTCCTGGTAGTTTTTGGTGCAGCTTTTAGAAGCAGAAACAGGAGAGGATACAAAGGAGAGGAGGATCTTCTTGCCTTCATACTTTTCCTTCTTTTTCTGTTACTTGATGGGTTCACTTACTAATAATGTGGGGAGGTCTAAATTGATAAAACCATGTGTCTCACATTAAGGCTTCTTTGACACGACCGTATGGCTTTTTCAGTGTTTTGCAGTCCGTTTTTCACGAAGCCGTTGTTCCGTTTTGTTTCTGTTTCGTTTTTCCGTTCCGTTTTTCCGTATGGCATATACAGTATACAGTAATTACATAGAAAAAATTGGGCTGGGCATCAAATTTTCAATAGATGGTTCTGCAAAAACGGAACGGATACGGAAGACATACAGATGCATTTCTGTATGTGTGACGTTTTTTTTGCGAACCCATTGACTAGAATGGAGCCACGGAACGTGATTTGCGGGCAATAATAGGACATGTTCTATCTTTAAACGGAACGGAAATACGGAAACGGAATGCATATGGAAATGAATGGTTCCGTATACGGAACTCAAAAAATGTCCCGTATACGGAATGCAAAAAACGTTCATGTGAATGAGCCCTAAGGCCTCTTTCACACGGGCGTTGCAGGAAAATGTGCAGGTGCGTTACTGGAACACCCGCAATTTTTCCGCGCGAGTGCAAAACATTGTAAAGCGTTTTGCACGCGCGTGAGAAAAATCGCGCATGTTTGGTACCCAAACCCGAACTTCTTCACAGAAGTTCAGGCTTAGGATCGGTGTTCTGTAGATTGTATTATTTCCCCTTATAACATGGTTATAAGGGAAAATAATAGCATTCTGAATACAGAATGCATAGTAAATCAGCGCTGGAGGGGTTAAAAAAATAATAATAATAATTTAACTCACCTTAGTCCACTTGATCGCGGCCCGGCATCTCCTTCTGTCTCCTTTACTGAACAGGACCTGTGATGAGCATTAATTACAGGTAAAGGACCTTTGGTGACGTCACTCCGGTCATCACATGATCCATCACCATGGTAAAAGATCATGTGACGTACCATGTGATGACCGGAGTGACATCAAAGGTCCTGTTTCTGTAATTAATGCTCACCACAGGTCCTGTTCAACAAAGGAGACAGAAGGAGATGCCGGCATCGCGATCAAGTGGACTAAGGTGAGTTAAAATTTATTTTTATTTTTTTAACCCCTCCAGCGCTGTTTTACTATGCATTCTGTATTTAGAATGCTATTATTTTCCCTTATAACCATGTTATAAGGGAAATAATAATGATCGGGTCTCCATCCCGATCGTCTCCTAGCAACCGTGCGTGAAAATCGCACCGCATCCGCACTTGCTTGCGGATGCTTGCGATTTTCACGCAACCCCATTCACTTCTATGGGGCCTGCGTTGCGTGAAAAACGCAGAATATAGAGCATGCTGCAATTTTCATGCAAAACGCACAAGTGATGCGTGAAAATCAACGCTCATGTAAACAGCCCCATAGAAATGAATGGGTCGGTAATCAGTGCGGGTGCAATGCGTTCAACTCACGCATCGCATCCGCGCGGAATACTCACCCGTGTGAAAGGGGCCTTATAGTAACACCATCAAGTACCTCCTCACATAATGGACGATATGAGGTTAATGTGAGGTACACAATGTACTTACTGTTACTGTGAGGCACATGGTGTTATTAAAGGGTTTCTGTCACCCCAATTTTCTCTATTAAACAGGCTGACATTATAGATGTGAAAATGTCACCTGAATTCAACTCTGCATTTCTTTTATTTAACTATGCCCCCGTTTACATGTAATTTTAACTTTTATTATATGCAAATGAGCCTGCAACGCGCTCCGTTCACCCACCTCATTTCCACGCCGTCCCTTTCAGTATTCGGCGCAGGGGCAGTGAGGAAGCCGGCATTTTTTGTGGGACGATCTGTTCTTTTCAGTGATACCAATTTTAAGTGTGTGCAACTTTTTGATCACTTTTAAAAAAAAAATTATTGGTTAGTTGGTTAAGTGACAAAAAATAGCAAATTGGCTGTTTTTATTTTTTTCCCGCTACGCCATTTGCCGTATACTATTAATATTGTTATATTTTAATAGTATGGGCATTTTCGCACATGATGTTTATTTTTTTTATTGGTTAAGTATTTTTATTTTAAGGAAAGGGGGGTGATTTGAACTTAAAAAATATTTTTTTGGATTTTTAAAAACTTTTTTTTAAGTCACCTTGAGTGACAATAACTGGCAATCATTCGATTGCCCATAGTATTCAGTGATGGATAAAGAGCCATCATTGAAGACTTCATTTGCACTATACCAATACAAGGCTGCCACCTAGTGGCCTGCTTGAGGCTTCGGTCAATTAGCGCAAGGTAACAGGTCCCCCAATATCAGCCGGGGAATGCTGTTATCGGACTAAAAGCGCGCGACTTCCGGTTCCGTTCTGCGCAGATGCCGTAGTCGCATTTGACCACGGCATCTGAAAGGTAAGATGTATGCAATCAGCCTTATGGCTGATCGCATACATGTGCCGCGGGTCTCTGCTATTTAAAATAGCAGAAACCCCACGGTTAAGGCGCCATGTTTAGGGATCGGACCCATGACATACAGCTACGTCACGGGTCATTAAAGGGTTAAAGTGGTTGTCTCACTTCAGCAAATAGCATTTATCATGTCGAAGAAGTTATTACAAACCACTTACTAATAAATTGTGATTGTCCATATTGCCTCCTTTGCTGTCTGGATTCATTTTTCTATCACATTATACACTGCTCGTATCCATGGTTACGGACCACCCTGCAATCCATCAGCGGTGGCCGTGCTTCCACACTATAGAAAGAAGCTCCAGCCTATGTGAGCTCCTGCGGTTTCGGTCACCAGAGAGGTCAGCACTTGTTCCTATAGTGTTCAAGCACAACCACCACTGATGGATTGCAGGGTGGTCATAACCATGGAAACGAGTAGTGTTTAATGTGATGGAAAAATGAATCCAGCCAGCAAAGGAGGTAATATGGACAATCACAATACATTAGTAAGTGCCTTGTATTAACTTTCTCTACATGATAAAATATTTATCAAAAATAAAAAAAAAAATGCTAAAAATTCTGCGTTTAAAAAACAAAACTAGTGTGTGAAACAGGAACATATACATGGGACGGGGCTGCTGCAGTTGTACTGCACTGTAAGAGGCAGATGATATCTCCCCAAATTCTGCATCTGCCCCTAGAGGTGGGACCCACAGCTGTCTGCAATTTGAGGCGTATCCTATGGAAATGCCACAAATATTAATATGGGAAAGCCCTTTAAATGGCTAGCTTTATCGATACATCCTCGACATATTGCGGCTCTTAGGCCCCTTTCACACGAACCATACGGATTGTGTCAGGGTGCGTTCCATGAAACTCGCACCATTTCGCAAGCAAGTTCAGTCAGTTCTGTCTGCATTTGCATTCAGTGTTTGTTTTTTCCGCGCAGGTGCGATGAGTTTTGATGCGTTTTTCACGCGTGTGAAAAAAACGGAAGATTTAAGAAACAAGATCTGGGCCTCTTTCACACGAACGTGTGCCGGCCGTGCCCGTGCTGCGGCTCACAAATTGCGTGAGGCGGCCGCATGCGGATGGCGACCCTATTCACTTGACTGTGGGCCAGCCGTATTCGACCCTATTCACTTGAATGGGATCCGCGATCCGTCCGTTCCGCCAAAAGATAGGACAAGTTCTATCTTTTTGCGGAATGGAAGCACGAAACGGAACCCCAATAAAGCACTCCGTAGTGCTTCCGTTCCGTGGTTCCTTTCCGCACCACATCTACGCATGCATGATGCGTAATGCACCAGGCCGGTGTCCCGTGTATTGCGGACCCGTCGTATGCGGTCTGCAATACGGCCACGGGGGACACACGGTCGTGTGCAAGAGGCCTTACACAGACCCAAATGGATGGGTCAGGATTCAGTGCAGGTGCTATGCGTTCACTTCACACATTGCGTCCGCGCGGAAAACTCGCTTGTGTGAAAGGGGTCTTGGACGTGTGTGTTCCACACATGATCCGGCATCTGCTGCTCTTGGATGTTTGTATCGAGTACTCTGCCTGCTCATCACCCTCTCAGGGTTATAGAAAGGCAATGGTAACCTAATCACCCAGATACATGCCGTGGGTATTCCAGGCTTGTGTCCTGACCCTTCGCTGCACTTCAGACCAGGGCTTATGACACCATCTCCGTTACAGCTCCGTGGCACCACTTTTACAGAGTACTTGTTGTTTTTTGTGTTTATTTTTAGCAAAGAAGGTGCCTAATATAAAGTGATGCACCAAAGGCTATTGTTAAGTTGTCTCCAATTCTGTGCCGTTTGACTGGTTAACAAGAACTGCAGCAGTGTAACATGGTATAAGAAATTCACATAAAGAGCAGGTATGTGGCAGTAGCCCTCTCAAGTAAAGGGTTTTCCGAGACTAACCCCTTCTACCCCGGGCCAGTTTTCGCCCTCCTGCCCAGGCCATTTTTTGCAAATCTGACATATGTAACTTTATGTGGTAATAACTTTGGAACACTTTTACTTATCCAAGCCATTCACAGATTGTTTTCTCGTGACACATTGTACTTCATGATAGTCATAAATTTGAGTCAATATATCTCACCTTTATTTATGAAAAAAATCCCAAATTTACCCAAAATTTTGAAAAATTAGCAATTTTATAAATTTTAATTTCTCTGCTTTTAAAACAGAAAGTGATACCTCTTAAAATAATTAGTACTTAACATTTCCCATATGTCTACTTTATGTTGGCATCATTTTGTAAATGTCATTTTATTTTTTAGGGACGTTAGAAGGCTTAGGCCTCTTTCACACGGGCGTCATGTTTTTGGCCCGGATAAGATGCGGGTGCGTCGCGGGAAAATGCGCGACTTTTCCGCGCGAGTGCAAAACATTTTAATGCGTTTTGCACGCGCGTGAGAAAAATCGGCATGTTTGGTACGAAAACCCGAATTTCTTCACAGAAGTTCGGGTTTGGGTTAGGTGTTGTGTAGATTGTATTATTTTCCCTTATAACATGGTTATAAGGGAAAATAATAGCATTCTTAATACAGAATGCTAAGTAAACTAGGGCTGGAGGGGTTAAAAAAACAACAACATTATTTAACTCGCCTTAATCCGCGCAGCCTGGCTTTTCTTCTTTCTTCAGGACCTGGGTAAAGGACCTGTGGTGACGTCACTGCACTCATCACATGGTCCATCACATGATCCATCACCATGGTGATGGATCATGTGATGGGCCATGTGATGAGCGCAGTGACGTCATCACAGGTCCTTTTCCTACTGCACAGCAAAGATGAAGACAGAAGAGATGCCGGCTGCGTGAACAAGTGGATTAAGGTGAGTTAAATTATTATATATTTTTTTTAACCCCTCTAGCCCTATTGTACTATGCATTCTGTATTCAGAATGCTATTATTTTCCCTTATAACCATGTTATATGGGGGGGAAAAAAGATCGGGTCCCGATCGTCTCCTAGCAACCATGCGTGAAAATCGCACCGCATCCGCACTTGCTTGCGGATGCTTGCGATTTTCACGCAGCCCCATTCACTTCTATGGGGCCTGCGTTGCGTGGAAAACGCACAAAGAGGAGCATGCTGCGATTTTCACGCAACGCACAAGTGATGTGTGAAAATCACCGCTCATGTGCACAGCCCCATAGAAATGAATGGGTCCGGATTCAGTGCGAGTGGAAATATCGCCCGTCTGAAAGAGGCCTTAGGCCTAGTTCACACGAATGCAATGCACGATCGCCGGCCGTAGGTCAGCCGCATCGGATCGCTGACCCATTCACTTTAATGGGTCCGCGATCCGCCCGTTCCGCAAAAAGATAGGACATGTTCTATCTTTTTGTGGAACAGAAGTACGGGACGCAACCCCACGGAAGCACTCAGTACTGCTTCCAAAGGGGTCCTGTTCCGTGCGGCCGTTCCGCAATTCCGGATTTGCGGACCCTTTGAAGTGAATGGGTACGCATCCGTGATGCGGAATGCACACGGAACTGTGGCCGTGTATTGCGTGTGAACTAGGCCTTAGAATTGTAGAAGCAAAACCCTCTTTTTAAGGACCAGTTCAGGTCTGAAGTCCCTTTGTGGGGCTTACATAGTGGAAACCCCCCATAAATGACCCCATTGTAGAAACTACACCCCTCAAGTTACTCAAACCTGATTTTACAAACTTTGTTAACCCTTTTAGGTGTTCCACAAGAATTAAAGGAAAATGGAGATGAAAGTGCAAGATAATGCACCTGGGGCGTAAACACCCAAGAGCAGAATATAAAATCAGTGATACAGTCCTAACCTCAGTATCTGAGGAAAGGGATTTAGGGGTCATTATTTCAGAAGACTTAGGCCTAGTTCACACGAACGTATGGCTTTTATAGTTTTTTGCGGTCCGTTTTTCACGGATCCGTTGTTCCGTTTTTGAGTTCCGTTGTGTTTCCGTTCCGTTTTTCCGTATGGCATATACAGTATACAGTAATTACATAGAAAAAATTGGGCTGGGCATAACATTTTCAATAGATGGTTCAGCAAAAACTGAACAGATACGGAAGACATACGGATGCATTTCCGTATGTGTTCCGTTTTTTTCCGGACCCATTGACTGTTTTTTTTTGGAGCCACGGAACGTGATTTGCGGCCAAATATAGGACATGTTCTATCTTTCAATGGAACGGAAAAACGGAAATACGGAAACGGAATGCAAACGGAACACATTCCGTTTTTTTTGCGGAACCATTGAAATGAATGGTTCCGTATACGGACCGTTTACGGAACACAAAAAAACAGCCCGTACACCTGCAAAAAAAATGTTCGGGTGAACTAGGCCTTAAAGGTAGGCAGACAATGTCATAGAGCAGCAGGAAATGCTAGCAGAATGATTGTGTGTATAGGGAGAGGAATTACCAGTAGAAAGAGGGAGGTGCTCATGCCGCTCTACAGAGCACTAGTGAGACCTCATTTGGAGTATTGTGCTCAGTACTGGAGACCATATCTCCAGAAGGATATTGATACTTTGGAGAGAGTTCAGAGAAGAGCTACTAAACTGGTACATGGATTGCAGGATAAAACTTGGCAGGAAAGATTAAAGGACGAGACAGAGGGGATATGATAGAAACTTTTAAATACATAAAGGGAATCAACTCGGTAAAAGAGGAAAGAATATTTAAAAGAAGAAAAACTGCTACAAGAGGACATAGTTTTAAATTAGAGGGGCAAAGGTTTAAGGCCTCATGTACACGACAATGTTTTTTCACTGTCAGTGATTTGGCTTCAGTGGTCCGTGTCCGATTTTGCTTCAGTTGTGTTTCCTTGTGACTTCCTTTTTATGTCTGACAGGGGAAAAAAAAGGAAGGTTAATGAAAAGTGTAATTTTATTGCACCAAGGTCTTGTAGAAAAAAACGGACGCGGACACGGATGACATACCAATTGTGCATCAGTTTTTTTTGACGGACCCATTGACTTGAATGGGTTCGTCCTCCGTTTTCCACTGACAAGAATAGGACAGGTTATCTTTTTTGACGGCCTGGAATCATGGACGCGGAGGAAAAAACGGAGGACTATCAGTTTTTCACAGCTCCATAGAAATGAATGGGACCTCCGCTAAACTGTGAAAAATTACGGAACCGACGCGGATGCACACAACGGTCGTGTGCGTGAGGCCTTAGAGTAATATCAGGAAGTATTACTTTACTGAGAGAGTAGTGGATGCATGGAATAGCCTTCCTGCAGAAGTGGCAGCTGCAAATACAGTGAAGGAGTTTAAGCATGCATGGGATAGGCATAAGGCCATCCTTCATGTAAGATAGGGCCAGGAACTATTCATAGTATTTAGTATATTGGGCAGACTAGATGGGCCAAATGGTTCTTATCTGCCGACACATTCTATGTTTCTATGTTAAATCTCAAAATTTCACTTTTTGACAGATTTTCCATTTTAATCCTCTTTTTTCTTTAACACATTGAGGGTTAACAGCCAAGCAAAACTCAATATTTATTACCCTGATTCTGCGGTTTACAGAAACACCCCACATGTGGTCGTAAACTGATGTAAGAGCACACGGCAGGGCACAGAATGAAAGGAACGCCATATGGTTTTTGGAAGGTAGATTTTGCTGGACTCGTTTTTAGATGCCATGTCCCATTTGAAGCCCCCCTGATGTTCCCTTACAGTAAAAACTCCCAAAAAGTGACCCAATTTTGGAAACTAGGGGATAAGGTGCCAGTTTTATTGGTACTATTTTGGGGTACATATGATTTTTAATTGCTCTATATTACGTTTTTTGTGAGGCAAGGTAACCAAAAAAATGGCTGTTTTTGCACCGTTTTTATTTTTTACAAAATTTCTCTGACAGGGTAGATCATGTGTTATTTTTATAGAGCAGGTTGTTACGGACACAATGATATAAAATATGTCTACTTTCTTTGTTTGTTTCAGTTTTACATAATAAAGCATTTTTGAAAAAAAATTATGTTTTTGTGTCTCCATTTTCTTTTTTTTTCTTTTTCTCATTTTTTTGTAGGATGAGGTGACTGTTTGATTGCTTCTATTTTGGGGGGCATATGCCTTTTTGATTGCTTCGCGTTGCAATTTTTGTGATGTAAGGTGACCAAAAATGGCCTTTTTGGCACTTTTTCTTTTTACGGTGTTCAGCTGAGGGGTTAGGTCATGTGATATTTTTATAGAGCAGGTTGTTACGGATGCAGCAATACCTAATATGTATTACTTTTTGTATTTATTTCACTTTAACACAATAATAGCATATTTGAAACCAAAAAATTATGTTTTAATGTCTCCATGTTCTGAGATCTAAAGTTATTTTATTTATTTTTTTTGCGATTTTTTTTTATTTTATGTAGGGGCTCCTCATTTTTTGCAGGATGAGGTGACGGTTTTATTGGTACCATTTTGTGGGACATACGCCTTTTTGATCACTTGATGTTGCACTTTTTGTGATATAAGGTAACAAATATGGCTTTTTTTACACAGTTTTTTTTTTTTTATGGTTTTTATCGGACGGGGTGGATCATGTGATATATTTATAGAGCCGGTTGTTACGGACGCGGTGATACCTAATATGTGTATTTTTTATTTATTTTTTCAATTTTTTATTATAAAATCATGGAAAAGGGGTGTTTCTTTCTTTTTTTACTTGAAACAATTTTTTTTATTAAAAACACCTTTTTTTAAACTTTATTTCTGTTCCACTGTGGGACTTCAACTTTTGAGGGTCTGATCCCCTCTGCAATGCATTACAATACATCTGACAGCGCTGACTACGGCATAGAAGGGGTTAATCCCCCGGCATCGGCTTTTACAGCGATGCCAGCGGATACAGCAGGGGCCCGGCTATCAGGAACTGCCAGGACCCTGCAGTGATCGGGCGTGCACCGCTCCGGTGCCTTCCCGATCACCATGATGTAATTCACTTGCCGCCATGACGTACTATTACATCATATGTCGGTAAGGGGTTAACACTAATAACCTATCCTCAGGATGCTCACCGGCTTCTTTGCACAGCGGCTCCTGCTGCATTCAGCGCCCCCCACATCGAAGTCCTGTACAGGGATGTACAGTGTGATGCAGGTGCTAGGGAGTGCTTAGCGGCTCCTGTGCCGAGTGGTTCCTGCAGCCCAAGCATGGGGGCAAATGGACCTCCACGTTGGGTTGTCCAAGGTATTTTATGGATTCAGAATAGCGACTGCCTTTGCATTACAACAGTTTTTCCTAATTCCACTAAGTAATTTTCGTGAACATGGAGGTTTATATATATGTTCTGGGACAAGAATTCTGCCCTTGAGTGGATGCATTTTGTATTAGACACCGTCCTGGGACGGGCAATCCACTAGTATTAAATATCCAAAAAAAGGCCTCATTCTAAGGTCAGTAGAAGTAGATTCTGATGAACCCAACTTAGATTACCATAGAAATGCACTTTCTTATTCATTGTGCTGGCGATATATATATCTTCACACTACATAAAATATATATACCAGTATATATCCTTACGTCCTCTATATACACAGGCACACTACCAATGATGGCAGAAGTCAGGGCATTCTTCTACCGTAGGTGCCATCTCCAGGTGAGGACCATCTGATCAGTTAGTCTACTTTCACACTGGCGTTTTGGCTTTCCGTTTGTGAGATACGTTCAGGGCTCTCACCAGCGGTCCAAAACGGATCAGTTTGCATTCTAATGCATTCTTAATGGAAAAGGATCCGCTCAGAATGCATCAGTTTGCATCAGTTCCGCTTTGGAGACTGACACTAAAACGCTGCTTGCAGGGTTTTGGTGTCCGTATGATGAAACTGAGCCAAACGAATCCGTTCTCTCACACAATGTAAGTCAATGGGGACGGATCCGTTTTCACTGGCACAATAGAAAACGGATCCGTCTTGGCTATGTTAAAGATAATACAAACGGATCCGTTGTAAACGGATGCAGAAGGTTGTATTATCCATGACGGATCGGCACAAAACGTGGTTGTGAAAGTAGCCTTATCTAGTAAGGAGAATTCATTAGTAGGGAAGCCATTATGTCGCCTCTGACGTCAGGCCTTTCCCACCTTGCTACCCCATGATGATCATTGGCAGGTACCTGGGGCTGATGAAGGACAGGGTGTTGGTGGGGGCCCAGAGAAGTGATCCAATGTTTGGTGCATTATCAGCTTGTAGGCATCGGTTTCCTCTGTCAGCCAGTGAATCCCTTATCTGGCATTTAATCTGGTCTGTATGGGAAAACCAAATATTTTAGCTGCTGAGTGAAACTTTTGAATTACTGACCTGAGGTAATGTGAGACAATGCCTTGGCGGTGACCCTTTTCTCTTCTTACCTATAGGATAATGAAGTAACATAACCAGAGTCAGGGAGATTGATCTTCCTCGTTATGTTTGCTCCGAGTCCCCCGTATCTAACAGCGCAGGCTACTTTCAGAAAGGTGCAAGCCCGCTTGTGGTGTTTGATCTCCTCCTGAAAGAACGAACCTGCACTTTCCAGAATCCCTTCATGCATTTGCGTCATTCCTCAGACTTTTCACGAAACGTACCTGAGACAAACTAATGTCTTCTCTAGCGTTTCATCAGGTTTGTCCAGTAGTGCTCAGAAATTCACAGGGATAACCTTTCCACTTCTTGCGGATGTCGTGCAGTATTTGCCCCTTTAGCACATATGCACGCATTGTGGATTACTGCATGTGCGGATTCTCGTGCGGAAAAACCGCAAAGTGATACGGTACCAGCAAAGTGAGTGACATTTGCCAGATCTCATGTACACTTTGTGTCATTTTTACATGCAGAAATTGACAGAGTAACTTCAGTAACTACAGTCCGCAAAAAAAACGGAACAGACACATAAACAAAATACGTTCATGTGCATGAGCCCTTAGGGATTACCCGGGCACCTCATACAGGTCATACTTGCCCCGCTGCTTGGCACTGGCGTCACTCTTGATGCCGGCACGGCCGCTGCTGCATCTTCCCGTCGCACGTCACCCGCAATGCCTCTGTGCAACAAAATCCACAATAAAAACCGCACCAAAACCACGATAAATAGTGCAGATTTATGTGCAATTTTTATGCAGATTTGGTGCGAATTTAATGTGGGTTTTCTGCTTGTAAATACGCATCGTATGACTTTACCTTTAGGGTCCTCCACACATGAATCTGCAGTGACTTATTTTTTTTTTCCTAAGCGACTGTGTGCACCATCTTTTCTTCTGGCATCTTCTCCCTTTAGAGAAGTGAAAACACCAGAAAAAGGGCCAAAAGTTTCAGCCTGCTGTGTTTTTTCAGTAGTTGGCTGAGACCCGAAAAATGGCACCTAATTAACAAAAAGACCATTAGCTAAAATCGCTTGTTTGTCTCATATTTTTCATAGATTTTCAGTTAACATATGGAGCTGGTGTTACTGCAAGAAATACACCAAAAAACACATGTAAAAAAAGCTGCTAAAATCACAAAAGTGTCCAAAAACGCCATTAAAGAGGACCCATCACCACGAAATGTAGCACAATCTGCAGGCAGCATGTTATAGAGCAGGAGGAGCGGAGTAGATTGATAGATAGCATTGTGGGAAAAGTAAAACGTGTAATTTATACATTTAAACCTCTGCTCTTTCTGAACTTAAAGGGGTTGTGCACGAATGAAGGGGGTTCTGGCTATAGGTGCCCATAGATATGGCCCTCAAACAGCAGGTCCACTATACATGGGTCCCGGCCGTATGACAGATGTGGACCCAATTCGCAATGGAGCGGTGCAGAGCGGAGGCACGGAGTGAAAGCACTACGGAGGGTTTCCGTGGGATCTCAATCCGTGCTTCTACATCGCAAAAATATAGACCATGTTCTATTTTTTCCCGGTGCGGACTGAATCTTGCGGATCGTGGACCCATTTAAGTGAATTGGTCCGCTTTCGCAAACGGCAGGCACACGGATGGTGCCCGTCAATTGCGGACTGCTAGTTTGCGGTCCTCAGCACGACCGTGTGCATGAGCCCTAAGTTGCAATTATTACCTGGCCAGAAATAAATCTTCCATTGGTCAGAAAAGGTATTAGACTTTCTTACTACAATATGGATTTGTCTAAATGATTTGGCCGGATGTAATCTGCTGGCCGGTTGATGACCTCCTGCTGGGTTATGGCCTCACATTCCTTCTCTGAATCTGGACAAGGAGAGTGGAGGATTATCGGATTGTTAGGGCTGTTTCACATGAGCGTGTACTCCATGTGTGAGTGTGATCTTCCGTTCTGGACTTGCAGGAGCACACGGCGTTATGATTTATAATGCTGTGTGTCTCTGCTTGACCTTACTTCTACAGAATCATGGTGACCTAAAGCTGTCAGTATGATTCTCTAGAAGTAAGGTCAGGCAGAGACACACAGCATTATAAATCAGTATAAAGCCGTGCACTCCTGCAAGACGAGCAATGTCCAGAACGGAGGATCACGCTCATACATGGAACATGATTTCCAGACTGCACACACTCGTGTGAAGCAGCCCTTAAGCTCCTTTCACACGGGCGAGTTTTCCGCGCGGGTACTATGCATGAGGCGAACTATTTGAAGGGGCGATTCCGCGCCATTTGGCCTCTTTCACACGGGCGTCGCCTGCGAGGGCCAGACAAGATGTGGGTGCGTTGCGGGAAAATGTGCGATTTTTCAGTGCGAGTGCAAAGCGTTTTAATGCGTTTTGCACGAGAGTGAGAAAAATCGGCATGTTTGGTACCCAGACCCAAACCCGAGTTGGGTGTTTTGTCGATTTTATTATTTTCCCTTATAACATGGTTATAAGGGAAAATAATAGCATTCTTAATACAGAATGCTAAGTAAATTAGGGATGGAGGGGTTAAATTTTTTTTAAATTAAACTAACCTCACCCACTTGTTCGCGCAGCCCGGCTTGTCTTCTTTCTTCTTCTTTGAGGACCTGGGAGGAAAAGGACCTTTGGCGATGTCACTGCGCTCATCACATGGTCCGTCACGTGGTCCATCACCATGGTGATGGACCATGTGATGAGCGCAGTGACGTCACCAAAGGTCCTTTTCCTCCCAGGTCCTCAAAGAAGAAGAAAGAAGACAAGTCGGGCTGCGCGAACAAGTGGATGAGGTGAGTTTTATTATTAATTTTTTTTAACTCCTCCATCCCTAATTTACTTAGCATTCTGTATTAAGAATGCTATTATTTTCCCTTATAACCATGTTATAAGGGAAAATAATAAAGATCGGGTCCCCATCCCGATCGTCTCCTAGCAACCATTGCACCAGTGCGGAATTCTCGCCCGTGTGAAAGGGGCCTTTTAGCTACAAATCTGTGGTTTCAGCCTCAGATTTCTGCTTTGGATTCCACAGCAAATAAACTTCAGATTCTTTCAGCATGCATTTTTAGATTATACCCATAGGGTACGACCACGCAGGACGGATTTTGTCAGGTAGTAATTCCTCTGCAAATTGGATGCGGATTTTGCTGCAGATGCTGTGCATTGTAAGGGTCAATGCACACGCTCGGGATTTATGTGCGGAGAATCCACAATGAAATCCGCAGGTGTTCGCAGAGAAATCTGTACAGACGATGTTTATCAATTGGTGCGGATTTTACTCTCCCCATTAAAGTGAATGGAAAAACGCTGGTCAGGAAAAATAATATAAATGAACATTTTAAAATCCGCACATAAGAAAAACTGCATCGTGTACATGAGAATTTTAAATTCTCATAGAATACAATATACATGACCTACGGTGCGGCCTATTTAGCTGATTTTTTTGTTGTTTGTTTTTTGCAGCCTGTATGAGATTTCTTACATGCTCTTCCACCTTGCTGTACTGTAAAATGTAGAGATAGAGAAAGGTAGACATCAGATGCAGCAAATCCACAGCATATCCGTCTCATGCAAAGGTATCCTCACAATCTACTCCTGCCCTTGGCTATAAAAATTGCATAAAAATATCCAGCTAACCTCCGTGTGTGAACCTGACCTTACAGCTGCTTTCTTCTCTGGAGAGTGAGTGAATGGCGGCTATAGTGAGATAGTCATCTGCCGCTGGACACTGCCGGCAAACATCTTTTAAGCTTGTTCCCATTGTTCCACGTGTCTGGGTTCCTCGCTAGCAACAAACTTCTTCTGTGTCGTACTTTGCGCTTGGCTTAAAAAGAAGCATGGACGGTAGTTCAAAGATCCTCTAATTGCAGCCTTTCATTCAATAGCTTCAAAATCAATTAGGTTACAAAACAAACTAAGTGATATATTTGTGAGGTGACAACGCAGGGATGACAGCCGCTCTGTGTGCTTTTTTCTCCGCCTGAACAGCTCTGCTCTGAGTGCGACCAAGAGGTCATCTGCCGGCCTGCCGAGAAGAAATGATAAAGAAAATAATCATCTCGTAATAAAAAGTTATTCATCTTTCTGAAATACTTTGGGACAGATTTAGGCTACTTTCACACTAGCGGCAAGACGGATCCGACAGGCTGTTCACCCTGTCGGATCCGTCCTGCTGCTATTTCGCCGGACCGCCGCTCCGTCCCCATTGACTATGACGGGGGCGGAGCTCCGGCGCAGCACGGCAGTGCACGGTGAGAGGCCGCCGGACTAAAAAGTCGGACATGCAGTACTTTTAGTCCGGCGGCCTTTCGCTGTGCACTGCCGTGCTGCGCCAGAGCTCTGCCCCCGTCCCCATTATAGTCAATGGGGACGGAGCGGCGGCACGGCAAAATAGCGGCAGGACTGATCCGACAGGGTGAACAGCCTGTCGGATCCGTCCTGCCGCTAGTGTGAAAGTAGCCTTACTATTCACAATACACCAGAGTTCCATGTATGCTTGATTGAGATGCTTTTGCTTTTGCGTCTCACCAAACAATTTTATAAAGGACGCATGGCTTGGTGGGTTCGTAAAATACGCCAGATTTGTTTATTGAGCATGCCAGTTTTTTTAATTAACCTTAGCCCCGTAGTGACCACCAATATGACTCTTTAAGGCGGTCACTAAGGGGCCAATACACTGCAAGCCTGCATTGGAATATACCAGTAATAGGCCTGGAAGCCTTGCACAAGCTTAGGCCTATTACTATTAAAGGGATTATCCAATTTCTCAAAACCCCCGACATGTGCCAGGCCCCTCACCAGTAATATACTTACCCCGCTCTTGGTCCCCGTACCGGCGCTGCTTCTCCCTGCACACGGATGAAAACATCCGGTGTTGGGGGAGGAACAGCCAATGGCAGACGGGGATGGGGAGGAGCCTCTTTAGCGTCATCCACGATGCTAGGGAGATTCTTCCTCGACACAGGATGTTTTCATTCGTGTGCAGGGAGAAGCAGCAGCGGCGGTGCGGGGACCAGGAGCGGCGCCGGGTAAGTATATTACCAGTGAAGGGCCCGGCACATGTGGGGGGTTTTGAGAAATTGGATAACCCCTTTAACCCCTTAAGGACTCTGCCCAATTTCACCTTACGGACTTGGCCATTTTTTGCAAATCTGACCAGTGTCACTTTAAGTGCTGATAACTTTAAAACGCTTTGACTTATCCAGGCCATTCTGAGATTGTTTTTTCGTCACATATTGTACTTCATGAAACTGGTAAAATGAAGTCAAAAAAATTTATTTTTATGTATAAAAAAAAAACCAAATTTATAAAAAAAAATTAAAAAATTGCAAATTTCCAAGTTTCAATTTCTCTACTTCTATAATACATAGTAATACCTCCAAAAATAGTTATTACTTTACATTCCCCATATGTCTACTTCATGCTTGGATCATTTTGGGAATGATATTTTATTTTTTGGGGATGTTACAAGGCTTAGAAGTTTAGAAGCAAATCTTGAAATTTTTCAGAAATTTTCAAAAACCCAATTTTTAGGGACCAGTTCAGGTCAGAAGTCACTTTGCAAGGCTTACATAATAGAAACCCACCCTCAAGGTATTCAAAACTGATCTTACAAACGTCGTTAACCGCAAGAATTAATGGAAAATAGAGATACAATTTCAAAATTTAACTTTTTGGGCAGATTTTCCATTTTAATTTTTTTCCCGTTACAAAGCAAGGGTTAACAGCCAAACCAAACTCAATATTTATGGCACTGATTCTGTAGTTTACAGAAACACCCCATATGTGGTCGTAAACTACTGTACGGGCATACGGCAGGGCGCAGAAGGAAAGGAATGCCATACGGTTTTTGGAAGGCAGATTTTGCTGGACTGTTTTTTTTTACACAATGTCCCATTTGAAGCCCCCCTGATGCACCCCTAGAGTAGAAACTCCATAAAAGTGACCCCATTCTAAAAACTACACCCCTCAAGGTATTCAAAACTGATTTTACAAACGTCGTTAACCCTTTAGGTGTTCCACAAGAATTAATGGAAAATGGAGATGAAATTTCAGAATTTAAATTTTTGGGCAAATTTTCCATTTTAATCCATTTTTCCCAGTAACAAAGCAAGGGTTAACAGCCAAACAAAACTCAATATTTATGGCCCTGATTCTGTAGTTTGCAGAAACACCCCATATGTGGTCGTAAACAGCTGTACGAGCACACGGCAGGGCGCAGAAGGAAAGGAATGCCATACGGTTTTTGGAAGGCAGATTTTGCTGGACTGGTTTTTTTGACACCATGTCCCATTTGAAGCCCCCCTGATGCACTCCTAGAGTAGAAACTCCAAAAAAGTGGCCCCATTTTAGAAACTACGGGATAGGGTGGCAGTATTGTTGGTACTAGTTTAGGGTACATATGATCTTTGGTTGCTCTATATTACACTTTTTGTGAGGCAAGATAACAAGAAATAGCGGTTTTGGCACCGTTTTTTTTTTTTTGTTATTTAAAACAAATTAGATCATGTGATATTTTTATAGACCAGGTTGTCACGGATGCGGCGATACCTAATATGTATACTTTTTTTTTATTTATGTAAGTTTTACACAATGATTTCTTTTTTGAAGCAAAAAAAATCATGTTTTAGTGTTTCCATAGTCTGAGAGCCATACTTTTTTCAGTTTTTGGGCGATTACCTTGGGTAGGGTATGATTTTTGCGGGATGAGATGACGGTTTTATTGGCACTATTTTGGGGTGCGTGTGACTTTTTGATCGCTTGCTATTACACTTTTTGTGATGTAAGGTGACAAAAAATTGTTTATTTAGCACAGTTTTTATTTTTTACGGTGTTCATCTCAGGGGTTAGGTCATGTGATATTTTTATAGAGCCAGTCGATACGGACGCGGCGATACCTAATATGTATACTTTTTTTTTTATTTATGTAAGTTTTACACAATAACAGCTTTTTTAAATAGCCATATTTTTTTTATTTTTTTGGGCGATTGTCTCAGGTAGGGGCTTATTTTTTGTGGGATAAGGTGACAGTTAGATTGGTACTATTTTGGTAGGCAAACGCCTTTTTGATCGCTTGCTGTTGTACTTTTTGTGATGTAATGTTTGTCATGAGGAAGGACCCACATTTCTTTGAGGTCTGAAATGCATTGACTGTTTCATGTACACCTGTATGGATTTTAATTCGCTGGAATAAAGTTTTTCATTTTTTCACCGAAGAGAGCCGGATTTTCTTCTCTTTTTTATTGCATATACCGCATCCAGGAGCGGCATCCGTGCACCTCTGGTGATTCTACTATTGCAGGTGAGAGCTGCCTTACTTCTTCTTTTGTGATGTAAGGTGACAAAAAAATGGTTTATTTAGCACAGTTTTTATTTTTTACGGTGTTCGATACGGACGCGGTGATACCTAATATGTATACTTCCCCCCCCCCCCTATTTTTTACCAATTTTTTATTAACTTTATTTTGGGAAAATGATGTTTTTGTTTATTTTTACTTGAAACTTTTCATTTTTGGGGGGGAAAACTTTATTTTTTCAACTTTTTTTTTCACTTTTTTTTTTCAACTTTTTTTTTCAGTTTATTTTGTGTCCCACTTTGCGACTTGAACTTTTGGGGGTCTAATCTTTTACAATGCATTCCAATACTTCTGTATTGGAATGCATTGGCTGTATGAGTAATACAGTGTGTATTACTCATACAGCTTCCTACCTGTGAGATCCAGGGGGCTGGATCTCACAGGCTCGTCACCGGAAGGCAGCACGATGCCTTCCTTAGACATCGCGCTGCCTTCCATGCCACCGGGTCCCCCCTACAGCCGCATGGGGACCCGATGGCAGCGCCCAATCGCCGCCGCAAACCGCAGGTCTGAATTGACCTGCGGTTTGCGGCGATCGCCGATACGGGGGGGCTCACATGACCCCCTCCGGCATTGTGACAGGATGCCCGCTGAATGATTTCAGCGGGCATCCTGTCACAATTAACCCCCGCCGCGCCGCAATCGCGATTTAAAGTTAGGACGTACCGGTACGTCCTGAGTCCTTAAGGACTCGGGAAACAGGGCGTACCGGTACATCCTAAGTCTCTAAGGGGTTAAAGAGGACCTTTCACTAGTTTAAAAACTGGAGTCCCAGGCTATGAGCTGTGCGCTACGATTGGCCAGCGCTGCATCAAGGGACAACCCTAATACAAAAACTCCGCCCCGTACAAAAGAGGAGCTGCACACACCGGAGCCTATATCGGGCGAACGGAGCGGCGCCCAGACATACTAGTAAGTGCAGGGGGACCCCTGGGTGCCGCTCTGCCCACTGATATAGTTAGTTTTTAGTTTTTAAACTAGTAAAAGGTCCTCTTTAAGGAACGCCTTCCCCAGTGTCAGCGAGGGTAAGCCAGTCCAGCTTCAGGGACACTCGCTCGCAGGCTTTTTAGCTCTCAGATGCCATGTCACATTTGACCACAGCATCTGAAAGGCTTAAAGGGGTTATCCCATGAATAATGTAAAAAAATGAAAACCGGACATCATATAGTACATGACAACCTCTTTCTAACAAAGCTAGAACCAGCCCTGTACCTCACATAGATTTGGAGATCTCCCCATTCATTGCTCTACTAGATTTATATCAAACTAGCAGCTCAAGGGGAGTGTCTATTCTGCTGCAGCTCAAGGGGCGTGTCCATGCTCTCCCTATCACAGTTCAGGAGGCAGTGGAAGAATGAAGCTGAGCATGTGCGGCCATCTCAGTGAGCTGAACAAAGAAATAATAATAATAATAAAAAAACAGCAGGTGGCGCTGTACAGACATATTATTGAATAACTCAGTGGCTATACAAAATTTTTAATTACATGCAATTACAAAAGTATTCAGATCCAGGTGCTGGTTTCAAAATCGTAGAATATTTTTTGTGGAACAATCCCTTTAAATCCCTGAGATTGGCATTATTGCCAATCGTAGACATTAGCCTTGGGTGTCTGCTGTGGCACCCGCTGCACTCTGGATCAGACACCATTTTCAAAGACCCTACCGCCAACATATATAGTTGCATGGCGATAGTGAAGTGGGATGCACAATGTGGTAAAATAAAGGCAAAATAAAGAAAAAAAGCCACCACATGCCCCAATGCAGATTTTAGTCCTGCCCCCAGTCACTATAACCGATACATCCCTTATATCAAAATGCCTGTTATGGAAAGGGGACATAATAAAAAAAAATATATATTTTAGGTGCTTTTAACAAAACAAATTAAACATGTGCAAAACATACTATTTTCCGCCTTTTTGTACGTATTCCTGGTTATAAAAAATTACTAAAATAAAAGTGACATAAAAATAAAGCCCCATGTATCACCAAAAGAATTATTTGCATAACTGAACGGAAAAAAAGTTATGGCTTTCAAAGAGGCAGATACTAACAGAGCCCGGTCAGTTAGGGGGGTAAATAGCCCGGTCAGTCTTGAACTGGCTATACTGGTGTAAAGTAAAGAAGAGTATCGAAACTTCTACCAAGATGCAATGTCTATCACACAACATGTGGCACAAATTTGATGCTTAATCTGATAGCCTCAGCTAAGTAAACCTGTCTAGATATTAAACAGCATTAGTAAATGTGGCTTTGTGTTTCAGTTCTTTGCAGTTTTTGACAGCTACTCCACCATTTTTGGTGATCTCTCCTTACTATCAGTGAAAGGAAACCTTCTTGTTCACACTGACAGGGCAACAAACTGTCCCCACACAGTTGCAATGGTCATCAAAAAAGAGATCTCTGTAGAACCGGCAGATAACATGAGGATTTCGTTGTTGTGTTTGGTGCAGAATTTAACCGTGGATTGCTCTTCCGCAACAGATAGGACATGCTACAGATTTGAAAATGCTGTGATTAGTTTGGTTTTAACTAAGGGTTGGCGTATTACAGTAGCAGCAAAATGGATGAGATTTTACCAAACCTCATCCACAAAAGCTCATTTGCATACCCTCTTCCCAAGTTTTTCTCCATCATTTTGCACTCTGTACCCTTTAATCACAAAGTGAAAACAGAATGTTCTAAATCTTTGCTAATTTATTGAAAATGAAAAAATAAAATCTTGCATTGACATAAGTATTCAGACCCTTTACTCAGTACTTAGATGAAGCAACTTTGGTAGCCTCCAGTCTTCTTGGATATGATGCCACAAGGTTTGCTCAACTGGATTTGGGGATTTTCTGCCATTCTTTTCTGCAGATTTTCTCAAGCTCTGTCAGGTTGGATGGGGACCATCGGTGGACAGCCATTTTTAGGTCTTGAGAGAGATAATCAACTTGATTCAAACTCTGTCTGGGCCACTTAAGGACATTCACGGAGTTGGCTATAAGCCATTCCTGTGTTGTTTTGGTTGTGTGTTTAGGGTCATTATAATTTTGGAAAGTAAGTCTCCAGTTCAGTCTGAGGTCCAGAGCACTCTGAATCAAGTTTCCATCAATATGGTCTCTGTACTTTGCTCCATTCAGCTTTCCCTTAACTCTGATCAGTCTCCCTGTCCAGCCACTAAAAAACACCCCTCAGCATGATGCTGCCACCACCATGATTCACTGTAGGGAATCGGGATGATATTGGGTTTCCTCCAAACATGATACCTAGAATTGAGGCCAACAAGTTCAATCTTGGTTTCATCAGATCAAAGAATCTTTTTTCTCACAGTCTGAGAGTCCTTTAGGTGTTTTTTTTGCAAACTTTTATGTGTCTTTTATTGAGGAGAGGCTTCTTTCTGGTCACTCTGCCATAAAGCCCAGATTAGTGGAGTGCTGCAGTGATGATTGACTTTCGGTAAGATTCTCCCATCTGCACACAGGATCTTTGGAGCTCACTAGAGTGTTCATTGGATTTTTTGGTCACCTCTCTTGCAAAGGCCCTTCTCTCCCGATTACTTAGTTTGGTGGTGCAGCCAGCTCTAGTAAGAGTCCCGGTTGTTTTGAACTTTTGAAGGACACTGTGCTCTTGGGAACTTTCAGTGCATCAGAATGTTTTTGTACTCTTCTCAAGATCTGTGCCTCCACACAATCTTGTCTCTTAGCTCCACAGGCAGTTCTTTCCTCCTCATGGCTTGGTTTTTGCTCTGATATGGATTGTCAGCTGTGAGACCTTATATAGACAGGGCTGTATCATTCCAAATCATGTCCAATCATCTGAAGTGGATGTCCAATCAAGGTGTAGAAACATCTCAAAGATGATAAAGAGAAATGGGAGGCCCTAGAGCTAAATTTCAAATGTCATAGTAAAGGGGTCTGAATATTTTCGTCCCGGTAAAATTTAAGATTTTCCCATTTTTTTTGTCAATTTGCAAACCTTTCTAAAATTCTGTTTTCACTTTTTCATTTTGGGATATTGAGTGCAGAATGATGGGGGAACTTTTATTTTATTTTAGCAGAAAGCCGCAACATAACAAAATGTGAAAAAACTAAAAGGGTCTAGATTTGCTTTTCTTGCGCACAGAAGTTCTGCACCTCTTAATAAATTTGGCGCAACTTACTACACTGCACTTCTTGATAAGATTTGTGTATGAAACGCCAGTCTTAATAAATTCCTCCTATGTGTCTACATACAGCAGATTTATTAACATTGCCTTCTCTCCCTACAGAACTCGGCAGACAAAACAGAATTTGAGGACTTAGACATGTTTGCTAGCTCCCGTGAACAGAGGTTTCGTGTATTTGCATCTTTAGAATTTGAAGGACAACTGTACATGACGCCAAGGGATTTCTTAGACTCTGTCACTACTGATGAGCCACGGAGTAAGTATTACTTATCACTAGTCTAGTACATTATACATCTAACCCCAGCGGTAAATAATTGAGGCAGAGGGGCTCACATATTTCAGTGGTATACCGACTGTAAGCCCATTAGACTACAAAGCATTGCTCATACAGAAAGAAATTCAGAAATTATATTTCACACCAACATGTCCAGTATCTTATAATAGGTCATCAATATGTGATCGGTGAGGTCCATTTCAGTGAAATGAAGAAGGGCGATGCTTGCTGGAACAGCTACCTCCTTCACTACAAAACCTGACACAGCGGCTCGCATGTGTTTGCGGCTGTGTCTGCTACTTTAGCTCTGCCCATCCTAGTCGATAAGGCTGAGTTGTGGCCGTGTTGCTGAGAGTGGTGCTGTTTTGAGCACAGAAGTGAAGAAACCACGTCAATCACACAAGGGTTATCCATAGGATAGGTCATCAGTATGAGATTGTTGGAGTCCAACACCCGTCATAAGTTCTAGATTCCTTTTAAAAGGGGTTACCCATGATATATGCCCTATCCATAGGATTGATAATCATTATAATGCAGGTAGGGGTCCGACACCGCAACCGATCACTAGTCAGCGGTAGCCACAGAAGTAAACACTGTACAAAGCTGGAGCACCACAGCTCCTTACACTTTGTAGCTGAGGCTCCTATTCAAATGGATTGGAGCTGAGCTGCAGTACCCGCGAACGGCCACTACACGGTGTACAAAGCTGTGGTGTTTCAGGCATTGTACACTGTTTACTTCCAGAACCTGTAGCTGCCGCTAACAACTAACCAGTGGGGGGTACTGGGTATTGGACCTACACTAATCTGATATTCATGACCTATCATATGGATAGGTAATAAATCCCAATAAACACCTTTTAGAGGAAACTGACACTGCCATTGGCTGACACATTTGGCCACAGTTACTGAAACTTACGTGAATTCTCACTGGCACTTATAGGAAGTCTTAAAAGGGTATTCAGTCATTTACTGCCTATCGAGAGGATATGCCATAAGTTTCTAAAAGAGAAGGGTCCGCAGCTATGTCGAGAACATAGAGAATGAATTGAGGCAGTGGTGAACCCATATCCACAACTGTCTCCATTCCCTTCAATATAAATTATGAAATTCTGTGGATATGCCATGGGTGCATGAAAGATCCCCTTTATTAGCCATTCTCTTTGCAGTTTGATGAACCTGCAAGCAAGCGCCGAGTAATAACACATCAGCGCATGCACAGCAGATCTTGGAGTCTGTTTTGGGCCGAGAACCATTCTGCTGCCTGTATGCCAAGGACATTGTCTAGCCCTACCCATCAAACTACAGCGGGAGTGGTTGGGAGGCCAAAGGACGGGAACAGCTCCAAAAGGGAGAAATTAACCTTTGAAACAAATACTTCTTTGCACTCATTATGGTCCCAGTAACGGTTTCATTTGTTTCATAGATATGTGTAAATGTTCATGTCGTGCAAGTCCTGATTTGGGACTAACGTATTCTAATCTGTTTATTTTTAATGTTGCTTTTTTTTAATTTTTTTAGACTCTAAGAAGTGGAGATCATTGTCACGACAAGTGAGTCTCTATAATATAATGTATGCTATGAACATCTCTACACTTTACAGAAGACATTATGTATAATATGCTTGGCAGGCGAACGTCACTAGCACGTCAGTGTCTGAAAGCCAGTTTACATACCTACCAGCGATCAGCTATTCTAAAACTCCTTCCATCCAGGGCAGAATATCCTCATGATGCGGTAGTGTACAGAGGCATCGTATGTGTATGGTTCTGTAGTACAGGCTTTGTCTGCCGCTCTCCCGCTGTATGTACATGGCTCTGGTGTGTGCACGAGGCCTTAAGCTACTTTTAAACAACCGCAAGGCTAGCTTCACATCTGCGTATTTCATTCCGGCAGGCTGTTCCCTCAGAGAATGACCCGGGTCCGGCACTGCCGGATGTGAACGGAATGTCCACCGGCCCCATTAAAGTATAATGGGGTCCGGCAGACAATCTGTTCGCATCCAGCTGACAAGCAGAGAACCCTCTGGACACAAACTGCTGCCTTCTGCGGTTTGTGTCCAGACAATTCTCTGCTTGCCTACCGGAACAGGCTACCAAAACACTGCTACCGCAGATGTGAAGATAGCCTGAGTGTTTTGCGGTCCTCAAACAGTGAATCCATAAAACACGGATATCCGCCACGTGCATGCATCACAATGCAGACCCATTGACTTCAATGGTCCGCATGTTGCAGTGAAGTCTAGGTCATGTGCTATCTTTTGCGGCGCGGCCGTCTGGATGCAGTAGCACACGGAAGCCTGCAGACCACTGACCCACTGAAGTCAATAGGTCGGCACTGTGATGCAGCATCCACAGGGCCGGTATCCTTGTTTTGTGGATCACCCGTTTGCGGACTACAAAACACAATCGTGTTAACGTAACCTAGAGATCTCTCCTAATACGCGGCTTTCTTACCTTGTTTTTTATTAATAGCTATTTGCAGAACTTATTGAGACAAGCTTCGCTGTAGAATTACAGCAGCATTACACGCCTTCATTTTCTGGCGGCGTAATGCTTTTTAATAGAAGTGGCACCTTTCTGACATGAAATGTAGACGACTTTCTAATTTAATAGACTTTGATTTAATTTCTTCAAACAGCGGGAAAGGAATTGGTGAATAATTCAGCGCGATGCATCTTCAGTTCTGATGAATAATAAATGTGTATGTGATAATACTAAAATGCCCATGTCACGGTGGAAATCACAGTCTTGCATTTGCTGGGTGAACAGACTGACAAATTGGGAAGAGGTGATGATGGGATTTGAGCCCTCTGCCCCCATCTGTCCTCAGTTCTGTAAATCAATAAGAAGAAAGACCTGTACAGCCGGAGTTATTTTTTCCGGACTGTACTTACTTATTATATTTGCAGTAGATCAGACCAGGACTATACCACCGAGAGTGGAGAGAAATGCCTGCGTTCCTCCCTAAAAATAAAATGACCATATATGTAGAAGACATTTGATTCAGCTGTTCTCAGTGTTATAGATGCCTCTGAGAACTAGCATGACTGTCTTAACAGATCCCACAAGGGTCGTCTACTTTTCCTACAGCGTATTAAGCCTTTCCCAGCCACTATATATAGCGCTCTCTCTCATCTCATCCTAGCACACACTTATGAACACTACATTATTTCAAGACTGTAAAATTTCCGAATAATACTAGAGACAGTGATTTATTTCCGCTTTTATTTCTTTCATCACATTCCCAGTGGCTCAGAAGTTTGTATACTTGTGGTTAGTATTTGGTAGCATTGCCTTTAAATTGTCTACCTTTGGATGAAATGTTTTGGGTAGCCTTCTTCAAGCTTCTCACAACATGTGGAGTTTTGGCCCATTCCTCTTGACAGAAATGATGTGAATGAATCAGATGTGTAGACCACTTGCTCACACACTCCATTCTGCCCGTAAATTTTCTGTTGGATTGAGGTCAGGGCTTTGTGATGGCCACTCTGATACCTTCACTTTGTTGCCTTCAAGCCATTTTGCTACAGCTTTGGAAATATGCTTGGGGTAAAATTGTCCATTTTGAAGATCCATTAGCGCCAAGCTTTACAGAGGTTTTCCCATCTCAACATTTCCTAGTTATATGCCACAAATGTCAGCTAGGTGCAGGTCCCACCTCTAGAACAGGGTCATGAATTGGAGGAGAACACACCATGTATGCATGGCATCCTCTCCATTCACTGTTTTTGGACTCCCAAAAATAGCTAAGCGATCACACTCGACTTTCTTCAGAAGTCCTATAGCAGTGAATTAAGGGCGACTGCGCAAGCGCGGCCACCTCTCCATTCTCCGCTTTGAGACTGCTATAAATAGCTGAGGCAGCAATTGGCTATATTCGGAACTCCGATATTGGTAAATGAAGGGTGGCCTGGCTTGTATGGCAGCTCTCCCTTCACTTCAGGGGGCCCTGTTGTGGAGATAGTTTCTGGTCACAGAGGTTGGACCAGAAACCTATTTGAGGTTTGTGGCATATCCTAGTAATATGCCGCAAATATTGAGATGGGAAAACCACTTCAACTTCCTTACTGATGTCTTGAGATGTTGCTTGAACCTGCCACCCCTGTCCTTCACTGTGTGGATTATGTTCTTTGACTTTCAATCCTCCCCTTTTTCTTTCATACATTTCCTTCATATGTTTATTATGGTCAAAGAGTTAAAGGGAACCTGTCGTGGATATTTGATTATAATCGAACTAATTATATACAATCATTAACTACTAAAAAGTACCTTAGATGTATTCACTTACTGGTGTGACAGATGGTTACCTCATAATATACACACAAAGATGCCTCATGCCGCATGCTAATGAGCTGATTTGAGTCCAGCGTGATGTCATTGAGTCCAGTGTTTTTTTAATTCAGAGCTATAGTCACTCCCCTGCCCACCTGCTGCTGATTCATATGGAAAAAAAACTGTCATTCAGCAGCAGGTGGGCGGGGAGAGTCAGGAGCTCATGAATATTCAGGACTCATCATTATCAGCTGGAGCTTTTCAATACAAGATGTTGGCAGATTGACTGGGTCAATTAAAGAAAGTGACCCAGCATTGTGCTAAGAGAATCAATCACTTATTCATGTTGCCCTTAGTTTGGACACCATAAAACTGGTGACCGGTTCCCTTTAAGTTTTTGTTGCATCAGTCCAGAGGACCTTTCTTCTAAAAGTAAGATTGTTGTCCCTATTTGCAGTTGCAAACTGTAACCTGGCTTTTTATGGCAGTTTTGGAGCAGTGGCTTCTTCCTAAGGCCTCTTTCACACGAGCGGATGCCATGCGGGTAATCTGCTGCGTTAAAGAGAGCCAAGCCCTGTTCCGGACACAGAGCATTAACATGGGTGATAATGCTCCGTGCCTCTCTGTGACCTTTTTACTACAAAATCACAGTGAGATAAAGGTGTCACTGTGATTTTATAGTAAAAAGGTCACAGAGAGGCAAAGAGCATTATCAATCATGTTACTGCTCCGTGTCTCTGTTGTCCGGAACTGGGCTTGGCTGTCTTTTCACGCAGATGATCCGCTCGTGTGAAAGAGCTCTTAGTCTCTCTAGGAAACAGAATGTGTCTCTTCCTTGAACGGTATGATGGCGCGTGGTTCCATGGTGTTTAAACTTGCATATTATCCTTTGAACAGATGAAGTGGTACCTTCAGGCATTTGGAAGTTGCTCCCAAGGATATACCAGACTTTTAGAGGTCCACAATTATTTATTATGTCTTGGCAGATTTCTTTTAACCTCTTCCCGACCTCCGCTGTACATGTTTGGCAGCAGTCGGGTCTTTAAAGATGGCATCCACTCCTGTGTGGACTGGGCACCATAGCCACTGGGTTTTTGCAGTTTCACACAGCAGATACCAAGCGCTAACCACAGCATATGAGGTGTTTTCTCCGTTCAGAGATCGGGGTATCTGTTCATTTCTTGTTGTAGCCTAAGTCTTTCTGAAGGATCCGAGGCTACCACAGTCATGTGGCAGGGCTCTAGAGGAACGTACTGAATCTCTTATAGACTGCAGTGGTAATTCATTGCAGTCTATGGGACAAGTGATCCAACGATCGTATGTTCAATTCCCCTAATTAGACTTGAAAAATATATTTTTTTAAATATGTATAAAAAATATATTAAAATTCAAATCATCCCCAATAAAAAAAATAAAGATCATTTGCACAAAAAAAAAATAAAGATCATCTGCTTCACAAAATGCCTGTACTATTAAAATATAAACGCCTTTATCCTGTACTGTAAACACCAAATGGCCCAGTCGCCTTTTTTTTTTACTGTCACCTCCCCCAATAAATTGAATAAAAAGTGATCCAGGCATACACACTCCGAAATTGTATCGCTGGGAAAATACAGATCAAAAAATAACCCTTCAAACCACTCCATAGACTTAAAATATAAAAAAAAAAGTTGTAGGGGTCAGACTATGGCAATGCAAAGCAAAAATCTTTTTTTTCCAGTTTTTATTTTTTTCAAGTATTTAAGCACAAGAAAAATTATACAATTGTGGTTTCGTACTTACCGAACGGGAACAGTTCAGTTTTACCGCATAGTGAACACCCTAAAAACTAAATTCATAAAACTGGCTGAACTACGCTTTTTTTCCAATTTCACCCCAATTGAAATTTTTATTCCAGCTTCCCACTAAATCGTATGCAATATTATTTGGTGCAATTAGAAAGTACGACTTTCCCCGCAAAAAAAACTAACCCTCATCTGCCTGTGTGAACAGAAAAATAAAAAAAAGTTAAGGCTTAACCTGCTAAGGAAAGTTTGTCTTTAACTCTTTCTGCTTGGGCATTCTTGTTACATTATGGTCGACTATACATTATAATACAAGCTATGGGGGTCATTTCTGAAAAAATATATGCCCCACTTTGGTGTATTTAAGGTGCAGATTTTGTTGCAAAGGTGTTTTGCTGCAAAATATGCGCCTTTTTTCCCGTGTACGCCACTTACGCCTCTTTTCTCTTGTTCAGAGAAAATGGGGGGGGTGGGGGGTGGCGTGGGCAGGGAAGAGGGCGGGCCAGTTTGCCCATCTCAATCATCAGTTGGCGCCCCTACACAATTTAGGCATATCAAGCTGCAGTGGACAGGGACTAAGACCGGTGTCTAAATTGCCCGTCTTAGTAAATAACCACCTATCTGTTTTCCATAGGCCTCTCTATAGAGAAAGGCTAGAAAAAAACTTGAGGAATGGCAGAATAAAAAACAAATGTTCAGACGGCAGAGGTGCACTGTATGCTACACATGGTGATAATCTGGAAGCAGTTTTCAGGCCATCTTGGATAAGGGTGTATTTATACTTGCTAGTTTTATACAAACACACCCTTAAAGGGGTTCTCCGGAATTAATTTCAAATGGCCATCAACAACATGTCGTAGAAAGTAAGTAGGACTGGTTGCCTCCACTTTTAGAGCTTGTTAGGGGGTTGAGGGGGCAGGGCCTCACTACACACTACGCTCTGGCACTTGCATATAGTACACATTGGTGATGGTGAGCACTCCTGTTGGATTGCCCAGTAGGGTTGCTCCGGGTATCGAATTATCGATACCCAATCGATATTTTTATACCAGTATCGATTCAGTTCCGGGATTTGCCATTTACCGATACTAGGCTGTGCTACTGCGCAGCCTAGTATCAGAGAACATGGAGCGCGCTTCTCTCAGCGCACGCCATGTTCCCTCAGCAGCACAGTGGAGAAAGAGGCAGTCTCCCTCCCCCTGTGCCGCTACTGGGCGGAGGAGGGGAGGGGCTGTGGCCACTGCGCCACCATTGAAGATAAGTAACTCATTAATACAAATACAGGAGGCGGATGCTGGCGGCAGAATCACATAGCTGGCACCCGACCTCTGACAGGAAGCTGCGTTCAGCGGCAGTTAGCCCCTCAGGTGTGGCACCTGAGGGGTTAATTGCCGCTCATCGCAGCTCCCTGTCATAGAGGTTGGTTGCCGACTATGTTGCCGACATAGAGGTTGGTTGCGCCCTACCCCAACCCCCCCAGTATTAAATCATTGGTGGCGCAGTGTACCCCCAACCCCCCAGTATTAAATCATTGGTGGCAGTGGCCACAGGGTCCCCTCCACCCTCTTCATTGGTGGAGCAGTGGCAGTTGTGATCGGAGCCACAGCAATGAAATGTTGGGTCTCCGATCGGTTACCATGGCAACCAGGATCCTACTGAAGGCAACCAGGACGCTACTGAAGCCCGGGCTGCCATGGTAAGCTCCCTGCTGCAGTGTGCACTATGCACAGGGCAGCAGGGAGAGTGTGAAGTCCTATTCACCCTAATAGATCACTATTAGGATGAATAATACAAGGGATTGAAAGATCCCAGGTTCTAGCCCCTAAGGGGGAAATGGTTATTAAATAAAAAGTAAAAGAAAAAATTATGGGCCGGACGTTCCATAAAATGCTGAATGCACGCAGCTTTTTTGGTGTTTTATTTTTTTCACGTGGTATAGACTGTCGAGTATCGCAATACTTTTATGGTATCGAAATCGAATCAAAATTTTGGTATCGTGTCAACCCTACAGCCCAGCCATGATGGCATATCCTAGGCAGGATCACACCATTACCATCTATAGTAGAGCTGTGTATTGAAGCACTGCCCCCTGACCCCCCAGGCAGTTGTGCAACCAAAATATATTGGCAGAATGGGGTGGCTCTACTCCTCAATAGGGATGTGATGGTGCTCAATATCTCAGTGTAAACTCAATACACCAGAAAAATTATTGTAAGAGATAGTTATGGAAGATATGGCACTCAGATATCTGGAGCACTGCTCAAACATTCAATTTTATTGATTTCAGATACTATATGTTCCACAGGTCATAATTGTTAAAATAGTCATAAATCTAAAATATTCATACAAGATCTTGTATGAATATTTTAGATTTATGACTATTTTAACAATTATGACCTGTGGAACATATAGTATCTGAAATCAATAAAATTGAATGTTTGAGCAGTCCTCCAGATATCTGAGTGCCATATCTTCCATAACTATCTCTTACAGTTGTGCAACCAATCCTGTACACATTCTGATTCCCGGAGAACTCCTTTAATTGAGCAGCTAAAGTAAGGGCTCATTTACGGTACACTAAGCAATTAGGAACAAATGTTCATAGGAATTTAGAGGCAGCAATTATTGTTGCTCCATGGGGATGAGAGTAGGGTATCTACCCAGGCCAGTCATTGTGGGCGTCTTTATGAACATTCATTCCTGATCATTTGCCCAGCCATCTTTCTTTGTAAATGGGCGCTAAGCTTGCGTCACATAACTGGTCGCTTATGGAGCAGAACCAGTATATAATAAGTACTGCCTGAGTTGTACAGACTTAAAGGGGTTGTCTCACCTCAGTCATTGGGGGCATATCACTAAGATATGCCCCCAATGTCTGATAGGTGTGGGTCCCACCTCTGTGATCCGCATGCACCTATCTTTAGAACAGAGCCGGCAAAGTGAATGAGGGCGCACCACGCATGCACGGCCGCCCTCCATTCATTTCTATGGGAGTGCCAGCGCTCGGCTATTTCTGTCAGTCCCATAGAAGTGAGTGGAATAGCGGCTGTTCTTGCATGGTGCGCTTCCCATTCATTTCATTGGGACTTCCGAAAATAGCCAAGCTCACCACTGAATGAATAGAGGGCGGCCATGCATGTGAGTTGTGCTCTCCTTCACTTTGTGGGCTCATTTCTAAAGATAGGTGTGGGTCCCAGAGGTGGGACCCGCACCTATCAGACATCTGATTTAGATTTCAATGCATAGAAAGTGATTATCCTGTGTGATTCTCCAGATGATATCACATCTTTGTGTATTCCAGGACTTAATCCAGCTGCTAATAGACACTCCTTCAGTATGGAAGGGCTCATCCAGATTTTTCAGGACTCTTGGAGATAAAGGTAAGTCACGTAAATGATATTACTATATTTCTGTAGCATGGGTTTTGGGGATTCCCAGTGTACATTATGCATGGAATCATTATTTTGGCTCCTTTCTCCCATTTTTAATACTCTTATGCTGAAATTAACTCATCCACATCTCTTCCATTCATTTTGCCATATATTTCTATGTACATTGATTGAGAGATATTTGTCAACCATTCCACAAAAAATTGTGACTTCCACTGTAGCCTTCATTTTTGGAAACGGTGGGCCGGGCATAGCGGGAGGGGAATGACCTAGGACCTGACAGGTTTACTATTATTTATAAGTTATATTGCAGCAGAAACATTTAGGACCCCCGTTCTCTTAAGCCCCTTTCACACGGGCGAGATTTCCGCGCGGGTGCAATGCGTGATGTGAACGCATTGCACCCGCACTGAATCCGACCCATTCATTTCTATGAGGCTGTGCACATGAGCGGTGATTTTCACGCATCACTTGTGCGTTGCGTGAAAATCACAGCATGCTCCTCTTTGTGCGTTTTTCACGTATCGCAGGCCCCATAGAAATGAATGGGGTTGCGTGAAAATCGCAAGCATCCGCAAGCAAGTGCGGATGCGGTGCGATTTTTACGCACGGTTGCTAGGTGACGATCGGGATGGGGACCCGATCATTATTATTTTCCCTTATAACATGGTTATAAGGGAAAATAATAGCATTCTGAATACAGAATGCATAGTACAATAGGGCTGGAGGGGTTAAAAAAAATAAAAAATAATTTTAACTCACCTTAATCCACTTGTTCGCGCAGCCCGGCTTCTCTTCTGTCTTATTTTTAGCTGATTGCAGGAAAAGGACCTGTGGTGACGTCACTCCGGTCATCACATGGTCCATCACATGATCTTTTACCATGGTGATGGATCATGTGACGGACCATGTGATGAGCGTAGTGACGTCATCAAAGGTCCTATTCCTCACAAAAGAAGACAAGAGATGCCGGCTGCGCGAACAAGTGGATTAAGGTGAGTTCCATTTTTTATTTGTATTTTTTAACCCCTCCAGCCCTATTGTACTATGCATTCTGTATTCAGAATGCTATTATTTTCCCTTATAATCATGTTATAAGGGAAAATAATAAAATCTACACAACCTGGAACCCAAAACTGAACTTCTGTGAAGAAGTTCGGGTCTGGGTACCACATTCAGTTTTTTATCACGCTCGTGCAAAACGCATTGCACCCGCGCGATAAAAACTGAACAACGGAACACAATCACAGTCAAAACTGACTGCAATTGCGTACCTACTCGCGCGGGTTTGCTGCAATGCACCGGGACGCATCCGGACCTGATCCGGACACGCTTGTCTGCAAGGGGCCTTAATCAGTCTTGGTGATTTTCTCCTCCTTTACCATCTCTTAGTTGGCTTACGTTAGACCAGTATTTTTTTTATCCAAAATTGTGGTGTATGTCAAAAATAAAATTGGCATCCCTTTTTCTTTTGAAAAGTGTCAAGTGAAGTGCAACAAGTCATGTAAAAACACGTAAAACGGCACACAACATGTATGCCAACGTTTTTTGGTGCAATTTGTTCCAGAATTCTGGCACATTTCCCATGGTAGATCCTTGTTTCTAAGCGATCCTTAAATAATAATGATATAAAAGGGAAATTTTAGTAATTATAAGCAACCATGTGCATGTTTTGATTGTACGCACCCCATAGTGCAAGAATGGCTGTAAAATCACTTCAGTTGTTTCCACAAGAGACCGTATGACTCAGGGATTCTGTCTATTTCTTTCCTACATGGAACAATTGGAGTTGTGTTCTCATTAGCCCTGGTCGACACCGATTTTTCTGCACTGATTTTAGAAGAACTTGTATATCTTATTGTGTGTTTCACGCTCCAGCCATCACAGGGATAGGTTATCTGTATCTGATCAGTGGGGATCCTAGGTCTTGGACCCCTATTGATCATATACTGATAACCTATCCTCAGAATAGGTCATCAGTTGTAAAGTCTTGAAAAAAACATTTAACCCCTTAAAGACCATTTTCATTTTTGCATTTTTGTTTTTTCCTCCCCACATTCCAGTAGCCATAACTTTTAAAATTTTCTGTTCATATAGCCATATGAGGGATTATGTTTTGCGGGTAAAGTTGTATGTTCTAATAGCACCATTTAATTTACCATGTTTTGTATTCTCCTTTGCCGAGATAATCCATCCCACCTCACAGGTATGGCATATCAAGGTGCTGATTAGACAGCATGAATATTGCACAGGTGTGCCTTAGACTGCCCACAATAAAAGGCCACTCTGAAATGTGCAGTTTGATCACACAGCACAATGACACAGATGTCACAACGTTTGAGGGAGCGTGCAATTGGCATGCTGACTGCAGGAATGTCTACCAGAGCTGTTTCCCGTGCAATGAATGTTCATTTCTCTACCATAAGCCGTCTCAAAAGGCGTTTTAGAGAATTTGGCAATACATCCAACCGGCCTCACAACTGCAGACCACGTGTAACCACACCAGCCCAGTACCTCCACATCCAGCATATTCACATACATGATCGTCTGAGACCAGCCACCCAGACAGCTGCAGCAACAATTGGTTTGTATAACCAAAGAATTTGTGCACAAACTGTCAGAAACCGTCTCAGGGAAGCTCGTCGTCCTCATCGGGGTCTGCACCTGACTGCAGTTCGTCGTCGTAACCGACTTGAGTGGGAAAATGCTCACATTCGATGGCGTCTGGCACGTTGGAGAGGCGTTCTGTTCATGGATGAGTCCCGGTTTTCACTGTTCAGGGCAGATGGCAGACAGCGTGTGTGGCGTCGTGTGTTGAGCGGTTTGCTGACGTCACTGTTGTGGATCGAGTGGCCCATGGTGGCGGTGGGGTTATGGTATGGGCAGGCGTATGTTATGGACAACGAACACAGGTGCATTTTATTGATGGCATTTTTCTCGTTCATTCCATTGGGGGACACAGACCATGGGTATAGCTTAGAGATATTACTAGGAGGGACACTATGCAAAAAAAGAAGCTCCTCCTCCTCGGGCTATACCCCCAGGCACCTCCAGGAGAACTTCAGTCTTTGCTTAGTGTCCGTTCAAGGAGGTTGACATTTATTCTTCTCCTGTTTGTTATTTTTTTCTGGTTTCAGATGGGGACGCAGGTCAGCATTGCGCTTTCCTGGCCCCTGGGGAGGGTCTGCCACGGTCTTCTGAAGGTTCCTGGCTACCTCCCATTCCCCCACAGAAGAAAAGTGGATCCAGGCTCGACATGTTAGCTCTGGCATCCCACCAGCTGCTGGGACACCTGCTGCCTACACTCCACCAGAGCACTGCTCTCCTTGATTGGAGTCAGACGTCTGAAGAGGTGAATCCCTGCTGGTCCGGACATCGAGGGAGCATGCTGTGCAGATAAGTATTGCCTGCTTCAATCTCCCTCCTTTCCCCCCCCCCCTCCCCCCACCCCTTCATGTCGTCTGTCTGGCGCTCTGTGACCTAAGGTGAGCTAGAGAAGGGCATTTTTTCCCGTTGGGAGGGGGCCTTCTGGGGAGGGCTGGTGATTCCACTGACTCTGGGGACAGGTTGCGTTTCCCTACCTGCCTGCAGCTCAGACTATGGCCGCATCGGCGGCAATCTTGGCACTGAAGGGGTGTATTTTATTTTATCTTATGGCCGCTGCGCTCTCTGCAGCTCCCGCCGGACTGCTCCTCCCGATATTAACCCCCGCTGCACCGTATCGGGCGAAGGGGTGTATTTTGAAATGCGCGCGCGCTTATTTCGCACCGCAATGACGCGTCCAAGGGGGCGGAGCCTCGGCCTCCAGCTCTGTCTCTCCCTACGCCGGAGACTCTGCTGGATTGCGGCCGTGCAGCTCCTCAGTTCTCGGTGACCGGAGACTTCTGCTGTTGCCTGGGTGGTAGGAATTGCAGCAACCTGGTAGGAAATCTTTTTTGGAATACCATCATGCCTAAACCTGGGGCCCCTAAGCCTTCCAAGGCTTCCTCTCAGGCTCCACTGGAGTCATGTAAGATATGCCTTAGGCCTTTTTCTGTCACTGGTTCCTGTGACTCATGCCCTGCTCCTGGACAGGATCAGCCTCCTTCTCTTGCTCAGCCCGGTCCTCCCTCTGCCCCTGCGGAACCAGCGGTACCCGCCTGGGCCTCCGCCATGTCTAATGCGGCAGCTGATCTGGCCTTAGTTGCCAAGGCAGCCATGTCCTTCATGGAGCGCATGGCGGCTACTACTCCAGTGGCATCCACCACTCCATCCCCTCTCAGTGACTCTCACAGAGGGAGTCTGACTTCTAAAAGGCAGCGTGAGCGGCAGCATTCCTCCTCGGATGACTCCGCTTCTCCCCCTCGCCTTGAGGCATGCCCGGTTGACTCTCCCCCTCGCAGGGAGCGCAAATCCGATGGGGAATTGTCCGGATCGGACGAAGTCACGGAGCGGGAACCCCTGCCTAAGCTTTCCACCATGGTAACAGAGTTGGTGGCAGCTGTCCGTGACACTTTTAATATACAAGGGGATTCTCCTCCCTCCACTAGTCGGGAGTTCTCCCTTTTTCCACCCAAGAAACAGGAGTCCGCCGTGTTCCCTATTCATGAGGAATTCACTGAGGTCCTATCAAAAGCTTGGGATCGACCTAATCAAAAATTTTCGGCCACCAAGCGTATGGATACGCTTTATCCTTTTCCAGCTGACACAGTGGAAAAGTGGACTTCTTCCCCTAAGGTAGATCCTCCGGTGGCCAGGTTAGCCAAGAACACGGCCCTTCCCGTCCTAGACGGTTCCTCTCTGCAGGATGCGGTGGACAGACGTTTGGATTCACTTTCCAAGTCCATCTTCTCACTAGCGGGCGCTTCCCTGCGACCGGCCTTTGCGTCGGCTTGGGTCGCCAGAGCCCTTACAACGTGGTTGCAGCGCCACCACCAGGATCTGTCAGAGCAGAACGCCTCTGTAGATACTCTGGATTTTATCATCCAGATGTCTCAAGCTTCTAAATATCTCTGTGAGGCTTCAATGGACATCGGCTCCCTCTTTGCCCGTATTTCGGCCCTCTCTGTCATTCAGCGCAGGGAGGTCTGGCTGAAGGTGTGGGATGCTGATGCCTCATCCAAGCGTTCCCTCGCTAACCTTCCCTTTGAAGGGTCCAGGCTCTTTGGGGCTCAACTAGATGAATTCATTTCTGCCGCAACTGGGGGCAAGAGCACTCATCTACCCCAGCCCAGGACCAAGCGTCCCTTTCGGTCTCGGCCTTCAGGTTTCCGGGGCCAGTCCTTTCGTCGCTTCTCCACTGCCAGGACGCCGTCGTCCTCATCAGCAGGGGGATCCCAGGACTCCCGCAAGAAGCCTTTCTTCAAGCCCCAGCCCTCTTGGCGGCCTCGGGCGCAGTCAGCCCGTCCTCCTGCTCCCAAGCAACCCTCCGCATGAAGGGGTGCCCCCATCCCTCGTGGTGGGGGGGCGTCTGCTCTCCTTTCAATAGGTCTGGAGGGCTCACGTTCAGGACGCCTGGGCTCTGGAAGTGGTGACGTCCGGCTACAAGTTGGAGTTCGCGTCCAGCCCGCCGGAACGTTTTTTCCCTTCTCGCGTTCCGGGGGATCCAGCCAGGGCCTCGGACCTCTTTTTTGCGGTCTCCTCTCTTCTGGACCGTGGTGTCATTTCCCCCGTTCCCCCAGAAGAGCAAGGGACAGGTTTTTACTCAAACCTGTTCGTTGTTCCAAAGAAAGAGGGGTCAGTGCGTCCAATCTTGGATCTAAAACTTCTCAACAAGTTTCTACGGGTGCGGAAGTTTCGCATGGAGTCCCTTCGCTCCGTTATTGCTTCTCTGCTTCCAGGAGAATTTCTCGCGTCTGTGGACATTCAAGACGCCTACTTGCACGTCCCTATTGCAGAGTCCCACCATCGCTTTCTGCGCTTTGCCATAGGGGGGCGTCATTACCAGTTCGTCGCCCTACCTTTTGGGTTGGCGACCGCCCCTCGAGTTTTTACGAAGATTCTGGCGCCTCTCATGGCGCTTCTTCGCACCAGGGGCATCTCTTTGTTACCATACCTAGACGACATCTTGATAAAAGCTCCGTCTCTTCCACAGGCCGAGGACAGCGTCCGAATCACGGTTCAATCCCTGGAACGGTTCGGATGGCTGATCAATCTCCCCAAGTCCTCTCTGCACCCCTCCCAGAGACTCTCGTTCCTGGGGATGATCTTGGACACCTCGATTTCTCGGGTGTTTCTTCCAGATTCCAAGGCTTCCCAGATTCGTCTGGCAGTGGTGCTCCTTCTACGCTCTCCACGTCCCACCATTCGGGAGTGCATGCGGGTGCTGGGCCTTATGGTCTCCTCTTTCGAGGCGATTCCGTACGCCCAATTTCACACTCGTCCGCTACAACAGATGATCCTTGCCCTCTGGAACAAGAACCCTCGGGGTCTAGACACTCCTGTTCGTCTGTCCCGGCAAGTTCGAGCGTCTCTCTCTTGGTGGCAGTCTTCCCTGAACCTATCGTCAGGAAAGTCCTTCCTTCCGTTCTCTTGGACGATAGTCACCACCGACGCTAGCCTCATCGGTTGGGGAGGTGTTCTCCGGAACCTCACAGTTCAGGGTGTCTGGTCGACGGAGGAATCCCGTCTCCCGATAAACGTTTTGGAATTAAGGGCGATTTTCCACTCCCTCTCCCATTGGACTCCTCTCCTTGCGACTCGCCCGGTGCGGGTTCAGTCGGTCAATGCCACAGCTGTGGCTTATGTCAACCATCAGGGCGGGACTCGCAGTCGGGCAGTAATGCGGGAAGTAGCGAGGATCCTCTTATGGGCGGAGTCTCATGTTCCAGTATTGTCGGCAGTGTACATCCCGGGAGTCGACAATTGGACGGCGGATTTTCTGAATCGCACCAAGGTGGATCCGGGAGAGTGGTCTCTCCATCCGGAGGTGTTCGAGACCATCTGCCACCGATGGGGCCGTCTGGACGTAGATTTGATGGCTTCCCGGCTCAACCACAAGGTGCCGGTGTATCTAGCCCGCGCTCGAGACCCACGGGCGGGCGGGGTGGACGCGCTGGTATTTCCATGGCAGCGGTTCAGCCTCCTTTACGTCTTCCCTCCGATTCCTCTGTTGCCGAAGGTGCTGCGCAAGATCGAGGCGGAGGGGATACCAAACATTCTCGTCGCTCCGGATTGGCCTCGCCGCGCCTGGTTCTCCAGCGTCGCTCGTATGTTGGCGGACGTTCCGTGGCCTCTGCCCGACAGAGAGGATCTCCTGTCTCAGGGGCCGCTCTTCCACCAGAATTCACGGCAGCTGCGTTTAACGGCGTGGCTGTTGAGACCGCCATCCTGAGGAAGAGAGGCTTCTCTGATGCGGTGGTAAGAATCATGATCAGGGTTCGGAAGCCGGCTTCTTCACGGATCTATTATCGCACCTGGAAGGCCTTGCTGTTTTTTTGTGAGAAATCGGGCTACCCGCCCCTACGTTTCTCTGTCCCAGTGGTGCTGTCTTTTCTCCAGTCCGGCCTCGACATGGGTCTGTCGCTCAGCTCTTTGAAGGGTCAGGTTTCTGCTTTGGCTATCTTTTTTCAGAAGTCCATTGCCTTTTTGGGACCTGTGAAAACCTTCCTGCAGGGGGTGGCGCATTCTGTTCCCCCGTATGTGCCTCCCTTGCCCCCCTGGGATCTCAACTTGGTTCTGCGCTCCCTTCAGGCGGCGCCTTTTGAACCTCTGAGGGAGGTCTCTCTGGTTTTACTCACCTGGAAGGTAGTTTTTCTGGTGGCCATTACCTCCATCAGGCGAGTTTCGGAGCTGGCCGCACTTTCCTGCCGGGAAGCTTTTCTGGTCTTTCACCAGGATAAGGTGGTGCTCAGACCGGTGCCTTCTTTTTTGCCCAAGGTGGTTTCTCCCTTCCACCTTAACGAGGATCTTGTCCTGCCCTCTTTTTGTCCTTCTCCGGCGAACCCCAAGGAATGCGCTCTCCACTCCCTGGACGTCGTCAGGGCTCTGAAGGTGTACCTGGGGGCTACCGCTTCCTTCCGGCGTTCAGACTCTCTCTTTGTGATTCCTGAAGGGTCCCGTAAGGGCCTGGCGGCTTCCAAGGTCACCGTGGCGCGGTGGATCTGTTCCGCTATTGCTGCGGCATATCGCGCTCGTGGCCATGTTCCGCCGTCGCGGATTACCGCTCACTCCACAAGGGCAGTGGGAGCTTCCTGGGCTAGACGCAATCGCGCATCCGTTTCCCAGTTGTGTAAGGCGGCCACTTGGTCGTCCTTACATACTTTCACAAAGTTTTATCAGTTACACTCTCTGGCCTCGGCTGATGCTGTTCTTGGGCGCAGGGTATTGCAGGCTGTGGTTCCGGTTTGACTGCTGGACGTTTATTCCTGGCGGTGTTGGATTTCTTCTTTTTTCCCACCCCATGGACTGCTTTGGGACGTCCCATGGTCTGTGTCCCCCAATGGAATGAACGAGAAAAGGAGATTTTTGTGAAACTCACCTGTAAAATCTTTTTCTCGTAATTTCCATTGGGGGACACAGCTCCCGCCCCTTTTTTGGTTTACGCCTTACGGTGTGCTGTGTGATGGTTTCCATAGTGTTTTATTTCCGTTCTCCTTCTCCTACTGCTTTTGCAACGACTGAAGTTCTCCTGGAGGTGCCTGGGGGTATAGCCCGAGGAGGAGGAGCTTCTTTTTTTGCATAGTGTCCCTCCTAGTAATATCTCTAAGCTATACCCATGGTCTGTGTCCCCCAATGGAAATTACGAGAAAAAGATTTTACAGGTGAGTTTCACAAAAATCTCCTTTTAATGCACATAGATACCGTGACAAGATCCTGAGGCCCATTGTTGTGCCATTCATCCACGACCATCACCTCATGTTGCAGCATGATAATGCACGGCCCCATATTGCAATGATCTGTACACAATTCCTGGAAGATGAAAACATCCCAGTTCTTGCATGGCCAGCATACTCACCAGACATGTCACCCATTGAGCATGTTTGAGATGCTCTGGATCGGCGTACACAACATTGTGTTCCAGTTCCTGCCAATATTCTGCAACTTCGCACAGCTATTAAAGAGGAGTGGACCAACATTACACAGGCCACAATCAACAACCTGATCAACTCTATGCGACGGAGATGTGTTACACTGCGTGAGGCAAATGGCGGCCACACCAGAGACTGACTGGTTTTCTGACCCTCCCCCAGTAAGGCAAAACTGTGCACATTTCAGAGTGTCCTTTTATTGTGGGAAGTCTAAGGCACACCTGTGCAATATTCATGCTGTCTAATCAGCACCTCGATATGCCACACCAGTGAGGAGGGATGGATTATCTCGACAAAGGAGAAGTGCCCACTAACACAGATTTAGACAGATTTGTGAACAATATTTGAGAGTAATAGGTCTTTTATGTATGTAAATATTTCAGATCTTTGAGTTCAGCTAATGCAAAATGGGAGCAAAACCGAAAGTGTTGCGTTTATATTTTTGTTCAGTGTATATTTCCATCTACAGAGCTTATTTTCTCGGGAAGTATAGTAGTTTTTATTGGTACCATTTTTGGGGTATGTACGACTTTTTTTTTTTCACTTATTAATTTTTTTTTTTTTTTTGGGGGGGGGGGGGGGGGGTGACAAGGTGACCAAAAAATGATGAATCACATATTTTAAATAATTTTTTTCCGTTACGGCATACTTCGCAAACTTGTAATAGACATTTTTGAAAATGCAATACCTGTTATGTTTATTTATTTATTTTATATGTATTATTGGAAAAGGGGGCAATTTGAGCGTTTAATAATTTATGTTTTTTTTTATTTATTTTTTACATTTTACGCAATAACTTTTAACCCCCTTAGGGGGCTGCAATCTTTTGATCTCTTATCCCAAACAATATAGTAGAGAACTATTATGGTGATGGAATTTTGATGCCCTGCCTGCTGAGCCGTATCTCATGTACGGCTTTGCAGGCAGTTCACCATCACAGGCCTGGGAACCTTCAGCAGGATCCAGGCTGTCATGGTTACCAGTCGGAGGCCCGCAATTTCACTGTAGGGGCTCCATTCGGAAGGCAGAGGGAACCCCCTCTCTCTGCCTAACTCCACAGATGCTGCAATCACTATTGTACCCGCCACATATGGAGCAAGCTCAGCGCAGCAGCCTACTCCATACAATCCCTCAGCCACAATGACGTACATGGTGGCTGAAGGGGTTAAAGAGATTTTCCGACTTCTGAAAAACAGAAACCACTTGACGTGTTCCAGTATGTACCATATTTTTTGCTCTATAAGACGCCCCTGACCATAAGATGCACCTAGGTTTTAGAGGAGGAAAATAAAAAATATTTTTCATCAGACTTCAGATCAGAGTGCCAATCTTCATCAGACCTCAGATCAGACCGCCAATCTTCATCAGACCTCAGATCAGACCCCCAATCTTCATCAGACCTCAGATCAGTCCCCCAATCTTCATCAGACCTCAGATCAGACCCCCAATCTTCATCAAACCTCAGATCAGACCCCCAATCTTCATCAAACCTCAGATCAGACCCCCAATCTTCATCAAACCTCAGATCAGACCCCCAATCTTCATCAAACCTCAGATCAGACATAAAATAAATAAAATAACTTATCTCTCCTGCTCCGGACGGTGCCACCACTCGGGAGATCCAGTGTGCTCTTCCTGAAGCGCTGCACTGTGATCTGACATTGCACAACATCAGGTCCTAGTACGCACTATGACGCGCACTACATCCTGACGCTGTATGTTGTCAGAACACACCATGGCACAGGCAGAAGACCAGGGATTGGTGAGTAAAGCCAGCAAGAGGAGCGCTATATTCACTGCTCTGCGGGCCTGCTGTGTCTGTGTGCATAATGGAAGCGCTCATTATTTTTCGCTTCATAAGACACACTGACATCTTCCCCCAATTTTATAGAGAAAAAAATACTGTAACCAACATTTCTTGCATAAAAAGACCTTTCCTCATTCATCCACATCCCCGCTATGTGGGTTTTGCATATAGCAGGTTGAGTCAGTGGTTTCAGCTTCATGCCAAAACTGTATTTCCTAGGAGGTGCTCCTAGTGATCTTACCCAAGGGAGTGACCCACACTACAATACCCTTCCACAGAATGACACGTCATTGCTAACATCCCATCGACAGGGCAGTGCTGTGGAGGTGTGACACGTTGAAATGACATCACACAACAATGGTGTCAGAGTCACGTTACGGCCGGGGAGATCTCTGAAGACAGGGTATAGTGGATTGCTTACAAAATATAAGCGAGTCCCCTTTAATACCAGCTGTACTGAGCGTGCTGTAGAGATAGCAGCTTAGACCTCGGCGGTCCTTTGAAGTGACTTGTCGGCCCGGGCGTATAAAGTGTTTTCATAACAGTGAATTATCTACATGAGAGGAATAGGTAGAATACCTGTTATTATAGGATACAGTATTGTCATTTTATCCCTCCACACACCCAAAAATATGGCAGCTCTGACATGAATGGTCTCTGATAGCCACCCCTTCATCCTCTCCAGATGTGCTAACAATCGCGGCTGTTTCTAATCTGTCACTTTCGGGCTCTCTGGTAAGAACCGTACATTGACTTCCAGTCAAACACCTGAGAAGATCCTTCTTTATCTTCATGCCCAAAACATGTTATTGCTTCCTTTGTTATTTTAGGATGTCGCTATTGATTGGGCTGTAAAACCCTCTACGGGATCAGTACTCAGAGCTTATTAGTTTTTGCTTTTCTTTAGGAGGCATATTACGATGCTGCATAAGGCTTGTCCACACTGGCCTACTTATCTTGTATGTTTCAGCTATATTTATTCACATATTCCACAGCGCTTTACAGACATTATCAGTAGTTGCTGTCCCCAATTGCTGTCCCCAATGGGGCTCACAATCTAAGTTCCCTATCAGTATGTCTTTGGAGTGTGGGAGGAAACCCACACAAACACACGGAGAACATACAAAGTCCATGTAGATGTTGTCCTTGGTTGGAACCAAACGTAGGACTTCAGCGCGAGAAGGCACCAGTGCTGACCGCAGAACCACTATTTCAGATCATCAAGCTACTTTTATCTTGCACACTATAGGAAAAAGCGCTGGTGGCTGGGACCGTGGGAGAACATATAGGCATGCATGCGCAACATCTCACTTCCCGGCCACCTTGTATCTATGATGCAGCGGTGGTGGTAATCCCTGGAAGCGAACAGTGTATAATGTGATGAAAAAATGAATCCAGCCAGCAAAGGAGGCAATATGGACAATCACAATACGTTAGTAAGTGCCTTGTATTAACTTTCTCTACATGATAAATGGCATTTGCTGAAGTGAGACAACCCCTTTAAAGGGGTTGTCCAGGTTCAGAGCTGAACCCGGACATACCTCCATTTTTACCCAGGCAGCCCCACTGACAGGAGCATTGGAGCAGTTCATGCTCCGATGCTCTCCTTTGCCCTGCACTAAATCGCGCAGGGCAAAGGCATTTTTTGGAGATCCGGTGACGTACTGGGGCTCTCTCCATGGGGCTGCCAGGGACCCCGGTGACATCACCAGCACTGATGGGCGGGATTTAGCGCTGCCCTAGCCAGTAAAACTGCTAGGGCAGCTCTAAAGCCCGCCCATCAGAGCCGGTGACGTCACCGAACGCACTGGCAGTGTGTTATTGAAAACAAAAGAGCCCGTGCCCTGCGTGATTCAGTGCAGGGCAAGGGAGTGCATCGGAGCAGGAGATGCTCCGATGCTAGCATGAGGGGGGCTGCCGGGGTGAAAATAAGGGTATGTCCGGGTTCAGCTCTGAACCAGGACAACCCCTTTAAGTACTGTATGGACAATTCCACTGTAAAAAAAAAAAAAAAGTAATTGGGCAAGAATGACATTCATGAGTTGCAAAGGGCAAAAACCACCACTGACCAAATAGAACACAAAAGCAATTATGTGGCGTATACGCTGTACATCTCCATCGTTGATCTTGTCAGTGGGGAAGGCTAACAGATGTACTGCGCATGCACGATTATTGACTCTACTGCGCATATGCAGTATCACAAAGCAAGGCAAAAGCACAATCCAGATGCCTGTCACTGTGAAAGGAGCTGCGGTACATTGGGGAGGCTAGGACACAGGCTTCATTGCACTGAAGCCCTTATTAAGGCCCCATTGAGACAACCATATGGCTGCCGCACCCATGTTTCGGACTGTAAACAGTGTGTCCGCAATATACGGGCACAGGCCGTGTGAACTCCATGCTGCGTTGCGGACCCATTGACTTGAATGGGTCCACGATGTCTTATCTTTTGGTCCGGAGGCACGGATTAAAAGCCCACGGAAACACTCAAAAGCCCCTCTGTGGGCTTCCGGGTCTGTGCCTCCGCACTGCAAAAAATAAGTCATGTCCTATCTTTTGCCATATGTTGCAGATCATGGACCCATTCAAGTCACTGAGTTCACACAGTCAGTGCCCATGTATTAGTGGTCCACAACACGGGCACAGTGGCCATATGGTCGTCTGAATGTGGCCTAAAATATTGTGATTCTCTGAAACTGCAGATTTTGGCTAGAGAAGTATTGTTTCAATCAGCAGGATCAACCCTACCAGACAGTATGCCTGGTTTAATAGGCTTGATCTTGCTGACGATCCTTTTTAAAAGGAATATCACCTTGCTATGCAGTCATGTATGAATGGATAACTGGGCAGGTATGAGATGTAAATGGGCCATCCCTGGCACACTGATGATTTTCAGGTGGAAGCTATGGCCGTTATTACCACCAAGTTATCCCTAAAATTATTTACCTTATGTTAATTTATTGTCTGAGCTGGACCATGCGCCACCACACTAATGTCACTTTCATCTTTAGGGTGCCATAGGTGCTGTCTGATGGGTGCTGTTAAAGAAGGCACGTCTTAACTTCTCCTGACATGTCTGTATTAATAAATTATTGTATTCCACATGTAATAATTATTCTAGAACATCTTATGACTCTATATTGTGCCATTCCTCTATTTTTCCAATTAACAGTTTGGGAAGGAATCCCCACCTTTGTATTACCAGTTGGGGCAGTGTGCCTACTCATTCCAACACTGTCCAATTAGTGGTGCCAGTGTCAGACTGCCAACTAGTAGTAACACCCAGGGGATTCATTCATGAACTTCTAGTAGCAATAACAGAGAAACGGCACAGTATAGAGTTATATGGAAGGATTCCATTGCATGGCTCACTCATCCACAAGCTATGCATTGATCTATTGCCCCTCAGCACAGCTAACATCGCTACTCAGCATAATTCATAGTAGATTATGGCACTGTATACTAACTGTACAGGAGGCCATTTGTATACGTTTTGATCAAAGTGCATAAGCCCACTCGCCACACTTTGTTGCCTCTTTCGAGTGCGTACTTACTCTTATTTGGTGCAGCACCATGTGGTGACCACCGCGCCAGCAGACGGCGTGACCCAGTAGTCCAACAGAACCCATGCTGTATGACTAAGCTAAGCTCCCTTGGCACTGGGTCCACCAACCCACAGGCACAGCAACAACGCAGTACTGCACAATGTGAACAGATGTCAATCTCACCCTTCCATGTGGTCTCAGGAACTTCAGAGACCAGCTAGGAATTTATTAACCCCTGTGCAGTCTTCTGCTTAATTAAAAACACCTGGACTGAATGGGAGAAGTGGTTATACCATGAAAAAAGCAAAGCACTGAGCCTGCTCCATACACCCCCTTAACGCGGAAAGATGACGAACATGTACAGTACAGACCAAAAGTTTGGACGCACCTTCTCATTCAAAGAGTTTTCTTTATTTTCATGACTATGAAGGCATCAAAACTATAAATTAACACATGTGGAATTATATACATAACAAACAAGTGTGAAACAACTGAAAATATGTCATATTCTAGGTTCTTCAAAGTAGCCACCTTTTGCTTTGATTACTGCTTTGCACACTCTTGGCATTCTCTTGATGAGCTTCAAGAGGTAGTCCCCTGAAATGGTTTTCACTTCACAGGTGTGCTCTGTCAGGTTTAATAAGTGGGATTTCTTTCCTTATAAATGGGGTTGGGACCATCAGTTGCGTTTAGGAGAAGTCAGGTGGATTCACAGCTGATAGTCCTACTGAATAGACTGTTAGAATTTGTATTATGGCAAGAAAAAAGCAGCTAAGTAAAGAAAAACGAGTGGCCATCATTACTTTAAGACATGAAGGTCAGTCAGTCAGCCGAAAAATTGGGAAAACTTTGAAAGTAAGGGCTATTTGACCATAAAGGAGAGTGATGGGGTGCTGCGCCAGATGACCTGGCCTCCACAGTCACCAGACCTGAACCCAATCGAGATGGTTTGGGGTGAGCTGGACCGCAGAGTAAAGGCAAAAGGGCCAACAAGTGCTAAGCATCTCTGGAAAATCCTTCAAGACTGTTGGAAGACCATTTCAGGGGACTACCTCTTGAAGCTCATCAAGAGAATGCCAAGAGTGTGCACAGCAGTAATCAAAGCAAAAGGTGGCTACTTTGAAGAACCTAGAATATGACATAATTTCAGTTGTTTCACACTGGTTTGTTATGTATATAATTCCACATGTGTTAATTCATAGTTTTGATGCCTTCATAGTCATGAAAATAAAGAAAACTCTTTGAATGAGAAGGTGTGTCCAAACTTTTGGTCTGTACTGTATGTGATTTTACGTTAAGGGACGAAAGGGGTTTCCTGGGACCCAGCGGGTTCTGCAAAGCCACCATAATTACACATAACACTCACTGTAGGAGAAAGATTGTAATATACTTACCATTCTGTAATTGCATAGATCGGCCTCCTGGGAACCTGGTCAAGTGATGCTCCTCTTCTGAAAGTCCAGCTTCTGCCAATGTCATGTCCTTTGCCAGGTTTCCGACCTGGGCTATGTACGGAATATCATTTCTGTTGTGGATGGGTCAGAACTATCCCTCTCTAAAGCAAACTTCTGAATCCAGGAGAGGAATAGTTCTGGCCCTGTCCTGAGTTGAAGTGAAATCCTGTCCATAGTCCGGGCCAGAAACTGGATTTTCAGAAGAGGAGCTTCATGTGAATGGGTTCCCAGTAGTAAGTACTTCGTTAATTGGCAGGGCACCCCGGCAGACTATTCTGAGGAGTGAATGTAGATTTCAGCACAGCAGTCGTTAACCCCTTAGTGACCACCCATACCCCTTTTTAGGCTGGGCCACCGCATTTTCATGGCAGCCCAGTCTAAGCACTGCACAGGTTCCCTCGAGCCTCAGAGAGCGGGGGCTCAGTTCTCACATGAGAGCTGCACTCCTGCTCTAACAGGAGCTGTTTAACCCCTTACATGCAGTGGGCAATGGCGCCAGTGGCATGGAAGCAGTGACAGAGAGAGCAGACTCCCTCTGTCTCCCATTGGCACCCGCAAATGCGATTGTGGAGTGCCAATGTGTGTATAGGTTGGCTGCGACGTGGTGTAGGCCACAAGTCTGTCTTGAGTGTTCCCCAGCAGGCTACGCCTCTCTAAAGCAGCCTGCTGGTCAATGTTGGTACAGCACTGACATTAAAATGCAATGCACTATAGGGATAGTGCATTGTATTTTAAAAGCAATCAAAAGATTGCCTGTTATAGTCCCCACTACTGACATACCTGTTTAATAGCTTCATGCATTCCCCATGTAATAACAATTTTAGAGCATCTATTCTTATGGCTGTATGTTGTGCCAGCAGTCTGCAATAAGGGTACAGAGGGGTGTGTACCTGTACAGTCTCACTCTATCCAATCAGTGCTACCATTTTCAGACTGTACGGGTACACCCCCCCAACTTGTTGACTCCCCTCTGTACCCTTACTACAGGCTGCTAGCAACGAATTCATAACTTCTAGTAGAAATAATAAACTAATGACACAACATACAGACATAAGAATAGAGGCTCCAGAATTGTTATTACATGGGAAATGCATGAAGCTATTAATATAAGCATGTCAGGAGTGGTGAAAGGTCCTCTTTAAGTGATTAAAAAAAGTTTTAAAAAAATAATAATAATTTATTAAAATTTTTAGTATTAATATGTTTAGTATTGCTGCATCCCTACGATCTGCACTACACAAATATCATGTAAATTATCCCCTTTTTTGAAAAAACAAAAACAAAAGCCAGAATTGCTAATTTATTCTTAGTTGCCGTCCAAAAAACAAGCGATCAAGAAGTGTAATTTACCCAAAAATGTTGCCAGTAAAAACTACAAGTCGTCCTGCAAAAATCAAGTCCTCGCACAACTATATGTATTTGGTATTGCTGTAATCGTACTGACCCAAAATTTATAATGTAAAAACTCCAGTGGCAGTATTGTTGTTTTTTCATATCTCCCTTCCAGAAAGAGTTAATCAGAGTAATACAAGTTAATCAGAAAGTTATGTGTACCACAAAATGACACCATTAAAAACTACAACTTGTCCTGCAAAAAACAAGCCCTCATACAGCTATATAGACGGGAAAATAAAAAAAGTTATAGCTCTTGGAAGGCGACGATGAAACAAGAAAGAAAAACGCTTGGTCAGCAAGAGCCAAAACAGGCTGGTCACTAAGGGGTAAAGGTCCTTTTACACTTGCCGAGCATTCGCCAGAAAATCGCTAAAAAGCGTTTATACGAACACTTGTTAGTGCTGGTGTAAAAGTGCCGCCAGTGACCGGTGAAACACTCTTTTATCGGGTAATATGATCGTTTGTGCGGTCACCAAAATCATTGTTTGCCGGCAGCAGCTTCCATCTTAACAGCAGTCTGCTGCCGGCAAACAATGATTCTGTATGGGGACAAGTGATGGCATTACCGAACACTCCTCCCCGTACTGTGGAGGAGATCGCTGCATGTAAATGCAGCAGTCTCCTCCACTGACGAGCAGACTATAGTTGGGAAGGAACGCTTCCTTCCCCACAGTCAGCTGTTCAGTGTAAATGGGCCTTTACACTGGGGTCTGTGTTGTGTTATACCTGATGTTAGAAGCTCATCTGACTCTGTGAATAGCAAAAGTATGTTTCCTGCTTTCCATCAGCCGTGACTATGTAAGTCTGTGCACTTGTAATGACAGATGACTCCTGTGTATATGCACTTACGGATATGAAAAATCAGGCAAAGTAATGTTATAACCCTGTGCGCTGGCAGTGGATCCACCGAAGTTATGTAGAGGCGCCGTAGATTTAAAACACTTTCCACGTCTATAACAGGAGATGGCCTGGTGGTCCCCCCCAAAGCTACGGCCCCTTTTTAGACATGGGCGGGGAAAATTGGTGTATATCTGATAATAAATGACCCCCTATATGGCTAGAGTAATGTGAATAACCCTTCTTATTCAGAATTTCCAGTCAAGCAATATTCATAGACAAAATTTAGCAATAGAACACTTCATACTCAAGAGATTAAGGGGGTTATCGAATGTTTAAAACATGCCCCTCATATAGATTAATTAGAACCACTATTACCCCTACGGGGGATCCTAGGGATGAACAAAACTGAAAGCCCAACGATCTATTAGATCGCAAAAAATCCCACTATATCCCACTATGCTGTATGTTTCTCTCCGGCCAAAAATCCTGAACACTTGCCGGAATGCCAGATTCGGCATTCATTTCCATTCAATTTTCGGAACGGAACAGGAGGCCCATTATAGAAATGCCTATTCTTGTCCACAAAACGGACAAGAATAGGACATGCCTCATAATTTTTGCGGGGCCACGCAATGAATGAAATGTGTGTACGGAATCAAAATACGGCCCGTATACGGAACGAAAAAAACGTTTGTGTGCATGAGCCCTTATAGATATGCTGGCTTTCCCTGCCTTGTAATTGTGACTCTACGTCAGTAACGGTCAGACTAGCCCTATTCTGCCATAAATCCAATGTAAATCGCCTCTACTGACTGATACTGGATGTAAAGGGTCAGCTACTGTAAGTCTAAAACATGAACTCGCACACCCATCCCGCCATGTTTTACCGCAGAGTGCGGCTTCGTCAGGGGATGATGAGTTATGGCATAACCCCATATAGATTATACTTACCCAGCTCCCCGCAACACACATCACTCCTGATCCCCACACGGCCGCCGCTGCATCTCCCCATCGCGCGGATCAAAACATCCGGTGACAGGGACGAGCCTCCCTAGTGTCACCCGCAATGCTAGGGAGGCTCATCCCCGTCGCGGCCTGCTATTGGCTGCTTCCCCCGTCGCGGGATGTTTTGAACGTTGGATAACCCCTTTAGTGACTTTCAGGGTACATCCTCACATGCTGCAGGTTTGCCTCCGTGGATTTATGTGCAGTCTACAGACAGTGGGAAAACAATCCACAGCAATTTAGGCTCCATTCACACGTCCGCAACGTGGTTTGCGGATCCGCAAATTACGGAAAGCGGCAATGTGCGTTCCGCATTTTGCGGACCGCACATTGCCGATACTAATAGAATATGCCTGTTCTTGTCCGCGGACAAGAATAGGACATGTTCTATTTTTTTCGGGAACGGAAGTGCGGGTCCGCAATTCAGTGTCCGGGCAGCACATCGTGCTGCCCCATAGAAATGAATGGGTCCGCAATTCCGTTCCGCAAAATGCGGAACGAAATTGCGGACGTGTGAATGGAGCCTAGCACTGCAGATTTCCACCACGGATGGCACCCTTTGTAATGGCCAGGGTGAATTCTACTTACAATCTGCAGCTAACCATGTGGCCATAGCCTTATGGCACAGGATGCCACCTTTTCAGCTGCTGAGTTTGTTACTACTCTGCTAGGAGCAAGAACAGCTCAGGCACAAAGCGACAGACCACTGGATGTTAAAGGGGTATTCCCATCAGATAAAATGATGATCAGTGGGGGTCTGACCCCCGAAACTCATATCAATCCAGCGTCGATTTAGTGCTGTTCCCCTTCTTTGATTTCCCCATTCAGCAGTGCTGTGCTGCACTGTGGGTGACCAGCGGAGTTACAGCGCAGGGAAATCTTATCAATATGCCATCACTTTATCAGATTGGAAGACCCCCATTAAAGCATGTGTTACCCACTATCAAGTACCTTACATTCCTAGCAAGTAACTGCAACACAACAAGCTTCAGTACCTCTTAATTAGGCCTCCATGGTTTAAAGGGGTTTTCCAAGATTTTCTTTGAAAGGGTTTTCCAAGACTTTACAACTGATAACCTATCCTCATATGAAACCCCTCCCTTTTCACCCCTCTGGCCCACCCTAGGTTCTTCAGAAATCCAGCGCCAGCGCCGTTTCACAAGATTCGCCGCGCCTGCGTACTTCATTCCCCATTCCGGCACATGCGCATTAAACGCTCTTGTGCCTATGCCCATAAAGGGGAATGAAGTGCGCAGGCGCTGCAAATCTTGTGAACGGCGCTGGATTTCTAAAGAACCTAGGGCGGGCCAGAGGGGTCAAAGGGGAGGGCTTTCATATGAATAGCGACAAGGGGCCTGGGCACCGGCCGCTTGAACGCCGCCCCTGGGCATCTTCAGGCCTAATTTGCATATTGAATAAAAGTGTTTTTTGAAGAAAATAAGCAATGGACAGCTATATGGTAAGTAGCATACCAATATGTGGACTATAATGCTGATCATGGTGTTAGTGTTCTATAATGGTCAGTATAGGTGAAAGACTCCGCTTTTAGAGAAAGCTAGGGTTTCTTTTCTTAGTATTCTTGAGTAGTAGCCAACACCAAGGTACAGTCGCCTCCATACTTTTCTTGTGCACCTTAATAGTTTCATAAGATAATTCTACATATATGAATTTAAGTTGAAACCAGTGATTCCATTGAAATCCCCCCACAGAAGGTAATTTCCGGTGAAGGCATTATGGCTTGTTAGTGATGTCATGCTATGAGGGCTTCCTCTGTCTACAATTGTTGTCCATTTTACCTGGGCATGACTCATGTCCACAGTGTAATTCAGGGTAATTTAGCATTTCGGAAAAATTAAGAAATCCTTACATGTTTTAACCCAATTTAAGGTATTATAAGATCATGATAAGTGACACCTCACCTGTGCCAGTGCGTGTTGTAACCTGTGAAGGCATCGGGTATCTCTACGGTACTGTCAGGCTTGAGGAGCTTTTATTTTTATACTATAAGATAACACTTCAGGCCATATAATAGTTTATGTCCTTTTACTAAACAGCTAAGCTAATAATAAGAATAATAGTGCTATTACAGGATAACATTTACTCAGCATTAATAAAGATATTTCCTCTTCAGCCGATAACGTCATGTCTCTAATAGCTCCAGTAATACCTGCCAGGTAAGCCCCTTGGTAGGTATATACAAACTGAAAGTTGACCAAAGTAAAAAGCCCCAAAAACATTTTTTTGAAGATGTTTGGGATACTTTTGGCTTGGGTCAATATGTTTTAGCTTTATACAAAAAGATATATATAATCCAAAATTACGGAAAATTTGAAAAATTTGCAATTTTTTACATTTCCATAGTTATTAACCCATTCACGCCCTCCACCGTAATAGTATGGCAAAAGTTTGTCTTTGTTAAAGATCGTGCTTGCTCGCGGATGCCATAGCCGCAGGGTTTCTGCTGTTTGAAATAGCAGAGGCCTGAGAAATTTAACCCCTCAGGTGTCGTGGACAAATGTGACCACAGCATTTGAGCATTAAAAACTCGGAAGTGCTGAGCTTCTTGGCCTGGGACTGCTCCCCCGCCACCAATCGGATAATGCTGTTCATTCGCTCTGATGCGCTGTGTCTCTCTGAAGAAACCCAGCATATCAGAGCTGTACTTCCTATGGGGGCCTGCAAGCCAAATGAAAAATTACATTGTATTTTATATGTAGTTTTAGCCTCAAATGTTTCATTTTCATAAGAAGTGGTAATAGGAGAAAAAGCACCACAAATTCTGTTACTTAGGCCTCTTTCACACTACCGTTTTTTTTTCTTCGTTTTGCGGGCCGTTTTTTGCGTTCCGTATACGGTCCGTATACGGAACCATTCATTTCAATGGTTCCGCAAAAAAAACGGAATGTACTTCGTATGCATTCCGTTTCAGTATTTCCTTTTTTCCGTTCTGTTGAAAGATAGAACATGTCCTATTATTGCCCGCAAATCACGTTCCGTGGCTACATTTAAGTCAATGGGTCCGCAAAAAAAACGGAACACATACGGAAATGCATCCGTATGTCTTCCGTATCTGTTCCATTTTTGCGGAACCATCTATTGAAAATGTTATGCCCAATTTTTTTCTATGTAATTACTGTATACTGTATATGCCATACGGAAAAACAGAACGAAAACAGAAACACAACGGAAGCAAATAAACGGAACAACGGATCCGTGAAAAACGGACCGCAAAACACTGAAATAGCCATACGGTAGTGTGAAAGAGGCCTTAAAAACCTGTTACCTCCAACAAACATCCCAAGCCGGCAGCAGTACCTTAGAGTAGCCAGCAGCATGTTTGTAACGATCATTTTCTTCCTGCAGGCAGATTAAGCAAAAGCTGTAAAAACTTTCTTTAATCGGCCCTTCAAGTCACGGTAACCACGCCCCCTTCTCTGCCCCTTCACTGTGATTAACAGCGATTATGCACGACAGTTCGGCTGGCTTTGCCGAACTGCCGGCTGTCAGTCACAGCGAAGGGGCAGGGAAGGGGGCGTGGTTACCGTGATTCGAAGCAAGGAGGCCGCTGCCTCCATGACTTCGAGCCTGACTAGAGAAGCGTGCCAGCAGGGGATTAAAGAAAGTTTTTACAGTTTTTGCTTCATCTGCCTGCAGGAAGAAAATGATCGCTACAAACATGCTGCTGGCTACTCTAAGGTACTGCTGCCGGCTTGGGATGTTTGTTGGAGGTGACAGGTTCCCTTTAATTCTTCCCAGAGTAAGGGCTTATGCACTTGACCTTATGTATTTTGCGGTCTGCAAAACACGGATCCTCAAAAAATACAGATGACGTCTGTGTGCATTCTGTATTTTGCAGAACGGAACAGCTGGCCTCTAATAGAACAGTCCTATCCTTGTCTATAGTGCAGACAATAATAGGACATGTTCTGTTTTTGGCGGAACGGACATGCAGAAACAGAATGCACACGGAGTAACTTCCATTTTATTTATTTTTTGCTGACCCATTGAAATGAACGGTTCATACAGTTCGCCAAAAAAACTGGATAAGACCCTGAAAGAAAATACGTTTGTGTGCATGAGCCCTAAGACAGTACCTCCTATGTGGCCATAAACTGCCACATGGGCACACTGCAGGGTTCAGAAGGAAGAGAGCACCATGTGCATTTGGGGCCTAGTTTGGTGATTTATACAGCACTGGCCGACAACCACAGATGTTCTGAAGTGAAATAAAAATAAACTCCACTTTTGGAAAGCACACCCCTCACAGAATTTACCAAGGGCTGTTGTGAATATTTTGACGCCACATTTGGTTTACAAAAATTAATGCACAGCAGATGGTGCATAGTGAAAATTGCAGTTTTTCATAGATATGACGTTTCAGTGCCCAATATGTTGTGCCCAGCTCACGCTATCTGAGACTCACACCACACTACTAGAATTTATAGGTGGGTTTTACTGTACAGAAATGCCATTGATGTGGACGTAAGCTGCCGTATGGGCACATGACAGGGCTCAGAAAGGAAAGAGCACCATTTGGCTTTTGGAGCGCAGATATTTCCGAAATGGTTTTCGGGCCCTACATCACTTTTGCAGAGACCCTGAGGTACGGTACTGTTCGGTGGAAACCTCCAATAAGGGACCATATTTTGGAAACTACACCCCTCAAGTTATTTATCAAGAGGTTGAGGGAGCATTTTGACACCACAAGTATTTTGCAGTAAATAATGCTGTTTCAGTACACTGCAGGGTTCAGAAGGGAAAGACCTCCTTCTGGCTTTTGCAGCACAGATTTTGATGGATTGGTTAAAGGGTGCCATGTTGCTTTTGATCAACCTCTGGGGTAAAAATACAGCCATTTTATGATAACCATACATTTTTTTTTTTTTTCTTTCGACAGAACTTTGGAGGCTTATTTTTTTCAGCATAGATTGTCATTATTATTGGTACTATTCTGGGGTACATATGACTTTTTGTTCGCTTTTTATTTGGCTTTTTGGGAAGCAGGATTTTGTTAATGTGGTGTGGACTGTGTGGGAAAAATGACATATTAACTTTATTCTGCTAGTCACTACGCTTACTGGGATACCAATTTTATATAGTTCTTTTTAAACTTTTACTACTTTTACCCAATTAAAGCATATTTGAAAAAAAAATTATGTTTTGGAAAGCTATATTTGTTTTATTTTTCCTGCAAATGGTCTTTTGTGAGGGCGCATTTTTTGCGGTATGAGTTAACTTTTTCATTGGTATGATTTTGGGGTACATTTTATGATCAGTTGATATTATTTTTTTCAAGGTGAGGTAAGGCAGCCTAAAAAAAAAATCGCTGTTCTGACGTTTTTTTTTTTTTTTTTTTACGATGTTCCCTTTTTTATAGAGCTGGTCGATACAGATGCAGCAATATCAAATGTCTTTATTTCAGTGTCACACAATAATAGCATTCTTGAAGCATTCTTAAGAAAAAAATCATGTTTTTGCATCCGAAGGTCTTCGATTAGGGCTCATTTTTTGTGAGATGAGGTGACATTTGATTGGTACCATCTTAAGTTAAATATGACTTTGTGATCGCTTGATATAATGATTTTTGGGAAATGAGGTGACCAAAAATGGCTATACTGGCATTGTGTAGTCATATTTGGTATTGTCACGTCCATAACAACCTGCTCTATAAAAATATCACATGATCTAACCTGTCAGATGAACACAGCTATTATTTTGCCTCACAAAAAGTGTAATATAGAGCAACCAAAAATCATATGTACCCTAAAATAGTACCAACAAAACTGCCACCTTATCCCATAGTTTCCAAAATGGGGTAATTTTTTGGGAGTTTCTACTTCAGGGGTGCCTCAGGGGATCTTCAAATGTGACATGGCAGCTTAAAATTATCCCAGTGAAATCTGCTTTCCAAAAACCATATGGCGTTCCTTTCATGCTGCGCCCTGCCGTGTGGCCATACAGCAGTTTACGACCACATATGGGGTGTTTCTGTAAACTACAGAATCAGGGCAATAAATATTGAGTTTTGTTTGGCTATTAACCTTTGCTTTGTTAGCGGGAAAAAATGGATTAAAATGGAAAATCTGCCAAAAAAGTGAAATTCTGAAATTTAATCTCCATTTTCCATTTATTCTTGTATAATACCTAAGGGTTAACAGAGTTTGTAAAATCAGATTTAAATACCTTGAGGGGTGTAGTTTCTAAAATGGGGTCATTTTTGGGTTGTTTCTATTATATAAGCCTCACAAAGTGACTTCAGACCTGAACTGATCCTTAAAAAGTGGGTTTTGGAAATTTTCTGAAAAATTTAAAAATTTAAAAACTTCTAAGCCTTCTAACGTCCCCAAAAAATAAAATGGCATTCACAAAATGATTCAAACATAAAGTAGACATATGGGAAATGTAAAGTAATAACTATTTTTGGAGTTATTACTATCTATTATAAAAGTAGAGAAATGTAAATTTGCTAATTTTTTCAATTTTTTGGGGGTATTTTTTATAAATAAAAAGGAATTTTTTTTATTTAGTTTTACCACTGTCATGAAGTACAATATGTGACAAAAAACAAACAAACAACAATCTCAGAATGGCTTTTTAAAGTTATTACCACATAAAGTGACACATGTTGGATTTGCAAAAAAATGGCCCGGGCAGGAAGGTGAAAACTGGCCTGGGGTTGAAAGGGTTAAGGGAAAGGGTTGTTAATTTTTCTTTTACACTTGAAACTTATTTGTTTTTTAATAAAACACTTTTTAAAAAGATTATTTCAATTTATTTTTTTTGTCCCACTATGGGACTTCAACTTTTGAGGGTCTGATCCCTGTTCTAGTGCCGTACTATACATGCTACACTCACCTAAAGAATTATTAGGAACACCATACTAATACGGTGTTGGACCCCCTTTTGCCTTCAGAACTGCTTTAATTCTACGTGGCATTGATTCAACAAGGTGCTGATAGCATTCTTTAGAAATGTTGGCCCATATTGATAGGATAGCTTCTTGCAGTTGATGGAGATTTGAGGGATGCACATCCAGGGCATGAAGCTCCCGTTCCACCACATCCCAAAGATGCTCTATTGGGTTGAGATCTGGTGACTGTGGGGGCCATTTTAGTACAGTGAACTCATTGTCATGTTCAAGAAACCAATTTGAAATGATTCGAGCTTTGTGACATGGTGCATTATCCTGCTGGAAGTAGCCATCAGAGGATGGATACATGTTCTCATTCTGTTTACGCCAAATTTGGACTCTACCATTTGAATGTCTCAACAGAAATCGAGACTCATTAGACCAGGCAACATTTTTCCAGTCTTCAACAGTCCAATTTTGTTGAGCTCGTGCAAATTGTAGCCTCTTTTTCCTATTTGTAGTGGAGATGAGTGGTACCCGGTGGGGTCTTCTGCTGTTGTAGCCCATCCGCCTCAAGGTTGTGCGTGTTGTGGCTTCACAAATGCTTTGCTGCATACCTCGGTTGTAACGAGTGGTTATTTCAGTCAACATTGCTCTTCTATCAGCTTGAATCAGTCGGCCCATTCTCCTCTGACCTCTAGCAGTTGTCTATGAGAGCCAGCCTGGGGGATGAGCCTCATAGGCTTCTGTAAATGGCAGACCTTTGGCCTTTGTAAGGCTTCCAGGTGCTACAGAAACCATTGATGTCTCGATATAGCAGCCCACGATGTGATGGAGTTAGAGAGGGAGTCATTCCCTCTCTAAACTTCTCAGATCCCACGGTCAGTATTGACCACAGCATCCAAGGGGTTAATCTGCTCGTATCGCTGAAAACTCTGACTCACCAGGGGCCTGGCTGTCCCATCAGAACGCCTTACATGTACAGTGCTTTGCACGAATGGTGTGTTTTCTGCGCCGTAGATGTAGGGCAATCATCAAGCAGGGGTTAATAGATGTGAACTCTGAATAATAGGTTAGAAGGGTCCTCTGACAATAAGCTGATCACAGATTGTCCTGTTGCTAAGACTAGTTTCACACTAACTCTTTTAGATCTGGCAGGTCGTTCCAGGCCGGATCCCACTGCATTTCAGCATTGCCAGAAGCTATCAGATCGCCATCTGTAATGGGGATCGGAGGACATCTGGCCACAACTCAGCCAATATGCAGAGATCCTGGCAGTTATTTTCATCCATCCCATTCTCAGCATGTTTGCCGGATTGCAGCCAAATCTCCACCGGTCCCAGTTGGAAGATGTGGAATGGGGCCGGCAGGTGGCAGGTAGCATCCGGCAGTGCCAGATCCAGACATCTACAGCAGGCTACTCCCTGCTGGAACAGCCTGCTGGAGATGTGTGAAGCTAGCCTAAGATTCCTAAGATCAGATGCAGTCTGTGCTGGGAGTTTTGATTAGTGTAGGTCCGAATACTGAGACCCCACTGATTGCTAGAATGCATATTGCGTTCTCTCTCCTCCCTGCAGAAGATGGAATCAAGATGGGCCCCTAGACTTTGTATCCACTCTGGATAATAGATGGGGGTTCTGAGCAGGGTTAGGGTATTTGAAAATTGAGTTCTGTAAACCAGCCAACCCATACAGGACAGGGATTATGAATACATGACTTTTGCTTATCTATTATATCATGATGTCCCAGTGTGTCGTATTCTGCAAAATGCTCCTTTTCTAACACACTTATCCATGGAGCTGACGTGGGCCAAGTTCAAACAAAGGAATTTTCTTGCTGCGCAGCACAGGTGATTAACGCGCTTTACTTTATTTGGTGTATCCAGATTCCTCTCATTTCAGATCTTTGAAGATGCAAAACCCATGTGCTGTGCGCATTTAGGCGGTCGGGAGCTTTCTGTACTCTGGCCAAATACCTATGCTGGGATAAAACCTGTTAATCCTGGTGTTGAGTTTCAAACCAGAGCAAGTCTCCACAGAATAGCAGAGGAGGCTCCCCCAAAACAAAGCGCCTTTAGAAAGGTATGAAGAAATGTTGACATTCTCCTTAGCCTCTTGGACACAGATAGACAGTTGTATGTGATTCCCCTGATTATCACGGTCAGATTTAAGTCAAAGAGAGGCATTGTATTTCATTTCTTGAAACAAAACTTTTTTTTTGTCCTAAAACATTTTCTTCCTCTGGATTTTTAAGCTTAAACCACTCTCATCAAAGCGTAAAGCTATCCAATTCAGCGCATGGTCTTGAACCACTAAAGAAAGCAATACCATTATAATAAAGTAAGTGCAAGCTTTGTGTCATACTTAGAGATACTAATCACACTTGGGGATAAGCAGGCCGGCTGGATGTTTTCACAACATTTTAATACATAAATGCTCTTGTCAGTCACTTGACAAGGAAAACTCTTCAAGCACACGCATTATGTGCATTGCAGACATACTAGCCACGTTATGGTCTGCTAGGGAGCTTTGGGCTTAGCACACTTCTTGGTGGTGTTGTACCTTTGATCCGTGAAGGAAAGGTCTTTGCGCCTTCTCTACATTTGCCCACACACCAAGACGTCCTACTATTGCTGTAAATAGCACGGTAGTAGCATTAGGAGTCCTATTACTAAGGGGTACTGCATTGGGTTGCATCCTTCTGACAATTTTGACAACTTTATGTATCTATAAACACAATAAATACTGTACATATAAATGCAGGGGACAGTTTATTACCAGCACCTTCCAAATAAGTTTGCCCAACCACATACATTGTAAAGTACTGTTTGTTGAGAGACTGAAATTTTTCAAGGATTAGCCCAGGGACGGCCAACCTGCGGCTCTCCAGATGTTGCTCTGCTGTAGGCAGTCTGGGCATGCTGGGAGTTGTAGTTTTTCTGGAGAGCCTCAGGTTGGACATCCCTGGACTAGCCATATACATTAATAGCTGTTAACTTAACACTTAGTCTGTCAGCTATCTCTAACAACCTCCCGTACACGTGCAAGCTCGACACGTTTAGCAGTGGCTTACCTCCCCAAAAACAAAAAGGATTGGGCATGTTGCGTTCCAACATTGCAATCCTTCTCAGCAGGTCCTCATACACGTTAGGTGGCTGTCCAGTTGTGCCGAAATCAGCGAGTTTGGCTGACATTCTTCTAATATGTATGGCCAACTTTAGTTCCTAATTAGGACTATGTTTTACCAGACATTTGCTGACTGGTCTGTTTGTTTGAACAAGTCTAAACCTGACTGTACTCATTAGAAAAAAATGCCAGGGTGGCCATCCATCTTATCGGGGTATCCCAACTGTCTCCCAAAGGCAGGTGTTGAAGATTGGGCTTTTGGATTTCAACGAGTTCTGCCAACGGTCTTAATGTGTATGGGGCGCTCCCAAATCTCCCCCCGACGTCATCTGGAAGGATTGGGTGAAGGAAATTTTTCCACCTGATCCTTGTGTTCTCCCAGGAGATAAGCTGCTGCCAGAAGTGTCCAACAGCGCTTCTCTCCTCTCTCTCTGCCCATTGAACACACATATATGTCCGACCAAACATGTATGTGTATGGGAGAGTCTGGTAAGATAGCGTCCGACAATTGATTGCTCGGCCAGTTTTTCTTTACTCTGTGCATTGTGCCTGATGAAAACTCCTATTGCTGCTCGATCTGGCGACTCTAGAGGTGTTAACCTAAGGTAATGGCGTTTACCAGTCATTGCACTAAAATTCGAGCATGCCAATATATCTCTGACCCCCGCTGCGAGTGCTCATAACACAAGAGCCAGTCATGGGGCTTGTTGTACTATGTGACTCCTGCCCCACACTGAGAAATCTGAGAAACATATTGCATTTTTTTTTTTGTATAGGGCACTACAATGCATTGGTGTAAGAGAAATGTAAAGTGCAGCTCCTGAAGAGTCCACATGTTGGGTTGAACTATTTTGGGCAACAGTAAGAGCTAGTTTTTACAAGGCTGTATGTAGTCCTTTAGATTGGTAGCAGCATCCTACCTTCAATTCCTCACTTCTCCGTATGATTTGTTGACCTGTTCTCCTTTTTTGATGATTATGAGCTGAAGTAAGATGGACCATTGTTCTCCAAGTACCATGAAACATTGTAAATATTGCAGGCCACAGCCATTGCTTTTACTCTGCTCAATTCATTGTAGTTATATCACTTTCACCTGTTATATTCCATTATAAACAGTCCTATCTGAGGGAACAATGAACTTGGTGTACTTGAAAGGACTGGAGAGGGAGATGAGAGTGTGGGTGGTCATTTACCATAGACTGTGTTGTGTTAAGGCTTGATTTATGAATTCAGTCAGAGTAGACATCTTCAATATGTGTCACTATCTCCAGGCTGACATGAAAAGCTGCACATTCCTTCTAGTTTGGTTATAACCCTATGTCTTATTGATTTTTATTGACATCATTTTTGCCTAATTTTAAAATCAGTGACATGACTTCCTCCACCCAGAAATGTAATCTGTTTGTCACACATGGACATTCCCCAAAAGATACTTATATCGTTAAATATAATGCTTAACTTTGTTGTATTAGTTTTATATAGATTTGTAATGGTTATGTGTCTGTCTTAAAGAGTTATTCCAGTTTCATGATATTGATGACCCGATCCTCAGGATAGGTCAACAACATCAGATCGGTGGGTGTCTGACCCTCAGCACCCCGCCGGAATGGCTGTATGAAGGGGCTGCGACACTAGAGCTGCAGCCTCTTCAATGTTTACCTGCACGCCGTCTACATTGTAGCGTTCTCTCCCAATCACTTGAATGGGATAGACAGTTGTAATTACACTGCACCGCCACTACAATGTAGACGGCGTGCAGGTAAACACTGAAGAGAACGCAGCTCCTGACTAGCACCAGAGTCCCTTCAAACAGCCGATCGATGGAGGTGCCAAGAGTCGGACCTCCTGAGTATAGGTCATCAATTTCTTCAAACTGGAATACCCCTTTAAGGGCATTTTACATACGGTAGTCCGGACATTCCTTGTTAATCATTGGCCCATGTACAAAGCCCGCCGAAGAGAAATGTGTTTCTTGTTTGTCAGATGCACTTTAATGGTGGCATAAAAATAAGCTTATCACCCCATGTAAATAGGGGATGTGCTGCCGACAGTAATGTAAATGAACAACTGCTCAAAAAGAGGATTTGTCTGCGGTTTATCTCCCCATGTGAAGGTCCTTAAATGAGCTCCTTTGACTCACACTTGTTATCTGCCCATGCTAAAGGACCTCTACTGGAAATGGCAGTGAGACATCTTTCAGGACATTCGAGGCCTCAGTGACAATCCTTGACCAAGCGATGTAAATACTATTATTCATTTCTTCACCTATTATATGATAAAAGGAAGGATTGTCACCATCACACAAACATCTCCAGCAGGCCACAAAGTCTCTGCGTGTAATAACAAGGACTTCTAAAGGTAATATACTCTAGGGAAACCATAAGAACTCTGATGTCAAATGCTGACAATTGAGTCGATTCTCATGAACAAGTGTTTAAAACCTTTCATGCTCAACGATCTTTCATCCGACTGTCTGACAAACTTGAAGCACAGCCGACTTCTTTCCAGATGATAATGGTGCGTCATCGGTCGGCTCTATTCTGTGGAGCGGAGAGCAGTCAGACACATTGACGTTATGGTTCCTTATCAGAGATGATCAGGGCCTACAGGGCATAACTACAATTCATAGGGCCCCATAGCAAAGTAAGATGGGGCCACCAACAACTAGTGTAAGAAAATTGAGACAGCTGCATAAGTATAAGATGTGTATAATAGCACAATATATCAGAAAACCCACATTATAGCAAAAAAACGCAATATTGTTATTCCCCACAAAAATGTATAATGTTCTTGCACCAGATTGGGACCCTCAACCTCTGGGTCCCATAGCAAGGGCTATGGCTATAGTTGCGCTCGTGGCTATAGTTACTGTATGCCTAAAGGCACATTTGGTGCCGTCTTTCTCCTGAGTGCAGCAGGTTTTATTTTAGCATATGCCATCCTCTCACATACTTATTACTCCCTGTGATGTAAGCGGAGAAATAATGCAATATATGTCCAATCTTCTGGTGGCCTAGACTTTTCAGGGTCCATATTTGGAGCTAAGATTTGAAGCTGTGAATGACTCCAGAAATAATAATTTGAATGGCCTGATCTGATATTGATGACCTATCCAGGGGATAGGTCATCAATATAAATTCCCAGATAGCCCCTTAAAAGACTTCAATACCTTAGTACCATTACTCATGTAGTGCCAATATAATCCTCAGCTTTGTGAATACTTAGCCCCTGTCCTCAGTGGGCCGCACAAGATAATTTACTATCACACGCTATAGAAAATTTCCTAGTTTTTCAATTTATTGGAACATGTATACAGTAGTCCATGCTGATGTTGCCTTGGATGGTCAGAAACCGAGGAACTGAGTGCTGCAAGGAAACAGTGTTAACACAATTTCCTACAATAATGGCTATCCTTCATTGTTTTAGGTAGGCGAAAATAATAATTTCTTACAACTATGTTGTATTTTACATTTATTTGGGAATCTCTTTTGTGACCTCAGTCCTATCCTTGTAGAGGACCTGCCTACTGAGCCATAACCATTCCAGGGTCTTTCTCCCATAACACTCAAGTCATTCAAGCAGAACTATCTCTTTCTGAAGGCCACAAACAAAAGGAGGGAATGCTTTCAGGACCTCTTAGATAGCGGCCTTCACTTCTGCTGACATGCCGCCTGACAGTTGCTCAGCTTGGCTTTGTTTCACAACAAAGAGAGTGGCATCAAACAAAGGGATTCAGCTATAAAACGAATGGGTTTAACATATTTTCAAGTTAGGCTCACACCACTTTAATAAAACGCTCCTGTATCTGATATCCAGGGCAGATTCTGCCTCACAGGTTTTTCCCTTTTGGTTCTCTTAGGTATTTATCCAGGTCAGTTATGTGACTAATGCCCTGTTCCTGCAAGGTGATCCCAAACATGAGGCTGCATAGAGTAGGTGGCATGTTTGTGTTTGTTAGAAAACAATCCTTCAATTTAAGGTGTAAAGCCTTGGTCGGATGAGTGTGGCAGTTGTAGCATTATTGACTGACAACATGATCCTCTCTGAAAACCTGAAACATTGTGCAAATGATGCTAAAGAACAAAGCATTCTAAGAGCGAGCCCCACAGGCTGGTTTATGGAAGGGCCAAGAGGGCAGATTCCCTGAGCCACCTAAACCAGGCCTTACCTTATGTTCTTCTAATTATTCTTCATTTGTTTTTAGTAAGGGGCTCATATATCCCATTCCATACTATCACTACCTTACCTTCATATAATTTCTAATAATAGGTTTGATATGTTTATGTATTATTTTGAATGTACTTTTATTTTAACGAACTTTAGAGATTAAAATCAAGTTTGTTTGCTGTCCTCGTGACTAATGTATCACTGAAATCATGACTGAAACTATTCTGGGGCTTGGTCTCCACTGAAAGTCACTGTGGCATCTTCTACATGACCAGATGCATACAGGTGTGCTGCAAGCCTTTAAGGGATTGTTCACATTCTGGGGCCTTTCAGCCTGACTCCCCCTCCTCGCCAGACCTGCAAATGGAACCATACTTCCAGCTCCATGTCAGTGGCCCTCAGCAAGTCCAGTGGGGGGGTCATGCCAAAAGGCCCCCGAACGTGACTAAGGATCAGGCAGTTGGATTGGAGTACTCAATCCCTCTGCTTTTACTACGTATGCTGCCAACAGAAGTGTCTCCCCTCATCCCATTTAGAACACATGGATGCTCTGCTGCGCTGAGCTTACATGTGTATAGGGCAGTTGGAAGAGATAGTTGTCAACCAATGTGCTTGGCCAGCCTAACTATGCAGTGCCAGTCTGTTGTGTCTTCAGCTTTAATTTATTCTTTATTATCACTTTAATTTAAATATATATTTTTAGGCCAAAAGTAGAAATGCATAATGTTTGTCTTTTAAGAAGATGTTTTTACAGTGTATTTTTGCCTCTCTTTAGGCATGATTTCCTACACAGAGTATCTCTTCCTCCTCTGCATATTAACAAGTAAGTACATCACTCAAGACACTTCTGTGCATAATAAAATATGTTTTATTTTACCCTAAAAAAAAAGGTTGTCATTGTATCCTCCAATTTCGTTGCAACTGGCAAGTCAGAAACAAAGAGAAGAACATACCGTAACTCGATGGTCATAAAATAGTCTTAGTAAATAGAGAGGTCAAGTATAGATTTAAACATGTAAGAAATGTCCACATAAAGGAGCCGTACTAAGTGATACAACCTTATGCAAATGCTTCTTCTGCTAAAACACCCACTTGATATTACAGATTACAGAAGAATTGATTTAAAGTGTTGTTGCACTTGCACTCTAAGGCTACTTTCACACTGGCGTTTTGGCTTTCCGTTTGTGAGATCCGTTCAGGGCTCTCGCAAACGGTCTAAAACGGATACGTTTTGCCCTAATGCATTCTGAATGGAAAAGGATCCGCTCAGAATGCATCAGTTTGCTTCAGTTCCGTCTCCAAAGCAGAATGGAGACGGGACACCAAAACACTGCTTGCAGCGTTTTGGTGTCCGTCTGACGAAACTGAGCCAAACTGATCCCTTCTGACACACAATGTAAGTCAATGGGGACAGATTAGTTTTCTATGACACAATCTGGCACAATAGAAAACGGATCCGTCCTTCATTGACGTTCAATGATGTTCAAGACGGATCCGTCTTGGATATGTTCAAGATAATACAAACGGATGCAGACGGTTGTATTATCTAATCGGATCAGTCTGTGCAGATCCATGACGGATCCGCACCAAACGCGAGTGTGAAAGTAGCCTAAAATGCATTCTTACTCAAAAATCGTTAACGGGGTTCTGGTTCTCTGGTCTGCAGATACTGATGATGTAGCTTCACAATAGGTCATCAGTATCAGATATGTGGGCATCCGACACCCGGACCCCCACTGATCTACTGTATCACTGTAAACGGAAGCAGAAGGCCCCCGGACACTGTGTGGTGGCCCTGCCGGGGAACTGCAGCTTGGCTCCCATTCAAGTGAATGAGAACTAAGGTTCAGTACACCACTGCCAGAAATGCACTGGTGTACTGAACCTTAGTTCTCATTCACTTGAATGGGAGCCAAGCTGCAGTTCCCCGGCAGGGCCACCACATTGTGTACAGAGTTGTCTGCCTCCAGCTCCATACATAGTATAGGTTCTGGTGCCACAGCTGCCCCAAAACAGCGGATTGGTGGGGTGCCATGTGTTAACCCTCCACAGATTTCATATTGATGACTCATCCAAAGGATGAATCATCAATATCTGAGAAAACCCCTTTGGGCCTCTTAAGCGGGCAATTTTCTGGAATGAAGGATTTTTTTCCCCGATAATTGAGGTAAATGAGGTGAGCACTGTATTTAGATGCAGCAATCATCTTCTCTGTATGGAGATGAGCAATCAGAGCGGCAATTGCTTGTTCTCATAGAGAATCATTGTTTATGGGCAGCAGATCCCTGTTTGCACAGCACAATCTGATGCCCAAAATGTTGATAACGGTGTCCGCATCAAAGATGCCTTCACCTGATGAACGAGCGGGTGATCATCAAGAGACTGGAGGTAGTGTTACACAGGACAATTATTGGGAACAAGCGCTCCTAGGAACGCTCCTTACTGATATTCAGCCAGTGTAAAGGGGTCTTTACTCCTCATGTGTAACTAGAGGAAGGCGTTATATTCCAAATTCACATGAGCAGATAAACGGACTTCAGAAACTATAGAAGTAAACAGGAGATAATCTTGTCCCCACTGTCAGCCTGCAAGATTTTTTGGCATGGTACTGAAACAAATAGTCTTAGAAATCTAACTCAGAACCGCAGGGTTAGTGTACTGTTGATCTGATGAGAAGATTTCATTATATATTGTTAATTTTTTAATTGTAATTTGATATAAAATACGATCAAAGTCGATGAGGAGAGAAATTATTGGAATATTATTTTTTGTGCTCCTTGAACCACTTCCCAATTGCCCATTGACTATAAACGTCCTGGGCGGTCAGGTTTATCTCTGAATGGACGTACTGGAACATCCTTTCAGAGATTGCAGCCGCACGCTAATCGTGCTGTGCCAGCAGGACACCCCAGAGAGAAGGCAGGGACCGTTCCTGGGTGTCCCTGCCTTCTAGATCGGTGTATACACAGCGCTGAACGAGCAACATATTTGGTATTGCTTCCCTGACGACCGGCTCTATAAAAATATCACATGATCTACCCCATCAGATGAACGCCGTAAAAAAATAAAGTAAATAAACATTAGCCAAAACAGCTCTTTTAGTTAATTCACCTCCAAAAAACATAATGTTAATTGATCGAAAAGTCATTTGTAACTCAAAATAGTAGCAATAAAAATGTTACCTCATCCCGCAAAAAATGAGCCCCCACACAAGACCATAGCCAGAAAAAAAAAAATGGCCCTAAGAAAATTGCAACACAAAAACATGTTTTTTTTTTCTAAAAATGCTCTTATTGTGTAAAACATAAAAAAAAAAATAGACATATTTGGTATTGGCGCGTCCGTAACAACTGACTCTACAAAAATATCACATGATCTACCCCATCAAGTGAACAGCGTAAAAAAAACTAATAAAAATTACGCCAAAACAGCTTTTTTTAGTCACCGCACCTCCAAAAAATCATAATATCAATCAAACAAAAAGTCTTATGTAGCCCAAAATGGTAGCAATAAAAATGTCACCTCATCCCGCAAAAACAAGCTCTCACACAAGACCATAGCCAGAGAAATTAAAAAAATATGGCTCTAAGAAAATGGCAACACAAAAACATGATTTTTTTTTTAAATGTTCTTATTGTGTAAAAAGTAAAAAAAATATATAAAAAAAATAGACCTATTTGGTATCTTTGCATTCGTAACGACCGGATCTACAAAAATATCACATGATTTACCCTATCAAGTGAACGGTGTAAAAAAAAAATATATAGAAAAATGACACCAAACTGATTTTTTTGAGTTCACCTCCTAAAAAATTAGATAAAAAGCTACCAGAAAGCCAAATGTACCCCAAAAAATAAGCCGTCACGCAGCTCAGTCAACAAAAAAATTAAAAAGTTATCGGTCTTAAAAACCATGACAGAAAATTCCATGTTCGAAAATCCAGATGCTGCTCCCTCCCTTCTGAGCCCTGGCATATCCCCAAATAACAGTTTACGACCACAATTGGGGTGTTACTGTATTCAGGAGAAAATGGGTAGCAAATTGTGGGGGATATTCTCCTGTTATCTTTTGTGAAAAATAAAGTTTGGGCCTAAAGCATAATTTCCTTGTTAAACAAAAAGAAGTAATTTTTCATTTTCACACTCAAGGGTCATACATTCGATGAAACGCCTGTTGGGTCAAAGTGCTCGCTACACCCCTTAAAAATTCCTTGGGTGGTGTAGTTTACAAAATGTGGTCACTTTTGGGGGGTTTTCACTGTGGAGGTACCTCAGGGTCTCTTCTAATGCAACATAGCACTCTAAGACCATTCCAGCAAAATCTGCCCTCCAAAAACCATATGGCGCTCCTTGCCTTCTGAGCCCTGCCGTGTGCCCATACATCGGTATACGACCACATATGGGGTGTTTCTGTAAACTGCAGAATAAGGGTAATAAGTATTGAGTTTTGTTTGGCTGTTAACCCTTAATTGTTACAGGAAAAAATTAATAAAAATGGAAAATCTGCAAAAAAAAAATAAATGAAATTTTGAAATTTCGCCTCTACTTTGCTTTAACTCCTGTGCAATACTGAAAGGGTTAATAACATTTTTTAAATCAGTTTTGAATAGTTTGAGGGATGTTGTTTCTAAAATGGGGTATTTATGGGTAGTCTCTGTTATGTGAGCTCCTCAAAATGACTTCAGAATTGAACTGGTCCTTTAAAAAATAAATTTTGGAAATTTTCTTTCAAATTTCAAAATTGCTTCTAAAATTCTAAAACCTTCTAACATCCTAAAAAAATAAAATTACATTATTAAAAAGATGCCAACATAAAGTAGACCTATGGTGAATGTTAATTAATGAGTATTTTATGAGGTATCACTATCTATGAGGTAGCAATATGTCTTAAAAGCAGACAGATTCAAATTTAGAAAACAGTGAATTTCTTCACATTTTCGTTAACTTTTGGATTTTTTTTATAAATAAAGGTGAAATATATTGACTCAAATTTACCATTAACATGAAGTACAATGTGTCACGAGAAAACATTCTTTGAACGGCTTGGATAAATAAAAGCATTCCAAAGTTATTACCACATAAAGTGACACATGTCAGATTTGCAAAATTAGGCCTGGTCAGGAAGGGGGCAAATGGCCCGGTCTGGAAGTGGTTAAAGGGAACCTGTCTCCTCTCCTGAAATGTTTTAGTAATTACTTGCATTCTCCATGCAGGAACAATTCTGGAGCATTTTTTCATTTAAAGGGGTTGGCCTATCAAAGACAATGGTGGCATATCGCTAGGATATGAGCCCATTGTCTGATAGGTGCGGGTCCTACCTCTTGGAGCAGGGAGAGCAGTGGCTGGAGGACCCCGAGCTCGGCTATTTTCGGTGGCCCCATGGAAATGAATGGAGGGCGGCTGCACATGCGCAGTGCGCTCTCCTCCACCTTTCCCCACTCCGTTCTCGGTGTAGACAATAGTCTTCACTCTGTATCCTGAGACCTTCATGCAATAAATTGGATGTTTTGACAGTGGTGAGTGCCGCAGATTCCATCTTCAAAGTATAGTGCTGCCAGTGACAGACGGTGAAGGTACACACCCCAACAGGTAACACCCGATTGCTGGAAATTCATTCATAAACTTTAGTAGGAGTAAGGCACAGCGCATGTCCAGGCAAATCTATCAGGAATTTGTGCTGTTCAGACGTCTGCTGGCCAGATATGTAACTGGATCCATTGCTTTGTTTGTATATTTTAGATGGATAATATTAAATACAAATTATAGTTTTATGAGAATTTGAATGCTTTTTTTTTTAGATTGTAGTATGTCAGGTAAAGTGAAATAGGTGAAGGGACTGAACAACTGGCGCTAAAATGCACATTCAGGTACCAGACTAAACTAAGTAGGACCCCACTGTTTGCATTGTAAATAGTTGCGCTGTATTACGGATGCCTTTTGGCCATTAACAAGACAGAACGATTAAAGTATAAAAAATCCAAAGTTCCCTAGACAATAGCCAAAACCATGAAGTATTTTAATCATGTGACATGTACTGGCTGTATATCATTTTTCTAGCCTGTTCACCATGACAGGCCTCCCCGGAGGAGCTCCTCAGACCGGCTGTAAAGTGAAAGTAAAAATCCCAGCATGCATTGCAGCAAGCATGTTCAAAGGAGCGATCACATGACATCACCGCCCACCTGTGTTTCCATAGAGACAAGAGCCCCTCAGATAATATTAATAAGGGTCCATTCACACATCCATAATTTGGGCCCGCATTCACTTTCAATGGGGCTGGAACAGATGCGAATCCGCATTTCCGGGATCCGCATCCGTTTTTTCGGGATCAGCAATTACGTTCCTGAAAAAAATAGAACATGTCCTATTCTTGTCCGCAATTGCGGAGCCCAGAAAAGGCATTTTCTATTATAGTGTCTGTGATGTGCGGTCCGCACATTGCAGGTATCCGTGTGAATGGACCCTTAGTCATCAGTGAATAACTGCTGTACAGACATAGCAATAGGATGTACGCCCCAGCAGCACACAGGAATATGATGCTAATGTATCACACATATGTTACTGGGGAGGGGGAGGGGCCCTGTTTATAAACTTGCTGTAGGGCCTGGTCATTTCTAGTTGCACCATTGGATGTAAGCCATGAACAGAATGGAGGGGGAGATGTATCATTTTCCTTTTTCCTGAAAAGTAGTGTTGGAAAGTTGCAAACTATGTGTTTGCGACTTTTTAAGTGTGCCTTTAAAAAAAGGGGGCGTGGCAATGACACGGAGGGGGCGTGACCAGTCCCCCCAACAAATTTATGCAAATGTTCACCAGTTTTCTGACTCAAATGAAGCCAGAAATCTACGGCAGCTCTGAGCTGTCATAGATTTCTGTTTAGGTGCATGGACGGCCATAGGAGGGGGCTGTTGAGCGGGGGGACATCTTTGTTGCACAAGAGCTCTGATGAATAAATTTGTACAAATCGATCTGCTCACATTGAGAGGAGCATCCTGTCTATAATCACACGACTAAGGCTATGTTCACACTAGCGTTAGCAGGCCGTTCCCCTACCGGGTCCGTGCTATCGCTAGTCCACGAGTGCCGCCGGAAGTCCGCTCCGGCCCATTCACATTTACTGATGCCCAGCATGCTGCGTTTTTTGCCCAGCCGCCTCTCGGCTTGTTTGCCGTGCTGCGGCCGCATCTCCGACCTGTCCCCATTAAAGTGAATGGGGTCAGGGCGGACTTCCGGCGGCACTCGTGGGCTAGCGTTAGCACGGATCACTGTATACAGTGTACAGGGGGTCACGAATCTCAATATGCAGTGGTGGGGGTCATGTATCACCATATACAGAGTGCAGGAAGGAGAGGGTACACAATTATAGATGGTGAGACCAGTGACTGCTGCTGATATCACTGACCTCAGCCATACTGACAGCTCACAAGGGGTTAAAGCTCCTGAACTGTTGGTCTGGCTGTAATATCATGTCTGTAATAAGAACACAGAGCAGAGGGGCCATAAACAGGACAGACACTGGGATTGATCACAGTTTGTGGTCCACAGCACTTCCCTGGCTCTGCCACATCCTCACATGTTGGCAGGATCCTCTCAGTACAGGGGAAACAGAGGGGGCAGAGCCTGCAGACAGATCAGCCATCACAGCTTCCCCTCAGTCTCCCTAACACGTGTCCCTGCTAAGTCCCTGCCAGCCAAGAGTGCCAGTCACAGAAGGCAAGAGAAAAACAATCAGGTGGTCTCTAGGACCCTAGCGTGTTATTGCAACCTCACTGGCAGTACATTAAAACGAAGTCTTTATTGTGATTTCTAAAATAACATACACTGCGTGCAGAATTATTAGGCAAATGAGTATTTTGACCACATCATCCTCTTTATGCATGTTGTCTTACTCCAAGCTGTATAGGCTCGAAAGCCTACTACCAATTAAGCATATTAGGTGATGTGCATCTCTGTAATGAGAAGGGGTGTGGTCTAATGACATCAACACCCTATATTAGGTGTGCATAATTATTAGGCAACTTCCTTTCCTTTGGCAAAATGGGTCAAAAGAAGGACTTGACAGGCTCAGAAAAGTCAAAAATAGTGAGATATCTTGCAGAGGGATGCAGCAATCTTAAAATTGCAAAGCTTCTGAAGCGTGATCATCGAACAATCAAGCGTTTCATTCAAAATAGTCAACAGGGTCGCAAGAAGCGTGTGGAAAAACCAAGGCGCAAAATAACTGCCCATGAACTGAGAAAAGTCAAGCGTGCAGCTGCCAAGATGCCACTTGCCACCAGTTTGGCCATATTTCAGAGCTGCAACATCACTGGAGTGCCCAAAAGCACAAGGTGTGCAATACTCAGAGACATGGCCAAGGTAAGAAAGGCTGAAAGACGACCACCACTGAACAAGACACACAAGCTGAAACGTCAAGACTGGGCCAAGAAATATCTCAAGACTGATTTTTCTAAGGTTTTATGGACTGATGAAATGAGAGTGAGTCTTGATGGGCCAGATGGATGGGCCCGTGGCTGGATTGGTAAAGGGCAGAGAGCTCCAGTCCGACTCAGACGCCAGCAAGGTGGAGGTGGAGTACTGGTTTGGGCTGGTATCATCAAAGATGAGCTTGTGGGGCCTTTTCGGGTTGAGGATGGAGTCAAGCTCAACTCCCAGTCCTACTGCCAGTTTCTGGAAGACACCTTCTTCAAGCAGTGGTACAGGAAGAAGTCTGCATCCTTCAAGAAAAACATGATTTTCATGCAGGACAATGCTCCATCACACGCGTCCAAGTACTCCACAGCGTGGCTGGCAAGAAAGGGTATAAAAGAAGAAAATCTAATGACATGGCCTCCTTGTTCACCTGATCTGAACCCCATTGAGAACCTGTGGGCCATCATCAAATGTGAGATTTACAAGGAGGGAAAACAGTACACCTCTCTGAACAGTGTCTGGGAGGCTGTGGTTGCTGCTGCACGCAATGTTGATGGTGAACAGATCAAAACACTGACAGAATCCATGGATGGCAGGCTTTTGAGTGTCCTTGCAAAGAAAGGTGGCTATATTGGTCACTGATTTGTTTTTGTTTTGTTTTTGAATGTCAGAAATGTATATTTGTGAATGTTGAGATGTTATATTGGTTTCACTGGTAAAAATAAATAATTGAAATGGGTATATATTTGTTTTTTGTTAAGTTGCCTAATAATTATGCACAGCAATAGTCACCTGCACACACAGATATCCCCCTAAAATAGCTAAAACTAAAAACAAACTAAAAACTACTTCCAAAAATATTCAGCTTTGATATTAATGAGTTTTTTGGGTTCATTGAGAACATGGTTGTTGTTCAATAATAAAATTAATCCTCAAAAATACAACTTGCCTAATAATTCTGCACTCCCTGTATACATTTCTTGAGATCAGGTGGTTAAAACTCTCAGGAATGAATTATAAACGGGATGTGGTCTCTGATACTGAGATGTGATTAACCTCTTGACTAATGTCACCCCCAAGGGGTTGGGGTACACTCAGGGTGCTTAGGTACATCTATTATGGATCCCTAAATAACATTCCTGCCTAAAATCTGAAACCTGCTTCCCTACATGTTTCCCGAGCGATTCGGCGTCTTCAGGGGAAACCACCTATTCGTTTCCCCTGAAGACGCCGAATCGCTCGGCGAAACATGTAGGGAAGAAGGTTTCAGATTTTAGGCAGGAATGTTATTTAGGGATCCATAATAGATGTACCTAAGCACCCTGAGTGTACCCCAACCCCTTGGGGGTGACATTAGTCAAGAGGTTAATCACATCTCAGTATCAGAGACCACATCCCGTTTATAATTCATTCCTGAGAGTTTTAACCACCTGATCCCAAGAAATGTATATGTTATTTTAGAAATCACAATAAAGACTTAGTTTTAATGTACTGCCAGTGAGGTTGCAATAACACGCTAGGGTCCTAGAGACCACCTGATTGTTTTTCTCTTTCCAATGAATAGCGTGGCAACCTCCTGTGGGATCCATTTGTTTGTTAATAGTGAGAGTCACAGAAGGAAAGCACCTTTGATACAAGTAGGGTGCTTTAGGACCCAGACAGCAGCACACTCCTTCAGGCATGGACAAGGCAGCTCCTCCATGGTAGTACATGCAGGGATGGACAAGACAGGCTGCTGTGAGAGCAGGACAGGAGGGGGCGTGGTGAGAGCAGGACAGGAGGGGGCGTGGTGAGAGCAGGACAGGAGGGGCGTGGTGAGAGCAGGACAGGAGGGGGCGTGGTGAGAGCAGGACAGGAGGGGGCGTGGTGAGAGCAGGACAGGAGGGGGCGTGGTGAGAGCAGGACAGGAGGGGGCGTGGTGAGAGCAGGACAGGAGGGGGCGTGGTGAGAGCAGGACAGGAGGGGGCGTGGTGAGAGCAGGACAGGAGGGGGCGTGGTGAGAGCAGGACAGGAGGGGCGTGGTGAGAGCAGGACAGGAGGGGCGTGGTGAGAGCAGGACAGGAGGGGGCGTGGTGAGAGCAGGACAGGAGGGGGCGTGGTGAGAGCAGGACAGGAAAAACACATCAAAACTGATTGCACCCCCACAGAAAAAACGGAAACACTGAACACAAATGCAGACAAAACTGACTGAACTTGCTTGCGTAATGGTGCGAGTTTCACTGAACCCTCCCTGACACAATCCGTATCGTTGGTGTAAAAGAGGCCTTACTCTGCGTCGCTGGAACTTTTTCTTTCTGGTTTGCTCTATCACTTTTCTGCTAATTGATTGTTATCGGTTGATTACATTACATTAAGCTCAGGAAATATAAAACCTTGACAAACCTAGAATTAGAAAATAAAATAACCAATTAATGTTTCTTCAAAAATTCATTAAAGGGTTTCTACCACCACATTTTGACCTAATTAGCTGTCAGACACTAGCGATCTGCTAGTGTCTGCTCTACCTAACCATGTTATTGTAATTCCTTTCTCTGCAGCGGTTACCCTAAAAAATGTCAGCGGTTACCCCTCTCCTCTAGATTGACAGCCTACTCGCGCCTGCGCCGTGTGCTTCTGTATTCGGCGCAGGCGCAGTGACTGTTGGACTGCTCCCTGCGCCGTAATGATGCCGAATACAGAAGCACACGGCGCAGGCGCGAGTGGGCTGTCAATCTAGAGGAGAGGGGCGGGCTGGAGCGCGCTGGGCGGCAGAAATGGTGAGTGGACGGAGCCTCTAGGTGCTGAAAAGACGCCCCCATAGCACCTAGAGGCTCATTTGCATATCAATAAAACAACGTTTTTTAGGGTAACCGCTGCAGAGAAAGGTCTTAGAATAGCATGGTTAGGTAGAGCAGACACTAGCAGATCGCTAGTGTCTGACAGCTAATTAGGTCAAAATGTGGTGGTAGAAACCCTTTAACAGTTCATGATTGTTATCAATTATATGTGATTCATTAGCTGAAGTAAATGGGTGATTTGGAGAAGTAAAATGTGGCCAGCATAGACGAGACGTCTTCTGTAGTCTGCTCTATTTAAAGTGGTTGGCTGTTTTTGAAATATTTTCTAAATGCCCATAAACTGCTTGCTGGGGCACAGTAAATTGCAAAGCTGCTCATACTTTGCCCCTTCAAGTTGCCCATCTGTCTCTAGACACACAGATGGGCAGCTGGGGCCTTCTAACCTGAAGGGGTAAAGTATCAGCCGCTTTACAGTTAATTGTGGCACAGCAATCAGTTTAGGAAATGTTCTTATGAAATGTCCAACTCCCTTAAAGCAAAACAAAAATAAATTCCTTGTCCCAGGAGAATGTTCTCTCTTCTAGAACTGTCTCTCCAAGGTATTCTTCACTGGAAATATTGCTATAATGAGACAGAGACCACAGCACAGGGAAGGATTGACACTCATTATAGAGATACTCGATGCCTTGGCAGCCACCTTTCCAGATAAGCAGAGGCACATGGAAAGATAGCCATAGTTTCATAGTCAAAGGTCTTTTGTAAGACAGAGTACATATGAATTTTATAGTGAAGCACAGTTCACTTTGAGGTCTTAGCCTGGCCATACACAATAGATGTGTACTAGCCAAACTCACAGATTTGTGTGGGTTTGGTCAACCATGGATATGGTGGGTCTCCCTCAACAGCTTTTTTATGTGTATAGCCAGCTTTACTGGCAGGGAGGCAGGCTTTGAAATCTCACTTTTGCTTTCGTATTGTTCTTTTTAAGTAGGCCACGGTTATACTGATTAAACAGAGACCAGAGCTAAGGGGATTTATTACGTTTGATTAAACTGGTTGTCTCACCAGAGAAAACTTATTTCAGGATACAGGCCTGGCAAACACCTGATTTTGCAGGGCAAAGCTACAGCCAAATAGATGATTGTCCATCCTTGTAATTCAGAATGGGAGTAGCTCAAAGAGTGCCTTTGGGGCTCCAAGCAGGGGATTCCTCTCTACAATGTCCATATATCCTAACAGGCATATAGAAAGGGGTTGTCTTTATGAAACAACCCCTTTAAACTAAAATCAGATGTAAAAACGACATAAAAAATGACAAATAGAGGCAAGGTGTCTTTAAAGTATAACTGTCATGTTTTCATTAAAACATTTTTAGCATATGTTACTGCTGCTCCAGCATTATGCATAAATTAATCTATAGTTTCTTCACATACCACTGTTTTCCTTGAATTTTTTCCTTAGTTACAGCTATTTTAACCTCTACAATATAACGATCTTCTCAAGATAGCTCCTCTGCCAGTTCTCTGAGGCCAAAACTGCTTTCCCTCACTTCACATACACACATGCTGTAGCCAGAAGTTTCCTGCCAGCCAATCAGATTGGATTACTGAGAGACACGCCTCCTCACTCTGAAGCCTAATGCAGGCATGCAGTGTGAAGGACCGCCCCTCTGTCTTCTGTTTATACTAAATAGCAATGGTCTTTTAAGGGACCAGTGTAAAGGGACAGGGGACATTCTTGAAAGCTGTTATTATAAGGTAATTACAGATCATTTGACAATCATTGACAGACTAACTCAGGTATACATGCCTAGCTCTAATAAACTAGCAAAAAAAAAAAACAGTTACACTTTAAACTTTCATAAAGTACAGTGGTCCCCCAAGTTACAATATTAATTGGTTCCGGGACGACCATTGTAAGTTAAAACCATTGTAAATGAGTCCATAACTCTATGGAAAACCAGTAATTGGTTCCAAAGCCCAAAATGTCATCCTAAGATAAGGAAAAGTGAAGTTTTAAGAAAAATAAGCTGCTAGCCCAAGACAGATAAAGCATGTCCTTACATAAAACAAACCGGAATAGATGCTGGAAGTTGTAAATGACTTTCTGAGGTGAGGGCAGGAGCTTCTTTAGGGTCTTGCACAGGATATACATGTACGAGAAAAGTAACATGCCGCAGCTCATCCTGGCACAGACAGGGGGCAGTACAGAACATTTAGTACCGCAGAGGAGCTACTAGACAACTAATACAGAAATGGCCATGTCGATTGCTTGGATCTGAGTCTGAGGCATTGTATGTTGAGTCTAGTTTCAACTTACGATGGACCAGAAAAGACCATTGCATTTTGAGAATATTGTATCCCAAAGCCATTGTATCTTGAGATATCACTGTAGTTGGAAATTATCACTATGGAAATAGAAATACTGAGTTGTTAGTTGTTAGCAAATATAAATTAAAAGAACCTGTCACCATGAAATGCAGTGCAATCAGCAGGCATCAGGTAATAGAGCAGGAGGAGCTGAGCAGATTGATATATAGTTTTCTGGGAAAATATTCAGTATAACTTGTAATTATTTATATCTCTGCTTTTTCTGATTTCCTTGTTCACAGGGGAGGCGTTATCAGTGACTGACCGCTATCTCTGTATACACAGTTACACAGAGAATACTATCTATCACAGATAACATCTCCCTGTGTACAGCTATCAGTGACTGACAGCTATCTCTGTATACACACTTACACAGACAATTCTATAAATCACTGATAACACCTCCTCCATGTACAGCTAACAGTGACTCACAGCTATCTTTGTATACACACTTACACAGAGAGTGCTATCAATCACTGATAATACCTTCCACATGAACAGTGAAATCACAAATAGCAGAAATATAAACATATAAATGACACTTTTTAGGGTACTTTCACACTAGTGGCAAGGAACACCTGCAGGCTGTATTATAGTCAATGGGACCGGAGCAGTAGTCCGTGGGCACGCGTGCACTAGCGGCAGCACGGATCCGACAGGCTGTTCACCCACCGGAACAGCCTGCCAGAGTTCCTTGCCGCTAGTGTGAAACTAGCCTTAGTGAATCTTTTGCCATAAAACTATATATCAATCTGCTCAGCTCCTCCTGTTCTATAACATGCTACCTGCAGATTGCACTGCATTTAGTGGTGACAGGTCCTCTTGAAGACTGAGGAAGGACAAAAGCATAAAACCTGGCTCCTTCAGACGATGAGTTAATCTGGTATGGCTAATTGAAAAGCTCTCAGTACACAAAGTGGCCCATAAAGCAATAGTAGATTTAAACATGTACTTAAGAGTTGGATAATCCACCTAATTAACTGCAGCAGCGATTTTGCAGCAAAGACAACTCCATTTTTAGCCTTTGGACTTCAGGTATACAGTATTTTAAATGCTTTGAAATTGTGATGCTGTTTAAAAGAAAAAGCTTTAGAGCATATTTGTATCGTACACACCTTTTGACATGTCATAGAGCAGCACAGTGGCTCAGTGATTAGTACTGTTGCCTTGCAGCCCTGAGGTTCTAGGTTCAAATCTGACCAAGGACCAACATCTGCATGTAGTTTGTATGTTCTTCTCGTGTTTGCATGAGTTTCCCCCGGGTACTCCGGTTTCCTCTCACACTCCAAAGACATACTGATAGGGAATTGTGAGCCCCACTGGGGACAGCATGATGCTAATGTCTATAAAGTGCTGCGGAATATAGTAGCGCTATATAAATGAGTAAAATAATAGAGATGTGTCTGTATGGATTGAAATGGGTTTGCAAAAGAAAAAAGCCATTTGAAGATGTATAAAAAAAAAAGCTATAGACCCCATAGCAAATATTCACATGCAACAGATTAAGGCTACATGCACACAACCGTGTGCCCCCCGTGGCCGTATTGCGGCCCGCATACAGCGGGTCCGCAATACACAGGCACCGGCCGTGTGCATTCCGCATCACTGATCGCGGACCCATTCACTTGAATGGGTCCTCAATCATGGAGATGTGGAACGGAGGCACGGATTGGAACCCCACGGAAGCACTACGGAGTGGTGTTTGTGGCCGTGCGGACCGTCTGATGCGGATCGCGGACCCCCCTTCAAGTAAATGGGTCCGCGATCCACATGCGGCAGCCCCACGATCCGTGACCGTGCATAGCAGACCCCAATTTGCAGTCCGCAGCACGGGCACGGAGCCCTAACATTCGTGTGCATGTAGCCTAAAGGTATGCTGACACATGGCGGGCACACCTTTGGATTTTCTGCTGTAGAAATTTTAGGCGGAAAATCCGTATCTAATTACAGTACCAGCAAAGTGGATGGGATTTTAGTAAATCTCATCCACAGTGTGAATTGACCTGCAGTTCAGATTTAAAAAACGCCACATACACCTTTGGGCACAATAATTTTTTTTTTTTTATCATTGCATTGTACTTGTTTTGAGCTAAAAATCATTTTTTCAATTGGTCTTTATTAAAAATATGCAATCCTATTTTGTGTACAAAGATGAGATGTTGTACCATTTACTGTCTTTTCCGTCATCTGGGGAGCTGACGAGCTCCTTACGCTGCACTTTGACCTTATAAACACTTATTAGAGGCTCAATTATTATCTTACTGCTAAGTATGTGGCTTAAATAAGTGCTAATGACCTTTTACTAAATTAAAGAAAAGGGTTATTAGATGACCGGTGCATAGTAAAAGTGAAAGTACATGTCACACAGCTAGAAAAACAGTTAATCCTTTGTGACAGAATGGCTCAATATTTTTAATAAAGGCCAATTGAAAATAAGATTTTTTGCCCAAAATTTGTAGAATGCAGACATGAACAAAAATTGCCTCCAAAGCTGTACATAGCCTTTAAAGGGGTTGTCTCACTTCAGCAAATAGCATTTATTATGTAGAGGAAGTTAATACAAGCCACTTACTAAAGTATTGTTATTACACATATTGCTTCCTTTGCTGGCTGGATTCATTATTTTATAACTTTATTCACTGGTCATTTCCATGGTTACAACCACCCTGCAGTCCATCAGTGGTGGTCGTACTTGCACACTATAGGAAACAGAGGTAGCCTATGTGAGCTCCCATGGTCCCGGCCACCAGAGAGGCTGGTGCTTTATCCTATAGTGTACAAGCACGACCACCACTGAGGGATTGGAGGGTGGTCGTAACCATGGAAACAAGCAGTGTATAATGTGATGGAAAAATGAATCAAAGGAAGCAATATGTATAATCACAATACATTAGTAAGTGCCTTGTATTAACTTTCTCTACATGATAAATGCCACTTGCTGAAGTGACACAACCCCTTTAAATCTGCAGAAAGTTGACAGCAAAATCCGTGACACATCCTCATGTAACACATGCAGATTTTGCTGTGGACTTTGCAGCAGAATCATAGGAAAATCTATTACGTGCGGGCCTTACCCTGAGGGTATGGATTCACTTTATTTGCATGAATATACAGGGAAAGCTCCCAGCACATATGTCAGTGGCATATGTCGAAGCTTTCCATTCGAGCTTTATGTTAGGAAATCCTTCTATTGTATACCTCTGACTGAAGGCTCAAATGTAATATGAATAGATCCTTAAGGTCTATGTGTCAGCCATGAATGTTACAACGTATCCTAATTTTTGAGCTATACATACATGCAGGGGGTAAATGTATTGCTTTTTCATATTGCCCTTTAATACACTCTGCAGAGCCCCATGCCGGATTCAAGATTGCATTCAACATGTTTGACACAGATGGGAATCAGATGGTGGACAGAGAGGAGTTCTTGGTGGTAAGTTTCATAGTTCCTATACCAGATCATGGAATTTGAACTGCAGTCCATGCAGCAGGTAGATATTCTGATATATACATAGCTTGTTGCCTAAGTCCACATGAGAAGAAGACACCTGCCCCATTGATGCCATCTCTTGCTTCATCTTTTCAGCAGCTTGCTCCGTATGCTCAGTTCTTCCCTCCTTTAAACGTAACCACATCACAAGTTCTAATAATTATCACAAGATAAAATATGTTTTAAGTCAGTAACTAGGACCGATTAAAATGTCCAGATGTGAAGGAGCTAATTACAGGTAAGTGGATGAACATGAAAGGGCGTCCAGCTGCATAAGGGTAGGCGTTCTTCACTTTGTTCCGATGGGGCTGGACAGATTAATGTTTACTCGGTATTCTTTATCAGCTTCCTATTTCTAGTGGATAATTTCTTTTTTAACAGTATTTCAGACAGGATTGTCTGTAATCAAAGTGTAAAGCATGCCTCACTCCAACATCAAAAGGCTTCCGAACAAGATCAGAGAATTCTCTATTGAAGTAAATATAAGGTTATGTGAAGATATATAATGCTGTGACGTCTATTTAAATGGAACATGTCAATAGCTGTAAAAATACATTCTTTCTATGATAATTACCAGCTATTTTGTAAAAACGTCACCCTGAAGACTCAAGCATATTTCCATTATGAGAAGAAGTAGACCTGTAGTATTGTATCTTTTTAGCTTGGAGTATAGACTTAGTATTAGAATTCCGTAGACAGCTGTTCCCCTTTCTTATTATTGGAATCATTTTCTTCATAAGCAAGAATAGGTAATATTTAATATAATCTATACAATATTTCACAAAAGTGAGCACATCCCTCACATTTTTGTAAATATTTTATTATATCTTTTCATGGGACAACAATGAAGATCAGACACTTTGATACAAAGTAAGTCCGTGTGCAGCTTGTATAACAGTGTACATTTGGTGTGCCCTCAAAATAACTCAACACACAGCCATTAATGTCTAAACTGCTGGCAACAAAAGTGAGTACACCCCTAAGTGAAAATGGCCAAATTGTGCCCAATTAGCCATTTTCCCTCCCTGGTGTCATGTGACTCGTTTAGTGTTACAAGGTTTCAGGTGTGAATGGGGAGCAGGTGGGTTACATTTGGTGTTATCACTCACACTCTCTCATACTGGTCACTGGAAGTTCAACATGGCACCTCATGGCAAAGAACTCCCTGAGGATCTGAAAAAAAGAATTGTTGCTCTACATAAAGATGGCTGAGGTTATAAGAAGATTGACAACACCCTGAAACTGAGCTGCAGCACGATGACCAAGACCATACAGCGGTTTAACAAGGCAGGTTCCACTCAGAACAGGCCTCGCCATAGTCAACCAAAGAAGTTGAGTGCACGTGCTCAGCCTCATATCCAGAGGTTGTCTCTTCAAAATAGACGTATAAGTGCTGCCAGCATTGCTGCAGAGGTTAACGGGGTGGAGGGTCAGCCTGTCAGTGCTCAGACCATACTCCACATACTGCATCAAATTGGTCTGCATGGCTGTCATCCCAGAAGGAAGCCTCTTCTAAAGATGATGCACAAGAAAGCCTGCAACAAATTTGCTGAAGACAAGCAGACTAAGTACATGGATTACTGGAATCATGTCCTGTGGTCTGATGAGACAAAGATAAACTTATTTCATTCAGATGGTGTCAAGCCTGTGTGGCGGCAACCAGGTGAGGAGTACAAAGACAGGTGTGCCCTGCCTACAGTTAAGCATGGTGGTGGGAGTGTCATGGTTTGGGGTTGCATGAGTGCTGCTAGCTGCGGGGAGCTACAGTTCATTGAGGGAACCATAATGCCAACATGTACTGTGACATACTGAAGCAGAGTGTGATCCCTTCCCTTCGGAAACTGGGCCAACATGGTAACAACCCCAAACACACCTCCAAGATGACCACTGCCTTGCTAAAAAAAACTAAGGGTAAAGGTGCTGGACTGGCCAAGCATGTCTACAGACCTAAACCCTATTGAGCATCTGGGGCATCCTCAAACAGAAGGCGGAAGAGCACAAGGTCTCTAACATCCACCATCTCTGTGATGTCGTCATGGAGGAGTGGAAAAGGATTCCATTGGCAACCTGTGAAGCTTTAGTGAACTGCATGCCCAGAGTTAAGGCAGTGCTGGAAAATAATGGTGGACACACAAATATTAACACTTTGGGCACAGTTTAGCCATTTTCACTTTGGAATGTACTCACTTTTGTTGCCAGCGGTTTAGGCTACTTTCACACTGGCGTTTTGGCTTTCCTTTGTGAGATCCGTTCAGGGCTCTCACAAGCGGTCCAAAACGGATCAGTTTGCATTCTGAATGGAAAAGGCTTCCGCTCAGAATGCATAAGTTTGCCTCCAATCAGTCACCATTCCACTCTGGAGGCGGACACCAAAACGCTGCCTGCAGAATTTTGCTGTGCGCTTGACGAAACTTAGCTAAACGGATCCTTCCTGGCACACAATGTAAGTCAATGGGGACGGATCCGTTTTCTCTGACACAATCTGGCACAATAGAAAACGGATCCGTCCCCCATTGACTTTCAATGGAGTTCATGACGGATCCGTCTTGGCTATGTTACACATAATACAAACGGATCCGTTCATGACGGATGCATGCGGTTGTATTATTGTAACGGATCAGTTTTTGCAGATTCATGACGGATCCGCCCAAAATGTGAGTGTGAAAGTAGCCTTAGACATTAATGGCTGTGTGTTCAGTTATTTTGAGGGCACACCAAATTTACAATGTTATACAAGCTGTACACTGACTTGTAAAGTACTTGTACTTTACATTGTATTAAAGTGTCATATCTTCAGTGTTGTCCCATCAAAAATGTGAGGGGTGTACTCACTTTTTATGAGATAATGTATATATTTGACATTTGCTATTTATTCAGTTTTCTCACTCTAAAGGCTATGGACACCTTCAGGTGCCTTTTTATGATTGTATTGCACTAATTTGGGCTAAAAATCTTTTTTTTAAATGGTCTTTATTAAAAATGTTCAGGCGTTTCTATCCAGTCATCTGACTCCCATGTAGCTCTTATCTCTGATCTCCTGACCTCACAAACACTTTTTTAAGCCATATTCTTATCAGTTTAATAAGAATTGAGCTATAATTAGTGTTTATGAGGTCAGGAGATCAGTGAAAAGAGCTTCACATAAGCCAACTGGTTCAGGACCCGACTAGAGGGACGGCCATACTGGACTTAGTATTAACCAATTGACCTGACAGAACAACAGACGTGCAGGTTGGGGGACACCTGGGAAATAGTGAACATAAAGTAATAATCTTCTAATTGTCATTCAAAAGAGCGTTTCTACAGGGAGGAACGAAAATACCAAACTTCAAAAAAACAAAATTTAGCCAACTAAGGCTACTTTCACACTTGCGTTCGGGGTTCCGCTTGTGAGTTCCGTTTGAAGGCTCTCACAAGCGGCCCCGAACGGATCCGTACAGCCCCAATGCATTCTGAGTGGATGCGGATCCGCTCAGAATGCATCACCGTTTGGCCTCCGTTCCGCTCAGCAGGTGGACACCCGAACGCAGCTTTCAGCGTTCGTGTGTCCGCCTGGCTGTGCGGAGCCACAATGTAAGTCAATGGGGACGGATCCGTTTGAAGTTGACACAATATGGTGCAATTTCAAACGGATCCGTCCCCCATTGACTTTCAATGCAAAGTCAGGACGGATCCGTCTGACTAACTTTTAGACTTAGATTTTTTTCTGAAATATAATGCAGACGGGTCCGTTCTGAACGGATACCATCGTTTGCATTATAGGAGCGGATCCGTCTGTGCAGACACCAGACGGATCCGCTCCGAACACAAGTGTGAAAGTAGCCTTAGAGAGGCCATAGGCCTATCTAACTGGGACAAAGTCCTCAAAAATAAAAATACAGCCACAAAATGGGATATTTTTAAAAGCATACTAAAATCTAATTGGGAGAGGTACATATTGTAAAGAAGGCAATAAATGACAAAAAGAAAGCATTTCAATCACTAAAACAGGAGGGTAGCGAGGAAGCACTGAAAAACTATAGGAAAAAAATAGAATATGTAAAAAACAAAAAATAAAAGCAGCCAAACTAGAGACCGAGAGATTAATTGCCAAAGAGAGCAAAACTAACCCTAAAATATTCTTCAATTATATAAATGGTAAAAAGTATAAATCTGAAGGTGTCGGCCCTCTACAGAGTAATGAGGGGGGAGTTGCAGAGATTGATGAGGAGAAAGCAAAGCTATTAAATATTTTTCTCTCCACTGTATTCACTGAGGAATATAAACTGTCAGATGAAATGCAGAATATAAAAGTAAATTCCCCATTAAAAGTGTCCTGTCTGACCCAGGAAGAAGTACAGTGGTGTCTTAAAAAGATTAAAATAGACAAATCGCCAGGACCAGATGGCATACACCCCCGTATCCTAAGAGAATTAAGTAATGTCATAGCCAGACCCTTATTTCTGATATGTAAGGATTCTATAATGACATGAAGTTTTACACAGGATTGGCGCATATCAAATGGGGTGCCAATCTTCAAAAAGGGACTAAAAACAGAGCCCGAAAACTATAGGCCGGTAAGTTTAACATCTGTCGTGGGTAAACTGTTTGAAGGTTTTCTAAGAGATGCTATCTTGCAGTGCCTCAATAAAAATAAGCAAATAACGTCATATCAGCATGGCTTCATGAGGGATCGGTCATGTCAAAATAATTTAATCAGTTTCTATAAGGAGGTAAGTTCTAGACTTGACAGCACCGAATAAATGGATGTCGTATATCTGGACTTCTCCAAAGCATTTGACACTGTACCGCATAAAAGGTTAATATATAAAATGAGAATGCTCGGACTGGGAGAAAACATCTGTATGTGGGTAAGTAACTGGCTGAGTGATAGAAAACAGAGGGTGGTTATTAATGGTACATACTCAGATTGGGTCACTAATGAAGTACCCCAGGGGTCAGTATTGGGCCCTATTCTCTTCAATATATTTATTAATGATCTTGTAGAAGGCTTGCACAGTAAAATATCAATTTTTGCAGATGACACAAAACTGTGTAAAGTAATTAAAGGGGTCCTGCAGTTTCCATCAGCATCTGATCGGCGGGGGTCCAACACCCGGGACCCCTGCCGATCAGCTGTTTGAGAAGGCAGCGGCGCTCCAGTAGCGCCGCAACCTTCTCACTGTTTACCGCAGGCCCAGTGACGTTAGACTAGTATCAACTGGCCTGGGCGCGGCTAAGCTCTGTTCACTTGAATGGAGCTTAGCCCCGCCCAGGCCAGTTGATACTAGTCGTGACGTCACTGGGCCTGTGGTAAACAGTGAGAAGGCCGCGGCGCTCCTGGAGCACCGCTGCCTTCTCAAACAGCTGATCGGTGGGGGTCCTGGGGTCGGTCCCCCACCAATCAGATGCTGATGATCTATCCAGAGGATAGATTATCAGTTTAAACAAACTGCAGAACCCCTTTAACACGGAAGAGGACAGTATACTGCTACAGAGGGATCTGGATAGATTGGAGGCTTGGGCAGATAAGTGTCAGATGAGGTTTAACACTGACAAATGTAAGGTTATGCACATGGGAAGGAATAATGCAAGTTACCCGTACATACTAAATGGTAAAACAATGGGTAACACTGACATAGAAAAGGACCTAGGAATTTTAGTTAAAGGGATTCTGTCACCTCGTTTTCGGTTATAGAGATGCGGACATGCACGGCTAGATCGCCGCTAGCATGTCCGCAATATACCTGTCCTATAGGGCTGTGTCCTTTTATTTTGTTTAAAAAATTATTGGAGAGATATGTAAATGAGCCTGGTAAGGAGCCCAAGGGGCTGTACGAACCTTCCTGGAGCCCAGCCATGCCCCCTGTGAAGGAGCCCAGCACCGCCTATGTCCTCCGAATCTCCTCCTTTCGTCACAGTTAGATTGCCGTAATCTCACAATGCGCAAGCTCCTTCAGAAGGGGGCATGGCTGGGCTCCAGGAAGGTTCGTACAGCCCCTTGGGCACCTTACAAGGCTCATTTACATATCTCTCAAATAATTTTTTAAACAAAATAAAAGGACGCAGCGCTATAGGACAGGTATATTGCTAGCGTCGATCTAGCCGTGCATGTCCGCATCTCTATAACCGAAAACGAGGTGACAGAATCCCTTTAACAGCAAACTAAGCTGTAGATACCAGTGTCAGGCAGCTGCTGCCAAGGCCAATAAGATAACGGGTTGCATTAAAAGGGGCATAGATGCCTGTGATGAGAACATAGTCCTACCACTTTACAAATCACTAGTCAGACCACACATGGAGTACTGTGTACAGTTCTGGGCTCCAGTGAACAAGGCAGACATAGCAGAGCTCGAGAGGGTTCAGAGGAGGGCAACTAAAGTAATAACTGGAATGGGGCAACTACAGTACCCTGAAAGATTATCAAAATTAGGGTTTTTCACTTTAGAAAAAAGACGACTGAGGGGAGATCTAATAACTATGTATAAATATATCAGGGGCCAGTACAGAGATCTATCCCATCATCTATTTATCCCCAGGACTGTGACTGTGACGAGGAGACATCCTCTGCGTCTGGAGGAAAGAAGGTTTGTACACAAACATAGAAAAGGGTTCTTTACGGTAAGAGCAGTGAGACTATGGAACTCTCTGCCTGAGGAGGTGGTGATGGTGAGTACAATAAGGGAATTCAAGAGGGGCCTGGATGTGTTTCTGGAGTGTAATAATATTACAGGCTATAGCTACTAGAGAGGGGTCGTTGATCCAGGGAGTTATTCTGATTGCCTGATTGGAGTCGGGAAGGAATTTTTTTCCCCTAAAGTGAGGAAAATTGGCTTCTACGTCACAGTTTTTTTTTTGCCTTTCTCTGGATCAACTTGCAGGATAACAGGCCGAACTGGATGGACAAATGTCTTTTTTCGGCCTTATAAACTACGTTACTATGTTACCTGACCTCTTTCTTCTTTAGTAGTGGTTTGGTTGCTTTAGTTTAGAATGATTCTACCTGTTCTGTAACAGAAAGCAGCTCCTGTGTACTGCCTGCTGGTGGAGAGCTTGTGCTTACATACAATAGCCAATCTCATCATGCCGAGCTGCATGAGAGGGGCTGCAGCAGGAGGTTGTCAGAATTACCTATAGACAGTTACCTTGGATTAATAAAAAAATATAAAGCAGTGAGCCCTGAAAAAAATAAATAAATACCATGTATGCCTTACCATGAGGAGGGACCGATCACAACTGGACATCTGCATTAGATAGCCCAATTCTTCCATTTGAAAAGAACAGATGTCATGCCTGGGATCCTAAATGTTACATCATTTAAAGGGGCTGTACTAAGATTGACACGTCACCTACCAAAGGATAGGTAATAAGTGTCTGATCAGTGGGGATCCAACAGCTGGAACCCCCACCATTTACGACAAGCCATTGGAGTGGTGGTCAAGCATGCAAACTGCTGCTCTGTTGAATTTCTATGGTTCTGCTGAAGCTGAGTGCAGTGTTCGGCTATCCTCACCAGGCCCATACACTTCCAATGGAGCTGTAGTGTGCATGCCTGAGCCCTGCGCTATTCAATTGGTGGAGGCAGGACACAATATCCCAGGCAGGTTCAGTGTGTGATGACCTCATGAGAGTTGGAAATGATAGGGATTGGGTATTGAGATTAGCTGCAATATTTGAACTGAACTGTGGCCTATGTCGTTTTATGCATGTCCGTAGGTACATTGAATGAAATGAATTGTTTCCCAGGGACAACAAACTGTTGGGTGTAGATTCTGGGCAGGCAAAGTTATACTGGTGTTGAACTTGGTGTTATTGTCATGCCAAAAGTGTGTAGAAATTCCTGAACAACTGACAGCTTAGTGTTGGCATCACTCCCACACACAAATACATTCACTAAAGCCAGGAAAGCTTACAGACCCATCCCATAGTAAACACTACCGCGCTTCGAGTGTGACTGTGAAATACTGTATGGAGGTATTCCAGGTAATTGTACATATAGTACTTCTCAGCCTCCAGATGGTGCTTTCTCAAGCTTTCGTCATTAAGGGTTTCATATTCATCTTAGATTGGGCTCCCAGTTTAAGATACAATTTTCATGATAAAACCCATTTCCATATGGCCTGTAAGGGTATACAGTGGTCAAGGAGGTCGTCTACTTGGCACCTCTTCTATGAACCAGGCTAAGCATTGGCTCGCACTCTTGGGGTGCACAACATGTCCATATATTACATGTAGACCATTGATAAATGACTGCCAGCAGTAGCTTCGCCCATTGGTAACAACTGATTGCTAGGGCTTTCTAAGTATAAGGCTGGGAAAAGGACTTGAAAGTTAAAGGGGTTGTCTCATCAAAGACAATGGGGGCATATCGCTCGGATATTGCCCCATTGTCTTATAGGTGCGGGTCCCACCGCTGGGACCTGCACCTATATCGGGAAAGGAGCCCCGCAAGGTGGAGGCTGGAAGACCACCAAGCCCGCTCCCCATAGAAGTGAATAGGAGCGCACCACGCATGACCGGCCACTGCTCCTATTCACTTCTATGTGCCCGACTGAAATAGCCGAGTCAGTGCACTGCTATTTTCGGCGGCCCCATAGAAAATGAATGGAGGGCAGCTGTGCATACGCAGTGCGCCCTCCAACACTTTCGGGTCTCCGTTCTCGATATAGGTGCGGGTCCCAGCTGTGGGACCCATACCTATAGGACAATGGGGGCATATTCTAGCAAAACTAGTCTGCCAACAGGCACAGTTTGAATAAGAGGATAACTTGCTTGGATAATTTTTAGTTTGCTGATTTTTCATGTATAATCTCTTCAAATTATATGACTTTGATGGTTTAAATTGTACTTGAATGTACTTCTGCATGTAAGGCGTTGTTAGATTTCTTTCTATCAGTTTTTGCTATTAAAATTAGTCCAGTTAGCTCATCTCCTTCTGTATGACCTAACCAAAATTTCTCAAATAGTCTTAGCAACAATGTGAGAAAATTCTTCACTGACTAGTCTGTCTTCCTCTTATTTTCACATACTGAGTAACATTACTCATTGCAAGGTTGGCTCCGACTTTAAACCTCCAGATCATGGTTCCTTTTGTCTAACAGATACAGTAAAACAGCTGCAGAAACTTCTTTGCCATCATTTTCACACTAAAGAACCTGGTGAAACCCAGGAATATCCTATGGTCACAGGCATATAGAAACTTTGTTTTATTGATACTGATGAACTGTGTTATTTTTGACCTTTCCATACAGTTATACTGAAATCTGTTCTCATTTTCTGATGTAATGTTAGGAACCATAAGTATGCTCCTGGTTTATACTATTCTCTATTGTTTAATCTATATATACTTTTACATGACCTCCTTAAAGGGTTTCTGTCATGAGAAATAACGTTATGTAGCTGACTGACATTAGCAATGTGCTAATGTCAGCAGTACATAACATTCTCTTAAAATAAAGACTTTTAAAATATGCTAATGAGCCTCTAGGTGCTATTAGGGCGTTGCTTCAGCACCTAGAGGCTCGGTCTACGCACCCTTTGGCACGCCCAGGTCCAGTTGATTGACTTTCGAGTCCTCCTCAGTGTCCCGTAAATCCTGCGCCTGAGCCGTCCAGTTTGGCGCAGGTGCAGTGAGGAAGCCGCAGGAAGGACCGAGTCCTTCACTTACTGCGCCTGCGCCGAATACTAAACGGGACGGTGCAGGCGCGGGATTTACGGGACGATGAGGAGAACGCAAAAGTCAATGAACTGGACCTGGGCGTGCCAAAGGGTGCGTAGACCGAGCCTCTAGGTGCTGAAGCAACGCCCTAATAGCACCTAGAGGCTCATTAGCATATTTTAAAAGTCTTTATTTTAAGAGAATGTTATGTACTGCTGACATTAGCACATTGCTAATGTCAGTCAGCTACATAACGTTATTTCTCATGACAGAAACCCTTTAAGGAGGTCATGTAAAAGTATATATAGAGGCTCATTAGCATATTCTAAAAGTCTTTATTTTAAGAGAACGGCGGCAGGCAGGCAGTTATAAAGCGTACTGTTATGTACTGCTGACATTAGCACATTGCTAATGTCAGTCAGCTACATAACGTTATTTATCATGACAGAAACCATTTAATATCAATATAAACTATCTGAAAAAATTTTGTTTCTCCATCCCAATAAAATATTTTTCATCTATTTTTTCTAATTCTGTTCCTTAAAGGGAACCTGTCACCTTGATGCAGTGTAATCTACTACCAGCATGTTATAGAGCAGGAGGAGCTGAGCAGATTGATATATAGTTTTATGTGAGAGGCTTCCATCAGATGTGTGTGTCAGGAAATACACTCAATATCTTCAAACTATGGCAGCATTAATTTTTTATGTATGCCTTGGTGTATAACGGGAGGAACACGGAGGTACAGGAGGGCTTTAAGAAGTCTTTGGGTGCCATGTTACAGTTCCGTACAACTTTGAAGTTGTTTAGGACTGTGTCCTATGGATAAATACTCTACAAAAAATGTCTTCTGGTCCAGGTGCTTTGTTGAACAACATCCCCATGCCCCATTAATGTTCAAAAAGTAGAACTGATGGTAAAAAAAAAACGGTTTACAAATTTAAAGAAAATCCATTGAGGACCTTGAATATTTAGGTAAATGTTTGGTCGTGAAGCTAAAGGCTCATGCACATAAATCCATGAGCATGAGCCTTTAGCTTCACGACCCAACATTTACCTAAATATTCAGGGTCCTCAATGGATTTTCTTTAAATTTGTAAACCGTTTTTTTTAACCATCAGTTCTACTTTTTGAACATTAATGGGGCATGGGGATGTTGTTCAACAAAGCACCTGGACCAGAAGACATTTTTTGTAGAGTATTTATCCATAGGACACAGTCCTAAACAAGAGGGGACGTCAATGGAGCTTTTATCCAAGGTAGGATAAACCAAACCAGCCTGGTGCTTCTCACGGTAAAATATTGTTGATTCTTGCTATATACACTGAGCAAAAATATAAACGCAACACTTTCGGTTTTGCTCCCATTTTGCATGAGCTGAACTGAAATATCTGAAACATTTTCTACATACACAAAAGACCCATTACTCTCAAATATTGTTCACAAATCTGTTTAAATCTGTGTTAGTGAGCACTTCTCCTTTGCAAGATAATCCATCCCACCTCACAGGTGTGGCATATCGAGGTGCTGATTAGACATGAATATTGTACAGGTGTGCCTTAGACTGCCCACAATAAAAGGCCACTCTGAAATTTGCAGTTTGATCACACAGCACAATGCCACAGATGTTGCAACGTTTGAGGGAGCGTGCAATTGGCATGCTGACTGCAGGAATGTCTACCAGAGCTATTGCCCGTGCAATGAATGTTCATTTCTCTACCATAAGCCGTCTTTAAAGGCGTTTCAGAGAATTTGGCAGTACATCCAACCGGCCTCACAACCGCAGACCTCGTGTAATCACACCAGCCCAGGACCTCGACAATCAGCATGTTCACCTCCATGATCGTCTGAGACCAGCCACCCGGACAGCTGCAGCAACAATTGGTTTGCATAACCAAAGAATTTCTGCACAAACTGTCAGAAACCGTCTCAGGGAAGCTCATCTGCATGCTCGTCGTCCTCATTGGGGTCTGGACCTGACTGCAGTTCATCATCGTAACCGACTTGAGTGGGCAAATGCTCACATTCTATGGCGTCTGGCACGTTGGAGAGGCGTTCTGTTCACGGAAGAGTCCAGTTTTTCACTGTTCAGGGCAGATGGCAGACAGATGGCACACAGCGTCTGTGGGTGAGCAGTTTGCTGACGTCAACATTGTGGATCGAGTGGCCCATGGAGGCGGTGGGGTTATAGTATGGGCAGGCGTATGTCATGGACAACGAACACAGGTGCAGTTTATTGATGGCATTTTGAATGCACAGAGATACCGTGACGAGATCCTGAGGCCCATTGTTGTGCCATTTATCCACGACCATCACCTCATGTTGCAGCATGATAATGCACGGCCCCATATTGCAAGGATCTGTACACAATTCCTGGAAGCTAAAAACATCCCAGTTCTTGCATGGCCAGCATACTCACCGGACATGTCACCAATTGAGCATGTTTGGGATGCTCTGGATCGGCGTATACGACAGCGTGTTCCAGTTCCTGCCAATATTCTGCAACTTAGCACATCTATTGAAGAGGAGTGGAAAAACATTCCACAGGCCACAACCAACAACCTGATCAACTCTATGCGACGGAGATGTGTTGCACTGCGTGAGGCAAATGGCGGCCACACCAGAGACTGACTGGTTTTCTGACCCCCCCCCCCCCTCCCTCCCCCCCCGTAAGGCAAAACTGTGCACATTTCAGAGTGGACTTTTATTGTGGGCAGTCTAAGGCACACCTGTGCAATATTCATGTCTAATCAGCACCTTGATATGCCACACTTATGAGGTGGGATGGATTATCTCGGTAAAGGAGAAGTGCTCACTAACACAGATTTGTGAACAATATTTGAGAGTAATGGGTCTTTGTGTCTGTAGAAAATGTTTCAGATCTTTCAGTTTAGCTCATGGAAAATGGGCACAAAACCGAAAGTGTTGCGTTTATATTTTTTCTCAGTGTAGATATAGTTATTATTGTCTGCTTTGTTGTGATATCAAGTGGGATATTAAGATATCTGTGTTTAGCCAGTTCAAAGAAAAAAAGATGTTTAAATAAAGAGGTGGTTATGATCAGTAGGAGATCACTGCCATGTAAATGGTTAGATGTTCAGATCTGATCTACTGTAGGTGGCCTGTAATCCAAGTTGCCTGAACGGGAGCCCTGTGTGTGGCCAGCTCTAAGAATAATCTCTAAGCCAGGGTTGGTAACCTTTGGTTCTCCAGTTTACACTGACGTGAATGTTAAGCGGTCAACCAGAATTGGCTTGACTTCCAAGTTTAGTGTCACCTTGTTATCATTATCATCTGCTTTGAAGAGATAATGCATGAAAGGGATGTATGTAAAAAAACAACAATGGCCACGTCTGAATGAAACTAAATTAGCTACATCACCCAACAGTGACCGACACTGTCCCTGATGTCTGTAACACAAGACGTTTAAAGAGCTGAGGGAAAGACAGCTATCAGGAACTGAATGACTCCCAGCAAAGAGCTGACAAATCCAAAAATGTTCTATGGCAGTCAATGAACTCTGAAAAAGAAAAGGATCATTTGTTTGGGACTGATGGATAATGACGCTTGTGAGGAATGTGAAAAAGAAACATTCTTGGGGCTTTCATGGAAGATGGCAATTTAGAGAGAGGTTCCTAAAACCATCACTTTACAAGCTAAGCATGAGGTGATCAGATTCCAGGAGTGTGTTGTATAAGAAGAAATAGAGAGACAAGAAAAACTTGCTAAACCAACAGTCGGCTTGCTTCAGCTCATTTCCAGATGACAACCCCATCAAAGTTTTACATCAATATAAAAAAAGATGTAACCTCATGCAATCTACACCTTTTATTGTCTTAATGTTCTAGCACCATGGACATTATTTGCAGGCTATAGGTAACTGATTCCCTGGCACACCTCATAAGCTACACAATGACAAACCAAAACAACATGAGGACTCCAGATACTTCAAACAGAAATAAGAAATATGCGTAATTAAAAAAATATAATTCTATTAACATAGCTTCGGAAGCATATTAAGGTAGTTGGACAGCCCCTGTCTATATGCCCTGTTAAAGGGGTTTTCTGGAATTTCGATAAGGATGACCTCAGGATAGGTCAAAAGTGTGTCATCAGTGGGGCTCACTTCAATTGGGCTGAGGGTGATATCACGCTTTGCAATGTATGGCGCTGTGCTTGTTAGGCATGGAGAAGGCCATGGCGCTCACATGAGCACCGGTGCCTTCTCAAACAGCTGATTGGCGGGGGGTCACGGGTGTCGGACCCCCACCGATCAGATACCGATGACCTATCCTGAGGATAGGTCATTAGTATCAAAATCCCAGAAAAAACTCCTTTAAGGTATATGGACATCACCTAGAGACTTCCCCTGCTTAATGAGCAAGTGGTAATAAGCAGTTGCTGTTGATTGGCAGATTCGAGCCATACCATGTAATCCTACCTGCAGGTGAAATGGTCAGGTGACTGCAACTTCACCCGGCAAAATGTGCTCTTTGACAGGAGTCTTGAGAACCAGTGCCATGGAGAACAGGTCGCCACTGTTGCTCTCATCTTAAAGTTGTGTCCTTCTGCCTCTCAGAGGACATGCTGAGCACATGATAAGAAAGTGAGGCAGTGTTACTGTAATTGCACTTGCTCAGTTTCTCCTGAGAAGATTTTGCAGCTTCAGAAGCAGACCACTCACCACACCAGGGATCCTTCCACATACCCAGAGAAACAGAGAGAAGCAAGACTAAAGCATGTGTGTCCATCTAGGCACATTTACAGAGGTGGACACAGAAAGGTTGCTCAATAGAAACAGCAGGTGGCGATATACTAACATTATTACTGAAATATCCAAGGTTATGGCCATTTTTTAAATAAGTAAATATAAAAAAAAATGTATAACAATGAGCTGGATTTAACTATATGGACATTGTTTTTCACAGCTACTTTTAAGGGGTTATCTGTGATGAGAAAACTCCTTTAAAGGGATAAAGGCAAGCAGCATAATATTACTTACGCCAACCTACCAGGCTTTAAATGGCTAAAATGAGCAGCACTACTGGTTTTCTTTACACTATTTTTTATACCTAGGCCATGTCCTAAAGAGAAATCCTCTGCACCTAGCTTGACGAAGATGTTTGACTTTCTGTAAACAGGGCATGGCTTTGTAGGAAAAGGGATGTAGCCTTAGATGCAACATTTTGCAGCAAAATTGTACCACAATTCTAGAGCAAACTAAGCCAACCGTTGGTATAAAGTTAGACAAAGTGGCTATCCCTGCACCAGGTTTATGATCTGACATGAGCCAATGTGTATTTAGACAGCCTGTCTGAGATTGTATAAATGTATATGATTAGGAAATCTGCCACTTAAGGCTACATCCGTTCCGCAATTTTTCTGTCCGCATCCGTTGCGCCGTGCCGCGGCCCCGCAAAATAAAATAGAACATGTCCTATTCTTGTTCGCTATTGCGGACAATAATAGGTATTTTCTATGATGGCCGCGACATGTGCGGTCTGCAAATTGCGGAACGCACATGGGCCGGTACCCGTGTTTTGCGGATCCGCAAAACAGAACGTTCGTGTGACTGTAGCCTAAGTTGGATTTACACGTACAGAGGTGAAGCCGATTATTGGGAAGGAAGCGTTCCTTCCCAACAACCGGCTGCTCGTTCAGTGGGGGTGAAGCACTGAATTTACATGCAGTGATCACCTCCCCAGTATGAGAACAAGCAATCGCCTGCCTAGAAACGATAATTTATTTGCAAGCACTAATGACAGCTTCACCTGATGAACTCGGGTGATCGGCTGCACCTTTAGACGGGCAGATTGTCGGGAATGAGCGTTCACAGGAACAGTCGTTCCCGATAATCTGTCCGAATATTGGGCCGTGTAAATCCACCTTTAGAATGTAGGATATTGGGTAAAAAAAAAGCTATCCACTTTGTGAAGGGAGCCAAAATGACTGTACAGTATGCAGGGTGAAACAGCTGCCAGGACTTTTTTATGCGTGTTACGGAGCACTAGTGAAGTGATACTATAAAATTATATACCGGTGTGTGTATATATATATATATATATAGACTTACCTAAAGAATTATTAGGAACACCATACTAATACGGTGTTGGACCCCCTTTTGCCTTCAGAACTGCCTTAATTCCACGTGGCATTGATTCAACAAGGTGCTGATAGCATTCTTTAGAAATGTTGGCCCATATTGATAGGATAGCATCTTGCAGTTGATGGAGATTTGAGGGATGCACATCCAGGGCACGAAGCTCCCGTTCCACCACATCCCAAAGATGCTCTATTGGGTTGAGATCTGGTGACTGTGGGGGCCATTTTAGTACAGTGAACTCATTGTCATGTTCAAGAAACCAATTTGAAATGATTCGAGCTTTGTGACATGGTGCATTATCCTGCTGGAAGTAGCCATCAGAGGATGGATACATGTTCTCATTCTGTTTACGCCAAATTCGGACTCTACCATTTGAATGTCTCAACAGAAATCGAGACTCATCAGACCAGGCAACATTTTTCCAGTCTTAAACAGTCCAATTTTGGTGAGCTCATGCAAATTGTAGCCTCTTTTTCCTATTTGTAGTGGAGATGAGTGGTACCCGGTGGGGTCTTCTGCTGTTGTAGCCCATCCGCCTCAAGGTTGTGCGTGTTGTGGCTTCACAAATGCTTTGCTGCATACCTCGGTTGTAACGAGTGGTTATTTCAGTCAACGTTGCTCTTCTATCAGCTTGAATCAGTCGGCCCATTCTCCTCTGACCTCTAGCATCCACAAGGCATTTTCGCCCACAGGACTGCCGCATACTGGATGTTTTTCCCTTTTCACACCATTCTTTGTAAACCCTAGAAATGGTTGTGCGTGAAAATCCCAGTAACTGAGCAGATTGTGAAATACTCAGACCGGCCCGTCTGGCACCAACAACCATGCCACGCTCAAAATTGCTTAAATCACCTTTCTTTCCCATTCTGACATTCAGTTTGGAGTTCAGGAGATTGTCTTGACCAGGACCACCCCCCTAAATGCATTGAAGCAACTGCCATGTGATTGGTTGCCTAGATAATTGCATTAATGAGAAATAGAACAGGTGTTCCTAATAATTCTTTAGGTGAGTGTAATATATATATATTATTTTTATTTTTTTGTGACCATCATGGATTCGTCAATAGGTCATTAATATAATATTGTGGGGGTTCAACTCCCAATTAACCCACGATCAGCTGTCTAAAGAGGCTGCATTGCTTTGATGAGAGCTGTGGCCTCCTCAGAGCTTACCAAGCACAGCACCATGCATTGTATAGAGCAGGGCTGGCCAACCTGCGGCTCTCCAGCTGTTGTAAAACTACAATTCCCACCATGCCCTGCTGTAGGCTGATAGCTATAGGTTGTCTGGGCATGCTGGGAGTTGTAGTTTTGCAACAGCTTGAGAGCCGCAGGTTGGCCATCCCTGGTATAGAGATTGTGCTTGGGATTGTAGCTCAGGCTTAAATAGGACTGAGCTGAACCTAGGCCATTTGACCGATGATGAATGTGACGTCGCAGGCCTAGGAAGAGGCTGTAGCGCTCACTTGAGCTCTGCATCCTTGTCAAACAGTTGATCAGCAGGGTTGCTGGGAGTTGGACCCCCACCGTAAGATAATGATGGCCTATCCTGAGATAAGGTCATCAGTGCTGAACTCCAGGAAAACCTCTTTAATAAGAAGCCTTCCTAACCAAGTGGACCCAGGCGGATCATCTAATCCAGTGGTGGTGAACCTATGGCACGGGTGCCAGAGGTGGCACTCGGAGCCCTCCCTGTGGGCACCCGCGCTCTGGAAAAAGTCTATGCCTTAGACTTTTCCTGCGATTCATCAGCGAAGGGCGCACTATGAATGGCACAGGCAGCACACTGAATGTAGGCAGGCTATTATAGCTAAATGATAAAGTATATGGAAGATATACTATATTGGTATTTAGATTACATTGCCGTGTTGGCACTTTGCGATAAATAAGTGGGTTTTGGGTTGCAGTTTGGGCACTCGGTCTCTAAAAGGTTCACTGATCTAATCTATTTCTCTGTTTTATTGCACTCCTTGGCTTAGCACTATAGGAAAATTTGACGAATGTCCTAATGTAAGGACATCTGTCTCTGTGAAAGTTAAGTAAGGAGTCAGAGTTATGTTTTAGATTTTTTGGTTTCTGTATTTCTAATACTACACAGTTGTACACAAATACTCCTGTTAAGATGACAATAAAGCAGATTCAATAAGCTAAATGTGGTAGCATTCTGCTGCGGTAAATACTTTAGGCCAGATTTATTATGCAGTTGAGACTCTTTTTGCATCCCGCTGGGCAAGGGCTGTGGTTTACAGGAAAATGGGTTTGACCTAGTGGAAGGGAGCGTAGTTTAAAACAGGTCCGTCATAGCAAAATTGTGGCTCAGCAAATTGGTCTAAAGTAAGCCAACCAAGAGGCGGCATAAAGGTAGGCAAAAGTGTCTAAAGATCCACCAAACTGTGAGCCACTGTGATAGATTTGGCACATCTAGTCCAGTTCTAAGCTGTTTAAATTTAATGCAAAATGACTCAATTTGTCCCAAGGTTTACTAAGTCAAGAAGGATTTCCTGCTCAAGACATTGCTTGTTGAACGTCTGTAACTTTTTAAGATGTTTGGTCTGTTTAGTATTCCCTCTATATAGTTTATAGATATGAAGCAGCACAGCAGAGAGATTTACATCTCATACACGATTGTCGTTTGCTTCTATTTGTTTATCGAAGTCCCTCAAAAAGCTGTAATTCATTAAGTAATGATTTGTACAGCACCACAAAGGAATTTTTTACGGACATACAAAAATCCTAATCATTTAATTGAATTGTGCTGACAGTATGAAAAAAGATCTGTAGGTATGCTTGGTGCCTACTATGCAGACAAATGACTCGGTGTGGAGAGATGATATTAGAGTTGCTGTTTCTCAGTAGAGTATTCCCTCAGATTCCCCCCAGCCAACACGGCTTCCTACAAAATACTAACTCCGACCAACTGCAGAGTCTCAGGGATAAGCATTTAAAAGCAAGGCACACCCATATTCAGCTATCTACACAGATATTGTGCATAAAATGAATAGAATGAAAGGTATAATGATGTAAGCGGCAGGATTCATATATGTTTCTGTAAGGTTTAATATGCATTTGTACAATTGAGTATTTTTGTTATTTGAATCCCATCCATTTTGTAGTATGAAGATATTCTCAGTGTTTCCAAAATTATAATTTTTTTTTTTTTAGCTATTCTATATATACACACACACACGTGTTATTTTCAGTAGTATAGAAAGTCTAGAGTCTTAAATTATTATTGGTCAACATTGGTCTCAATGAAATTAGAATATGTTAGCTTTTTATGTTTTTTTTTTATTTATTTCCAGCTACAAGAAATATTCAGAAAGAAAAATGAGAAGAAAGAACGGAAAGGAGAAGAGGAGAAGTGTGCGCAACTGGTAACATGTTTAATATCGCTCTGCTGATAACTTTCTCCAACTTTTGAATAGGAAGTCTGTAAAGAAAAATTATTTTTAGCCCTTTCGTAGAAATTTCTACGATTTGAAAATCCGTTGCATTCATTTGTTTCATGGCAACTTGTGGATTTCTGCAAGCCCTGTTTAGATGAATGGGACGGTCGCAGACATTCCTGCAACATATTCATCACATGCCGCAACCTTGGACCTGTATCACAAATTCACAGGAACTTAGCCTACTCTGACCCCGGCCTGTTACTGACTACATGTTTGCCTGTTCTTTTGGTGCCTTGCATCTGTCTTTCTGACCCCCATCGGTCCGCTGTCAACCATGCCGATACTACTCCATGTGGTAGCGGTCTGGTGACTCCCCGCAGCAAAGTCCAGATCCCTGTGTTGGGGTTAAAGGGTGAAAACCAGGGAGTCGCCAGTATAGGTTTCAAAGTCAAAACGGTTGGTGGACACAGTGGTTGCAAACTCACTGCCATAACACACTGTAATAAATTTGGCTTATCTAGAGTAGTTCTAAGCAGCTTAAATTTAAGACAATATTTAATCTGCCCCAATGTTTGCTAGGTCAAGAAGGATTTCATACTCGCAACAGTGTTCAAGGAACATCTGTACTATTTTTTTAAATTTCTTTTTTAATTATATTTTGATCCATTTAGTATTCCTCGTATATTAACATATAAAACAGCACAGCAGAGAGATTTACTTCACATACATGGTTGTCGGTTCCTTAGCGTTGTACGTCATGATTATAATTATTATGTGGAAACCTGCAGTCATGGAATTTGTTGCACATTGTTTTTCCAAAATTTTGTTTGCTTAAAGTACAATAGGACAGATGTGTTATCTCAGATGGGATTAGCATTTATGCTCCAGCTATTTTCTACAGTAGGAAACGCCAAATAAAAACCTTTCATTTGGTGGAGCAAACATTGAAAAGCTGCAGTAGATTTTTTTTTTTCTTGCCCCAAACAACCCTTCTTCCATTCTTAGTGTTATAATTAACAATAGTAATTCCAGTAGATTCTCTAAAAATATAGTAACCCTTTTGACCAGATGGTAACACAGTTATGCCATGGTGTATAAGGTTCCCAGTAGTATCAATAGTCACAGAATCCACAGAATATTCCATAATGGATAGGATAGGCTCAGATCTCACATACAGAGGATGGGGGTCCTTTCCATAAACATTTGTGACATTGAATCATTGGAGAGTGGCAGTGCTTGTGTTTGTCTCTCTCCTTTCTGGGGATACTATATTTCCTTATGGAGAGTACCTAATTGGCGTAAGGAGTCTTATAGGCCAGGCGTAGCTCTTAGCAAGCTCTGCCTCTAATGGCACTAGATGTAAGGTAGCTATGCTATAAGTCAATGTTTGACCCTTTAAAGGGTTTCTATCACTTGGTATCACATATTTAGGTGTCAGACACTAGCGATCCGCTAGTGTCTGCTCTAACAAACCATCCTAATATGATAGGCTTTGGGGCAGCCGTTTTGCTAAAATAACAACTTATATATATATGCTAATGAGCCTCTAGGTGCTATGGGGGCGTCATTAGCACCTAGAGGCTCCGTCTACCTTCATAAACTGTCGCCGCCCAGCGCGTCCCTCCAGCCCGCCCATCTCCTGCTGAATGCGATCCTCTCCGTGCGCGTCTCTGTACTGCGCATGCGCAGTGAATGTCTGACCGCTTCCCTGCTCAGACATCTCCACTGCGCCTGTTCCTCGGAGCACTATGATGTCATCGGCGCAGGCGCAGTGGAGATGTCTGAGCAGGGAAGCGGTCAGACATTCACTGCGCATGCGCAGAACAGAGACGCGCACGGAGAGGATCACATTCAGCAGGAGATGGGCGGGCTGGAGGGACGCGCTGGGCGGCGGCAGTTTTTGAAGGTAGACGGAGCCTCTAGGTGCTAATGACGCCCCCATAGCACCTAGAGGCTCATTAGCATATAGATATAAGTTGTTATTTTAGCAAAACGGCTGCCCCAAAACCTATCATATTAGGATGGTTTGTTAGAGCAGACACTAGCGGATCGCTAGTGTCTGACACCTAAATATGTCATACGAAGTGATAGAAACCCTTTAAACAGGCCTTGAGACATGACTTGGATAATAACTAAGCCAGCATCTCATCTGTAGAAAGCTGTCTCTGGGTGATTGTCCCTCATCAGTGCAGAGCAGAGTACTGGCTTAACTGGATGAGAGGCGTAGGTCAGTATTCAGGAGATACTATGTGTCTTTCTCATGAATTCCATGTTGTGGCAACATCGTATTTCAGTGATGTTTGACCGCCGCCTTAAAGGGAATCTGTCACTAGCAATTTACCAAAAAAATGTTTTCATGAATCCATGTTTAACAGAGTACCTTTTTTCCATCGGTCTTGTTCTTTTGATTGTCCGTCTTGTCATTTCTTAAAAAAATCGATTCTTATGATGTGTAAATGACGCTGTAAGGAGCCCAGAGGGGCGTTCTTCTTTCTCCACGGTGCCCAGGAACGCCCCTCTGAAGTGCCGTGCCCGCCTAAATTTGAAATCTAATAACGCCTCCAAGTTCATCTAAATCCCCTCCCAGAGGCGAGGCTAAGTGCTCAACAACGCCCCCTCCTCAGCGCCGCGCTCTGCGGCAAACACCCCGATCCTCCTCTCGCCGGCATCCCAATCCCCGCGCAGGCGCAGTGCCGACAGTCATCTTATCATAGCCCAGGAAATCGCCGACACTGCGCCTGCGCGGGGATTGGGATGCCGGCGAGAGGAGGATCGGGGTGTTTGCCGCAGAGCGCGGCGCTGAGGAGGGGGCGTTGTTGAGCACTTAGCCTCGCCTCTGGGAGGGGATTTAGATGAACTTGGAGGCGTTATTAGATTTCAAATTTAGGCGGGCACGGCACTTCAGAGGGGCGTTCCTGGGCACCGTGGAGAAAGAAGAACGCCCCTCTGGGCTCCTTACAGCGTCATTTACACATCATAAGAATCGATTTTTTGAAGAAATGACAAGACGGACAATCAAAAGAACAAGACCGATGGAAAAAAGGTACTCTGTTAAACATGGATTCATGAAAACATTTTTTTGGTAAATTGCTAGTGACAGATTCCCTTTAAATTGGCAAATGGGGGTTACAGGACACCCATTCTGCCATTGGATCACTGACTTAAGTATCATACTGAAGTGAGCGAATAGCAGAATGGTCCATTGCTTGAATATGCAAATGCCAAAGGAGCTTACCGTAGAGGTGGGTTTAGTGCTAAATATGAGATTACATATTTGTATGTTGCCTTCTTACATACAAATCAAAGCAGCCGACACATATTAGCTATAAGGTGTACAGTAAGTTTACAACAAAACATAGCCTTATAAAGCCTCGGAAACTGTGTGAACCATTGATATAGGTATAGCACACATACTGTAGGGATTGAAGGCATAGAAAAGTGTGAAATGTATCATCGAAAAACCAGTCCATACAAGTGCTCTTGCCAATTGGGTTTCTGTGGGGGTTTCTGTTTGAGACCACCCAGCATTTGTGAACCAGCTGAGCACTACAGCAATTAGCTGATGCTTAACCTCTTCAGGACACATGACGTGCCGGTACGTCATGTTGTCCTGGTACTTAAGGACACATGACGTACCGGTACGTCATGTATGGTTCCGATCACCGGCGGGCGGTGATCGGAACCCGGTGCCTGCTCAAATCATTGAGCAGGCACCTTGGCTAGGTCCTGTGACCCCCCCCCCATGTCGGCGATCGCAGCAAACCGCAGGTCAATTCAGACCTGCGGTTTGCTGCGTTTCCGGGTTATTCGGGTCTCTGGGGACCCGATAACCCGGAACAGGATGGTGATCGGTGGTGTGATTTTACCCCACCAATCACCATCCTGCGATCCTGAGAGGTGATGTGACATCACCTCTCAGGATCGCCTCTGATTGGTTGGTGGGCGGGCCGGCGGGAGATTCAAATGTTGCCAGCGCTCCTCTCCTCCTCCTTTTGTGTCCCGGAGCGGAGGAGAGAGGAGAGCTTCCTGCATGTCGTCGTCGATCTGAGACAGCATCACCCCATCTGTGCCCCAGCACCCATCCTTGCCCACCAGGACCCGATCTGTGCCCCAGCACCCCCCATCTGATTAGCAGGTAATTAGGGAAAGGTTGGGCTAGGCAGGGATAATAAAGGGAAAGTTAGTGTGAAAAAAACTTTTATTGCATCACCCTAAGTAGGGTGTCTGGGGTCTGCAGCCGAGATGAGGACATTTTGGGGCCTCGTGCTGCATATGGGCCTAGTCAAGAAACCTAGTGTCAGGCATTACTGGAGTGGGGACGTCCTCTACCGGGCCCCACTTTACAGTACGGCCATGACACGCTCCCGGTTTGAGGCCATCCGGAAATGCCTGCATTATTCAGATAATGCAGCATGTCCCCCCCCCCCCCCCCCCGAGGTGATCCTGCCCATCCTGCCTAGTCATCGATCACTTTGGGGCCAAATTTGTACAGGCCTATGTACCTGGAAGGGAGGTCGCGGTTGATGAGTCTCTCATTGCGTTCAAGGGGAGACTCATTTTCCGCCAGTATGTTCCCTCAAAGCGGGCGAGGTATGGCGTGAAGCTATACAAACTTTGTGAGAGTACCTCAGGGTACACTTAAAGGTTTCGTGTGTACGAGGGGCGAGATTCCCGTATTCAACCCTCAGAATGCCCCCCCCCCACTCTGGGTGTTACCGGGAAACTTGTGTGGGACCTTATGCACCCACTGCTAGATAAGGGTTACCACCTTTACGTGGATAACTTTTATACTAGTATTCCCTTGTTCCAGTCCCTTGCCGCCAGATCCACGTCTGCTTGTGGGACCGTGCGGAAAAATCAACGCGGCCTCCCTACCCTCCCCCCCCAGGTACCTATCCCCAGGCGTGAGACCCGTGCCCTTACCACTGGAAACCTGTTGCTGGTCAGGTATAAGGACAAGAGGGATGTCCTTGTACTGTCCACAATTCATGGTAAAGGCATCACCCCTGTCCCTGTGCGAGGTACCGCGGCAACGGTCCTCAAGACCGATTATATTGTCGACTACAATTGGTATATGGGAGGAGTTGATCTCTCTGATCAAGTCCTCAAGCCATATAATGCCATGCGCAAAACCCGGGCATGGTACAAAAAAGTTGCGGTCTACTTGGTGCAGGTTGCCATGTACAACTCTTTTGTGCTGTCCCGGAGCGCTGGCAACACAGGGACATTCCTTCAGTTCTATGAGGCAGTCCTCAAGGCCCTGATTTTTTCGGACCGGGAAAGAGCAGGCCGGAGTACCTCGGGAACTGGAGGCGCCCGGATCGTCCCTGGCCAACACTTTCCAGGTGTGGTCCCCCATACTGGAAAGAAGGGACGAACCCAAAAAAGGTGCAAAGTGTGTCACAGGAGGGGGATACGGAAGGACACCACTACTCAATGTGACACGTGCCCCGATCATCCGGGCCTCTGCATTATTGGTTGCTTCAGGGAGTATCACACTTCCATGGAGTACTAAATTTATATCCCAATTTAGCCACTGACATCAAATAAAAAAACTGGTTCTCAGACTTGAGACACCCAAATAAATTGTAAAAGCTAAAATAATTAAATAAAAGTATACAAATTAGGTATCTCCGCGTCGGTAATAATCTCCTCTATAAAAATACCCCATGACCCAACCCCCAAGATTAACACGGTCCAAAAAAAAACTGTGCAAAAAAGATTTTTTTTTGTCACCTTACATAACAAAAAGTTTAATAGCTAGCGATCAAAAAGTCATATAGCCCCCAAAATAGTGCCAATAAAACCGTCCTCTCATCCCGCAAAAAATGAGCCCCCACATAAGATAATCGGCTAACAAAAAAAAATGACAGACTTCAGAGATACAAAAAAATTTTTGGGGTATTAAAAAGGATAATATAGTCTAAAACCTAAATAATTGTAAAAAAAAAGTAGACTTATTAGGTATCGCCGCGTCCGTAAGAATCTCCTCTATAAAAATACCCCATGACCCAACCCCCAAGATTAACACGGTCCAAAAAAAAAAACTGTGCAAAAAAAGATTTTTTTTTGTCACCTTACATAACAAAAAGTTTAATAGCAAGTGATCAAAAAGTCATATAGCCCCCAAAATAGTGCCAATAAAGCCGTCCTCTCATCCCACAAAAAATGAGCCCCCATATAAGATAATCGGCTAAAAAACAAAAAAAATAATGACTCAGACTTTAGAGATACAAAAAAACATTTTGTATCAAAAAGGATAATATAGTCTAAAACCTAAATAATTGTAAAGAAAGTAGACTTATTAGGTATCGCCGCATCCGTAAGAATCTCCTCTATAAAAATACCCCATGACCTAACCCCCCAGATTAACACGGTCCAAAAAAAAATTTTCAAACGTGCCAAAACAGCTATTTCTGGCACTTTTCCATTTCAATCTGTTTTTTCCGGTAACAAAGCAAGGGTTAACAACCAAACAATATTTATTACCCTGATACTGCAGTTTACAGAAACGCCACATTTGTGGTCGTAAACTGCTGTATCACTAAAAGGCATGGCGCAAAAGGAAAGGACCGACATGGTTTCTGGAAGGCCGATTTTGATTCCCAGTGGACTGTTATTTTATTTTTTTATTTTTTTGAGAATAATCTACCCACAACTTCCAAGACCACCCCATAACCTCTCCCTCTACAAACATATGGTATATCCATAAAAGTAGTACAGCATCTAGTGATCGGAAGCTTGGAAGAAACTTGTAAAGGCCAAAATAATGGTCCTTTTATACATAGCCCCCACAGTGTAACTAGTGCCCATAAGTGGAGGTTATGTAATCTCTTAGTAATCTCTCTGAAGAACTTCTACATGGTAATTGTAGGTGAAGCAACCAGTATTATCGTATTGTGGAACCATTGATGTATATCCTCTTTTACTCTTATTGGAGCTATTTTATATAAGATAAGTTTATTGTTATTGTGTCCTTCTCGGCTAGTCTGAGTGAAGACTGAAATAATTGGGAAATTCTGTCATGATAATTAGAATGAAAACTGCTCCATGGTAAATTGTGCACCATCTGTCTGTTCTCTATGGTCTGTAAATACTGAGAGATGTGCATGCCTTAACCTATTCTGTTTGTCTTCTTCTCTTTTATCTTGCTGTTCACAACTTGACTCTGAAATGTGACACTTCACTTGGGCCTTGTTGGTGTATGTAAGCGTCTACAACTTTATGGATACCTTGCAACAACTAACGGTGTATGTACTTTAACAAGCAATGTGCAAGTCTTTCTTATGTCCCTGCTTACAGCTGCTCTTGCTATGATAAACTCACGTTTTACCAGTATTACTGATGGTGGATCTGTTCATATTTTAGGATGGCTAATAATGCTGGTTAGATTTAGCCACTTGCTTGCATTTTTGTATTTTTCTAAGACTAACTTCTAGATGATAGTCTTCTATGTACATTGTACAGGTCAACAGAAACGCTCTGTAACTTAAAGAGGACCTTTCACTAGAATAGAAAATGTAAACTAAGCATACATACATGGAGAGCGGCGCCCAGGGATCTCCCTGCACTTACTATTATCCCTGGACGCCGCTCCGTTCGCCCGGTATAGCCTCCGGTATCTTCAACAGTTCGGCTCCACTCAGGGGAACCTGACGGCGTCTCCTTCTCCCAGGCTTTAGCGCTGGCCAATCGAAGCGCTCAGCTCAAAAAAAAAACTCTCAGGCTATGAGCTGAGCGCTTCGATTGGCCAGCGATACAGCATGGGAGAAGGTGACGCCGGCAGGCTCAACTGGGTGGAGCCGAATATATGAAGATACCGGAGGCTATACCGGGAGAACGGAGCGGTGCCCAGGTATAACAGTAAGTGCAGGGAGATCCCTGGGCGCCGCTTAGTTTACATTTTCTATTCTAGTGAAAGGTCCTCTTTAAAGACGTTTTCCAGGCTCCTGATATTGATGACCTATCCTCAGGACACCCCCACTGATCAGTTGTTCGCTGCACCCTCTGGTGGTGGAAAGTTGAATGGAACAGGAAGCACAGCTCCAAAGTGTAGTGGTCATGCTTGGTTACTGCAGCTCAGCTACCACTGAAGTGAAGGAAGCTGAGCTGCAGTAACTTCGCACAACCACTGTTCTTTGAACAAAGCTGTGCTTCCTGTTCCATTCATGGTTCTTGTTCTAGCACTGAAGGCTTCATGGAATAGCTGATAGGTGGGGGTGCAGGGTGTTGGACCCTCACTGATTAGAAATTAATGAACCATCCTCAAAATTAGGTTATTAATATCAGGAGCCTGGAAAACGCCTTTAACCCGAGAGAGAATATATATATAACCTTGAGAAAGTATTAGCAGTTTGTGGGGCGCACCTAGGCAGATTTTTCAGACAATCTGTGACATCTCAAACAAGCGAGAGGGACCATGTAATATACCTTCCATCCCAGATTACACAACAAGTTAAACAGAAGCTGTCAAACTGTTTTCATCATTGGTTGTTGGTCAGTGGCCAGTGTCATAGAAAACGGATCCGTCCCTATTGACTTACATTGTGTGTCAGAACGGATCCGTTTGGCTCAGTTTCAGGCAGCGTTTTGGTGTCCGCCTCCAAAGCGGAATGGAGACTGAACGGAAGCAAACGGATGCATTCTGAGCAGATCCTTTACCATTCAGAATTAATTAGGGCAAAATTGATCCGTTTTGGACCGCTTGTGAGAGCCCTGAACGGATCTCACAAACAGAAAGCCAAAACGCCAGTGTGAAAGTAGCCTTACATTTGCGTTGGAGTATACAGGAATAAAATGCTTCTCAGTGCAGTACAGTACACATGAGAGCAGCATTGTAATCTTCACTTAAAGGGGTTGTTACTAAAGTGAAATGTAACAAACCCGACCACCAAGTTGCCCAGAAAGAGCGGAGCAGGCCGGCGCTATGCTGTTTCAGTAACTTTGTTTTTTTTTAAACTGCTCAGAATATTATGAAATAATAAAACAAGTCCTACTCAACTTACTGATCCTCCGCAGCTCCGGTTCCAACGCTCCCCAACCCCTGCTGGTCTATGCTGGCGACATTCAGACACAAACATGTGGCTACTGCAGCCAGTGATTGTGTGACTGCTGCTGTGGACACATTTCTGGAGGTCAGAATACAGAGGCCAGCGGGGGAAACGGGAAGCACCATATCAGGGATCGATGAGTATAAGTATAAGGTGACTTTAACTTCTTTTATTTTTTTTATAGTATTCTAAGTAGTTTTCAAAAGCAAATTTGACCTGTTTGGACAACCCCTTTAATGTTCAGGGATAATCTCCAGGTTCTGACCCTAATCTCTAGATGATCAAACAATTAGGACTATTTTATAGAAGTTATAAACTTCATTAACGTTCACTTTCTTACATTACCATCCGAGTCATACACCATTTATTCCAATTGTTCCAATTGAAATGTTACCAAAGCCCCTCTTAGTACTTGGTAGTGACAACTCCACCTGAAAGCGTCTGTAAATGCCCGCTGCCTGCTGCTGCACGTTCCCCAGATGTCAAAAGTTAGTGTTGTTTTCTTTCCTTTTTCTCTTGTCACTGGAGCGTTCCTTACAGTCCACTTTTAAGTGTTTTTGAGATCGGTAGTTAATGACGATATGTCAATATTTTTACTGTTGCTAATTACTTGTTATTTTTGTTCGGCAGAGCTCTCCTCATTCAGAATGACATCAGTAGAATAGGACATGTCTGTCTTGTTGCTTTTCCCATAGGACCTTTATTTATGTTATGATTGTGGTACAGTACCCGCATTCCTACTGAATCACTACTGTATATGGGGTATATATGCACACTAAAAACACTCCTACAGATAGTCAACATGATGATACACTTAATGATAAATCATCTCAAATGTTATGTCCTCGAGACAATGGGAAAGGCTGGATCGGTCACCTGTAGAGTAAAATACCTAAACAACAGGCAAAGAAATCAACCAGCCTTTCAGCAAATAAAGCCTACTCCTGTTATAACGCAAGGTTATTAAATAGGTTGTCTGGATGATTTATTTTTTAAAAGGCACAGAATTCTGAAAAAATAACACAAAAGTAATACCTCGCTGATCCCCAACCACTCCTGATCCGAAGATTCTCAAATCCTCTGCAGGTCTCTGCTTCCCGGTTCCCTTCGACAGACAGAAAATGACTGCTCAACCAATCACAGGCCTCAGTGGTGACCCACCTCAGCCAGTGATTGGCTGGGCGGTCATTTCCTGTGTGTCAAGAGAGACCAGGAAGCAGAAACTGGTAGAGAATTTGGGAATCCTTACAGCAGTAGTGATGGGGGATCAGTCAGGTAAGGCTACTTTCACACTTGCGTTGTTCTTTTCCGGCATAGAGTTCTGTCACAGGGGCTCTATACCGGAAAATAACTGATCAGGTATGTCCCCATGCATTCTGAATGGAGAGTAATCCGTTCAGTTTGCATCAGTATGTCTTCAGTTCAGTCGTTTTGACTGATCAGGCAAAAGAGAAAACCGTAGCATGCTACGGTTTTATCTCCGGCTAAAAAAACTGAAGACTTGCCTGAATGCCGGATCAGGCATTTTTTCCCATAGGAATGTATTAGTGCCGGATCCGGCATTCAGAATACCGGAATGCCGGATCCGTCCTTCCGGTATGCGCATGCGCAGACTGAAAAAAAGGTGAAAAAATAAATGCCGGATCCGTTTTTGCCGGATGACACCGGAAAGACGGATCCGGCATTTCAATGCATTTTTTCGACTGATCAGGCATTTTTAAGACTGATCAGGATCCTGATCAGTCTTACTAATGCCATCAGTTAGCATACATTTTGCCTGATCCGGCAGGCAGTTCCGGCGACGGAACTGCTTGCCGGATCTCTCTGCCGCAAGTGTGAAAGTAGCCTAAGTATGACTTTGTATGACAACATTCTGAGACTGTAAAAAATAGAAATCTCCCAGACAATGCCATTAATTACAGCAACTTAAAATTAGTTCCATTCATCTGAATGGGGTTGTTGGGGCGACAGCAAGTAAATGGATTCCTGCAAGTCTCATTCAAGCGAATGGAACTGATTTTCAGTCGCAGAAATGTCTACAACAAAAATCTGCCACACGTGAAGGCATCCTTATATTCCTAATGGCCAGTCTTACCAGAGTATTGCTCACTGTTCAATACAGGTCATGGAGATCCTAATCTGATATACTCAGTACACACATAAGGTAATTGGTGATTTACACCACATAGAAGGCAGCCATTATGCTACTTAAACTACCCACTTCCTTAGGGCTCATGCACATCACCATTGTCAGCCGGTGCCCGTATTGCATTCCGCAAACAGCGGGTCCGCAATATACAGGCACTGGCCGTTTGTGCACTGCATCTCAGATGCAGACCCATTCACTTTAATAGGTCCGCAATCCAGAAGGTGCGGTGCAGATTGGAGGCATGGAACCCCACAGAAGCACTCCATAGTTTTCTGTCTGTGCCTCCGCACCGCAAAAAGTAGTGCATGTACTACTTTTTTGCAGTGCGGACCATCAGATGCAGATCGCGGACCCCGTTCAAGTAAATGGGTCCTGCGTCTGCATACAGCGGCCCCACGATCGGTGCCTGTGCATTTTGCAGTCCGCAGAACGGGCACGGCCAGCACACGTTCATGTGCATGAGCCCTTAAAGGGGTTATCGCATGATTAATGTAAAAAATGACAATCAGACATCATATAGTACATTAGAATCTCTTTCTAACAAAGCTAGAACCAGCCCTGTACCTCACATGGATCCAGAGATCTCCCCATTCATTGCTCCAATTGTTCTGCTAGCTTTATTTCAGGATGGCAGCTGAGGGGTTGTGTCCTTCCTCAGGGGGTATGTCCTTCCGGCTCTTTCCCTGTAACTGTCACAGCTTGTAACAAAACATACTGTATGGCTGGTGACAGTTGAAGATTTAAACCAAGCACATGTGACCACCTCAGTGAGGGGAACAAGATATAAGGAAAAGAACGAACAGCAGGTGGCGCTGTACAGATACATTTTATTGAATAACTCAGTGGCTATAGTACATTTTTAATTAAATAGAATTACAAAAGTATTCAGATCCAGGTGCTGGTTTAAAAAATGTAGAAATTATTTTCCTGGAACAATCCCTTTAAGGACCCCAGTAATACTCACAAAAGAAGAACCATTAACAGATTCTATATTAAAGCCCTTAGTATGTTTTACTTTCTTTAATCAGCCGTGGAAATTACAAGCTCCCCGTGAGAAGCTCTTTACAGCATATAGCCCCATGACAACACTTACTGCCTTCCCTGAGGACAGTTATTATTGATACCCAGAAACAGGAGAATATTGCCGTAAAAGACACATTAGTTTAGCTACAAACAGAAAAAAACACGAACTTCATCCCCAATAAGGAATCCTTTATATTAGCAATTCAATAGGCTTCTTTGTGATCATATAGTAGATACATTGCACCCTTCAACTTTCCCAGTGCTTGTAAGTAGCTACAAAGTGGTGTTCAGTGCCACCGTATCATGTAGTTGTCAGAAAGCCAGAGCGCTAATGTGAATGCCTTTTGTTTCCATACCGCTCGCTTCTGGCTTCTCTTTACTGATGTCATACAACTGCATTCAAGCCAAGGCTTTAACTCTGCTCCATATCCTGCATTGTAATACTGAATCTCTGGATTGTCTTCTGCAATTTACATTTCTCCTCAGTCTACTGAATACTTAAAAATATCTATTTCTTATGGCCATCAATGTACAACTTCGAACATTTTGTAGTTAGTCTTGCTACATGTTTAGCACCAAGAGCCTTGTATCAAGCGCGTCTAGCACTAAAGACTTAAAGGGGTTGTCTCACTTCAACAAATAGCATTTATTATGTAGAGAAAGTTAAAGGGGTTCTGCAATTTGTTTTTGACCGGTGGGGGTCCAAGACCCCGGACCCCCGCTGATCAGCTGTTTGAGAAGGCAGCGGCGCTCCAGGAGCGCCGCGGCCTTCTCACTGTTTACCGCTGGCCCAGTGACGTCACGACTAGTATCAACTGGCCTGGGCGGGGCTAAGCTCAATTCACGTGAACGGAGCTTAGCCCCGCCCAGGCCAGTTGATACTAGTCGTGACGTCACTGGGCCAGTGGTAAACAGTAAGAAGATCGCGGTGCTACTGCCAGCGCCACTTCCTTCTCAAACAGCTGATCGTCGGGGGTCCCGGGTGTTGGACCCCCGTCGATCAGATGCTGATGATCTATCCAGAGGATAGATCATCAGTTAAAACAAACTGTAGAACCCCTTTAATACAAGGCACTTCCTAATATATTGTGATTGTCCATATTGTTTCCTTTGCTGGCTTTATTCATTTTTCCATCATATTATTCACTGCTCATATCCAGGGGTTATGACCACCACTCCAGTTCAGTTATAAGGTGGCCGGAGAGCCAGAGAGCCCAGTGCTTTTTCCTATAGTGTACAAGCACGACCACAGCTACTGGATTACAAGGTGGTCGTAACCCCTGAATACGAGCAGTGAATAATGTGATAGAAAAATAAATCCAGCCAGCAAAGGAGGCATTTGGGATAATAACAATATATTAGTAAGTGCCTTGTATTAACTTTCTCTACATGATAAATGTAATTTGCTGAAGTGACACAACCCCTTCAAATGACTGATACACTAGAACATACAATAAGTATCTACATTTTTTACTATGTGATCTACTTTTTATGTGACTAGCACCGGCTCCTCTACATTCAGTGTATGTGTGGCAGAAAAGCTCCTTCACATACATCAAAAGTATTCATAGTGGATTATTCACCCAATAAATGACAAAAGACCGTCTTTTTGACATAAATTTCTTTTAACTATAGGTCTATTCAGAGCTATCATGGGAGTTTATAAGTGATGTAAGCCAGTGTTGGACTCTTCCATCTGAGGCATACAGTGGGAATGTTCCTTACATATATACTCAAAGGAATGCTCAACCATCATGTAACATAGTACATAAGGCTGAAAAAAGACATTTGTCCATCCAGTTCGGCCTGTTATCCTGCAAGTTGATCCAGAGGAAGGGAAATAAAACTTGTGAGGTAGAAGCCAATTTTCCCCACTTTAGGGGAATAAAAAATTCCTTCCCCACTCCAATCATGCAATCAGAATAACTCCCTGGATCAACGACCCCTCTCTAGAAGCTATAGCCTGTAATATTATTACACTCCAGAAATGCATCCAGGCCCCTCTTGAACTTTTGTTGAATGGAAGTTTCTATATAATTCACTTATTCCCCTCTCAACAGAAAAGGAAGGTGACCCAAACATAACCCCATGAGAAGGTATTTTCCCCACTTTTGTGTTAAAGCCAGTAGGTAGATAGCCTGGTGGCCTAACATTGAAATCTACTGGTCCCTGTACCGAGTCCTACCAGTTAGGCTTCGTTCACATCACCGTTCAGCCTTTCCGTTCGCATGCTCCGTTTAGGAGCAGGAGAACGGAAAGGACGGAGAAGGCACATAACTGAGCCAAACGGAGCCTAAGCACCCCATAGACTATAATGGGGTCCGTTATCTTTCCGCTCAGAAGATGATTTTGGAGCAGAGACAAAAGTTGTGCATGCAGGACTTTTGTCTCCGCTTCAAAATCATCTTCTGAGCGGAAACATAACGGACCCCATTATAGTCTATGGGGTCCTAAGGGCTCCGTTTGGCTCAGTTATGCGCCTTCTCCGTAAACGGAGCAGGAAAACGGAAAGGCTGAACGGTGATGTGAACAAAACCTTAATCAGTGCAATATGCTTCATCAGAATCCTTTAAATTGAAGAGGTGCAAACACCAAATTTTGGGGGGAATTGGCATAAATGAAGGATACAGAGCCATAGCAAAAATCAAAATGGCACTGTTGTTCTAGTGCTGATTCACTCTCTGCATAGGAAAGCCCATTACATGCCCCCATACCCCCTGTCAGCCCCTTTCTTGATTTCCAGAGTGTGGTTTTCCAATACCTATAGAGTAGGAGAGTTAAGACCAACCCAGTAGCCCCCATACTGTCTGATCAATGATTTAATGAAGGTACATTCTCAGTTTTTTTTAGACAAAAGTGTTAAAATGTATTTTTGTTCATTTTCCTTTAATCTCATTTTTACTGTAAAATATTTTACCTGACCTCACAATTGCTGCTACTGATCCCACTAACACAGTACTTACCCCAGCACATTTGCCGTGTTTCCACATTCTTTTTTCCCAGGCTCTGACTAATCTTGTTACATAACATGCATGCTTTTCTCTCTCTTTTGTACGGGAGGGAATATAGTACAATGCCGACTTTTCATACATTTCCATAGAGCTTCTCATGTTTGAGATACCTGTGGAAATAACTGATCAAACAAAAGACTATTTCATATGACTCTCCATCCATCACTAGGTTTTTACATACAGATCCATCGATAGGGGCCATAGATGTGACTGCTGTTATTTGCGCTATTCAGAGTAGTATAATGTAATACATTTATGTTCTGTGGCCAGAAATGTGATCATTCCTAAAACAGTTACATTAAGCATATTTTATGTTAAAAAACATACACTTCATACTATTAGTCTTTAGAAGCCTATGTAGAAGTAGTGTTTAATACACAAATAATGAAAATACATGCAAGGACTCTTGTAGAATAGGACTGAACTATGCATATGAAATGTTTCCACATACTTGAAAGCTACTGGAGTCCCTTAAAGGGGTTCTCTGGGAATTAAGAAAATGAAAATACTTACATATAACTTTTTTTATAAATATATTCCCACATACCTTTCATTAGTTATAATGGCTCGTTTTGTCTGGGAGCAATCACTAGGAGAAATAAAATGACCTCCGTCCTATTAGTACACACAACACCTGTCCTAATCACACAGGAGGACAAGTTACTTCAGATCACTGAGATAAAGATCTGCCTCATCCTCCCCTCTGCCCTGCTTGTCAGGGATTATGATCCTGAATACAGTTTAATATGATCTTCATCTGAATCTCTATAGGAATGGAGTTCATGAGGAGACATGAAGTAAAGAGAGGACAAACAGGACAGACTGTGGTAATGGAGACTACATACAAGTGCTGCTGCTTATTAGCCACCTCCACCCTCATCTCTGTACTTTGTCTCCTCATGAACTCCATTCCTACAGAGATTCAGCTGAAGATCTTATCGGCTGTATTCAGGATCCTAATCTCTGACAAGTAGAGCAGAGAGGACAATGAGGCAGCTCTTTATTTACCTCAGTGATCTGAAGTAACTTGTCCTGCTGTGTGATTAGGACAGGTTTTGTGTGTACTAATAGGACGGCGGCTATTTTATTTCCCCTGATAATTGCTCCCTAGACAAAACGAGCCATTATACTGTAGCGAATGAAAGGAATTTGGGAATATATTTATAATAAAGTAATATTTAAGTATTTTCAGTAATTTAATTTTCTTAATTCCCGGAGAACCCCTTTAAAGATATCTCCAGCTAAACTAATTAAACTGTTAGATACTTGTACAAGGATTGTACCTGAGTATGAAGGGATCTTGTACAGCTTTCCTTCCACAATCAGAACCGGATGAAGCTAAGGCTATTCACCTCACTGTGCTCCTGATACCATCAGAACTGGCTTGAGATGACACCAGGGACATCAGCCAATCCAGAGTTAGCATGTTTAGGCTATGGGCACCATGACATCTGAGCAGCTCTACCTGTGTCACTACAATAGGGTTATTTGCATACAGCACATAGTGTGTATCCTCTCACATACAGCTAACCAGAGACAGACAAGACCAATCAGAATGCAGATAACTTCCCCCACTACCCCAGAGCAGTGTGTATCCTCTCACATACATCTAACCAGAGACAGACAAGATCAATCAGAATGCAGATAACCTCCAACATTACCCCAGAGCAGTGTGTATCCTCTCACATACAGCTAACCAAAGACAGACAAGACCAATCAGAATGCAGATAACCCTTTCCCACTACCCCAGAGCAGTGTGTATCCTCTCACATACAGCTAACCAGAGACAGACAAGATCAATCAGAATGCAGATAACCTTCCCCACTACCCCAGAGCAGTGTGTATCCTCTCATATACAGATAACCAGAGACAGAAAAGACCAATCAGAGTGCAGATAACTTCCCCCCACTACCCCAGAGCAGTGTGTATCCTCTCACATACAGCTAAGGCTACTTTCGCACCCGCGTTTGTTGCGGATCTGTCATGGATCTGCACAGACGGATCTGTTCAGATAATACAACTGTCTGCATCCGTTCAGAATGGATCCGTTTGTATTATCTTTAACATAGCCAAGACGGATCCGTCTTGAACACCATTGAAAGTCAATGGAGGACGGATCCATTTTCTATTGTGCCAGATTGTGTCATAGAAAACGGATCCATCCCCATTGACTTACATTGTGTGTCAGAACGGATCCGTTTGGCTCAGTTTCATCAGACGGACACCAAAACACTGCAACTAGCGTTTTGGTGTCCGCCTCCAAAGCGGAATCGAGACTGAACTGATGTATTCTGAGCGGATCCTTTTCCATTCAGAATACATTAGAATACAAACTGAACGGATCTCACAAACGGAAAGCCAAAACGCGAGTGTGAAAGTAGCCTAACCAGAGACAAGCCCTGCAATTACATGAAATCAGTAAGCATTTGTATTAGTCTCTTAATAGTCACATTAAAATGTTTTTTAGGAACCATTTTGGGGTATATATAGTGTATTAAATAACTTTTATTATTTTATTTTTAGGGTGAAAGATAAAAAAACAACAATTTTTACATTTTTCATTACTATACCATTAAGGTATAAAAAATTAAACAGCAGTTACATTTTAACCTACCTTGCATCATGGGACTATAGCTTTGTTGTTAAATGAATGAATTATATGGACAGTAATTTATAAACTTTTATACTCCATATTAGCAACACTTTTTATAAATGTATATACCGTATATATCACTAACATATTCCACATCGGTGTACTTAGATAATTATCACATCAGGCCCTGTCCTCATTCTCTCACAATCTGAATTCCAGATTAAGTTATCAGTGGAGGGGGGACACCACAGTGCGGGGAGCAAACCTATACAAACATGGGGAGAACATGCAAACCCCAGACAGATATTGCATTTGGTGTATGTGTGCTGGTGTGAAATGTAGTAATATTGCAGTTACTGTACTATGTTTTGATATGTACTATGCTGACCTATATTACAATGTCATTTGCATGTTTGATAGAATAGGGATTATGAGGATGATGCATTTGATTTCTAATCCTTACACATTGTACTATTTTGAAGTTGAATATGTCTGTATTTCCAAGTATTTCTGCTTCTTACAACTTCTGCAGGTATATAAAACAGATGCACAAGATCATGTCTCCAGGAGCTATTGGGATACAATAAGACGTGGCACAAGCCAAGCCCTCTTTTCGGACCTTGCAGAGGTACAAATAAGCCTCTGGTCCGATACACATTAGATTTCATTAGAATGTCATTACCCCGCATCCCCTGTGTCACATTTGAATGCTAGTTTGCACTTTTTATGCATGTGACTGTTGGCTCCTTCTCTTGCTTTTTCTTCACTGTTATGTGTGTATGTAACGTATTCATCATTTATGGTTTATGTCTTGATTTTGTGCTAGTTTGAATGTCCTATAATTATATTCAGGGAAGTCAGAAGATATGTCAGTACTGAGTTCAAGCCCCAGGAGTTATAATGTACCCTCCACATTGTATAGAACCAAGGCCTAATACAGTTTATAATCAATGATTATATTCTATACGCTCATTTACTTAAAATATTAATTATAGGGGTTGTCTCACTTCAGTAAGTGGTATTTATCATGTAGAGAAAGTTAAAGGGGTTCTGCACTTTCATTTAACTGATGATCTTCCTCTGGATAGATCATCAGCTTCTGATCGGCGGGGGTCCGACACCCGGGACCCCCGCCGATCAGCTGTTTGAGAAGACAGCGGTGCGGTATGTTCAGACATAGTATTTTGGGCGCAGCTTCAGTGACAAAAACCGCGCCGTATCTGCTCTGAAGCCACCTCCTGTTTTTTTTCAATGTGAAGCCACGGCACAGTTCATGCAGCTGAGGGTTTTTGCTGTGCAGTTTTCAAGACTATGCCAAGAACGTACAGGTCGCGGTCACCGCACGGATCCCTCATAAAGCTGCAGCTGGAGCCCACTTGCGGTTTAGCTCCATTCAGTTGAGTGGGTCACCGTGAAAACCCACTGCAGCACAGTGCAGCAGTTTCTGCCATGGGATACTGCGACAAAATCCTCCTTGTGAACTTACCCTAAAGCCTCTTTGCCAGTGTTGATGATTTCAGAGCTGAAATCTCCCACCATTCCTCTCTGACTTTCTGTATACAGTATCCTCTAGAGCAGTGTTGGCAAACCTTTTAGAGACCGAGTGTCCAAGCTGCAACCCAAAATCTGCGTATTTATCACAAACTGCCAACACGGCAATATAAACTGAATACTGAAGTTTTAGTCAGGACACTATGGGCGGGCCTTTTTTTCATACTAGGCCACGCCTCTAACTCCGCCCAAAGCATAATTACTGACTCTGTCAGAACTGCAGCAGCTGGGGATCGGTTAGGTGAGTATAAGTGCCTTTATTTTTTTACAGCATGTGGAGCCCCTGGGACAATTTTTCACTTGCTCTTCAATATCCATTTAAATATTCGCACACGTAATTCATGGTATTATAGATATTTTAAGGTCTAAATTGCACCAAATAATGAAGTTATGGCCTAATATACAGGTAGGAACCATACAGATAGTTTAGTAAGGAGCAATTTAGTAAATGTATTAATGCACATATATGCACTAATTCTCCAGGTCAAAATGAGGGACATTTAAAAGGGTTGCATCATCATAGACAATGGGGGCATATCACTAGGATATGCCCCCATTGTCTTATAGGTGCGGGTCCCGCACCTATATAGAGAACGGAGTCCTGCAAGGTGGTGACTGGAAGACTCCAGTCCAGCCACCACCAAGCCAACTCACCATAGAAGTGAATGGGAGCGTACCGCGCATGCGCAGCCCCGCTCCCATTTATTTCTATGGGGCCGACGGAAATAGCCGAGCCAGCGCTCGGCTATTTTCGCCAGCCCCATAGAAAATGAATGGAGGGCGGCTGCGCTTTCGCAGTACGCCCTTCTTCACTTGCAGGGCTCCATTCTCGATATAGGTGCAGGTACCAGTGGTGGGACCCGCATCTATAAGACAATGGGGGCATATTCTAGCGATAGGCCCCCATTGTCCATGATGAGACAACCCCTTTAAGGATCAAAGAGGGACATGGGTCCAAAAGAGGGACACTTGGGAGGTATGCAGAAACATAAAATGGCTCCACAGTAATTTGGGCCATGGCGATGACCTATGTATTATACTGCCCTGTATATAGATTCCATATACAGGGCAGTATAATACATAGGTCATAGTCTCCTTACATACATCCTCCATATACAGGGCAGTATAATACATAGCTCATCCCCTTCTAAGCATCATCCACATCTATATATATATATAGGGCAGTGTAATATATAGCTCATCACCTCCTGACAACATCCATATATACATCATCCATATACAAGGCATATTACATAGCTCATCATCTCTTTACATAAATCCTCCAATGGAGGACCTCCATAATATGGAGTCTGTATACAGGGCTGAGGCCTACCTACGTCGACCTGTATGGGAGTCCACCGCGCGCTGAGGCTGCAGGGGGAAGGGCGGGAGCCAGAAGCGCAGCACAGTTTCTTTCTGACGTTAGCACTCCTTCTTGCACACGGCTATGTTGCAGATGGCCCACACAGATCTAGTGGAGGGAGGGCGCACCACCAGCCAGGACGCGTCACGGTGACTCACATTTAAAGAGCAGACTGGCCGGATCCCAGATTGCCAGTCTGGGTCAGCCTGCCTATAATCCTGCCCCGTGCGTGTGCCCGCAGAAAGGGCTCTGAGTGCCCCTCTGGCACGCGTGCCACAGGTTCGCCACCACTGCCCTAGAGATTGCATATTGAGAAGTGTCACTTTTAATCCAGGCATATGATGTTTGGAAACCCAACTCTCCCAGTGCACTCTCCGAGCTCAGCTCAGCTGTATAGATCGTGTCAGTTGACAAGCTTGCTGACTGTTGCCAGTGACTGCCCGTGGTGAATGCAGCCCTGGACTATAATGTGGGCTGTAACTCGGGATCGGTGCAACATAAGTTTGACTTTTGGGCCAACTTTTGCAAAAAGCGATATATGTGATAAATGTATTCGACGAGTGTTTAGAAAAGGTGGTATGGTGAAGTGGACCAGGTTTATAAATGGAGTGCACAATATAATTGGTGTAAGGTACACAAGCCAAGGGTTGGTCTAAGTAAGAGAAAGCTGTCTACAGCCTGCATCATTGTAATAAGTCTAACACCGCTTCTGCTAGTCTGGTTTAGTTTTCTCATAACGGATCCGTCTCGTTTCCGTTATGCATGGGAGTCCTGCATAACGGAAACAGGACGGATCTGTTATGCAGGTCATAGACTTCTATTATGACGGAATGCCTCTAAAGGCATTCCGTCATAGAATTGCATTATAGTCCGTGGTAACGGAATCCATAACGTAATTCTGCTTTTACCACCAAACGAAGCGTGAACGTCATCTCTAGGCATTATCGGCACAGATAATTCATGCAGTCATTGGGTCACGTAAGAAGGAAAACCTTTTGTAAGGCCTGTTTCACACTTGCTTTGTTAATTTCGGTTTTGAGATCTCAAAACTGGAGTTAAACAGATCCATGCCATTTAATGCATTCGTTTTGGCAGGCACCATTGACTTACATTGATTTTCATCCTGGTTTATTGCTTTTCACAGACTAGACACAAAACTGCAGTTTGCAGCGGTTTTGTGTCCAGTCAAAAAATGCAACAAAACGGAACGTAATACATCCAGATCAGTTTTGTCCTCATTGACAATACATGGGGACAAAACTGATCCATTTTGGCCCGGTTTTGAGATCTTCTGCCAGTGTAAAAGAGGCCTAATCTGTATAGTGCTCATTGTATAGCAGTGTATATGGCCATTCACACATACCTGTCTTCTCTATGAAGGGTGCCGATGAACTTACCAGTTCCATGATACATACTACACTACTTGTGCACTTATTTGGGAAAAAAGGAAAAATCGAACTTAATTTTGAAGACTTTTATAGGTGAGTAACATATATGCTTATATATAAATGCAAATAAATGATAATGACATTTTTGGCAGGACAGCATACTCCGTAAACAGGGGTGGACTGGGAACTTAAAGTGGCCTTTAAAAAAAATAATAATAAAAGTGGACCCATGTGGTAGACGGGCCCCAAATTAACAGAAGGCGGGGCAACACAAATAGGCGGGGGCAGCAACAATAACATAGTATCGCAGTACAGCAAAATATATCGCCCCAATCTTTTTTCCTAAAATCTTCTATTGAACAGCTCCAGCACTGGATCTGTTCAGTACCCAATGCAAACTCATAAGTCCTGATATTCATGATTTGCTGGCCACCCCCTTCCCCTGTAGCTGATTTACAGATTTTTCCTACCGCAGTCAGCAGCAGGTTGCAAGGAGAACAGAGTCCTCGTGAATATCAGGACTCATTGGCTTGTGCTGGGTCTTGAACAGCTCTAGCTTTGGAGCTATTCTATACGAGAGTTTGGGAAAATTGCTGGGTTAGTTTATGAAAGTGACTCTGGGTTTTGCTAAGGTTATCTGTTACTAGTTTATGTTGCCCTTAGAGCAGCAAAAACTGGTGAGAGATTTCCTTTTATAGAAAATAGGTAATTCCATAACACAAAGCATACAAATATGCAAAACACAACGTGTAAATTACAAACCTGGAACACAATATACCACCAACCACAAGAGAAATCAGAGTATATATACGTGTGATAGAATAAAGTAGGGGGTACGGCACCACTGACGTCTCCAGGTAAATGGTGGGTTCCTTTGTGTACCTGTCAATATCAGCAGGGACTATGGTGCTCAGCCTTAGAAACAAGGAAAGTTCATACATTGCACGGGTAGATCAACAAAAAGGCGGCATTTACCACTGCGGTAAAAAACTTATTTTATTCTTCCAACTTCCAACAGTAAAATTCGGGCTGGGGCGGACTCTTGCCTCTACACAGAACGCGAAGTGGCGATGGCTGTTTCGCACTTACGCGACTCTTCAGGCCACAGTGGCCTGAAAAGGCGCGTAATCGTGAAACGGCCGTCGCCACTTCGTGTTCTGTGTAGAGGCAAGAGTCCCTACAATAAAATACGTTTTTTACCGCAGTAGTGAGTGCCTTTTTGTTGATCTATCCGTGCGACAAGAGAAATCAGAACTAGAAGGATCACAGAACATCAAAAGAAGAAAAAGAGGACATAGAATATAAATGCAACAAATAGTAGACACCAAACACAGAAGACAGAATATACAGACACCAAATATCATAGAACATATGACATGAAACAGATAGGGATGTCCCGATACCAGTATCGGTATCGGGGCCGATACCGGACATTTGCACGAGTACTTGTACTCGTGCAAATGTCGCCGATACCTCATGGCCCTAGATCAGTGGTGGCGGAGGCGTGTCCCATCTTCTTCCGGGTGGCGGCTGCAGCGGCATGTCCCATCTTCTCTTCCGGTCGGCGGTGGCGCTGCTCCCAGCTGATCAGCGTGGGGATGGCAGCAGATATTATACACCTGGGGACGTGCTGGCCTGGCAGCGGCAGGAGGAGGCCGCCTCTGGCTGGGGTTCTGGATATTATCCTCAGGGGACTGCAAGAAGCTGGGCCGGAGGTGGAGAGATGGCAGGAGCTGCCGGAGCCCAGGTACTGCAGTCCATTCTTATGTCTGGCAGCCACATCTGATTCTGAGAAAGCTGTGTGACAGCCAATATGGCCGCCTCTCATAAGCAGAGCCATCCAGAGCAGAAGTGGGAGGAGCTGGCATTGAGAACTTCAGGGAAAGTGGGTGACAACCCCTGTGACTGCTGTGATGCTGGCTGCTGTGGTTGTCACCAAGGATCTACCAGACTGGGAGCACTATTCAGTCGTCCTTCATTATGCTGGCCATTAAAGGGGTTGTCACAGATTTATACCGGAAATATGTAATGAAGTAAAGAATATCGGAGAGGTCATGTGGCCAGGTGGGTATGATGCATGAAATTGAGAAGAAATCCAGTTAATTTCTCTCCATTTCATGTTAAAACAGACAAACAGTGAATAATAAAATAAGGTTGTGGTGGGGGTGGGGGGGGGCAATGGGCATATAATAGTGATCCCCAACCAGTGTGCCTCCAGCTGTTGCAAAACTACACCTCCCCAGCATGCCCGCACAGCCAAAAGCTGTGCGGGCATGCTGTGAGTTGTAGTTTTGCAACAGCTGGAGGCACATTGGTTGGGAAGCACTGTTATATGCCCATTTATTGATTTATTAACCCTTGTACAAAGGAAAAGTAAAGCAGTTGTCCATAGCAACCAAATTCCAGCTTTAATATTTTTCATTGCTATCAGCAACTGCGCCGCTGTTATAATTGGTATCGGTAATTGGTATCGGTGAGTACTTAAATAAAAGTATCGGTACTCGTACTCGGTCTTAAAAAAATGGTATCGGGACATCCCTAGAAACAGATATGTATTTATCACATATGGGAAATGCATTGGGACAGAACATACAACAAAACATGGAGCAGAGATCATTTATGAAACAGACAAGCAATGCAGCATTCAGACATGGACAAATGAACTTGTAAATGCACAAAGACACGGAGCACAGGCCATACATACAACAAACCTGAAGCAGAGTTACCAACGATGCCTTCTTTGAATTGATTCCAAGACTGCACACATGATTTTTATGGGACATGGATTTTGTTATACCTTTTCCTGGAAGGTCCGATGCTTTATTTGCCTTGCAATGCTTAAAATATTAATAAAAATATGACCAGCCCAACCATTTCAGTTTTCCATGTCCTTTCAGACATGTAGAAACTTAAGTGCACCATTTTTATTTCTGTTATAGGTTTATGGATAACCTCCAGACTGAGGTACTTGAAATTGAGTTCCTCTCCTATTCTAAAGGCATGAATACAATCAGTGAAGAAGATTTTGCCCACATTCTCTTACGATACACAAATGTTGAAAACACATCAAGCTACTTGGAGAATGTACGACTCCGGATTCCGGAGGAAAAGGTAATTGTGTTTCACATTCAGGTCCATTCATAAGGACATGAAATATACAAATATTTCTGCATCACTTGCCTAAATTGGTTTTGCAGCTTGACGTGCACTGACACACATGACATTGCTTCCTTTTTTAACGTCAGAAATAACCCATACAGTAAATACAATGGTTATCATAACTCCCTATGTGCAGATTTATGATTTGCAATAAGATTTAAAGCTCCTTGTAGTAACCAAGATCTTACACATGATGATATTTGGTAACTCAGCTTTAGGAGTCCTCACTCTTCAGGTTCCTGCTGCTTGTTTTGTGCTATTGCATGTATACAGTACAAAGTCACTGGATTGTAGAGTAGAAATGCTGCAATGGCTTCCAATGAATCGTTTCCAGAGATAAAAAGAAAATATGAACATGAAATAAAACAAAAATAATTATTAATAGGAAATTTTTGGTAAGTAAAAATGACTTGCATTTCAAATAACCGACAGTTTTAACTAGGGAGCATTACAAGGAGGTCAATCTGGATGTTCACTTGGGACCCTGGACTCCAAAGAGGTCACAAGAGTGATTGTCCACATTTGGCATTTGAAGCACTTGCAGTCCTCCTCCTAAACCTACACCCCTTACCATAACCACTGGTTGTCTAGTGCATGGCAGGTCACTGCAGAAGGGGTGATAAACAATGGGAACCAGAGTGGCAAGTCTGTGAGCACCACTTCAGAGAACGTTTTTATGTTCTTAGGACATAGGTATATTTGAGTACTGTAGGAAGGCACAAAGGACCATCATTGATGAGAGATATGTGTCACCGAGGTTCCTGGCCTCGGTGAAGTAAGAGCCAAAATTGCATGTGTCAGCAGCAGTAGCTGGTTGATACTTTGGTAGTTAGCATAGCTGTGAAAAGCTAATCCGGGACGGCTCTTACTGGGAGTAGTCATAGTGCTGGGTGGGTGTCTACTCCCCACGGTCCAGGCCGGGTTTTGACTGGCTTCCAAAAGACAGCCAGCAGGTTTAGGTGGGGGGAATTGCCTATTTGACTGTGGAGCTCGGGATAGCGGTGTGTTTGGAGCTGAGTCTGAGCTGGAGTGGCTCTGCCGAAAGCCTGAGGAGAAAGCGAGGTCCACATACACCCCGTGGGGGGTTACGGTATTGTGCCCAAAATCATAACTGTTTAACTAAATTAGATACTAAACTGTATTGTTTTCTTTAAGTGTCAGCTGGAGCAAGCCGATCACTACCGCTTATTGCTTTATTGTGTGCCAACAATAAAAGACATTTGTTACTTTGCTTTTGACCGATAAAAGGCTGCTGTGTATTTATCAGAAGGCTACATTTGGGGCAAATCCCCACAGTACTTATTGGATTTCGGCCACTTATGGATCTGCTTTTAGATCATTTGGCGCATGACACAATTCTATGATTCTATTACTATTTTCAGCGCAGAGGGACTTCCAGCATTGTGTAGTGGTCCCATCTCCCAGCTGTGTGCCTCACTTTTAAACTTCTGTCAGGAAACACAACCTTAATCATCACTGGGGATACACTATAAGTTTAGCTCTAGTACTTCCTTAGGGTCACTATGAAAGAATAGGGAGCAGATAAGCACATATGAGTTGTGTATATGTATAATTTGTAGATCTTAGTGTCCCTTGAACTGGAAACGGCAAGGAATTTAAATGTCAAGAACTCTGGATAGCAAGTGTTTATTTACCTATTTACCTAAATCTATCAACATATTAATAATTAATATTAAAAAGATGTGAATTTAGAGCACACTTAAAGAGAACCTTTGACCACTCCTGACATGCCTATTTTAATAGCTACATGCATTCCCAACATACTAACAATTCTGGAGCATCTATTCTTATGTCTCTATGTTGTACCATTCCTTTATTATTTGCACTAGAATTTAGAAGTTATGAATGAATTGCTATTAGCCTTCAGTAAGGATACAGAGGGGTGGTAACCAGTTGGGGGGGTGTACCTGCACAGTCTGACAATGGCAGCACTGATTGGATAGAGTCAGTCTGTGCAGGTACACCCCACAACTGGTTACCTCCCCTCTGTACCCTTACTGCAGACTGCTAGCAATTCATTCATATCTTATAGTGCAAATAATAAAGGAATGACACAACATAGAGACATAAGAATAGATGCTCCAGAATTGGTATTACATGGGGAATGCAATAAGCTATTAAAACAGGAATGTTAGGAGTGGTGACAGGTCCTCTCTAAGGGCTCATGCACACGACCGTATGCCCTCCGAGACCTATGGTCCGTGAGTGGGCCATATGTCCCGGAGCGGCATACATCGTGCACACGGGAGCGCACAGCATCATAGGTTACTATGATGCTGTGCGCATCATAGTAACCTATGATGTTGTGCGCTCCTGTGCGCACAATTTATGCCGCTCCGGGACATATGGCCCACTCACGGACCGTAGGTCTCGGAGGGCATACGGTCGTGTGCATGAGCCCTAAAGCTGTGGATGTTTTGAGTTAACCTGATTGTCTAGGTTAGCTCATTCCAGAGAACTGGTGCAACTCAAGAAAAGTCTTGGAGAAAGGAGTGTTTGGTTGAGATTATGTAGGATGGTAGGGCCCTACTAGACCTCATGATTTTCGGGCCAATTCCTAGGAACATTCATTCCAAATAACTGGTATAATTGAGCAGCCGATGAACGAGCAAATGCTGATGCCCAAGTATCAGCGGCACATCTCCCTGTGTGAATAGGGATGTGCTGCCAATAATCAGTGGAACAGAAGGAGGGAGGAACGGCTGCGGTACTAACCATTCCTCCCACATTCAGTTTGTATCAGCCTGTGTAATCAGGCCAGTTCAAACGAGCACTGATGGATTTGTTATCATCCATTGGCGTTCGCACTGCCTGAACAGATATACAGTACAGACCAAAAGTTTGGACACACCTTCTCATTCAAAGAGTTTTCTTTATTTTCATGACTATGAAGGCATCAAAACTATGACTTAACACATGTGTAATTATATACATAACAAACAAGTGTGAAACAACGGAAAATATGTCATATTCTATGTTCTTCAAAGTAGCCACCTTTTGCTTTGATTACTGCTTTGCACACTCTTGGCATTCTCTTGATGAGCTTCAAGAGGTAGTCCCCTGAAATGGTCTTCCAACAGTCTTGAAGGAGTTCCCAGAGATGCTTAGCACTTGTTGGCCCTTTTGCCTTCACTCTGCGGTCCAGCTCACCCCAAACCATCTCAAATGGGTTCAGGTCCGGTGACTGTGGAGGCCAGATCATCTGGCGCAGCACCCCATCACTCTCCTTCATGGTCAAATAGCCCTTACTTTCAAAGTTCTCCCAATTTTTCGGCTGACTGACTGACCTTCATTTCTTAAAGTAATGATGGCCACTCGTTTTTCTTTACTTACCTGCTTTTTTTTTGCGATAATACAAATTCTAACAGTCTATTCAGTAGGACTATCAGCTGTGTATCCACCTGACTTCTCCTCAACGCAACTGATGGTCCCAACCCCATTTATAAGGCAAGAAATCCCACTTATTAAACCTGACAGGGCACACCTGTGAAGTGAAAACCATTTCAGGGGACTACCTCTTGAAGCTCATCAAGAGAATGCCAAGAGTGTGCAAAGCAGTAATCAAAGCAAAAGGTGGCTACTTTGAAGAACCTAGAATATGACATATTTTCAGTTGTTTCACACTTGTTTGTTATGTATATAATTCCACATGTGTTAATTCATAGTTTTGATGCCTTCAGTGTGAATCTACAATTTTCATAGTCATGAAAATAAAGAAAACTCTTTGAATGAGAAGGTGTGTCCAAACTTTTGGTCTGTACTGTAGATGTAGGCATGAGATATACAGTACAGACTAAAAGTTTGGACACACCTTCTCATTCAAAGAGTTTTCTTTATTTTCATGACTATGAAAATTGTAGATTCACACTGAAGGCATCAAAACTATGAATTAACACATGTGGAATTATATACATAACAATGTTTGACACTTTGCTATTTAGTATGGCTGTATAGCTGATCCGGGACGGCTCTTACTGGGAGTAGTCAAAGTGCTGGGTGGGTGAATACTCCCCACGTTCCAGGCCGGGTTTGGTCAGGCCTATAAAAAACAACCAGCAGTGTCAGGTGTGGGGAATTGTATCTCTCTCGCTGACATTGAAGCTCTGGCAGGATCTAAGCCTTGTGCCAGGTTGGAGGCCTGAAACCGGGAGGACTGCTCTGTTCTGAGCTATGCCGGTCAGGTGTGGATTAATACCCAGGACCAAGGGGTGATTGTTTTGCTTTTTTTTTAGCTATCTGGGTGTGAACTAACACCAATATTGCAAATGAACTGTTGTACTGTGTACTTGCAACAAGTTTGAATAAACACTGATATTTTGAGTTATAAACTGGTCTTTGCCTCTATACTGCGTCCGCTGGTCCTGAATACCATAGCGAGTCCCCACAATATACAGTACAGACCAAAAGTTTGGACACACCTTCTCATTCAAAGAGTTTTCTTTATTTTCATGACTATGAAGGCATCAAAACTATGAATTAACACATGTGGAATTATATACATAACAAACAAGTGTGAAACAACTGAAAATATGTCATATTCTAGGTTCTTCAAAGTAGCCACCTTTTGCTTTGATTACTGCTTTGCACACTCTTGGCATTCTCTTGATGAGCTTCAAGAGGTAGTCCCCTGAAATGGTTTACACTTCACAGGTGTGCCCTGTCAGGTTTAATAAGTGGGATTTCTTGCCTTATAAATGGGTTGGGACCATTAGTGGCGTTGAGGAGAAGTCAGGTGGATACACAGCTGATAGTCCTACTGAATAGACTGTTAGAATTTGTATTATGTGAAGAAAAAAGCAGCTAAGTAAAGAAAAACGAGTGGCCATCATTACTTTAAGAAATGAAGGTCAGTCAGTCAGCCGAAAAATTGGGAAAACTTTGAAAGTAAGGGCTATTTGACCATGAAGGAGAGTGATGGGGTGCTGCGCCAGATGACCTGGCCTCCACAGTCACCGGACCTGAACCCAATCAATATGGTTTGGGGTGAGCTGGACCGCAGAGTGAAGGCAAAAAGGCCAACAAGTTCTAAGCATCTCTGGGAACTCCTTCGAGACTGTTGGAAGGCCATTTCAGGGGACTACCTCTTGAAGCTCATCAAGAGAATGCCAAGAGTGTGCAAAGCAGTAATCAAAGCAAAAGGTGGCTACTTTGAAGAACCTAGAATATGACATATTTTCAGTTGTTTCACACTTGTTTGTTATATATATAATTCCACATGTGTTAATTCATAGTTTTGATGCCTTCATAGTCATGAAAATAAAGAAAACTCTTTGAATGAGAAGGTGTGTCCAAACTTGTGGTCTGTACTGTATAGGGTAGTGCAGTACAGTGGAGAGCTTTTTAGGTGCCAGTGATAAGTTTAACCTATATTCTGTATATTATATTATTTACTATATTATATTATTATATTCAGCAGCCAGTGCAGTAGCAGGCAATGGGTTCAGGTATCAGTGTAATGGTTTGACATAAATATGAGTGCCTGGTAGCCTAGAGTAATACTTCATCGATGATCTAAGGTAAAGAAATTGGCTAAAACCTGCTGGTTTGCTCAGCACCTTAGGCTTCAACAAGGTCTCCTGTTCATGAAGTCCAAAAAATCTGTATATTAAGTGTGTTCTCTGTTAAATAATCACTAAAGACTAAAGGTGGATTTCGACGGCCATTGAATCATGCAGATTATCGGGAACGAACAATCCTGCGAACACCCCTTCCCGACAATCTGCCCGTCTAAAGGTGCAGCCAATCACCCGATGAACGGACGAAACGCTTGTTCTTTGGGTGATCTTGTCTCTCATGCAGGCACTCCAATTATCATTCCTGGGCAAGAAACGTGCTGTCTAAAGAGCGATCACAGTAGCGACCCCTCGTCACCATACTGTGGAGGTGATCGCTGCATGTAAATGCAACATTCTCCTCCACTAAGTAAGTAACAGACTGTCAGTAAGGAACGCTTCCTTCCTGACAATCTGCTGCTCATCTGCCCGTCTAAATCCGAAGGACGGATCCGGCATTCCGGTATCTTAAATGCCGGATCCGGCACTAATACATTCCTATGGAAAAAAAATGCTGGATCCGGCATTTAGGCAAGTCTTAAGTTTTTTTGGCCGGAGATAAAACCGCAGCATGCTGGAGTTTTAGGGCTCTTTCACACTTGCGTTATTGTCTTCCGGCATAGAGTTCCGTCGTCGGGACTCTATGCCGGAAGAATACTGATCAGGATTATCCTAATGCATTCTGAATGGAGAGTAATCCGTTCAGGATGCATCAGGATGTCTTCAGTTCCGGTACGGAACGTTTTTTGGCCGGAGAAAATACCGCAGCATGCTGCGCTTTTTGCTCCGGCCAAAAATCCTGAAGACTTGCCGCAAGGCCGGATCCGGGATCAATGCCCATTGAAAGGCATTGATCCGGATCCGGCCTTAAGCTAAACGTCGTTTCGGCGCATTGCCGGAGCCGACATTTAGCTTTTTCTGAATAGTTACCATGGCTGCCGGGACGCTAAAGTCCTGACAGCCATGGTAAGTGTAGCGGGGAGCAGGGGAGCAGCATACTTACCGTCCGTGCGGCTCCCCGGGCGCTCCAGAGTGACGTCAGGGCGCCCCAAGCGCATGGATCACGTGATCACATGGATCACGTCATCCATGCGCATGGGGCGCTCTGACGTCATTCTGGAGCGCCCGGGGAGCCGCACGGACTGTAAGTATACCGCTCCCCCGCTCCCCACTACTACTATGGCAACCAGGACTTTAATAGCGTCCTGGGTGCCATAGTAACACTGAAAGCATTTGGAAGACGGTTCCGTCTTCAAATGCTTTCAGTACACTTGCGTTGTTACGGATCCGGCAGGCACCTCCGGCAACGGAAGTGCATGCCGGATCCCAACAACGCAAGTGTGAAAGAGGCCTTATCTTTTGCCTGATCAGTCAAAAAGACTGAACTGAAGACATCCTGATGCATCCTGAACGGATTACTCTCCATTCAAAATGCATGGGGATATGCCTGATCAGTTCTTTTCCGGTATGGAGCCCCTAGGACGCAACTCAGCGCTGGAAAAGAAAAACGCAAGTGTGAAAGTACCCTAAGATATGTCCCCATTGTCTTATAGGTGGGGGTCCCACCTATCTCCTAAACGGAGCCCTGAAAGTGGTGGAGGGTGCACTGCGCATGCGCAGCCGCCCTCTATTCATTTCTATGGGGCCGTTGGTACTCTCCTATTCACTTCTATGGGGAGAGCGCTTGGTGGTGGCCGGACCAGAGTCCTCCAGTCACCACTTTGTGGGGCTCTGTTCTCGATATAGGTGCGGGTCCCTCTGCTGGGATCTGCAGCTATAAGACAATGAGGGCATATCCTAGCTATTGTCTGAGATGAGACAACCCCTTTATCTATTGTTGTCACCTTTCCCTGGAAAATAATTCTTTTGTAGTTTTTTTCGCTATGAGAATAAGAAAATCCAAAGACTTTAAGCCAGCAGACGACACCTTTCATAATGTGAGATTAATTGCATTGATTAGTATGCTCAGCTTACCTATTGCAAAAGAGGGGATTTCAAAGGGATCCCAGTGAATGAAGGATTGCTTAGAAGCTTGTGTATCCGACTGCTTCACTTCTTGTGTAACAGATGAATTGTCAGCCTGGTACCCAGGTAATAGAAAGAGCTGTTGGCATAAAAATGCCTCAGTGGAAGCCAATAGAGTTGAAGTTACAAGTAGTCCTTGAGGCGTGGGATGTTTTGGATGTATTCTTCTGTTTGTATTTGTGGTGGGATCAGGTTAATCCTTTCTAAGGAAAACTTGCAAACAGCTTGTCTTTGCCTGAAATGGCTACACTTTGGCGGTGTTGACAGTGCAGCTTGAGGAACCAGAAAACCTAAAGTGTACTTAGTGCAAGACCTATTGTTATGGAGACTTTCATCTTGTGTCTTGGTCAGAAGCTGAATGGCCCATAATTGAGTTGTGTGTAAATGGTTTCTCATCTCTTCTCACCATATAGAAACAAGGATTGTTGTATAATTTAAGAAAGTATGTGAAACATAGTATTTATTGGCTTTCACCTCCAGTTTAACACCTCATTGTCTCGTGTGATTGTTGTGTTTGAAATGTTAATGACTGAACATTGAAAGTTGACCACTTGTATAAATGATTAATACACCTATAAACATAGGGCTATAGAAGGGTACGTGGAACATGTGCCACACAACTCCAATATAAACACGCACCACTAAATAATAGAAAATGTAATAATCATAATAACATAACATAATAATACACTAATATGTACTTGGCCTAGGATATGGCTTTAATACTCTGGTCCGCTTTGTATAACATATGGATGCTCTCAGTTGGGTTACTATTTCCACTGGGTGACATTCTGCCCTCACGTTGATTGGGTGATTGTTGATTGGCCACACATGTATCCAGCGTATATCAAGTGCTCCCAGGACTATGTTGATACGCCCCCTGGAAGAAGCCGCCGGGTGAAACGCGCGTCGGGAGTCTCCGGAGTCTGCACCATCTTGCGGTCTGTACTTTATATTGCTTTGACCTATTAGCCACTGCGGCACTTAGCCTGTTGTGCAGTCCTTGTACTGCTTTGACATTATTTAAATGGACCTTAGCCCTAATGACATGTCTTTGGCCCGATTGGATTTGCTATGGTATTTTATATGTATGTATTGCTTTTGGATGCTTGACTCATTAGTTGCTGCTGTGTAGGATCCCTTTTTAACCGCATTGATGTTATTATGATTTGTTATTTATGGTATAAATAAAGAGTATTACATTTTCTATTATTTAGTGGTGCATGTTTTTATTGGAGTTGTGTGGCACTTCATCAGATCCCCATCAGATCGCATTATAGTCAATGGGGATCCGGTGGTGTGCGGTGGTATCTAGCAATGCCTGATACAGTAACTCTGGTAGTCTGTTCCTCTGTCTGAACAGACTACCGGAGTTAATTGCCGGACCTACCCTTACTTTACAGACATTGACATGGTGAGGTGTAAATTAGCCTGATTAGTAGTGGCTAAAGCTGGCTGTGCACCTTAGATTTATATAAGCCGAACGTGCCATTTTAGCCATCTAATGTGTACAGGACCTCCGATTCTCTTGATGGCTGAAGGATCGGGCATGTTGGTTTTCAGCTGCCAAATAATTTTGTTCTCAGGAGATAAGCTGTGGCCAGAGGTGTCTGGCAACCTCTTTCTCCTCTCTCCCTATTCACTGAATATGCAAGCTTGGCTGAACGGAGTATGCACACATATGGGAGGAAAGGTCATTAATATCTTAAGCCCCAGAAAACCCCTTTAAGTCACTTCTTCTCTGTACATGTGCAACCTTGACCTCATTAATTTCTGTACACTATTCTGTCTCAGGTTTACATCAGATGTCTAAATTTATGGAGCCCAATGCAAAATCTGTAATGGAGCTCCCATGTGCCATGCACACAACTGTATTTTTGGTCCAAATCTGATCCACATTTTTTGCAGATCGAATGCGGACCCCTTAATTTTTATCGGACTTGAAAAAGATGTCATCCGGGTGCTGTCAGCCCGTCCGTTTTGCGGATAAGAATAGGCATTTCTGCGATGGGGCCCGTGAAAAGTGCAGGATGCAAATAGACCACATCCGTATTTTGTGGACCTCAAAATGGATACGGTCTTTGTGCAGGAGGCCTAATAATACTGGTGTGGCAGAGGCACCAGGGTCTGGGTGCCAATGCTAATTCTGGAACCCGTTTTTGCGGACCGTTGTGTGCATGAGGCCTAAGGCTACTTTCAAACTAGCGGCAGCCTTCTCCGGCAGGCTGTTCCGGCGGGTGAACAGCCTGCCAGATCCGTGCTGCCACTAGTGCATGCGTGCCGCCGGAAGTCCGCTCTGGCCCCATTCACTGTAATTGCGGCGGGCCAGAGGTCCGGCTGCAGCAGGGCAAACGGAATAAAACTACGACATGTTCCGGCGGGTGAACAGCCTGCCGGAGAAGGCTGCCGCTAATGTGAAAGTAACCTAAGTCCTTTATACCTCCCCGTCCTGTTGGATCCATTTCTGGCTTTGGCTCAAGAAACAGCATTTAAAACTGTGTGTGTGTGTGATTCCAGCCCTAAAGGGTCACTAATGTTTAAAAAAAAACTTTGATATGTCATAGAGACATATCAATAGTTTAGATGGGTGGTGTCTCCCTAGAACAAGGGGAGAGACATGCTCTATCTCCTCGCTGCACGAGACGGGCTCCAGATAAGTCTATGGGCCTGTCTCAATTCCGACCTCAGGAGCGAGAAGGGAGAGTGCGATATGCACACACTTCTCTCCCCGCATTCTTGGGATGGCTGTGCCGTTTGAGTTTTGTGTCAGATTTAAGCTGACGTGATATTTGCATAGTTGTGATGTTTTTGTTTGCGTATATGACTCCGCACTCATCTCCTCGGTCAGACTGATTTGCCAGCGCTAGAATGTGAAGAAGGTGTTTGCTTACATGTTTGCCCAGCGTCTCTCATGTAAGTAAACGCTGTTTTGAAGCTTTCTTTCAAGTTTTATTCTCCTTTCTCCCTGGCTCGTAAATGATGAAAATAGCTGTCCAGTTAAACATCCGTCCCTTTCTTAGATAGATAACCCCTTTTTTTGGACACCAGGATAACATTTTTCATTTTCATATGGTGGAAGACGACTAATTGCTAGAGAATCAGGGGTTGTCCCATCAGATCGCCCCCGTTTTTATATGCCACCATTCAGGACCCTCTCTAGAAGCTTGAGCAGAGATTCACAAGCAGAGGCTCTAGAAAATTTTGGATACCATATCATACTGCATTTGCCTTGCAGGGGCCACTGCGGGAGAAATGTTTGATTGGCCACAGCTTTCTCCAATTATCACTGGTTTGCCGAACCTCCGGTGACCTGCCAATCATCAAGGTGGCTTCAATGTTATAGGGTTGTCTCTGAATAGACATCCTCTTTAAAGGGAACCTGTTAACTGCAGTACTACATAAGTAGTGCTGCGGACAGTGACAGTGACCGCTAATTAATTTCTTGATACTTCCCGCTCTCCTGCTGCACCGCAGCCGAACTCCACTGTATTACATTGAGAGGACTCTTCATCTGATGTTCAGGAACTCCTCTCCATTATGTGCATGCAGCTCATGAGTTCTGTCAGTGTATTACAGTGGAGCTTTGCAGTGGGGTAATGGGGGATAAGTTTGACATAAAGTAGATCCACACTCTGCATCAGCAGTACTACTCATGTTGTACTGCAGTTAGTACAGCTTAACAGGTCTTCCTGACCTATCCTCCTGATATGTTATCAGTATCTGATTGGTGTGGGTCTGACACCTGGGACCCCTGCCAATCAGCTGTTTCAGAAGGTACTGGCATTCATGTAAGAATTGCGGCATTCTCTCAGCTCAAGCACAGCGCCGTACAGTGTACAGCGGCTGTGCTAGGTATCGGAGCCCATTCACTTGAATGGGGCTGAGCTGCGCCTAGGCCATGTGACCAATGAACGTGACATCCCTTGACTTAGGGAAATACGGTGCCTTCTCAAACAGCTGATCAGCCTGACCAGGTGTCGGAACTCCATCAATGAGATACTGATGACAGATCCGTTCCGTTTCCGTTATGCAGGGGAGTCATAGAATTGCGTTATGGTCTGTGGTAATGGAATCCATAACGCAATTCTGCTTTTACCAGTAAACGAATCGCAAACGAATAAAAAAATATGAAATTTGCTCATCTCTACTGATGACCTATCCAGAGGATAAACCCTTTTAATCGACTCCATTTAATAATCTAGAACCTGCCTGTTTCCAAGGATAAAGATTTTTGGAATTTACTATATAAATTGTTTGCACTCCTTAAAAAGTTCACCATAATGGAGGTCAGGGAACCCAAGGATCAAAAATGTATCATGAAGACTACTACCGGTACTTCTTTTAATAGAGACCACCTCCGACTTCTTTGACAATAAGCTGGGCCACTCAGGGAGAGTGCAACATTACATTGTGGACCTTTTTTTTTCTCAACATTTACTTTTTATTCAACAATTTGAAGATAAACACACATCAATAACAATTCATGATACTCCTTTTCCCTAAACCCACCTACCACCCTCTACCCATATAGAGGAATGAGAGAGAGAAAAAAAAACATCCATCCTATTTCTCTTCAATCCATACTCATATTCAGCCATCTCTTTCAAAATTTTAAAAACCATTCCTTCCTTCCTCTATTAAGATATATTATACTTTCCATCTTTATCATATTGATCAACAGATCTTTGCCATTTTATTATCGACAGTGGGTCTTTTTTAATCCATTTTTTCATAATCAAAAGTCTGGCCTGAAACAGTAACTTGTTTATCTATTTTTGAGGCCCTAAAGTGTATTGTGCCTCCTAATATGCAGGCCACTGGATCTCCATCTACCTGTATTCCCATATTTTTTTTTTTTATAATATCCGCTATCTCGGACCAATATCGGAACAGCTTTGGACATCTCCAAACTAAAAGATCTAAACCTTCCTGTTCCTTGCCACACCTAGGACATTCATCTGTAGATTTCAACCCCATTTTTTTAGTAGTATGGGCGACCAATAGAGTCTATGGATAAAGAAAAACTGAGACCCCATGTGAGGCCCTCAACGATACGAAAGGTCTATTTCTCAATACGTCCTCCCATTGTTCATCCGATAGCCCATCAATATCTTTCCTTCATTTCTCTTTAGCTACTATTTTAATCTTACTTTGTTTAGCCTTGAGCAATAATTTATATCTTCTAGAAATACTTTTTTTCTTTTTATTATCGAGAAAACAATTGAGATTTTCCATAGGAGCCTTTTTGTATCTCCCTGAATCTAACGATGAGTTAATTGCATCCCTCAATTGCAAATCTATAAAAGTCCTTTGATAGGGTTTCGAAATTCTTTAATATATCCCCATCAAAAACGTTACACAAAAGACGAATACCCTTATTTTCCCAATTGACATAATGTTTAATTTTCTGAATTTCTCTCAAATTATAATTAGTCCATATTGGCGTGAACGTATCCTTTAATATTCATAATTTTTTAAATTTCTTTCCAAACAAAATCCATTAAATTAAAAACATGATTAATAATGTTTTTGATCCCCAGTACCCTAGATTCTAATACCTTGGGCATCTTACTTAAATTGTCCTTCAAGCCCATTTTCATTAAGTGCCTACTCAATATGTGATATATCATCTCCACTCATATAACCAAATTTTGCAACCAAAAAGTACAAATACCAATTAGGGAGTGCCATTCCCCCGTCTTTAAGGGGAAATGCAAAATGTATTTTCTTATCCTAAGTATATCTCCCTTCCAAATAAATTCCCTCATCAACCTATCTATAATCCTAAAAACAGTAACTGGCAACCGCACTGGAGCACATTGAAGTACATAGAGAATCTTAGGAAGACGCACCATATTTATCAAATTAATTCGACCCATCATTGACATCGGTAGCTTTCTCCAGATCAGAATTTTTTTCTTCAAGTCATCTAAGAGGGGAAATACATTCAACTTGGCATAATCCTCCAGTTTCTGTGCAATACTTACTCCCAAATACTTAAAACTGCTATCTCTATCCACAACATGTACATCAATGCGATTATCCCCATCCCCATCCTAACAACATTAAGTGAGATTTTTCCCAATTTATTTTCAATCCTGAATAATACCCAAATTCTTCAACTATACCCATCAATGTATTTAAATCATGATCCGTGTCACCAACAAATAAAAGAATATCATCCGCAAACAATGTTATTTTATCCTTAACATTCCCATATTGAAAACCTTTAATATCTTTGTTCTCTCTAATAATTATAGCTAATAGCTCTATTGCAATTGCAAAAAGGAGCGGGGATAAGGCCTAGTGCCTCTAGAGAGGGAAAAAGGGCAGGGACATCTCCCCATCCGCGAACACCCTTGCTCTAGGATGAGAATAAATTAGTCTGATCCACCTTATAAAAGAATCCCCAAAACCAAAAGATTTAAAGACCTCCCACAGATATTCCCTGTCACGACTGTGACTGATCCAGACAGGTCTGGGAGGAGAATGTCGCAGCGACTTGCTACTCGCGATAGCTTGTGAGTTTTCTCCGTGGTTCAGGGTATGTCATCTGGGTTTTGCCTTGTGAACCTTTTTGTCCTGACTGGGAGTTTGTAGGCATCCTTCTCAGGTGAGTCCTGTCTGCCACTCCCAGCTACTATATTAGTTTCACTTTCACTTGCAGTCATTGCCAGATATAGTCCTTACTTCCAGTTCTATTCTGACCTTTGAAGGAGATCGTTTGATGGTGTTGCAGTGACAACCCTATAACATTCTGGACTGTCGTGATTGGGATCGCCTTCTCTGCTCGTGACTGGATAAGTCTATCTCTGATATAGTTTGTTTGTTGCTGTCTTCCCCTACTGTTCTCCTAGACATGAGTGATGGTGACTAGTGCTCCCATCGCTCCTTCCACCCGCCATCGCTCGCCCGGTGCCTGCTGTGTCCCGCTGCTACAGGCCGGACACTGACACCCTCCCCCGAAGCTGGAGGAGTTGCATGCGGGGGGAGGAGGAAGCCTGACACCCAGCAACGCTCTGCGCACCATGGTGTTCCTCAAGCTGCGGGAGCAGCCTCCCCTGGTTCAAGCAATTTTTAATGGTGATCCGGATGAAGTTCGGGCACTGACTTTAACAAGAAAGACAAGTTTTGGAGAACTCCACTTCACTATGCCGCTGCCAATTGTAACTATCAGTGCCTGTTTGCACTTGTGGGATCTTGAGCCAGTGTAAATGATCTTGACGAGAGGGGATGTTCCCCCCTGCACTATGGAGCTACCTCAGACTCTAAGGATCCATAATGTCTTCCACAGGTCTCTGCTTAAGAGATATGTAGAACCTCCTGAACCATTGCCACTACCGCCTCCACTGGTGGTTGTTGATGGCAGTCTTGAGTTTCAGGTAGAAAAGATTGTTGATTCACAATATGTTCGCCGCTCTCTTCAGTACCTGGTGCACTGGAAAGGTTATGGTTCCGAAGAGAGAATGTGGGTTCCAGCATCAGAGATAAAAGCGGACAGACTCATTCGGGCTTTTCATAGCTCCCATCCGGAGAGGCCTGGTCTTGAGGGTCCAGGGGCCCCTCGTAGAAAGGGGGGTACTGTCACGACTGTGACTGATCCAGACAGGTCTGGGAGGAGAAGGTCGCAGCGACTTGCTACTCGCGATAGCTTGTGAGTTTGCTCTGTGGTTCAGGGTATGTCATCTGGGTTTTGCCTTGTGAACCTTTTTGTCCTGACTGGGAGTTTGTAGGCATCCTTCTCAGGTGAGTCCTGTCTGCCACTCCCAGCTACTATATTAGTTTTACTTTCACTTGCAGTCATTGCCAGATATAGTCCTTACTTCCAGTTCTATTCTGATCTTTGAAGGAGATCGTTTGATGGTGTTGCTGTGGAGCTCTTGTCCGGCGTGGACTGTCGTGATTGGGATCGCCTTCTCTGCTCGTGACTGGATAAGTCTATCTCTGATATAGTTTGTTTGTTGCTGTCTTCCCCTGCTGTTCTCCTAGACATGAGTGATGGTGACTAGTGCTCCCATCGGCCTTTCCCCACTCTAGGCTTTAGGGTGACTGAGGGTTTAGGCATCCTGCTCGCCGCACGGGTTCACACCCCGTCTAGGGTATCAGGGCAGACAGGTGCCAGCTTAGGGTTAGTCAGGGGTGGCCATATGATTCCTATCCGTAGATAAGGGTCCCCCTTCCCCTCCGTCTGGTGCGACACGACTGCTGCTGGGGTAGCGGTCGTGACATTCCCACTCTATACAATCGAATGCTTTGATCACATCTAATAACAGTATCCCTTTTTTACTATTTTTTTCTTAGTTTTTTTCTATATTCATAAATACTCTTCTAATATTGGAGTATATTAGTCGCCCTGGGATAAATCCTGTTTGATCTTCACTTATTATTGTTTTTATCTCTTTTGATAACCTATCTGCCAATACCCTAGATAATAATTTGGTATCAGTATTCAGAAGAGAAATAGGTCTATATAACTCTGGTTTTAGCAAAAAAAATTCAGGATTGGGGATCAATATAATAGTAGCTTCTTCCATTGAGTCGGCAGTTTTTCCAACCTCTTCGCCTCCATCAGGGTCTCCATTAATTCTGGAAGGAGCATTTGACTAAATTTTTTGTACACTTCAAAGAGTAGCCCATCTCCTCCCGACACCTTTTTTTCTTTGGTGGATTTTAAAGCTCTTATTAGTTCTTCTAGTTGAATGCGCAGTGATCTGACATAGGCAGTGGGACATATTTTAATTTCGTTATATTTTGTTCCAGCAATTTTTTATTACCAAAAATCATATCTATTCTTGACCAGGTTTGATGTGTCTTTGAATAGCAAGAGTAAACCTTATCTTCCGGATTATATAATCGCCAGACATCAACCCAATCAAGCTCAGATATCAACTTAGCCAGATTAGTATTATGCGACGGGTTCTTGCTATTGGTCAATATATCTCTACCGCAACCATTATACAGTCAGGTCTATCCATTATATTATTCCGCAACTCATACAGTACATCTGGTTTATATGGCGGGGAAATATATATATTAGCAATTACCATAAATACATCATTAACCTTGCAATGTAAATAGAGATCCCTGTCACAGGTGTCCTCCTTGATTACAAAATATTCATAGTTGATTTTATTATGCACCAAAATAGAGACCCCTCTCGAATATGACGTATATATAGAGTGATATTGTGCTTCTATCCATCTTTATTCTATGCAATTTAATTTTAAGTTCTTTATCCAAATGTGTTTCCTGAAGGCAAATGACAGCCAGCAAGTATCTCCCCACCCAATCAAAAATAGCAACCCTTTTCAACCTTTCTCTTAACCCACGTACATTAACCACTTCCTGGCTGCCCATAGGATATAAACATCCTCTGGGCGGTTGTTTATCTCTAAATGGACGTTCTAAAACGTCCATTCAGAGATGGCAGCTGCACGCTAATCGTGCAACTGCCGAGCGGGGGGCCCACTGTCAGTGACAGCAGGGCAACCCAGAGGGAAGGCAGGGACAGTTCCTAGGTTTCCCTGCCTTCTAGATTGCTGTATACGCTTCCTGTCCCGGTGGTGATGTGACCGCCGGGGCCGTGAGAGTGCAGGAGTTGTCGGGTCTTCCATAGACCTCGATCAGCCCTCCACTGAGGCTGTACAGCACTGTATAGTGCTGTACAGCCTCTCTGGGGGGTGTATTTCCCCTGTAACTGGGGCTACTATGTCAGCCCCAGTTACAAAAGAAATCAATAGTAAAAAAAAATGTATGACCTTATGGGGGACACAAAGTGTAAAATAGTGTTTTATAAAAAATAAAAAAAAGGGTTTCACTTGTCAAAAAAAAATTCCCCAATTAAGTAATAAAAAAATCAATTTAAAATAGAAAAAAATAAAATAGACATATTTGGTATTGCTGCATTCGTGACGGCCAGCTCTATAAATATATCACATGATCCACCCGTCCGATAAACACCATAATACAAATAAAATAAAATCGGTGTAAAAAAAAAGCCATTTTTGTCACCTTACATCACAAAAAGTGCAACACCAAGTGATCAAAAAGGTGTATGTCCCACAAAATGGTACCAATAATACCGTCACCTCATCCCGCAAAAGAAGAGCCCCTACATAAGAAAATCGCTCAAAATAAAATAGCTATAGCTCTTAGAACATGGAGACATTAAAACATCATTTTTTGTTTCAAAAATGCTATTATTGTGTTAAAGTGAAATAAAAAGTATACATATTATGCATCGCCGCGACCGTAACAACCAGCTCTATAAAAGTATCACATGACCTGACCCCTCACGTGAACACCGTAATAAAAATAAAATAAAAACAGTGCCAAAAAAGCCATTTTTTGTCATTTAACATCACATAAAGTGCAACACCAAGCCCCCCAAAATAGTACCAATCAAATCGTCACCTCATACCGCAAAAAGTTAGACCCTAACTAAGACAGTTGGTCAAAAAATAAAAAAGCTATGGCTCTTAGACTATGGAGACACTAAAACATAATTTTTTTTGTTTAAAAAATGCTATTGTGTAAAACTAAATAAATAAGAAAAAGTATACATATTAGGTATTGCCACGTCCGTAACGATCTGCTCTATAAAAATGTCAAATGACCATATGTGGGATGTTTATGTAAACCGCAGAATCAGAGTAATAAATATTGAGTTTTGTTTGGCTGTTAAGCCTTGATGTGTTAAAGAATTTTTTTTTATTAAAATGGAAAATCTGCCAAAAAAGTGAAGTTTAGGAATGTTATCTCCATTTTCCTTTAATTATTGTGGAACACCTAAAGGGTTAACAAAGTTTGTAAAATCAGTTTTGAGTAACTTGAGGGGTGTAGTTTCTAAAATGGGGTCATTTATGGGGGGTTTCCACTGTGTAAGCCCCATAAAGTGACTTCAGACCTGAACTGGTCCTTAAAAAGTGGGTTTTGGATATTTTCTTAAAATTTTTAAGAATTGCTTCTAAAATTCTAAGCCTTCTAACGTCTTAAATAAAATGACATTCACAAAATGATGCCAACCTAAAGTAGACATATAGGGAATGTTAAGTAATAAAAATCTTATGAGATATAATTTTCTGTTTTAAAAGCAGAGAGATTCAAATTTGGAAAACAGTGAATTTTTTCAAATTTTCATTACGTTTTGGATTTTTTTTATAAATAAAAGTAAAACATATTGACTCAAATTTACCATTAACATGAAGTACAATGTGTCACGAGGAAACAGTCTCAGAATGGCTTGGATAAGTAAAAGCGTTCCAAAGTTATTATCACATAAAGTGACACTTGTCAGATTTGCAAAATTAGGCCTGGTAAAGAAGGGGGCAAATGGCCCGGTCTGGAGGTGGTTAAATGAAATAATTCTTATCATTCAAAGAGTTGTACAAAACTCTGTAGAGGGAAAGGAAGAGAATAAAAGAAAGGGGGGGTGGCATTTCTCTCCATGGGGAAAAAAGCACCCACCCCCAACCCCAAATTCCCTGACCGATCTGCTCTCAATTCCATAAGGACCGAGAGCTCAATCCTACACATGTACTCCCTATAACACCCCCCCCCCCCATCTCTCACTAAACCTCAGTATATAAAAAAACAACAACATCATACACGAATTATAACTGCATAATATCACTTGCTACATTGCTAACAGGCCCTTCAAATCCGCCCACTGCTTCAGGTGAGTGAAAAAAAGAGACTTTTCCTGCTAAACCACTCGTAACTTGGCTGGAAATACTAAACTATAGTTAATCCCAGCCTGCCTCAGTCTCTTTTTTTATATCAGTGTATTTCTTTCTCTAGGGACTAGTAGCCACTGAGTAATCAGGAAAGACTCTTATTTTTGTCCCATACATTACAAACTTCTCAGACTCTGGCTTCCTTCAAAATTGCATCACGATCTTTATAATATGTGAGCTTAATCAACATTGTTCTTAGATATTCTCCTGGCATTCTCTTTTTAACCCCTTCAGGACCCTGCCATTTTTCACCTTAAGGACCAGCCAATTTTTTGCAAATCTGACATGTCACTTTATGTGGTGATAACTTTAACATGCTTTTACTTATCCAAGCCATTCTGAGATTGTTTTCTCGTCACATATTGTACTTCATGACAGTGGTAAAATTGAGTGAAAAATGTTTTATTTTTATTTATTTTTAAATGCCAAATTTACCAAACATTTGGAAAAATTAGCAAATTTCCAAATTTCAATTTCTCTACTTTTATAAAAGATAATAATACCTTCAAAACTAGTTACTTTACAGTCCCCATATGTCTACTTCATGTTTGGATCATTTTGTTAATGTCATTTTATTTTTTGGGGATGTTAGAAGACTTAGAAGTTTAGAAGCAAATATTGAAATTTTTCAGAAAATTTCCAAAACCCAGGTCTGGTCTGAAGTCACTTTGTGAGGCTTACATAATAGAAACCACCCAAAAATGACCCCATTTTAGAAACTACACCCCTTAAGGTATTCAAAACTGACTTTACAAACTTTGTTAACCCTTTAGGTGTTCCACAAGATTTAATGGAAAATAGAGATAACATTTTAAAATTTCACTTTTTTGGCAGATTTTCCATTTGAATCCATTTTTTCCAGTTACAAAGCAAGGGTTAACAGCCAAACAAAACTCAATATTTATGGCTCTGATTCTATTAGTTTACAGAAACACCCCACATGTGGTCGTAAACTGCTGTACGGCCACATGGCAGGGTGCAGAAGGAAAGGAACACCATATGGTTTTTGGAAAGCAGATTTCATTGGGATAATTTTAAGCTGCCATGTCACATTTGAAGACCCCCTGATGCACTCCTAGAGTAGAAACTCCAAAAAAGTGACCACATTTTAGAAACTACACCCCTCAAGGTATACAAAACTGATTTTACAGACGTTGTTAACCCTTTAAGTGTTCCACAAGAATTGATGGAAAATGTAGATGAAATTTCAGAATTTCACTTTTTTGGCAGATTTTCCATTTTAATAAATTTTTTCCGCTAACAAAGCAAGGGTTAACAGCCAAACAAAACTCAATATTTATGGCCCTTATTCTGTAGTTTACAGAAACACCCCATATGTGGTCGTAAACTGTTGTACGGGCACACGGCATTGCGCAGAAGGAAAGGAACGCCATACGGTTTTTGGAAGGCAGATTTTGATGGACTGTTTTTTTTTACACCATGTCCCATTTGAAGCCCCCCTAGAGTAGAAACTCCAAAAAAGTGACCCCATTTTGGAAACTACGGGATAAGGTGGCAGTTTTGTTGGTACTATATTAGGGTACATATGATTTTTGGTTGCTCTATATTGCACTTTTTGTGAGGCAAGGTAACAAGAAATAGCTGTTTTGGCACCGTTTTAATTTTTTGTTATTTACAACATTCATCTGACAGGTTAGATCATGTGGTATTTTTATAGAGCAGGTTGTTACGGACGCGACAATACCAAATTTGACATAACAAAGCATTCTGAAAGCCGTAGTTTTATTTATTTTTTGGGCGACTGTCTTGTGTAGGGGCTAATTTTTTTCGGGATGAGATGATGGTTTGATTGGTCATATTATAGGGTGCATATTACTTTTTGATCGCTTGCTATTACACTTTTTGTGATGTAAGGTGACATAAAATGGCTTTTTTTACACTGTTTTTTTATGGTATTCACCTGAGGGGTTAGGTCATGTGATATTTTTATAGAGCAGGTTATTACAGACGCGGCGATATCTAATATGTCTACTTATTTTTTATTTATGTAAGTCTTACTCAATAATATCATTTTTGTAACAAAAAAATTAATCATGTTTTAGTGTCTCCATATTCTGACAATTCAAAGGAGCACTGCTTTTCTAAAACATAACTTTTAATAACTCAATAGTAAAAGCCAATACACCCTTATTACAAACGAAAATATAATTCAAAAAGAAATCAAAAACCTAATACGGAATGTATATTCCGATGGCCTATAGTTGCAGGAGGGCAGACAGACGTTTCATAGGCCTTGGGGGCAATATCCCTAATTCTGGCCCTATTGTTGTCGCCCTGCCTGCAAACGGAATAGCCGCCCCGATAGGGGCGATCCCATGTCTCGTGCCTCCTGATGACCCTGACACGGGAAATATTCCAGCAAGGGGGAATAATGGCTCTATATTTGGACCTAGACTAATATAAGTACCAAAAAATAAAAAAAAACATACAATGCCCCAGGTGGGGTGACAGGAAACCACCCAATGACATACAGTGAAATAAATCAATATTTTTAAACCAAAAAAATTATGTTTTAGTGTCTCCATATTCTGAGCCATATATTTTTTTTTCTTTTTGGGCGATTGTCTTAGGTAGGGGCTCATTTTTTGCAGGATAAGGTGACTGTTAGATTGGTACTATTTTGGGGGGTATACACCTTTTTGATCGCTTAGTGTTGCACTTTTAGTGATGTAAGGTGTCCAAAAAATGGTTTATTTAGCACAGTTTTTATTTTATTTTTTTGATTGTGTTCACCTGAGGGGTTAGGTCATGTGTTAGTTTTATAGAGCCGGTCGATACGGACGTGGCGATACCTAATATGTGTACTTTCCTTTTTTTCCCCTATTTTTTACAATTTTTTTTTTCCCTTTATTTTGGCAAAAGGATATTTATTTATTTTTTTAAAGGATAACTGTCATATTTAGACCCTAATTTCAATTTTCATATATGTAGTTACTAATAACATGATATTCCAGAATCAGTTACTATTAGACTGACTTACCCCATATTTAACAAGATTCAGCCCTTAGCAACCAGTCTGCATAAAACTGCAATTTCACTATTCAGTTAAGATGGCCGCCACTGCCCTCACCCTGAGGCTAATCCCACCTGCCCTCACTAGCAAGTAACAATAGCCCCCCAAAAGTGTCAGTAACCAGAGCCCTCCCCCCTAAAGGGTTAATCTCCTTCAGCACAAAGGGGTCCTCTTACCACATGTTGCTTTCATTTATACACTGAGCAGATGGCAGATCTCCCTTCCCTGGTCTGCGCTGCTTCCATTCTGCATTCTCCAGCTCTGCTGAGTGAGGGAGCGTCTGCCAAGCGCAGGGACAGGGAGAAGTGCACACAGTCCAGGCACTGTTATCAGCTGCTGGGGAGGACCTGGCTTTAATCATTTACTTACAGCCCCTGGCTGTCAGTAATGTGACCCTGCACGCAGCGTGCTCCGTCCTTCAACACATAGACGAACCATGCCTAGCAACCCTATTTTAAGCACAGGTAAAAGTAGGCAGTACAGGGAACAAAAATGTGGAATTAAGGGGTAATTGAATACACTGTGAAAAGTTGAAATAGGGCCACCAAGGTGATATTAATCACCACAATCCAATACTCAAAAAATATATATACGACAGTTATAATTTAAACTTTACTTTTTGGGGGGGAAACTTAATTTTTTTAACTTTTTATTTCCACTTTGTTTTTTGTGCCACTCTGGGAGTTCAACTTTTGGGGGTCTAATCCCCTTTACAATGCGTTCCAATACTTCTGTATTGAAATGCATTGGCTGTATGTGAAATACAGTGTGTATTACACATACAGCTTCCTGCCTGTAAGATCCAGGGGGCTGGATCTCACAGCCTCTCTCCCAGAAGGCAGCCACGATGCCTAAGGAAGGCATCGCGCTACCTTCCATGCCATCGGGTCCCCGTCACAGCAGCTTCGATACCCGCGAGGACATCACATGTTCCGCGGTCAGCGCTGACTGCGGCACATCAAGGGTTAATGCGTCAGCATTGGTGATTTCACCGATCCCGGCGCATGCAGCAGGGATCCGGTTATCAGTGACTGCCGGACTCCTGCCGTGGATTGGGCGGGCGCATCTCCTGTACCCGCCCGATCACAGCGCCGTACATGTACGGCGCTGGTCCTTAAGTCACAGACATCTGCGCCGTACATGTACGGCGCGTGTCCTCTACGGGTTAAGGGTCCATTCACATGTCCGTATGAATGGTCCGGATCATAATTGCAGAACAGGTGCGGACCCATTAATTTTCAATGGGGCCGGAAAAAATATGGACAGCACACAGTGTTCATTTCAGGTCCACAGCCCCGAACTTCTGGTCTGCGGCTCCGCAAAAAAATTGAGCATGTCCTATTCTTGTCCACAGCTGCGGTGTCAGTGTTTTACGGACATCTGAATGGACCCTAACAGGGACTCTACGCGTCCCAGGGACTCTAAGGTCCCAGGTACAATTCTCGATAATCCATTTTTCCATAAATCCAACACAATCCAATCCCTCCTTACCTTCCGGAATCCCACACATCTCAGGTTTACTCTTCTTGACCTATCCTCCAGATCCGTTTTTACAATAAATCCTCCACCGTCGATGTTCTACTCTCCATTTCTTGCATATGTTCTCACATCTTTATAGGATCATCCCTAATGAAACCCACATCTGTTTGAACCACCCCAATCTGTGTTACCACTTTTCCCATCATGCTCTTCAACCTTGTAACAGTACAAAGAATCTCCTTAACCATTTTTGGGTCACAGTCACTTATTACTAGATCCAACTCCTTGCCATCAGGGACATTTAACTGCGTGTTATCTTCCAATCCGGGATCCGTCCCCTCACATTGTGGACCTTTAAATGAATGACCATCCATGTAATGCATGGAAGGCCTGGGTCTGCAAGAACAGGATCTGTGCTTACTGAATGGTGTTCTGGCTTATTGGGGGAACGAGTCTCGAGTAGAAGACCTGCTCTATGACTTCCATATGCCATAATACGGCATAGATGCTTATGGGAGACCTGTCATCTTTCCTGACATGTCTGTAATGACTAATTTAGCAAATAATTCCCTGAGCTGAGCCAGCGCTTGGCTATTTTCCGAACTCTCATAGCAGTGAATGAGGGTGGCCATGCATGTGCGGCTGCTCCCTGTTAACTTCAAGGGTCCCATTCTGGAACCTGCACCTATCTGACATTGAGAGCATATAATAGCGATATGCCATCAGTGTCCCAGATGGGCCAGACCCTTTAATTAAAACAGACCTGTCAGAAGAGCTGACTGATCCTCTGTAATTGATATATAATTGAGCATTTTGTTTTCAACTTTTAGTGATATAAGCCTGGACTAGAACGGGGACCTGTAGGGAAGGCAGGCAAAATGACTGCCTTATCTGAAGGTTCACTGTGCAGCCTGTCATCTGCAGAAAGTATTTCCTTTAATAATTACATTACATGAATGTGGCTGACATCTCCAGAGGTACTATCCTTCTCGGATGCCACACATTACAATGTCTCTGATGCATTAAGCTCTTTGTGCTGGCTGCAGCACTCAGTTGGGAAAGTTCAGACTGGTACAGGAAGTATCAGGTTCCATATTATAACCTTCTAAATGACTTTTATTCATCGCCTGCTGATACTTTCATCTGCTTATCTAGATAAAATCGTAGAGGAACTAACGCTGCCTTTCTGCTCTGCTTCTCAGGGAATCTCGTTTGATGACTTTAGGTCTTTCTTCCAGTTTTTAAACAACTTAGAAGATTTTGCCATTGCAATGCAAATGTACAACTTTGCCAGTCGATCTATTGGACAAGGTAAGTCACCCTAGCACCAAGACCTATAAAAAAAATTTTTTAACTTATTTTGCTAGATAGTTTGCTTGTCAAAAATGTGGATTTCACCACCATAAATGAGTTATTCCCATACTGTACATGCATGTCTATAATGGGGATAACCTTTTACCACCAATCCACAATTCTCCAGGAAGCTTAGATCTATGGTGCTGTTTATAGTCTCGCAGCTTGGCTCTCTTTGTCTAGAACTGACCCAGGGAAAACAAGTTAGGCCCCTTTCACACGGGCGAAAATTCCGCGCGGGTGCAATGCGTGAGGTGAACGCATTGCACCTGCACTGAATCCGGACCCATTCACTTCAATGGGGCTGTGTACATGAGCGGTGATTTTCACGCATCACTTGTGCGTTGTGTGAAAATCGCAGCAAGCTCTATTTTCACGCAATGCAGGCCCCATAGAAATGAATAGGGGTGCGTGAAAATCGCAGGCATCCGCAAGCAAGTGCGGATGCGATTTTCATGCATGGTTGCTAGGAGACGATCGGGATGCGGAACCAATCTTTATTATTTTCCCTTATAACATGGTTGCAATTTTTTTTTAGAATCTTACACTGCTCACTCCTTTTTTTAAAAGTAAGCATGGTTAGCTGTTTGTTTAGGAGTTCACCAGATTCTTCAGTTGCAACTTAAAAAAAATCTTAGTTCTATATTTAAAGGTATAGCAACAACTTACAAGATTTGACAAATGTGGTGCATAATACCACAGACTCAGGCACGGACTTGATCTCAGGATAGATTTACCACGTTGTCCTTGCTGAGCCCTTCTGTGCAGTTAGGGTTCCATATGCAAAAAATAAAAATGCTAATCTCTGTCTGTGTTCTCATTCATCCAGGTCATGGTATATCCGTAGTAATAAGAAGCAACTGGAAATTTCATATATTTTTTTCCCTTGAAGACATTTCCCTGGTTATCTGACTGGCTTTCTCAGTTAGGGTGCATTTACATCACCGTTTAGCTTTTCGTTCTTCAGATCGGTCAGAAGAAGAGAGAAAAACAAACAAACAGGATCCTGTAAAAAACGGATCCTGTTGCATTAGTTGTCATCCGTTTGAGCCATTTCCGTCTAAGATCTGTTTTTTTAGACGGAAACAAAAGTACTGAATGCAGGACTCCCCCCCCCCCCCCCCCCCCCCCCCCCCGTCTAAAAAACGGATTTTCAGACGGAAATGGCTCAAACGGATGACAACTGATGCAACAGGATCCGTTTTTTTTTCTCTCTTCTTCTTCTGACGGATCAGAAGAACGGAAAGCTTAACGGTGATGTGAATGCACCCTTAGATGTTAGAATCAATCAGAATCTCTGTTTTCTCCCATAAAGGCAGAACCCATGGCTAAACTCATTTACTTGTAATGGGTCTGCCATTTTGTGTGTTTTTTGGGGGGTTTTTCTCGATGGAGAGAACAGACACCAGTTGGAAAAAAGAACGGGAGCAGAGCCTAAGGATAAATTCTCCCAGGCAGTTTACTTTATATTTATCAAACAACTTAGATACCATATGGCAATTTAGAAATGCCTTCTTAAAGGGGCATTGTAAGCGAGTGTCTTATCAGTCACAATTTTGTGGCATGTTTAACAGTATTTAGTTACAGAATTGGCAGAGGTGTACCACAAGTGGGAGACGACATAGCCTTGGTGTCCATTTTATAACTGTTACGCTTTATAAGTATGTCTTCGATAATGGACACTTTTACAAAGCCCTAGATCTGCTCTGTGAGTCCATGAGAAGCACTCTCATGGCTGGTCCTTCATGATAAAATGTTGTCTTACATTCGACACTCTTTCCAAATGCTATGTGCCATAGTAGATCATGGGTGTAGTGGCTTTTTATTCTAGTCTTTGGAATCAGGAGGAACATGTATCAGTTACGTTATATCATTCAAATTGATCCCTAATGGTTAAAGTGTCATTGTTACATTGATTTGTCAAGAATCATAACTATGGAGCCGCGTCCTCTGCACTTTGAATGACAGGCAGTGAAAACGTCATCACGTCTGGCCCTGACTTCTCATAAAGTCAATAAAGTGCAGAGAGCTGAGCCTCTAGGAGTAATGACAACGCCCCCGTTGCTCCTAGAGGCTCATTTGCATATATTAAACTTAATTTTTCTCAGCAATGAGGGCACATATGAACATGGGACGAACACAGATGCCTTCCGCTGCCAAGCGCACATCTAACAGGTCAGCCAGTGTGATAGGTAAAAATCTGCTGACAGATGGCCTTTAAAGGGCCGGCCTTTAATAAATGATGGCCTATCCTCATTACTAGCAGATCGGCAGGGTCCAACACTCTGCACCCCTGCCAATCAACGACAGAACTACGCAGCTCTGTCAGTCTTCTAATGGAGGGCGCTCATTACTATAGCACTGTAAATGAATAATGACCTGCGCCCTCCATAACTATTCTGCTGCCATTTGGGTAGTCGCACTGGATATGATGTCAGAGCTGCCTCCTGTGGTATTATGGGGAAAGTCCTAGTCTGAAATTGAGATGATGCCTGTAATAAAATGTCAACCCAGTCCAAATGAATGAAGCAGACAGGCGCAGCTAGTGACTTTGGGTAGGAAACCAAGCATGGTTCCAGTATTTTGTTTTCAACTTAGGGAGTTACCAAAAAGGTAAAAAAAAAGAAGTGAGGTCACATCTAGATACCTGCTATTAGTGAGAAGTCAGTATTGGCACCATCAGCTTTGCACATTGTACAGGAGCCTGGGTTTGCTCCAAGGTAAAACATTAAATTGCTTCTCCATGACCAACTCCAGTTGAAGAACGGTGAATGACAAAACAAGATGGGAGATTTTCCTCTTATCATAATGATTGGTTTGACTCGTTTGATGTCTTGTTTCTCCACAGATGAGTTCAAGCGTGCCGTATATGTAGCTACAGGCCTGAAGTTGTCTCCACATTTAGTGAACACTGTGTTCAAAATCTTTGATGTTGACAGAGACGATCAATTAAGTTATAAAGAATTTATTGGTATTATGAAAGACCGGCTACATCGAGGGTTTAGGGTAAGAAGCTAAGGTTTACCTTCTGCTCTCAAGTCACTGCTACTGACATCACAATAAAGTCATCAAGTAGCTTTTTTATTACTAAGTATATAATGTAAGATGTACTGTATATATAGAAATATGTAGATATTATGGAAAGGCAGTAATAGCTATCCTAGATTGATAGATTGAATACATAGACAGATGAGGTTCTGCACTTCTATTGGCTATTGCTGTGTTTCCTCAAAAATAGTAGGAAATAAAGACGTTTTACCTTCTCAGTACATTCACTGCTGACTAGAGCTTTCAGTTCTTAGTTGCATTATGCTGTCACCTGCTGGCCACGCTAGGGTCATTGCATCTGAGTGCCTAAAGGGAATGTGTCATCAGAAAATGACCTATTGTTTAAAGGGATTCTGTCACCAGGTTTGACCCCTGTCAGCTAAACATATGCTGATGTTCAGGGCGTCTTCACGATTCCTAATGTGGGCTTATAAATGTCATCTGTGGGCTTATTTAGCTAAAAAACAGCTATTACTAACCTGTCAGTCAAACAAATAAAGTGCCTAAGGGGATGTTAATGGGTGCAAGATGCCCGCCGCACCCACCGCCGTTCGTGCCCAGCGCCGCCTTTCCGGACTTCTGCGCCGCCTCCTAAACCTCTGTGCCGCCTCTAGCTCTCCCTCCCTCCCCCCTCCTCCTGCTGTAAGATCTCGCGCTTGCGCACAGGGCCATGCCTGATGCGCCCGTGCGGACTTCTCCATTTGGCTTCTTACAGCGAAGTGCGCATGCGCCGGCACTTCGCTCAACCCCTGTATGCGCGAGATCTTACAGCAGGAGAGGGGGAGGGAGAGCGAGAGGCGGCACAGAGGATTAGGAGGCGGCGCAGAAGTCTGGAAAGGCGGCGCTGGGCACGAACGGCGGTGGGTGCGGCGGGCATCTTGCACCCATTAACATCCCCTTGGGCACCTTATTTGTTTGACTGACAGGTTAGTAATAGCTGTTTTTTAGCTAAATAAGCCCACAGATGACATTTATAAGCCCACATTAGGAATCGTGAAGACGCCCTGAACATCAGCATATGTTTGATATCCTGCAACTTACAAAGAAAAACAATAGGGTAGATCCGTGGGTTTCAACTGCCCTGTGGTGCACAGATTGTACTTACACGGCACTCCACCAATATCAAGCGTATCACAGATATCCTCTGTAAACTGGTTGGTTCTCCGCAGGGAAGATGCACGCTCACACGCTGTTACACAGGGCTCAACCACGGATTTAATGACAGCATACACCTGGTGAGTCTACTGGGATTCCCAACTTCTTTGGTTCAAAGTTTTCTGTGGATACAAGTTGCTCCCACCATAGTGAAGCTCCGATAACTCTTTTAAAAAGTTTATTAGTACATACTTACAAACATGCACTTTAAAATCGCATTTAAAATCCCAGCGTCTTTTTCCTTGCCCTAATGCTGGGATTTTAAATGCGATTTTAAAGTGCATGTTTGTAAGTATGTACTAATAAACTTTTTAAAAGAGTTATCAGAGCTTCACTATGGTGGGAGCAACTTGTATCCATAGAAAATGTTAAACCAAAGAAGTTGGGAATCCCAGTAGACTCACCAGGTGTATGCTGTCATTAAATCCGTGGTTGAGCCCTGTGTAACAGCGTGTGAGCGTGCATCTTCCCTGCGGAGAACCAACCAGTTTACAGAGGATATCTGTGATACGCTTGATATTGGTGGAGTGCCGTGTAAGTACAATCTGTGCACCACAGGGCAGTTGAAACCCACGGATCTACCCTATTGTTTTTCTTTGTAAGTTGCAGGATAGCCATCAGTAGGAGATCTGCAGACCGTGGTTACATTTTGAAGGGAGGAAGAGAAAAGAATCTGTTTTATACCGAATATTTATGATACGCGCGGTCCGAACCTTTATGTACAGTACAGACCAAAAGTTTGGACACACCTTCTCTTTCAAAGAGTTTTCTTTATTTTCATGACTATGAAAATTGTAGATTCACACTGAAGGCATCAAAACTATGAATTAACACATGTGGAATTATATACATAACAAACAAGTGTGAAACAACTGAAAATATGTCATATTCTAGGTTCTTCAAAGTAGCCACCTTTTGCTTTGATTACTGCTTTGCACACTCTTGGCTTTCTTTTGATGAGCTTCAAGAGGTAGTCCCCTGAAATGGTTTTCACTTCACATGTGTGCCCTGTCAGGTTTAATAAGTGGGATTTCTTGCCTTATAAATGGGGTTGGGACCATCAGTGGCGTTGAGGAGAAGTCAGGTGGATACACAGCTGATAGTCCTACTGAATAGACTGTTAGAATTGGTATTATGGCAAGAAAAAAGCAGCTAAGTAAAGAAAAACGAGTGGCCATCATTACTTTAAGAAATGAAGGTCAGTCAGTCACCCGAAAAATTGGGAAAACTTTAAAAGTAAGGGCTATTTGACCATGAAGGAGAGTGATGGGGTGCTGCGCCAGATGACCTGGCCTCCACAGTCACCGGACCTGAACCCAATCGAGATGGTTTGGGGTGAGCTGGACCGCAGAGTGAAGGCAAAAGGGCCAACAAGTGCTAAGCATCTCTGGGAACTCCTTCAAGACTGTTGGAAGACCATTTCAGGGGACTACCTCTTGAAGCTCATCAAAAGAAAGCCAAGAGTATGCAAAGCAGTAATCAAAGCAAAAGGTGGCTACTTTAAAGAACCTAGAATATGACATATTTTCAGTTGTTTCACACTTGTTTGTTATGTATATAATTCCACATGTGTTAATTCATAGTTTTGATGCCTTCATAGTCATGAAAATAAAGAAAACTCTTTGAATGAGAAGGTGTGTCCAAACTTTTGGTCTGTACTGTACATTCCTTAACAGTGTAATCTACCCCACAACACTTCTCGGACCTGCAGCAGTTTTTTTGCGGACTGGTGATTTAGTATATTTATATATCTTTTTATATCAGCATATGTTTAGCTGACAGGGGTCAAACCTGGTGACAGAATCCCTTTAAATCACATTTTTATGTTAAAAAGTTTTTTTTTTTACATTTTCCCATGTCACTGTCTATATTTGAAAAATGTATATGATCCAGCAATTTTCACACTGGCCACTAGGCAGAGGCGGACTGGCCATAGACCCTACAGGGAAATTTCCTGGTGGGATGATGCCCAGAGGGCAACCTAAACCCTCCTCTTGGTCAAAAGCCAAGTACAAACAAAAAGATCTGATGCCCTCAGCATTGATTAATTTAGGCAGTATTGTGGTATCTGTGGCCACTTTAAGTTCTCAGTCCGACCCTGCCACTAGGCCTAAAATATGTTAAGACTTCCTGTCTTTTGAGAGCAGCTACATGAGCCATAGACGCAATGAACAGGAGGGGACTCATTGACTTCTATGGGAGAGTTTTCTAGGCATGCTCAGTGACCAGTGCATTGGTCAGGACGGAGTAGATAAGCTGTGATATCACCAATTGTGGATGGTGGATTCTTTGTTATCTATATAGAAGTGTTACCTGTCATTGTAATTCTGTCTGTGGTGATAATGATAAAACAGTTACTAAAGCTACTCAAAAGTTACCAGTACAGAACAGGACATCATGACCTAATATAAGGTCTAGTGACCAGTGTAAAATTTGCAGGATTATATACATTTTTTTAAAATATGGATAGTGACATGGAAAAATATACTCACCACTATAGCCTGTAATTTCTCTGGTTACCCAATAAAGATTTCTGTAGACAATATACTAACCCAATGACAGGGTCTAGACCAATATTCCATGATCAAATCCTATTGTTTCCTGCCAGGGTCATATTTCCAGTCTATATGAGGTGGGAAACTTCTCATATGATGCAGTAACTGAGAGGAGAAACCAATGATGTCACTCTGGGTAAAATATAGTATCAGGAAGGTTCAAGGCCAAGATCTAGAAAATGTGAAATCTCGTGAGCAGTATTAGAACATTGCTGTTGTATGCTATTTCCAGTAAGGGCGGAGGTGTACATAGAAACCATAGGGCCCCATCATAAAATTCAGGATGAACCCTGCCCTCCAAAACGGGGAAAACAGAAAATGAAGAAAAAATGCTAGTCATGCTGATATTTATCAACGAGTATCTCTCTGTATATTTCTCTAATAACTATCTATCTAATTACTATCTATCTATTTACTATCTATCTCTCTGTATATCTCTCTAATATCTATCTATCTATCTAATTACTATCTATCTCTCTAATAACTATCTATCTATCTAATTACTATCTATCTCTCTAATAACTATCTATCTATCTAATTACTATCTATCTCTCTAATAACTATCTATCTATCTAATTACTATCTATCTCTCTAATATCTATCTATCTATTGCTCATATATACAAACCGGATTCCAAAAAAGTTGGGACACGAAACAAATTGTGAATAAAAACTGAATGCAATGATGTGGAAATGGCAAATGTCAATATTTTATTTATAATAGAACGTAGATGACAGATCAAACGTTTAATCCGAGTAAATGTATCATTTTAAAGGAAAAATACGTTGATTCATAATTTCACGGTGTCAACAAATCCCAAAAAAGTTGGGACAAGTAGCAATAAGAGGCTAGAAAAAGTAAATTTGAGCATAACGAAGAGCTGGAAGACCAATTAACACTAATTACGTCAATTGGCAACATGATTGGGTATAAAAAGAGCTTCTCAGAGTGGCAGTGTCTCTCAGAAGCCAAGATGGGTAGAGGATCACCAATTCCCACAATGTTGCGCAGAAAGATAGTGGAGCAATATCAGAAAGGTGTTACCCAGCAAAAAATTGCAAAGACTTTGCATCTATCATCATCAACTGTGCATAACATCATCCGAAGATTCAGAGAATCTGGAACAATTTCTGTGTGTAAGGGTCAAGGCCGTAAAACCATGCTGGATGCCCGTGATCTCCGGGCCCTTAAACGACACTGCACCACAAACAGGAATGCTACTGTAAAGGAAATCACAGAATGGGCTCAGGAATACTTCCAGAAACCATTGTCAGTGAACACAATCCACCGTGCCATCCGCCGTTGCCAGCTGAAACTCTACAGTGCAAAGAAGAAGCCATTTCTAAGCAAGATCCACAAGCTCAGGCTTTTTCACTGGGCCAGGGATCATTTAAAATGCAGTGTGGCAAAATGGAAGACTGTTCTGTGGTCAGACGAGTCACAATTCGAAGTTCTTTTTGGAAATCTGGGGCGCCATGTCATCCAGACCAAAGAGGACAAGGACAACCCAAGTTGTTATCAACGCTCAGTTCAGAAGCCTGCATCTCTGATGGTATGGGGTTGCATGAGTGCTTGTGGCATGGGCAGCTTGCATGTCTGGAAAGGCACCATCAATGCAGAAAAATATATTCAGGTTCTAGAACAACATATGCTCCCATCCAGACGTCATCTCTTTCAGGAAAGACCCTGCATTTTTTAACAAGATAATGCCAGACCACATTCTGCATCAATCACAACATCATGGCTGCGTAGGAGAAGGATCCGGGTACTGAAATGGCCAGTCTGCAGTCCAGATCTTTCACCTATAGAGAACATTTGGCGCATCATAAAGAGGAAGGTGCAACAAAGAAGGCCCAAGACGATTGAACAGTTAGAGGCCTGTATTAGACAAGAATGGGAGAGCATTCCTATTTCTAAACTTGAGAAACTGGTCTCCTCGGTCCCCAGACGTCTGTTGAGTGTTGTAAGAAGAAGGGGAGATGCCACACAGTGGTGAAAATGGCCTTGTCCCAACTTTTTGGGGATTTGTTGACACCATGAAATTCTGATTCAACATATTTTTCCCTTAAAATGGTACATTTTCTCAGTTTAAACTTTTGTTTCGTGATTTATGTTCTATTCTGAATAAAATATTAGAAGTTGGCACCTCCACATCATTGCATTCAGTTTTTATTCACGATTTGTATAGTGTCCCAACTTTTTTGGAATCCGGTTTGTATCTCTTAAATGCCCCTCTATATACTGTCCATCTCTTTATACTGTCCATCTAATGACACTTGATAGAATACACATGAAGCAGTAGCCATGGACACCACCACATTTGTGCACTCCTTGTAGTGTGTAACCCAGCGCTTTCACCTTGAATCTAACTAGCGTCACGTTTTTCAGTGGCTTTGCACTCTCTATGATCTGCACACGTCTGTCTTCTGCTTCACAGGGCTACAAAACTGTCCAGAAATACACCACTTTCAAAGCCTGTCTGAAGAAGCACCTCCACAACAGATAAGTACGTCATGGCTATCCCTTCAGTGCACTTTGCATGCTATCTGCTAGTCTTTCTTTCTTTCTTTGCAATCAGATGCGATCAGTATGCAGAACAGAATTCCTGGACTGTTGGGTTGTTTATAGTCCAGTACAATTGCAGGAAAATGTGTGCCGTGAGTGGAAGCGTTCTACATGTGATCACGAGTCTGACCAAGTGAAATTACAGAGGGCTCCGCTTTTGGCATAATAAAAAAGAACTCATTTTGAAAATGCTTTTTTTTTATTAATCCGGTCTTAAGACAAAATAGCTCTGAGTCCAATGAGGACACTGTGAGCATTGCGCTTGTGCAGGGAAAGCAGAGAGCACAGGTCACTTCTCTTTCTGTATGGCCTGTATATGCCACTGCTTGTCAGCCCTCTTTATGTTTATACATTGTTTTTCTTTATTTGAAATATTTACGGTAATAAATTACAAAAAGCAACAGATGAACCAGACTATAGGCTCAGAGATAATGATGGATCCCAAAGGAGGGAGGTAGACTGGGACTAAGGATGGTTCACACCTGAGCGTTTTACAGCGCGTTCCTACGTGCTGTAAAACGCTCAACAGGCAAGATCCAATGATTCCCTATGGGCATGGTTCTCACCTGAGCGTTTTACAGTGCGTACGAACGCGCTGTAAAACGCCCTACGCCCTAAGAAGTACAGGAGCTTCTTTGGGGCGTAATGTTGCGCGTTCCCGCACATAGACTTCCAGGAACGCGCGACAATGGGCGTTTGCTTGTTTCCTCCCGCGTATATAAACGCCCAATAAAATCGCGCATACAGAGTACGCTCAGGTGTGAACCCAGCGTAAATGTGCAAGGCCAAGGGTGTACCAAGGAAAGGGATAGAAGCTGCAAAAAGATGACCCTCTTTCTTTAACACTTCCAGTAATCAGCTGATATCATATGGAAAGCTGCATGTGAAGGGGGTGTCATGTAATATATGAGTACAACACAGTAGTTAAAGGGAACCTGTCACCATGAAAATGCTGTATAATCTGCCAGCAGCATGGTATAGAGCAGGAAGAGCTGAGCAGCTTGATATATAGATTTGTGGGAAATTATTCAGCAAAATTTCTAATTTTTTAATTTCAATTGTTGCACATTCTAGGCTTTGAAGTCCAGGAGGCGGTCCTATCAGTGATTGACAGCCTTCCCTCTATGACTGTGTATACAGAGATAGCTGTCAATCACTGACAGGACCGCCTCCTTGATGTCAAAGTCCAGGATGGACTGGAATTTAAATGAATAAATTAAAAATTTTATAGAATCATTTATTATAAAGCTATATATAACTCTGCTCAGCTCCTCCTGCTCTATAACATGCTGCCCTAAGATTACATTACACTCTCATGGTGCTAGGTTCCCTTTAAGCTGACAAAACACATTAGATATATATTGGCCGAACCTGACGATGGTTTGGTGGGGGCCTCCCAGCTCTCAGCCTACAGCAGGTGTCAGCAGAAACAGGGATCAGGCTGTTGGATTTCAACTTGCCTGGTTCAGTTTTGTGTTCATTGGCTGATAAACCTGTACACATGCACACTCCATCAGGAACACGTGTATGGAGACGCTTGGAACGGATAGCTCATATGTATGGCCAGCCTTAGAGCCTCTCTCCCCTCTAGCTAATAAAGAAGGATCCAGATTGAGGACCCCCTTCCCTGTGATACTCATATACCCTAATAGAGCATATGTATGTACACAGTGCTGATGGCACAACCTGTGCTGCAGATATTAGCTCCATCTAAGAGTAGATGGCAATACAGTAGCTTGTGGCATTTTTATGGTATATGTTTTCTATACTAATGTGCGTGTTTTATCACCAGGATAAGCCGAAGCATGGCCTGAAGGACTACTACACGTGTGTGACCTCTGTCACAAGGAAACATTTCAGAGAGTTATTCCGGAACTTCCGCAACAGAGATACATTTAGATAAAATGCCATTTAGAGTTTGTGGTAGGCATGACCACGTTCAGACAACGTGGCACCATGAGATTGTTTCACTGCATAGTTAGGATTTTGCACTGGTTATTATTCACTTTTATTTGTGAAGTTCACAAAAGCATGTTTTTATTTGAATCAATTTTTTACATATTTATATTAAGTTAAACACGGATTCAGGCACATCTATATGTGTCACACCCATTACATGCTGCGCTGTATAGGGATAATAATAACTATTTAAATATTAGACACAATATGGGCTTTCATGTAGAAAAACTAGCGCAGAAAAGAGCAGCTGTCTTAATAGGTCCCTCATTTTATATTCCAAATTGTATTGTTGGAAAGAGCAACCGCTCGACTTTTTGTCTAGTTTTATGACTCCTGGATATTACGTAGTCAATAGGGCAGGTTGAAAGACAATGAAAGCTGTGAGCGCCCCCATGTGTGCACACAGAGTAGTGAACCTGTAGATATGGTAAGATTTATAGGCATGTTAACTAGGGTTGCAGTTAGATAAATAAGACATGAGTTATAAAGTCTTGGTATGACAAAAAAAAGAGAAAAGCAGAATGACTCCGCCATGTCCACCACTAACGTTGCAAAAATATGCATAGACGATAAAACACAAAGACATACAATCCAAGGCAATAAAACAAAATACCGCATAGACACATAATGAGGAGATGTATCAAAACTTGTGACAAGTGGTCTACGGTCACCAGATCCCAGTCCTCCTTGTTTAGAGAACCTTCTAAAAGTGGTTTCCATTTGCACCACTTTTGATCATTCTCCCTTATTGTGGTTTTTCTTGCTCATCGGTCCACACACTATAAGGCCTCTTTAAAGCAGAAGTCCACATGGACACTGAAATTTGGGCCTGGTCACATACCTGCATTTGTTTTCTCGTCTGAGCCTTCATCTACCTGCCTCAGAGCCTGTCCTCCCCGGTTATGCAGTAACCGGGCACCATTTTGCCACTTCCTGTCATTATTATTTACAGTCCTCATCCCATCTGATGACCATGCACATTGCTGGGCCAACAACAGTCTCTGATTGACGATATACAAGTCAGTCAGCGCTTGTTTAAAATGCCTTTCACGCGGCATGATGCAAAATGAAAGGGGGATCAATGTTCGTTATCATGACCACCCCCCATCATATCCTCTTTTTACACAAGACAATGACCTGCTGACAAATGCCGATTTTAGCGGCTGCAGGAAAGATGCGATCACCTGACAAATGAGTTTTTGCTCATTTGTTGGGTGATTGGCAGAACCTTATTATCAGGAAAGTATTGTTCCCGATAATTGACCAAATCTTAGGCCAGTGTAAACAGGTCTTCGGTGTGGCCCAAAAGGTAAAGTAGTTCCAACACGGCATGATATACAAAATGAATCATTAACTAAAGGACTGAATGCCAGCCCATGTCAGTGTAGTCACTTTTTTGTGTTAGGCCTCATGCACACGACAGTTGTTTTTCTCGGCCTCCGTTCCGTTTTTTTTGCGGATAGGATGGGGACCCATTCATTTCAATGGGTCAGCAAAAAAATGCTGATAGTTCATCCGTTTGTGTTCTGCATCCGTTGTCCATGTTTTCCTTCAGCAAAAAAAATAGTGCATGTCCTACTTTTTTCACATTTGCGGACAAGGATAGGCATTTATTACAGGGATCTGTTGGGAAAAAAAGGGATCCTCCAAAAAAAACGGATGCCGCACACGTTTTTTTTTGAGGACACACAATTTGCGGACGCAAAAAACAACTGTCGTGTGCATGAGGCCTAAGGCTACTTTCACACTGGCGTTTCTGGGTCCGCTTGTGAGATCTGTTTCAGGGGTCTCACAAGCGGCCCAAATAGGATCAGTTCAGCCCCAATGCATTCTGAATGGATAAGGATCCGTTCAGAATGCATCAATTCGGCTGCGTTTGGTCTCCATTGCCTTTTTTAGTCGGTCACTAAAACGCAGCTTGCAGCGTTTTGGTGTCCGCCTGACTATGCGGAGCCAAACGGATCCGTGCTGACTTATAATGTAAGTCAATGGGGATGGATACGTTTTTCACTGACACAATAAGGTGCAATTGAAAACGGATCCGTCCCCCATTGACTTTCAATGTAAGTCAAGACGGATCAGTTTTGACTTAGACTTTTTTATTAATGACTAATGCAAATGGTCCGTTCTGAACGGATACAAGCGTTTGCATTATCGGTGCGGATCCGTCTGTGCAGATACAAGACGGATCCGCACAAAACGCGAGTGTGAAAGTAGCCTTACATGTGCTTCCTCTAAAGTTTAGTTTTATACAAAAGATAAAGGGGGTCATTTCTTAAGACAGATGTTTTAGAAACCGGTCTTAATAACCCCTGCACTGGTGTGGTGGATCTGCCAAAGTTATGTAGAGGCGCCGGCCTCTATAGAACTTCATCGTATCCACTGCTGGCCTAAACGTACACCAGTTTCCGTGCTGGCATAGAACATTTTCTACTCCGTGCTGGCATGAGCGGGGAAAAGTCGCGGATTGCGGCGCAAATAACCTTTGCACCGCAATCTGCGACAGATATACACCAGAAAACTGGTGTATATGAGTTCATAAATGACCCAAAGTGTCTGAAATACGACTGTGATAAAGCTCCTTGCTTATGTAGACAAAGTGGATAGAGAAAGTCACTAACCACTGTGAGGAGGAGACCACAGAATATGGACATGGCAGGGTGATCTGTGCAGAAAATGCCAGATGAAAGATATTTCATTATGAAATGACAGAAAAGACCGGATTTTAGTGATAAGTGATTTTACCTGGGCCTGAAATATAGTCATCTCTATCATCACCATCATTTATAATTCTGCCAAGTATAAGTTGCACAATGTACAAATCCCATTCAAGTCTTAAACCAACATGAAGTATTGTGTGTTATGTCTTATGATTTTTCTTTGCTTCCTTTTGAAATGAGATGACCAATATATGTACCACGAAAAACTAAGAGACAGCCTGAGAATGATTTAACAGAGACCTTTAATTAATTGCAATATTCAGGACACACATTTACCCCCAAGTGTAAATATGAGCTACACACATTGGAACAGTCATGGATGTGTCTAGCATTTCCGCTTCCCAAGACTGAACTGAAATTGCTCTTTCCTTTACCTAGTCTTCCACTTTAAAATCAGTTGCGAGCAGGTTAACCTAGTGGCACCATGAGTGACATCATATTGACCCATAAAGATCCCATGAAATCTTCACAAGATGATCCACCTTGTCGGGCCTAAGACCCAAACCTGTTATATCATTGCATCACTGCACAGGTCTTATATAATATTAGAGAAAAAAGGGTGTGATTCTCTTCAGCTCCACTGAGGTAAATAGGACGGAGCTGTAAGACCAGACACAGCCCATGGACATGAGTAGCACTGTTTCTGGAGGGGGGGGGGGAAACATCAAACTTTTCCAAAGCTCATCCAAGATTGAAGTTTGGATTTCACATTCTAATTCCCTTGTTGAACCTTGCAAACTGAATTCTTTCTTGAGTTCATTTTTCTTGTGGAGAACCTTCCCAGTAAAAGAGCAATGTCCAATATCTTCATGCAGTCCTATTTATCTAGCCAGCGCCCATCAGCACCACACTACCATGACTTCTTCAAGCTCAGACATCCAGAAGCAAATCAAAGCTCTGGTGGTTTCTGATAATCAGTTGTCAAGACACAGGCATTGAATGGTAAAATTTTGGACATGCAGGCATGTTGAGTACTCCCCAAGCCACTTACTGCTGTGTCTTGACTATCCTGATGCCTTCATTTTCTGATGAGGAACAGTGCCAACATGAATAAACACATGGTTGTGACAGTTAATCACAGGAAAAGCAGTTGATCACAGGTAGGTTTAGGGTATGTTCTCATGGGGGATTTTGACATTGTCCCACTCACTGATTATCTCCAATGAGTGGAGCTAAACCAAGAGCGGGCACCCTCCACAGGTTCTAGCGGCATCTGTTCACACATTGCGCCAAGAAAGGTTGTACGAACTGCAGGGCTGCCTCCCATTAAAAACAATGTGTGGCATACACCTCACGGCTGCCACCTACATTTTGGTGCAGAGTCCACTTCAGAATTCCAGTGTCATAAACTACTTTGTGAACATCCCCAAAAAGTAGCATATATGTTTTTGGCCAGAGATCATACAAAAACACTGCCATATGTGTCAGTAGAGAACAAACCACATGGGGGCAGCAGAGCAAGCGAACAAATAGCAATCCATTAACTGTTCCCTACGGAGAAACATATGCCGAACATGCACTTAACACAGCTGTAGGGCGGTAGCTATAGGGAGAGAGCAGGCGTTTATGGTGCCAATTATCTCCCTGGGTGCAAATGATTGGACAGGTTGGGTCACAAAAGGAGTCACCATTGGAGCCATTGTGATATTATGAGGGTTGTCTGAGACTGGGAACTCAATGTCCATGAGGCCAGGCACGGTGTAAAAAAAAAGAACACCTGTACAAAGTTTTTCCAGTCCGGTGCCGAGCTTCTGTCTCCACAGGTCACCGCAGCCAATCGGTGGCCTCAATAATGACCTATGCAATGCATCACCATTAAGGCCACTGATTGGCTGGAAGTAGCGATGTGCATGTCACACTTCTGATCCAGCAGGAACTGGAAGAGCTTGGCGCCTAACTATATTGAATAGGTGAGTGGGTTTCTTTTCTACTAGGATTAGCCCCACAGGCATTAGTTCCCCGGCTCAGAAAACCCATTTAAATATGTGTGTGCATGCAGCTTCATATTAGGTTTACAAATTATGGTAATAAGGTGGCTCAGTAATATTACATGTTTGAAGGAGTTGCTGATATAACAGAACATGAAATGTACTACAACCATTGTAATATACTTTATGACAAAACATGGTCCCATGACAAGCACATTTAGTTATCTGTTGTACAAATGATTTTATCAAGAATGTAGAACCCATGAGATGTGCAGTCACCTCAGCCCAGACATTCAGTTTGATTTGGAGTGCAGATTTAGCAGGGGTTACTGTCATAGTCAAATACTGCAGAAGAGTACTACTGAGCAGAGAGTATAGAGGACAGTGCACAACTGAAGTCACAAGGGGGAAGATTTACTAATGAAAATGCACCTGAATTCTGGCTCAAATGGAGACAAAATTTTGGCACCTATTTCTGGTGCAAAGTAAGCCAACTAATCAGTAGTAAAAACTTAGACTAGACAGGTTTACGTTGCATCAGTCACTGTTAAAAATGTGGCACATTTTTAGGTTGAGGTCAGTGCTTGAAGTGGGCCGGAACGCGGCGGTACTCAGTACCGCCACTTCCAAAAATTGCCCTGGAGAGTACCAGCACCTCTCCGTGCGCCCAGTACGTGGGTTTCCGGTACCGGAGCGCAGCGGAGAGCTGGCAGTATCTCCTCCCTAATGTCGTTGGCTGGGCAGCTAGTGGAGGGGGGCGGGTCGTTGCAGAGTACGGCTCAGGCTGGCGCAGGCAGGGAGTTGACCTCACGTTAGGTGACGTCAACTCCTTCCCGCGCGCCTGTGACTGAGGAGCTATCAGTGCGGCGACCAGTGACTGGTCCTCCTTGGAGTCAGGAGTCGGACGGTGCAGCAAAGAACATCGACTTTGCTTTGGAATCCAACTTCTGAAGAGTACTGGTGAGTGACAGGCACCCCCCCTCCCCCCACACACATTAGTTCCTCTCTGTACCAGTACCCCCCCCCCCCCCCCTGGCAGGGGGGTACTGGTACAGAGAGGAATTAATGTGTGTGATGAGGGGGGGGGGGGGGGGTCTGATGTGCAGGGGGGTACTGGTACAGAGAGGAACGAATGTGCGGTGGTGGGGGGGGGGGGTACTGGTACATAGAGGAACTAATATATATGTGTCTGATGGGTGGGTCTGATGTGTAGGGGGCCCCTGCACATCAGACCCCCCCATCACACACATATATATTAGTTCCTCTATGTACCAGGACCCCCCCCCCCCACCACCGCACATTCGTTCCTCTCTGTACCAGTACCCCCCTGCACATCAGACCCCCCCCCCCCTCACCACACACATTAGTTCCTCTCTTTACCAGTCCCCCCCCCCCCCACCACCACCACCACACATTAGTGCCTCTCTGTACCAGTACCCCTCTGCACATCAGACCCCCCATCACACACATATATATTAGTTCCTCTATGTACCAGTACCACCCCCCCCCCACCACCGCACATTCGTTCCTCTCTGAACCAGTACCCCCCTGCACATCAGACCCCCCCCTCATCACACACACACACACACATTAATTCCTCTCTGTACCAGTACCCCCCTGGCAGGGGGGTACTGGTACAGAGAGGAATTAATGTGTGTGTGTGTGATGAGTGGGGGGGGGGTCTGATGTGCAGGGGGGTACTGGTACAGAGAGGAACGAATGTGCGGTGGTGGGGGGGGGGTACTGTACTGGTACATAGAGGAACTAATATATATGTGTGTGATGGGGGGGTCTGATGTGCAGGGGGGGGGAGCACCGGCGCCTAATAGAGTACCGGCACCTCTTTTGGCCCACTTAAAGCACTGGTTGAGGTCACACATACGGTAGTATAAATGCTGCAGATTTCCAGCTGCCGAATTGCATGTGAAAAATATACAGCGTTTTAAAGTAGCAGCTAAGTGAATGAGATTTACTCAAACTCATCCACCCGCGGCATAAACATTTGCAGCCAAAACTGACCTGCAGTGCAGTTTTTAAATCTACAGCATGTCAATTTATGCTGCGACTTTTCATTGCCGATTTCACTCAGCAATAGAAAGAGGGAAATCTGCAGCAGAAATTCTACTGCTGAAACGGCCTAAACACTTACTAAACGGCCCTACACGAGCCGAGAATTAAACAGATTAGCGCTAACTAGCGTTACTAGTAACGCTGGTTAGCAATGATCTTGCAGTGTAAATGCACCGCCGATTACCGGCACAAAAGATCATTGTTCCCCGGGTGCAGATTGTGCTGGGTAAACGTGATCTGCTGCAGGGAAACAACGAGACTGTATAGGGAAGAACATACTTTGGAGGAGATCGCTGCATGTAAATGCACTGTTCTCTTCCGCTAGTGATCGGCAGATTGTCAGAAAGGAACACTTCCTTCCCGAAAATCTGCTAGATCATCTTCTCGTGTAAAGGGACCATAACAGTCTGTGTTCCTAGCACTAGCTCCTGCTTAACAGCCGAGGTCGGACGAAGCTCCGACTCCAGCTGTTAACCCTTTGATCATGCTGCAATCCATACCGTCCCATGGTCAAAGGGGACTCGTCTGTGATCAGGTCACGAGGTTTCCCAGTGACCCAATCGTAGCTGGGGGAGTGACATAAAGACCCGTGAGGACGCCAGGGCTGTCTGTACTGTAAGCCTTCTGTTAGGGCACACGATTGATACCCTAGTAGCAGCCTCTGTCATAACGATGCAGAGAATGATGTATTAGCATACAGGAGAAGTGTGAACTAAAGTCATCAAATGGGAACCCCATAATGGGATTTAAAAAATGTTTTGAATAATGTAATAAAAATTTTTAAACACAACTCCCCACCCCCAAAAAAATTTCCATTATTTACAGTAGAATACACTTTATTACAAAAATAAACTTATTAGGTATCCACACAACCAGAACAACCAGGTTATTTAGTGTGAAGCCTAAACTGCGTAAAAAAAACAAAGCCAAAAAATAAACATTTCTCCTACATAAAACAAGGCCTCAGATAGCCACTTAAGTGAAAAAACTCAAAACGTTACAGCTGCTGTAATGAAGAGAGGCAAAAATGGATGTTTCTGATCATTAAAGCTCTTTATACGGGCCCTGTGTAAAAGTGCTGCCGATCCCCTGATGATCCAGCAAACTTGTTCATTGGATGAAAGCATCGCTGGTGCGGTCACCTAAATCATTGTTCCTAGGCAGCAGATCATGCTGTCTAAACTCAGAAAAATGAGTGTGTATGGGGACGAGCAGTCACTCTAGTGATCGCTCATTACCATACAGTGGAGGTGACTGTAGAGCAGGCAATTATCAGGAACAGACAGTTTGTTCCCAATAATTGCCTGCTGTATCGGCCCTTCTAAAGGCGTCTTGAAACTATCTAGTTCAAGTTATACTGTATAAATATTAGATGGTATTAGTAAATCTGCCCCATTGTTTCTGCTGCACTAACTCGTTCATCTACAGCTAATCATAAATCTAATAGTCAACTCACACCTGTGGATTGGAACAATTCATCCGGAGTAATCATTGCCGCAGGTGACAATAGGTTATCGTGCACATCACTTGAAATATTGGATTAGCTTTACATACAGGCTCAAGTATCGATCTCCTTCTAAAAGCCAGCATTCAATTACAGGGCACAGGTTTACTCTGTTATAACTAAGAAGAACACAATTATACTGTATGTGTGTGTGTGTGTATATATATATATATACTTGTAGCCTTACCTCACCTCTGAGTACTATTTGCGGAAATGAGCGTTAGATCTTTAGATTTTGCAGTCTGGTTACAATACAACACTACTATGTACGGTATGTTAGTACAGGAACTGCAGTGTCGGCTCATTAAAGGTTTCACCTCTGTTTGAATTGAATTGCTTGTCGCACTTTTATTGAATGAAACACTGTAAATAAAACTATTTAAACTAAACTGAGTTTCGTATCTTGGCTGCAAGAAATGTCAGTGATCACACATTTTCGATTTTAGTAGGTTTCACTGGCAGCTGCTTAATAAATTCCAGTTGTATAACTTTATACTGATGAAACCATTGCAAGATACCAGGGCTTGAATGTACAGGTGGGAATACCTTGTTTGTATGGTTGTAGTTATCGCCCATGATAACTTAGACAGGTTTAAGGTGCATCAGCCACTGTTAAAAATCGCATATGTTTAGGTTGAGGCCACACAGAGTATAAATGCTGCAGAATTGCATGTGAATGAGAATTAATCAAACTCAACCACCCGCGGCATAAACATTTGCAGCCAAAACTGACCTGCAGTGCACCCTGCAATGGAAGGAGTGAAATCTGCAGCAGAAATTCTACTGCTGAAAATTTGCCCATGTGGCCTATACGCTTAACCCCTTAACAACTGCCCACTGTCCTTTGACAGTGGGCGGTGCCGTTCCCCAGTCAGTACCTTTGTCTTTTGGTGTTGCTGCATATGAGGGGGTTAAATGGTTGCAGGAGTTCCCTGGTGCTAACTGGCTATTACTAAAGGGCCCTTTACACGGGCCGACAATAAAACACATTATCGCTAACCAGCGTTACTATATATTTATATAGTGACACAGCGAGAGGTTTGTTCTGGGAAAACAGGTAATTTCCTCCCTATATATACAAATTGACAGCACTTTGAAATTGAAGGTGAAGTAATCATTGATTTTTAGTCAGCCGGACATAAATTTGCCTAAATTTATGTCCGGCTAAATAAAAGTCACTAATTACCTCACCTTCAATTTCAGAGTGCTGTCAATTTGTATATATATATGGATGAAAGTGTTCCTGAGGTGGAGCTGGGAACGAAATTAGACGAGCACCCAGGAAAAGCCAGTGAATGAATGAGTGCTGTGATCAGTTGAATTGTATTATTAAGGTATTTTCCTCCCAGCATGTGCTGCTGGGCTGATTTACAGCCAGGTGAGGTCAAATACCGGACCAGATTTTAAGTGCCAGTCCGGGTTTTGGCAGCACTTAGGCTGTCCTTAAATAGGCAGCTGGGCTCAGAATCGAGGTCTCTGTGTTGGCATCTGGGAGCCTTGTGTCTGGATGAAGGCTTGCTACCTGTTTGCCGTGAGAACAGGTTGGTGCTGCTATGCTCAAGGACTCTTTGAGGCAGAATTGCTGCATGGTGTGAATTGCCACCAGCACCGCAAAGTGACTTTTTGCTTCTTTATGACTGCTTGTTTTGTCACTTAAAGTGTGAGTAAAATACTGAACTGTTTGATCCAAAGAACTTGTTGCCTCTATACTGCGTCTTTTAATCCTGTCTACCAGAGCAATACCCCACAATTGGTGGAGGATGTGGGCAAGAGCAGTGAGGCTAGCGTGAACACCGATATTTTTGGTTTCTGCATTTTTTTTGGTATGGTTGTATGTCGTACATTAAACCAGCTGTATTACAACTAGTGCCCCACGACAAAATGGAGGCTGTTGTGAAGGCCCTTATGTAGGCTAATTTGCAGCAGCGAGAGACAAACCTGCAGCAACGAGAGGCTAATAAGCAGCAGCAGGAGACTAACCAGTTGCTGCTAAAACACGTGATGGCTTTGCAGACAGCAGGAGCAACCCCGAGCGTCCACGATGCCCGGAAAGCAGTCCGTGCTGCGATTCCTAAGATGACCCCTGCAGACGACATCGAAACCTACCTGGTGATGTACGAGAAAGTGGCCATCAGGGAAAAGCTACCCCGTGACAAGTGGGCTGGGGTCGTCGCTCCGTTCCCGGCAACTTGCCGGACGATTAAGCGGCCAACTACCAAAAAAGGGTGAGATTCTGGCAAGACTGGGGGTAAATGTGTTGGTCCGGGCCCAGCAGATGCATCAGTAGGGGTTCAACCCGGCTGTGCCTGCAAGACCCCAGTATTATAACTTACTTCACCTCTTGCAAAAATGGCTACAACCTGACATACTAAGTCCCACTGCTATGCTGGATCATCTGTTAGCCGATATGTTCTGGAGGGTTTTGCCATACCCTCTTCAGCACTGGATCGGTCAGGTGTCTCCTGGCAATGCCCTTGAGCTGGTGGAACGCTATAAAGCTACAAGGAATCTAAATGAGGGTTCTGTCGGGAGGGGGGGGGCGGCAAACCCCGGAAATCTCCACCCCAGGCCTGGAGATTTGAGCTGATAAAACCTGCCCGGTATGTACCCACGGGGGACCTGGCTCAGATAGTCTGCTGGCGGTGTCAGGAGCCTGGCCATGTAAGGGCTGACTGTCCCCATCGGGTTGAGCCCATGGACACTAACTATGGCTACCGTCAGTCGCTATATGCCAGGAGGCTGTGTGCAACAGGTACCCCAGAGTCTCTAGATCATTTGTGCCAGGTTGAAGTGGGAGACACTCCGGCAGAGGCTCTGCTGGACTCAGGGAGTCTGGTGACCCTAGTAAGGGCTACCCTGGTGCGGTCCCCTGAGTATACTGGCCGAGAAGTCGGGGTGATGTGCATCCACGGAGACTTAAAAGACTACCCCACCGCGCTGGTGTCTCTAACCACAGTGGCCGGTAGATGGACCCATAAATCTACATTATGAACTCATAATAGGGAGAGCCTTCCCGGCTCTGTGGCCTGCTATGAGAGTGACTGATACCCATAAGACAGGGGTAACCCTAGCAGAGTGGCCCAGCTCAGGGGGGAGACGAGAACCCTGGGCACCTGAGACCAAAGGGCCAACGATAGGGGTGACTGCCACTTCAGTGGAAGAGGGGGAGACAACCCCGCTAAGTGTGATGGTGGGAGATGTGGAGGACTTGCCGCCGGGTCCTGAATTGGCAGACCTCAATGTCTCCAGGGATAATTTTGGTACCGCCCAACATCGGGACCCAACCCTATCCCGCACCTGGGAAAATGTTAATAGTAAATGGGTGAACCATAACAACCTGGGGCAGAGTTAGTGTTTCCCCGTTTTGTGGTTCATCAGGCTATGTTGTATCGGGTAAACCAACTATGGGGTGATCCTATTGAACAGTTGGTGGGTCACCTGGGGCTGCAGAAAACTCAGGATTCTATTCTACAGAAGTTTTACTGGCCCAGCATATTCAAAGAAGTGGAAGAGTTTTGTAAGTCTTGCCTGACCTGCCAGATAAGACCCCTTTTAAGTCCAAGGTGATGAGGGAACTCTGTAAGTTGCTGCACATAAAACAACTACGAACGTCCGTTTACCATCCGCAAATGGACGGTCTGGTAGAACGGTTTAACCAAACATAAAAAAATATGTTGAAAAGGTAGTGTCTAAAGATGGGAAGGACTGGGACCTCCTTCTGCCCTATCTCATGTTCGCAGTGCGAGAGGTACCCCAGGTCTCTACTGGGTTCTCGCCCTTCGAACTGCTATATGGCAGACACCCTCGCGGTCTCTTGGACGTGGCCAAAGAGGCGTGGGAACAACAACTCACTCCACATAAGTGCCAATGAGTACGTTACCCAGATGCAAGATCGGATAGAGACAGTGTTGCCTCTTGTTAGGGAGCATATGGAGGCGGCTCAGCGAGCCCAGTGTCGGGTCTATAATCGGCAGGCTTGGGTCCGGATCTTTAACCCAGGTGATCGGGTTTTGGTTCTGGTGCCAACCGTTAACACTAAGTTCCTGGCTAGGTGGCAGGGGCCCTACGAGGTACTCGAGAAAATTGGAGATGTAAACTACAAGGAACACCAGCCAGGCAGGTTTACCATGTCAATTTACTCAAACCGTGGAAAGATAGGGAAACCTGTACAGAAGACAGCCCGCAGCCGGGTTTTCTAGGAGAAGAGGTACCGGCCCCTTTGTCTGATGCAAGAGAGGCGGCTGCCACAGTAAAAATAGCTGACAGCCTCTCCTTTAAACAGACTCAGGAGGCCAGGGAGTTTGTTAGTCGGAACACGGATGTGTTCTCAGACCTCCCTGGACGCACTTCCATAATCCAGCATGACATTGTCACTGAGCCTCAGGCAAAAGTCTGATTAAAACCATACTGGGTACCCTAGGCTCGGTGACAAGCCATATCGGAGGAGGTGCAGCTAATGTTGCAGCTAGACGTCATTAAGGAGTCAAAAAGTGAGTGGGCGAGTCCTATTGTATTGATACCCAAGCCGGACGAGACGTTGCGGTTTTGTAACGACTTTTGAAAACTTAACAAGGTTTCCAAGTTCGATGCATATCCCATGCCCCGGGTGGATGAGCTCATCGAGAGGTTAGGACAAGCCCGTTATTTTTCTGTTTTGGACCTCCCGAAAGGGTACTGGCAGGTGCTCTTAATGGAGACTGCCAAAGAGAAAACTGCCTTCATCACGCCTGAGGGGCTGTATCAATATAAGGTCTTACCCTTTGGTCTGCATGGCACCCCCGGCACTTTTCAGAGACTAATGGACATTGTGCTTCGTCCACATCGTCGGTACGCTTCGGCTTACCTGGACGATATTGTCATTCACAGTACTGACTGGGAAAGTCACCTACCCAAAGTGCAGGCTGTACTGGTTAGAAGAGACTAAGTACCTGGGGTATGTCTTTGGGCGCGGAGTCATCAAACCCCAAGTGAAGAAAATAGAGGCGATACGGAATTAGCCCCGACCTGTCACCACTAGGCAAATAAAGTCATTCCTGGGAATGGTGGGCTATTACATGAGGTTTGTTCCCCACTTTGCTACTCTAGACCTGGTAGAGAATAGTGGAGAGAGAGTGCTTGGCTATGAAGTGGGCACTAGAATCTCTCCACTATTATTTATTGGGGAGAAAATTCTGCCCAGTGACTGACCACTCTCCTCTCAAGTGAATGAGTCAAGCCAAGGACAGAAATGCCCGGATCACCCGATGATTTCTCTCCCCACAAAACTTTACGTTTTCGGTCGAACACAAAGCAGGCCGGTTACAGGGAAACGCAGATGCCCTGTCTGGGTCTGGCATGTGTTAACCCCCTCAGGGTTGAACAAAGGGGGGGGGGGTATGTGACACAGTGAGAGGTTTGGTCTGGGAAAACAGGTATTCTCCTCCCAGCATGTGCTTCTGGGCTGATTTACAGCCAGGTGAAGTGTCCTTAAATAGGCAGCTGGGCTCAGAAGCGAGGTTTCTGTGTTGGGATCTTGGATCCTTGTGTCTGGATGAAGGCTTGCTACCTGTTTGGCGTGAAAACAGGTTGGTGCTGCTTTGCTCAAGGACTTTTTGAGGCAGAATTGCCCCATGGTGTGAATCCCACCCTAGGTTTTGTAACGTTTACTTGTTACATAACCGTATGTACAAGGGAGGAGTCATATTTGACACGCTGTATAATGATATCTTATGGCGGTGATGTGACAATGTGGTGCCAAATAATTTCTGTACATGATAACAATGATAGGGATGTCACAGTATATGGGTAATGACCAAAGTGACGTAACAGATCAGGAATAATAGTCTCGGCAATGTCCTAGTCCAAGGATAATTCTTTTATGTACAGAACTTGGATAATGCACACAGCCATATCCTACCATATCATCACAGTGATGTCACAGTACAAGGATAAACAGTGATACATCCACAAGCTTAGCAAAGATTAATGCCCCTCCCCGAGAATATAGTGAGAGAGAGGGCTTCCGATCGCCCTACTTCCACTTTGCTAAACCAGTGCTGGCCGCCGCGCCGCTACTAGCAGAGTAGCAGGGGAAGGAAAAAGAGCGGGGACGAGAGGGTTACAAACTGCCACGGGACCTGAAGAGACCACCCCCAGGGGAGGAGACAGAGCATTTATTTTGCTCACACACAGTGTCAGGAGCCTGCGTGAGCACCTGCAGCAGGGTGTGTGTCTGCGAACGCTGACGCAAAAAAACGGCCACAGCTGCGGCGCCAGAGGAGACAGAGCGCTTCTGTCTGCAGCCGACGTGTGTGTGAGCCCCTGCAGCCAGCACAGCAGGGTGTGTGAGTCAGAGACTAAGTTAAGAGACTACTAATACAGCTATGATATTAAAAACATTTGTGACCCTCTTGGAATGATCATTTTCCACTGAAGAAACAGATCTGCTTTTTTTTTGTGGCTAGAAGTAAGAATTTTTTATTTATTTTTTTCAACAGAAAATAGCCCTAAATATTAGAAACTGGTGATGTTTCTTTGTCCATTGGTCACCGGATTTGTGAGTTTTACCTAACCCTGATTCAGGAACCATTACATCTGTACTCTGCGATAAGGTGTGGGGGTCTCTGCGGTGCAGGGGGAGTGCTGTCATCTCTCTCCTCAGTGCAGAGTGTGATCAGACTGGCCCTGCCTCATACAGTATATACTGTCCACCTCATCTCTCCACTGCCTCATACAGTATATACTGTCCACCTCTCCTCTCCACTGCCTCATACAGTATATACTGTCCACCTCACCTCTCCACTGCCTCATACAGAATATACTGTCCACCTCTCCTCTCCACTGCCTCATACAGTATATACTGTCCACCTCTCCTCTCCACTGCCTCATACAGTATATACTGTCCACCTCACCTCTCCACTGCCTCATACAGAATATACTGTCCACCTCACCTCTCCACTGCCTCATACAGTATATACTGTCCACCTCTCCTCTCCACTGCCTCATACAGTATATACTGTCCACCTCACCACTGCCTCATACAGTATATACTGTCCACCTCACCTCTCCAATGCCTCATACAGTATATACTGTCCACCTCACCGCTCCACTGCCTCATACAGTATATACTGTCCACCTCACCTCTCCACTGCCTCATACAGTATATACTGTCCACCTCTCCCTTCCACTGCCTCATACAGTATATACTGTCCACCTCACCGCTCCACTGCCTCATACAGTATATACTGTCCACCTCACCTCTCCACTGCCTCATACAGTATATACTGTCCACCTCTCCCTTCCACTGCCTCATGCAGTATATACTGTCCACCTCACCTCTCCACTGCCTCATACAGTATATACTGTCCACCTCTCCTCTCCACTGCCTCATACAGTATATACTGTCCACCTCACCTCTCCACTGCCTCATACAGTATATACTGTCCACCTCACCTCTCCAATGCCTCATACAGTATATACTGTCCACCTCACCGCTCCACTGCCTCATACAGTATATACTGTCCACCTCACCTCTCCACTCCCTCATACAGTATATACTGTCCACCTCTCCCTTCCACTGCCTCATACAGTATATACTGTCCACCTCACCTCTCCACTGCCTCATACAGTATATACTGTCCACCTCACCTCTCCACTGCCTCATACAGTATATACTGTCCACCTCACCTCTCCACTGCCTCATACAGTATATACTGTCCACCTCTCCTCTCCACTGCCTCATACAGTATATACTGTCCACCTCACCTCTCCACTGCCTCATACAGAATATACTGTCCACCTCACCTCTCCACTGCCTCATACATTATATACTGTCCACCTCACCTCTCCACTGCCTCATACAGTATATACTGTCCACCTCACCTCTCCACTGCCTCATACAGTATATACTGTCCACCTCACCTCTCCACTGCCTCATACAGTATATACTGTCCACCTCTCCACTGCCTCATACAGTATATACTGTCCACCTCACCTCTCCAATGCCTCATACAGTATATACTGTCCACCTCACCTCTCCACTGCCTCATACATTATATACTGTCCACCTCACCTCTCCACTGCCTCATACAGAATATACTGTCCACCTCACCTCTCCACTGCCTCATACAGTATATACTGTCCACCTCACCTCTCCACTGCCTCATACAGTATATACTGTCCACCTCACCTCTCCACTGCCTCATACAGTATATACTGTCCACCTCTCCTCTCCACTGCCTCATACAGTATATACTGTCCACCTCACCTCTCCTCTGCCTCATACAGAATATACTGTCCACCTCACCTCTCCACTGCCTCATACAGTATATACTGTCCACCTCACCTCTCCACTGCCTCATACAGAATATACTGTCCACCTCACCTCTCCACTGCCTCATACAGTATATACTGTCCACCTCACCTCTCCACTGCCTCATACAGTATATACTGTCCACCTCACCTCTCCACTGCCTCATACAGTATATACTGTCCACCTCTCCTCTCCACTGCCTCATACAGTATATACTGTCCACCTCACCTCTCCTCTGCCTCATACAGAATATACTGTCCACCTCACCTCTCCACTGCCTCATACAGTATATACTTTCCACCTCACCTCTCCACTGCCTCATACAGTATATACTGTCCACCTCACCTCTCCACTGCCTCATACAGTATATACTGTCCACCTCACCTCTCCACTGCCTCATACAGTATATACTGTCCACCTCACCTCTCCACTGCCTCATACAGTATATACTGTTCACCTCTCCTCTCCACTGCCTCATACAGAATATACTGTCCACCTCTCCTCTCCACTGCCTCATACAGTATATACTGTCCACCTCACCTCTCCACTGCCTCATACAGTATATACTTTCCACCTCACCTCTCCACTGCCTCATACAGTATATACTGTCCACCTCACCTCTCCACTGCCTCATACAGTATATACTGTCCACCTCACCTCTCCACTGCCTCATACAGTATATACTGTCCACCTCACCTCTCCACTGCCTCATACAGTATATACTGTCCACCTCTCCTCTCCACTGCCTCATACAGAATATACTGTCCACCTCTCCTCTCCACTGCCTCATACAGTATATACTGTCCACCTCACCTCTCCACTGCCTCATACAGTATATACTGTCCACCTCTCCTCTCCACTGCCTCATACAGTATATACTGTCCACCTCACCCCTCCACTGCCTCATACAGTATATACTGTCCACCTCTCCTCTCCACTGCCTCATACAGTATATACTGTCCACCTCACCTCTCCTCTGCCTCATACAGAATATACAGTACACCTCTCCTCTCCACTGCCTCATACAGTATATACTGTCCACCTCACCTCTCCTCTGCCTCATACAGAATATACTGTACACCTCTCCTCTCCACTGCCTCATACAGTATATACTGTCCACCTCACCTCTCCACTGCCTCATACAGTATATACTGTCCAACCCACCTCTCCACTGCCTCATACAGTATATACTGTCCACCTCACCTCTCCACTGCCTCATACAGAATATACTGTCCACCTCACCTCTCCACTGCCTCATACAGTATATACTGTCACCTCTCCTCTCCACTGCCTCATACAGAATATACTGTACACCTCTCCTCTCCACTGCATCATACAGTATATACTGTCCACCTCACCTCTCCACTGCCTCATACACTATATACTGTCCAACCCACCTCTCCACTGCCTCATACAGTATATACTGTCCACCTCATCTCTCCACTGCCTCATACAGTATATACTGTCCACCTCTCCTCTCCACTGCCTCTTACAGTATATACTGTCCACCTCACCTCTCCACTGCCTCATACAGTATATACTGTCCACCTCTCCTCTCCACTGCCTCATACAGTATATACTGTCCACCTAACCTCTCCACTGCCTCATACAGTATATACTGTCCACCTCACCTCTCTACTGCCTCATACAGTATATACTGTCCACCTCTCCTCTCCACTGCCTCATACAGTATATACTGTCCACCTCACCTCTCCACTGCCTCATACAGTATATACTGTCCACCTCACCTCTCCAATGCCTCATACAGTATATACTGTCCACCTCACCTCTCCACTGCCTCATACAGTATATACTGTCTACCTAATCTCTCCACTGCCTCATACAGTATATACTGTCCACCTCACCTCTCCACTGCCTTATACAGTATATACTGTCCACCTCACCGCTCCACTGCCTCATACAGTATATACTGTCCACCTAATCTCTCCACTGCCTCATACAGTATATACTGTCCACCTCACCTCTCCACTGCCTCATACAGTATATACTGTCCACCTCACCTCTCCACTGCCTCATACAGTATATACTGTCCACCTCACCTCTCCACTGCCTCATACAGTATATACTGTCCACCTCACCTCTCCACTGCCTCATACAGTATATACTGTCCACCTCACCTCTCCACTGCCTCATACAGTATATACTGTCCACCTCACCTCTCCACTGCCTCATACAGTATATACTGTCCACCTCACCTCTCCACTGCCTCATACAGTATATACTGTCCACCTCTCCTCTCCACTGCCTCATACAGAATATACTGTCCACCTCTCCTCTCCACTGCCTCATACAGTATATACTGTCCACCTCACCTCTCCACTGCCTCATACAGTATATACTGTCCACCTCTCCTCTCCACTGCCTCATACAGTATATACTGTCCACCTCACCCCTCCACTGCCTCATACAGTATATACTGTCCACCTCTCCTCTCCACTGCCTCATACAGTATATACTGTCCACCTCACCTCTCCTCTGCCTCATACAGAATATACTGTACACCTCTCCTCTCCACTGCCTCATACAGTATATACTGTCCACCTCACCTCTCCTCTGCCTCATACAGAATATACTGTACACCTCTCCTCTCCACTGCCTCATACAGTATATACTGTCCACCTCACCTCTCCACTGCCTCATACAGTATATACTGTCCAACCCACCTCTCCACTGCCTCATACAGTATATACTGTCCACCTCACCTCTCCACTGCCTCATACAGAATATACTGTCCACCTCACCTCTCCACTGCCTCATACAGTATATACTGTCCACCTCACCTCTCCACTGCCTCATACAGTATATACTGTCCACCTCACCTCTCCACTGCCTCATACAGTATATACTGTCCACCTCTCCACTGCATCATACAGTATATACTGTCCACCTCACCTCTCCACTGCCTCATACACTATATACTGTCCAACCCACCTCTCCACTGCCTCATACAGTATATACTGTCCACCTCATCTCTCCACTGCCTCATACAGTATATACTGTCCACCTCTCCTCTCCACTGCCTCATACAGTATATACTGTCCACCTAACCTCTCCACTGCCTTATACAGTATATACTGTCCACCTCACCTCTCTACTGCCTCATACAGTATATACTGTCCACCTCTCCTCTCCACTGCCTCATACAGTATATACTGTCCACCTCACCTCTCCACTGCCTCATACAGTATATACTGTCCACCTCTCCTCTCCACTGCCTCATACAGAATATACTGTCCACCTCACCGCTCCACTGCCTCATACATTATATACTGTCCACCTCACCTCTCCACTGCCTCATACAGTATATACTGTCCACCTCACCTCTCCAATGCCTCATACAGTATATACTGTCCACCTCACCTCTCCACTGCCTCATACAGTATATACTGTCTACCTAATCTCTCCACTGCCTCATACAGTATATACTGTCCACCTCACCTCTCCACTGCCTTATACAGTATATACTGTCCACCTCACCGCTCCACTGCCTCATACAGTATATACTGTCCACCTCACCTCTCCACTGCCTCATACAGTATATACTGTCCACCTCTCCTCTCCACTGCCTCATACAGTATATACTGTCCACCTCACCTCTCCACTGCCTCATACAGTATATACTGTCCACCTCACCTCTCCACTGCCTCATACAGTATATACTGTCCACCTCACCTCTCCACTGCCTCATACAGTATATACTGTCCACCTCACCTCTCCACTGCCTCATACAGTATATACTGTCCACCTCACCTCTCCACTGCCTCATACAGTATATACTGTACACCTCTCCTCTCCACTGCCTCATACAGTATATACTGTCCACCTCACCTCTCCACTGCCTCATACAGTATATACTGTCCAACCCACCTCTCCACTGCCTCATACAGTATATACTGTCCACCTCACCTCTCCACTGCCTCATACAGAATATACTGTCCACCTCACCTCTCCACTGCCTCATACAGTATATACTGTCACCTCTCCTCTCCACTGCCTCATACAGAATATACTGTACACCTCTCCTCTCCACTGCATCATACAGTATATACTGTCCACCTCACCTCTCCACTGCCTCATACACTATATACTGTCCAACCCACCTCTCCACTGCCTCATACAGTATATACTGTCCACCTCATCTCTCCACTGCCTCATACAGTATATACTGTCCACCTCTCCTCTCCACTGCCTCATACAGTATATACTGTCCACCTAACCTCTCCACTGCCTCATACAGTATATACTGTCCACCTCACCTCTCTACTGCCTCATACAGTATATACTGTCCACCTCTCCTCTCCACTGCCTCATACAGTATATACTGTCCACCTCACCTCTCCACTGCCTCATACAGTATATACTGTCCACCTCTCCTCTCCACTGCCTCATACAGAATATACTGTCCACCTCACCGCTCCACTGCCTCATATATTATATACTGTCCACCTCACCTCTCCACTGCCTCATACAGTATATACTGTCCACCTCACCTCTCCAATGCCTCATACAGTATATACTGTCCACCTCACCTCTCCACTGCCTCATACAGTATATACTGTCTACCTAATCTCTCCACTGCCTCATACAGTATATACTGTCCACCTCACCTCTCCACTGCCTTATACAGTATATACTGTCCACCTCACCGCTCCACTGCCTCATACAGTATATACTGTCCACCTAATCTCTCCACTGCCTCATACAGTATATACTGTCCACCTCACCTCTCCACTGCCTCATACAGTATATACTGTCCACCTCACCTCTCCACTGCCTCATACAGTATATACTGTCCACCTCACCTCTCCACTGCCTCATACAGTATATACTGTCCACCTCACCTCTCCACTGCCTCATACAGTATATACTGTCCACCTCACCTCTCCACTGCCTCATACAGTATATACTGTCCACCTCACCTCTCCACTGCCTCATACAGTATATACTGTCCACCTCACCTCTCCACTGCCTCATACAGTATATACTGTCCACCTCTCCTCTCCACTGCCTCATACAGAATATACTGTCCACCTCTCCTCTCCACTGCCTCATACAGTATATACTGTCCACCTCACCTCTCCACTGCCTCATACAGTATATACTGTCCACCTCTCCTCTCCACTGCCTCATACAGTATATACTGTCCACCTCACCCCTCCACTGCCTCATACAGTATATACTGTCCACCTCTCCTCTCCACTGCCTCATACAGTATATACTGTCCACCTCACCTCTCCTCTGCCTCATACAGAATATACTGTACACCTCTCCTCTCCACTGCCTCATACAGTATATACTGTCCACCTCACCTCTCCTCTGCCTCATACAGAATATACTGTACACCTCTCCTCTCCACTGCCTCATACAGTATATACTGTCCACCTCACCTCTCCACTGCCTCGTACAGTATATACTGTCCAACCCACCTCTCCACTGCCTCATACAGTATATACTGTCCACCTCACCTCTCCACTGCCTCATACAGAATATACTGTCCACCTCACCTCTCCACTGCCTCATACAGTATATACTGTCCACCTCACCTCTCCACTGCATCATACAGTATATACTGTCCACCTCACCTCTCCACTGCCTCATACAGTATATACTGTCCACCTCACCTCTCTACTGCCTCATACAGTATATACTGTCCACCTCTCCTCTCCACTGCCTCATACAGTATATACTGTCCACCTCACCTCTCCACTGCCTCATACAGTATATACTGTCCACCTCACCTCTCCACTGCCTCATACAGTATATACTGTCCACCTCTCCTCTCCACTGCCTCATACAGTATATACTGTCCACCTCACCTCTCCACTGCCTCATACAGTATATACTGTCTACCTAATCTCTCCACTGCCTCATACAGAATATACTGTCCACCTAATCTCTCCACTGCCTCATACAGTATATACTGTCCACCTCACCTCTCCACTGCCTCATACAGTATATACTGTCCACCTCACCTCTCCACTGCCTCATACAGTATATACTGTCCACCTCACCTCTCCACTGCCTCATACAGTATATACTGTCCACCTCACCTCTCCACTGCCTCATACAGTATATACTGTCCACCTCACCTCTCCACTGCCTCATACAGTATATACTGTCCACCTCACCTCTCCACTGCCTCATACAGTATATACTGTCCACCTCACCTCTCCACTGCCTCATACAGTATATACTGTCCACCTCACCTCTCCACTGCCTCATACAGTATATACTGTCCACCTCACCTCTCCACTGCCTCATACAGTATATACTGTCCACCTCACCTCTCCACTGCCTCATACAGTATATACTGTCCACCTCATCTCTCCACTGCCTCATACAGAATATACTGTCCACCTCACCTCTCCACTGCCTCATACAGAATATACTGTCCACCTCACCTCTTCACTGCCTCATACAGTATATACTGTCCACCTCACCTCTCCACTGCCTCATACAGTATATACTGTCCACCTCACCTCTCCACTGCCTCATACAGTATATACTGTCCACCTCACCGCTCCACTGCCTCATACAATATATACTGTCCACCTCACCGCTCCACTGCCTCATACAGTATATACTGTCCACCTCTCCTCTCCACTGCCTCATGCAGTATATACTGTCCACCTCACCTCTCCACTGCCTCATGCAGTATATACTGTCCACCTCACCTCTCCACTGCCTCGTACAGTATATACTGTCCACCTCACCTCTCCACTGCCTCATGCAGTATATACTGTCCACCTCACCTCTCCACTGCCTCATGCAGTATATACTGTCCACCTCACCTCTCCACTGCCTCATATAGTATATACTGTCCACCTCACCTCTCCACTGCCTCATACAGTATATACTGTCCACCTCACCTCTCCACTGCCTCATACAGAATATACTGTCCACCTCACCTCTTCACTGCCTCATACAGTATATACTGTCCACCTCACCTCTCCACTGCCTCATACAGTATATACTGTCCACCTCACCTCTCCACTGCCTCATACAGTATATACTGTCCACCTCACCTCTTCACTGCCTCATACAGTATATACTGTCCACCTCACCTCTCCACTGCCTCATACAGTATATACTGTCCACCTCACCTCTCCACTGCCTCATGCAGTATATACTGTCCACCTCATCTCTCCACTGCCTCATGCAGTATATACTGTCCACCTCACCTCTCCACTGCCTCATGCAGTATATACTGTCCACCTCACCTCTCCACTGCCTCATGCAGTATATACTGTCCACCTCACCTCTCCACTGCCTCATGCAGTATATACTGTCCACCTCACCTCTCCACTGCCTCATACAGTATATACTGTCCACCTCACCTCTCCACTGCCTCATACAGTATATACTGTCCACCTCACCTCTCCACTGCCTCATACAGAATATACTGTCCACCTCTCCTCTCCACTGCCTCATACAGTATATACTGTCCACCTCACCTCTCCACTGCCTCATACAGAATATACTGTCCACCTCTCCTCTCCACTGCCTCATACAGTATATACTGTCCACCTCACCTCTCCACTGCCTCATACAGAATATACTGTCCACCTCTCCTCTCCACTGCCTCATACAGAATATACTGTCCACCTCTCCTCTCCACTGCCTCATACAGTATATACTGTCCACCTCACCTCTCCACTGCCTCATACAGTATATACTGTCCACCTCTCCTCTCCACTGCCTCTTACAGTATATACTGTCCACCTCACCTCTCCGCTGCCTCATACAGTATATACTGTCCACCTCACCTCTCCACTGCCTCATACAGTATATACTGTCCACCTCACCTCTCCACTGCCTCATACAGTAATAAGGTTAGAGCTGTACGATAGGTTAAATAAAATAGTCTGTTCTATAAGCGCCACATTATTTTCTGTCCGCCGCCACAAAACAATCTGGAAGTGCCCCTCCCGAGAGCAGGCTCTGGATCCGCCACTGGATTAACGACCAGGAATAATAAGCATAGTGATCTCACTGTACATGGATAGTAAAACCCTGTATTGCTCTCCGTAATGTCACAGTATTGGTGTGATGCACACAGTGATGTCAGGTAAAGGCTATGGACCTCAGTGATATCACAACACAGCATCATAAGAATAATCCACACAGTGATGTCACAGTATAAAGGTTTTAAACACTTCCATTCCTAATGTGACACAGTGTCAATTTGGGGCCTGCTGTACCTCAAACTCAGCACCACTTGTATTAACTACTGCCCTGCCGGCATTAACTGTACAGCACCCAATATTTCATTAGATCCCAGAACTTCATCAGACAACAGAAATCCATACTGGAGACCTGACTAATCTTCAGACCGCAAACAGACTTAAGACCCCACTATCCAACCACCAGTTCGTTCAGCTGGCCCAGCACCATGGAGAAGTCACTCTGGGCAGCCAGGGACCCCTCAGAGAATGGGATTGTTCTTGTGTACATCCAGATGCTGAAATCCCTGTACAGGACCTGTTCTCAGATAAGAGGTAATTATAATAGCCCAATTTTCAGGCTCCTCTACACATTGGACCTCAGTTTTATTGTATTTACATAAAACTGGCGAACTCCTTTAAGGAGAATGTTGGGTCCCCTTTCTCGGGACCTTTATGAGCCATTTAAAATAGTACTAAGCACACTTCTTTTTATACACTGCATTATGTTCAATGCCACGTTTTACAGCAGCACTTAAGCTATAGCAACAGAAAGGAGCGGACTAGGTGGCCCAAGGCCAATCAATCCTTATCTGGCCTAGGTTCGGAATAACTGTGGCGTTGGGACAGCATGTCATATTTGGAAGAGAATGGTTTCCCTTGACAAGTTCTTTCAGAGACAGAGGCTGTTAGGCTACATACACTTGACAGGCCCAGTCTCTCCCTTTGCTATGTTGACATAGAGTGTTGTAGTTTTAAATGACACGTACTTGGGGAGAATGGTGTAATGGCAGTGTACTGTATGCTGCTGAATAGCTATTGAGTTGAGAAGTGTAAAGGCCATTTTGATGTCAAATATTGCAGAGATGGGACATACCAGGCACACAGTCAGTGCTGGTCAAGGGAGTCTTGTCTGACAATCTGGCATATTTCACCATAAATATAATGAGCAATGTACCGTTCTTCAGTGGTTACAACAGGCTACGCTGAATTCAGATGATATCTTTTCAAAATATTTGGATACAAAGCCAAGTGATAATTCCTATCATTTCCAATGAATTTGTGCATATGGATTTTGGATTAGTTGTACAGCAACTATTATTAGTGACAACCACTTGACTTTATCATGATTACAATTAGTTTTAGTGAGTAATAGTGTAAATTTCATCTGTAACAATTTATGTTTATTTCCATCCAAAACACCTTACCTTCCTGAGCCCACCTCAATCCAGCGTAGCCGGTCTGTCCTCTCCTTCATGTATCTTATTGGCTGCAGAGGTATAACGCTGCAGCCAGTCAGTGGTCTCAGAGCAAGACATTGGTGTTAAACTGCTAAGGACAAGTAAGTAGCACACTTTATTGTTTCCAGCACATCTGTGGAAACAAAGTGGTAAACCCCTTTAAGATAGTAAAGATAATGGGGGAGGTTTAATAATCAAAATGCAACAGAGCCAAAAAGCTTCCATACACGTGTTTTAGACACTTTTTCCGGCTGGCCCATCAAGGGGCAAGGTTTAGTGGTAAAGGGTGTGATCTACCAGAAAGGGGAATGGCTTACTGTGTTCAGTGTGTGCCAAAATATTGGCTCACAATGTCCCCTAACTAATGGGTGGTGTAAACAGCCTAGAAGACCATCTAAAGTGCACCATCCAGCATCAGCCACTGTGATACAGTATATGTGGGGAAGTTAGGCTGCAGATACTATTAGTAAACCCACTGACTCCAGGGACAGGAAAAATTAGCTTAGGCGTTTCTCACTTTTAAAGTTGATGGCATATTTTCACAGTACTCACCTTACCCAGTTCCAGCACCACATCCCACCAAGTGACTGCGGCTCCTGCAGATAGCTATGTTCTAGTGCTATGCAAATGGGTATTTCCTCCACTGCTCCCATTCTCAGCCACAGTCTCTCTCCCAACTGCACAACAGAATCAAGACAGGCTCATAGAGTTTCTGTTGAGTCCGTCTCACTTCCTCTCTTGCAGCGAAGACAGAGAGTGCAAAATGTAATCGCTTATTCTGGCAACCGGTTGGGGTCTCAGCAGTCAAACAATAATCAGATTTTATTTTAATCTTATTGTACTCCTAATATAAATTCTATCTGAACATACTGCTGTATTACATTAATATTCCACTAGGGGGCGGCAAATTATATACATCATTGCCATTGCAGTTAGTGAAAATGGCCTAAGTGATATTTGCTTTCCCTTTTGGTAACAAGAAAACGGTCTCTTCATATTTTACTAACTTTATATATTGTCTCTTACATTTTCCATCATAATTCTTAGTGCTATCACTGAATATTGTTCGCAATCATTCCCAGCGTATCCTTACACTTGTAATAATATATGCCCAAGTGTCTGGTTTTGTTCTTTGTGCATTTTCATTTCCTTTAGAGGTCATGTGTATAATGTTATTAATATTAAAGAACACTACAGTCAGTTCACTTTGTAGCAGCGTAAGTAGGAGGGGCTGGCAGGGCGTGTGCCAAGTGTTCAGGTTGCCAGAGGGTACATCAAGCCAAGACATTTAGATTCAGGAATAGAGAGCAAATTACATGTTTCTCTTGGGTCAAGTAACTGTTACAGTCAGATCCATGCCACAAGTATGCAACATGTAGGCTTATACTGCTGCCATTGAGTTAAAAACGATACTGTGCAGCATACTTATTTTGTATATGTTTAAATTGAAATACATAGACAATTTCGTTTTTTAAAGTTCACATCCAGTAAAACATAGGACAGGTGTATTTGAGTGGAAAGTAATGAAAGGCAAGCTCTGACTACATATTTTAATGTCGTTTAGTGTGTACCTCTTGTATAAACTGCTGCAAAGATCCTATTGATTACAATGGGAGAAGCAAGATGAGGCTTGCTGCTGGATGCAGATGTCTGATAAGCAGGGGTGCACCTCCAATGAGGCCAGGTGGGGCGGCGAGACCTAAAGACAAGCGGGAAGGGGGGGGGGGGGGGCAGGACCATGAGAAATGAGAGCTTCCATTGTGGAAGTGCTCATCTCTCTATATTCACCTGTATCACAGTATGCCTTTAACAGTATGGCTGGAGGGGGGTGCCATTTCAATTTGGCAGCAGAAACGCTAAATGCACCCCTGCTAATGAGGCCAATTTCATGCCAGTGTATTCAGTATGGGACCCATGCTCTGTGTAACAGCTATATTTCCTGGACTGAACATGTTCCTCTGAAGTGAAGTTGCAGCATCATAATGATTTATGATGCGGTGTGTTCCTTCCTGACCCTGGGTCTGCTGAACTGTAGTCACATAATGCCATGACTACAGTTCAGTAGACTAGCGATGAAGACATACAGCATCACAAATCATTATAATGCTGCAAGTTTACTTTAGAGGAGCATGTTAAGTCTGGGAAATATAACTGAGCGTGTTTCCCAGACTGAATACGCTGGTTTGACATTGACCTTACAGTCTGTAGCAGGAGTGTGCAGTGTGGGCATCTGTGCTGCTAGAGCTTAGAAAGGAAGACGATTCTGCTAATCAGCTGCATTGCAGAGTTAAAGCCCATATAATACCTATGTCAGCAAGTGATTTTTCATTTACAGCTGGAGATACATTTTAAGGTGACTTTACAAGCAGGAGAATTCGGATAATAACCTTCTGTGGTCCAAGCAGTTATCAAATTCTCTTCAAGGGGTTCTGTGGGAATTAAGAAACAGAAAATACTTAAATATTACTTTATTATAAATATACATAGCTTTCAATAGTTATATTTGTTCTTTTTGTCTAGGAAGCAATCATTAGGAGAAATAAAATGGCCGCTGTCCTATTTGTTCACACAAAACTTGTCCTAATAACACAGGAGGACAAGTTGCTTCACAACACTGAGGTAAAGAGTTGCCTCAGCCTCCTCTCTACTTGTCAGGGATTATAATTCTGAATACAGCGGATTAGAACTTTAGCTGAACCTCTATAGGAGCAGAGCAGATAGGAGGATGAGGCAGCTCTTTACCTCAGTGTTCTGAAATAACTTGTCCTCCTGTGTGATTAGGACAGGTTTTGTGTGCACTGATAGGATGGCGGCCATTTTATTTCTCCTAATGATTGCTCCCTATACAAAACAAGCCATTATAACTAATGAGAGGTATTTGGGAATATATTTAGAATAAAGTTATATTTAAGTATTTTCATTTTCTTAATTCCTGGAGAACCCCTTTAAGCTTGCCTAGCAGAATACAGACTACAGACAGGGCTGTCATACAGTAGACTGTGTATGGTGGTGGGTCTGTTAGGCAATTGCTGAAGATTTTAAACTGCCCTGCAAAATACTGTTGGTTTCAAAGGAACATTTCTAATACTAACATTGTAATACTGGGTGACTGTTATTTATGCAGCTGCCATTTATATTCAATAATTCAGCTCCGAACGTGTTTTGACAGTTATCCTGGTACCACATCAAAACTTGTGTCTTTTTGTGAATATAGACAGCAATTTTTATGGTGTTAAAAACTGCAATGCTGGGGAGGCTTTTCCCCGCCTGCTATTGGCTGCTTCTGCATATCGGGAGAGGCTGCAGCAGCGGCGCGGGGACCAGGAGTGGAGCAGTGGGTAAAAAGACCAGGACACAGAATGCCGTGGACCTATAATGCATAGCACCAATCAACACTAAAATCTTAGGAGTCATTAAACAGAGCATACACTGAGACAGGTGTTGTCGACCACTGTCACCACTAGGATTTGACAACCTGATAAGGGACAGATTCAACTCTTTTCACCCTGGAGTCTATGAATTTGGCGTCAGTCCTACAGTCAATAAACACCTTTCTCTAACAATCACAATTCTTATAGGACAACATTATTTGCAGAAAATCTTTGGAGGAAAAGAAAGAAGATATCTGTGTGCCTAGATGGGCTCCTCTGACATATAAAGGCACTGAAGTTTTCCAGGATGGAACATTGTCCATGGTCTCTCCAGTGGCTTTTTTAACCGCCTACGGACCGCCTAACGCAGGATCGCGTTCCGGAGGCGGCAGCTGCAGGCAGAGTCACGCATATACGCGTCATCTCGCGAGACGCGAGATTTCCTGTGAACGCGCGCACATAGGCGCGCGCGTTCACAGGATCGGAAAGGTGAGCGAGTGGATCTACAGCCTGCCAGCGGCGATCGTTCGCTGGCAGGCTGTAGATGCGATTTTTTTTAACCCCTAACAGGTATATTAGACGCTGTTTTGATAGCGTCTAATATACCTGCTACCTGGTCCTCTGGTGGTCCCTTTTGCTTGGATCGACCACCAGAGGACACAGTCAGCTCAGTAATAAGTAGCACCAAACACCACTACACTACACCCCTCCCCCTGTCACTTATTAACCCCTTATTAACCCCTGATCACCCCATATAGACTCCCTGATCACCCCCCTGTCATTGATCACCCCCTTGTAAGGCTGGCTCCCTTCAGAGGTCCGTATGTGTTTTGCGGATCCATGGATCGGATCCGCAAAACACATACGGACGTCTGAATGGAGCCTTACAGCGGGGTGATCAATGACAGGGGGGTGATCACCCCATATAGACTCCCTGATCACCCCCCTGTCATTGATCACCCCCCTGTCATTGATCACCCCCCTGTAAGGCTCCATTCAGACGGCCATATGTTTTTTACAGATACATGGATCGGATCCGCAAAACACATACGGACGTTTGAATGGAGCCTTACAGGGGGGTGATCACCCCATATAGACTCCCTGATCACCCCCCTGTCATTGATCGCCCCCTTGTAAGGCTGGCTCCATTCAGAGGTCCGTATGTGTTTTGCGGATCTATGGATCGGATCCGCAAAACACATACGGACGTCTGAATGGAGCCTTACAGGGGGATCAATGACAGGGGGGTGATCACCCAATATAGACTCCCTGATCACCCCCCTGTCATTGATCACCCCCCTGTCATTGATCACCCCCCTGTAAGGCTCCATTCAGACGTCCATATGTTTTTTACGGATCCATGGATACATGGATCGGATCCGCAAAACACATACGGACGTCTGAATGGAGCCTTACAGGGGGGTGATCAATGACAGGGGGGTGATCACCCAATATAGACTCCCTGATCACCCCCCTGTCATTGATCACCCCCCTGTCATTGATCACCCCCCTGTAAGGCTTCATTCAGACGTCCATATGTTTTTTACGGATCCACGGATACATGGATCGGATCCGCAAAACACATACGGACGTCTGAATGGAGCCTTACAGGGGGGTGATCACCCCATATAGACTCCCTGATCACCCCCCTGTCATTTATCACCCCCTTGTAAGGCTGGCTCCATTCAGAGGTCCGTATGTGTTTTGCGGATCCATGGATCGGATCCGCAATGACAGGGGGGTGATCAGGGAGTCTATATGGGGTGATCACCCCCCTGTCATTGATCACCCCCCTGTAAGGCTCCATTCAGACGTCCGTATGTGTTTTGCGGATCCGATCCATGTATCCGTGGATCCGTAAAAAACATATGTACGTCTGAATGGAGCCTTTCAGGGGGGTGATCAATGACAGGGGGGTGATCACCCCATATACACTCCCTGATCACCCCCCTGTAAGGCTCCATTCAGACATTTTTTGGGCCCAAGTTAGCGGAAATTGTTTTTTTTTTTTTTTTTTCTAACAAAGTCTCATATTCCACTAACTTGTGTCAAAAAATAAAATCTCACATGAACTCACCATACCCCTCACGGAATCCAAATGCGTAAATTTTTTTAGACATTTATATTCCAGACTTCTTCTCACGCTTTAGGGCCCCTAAAATGCCTGGGCAGTATAAATACCCCACATGTGACCCCATTTCGGAAAGAAGACACCCCAAGGTATTCCGTGAGGGGCATATTGAGTCCATGAAAGATTTCAATTTTTGTCCCAAGTTAGCAGAAAGGGAGACTTTGTGACAAAAAAAAAAAAAATCAATTTCCGCTAACTTGTGCCAAAAAAAAAAAATTTCTATGAACTCGCCATGCCCCTCATTGAATACCTTGGGGTGTCTTCTTTCCAAAATGGGGTCACATGTGGGGTATTTATACTGCCTTGGCATTTTAGGGGCCCTAAAGCGTGAGAAGAAGTCTGGGATCCAAATGTCTAAAAATGCCCTCCTAAAAGGAATTTGGGCACCTTTGCGCATCTAGGCTGCAAAAAAGTGTCACACATGTGGTATCTCCGTACTCAGGAGAAGTTGGGCAATGTGTTTTGGGGTGTCATTTTACATATACCCATGCTGGGTGAGATAAATATCTTGGTCAAATGCCAACTTTGTATAAAAAAATGGGAAAAGTTGTCTTTTGCCGAGAGATTTCTCTCACCCAGCATGGGTATATGTAAAATGACACCCCAAAACACATTGCCCTACTTCTCCTGAGTACAGCGATACCAGATGTGTGACACTTTTTTGCAGCCTAGGTGGGCAAAGGGGCCCACATTCCAAAGAGCACCTTTAGGATTTCACAGGTCATTTTTTACACATTTTGATTTCAAACTACTTCCCACACATTAGGGCCCCTAAATTGCCAGGGCAGTATAACTACCCCACAAGTGACCCCATTTTGGAAAGAAGACACCCCAAGGTATTCCGTGAGGGGCCCTAATGTGTGGGAAGTAGTTTGAAATCAAAATGTGTAAAAAATGACCTGTGAAATCCTAAAGGTGCTCTTTGGAATGTGGGCCCCTTTGCCCACCTAGGTACGGCGATACCAGATGTATGATGTTATATGATGTTTCATTTTTGGCATGAGCCAATACTCTGATAATAAAAAACTATTGAAAGTAAAGAACAGTGACCATCTAGCCTGTCTAGGATTCAGACGCTTGGCAGTTTGCAGGTAAGCCAAGTTCTTATGATCAGTATATACCGTAACGATATGAGACGCCCCCTCCAACCAGTGACGCCTATCCTCAAAGGCCAATTTGATAGCCAGCAATTCCCTATCTCCTACATCATAATTCCTCTCGGCGACCGAGAGCTTCTTGGGAAAAAAGCACACGGACGCCACTTGCCAGGAGATGAACCCTGCGACAACACTGCTCCAACCCCCACCTCTGATGCATCCCCCTCACCACGAATGGCTGAGACACATCGGGCTGCATCAGAATGGGAGCAGACGCAAAACATCCCTTAATAGTCGAAAAGGCCTGCAATGCCTCATCCGACCAGACAGAGAAGTCGACGCCTTTCTTAGTCATATTGGTCAGGGGTCTTACAATGGTAGAGTAGTTCAAGATAAATTTTCTATAATAATTGGTAAACCCCAAAAACTGCATCAAAGCTTTCTGATTCTCCGGTCGGTCCCATTCCAGAACCGCCCGGACCTTTTCGGGGTCCATACGAAAACCAGTCAGAAAGCAGGTAACCCAGAAACGGAAGCTCCTGAACAGTAAACAACATTTCTCCAATTTAGCATGCAATTTATTCTCCCGAAGGATCGACAAAACCTGTCTCACGTGATCCTGATGAGTCTTCAGATCAGGAGAGTAAATTAGAATGTCATCCAAGTAAATTACCACGAACGTTCCCACAAAATGATGGAAAATGTCATTGACAAATCGCTGAAACACTGCTGGCGCGTTAGTTAACCCAAAAGGCATAACCAGATTCTCGAAATGACCCTCGTGTGTGTTGAAGGCCGTTTTCCACTCATCCCCCTCCTTGATTCTGATCAGATTGTAGGCCCCTCTTAAATCTAACTTGGAGAACACCTTGGCTCCAACAATTTGATCAAAAAGGTCAGAGATCAAGGGAAGGGGATACGGATCACGGACCGTAATGCGGTTCAATTCCCGGAAATCCAAACAGGGTCTAAGCGATCCATCCTTTTTCTTAACAAAGAATAACCCAACTGCGACCAGAGATTTAGATGGCCTAATATGACCCTTTGCCAAACTCTCGGCAATATACTTCCGCATGACCTCTCTTTCGGGTTGAGAAAGATTGTATAGCCAAGACTTTGGCAACTTAGCCCCTGGGATGAGATTAACCGGGCAATCATATTCACGATGAGGAGGCAATTCCTGAGCCCCACCTTCCGAAAATACATCCGCAAAATCTGAGAGATACTGGGGTAAAACCGTAGTAGACACCCCAGAGATAGAGGCACTAAGACAATTGTCCGAACAAAATTCACTCCAACCAATGATCTGCCTTGCCTGCCAATCTATAGTAGGGTTATGTTTTATCAACCACGGTAACCCTAAGACCATAGGAGCGGCAAGTCCTTCATGACAAAACAAGAGATGATCTCAACATGTGAATCACCCACTCTTAACTGAATACCATGAGCAATATGAGTGAGACTCCTTTGAGAAAGAGGGGAAAAATCAATTGCGAACACCGGAATCTCTCTTTCTAAGGTGCAAGTACTTAGGCCCAGATTTTGAAGAAAAAGATAATCAATAAGGTTTACCCCAGCACCACAATCAAGGAATACTTCAAAATTAAATTTTCTTGAGTCTAGCGCCACCATAGCTGGAAGGAGAAAACAAGTATTGCAGGGAGATTGCATACTTGCTTGCTCCGGCAGCCCATTCACACTACCAAGAGTCAAGGATGTTTTTTTTTTCTCATGCGATTTAACGAAAGGACAAGCATAAACAAAATGACCACTTTCTCCACAGTAATAACATAGCTTATGCAACCTCCTAAAGTTCCTATTACCAGAACGGAACAACACCTGACCCAGCTGCATGTGTTCCTCCCCTACCCCAGAATTACATGTCATAATACTCTGGGGAACTGGTGGGACGAAACCACTCACAGAAGGGATCCCTCGCGTGGAGGGGACCTTACACCTCTCTCTAATGCGTCTATCTAACCGTACTGCCAAAGACATAGCATTCTCTAATGTATCCGGATACTCATGAAAAGCGAGGGCATCTTTTAATCTCTCAGACAACCCCTGACAAAACTGACTACAAAGCGCGGGGTCATTCCACCCAGACTCCGTAGCCCATCTCCTAAACTCAACACAATACACCTCTGCAGAATGTTCTCCTTGTAATAAAGTACGCAACTTAGATTCTGCCATCGAGACCCGATCTGGGTCATTATAAATTAATCCCAAGGCTTTAAAAAATTCATCCACCGACCAGAGGGACAGAGAACCAGTCGGCAGAGAAAAGGCCCAGGACTGCGCATCCCCTTTAAGCAGGGAAATCATTATCCCTACTCTCTGACTCTCATCACCAGATGAAGACGGCCGCAGCTGAAAATACAACTTGCATGACTCTCTAAAGCGGATAAAATCATCCACACCCCCAGAAAACCGATCAGGGAGAGCAACCTTAGGGTGGACTGACTCCCACCAGTGGAGCCATGAAGCAGAAAATTCTGACAAAGTGACACTGCATTGCAAAGGTCAGCTACCTCCCAAGTTAACTCCTGCATGCGATCAACCAACGAATCAATTGACTCCATGTTAAAGCTGCTGAGAAATGGCAGTCTAGGTTTTGGCGGGTTATAATGTGACGCTGGACAGGATATAAGATACAACAGAAATCCACAAACAAGTGTCTAGGCCAGAAGCTGGGGATAAAGGTCTCCTCCTTACAAATCCCTACCAGCTCTCCCTAGACTTCTGTGCCCACGTTCAGACCCTAGAGGTGAAAATAAACGTGCCCCTGTGCCTAAGGCTGAAGATTCCTTAAAATCCCTAAGATGGTGACAGGGGGAAAGAGACAGCTTCCTCAGAACTGGATGAGGCAGGAGTCTCTCTAACAGCCTAGACAGAACACACACAAGAAAGCAAAACCAACTTATCTTGTCACAGAGCAGATACAGCAAATCCTTCTTTTCTTCCTTCCTTCCTTCGACTGAGCAAGATAGAAGCTATAACCCGCACAGGACACTGGAAAGGGGCGTAATTTAAACTCATACAAACGACCCCACCCAGTGCACCTGAAGGGAGGCGGATACAGCTCAACTCCAAAACAAAAACAAAAAAACTACACACGTGCTGCTAACCTGGCAGACCTCCGCACATAACCTGAGCAGGGCATGACAGTAATTCATCTAGCGCTGTTCTATGGAAACAGTAGGTTTAAAGAGCACACCAAATGCTTGAAATAACTTCTTTATTAACTAACTTTTCTTCATATAACACTGCCGCCTCCGCAGCAGATGGTCCATGTACAGAACACATGTTGCATAAAGATTTATAAAGTGGCGGTATGCATAAGATGGTGGTTCAACTGTTCAATCTTGTCATTCAACATAAAATGGTGGATATATTTCTCTCTTCAGTATCTGTACTCTCACTTTAAGTTATTTAAGCAATTTATGATCTCTCTGAGAAGTATATCTGAGGTCTAACTAATAGTTCTACTTGCTGAATTTGGTCGCAATTCGCAGTATGTAGTTAGCAGTAACTATTTGCAGATTGGTTGAGTATGATCTAATATGGTTGTATGCAATTTGGATTGCAATATGGAATTTGAATTTGGATTGTGAACTTTGTAGTTTGCAATTAGTGGAACTGTAAGTAAACACACATATAACTGGTTCAGTATACAGTTCTGATCACTATATTAACATACACGAACAAAGGATAAACTGAGACTAGACGGGTATAGTAGAAAAAAATATACATATACTTTATTAAACAATACATAAAAAATCATTATTTAATTGGGTGATATATCACATCAGATAAAAAGGTGGACTACACCTGAGGGGACATAACATGATTACATACAAAGAAGGGGGCAAGGAGGTCAACACTCAGCTATACCTCAGCTAAGATTCACAAATAGCTAGAAAAAGTGCAAGTGCATATCTCAAAGCTTGTAACATATATATACATACAGTACAGACCAAAAGTTTGGACACACCTTCTCATTCAAAGAGTTTTCTTTATTTTCATGACTATGAAAATTGTAGATTCACACTGAAGGCATCAAAACTATAAATTAACACATGTGGAATTATATACATAACAACTGTGAAACAACTGAAAATATGTCATATTCTAGGTTCTTCTAAGTAGCCACCTTTTGCTTTGATTACTGTTTTGCACACTCTTGGCATTCTCTTGATGAGCTTCAAGAGGTAGTCCCCGGAAATGGTTTTCACTTCACAGGTGTGCCCTGTCAGGTTTAATAAGTGGGATTTCTTGCCTTATAAATGGGGTTGGGACCATCAGTTGCATTGAGGGGAAGTCAGGTAGATATACAGATGATAGTCCTACTGAATAGACTGTTAGAATTTGTATTATGGCAAGAAAAAAGCAGCTAAGTAAAGAAAAACGAGTGGCCATCATTACTTTAAGAAATGAAGGTCAGTCAGTCAGCCGAAAAATTGGGAAAACTTTGAAAGTAAGGGCTATTTGACCATGAAGCAGAGTGATGGGGTGCTGCGCCAGATGACCTGGCCTCCACAGTCACCGGATCTGAACCCAATCGAGATGGTTTCGGGTGAGCTGGACCGCAGAGTGAAGGCAAAAGGGCGAACAAGTGCTAAGCATCTCTGGGAACTCCTTCTAGACTGTTGGAAGACCATTTCAGGGGACTACCTCTTGAAGCTCATCAAGAGAATGCCAAGAGTGTGCAAAGCAGTAATCAACGCAAAAGGTGGCTACTTTGAAGAAACCTAGAATATGACATATTTTCAGTTGTTTCACACTTGTTTGTTATGTATATAATTCCACATGTGTTAATTCATAGTTTTGATGCCTTCATAGTCATGAAAATAAAGAAAACTTCTCCACATATATCACAAATATTCTCAATTTTTGCTGATATATACACATGTATCTCCACTGCCAGTGCATCAAATTAGGACATACATGTGTATAGCGCACAGACCCAGCCCCACATGGGAAAAGGGACTAGTGCCTTAAACTCAGCAAAAAAGTGCATGTGTGCATGTTATCATCTATTATAAAGAGTAGAAACAGAGTCCCATAAGGATGCATAAACGTGCATGTGCATGTCGCCTCAGGGGCAGATGAAAATAACTACTAGTGCCAAAGTGGAGCAATGCAAGGACACGCACATACAAATATATGCACCCTAGAAATCAATCAATTGAGTGACCATATCTAGATAGATACAATCAAAATATCAGAAACAGTCACTAAGATCGATTCCTGCACTAAAAAAGACATAGCTGAATCATGCTGCAGAACCATAAGCTGACAAAGCAAAGAGGAGCCTCACACTATAACATTGCTTACCCATATAATAAAGACAGTCCAAACTCAGGAGATCCACGTACCCCGACGCGCGTTTCGGCTAGGATGCCTTCTTCTGGGGGATGTCACTATATTAACAGTAGGAAAATTATATAACTGTTTTATATACCTATTTTGGCCTCTCTGCTTTCATAAAACACAGCTCTTAGTGGAGTGAATGTCTGTTCATCTTCTCTCCTCTGGTGTAATGATTCTAGCAGCTCCTGCTAGGGGAATTTACCACACAGGCTGTGTTTGAGGCTGGCTGTGATTGGTCAAAACTTTTGCTGTGTGTGAGGCTGGCTGTGATTGGTCAAGACTCCTGCCCAGCAACAACAGTTTAACTCTATGCTTTCTGTTGTTTCTGCTGTGTCATTGAGCTTACCTTACATTATATAATGAATCTTAAAGGAATATTATCTTTTCTGCTTCTGTGAACACAATAATTATAACAGTTATATGACATCCAAACATGAAGTCACAGTAAATAACTTTTGTCTTTAACACACAAACATAGCAACTGTATTAAGGTTATTGGCAGGTCTAGCTGTATAAACATAGGACAGGTCTTAGCTGGCCAGCTACACTCCCACCAAAATTACCTATAATTCTATGTTCTCAGTAGTAGGACTCAGGGGCGTACATAGAAATCACTGGGCCCCATAGCAAAAATCTGAATTGGGCCCCCTAACCCCGCCCACTACCCATCCCTGGCCCATCCCACCTTCTGTTCTGGCTCCTCCCCCGCCATACCCCCATTTGCCAATAAAGAAATGTATACATACGTTCGTACGTATTCGTACTGACCCAGAGAATGAAGGGCACATGTCAGTTTTGCGGCAAAGGGAATGCCGTGGGAACAAAACCCTGTGGTATCTGAGTCTATGGAACTCCTGTGGATATTCCATAAAAGTTTTATCTGTAGTCCTATGTAACATTACAAATAACACAGTGATAACTCTCTGAGTACAGATAATGTAGTAGATGTGACCTGTAGTCCTATGTAACACCACAAATAACACAGTGATAGCTCTCTGAATACCGAAAGTGTAGTAGTGTTACCTGCAGTCCTATGTAAAACCACAGATAGCACTAGTGCTGATAATGTGGTAGTGTTACCTGCAGTCCTATGTAAAACCACAGATAACACTAGTGTAGACCATGTGGTAGTGTTACCTGTGTCCTTCCTGTGCTTCTCCCACGGACTCAATGCTGGCGTCTCTGCCTCCTCTTCCATCTTCTTTATCTTGCCCGCACAGAACGTCCTGATGCAGCTGCGTCAAGACATAGGAACACTGTGGGCATGGTGATGGTGACACAAACACAGACACACACATACATACAATAAATATGATCACATCACTGCTCCTGCCTGTCTGCTTTGGTAAAGCCGGGCAGAGATGGGCTGTGTCAGGCTTTAGCAGAGTGGGCACAGGACAGTGGACACAGGGCGCGATATGTATGTGAGCACAGCTGAACGAATGCAGGGCAGGAGCCCGCGTACACATCGCTCCTCCTGCCTGTGTCCACTGTGGTAAAGCCAGACGTAGGCTATCCCCCACATCTTAACCCCTTTGCTACCAGCGCTATTTTGTCATCACTTCTCTTACCCCAAACGGTTGCAGTATGCCACTGCCCAAACCCCTTTATTCCTTGCTGCTGATGCTGAGTGTGCACATAGCCACCTATTCCCCCCCCCACCACCAAAGGTGACTGATGTATTTGGGGGTGGGTGGGTTGGGGGAATATGATTAGTGGCTATGTGCACACTCAGTATCAGCAGCAAGGAGTTAGAGGGGTTATCCAACCCCTAATGCCCCCCAAATGACTGGTACACTGTCCTCTATGAGCCTCCCCACTCCCCCCCCCCACCCTGAGTCCTCTACAAGCCCCTCTAACCCCTAACGCCCCCCAAAATGCTCAGGACAGTGTGCTTTCCTCCTACTCCTCCCCCCACTGGGCATTTGGGGTGGGGGCATAAGGGGTTGGGGGGCTCATAGAGGACTGGGGGGGGGGGAGGCTCATCGAGGACAGTGTGCTTTCCTCCTACTCCCCCCCCAGGCATTTTGGGGGACATTAGGGGTTGGGGGCTCATAGAGGACCTGGGGGGGCTCATAGAGGACAGTGTGTTATCCTCCTATCCCCCCCCCTGGGCATTGTGGGGGGCATTAGGGGTTGGGGGGGACTCATAAAGGACTCAAGGGGGGAGGCTCATAAAGGACAGAGTAGGAGGAAAGCAGACTGTCCTCTATGAGCCCCCCCCTCCCTGTCCGGTCAGGAGCGGACCGCGGTCCTTTAGTCTGGGCTGGGGGCTGCACTCACTAGTGCCACTGCAGTTGCTGTCGGCAGGGCAGATGACCAGTCTTCAGCCAGGCGGGCGGCGAGGAAGAATAATACGCTCCCTGTCCCTGAGTAGCTGCTCTGTGTGTAGTTACTTTGCGGCGCCCGCTCCTGCTGCCTGTGCCATCCCAGCAATACACTGGCCAATCAGCAGCTGCCTCTTTGCACTGTCTTGCGCTGATTGGCCAGTGTGAAATACAGAACGCCTGCAGCCCGGAGTCCCGATCCTTCAGGTCAATGATTGGCCAGTAGCTCCGACGAGGGGGGGGGGGATGTTGGAAGCAGTTCGGAAGTGTCACGGAACCATGAACCAGACGTACAACAAGAGATAAGTGAAAATAGGAAGGCTTTATTGAAAATAAAGCTGTAAAGCAAAAGTCCAAACGGATGGTGAAACCGAGCAGAGTCTTTGCGAAGCCAGAGGTCAGGAACCAGAAGGGTAGTCAGACGAAGCCAGGATCAGGAACCAGCCGGGTAGTCAGACGAAGCCAGGATCAGGAACCAGCAGGGTAGTCAGACGAAGCCAGGATCAGGAACCAGCAGGGTAGTCAGACGAAGCCAGGATCAGGAACCAGAAGCAGCAGCAGTCTTAGAAGCATGTGAACACAAGAGGACCAAGCAAGGAACTGAAGCCACAGACCTCCTATATATATGAGCTAGGCATCCAGCTCCTCCCAGGGGAAGGAGGAGCCGCAGGGTGGAAGGCTACAAGAAACCCAGAAACCAAGATGGCCGCCAGCACATGTCAAACGAAGGAGAGCAGCAAGCAGGTAAGACCATGACAGTACCTCCCCCTCAAGGGCCCCTCCTCCGCGGAGCACAAAACGGTTTCTGAGGGAAGCGTGCGTGGAAGGCTCGGAGCAAGGCAGGAGCATGGACATCTGCGGAGGGAACCCAGGAACGCTCCTCTGGACCATAACCACGCCAATGGACCAAAAACTGCAACCGACCGCGGACCAGGCGTGAGTCCAGGATATTGCTCACCTCATATTCCTCACGATTGCCCACTTGGACCGGACGAGGCCGAGGAACCGAGGAAGTGAAACGATTACACACCAGTGGCTTCAACAGGGAGACATGAAACACGTTGGAGATCCGCATGCCAGGAGGAAGCGCAAGGGCATAGGCTACCGGGTTTACCCTGCGAAGCACTCGGAAGGGACCAACAAAGCGAGGCGCCAGCTTGGGAGTGGGCACTCGAAGGTTGAGGTTGCGGGTGGACAACCATACACGGTCTCCGACCTGGTAGGAAGGAGCAGGCGCTCGTCTGCGATCAGCCTGGAGTCTCTGGCGCTGCGCAGAGACCTCAAGGGACTTCTGGATCTGTACCCAAGAAGCACGTAGGACGGAAAGGTGATCCTCCACAGCCGGAATATCCTGGGGAGAGAATACCTCCGGTAACACGGCAGGTTGGAACCCATAATTGGCCATGAAGGGAGACGTCCCAGAGGAAGAGTTCACCGCCGTGTTCCTGGCAAACTCAGCCCAAGGCAGGAGGTCAACCCAATTGTCTTGGTGATCGGAGACATAGCAACGAAGGAATTGCTCCAAGGCCTGATTGGATCGTTCTGCGGCCCCATTGGACTGAGGGTGGTAGGCCGAGGAGAAGGAGAGATGAATCCCCAACTGGGAGCAAAAGGCGCGCCAGAACCTGGACACAAACTGACTCCCCCGATCCGACACAATCTCCTTAGGCAAACCGTGCAACCGGAAGACCTCCCTGGCAAAAATCGTGGCCAACTCTTGTGCAGAGGGTAACTTCTTGAGAGGAACACAGTGGCACATTTTGGAAAACCGATCCACAATCATGAGAATGACCGTATGGCCTCGGGATGCAGGGAGGTCCACAATGAAATCCATCCCCAGGTGTGACCATGGGCGCTCCCCGGTGGCTATGGGTTGCAGAAGGCCCAACGGAAGGTGCCGAGGGGACTTACTCTGGGCACAAACGGAGCATGCCGCTACATATGCGGCGATGTCGGAACGTAGGGAAGGCCACCAGAACAGACGTGAAACAGCCCAGGACAGCTGATTCTTTCCAGGATGCCCCGCGGTCTTGGAGTTATGGTAGGTTCGCAACAACCGAGTGCGCAACTCCTCAGGCACAAAACATCTGCCGTTGGGTCTCCCAGAGGGAGCACCAGATTGAGCCGCCAAAATCTGCTCACCCAGGGGAGAGGTCAGGCTAGTGCGAATGGCGGCCAGGATCTGATTCGGAGGTATGACCGAAGTCGGAATCGACTCCTCCCTGGACAGCTCGGAGTACTGCCGTGATAAGGCATCCGCCCTGATGTTCTTGGAACCGGGTAGGTAGGAGACCACGTAATTAAAACGTGACAAGAACAGAGCCCATCTGGCCTGACGTGGTGTCAATCGCTTGGCCTCAGAAAGGTAGGTCAGATTCTTGTGGTCCGTCAGGATGAGAACCGGAACCACCGAACCCTCGAGCAAGTGCCTCCATTCTTTAAGGGCCTGCACGATGGCCAATAACTCCCTGTCACCAATCTGATAGTTGCACTCCGCGGAAGACAGTTTCCGGGAGTAAAACCCACAAGGAAGCAGAGGACCCTCTGGTGTTCTACGCTGAGACAGAAGGGCGCCTACTCCCGTCTCAGACGCGTCCACCTCGAGGACAAAGGGCAACCCAGGGTTGGGATGCGACAGAATCGGAGCCGACACAAAGGCGGACTTTAGGGCCTCAAAAGCTCGGATGGCCTCGAGCGGCCAGACCTGGGAATTACTGCCCTTCCTGGTCAGATCCGTGAGAGGCTTGGCCAGCATGGAAAAGTCCCTGATGAACTTCCGATAATAATTGGCGAAGCCCAAAAAGCGCTGCAGGGAACGAAGACCACTGGGCTGGGGCCACTGTAAGACAGCCGAAACCTTCTCAGGATCCATGGAGAACCCCTCAGCGGAAATGATGTAACCTAAGAAGGTTACCTGGGATCGGTGAAATTCGCATTTCTCAAGCTTACCGAACAGCTTGTTCTCTCGTAACCGTTGCAACACTCGTCTGACATCCAGAATGTGGGCCTCCATGGATTCAGAATATACCAAGATGTCATCCAAATAGACTACCACACACTGCTGCAACAGGTCACGGAAAACATCGTTGATGAATTCCTGAAAGACTGCGGGCGCATTGCACAACCCAAAGGGCATCACCAAGGATTCGTAATGACCGGTCCTGGTGTTAAACGCGGTCTTCCACTCATCGCCCGCCTTGATCCTTACCAGGTTATATGCCGCCCTCAGGTCGAGTTTGGTAAAGACCGTGGCCCCTTTAAGGCGATCGAACAGCTCGGAAATCAAGGGTATCGGGTAAGCGTTCTTGATCGTGATGCGATTGAGACCCCTGTAATCGATGCAAGGCCTCAACTCACCGCCCTTCTTTTTCACAAAGAAAAATCCAGCCCCTGCCGGGGACGAAGATTTGCGAATGTGTCCGCGTGAAAGCGCCTCCCTCACGTACTCCTCCATGGCCTCATTCTCCGCTACCGACAGTGGATAGACTTTGCCACGAGGAGGAACGGCACCAGATTGTAACTCTATGGCACAATCGTATGGGCGGTGCGGAGGTAGGGCAACCGCGCGCACCTTATCGAATACATCCCGGTACTCCTCGTATTCAGGAGGCAACAGAGAGTCCGAGGAAGTACACAGCAACTTGACAGACCCATGGATGCAACTAGCCCCACACTGCGGTGACCACGAGAGGATCTCGACCGATCTCCAATCGAAAGTCGGATTATGCTTCTGGAGCCAGGGGTACCCCAAGACCACCGAGTAGTGTGGAGATGAAATAACCTGGAGGCAGACCGACTCTCTGTGAATGGCACCAATGGCTATCCCCACTGGAAGGGTCTCATGAGTCACGTGTGGCGGCAGAAGGGGTCTGCCGTCTATCGCCTCAAGAGCCAGTGGGGAACCTCGAGCCTGCAGAGGAATGGAATTGGCGGCAGCGAACACACTATCAATGAACAAACCACCAGCACCAGAGTCCACCAACGCCTGGGTCGTCACCGAGCCCCCGACCCAGGAGAGGACAACAGTGATCAGTGGTTTGTCAACACGGGAAACCGGGCACGAGGAGACTCCACCCAAGATCTGCCCCCGACAGGATCTCAGGGTACGAGCGTTTCCCGGACGGTTCGGACATGCCAACCGAAAATGCCCACCGAGACCACAGTACATGCATCGTCCCTCGCGTCTCCGGAGTGCCCTCTCCCCCTCGGACAGGCGAGCAAACCCCAGCTGCATGGGTTCACCCCCAGACAAGTCATCCCCAGGAGGCGTGGGAGGAGAGGGAGGCACGGGTGGGACAGCAAACGTAGGCACCAATCTGTTAGAAGACCTCCGCAGGTTCTCCTTAAAGGAAGGTCTCTCCCTGAGTCTGGTGTCAATCAAAATCAGGAAAGAAATAAGAGACTCGAGCTCAACTGGTAGGTCCTTAGCTGCAACCTCATCCTTCAAGGCATCCGAGAGACCATGAGAGAAAGCAGCGACCAGAGCCTCATTATTCCAGCCCACCTCTGCTGCCAGGGTACGAAACTCAATGGCGTATTCAGCTACGGATCGTGAACCCTGTCTGATGGACATAAGGAGCTTCGCAGCAGAGGCAGCACGAGCCGGCACATCGAATACCTTCCGAAGAGAAGCAACAAAACCGGAAAACTCGGCAAACACCGGATTGTTGTTCTCCCATAAAGGGCTGGCCCAGGCCAAGGCCTTGTCCGAGAGCAGCGAGATCAAGAAGCCCACCTTTGATCTCTTAGTGGGAAAGGCATGTGGCAGCAACTCGAAATAAATGCCCACCTGGTTAAGGAAACCTCGGCACTGAGTTGGCTCTCCCCCAAAGCGCTGTGGAAGAGGGGCAGAACCGGTCATACCCCGAAACACCGCAGGCGCAACAACAGGTGTCGGGGTAGACTCTGGCGCAACAACCGGAGCAGCAGTAGGAGCGAGCCCAGGAGCGACAACCGACCCATCGGCAACGGGAGCGAAATGAGCCGTGCGTTCAAGCAGGGTTTGCAACGCCACAGCGAACCGACCCAACAGGTGATCATGCTGATCAAGTCTGGCAACCAGCGTGGGTAGCGAGGATGGCCCTGTACCGTCAGAATTCATGGCTTGGTCCTAATGTCACGGAACCATGAACCAGACGTACAACAAGAGATAAGTGAAAATAGGAAGGCTTTATTGAAAATAAAGCTGTAAAGCAAAAGTCCAAACGGATGGTGAAACCGAGCAGAGTCTTTGCGAAGCCAGAGGTCAGGAACCAGAAGGGTAGTCAGACGAAGCCAGGATCAGGAACCAGCAGGGTAGTCAGACGAAGCCAGGATCAGGAACCAGCAGGGTAGTCAGACGAAGCCAGGATCAGGAACCAGCAGGGTAGTCAGACGAAGCCAGGATCAGGAACCAGAAGCAGCAGCAGTCTTAGAAGCATGTGAACACAAGAGGACCAAGCAAGGAACTGAAGCCACAGACCTCCTATATATATGAGCTAGGCATCCAGCTCCTCCCAGGGGAAGGAGGAGCCGCAGGGTGGAAGGCTACAAGAAACCCAGAAACCAAGATGGCCGCCAGCACATGTCAAACGAAGGAGAGCAGCAAGCAGGTAAGACCATGACAGGAAGTAACACACAAGAACCGCTGCGCCGCTGATTAACTCATTAACCAAGTGTGCAGAGCAAACGGAGGGGGCGGGGCCTTCTGTGCGCTCCGGGCCCCCCTGTGCCGCGGGCCCCATAGCAACGGCGTGGTCTGCCTATATTGGCGGTACGCCACTGGTAGGACTTAAACATGAATTTGAGGAATTTTCCATCATGTTCTCAACTTCCAAGTGTCTTTTATTACTCTCAAGTAGAACAACTAACTTCTGTATAGGACGTTCCAACTTGAGTGGAGTAGTGAGACGTTTTCCCTATTTGTCATGTTTTGAGTCTCCTATTTGTAACAACACTCTTCTTACTAGTCTGTCTTCATCCTTTTGAACTTCTAGAAATTTGGCCAATTTCCATTGACTTCTAGGTAAATCTTCTTCTTTTACTAACACTATGTCACCAACTTGGACATTTCTTTTGGGTGTTTGCCATTCACTTCTTAGCATCAGATTGGATAAGTACTCTTTCCTCCATCTATTCCAAAACTGTTATGATAGATATTGAACTCTTCGCCATCTCCTTTTGGCATATAAATCCTCTTTGGTGAACTTGCCAGGTGGTGGCTGTACGTAATCAGACTTAATGTGAAGTAGATGGTTGGGAGTTAAAGGGTCCAAACTTGTTGGATCGTTGATGTTATCAACTGTACGTGAACGACTGTTAACAATAGACATTACTTCATAAAATAGGGTCCTATGTGAAGCATCATCTATTCTTCCGGTGTTCCTTTTCAACACTGAACTTACTGAACACATTTCTTACAGTTCTGATTTGTCTTTCCCAAACTCCTCCTGTATGGCTTGCATGTGGAGCATCCATGTGAAAATCACACTGTTTCTCTAACAAATACTTAGTTACTTTTTCTTGATCAATCTCTTTTAGAGCTTTCTTCAATTCATTCTTTGCTCCGACAAAATTAGATCCTTGGTCAGATCTAAGCTCTCTGGCAGTACCTCTAATGGCTATGAAACATCTCAAGGCGTTGATGAATGCGTCAGTTGACATATCTTCTAACATTTCCAGGTGAATTGCTCTGGAGCTTAGACATGTAAATATTAGTCCATATCTATTGTACTCTTTGCGGTTCTGTTTGGTGATGAATGGGCCAAAACAATCCATTCCGCTATAAAGAAATGGTGGTGATGGGTTTACACGATCTGCCGGTAAATCTGCCAATCTTTTCTCTTCGGTAGGTCTACGTGCCTTGCTGCAGACTACACATTTACTTATATACTTTGCTAAACCTTGGCTTCCATTCACTATCCAGTAACCACCTTCTCTCAAACAGCTTTGGGTAAAGCTTCTTCCTTGATGCAAGGATTTGTTGTGGTAGTGATCAATAATCAATCTTGTGAAGGTAGAGTTTTTGGGTAGAATTGCTGGATGCTTCACTCTGCTAGGTAGCAATGCATTTTCCAGTTTACATCCCACCTTCAGTATACCATCCTGCAGAACAAGATTAAGCTTGTACAATGGGTGGTTGTTTGGAAGTAGTGATGGACGAACATCGGCCCTATTCACTTTAAAGGCAGGCGAACCTGAAAAAACCTTCAGCTCATATTTGCAGCCACCAAATACTTAGTAGAAGTGCACAAATAGTCCCACAACATGGACAGTGACATACTAGAGGGGGAACAATGGCAAAAATATGTGTCTTAATCAGGGGACATATTTATACGTCTTAAAGGGAAATTCTCAGAAATGTGCCCTGTCGGAGCCTAGAAATTTTTTAATTTTAAGCCACGGGAGTACGGGCCTTAAAAATTAGGCATTCACCTGACATAAAAGAAATTCTGATTATGTGGCTTGAGGTACATTATGCGGTCAATGGATAAAATTTATACTGTAGGCCACTGGACTACAGGCCCCAAACATTAGGCATTCACCGGACAGAAAAGATCAAGTGATTATGTGGCCGGAGGTACATTACACGGTCAATGGATATCAATTTTTACTGCAGGCCAGTACGAATACAGGTCAAATACATATGTTTAAAAGAACTAAAAATATAAAATTGGATTAAAAACATGGCTAACAAAATCCCCCCTATTCAAAAAAATCCTCATAATAATAGTTAAAATTCGATAACACGTGGTCGTCACTGGTTGAATTCCTCTGAGGCCGAAACAATTATTCATTCACCGTACAGAAAAGAACAAGTAAGTATGTGGCTGGAGGTAGATTACACAGTTATTGGATATCAATTTTACTGCAGGCCAGTGTATTACAGGCCCCAAAAATTATGCATTCACCGTACAGAAAAGATCAAGTGATTATGTGGCTGGAGGTCTATTAGACGGTCAATGGATATCAATTTTACTGAAGGCCAGTACAAATACAGGTCAAATACATATGTTTAAAAGAACTAAAAATATAAAATTGAATTGGCTAACAAAATCCTCCCTCTTGAAAAAAAATCTAATGATAATAGTTGAAACACGTGGCCGTCAAAAGTGTTGAATTCCTCCGAGCCCCAAAACATTAAGCATTCAACGGACAGGAAAGGCTTTTTATGCCGCTGTATTTACCTAAGACAGGGACCATTATTTGTTCTGGATGGTGGCGGATATTTGTGGGCTGTCATGAGGAAATTCAATTAAACGTGGTCGACTCGTCACATGTGTTGAATTCCTCAGAGAATTTGGAAATGTGAGGTAGTCCACACTGTCGTGAGCTAGGCGAGTGCACTTATCGGTCACGATCCCCCCTGCTGCGCTGAACATCTTTTCGGACAGGACATTGGACGAGGGGCAAGCCAACAGTTCCATAACAAATTGTGCCAGCTCTGGCCACAGGTCAAGCCTGCACACCCAGTAGTCCAGGGGTTCCTCGCTTCTCAGAGCATTCACATCGGCCTGTTGGTCTAGGCGTTCGCTGAGGCTGGATCCGGAGGGCAGCTGTCGATGGTTTGGCTGCAAGAATGATCTCATATCCAAAGTTACCAACACATCTTCAAACCGCCCTCTTCTTGCATGCGCTGTTGGATTGGTACCCGCAACTGTTTCTCTGTGGGTGGAAATTCCTCCAGCGCCCGCAAAAGCAGAATGCAGCATTTCTCGAAGCAAGGCCCGGAAGTGCTGCATTCTGACAGCCTTCTGTGATGCTGGCAATGTGTCTGCCATTTTGTGTTTGTACCGGCGGTCTAAGTACGTTGCCACCCAGTACTGGTCCTTGCCATTTATGCTTTTAATACGGGAGTCCCTCTTCAAACACTGGAGCATAAAGGCCCCCATTTGCACTAAACTGGAAGCGGTGGAGTGGCCTGGCTGCTGCTCATCGTCCAGGATAATGTCGTCCTCAGTCTCCTCCCCCCAGCCACGGACAACACCAGGGATCGCAGAAAAGTTTAAAGCATGCTCTTCTTGCTCCTCCTCCACCCCCGCACCATCCTCCTCTGACTCCTCTTTAGACTCTTGTTGACTTGTCTCAGATGGAGTAGCCCCCCTGGGAATTCATCCAGCATTGCGACTTCCTCATCTTCCCGCTCTTGCTCCTCGACGGCTTGATCAATGACGCAATGCACACTCCAGAAAGAAGGCGTAAGGTACGATGTCACTGATAGCGCCCTGGCTGCGACTGACCAGTTTGGTGATCTCATCAAATGGCCGCAGAAGACTGCATATGTTGCTGTAACGGATCGCCTGGCACCCCGACTGGGTACCTCCGTTGACGGATGCGCCTAGCGTTTTCCTGAGGTTCCCAAGCACTCTGGCAGACACCACAATCACCGAACCGAAGCAGCATATAAATCCTCTTCAAGCCTATGAATGCTGTAGACAGTTGAATAGGAAACCATACGAATAGGTTTACACTCCTAGCAGTCAAACTGGGACAGCATGCAATAAATCCTCCCCCAAGAATGAGACGACACTTCACCTTGAGGGATAAAAGAGGAACTGACTTTATTTTGACACAGCACACTACTTTAAACTCAACAGCCTCATTTACATACAATAGGGCACCTAGAGGACTCTGGTACAAGGAAGGGTGAGGGCCAGACAATAGCACGAGCTGATGGGAGATTAAGGAGGGACAGAACAGCTGGTTTAAACTGGTGTCCCTGCGACAACACATTGCTGGAGAAACAATGGGACAGGAAAAAGGGGGAGGAGAAGAGGCACAGAACACCCATGCCTGTAACCTAGCAAACTTTACAGCCAGGGCAAGATATATACAGTCCACAACACACAGCAATACAAAATACCACATGCCCAAATTGCATTCCACGTACAAATTCACCAGGGGCCATAGTCAGTAGGTAGGAGGCGGGTAGCCAGGCCTCTCCAATGCCCAGTGGCGAGGCGGGTTCCGCCACAGTTGCGCATGAGCAGCCACTGGCGCGTTGAAAAATAAAACAAGCTCCCAGAACCTGTCCTGCCGCAGAGTTTGTACAGGTAGTCGTTAACTGCACGTTTCTGCTGGAGCAGCCTATCAAGCATATACAAGGTGGAGTTCCAACACGTCAGGCAGTCAGAAATCAGACGTCTGACGGGCAAGTGGTGTCACCGCTGAACGTCAGCAAGGCGAGCCATGGCCGTGTAAGATCTTCTAAAATGGCCAGAGATTTTCCTGGCCTGCCGCAAGATGTCCTTGACTCCAGGGTATTTGGCAACGAATCGCTGCATGACTAAGTTCAGGACGTGTGCCATGCACGGCACGTGTGTCATTTTGCCCTGTTTCGGCGCGCTCAGCAGATTGGCACTGTTGTCGCACACCACTTTACCAACTGTCAAATTGAGCGGGGTTAGCCACTGATCGTCCTGTCACCGCAAAGCTGGAAAGAGTGCAGGACCGGTGTGGCTCTTGGCTTCCAGGCACAACAGCCGCAGCACAGCATGGCAACGTCTCACCTGGCACGTTGAATAGGTTCTGGGGAGCTTGGGGGGCGCAGCAGAAGAGGCGGTAGCAGTGGAAAAGAAGGAGTCAGCCGAGAAGGAGACGGAGGATGGAGTAGGAGGAGGAGAAGAAGAGGCAGGCCAGCTTGCAATCCGTGGCGGTAACACCAAATCCACACGGGTGCTACGGGTTGCATGCTTGATGGCAGTCAGAAGGCTCACCCAGAGGGCAGTAAAAGTTATCTACCTTCTCTGCCCGTGTTTGCTAGACTACGTGTCTGTGGTTAGATGTATCTTGGCACGGACATTGTGTGCCAGAGATACATTCACTTGCCGCTGAACACAGCCATATAGCTCCGGGATGAAATATCCTTTCCGGGGACCTTCCATTGCGGTGTGCAATGGCCACAAATTTTCTAAAGGCCTCCAAGTCCACCAGTTTATATGGCAGTAGTTGGCAGGCTAGCATTTCTGACAAGCCAGCGGTCAGCCATTGGGCAAGAGGGTTATCCGACGTCATCATCTTTTTACGCTCGAACATTTGGGCCACGGAAGCCTGCCATTTGCTAGATGAACGCGACGACGGCACAGTGGACGGTGTAGTTGAGGACAAATGGGAGGAGAGAGGAGAAGGAGAAGAGGCAGGACGTGGAGCGCCGGGAGTGTGGCTTTGTGGGTTCTGACGGTGTTGCTCCCACTAGGCTCAGTGATGGGAGGCCAGGTGCCTACTTAAGGCGGTCGTCCCTAGGTAAGTGTTGGGCTTACCGCGACTTATGCGTTGACAACACAGGTTGCAAATGGCAACAATATTGTCAGCAGCGGACACGTTAAAAAAAATGCCCACACTGCGGAGCCATGTGCCGGCGTCCTGAGATGTGACCGTGCATGGCGGATGGCTTGTTTCAGATACATAAGCAGTCTGCTTTTTGCCTCCTGTGCACTGTAAGTTCTGCCTGCTTCTCCTCCTTCTCCTGTCACGGCTGAGAATGGGGAAAACCCTCAGCCGTGCGGTATCAGCAGATGGAGTCGCTGAAAGGCCAGGACAGAGAATTAGGGAGCTGGTCATCTCCTACACATCCCTAACTCTGACCCTGTCTCCTATCCGTATGAGCCAACCCTGAAGGTAGGAAGGCTCATACTCCGGAACCTGATATTCCTGCTCGCCCTCAGGGTGGCCCTGGACTAGGAGCAGGGTAAGACGACCCGTTCCTCCTAGACACGGAGGAACAGGAGTCTCACTGGCCAAGCTACATAGAAAGGGGAAACATAAACAGACATATGGCAATGACAGGTAAGTGAGACTAGTTCCACACTTACCTGCCACAGACACACAACCTGGAACCCACGTGCAAGTGCTGCTATCCAAAACCAACATAAAGGACACAGCACACAACAGACATCACACGGGAACCCAGAAAACCATATGCTGCAATAACAGATAAACCATAAACTAACACCAGACATAACGTTTATGACAACCAGGGTGGCCCTCACTGGCAGATGGTAAATAAGCAGGAGGATGTCTCCAGCAAGCATGGCTGAAGCACCCTCTCTGACTACTGCCTTCTACTGAGGCTTTATAGGGCCAAGTAGCCACACCCACAGTCAGACACACCCAGTGCACACACACACTAGGAAGGAAGTTAACCCTTTCAACACCAGGGAAGGGAAAACAACAACTTAAAGGGGAAGTGCACACAACACATATAACACCCCGTGCCCACCGATAAAAGGCACACCTATAAATAGGGGTTGCCAGGTGCAACCGCATGCCTACTGCAGCAAGCTGCCTAGCACCGCTCAGGCTGCTCTGCTGCCACATACACAATGTTGCCAGCGGCAACCACAGGTGAGGCAACATACTATAGCCCTCACCTGTGATTGACAACAACACCAAGACCGCAGGCAACTGCATGTGGTTAAGAGTCACGACCATGACCATGGCCGTGACATCTCCTCCCTATCTGCTGCTCTGTCTCTCCCTCTGAACTCCGCTCCTCTTCCTCTCTTGTGGGCACCCACGTGACGTCCATTGACACATCATCATCGTCACCTTCACCACCACTGACATTAGAGATCTCAGAGTAGGCAGCAACAGCAGGGACCTCCGTCCTTGGGCTGATCTGTCGTCAGACTGCTAGGTGGTGACCGTTGATACCGCCTCTTCCTGATCTGATGCCAAGAATGGCTGCGCTTCGGTAAGGTCTTGGAATGGATGGGAAATAATTACTCTGACTCGAGCGGAGGGGATATGGTGGTGGTGGTGTCTTTGGGGGTGCACAGAGCAGAGAGTAAAGAGGGTGCAGATAGAGAGGATGAGGAGGGTGCAGAAGTGGAAGGTTGAGTGAGCCACTCAACCAACTCTGGTGTGTCCTTTAATCGCACGCACCTTCTACAACTTCCCACTTAGGCTCCAGCCTGGTGCACCTGCCCGACCCCTACCACCCCTGTGGCCTGCCTCTTCCTCTGCCTGTCATTTTCAAAATGACCCTGTGACAAAAGTCCCTATAGAAGAGCAGTATTTGTGGAAGAAGGTATATCAATCCGTTTTTTGGGGGGTCAACTTGTATATCACACCAGTAGAAAGTATTTGTTACAATAGCGTTTGTCAAACAAATGCTGCACTACCTACAGTGGCGGAAATAATTATTTGACCCCTCACTGATTTTGTAAGTTTGTCCAATGACAAAGAAATGAAAAGTCTCAGAACAGTATCATTTCAATGGTAGGTTTATTGTAACAGTGGCAGATAGCAAAAGGAGGTCATTAACTAACTCCTCCCGTGTAGTTCTAGGATGCTTTTTCACCTTTCTCAGAACCATTGACACCCCACGAGGTGAGATCTTGCGTGGAGCCCCAGAGCGAGGTCGATTGATGGTCATTTTGTGCTCCTTCCATTTTCGAACAATCGCACCAACAGTTGTCACCTTCTCTCCCAGCTTCTTGCTAATGGTTTTGTAGCCCATTCCAGCCTTGTGCAGGTCTACAATTTTGTCTCTGACATCCTTGGACAGCTCTTTGGTCTTTCCCATGTTGGAGAGTTTGGAGTCTGCTTGATTGATTGATTCTGTGGACAGGTGTCTTTTATACAGGTGACTAGTTAAGACAGGTGTCCTTAATGAGGGTGACTAATTGAGTAGAAGTGTCTAACCACTCTGTGGGAGCCAGAACTCTTAATGGTTGGTAGGGGTTCAAATACTTATTTCACTCAATGAAATGCAAATCAGTTGCTATCTTTTATTTAAAGTTATTTTTTCGATTTTCCTTTTGATGTGCTATCTGCCACTGTTACAATAAACCTACCATTGAAATGATACTGTTCTGAGACTTTTCATTTCTTTGTCATTGGACAAACTTACAAAATCAGTGAGGGGTCAAATAATTATTTCCGCCACTGTAAATGCACTACATAGAAAGTATATTATTGGTATATCACACCCCTGCTTTAATCAGTTTTGTGTTTTTTTATATATATATATAAAAGTTGGGATCAATGGTTAGGTTGAAATGGATTTTTCATAATTTTACTATTCTATGCTTTAAATATACAAGGCCTACAGACCTAATTTCCTGTGGAATGCAGTACTCCACATTACGATCACTTGGAAACACAATAGCACCTTCCTCCCGTAACAAATAGCTATTTAAAATCACATCTCACATACAATGACAGCAAACTATGACAAGTCATTCAACTTGTTAGCATTTAGATTAACCTTGGCCAATATGTAAAATAACCCTTTCATGTATTGTATATAGCAGATACCAGTATTGCTTAACGAAGTTTGAACTGTAACATGTCACTCACTCCAGTAATTTTGATGTTCCCACCCCCAATGCCCTATAAATATGTGCTGTGGAATAAAGACTTCAGATATTGACTACCTAAGTTCAGTCTGGGTACTTGATATCTCCTGGCCACTGCAAATAGGATATTCACTGCAAAGGGAAATATTTGCGGGTTGGAGGTCTGATGCCTCATCGTATAACCATCATAAACCTGCCTGGAGAAAAAAACGCTAACAGGGTGCAACTTGTATATCACACCAGTTGAAATTATTTGTTCCAATAGCGTTTGTCACTCTGTGTAGCTGAGGTAACGGAGCAAAACCGCAGACAAATGCTGCACTACCCAAATGCACTATATATAAAGTATATTATTGGTATATAACACCCCTGCTTCAATCAGTTTTTTGGGGGGGCAACTGGTATATCACACCAGTAGAAATTATTTGTTCCAATAGTGTTTGTCACTCTGTGTAGCTGCGGTAACACAGCAAAACCGCAACCAAATGCTGCACTACCTAAATGCACTATATAGAAAGTATATTATTGGTATATCACACTTTTGCTTCTTCTTTTTTTTATTTTGTATTTAACAGTTTTTATTGAATTTCAGAAGACATACATGACATAAGATCAGAAAATGAAATATGTCAAGAAATTGTAACATCAACTGATTATTTTTGACAAAGGGGAAGTAAGTAATAGTCTGGAGTGATGGTTGTCATACAAAGGATAGAACGAGATAACAAACTGACAAACGTGTCAAGAGAGATGTATAGGTTCATATCATAATGTTAACCACATTATTTTAAGTAAAATGCCTATAAGACTTCCACGGAGTCCAGATTGAGAGGAAAGTATTTCTAGAATGGAGTTCCCAATGTGAGATCTCTTCCAGATGATAAAATTGGTCTACTTTGTTGATCCAATGTCAACGCTTCAGAAGAGTGCCAGAGTGCAGGTATTAATAGGCGGGCGGCTGAGATTAAGAAGGAGAAAAGGGATGCTTTATGAGTGTCACCTCCCCGGATGCCAAAGGATAAAAGGGCTATTTCGGGAGAGCAAGGGAAATGTGAGTGGCAAATTTTGTTACTCAGAAGAAAGATCTCTTTCCACCAAGCAGCTATAAGAGGGCACTTCCACCATATATGGATAAATGTGCCTCTATCAGTTCGGCATCTCCAGCATAGGTCTGGGATGGTAGGAAAATAAAGATAAATCCTATCCGGGGTTCTGTTCCACCGGAACAAGACTTTGTATCCATTTTCTTGCACACGGACACATTGTGAAAGTTTGTGGGGAATTCTGAAGAGTTTATTAATCTCAGCCGGTGAGAATTGCCTCTCTAGATCTTTCTCCCACAGGCCTATTACAGCCGGTTTGACATCCGGAGAAGGGAGACCCAGTTTCTTATACAGAGTGGAGATCAGTTTGGTGGTGAATTTTGAGGAAGTCAATAGACTCTCAAACCAGTCAAGGGGTTTCCGAGTATTAAAAGATTTAGCCCAGTAAGTGATTTCCTTTCTGAGGGAGTAGAGGAGTAAACTATGTGAAGGAGGAATACCCAATGTCGACCCCAGCACCAATTCTGAAGGGGTGCAGCCTTCTTTGTCCAACAGATCCGTTAGCAAAGTAGAGGATGATCTGGCCGTGAGAGGACAGGTTTCTCTAAGGGATTTAGGGGCGAGAGAGATCACATCTTTAATTTGGAGAAGAGGGGATGGTACAGCAAAGGGTTTATGAGTGGTAGACTCATACCTTTAGGGTGGAGCATACCATAGGATTAGGAATTAAGGAAGGGACTGGAAGCGTTCGGCCCGCTAACAACATGGCTCTAAGGGGGGAAGGAAAGTATATATTTTCCAAGGGGAGCCATTGCTTATGAGTGGAGGGTCTGAACCAGTCCACCACTCTACAGAGGCGAATAGCCTTCATATATAGTTCAGGGTCTGGAAGACCTATCCCCCCAAACTGTTTGGGCTTAGGTAAGGTAGAGAAGGAAATTCTAGATTTTTTTCCTTGCCAAATGAAGTGCCGTACGTGGCAATTCAAGGATCGGAAGTATGATTTAGGGATTGCAATCGGAAGTGCCTGAAGCAGGTAAGTGAGTTTTGGGATCACTAATGACATCACTATATTTTTTCTACCAAACCACGATAGGTATGAAAAATCTAAAGAGTCCAGCTGGGAAACAATAGATCCCAGAAGAGGGGTATAATTAAGGTGAAAGAGATCAGACAAGCGAGGGGATATTTTAATACCTAAGTAAGTTAACTGTTGAGAGGTCCAATCAAATGGGGAGTCTAATTGGAGGGCTGAAATTAAAGTGTGGGAGAGACCTATATGGAGGATCTGGGACTTATGCAGGTTAACTTTAAAATTAGAGAGGCAGCCGAATTTCTGTAGGAGGGTTGTAATCAAGGGCATGGATTTAATAGGATTCATAGTGAGGATCAAAAGGTCGTCGGCAAAAGCCGCCAGTTTAAATTCCTGAGATCCCACCTTCAATCCCAAGATATCTTTCTCCTGTCTCAAGGCCTGCATGAGTGTTTCCATCACCAAGACAAAGATAAGTGGAGAAAGGGGGCATCCTTGGCGTGTCCCATTCTTGATAGAAAATCGGGCGGAGGTGAGGTTGTTTACCAGCACCGATGCAGAAGAATTTTCATACATGGCAAATATAGCATTAATGTAGGGGGTTGGAAATTGAAATTTAAACAGGGTTTGTTTAATGTAGGACCAGGATATTCAATCAAATGTTTTTTCAGTGTCCGTACCATGGAGTACTAGAGGCAATCTTTTATGTGAGGTGTAAAAAAGGGCATCAAGGACTTTAGTGGTATTGTCTTTCCCCTCGCGGCCTTTTACAAACCCCACCTGATCAGGGTGAATCAGGCGAGGAAGGTAGGATTGAAGTCTGGCTGCTAGCATTTTTGCCAATAGATTTAAGTCTATATTTAGTAGGGATATAGGGTGATAATTAGCACAGGAAGTGGGATCTTTGCCCTCCTTGGGTATGATGGTGATCAGAGCGTTTGTCATATCAGAAGATAAGGGGTGATTTTGCAGGGCTAGATTACAAGTGGAAAGCAAGTGGGGGAGCAGGGTGTGTTGGAAAGTGGAGTAATAAGTAGACGGGAGGCCATCTGGGCCAGGGCACTTGCCCTTTGGGGAGGATTTAAGGGCCAGAGAGAGTTCAGCTAACGTAAAAGGTTTCTCCAAGGCTTCCCATTGAGCAGGAGAAAGTGTGAGGAGTTCTAGAGTGTCCAGAAATTCAATAGGAGATGCGTCATATGTCAAAACATCTATATCTCCACTTGGGTGGGGCAGATTATATAGGGATTTATAAAAATGACTAAATTGCTCGGCAATTTCATCAGAAGAAAAAAGCAGATGTCCTTGTGGGGACTTGATGGAAGATACATATCTTGTTAATTTCCTACGCTTGATGCGTTGCATCATGAACTTAGATGCTTTATTGCCATGAGCAAAAGAATTGTGTTGAGCTGACAAATAGTATTTGGCTGACTTCTTATTGAGAAGGTTTTTAAGTTCAGATCTAAGGGAGGTGAGGTCAGATAAGTATTGGGCAGCGAGTGAAGTCTTATAGAGGGATTCTAGGGCATGTATTCATTCTAATAAGGAGGAAAGGTGTTTATCAGCCTGTTTTTTCAAGATGAATACTTTGTGGGCATCCCAAAGGACTTAGGGAGATATTGCAGGGGTATTATTAGTGAAGAAATATTCTTCTAGGAGGGAAGTGAAGTATTTCCTGTGATCTCTGTCACCCAGTATGGACTCATTTAGCCTCCATATGGAGGATCTACCTGGGTCAGAAGGAGGATCTACCTGGGTCAGAAAAGGGAGATTTTTTGGAGGAGGTGTCAAGGAGGGGCTGTAGTGCCACATTGAAATCACCCGCTAGGATTATAGTACCCTCACAATTAGATTCTACCAGATTTAAGACTGATAATAGCCATGGAATCTGGTCAGAATTAGGTGCATAAATGTTAACAAATGTATACATCTTATGACCAATAATACCTTTCAAGATAATATATCGTCCATCTGGATCTTGAATATGGGTAGAATAAGTAAAAGGAACATCTTTTCTAAAGCCAATACTTACTCCCCTTGAGGCTGCACCATCCGCCCACAATGAAACCATGTTGGAAATCTAAAGAAGGAGAGATCTGGGTATTTACCATGCTTTGTAATGGGCTTCCTGTAGGAAAAGCACAGAACTATTTTCTTTCAAAAGTAGAGAAAAAATTTGAGTTCTTTTGGATGGAGATCTAAGTCCCTTTACATTATAAGAGGCTAATTTTAGACTAGTCATGGGTATTAATAGGAGTGTGTACTAGAGAACTCAAATAAAAAATGTGGAAGACTAGATGCAGTAGAGGAGAACAAGATCCTATGGCAGCCCCAAGGAGAGCAGGTCTTTTGGCAGTAGTCAACATCTGAAACAATAGGAAGCGTCATACAGTTATAAAAGAACAAAAAGAACCAAAACAAAAACATAAGACTAGTAGGGTAAGACACCCTAATAGAAATAGTATGAAGCTTAAAAGCTTTTTCTGGGGGGTAAATGGGGTTTGACCCATATCAGAGATTCAGGAGAAAGGGGGAAGAAAAGAAGGAAAGCTGAAAGTGTAAGAGGTGAGAAGGAGCTGGTGAGAAATAGTAGAAAGCACAAAGACAGTGGAGATAGTCATAGCTTGTTAAAGTTAAGAACAATGGGTGTTAGAAGGTGGTTTAGGCAATCCTCTTGGGCGTCAGGGTATCGGTGCGTCTTCTCATACGTTGATGTTTCGGTGAGGACATTTTTCCCCAAGGCATTGGTTTAGGGAGATCTGGAAGTGAAGTGATGTCAGACACTGTATCCCAATTCGCAATGTCCAGTGGAGGGATATCCATTGTGGAGAATGCGTCCTGTAGATCTTGGTATGAGGAGATTCTGTACTGTAGTTCTTACCCGAGTACCTGAAGGCTAGGCCAAAAGGGAAGGTCCATCTATAGGGGATACGCTTGTCACAGAGCAATTCAGTAAACGGCTTGATGGTTCTTCTTTTCTGGAGGGTGATAGGAGATAAATCCTGGTATATTGATACTGAGGCAACACCAAGTGAGATAGATTGAGAAGCTCTGGCCGCATTGAGGATTTTCTCTTTGTTCAGAAAATTTTAAATTCAACATATTATGTCTCTGTGAGGCTCAGCATCTTTGGGTTTCTGCCTGAGGGCTCTATGGGCCCTTTCTATTTGCATGATGGCAGCCTTGATATCCTCGTTTGTCATAGATTCAGGTATTCCCCTGAAGCGGTTTGTTCCTCCGGTTCCGATTCTCCTGATCTTCTTCTATTCCTAAGTACAGGGAGTTAATGTGTTGCTGACAGGCAGCTAATGAGCGTGATACTGCAAAGCTATGTTCAAGTGAGGCAGACTGTGTAGACTCCAAAGATTCAACTCTGTAACCTATGTGCTGTATTTCTTGTGTCAGCACAGATAAATCTTGCTTGAGAGGAGATAAGGCTTCTGCTAACACTTGTTTAATAAATCTCCTGGACACAGGTAGCGAGCGTGAGCTCACAGATTCTCCTCCATCGCTGTCTCCCTCGGACAAACCTTCCTCTTTATCACCAGACACGCGCTCCTCAGCCGGCGCCATCTTAGATTCTTTGGCTGCAGACATTCCAGTTAGGGTACTTTCACACTTGCGGCAGGACGGATCCGACAGGCTGTTTACCCTGTCGGATCCGTCCTTCCGCTATTTCACCGTGCCGCCGCTCCGTCCCCATTGACTATAATTGACTGTGTAGCTGCAGTATCGCAGCAGAACCACACACAACTGCTGCACAATACAAATGCACTATAATATACTTTATGTTAGAAAGTATATTATAAGTATATTACACCCCTCAAAAGGACTTTTGTGGCCCTATTAGCTCGCGTTTGGTGTCCCTAACAGTCTGTCCCTGCTCCACACAGCAACCTCTCCCTACACTGGCAAAAGACTGAATATAAAATTGCAGCCAGATTGCGTTTATTTAAAAGGTAGGGGGTATGTCCATGTGCTGAAATGTCTCAATTGGCTGTCCTGTACCACCTGATGGATGTGTCATGGGTAAAAGAATATAGCGCCTGCGGACATCGCCATATGTTCGCATGTTCGGCGTACCGTGACCAAGCAAAGTTCGCAGCGAAACGACCGCCGGACGAACCGCAAGGCCGTCTCTATTTGGAAGCCTTTTAGGTTCTTGACTAAGTCTCTTTAACTCTTCACTGTAGAATCTCTGTTGAATGAGTCTTATGACTGTTTCTTCAGCTTTCATTCTTTCTTCTACATTCAACAATTCCTTCTTTCTGATTCCTTTTGCCAAACGTTGAATTCGAGCTACTACATTTATGACCGTATTCCATTTTGAACATCTGGCTAGTATTTCAAGTATGTTATCTTGACACTTGGCAGCAGTGCTCATTGTTTGTACAACTTTTACTTCTGGATCACTCATAGACAATTCTGTGTAACCTTTACTGGGCATGATTTCCTTTTCCCAAAGGAACTCTGAACCGGTGAACCAGTTTGAATTTTTCAATTCTGTTACATTCAGGCCTCTTAAAGCATGATCTGCTGGGTTATGCTTTGTGTCAATGTGATGCCAATGTTCAAGATTTGTTATTTCCTGAATTTTCTCAACTCTGTTGGCAACAAAGATATGGAATCTTCGAGCTTTGTTGTTTATGTATCCTAGGACAACTTGTGAGTCTGTCCAAAAATATTCTTCATCTATTTTCAATTCTAATTCTTCTTTCAGAAACTTGCTAACTGATGCTGAAACTACAGCTGCTGTCAGTTCAAGTCTTGGTATTGTCTGAATACTGGTAGGTGCAACTCTGGCCTTCCCCATAACCAGGGCACAGTGTATCTTTTCTTCTCCTAACACTCTGATGTAGGAGCACTGACCATAACCATAACTACTGGCATCTGAAAAGTGATGAAGTTCTATTTTCTTGTACTTTCCAAAACAATGAGGTACAAAACATTTGGGTATCCGAACTTCTCTCAAGTTTTGCAAGTCTCTTATCCAACTCTCCCACCTTGGTCTCAAATTTTCAGGTATGGGCTCGTCCCATCCCAACTTCTGTCTACATAATTCTTGTAGTATTTATTTTGCTCTGAAGCCACTGTGGAAAGAATGGTACGTCTAGTTGCAATTTTCTCTTCAATAGATACGTCAAAGAAGAACTTGTCATTCTCTACATTCCATCCCAATCCAAGTACATTCTGAACTGGAAGATGATCATAATTGAGATCTACATTCTTTATTGTTGATGCATGTTCAGAGTCACTGATGGATTCCAGTACCTCTCTGTTGTTTTAGATGAATTTGTGAAGGCGCATGTTTCCTCTTGCGCATAACTCTTGGCTTTCTTTCACTAGTTCGATTACAGATTCTGTGGACTCTAGACTTATAAGACCATCATCTACATAAAAGTTTTTCTTCAGAAAATTTGCTGGCACAACCTGGAGATGATGCTGCTCCAAACAAGTGTACTTTCATTCTGTATTCTGCTGGCTCTGTATCTGTATCTCCGTCCTCCCACCATAGGAACCTCAGGAAGTCTCTATCTTCAATCTTCACATGAAACTGGTGGAACATCTTTTCAATGTCACACATGACTGCTACGGGATACTTTCTGAATCTACAGAGTACTCCAGGCAGAGTGTTTGTAAGATCTGGTCCTTTTAGTAGATGATTGTTCAATGGACCACCATCGTACTTTGCTGAGCAATCAAATACCACTCTAATCTTATCTGGTTTCTTTGAGTGGTAAACACCTTGATGTGGAATGTACCACACTTCTCCTTCTTTAGGCTGATTATTAACTTTCTCTGCATGTTCTTCTTCAAGGATAGAGATATAGGCGGTGTGGAGAGGAGAGAGGAGAAAGAACCTTTCACACCCGTGGAGGAAAAAGTTTGAAACACGTACCAGGCGCCAGATCCCTCGGTTATTAGTCGTGAAGAGGATACAGGTTGATTCTTATTTGTGTATAGAATATAAAAAAGACCTTCACCTAGGTCTATTGAAGAGCTCGGAGTTTAGGAAAAAAACACCTCAGCTCTATAGTGATGATGTTAGGGATCATAAATTAATGATAATAAAAAAACAAATGCATTCACTTCACAGGGGGGGCAGTCACCAGGATAAACTCAAGTCACCTGAGACTATTTTCCCCCCGGCCAGGATCGCATGTAGAAATGTAAATAATTGAACGCCGCCTACACACGTGGCTTCTGGTCAATCATTTTAATAAATATAAGGCTTTATTTTTATTATTATCATTAATTTATGATCCCTAACATCATCACTATAGAGCTGAGGTGTTTTTTCCTAAACTCCGAGCTCTTCAATAGACCTAGGTGAAGGTCTTTTTTATATTCTATACACAAATAAGAATCAACCTGTATCCTCTTCACGACTAATAACCGAGGGATCTGGCGCCTGGTACGTGTTTCAAACTTTTTCCTCCACGGGTGTGAAAGGTTCTTTCTCCTCTCTCCTCTCCACACCGCCTATATCTCTTCTTAAGTGGACAAGGGCAATCCTTGACCCACTGAAACACTTGAGCAGCCTATCTTGTTCCTTAATTGCAGACGAGCATAACTCCATATATACATATATATATATACATATATATTTATATATATATATTGTTCTATATAGAACTCACCTCCGCCCCCTGGCGCCTCTGATAGCCTCTACTCTAGGTACCTATTTTGTGACTCCTGGTCTGTTTCTAAAACCAGGAAGTTCAAATTGCACCGTAATCCTCTTTTTGTATCTCTACATTTTGCTTCTTCAAGGATGCCTTCCATGAATTTCAAATAATCATTCTTCAGTTTGGGATCTCTTACTATCCTTTTCTTCAAACATTTCAATCTAGCTAGGGCAAGATTTCTGTTATTTGGCAGACGAGGTCGTTCTCTAAAAGGTAAGGGCATTTCAAGATGACCTTGTTGATTCTGCTGAATACTTTCTTCTAGAGTGTGTACAAACTTTATGTCTTCTTGGGATACACTCTTTTCTTTAGAACTTATGTCTGCAAAGTCAGATTCAAGGATCTTGATTACTTTTGCTTGGCTTACAGTTGGTAACTGTTAGACAGATATTCGATGACACAATCCTGTCACCTGTCTTGAGTTTGCGATCTGCTATTTTCCTCCACTAACACCCCATCCTAGATTAGTTTGAACAGCGTTGGGCTCACCCTTTCCTCCTGTGATTACCTTTCGTGGTACCAAGGATTCGGGACAATTGTAGCCTATCAACAGTCCAACACCAAACTCCTTCAGCGGGGACATTTCATGAGATATGACATATTGGTGTTCCCATTTATAGGATGTTTCACGGGTAGGTATGCGATCTCGATCTAGAGGTATATCGTCTTTTGTATAAGCTGGAGGTAGATCTAATGTGAAGTTTGAATGAAGTCCTCTAACTCTCAGTCCTTTGACCCTTTGACTGTTCACTACTGTGTCTCTCCCTGTCATTGTGGTGAGTTTAAGCTTCACTGGTTCTGTAGCCACTTGTAATTTCTTGCAGATTTTTTGATCAATGAAGGTGACATCACTCTTGGCATCCAGTAGCGCATAGGCGTATACCTTCTTGTTCCTTCTTTTAGTATTTGAAATGCACACTGGTACAACCATTGATGTGCCGTTGCTTTCTCCTTCCCTCACTCTGCAAGAGAATACTGATACTTTCTTTCCTTCCTTAGTATCTTTAAGTATTGAGGATTTATCTTTCTTTGGACCTTCTTCATGTAGTGGTGTAGGATGGTGTCCTTTGCAAACGCTGCATGTGGACTTTTTCTTACACTCCTTAGTAACATGGCCTTTTCTTAGACATCCAAAACACAGTTGGTTATCCAGTACACATTATTTATTTTCTTCTGGGGACCTCTCCTTCAATTGTTGGCCCTTGTGTATGGAGTGGTTCTCTCCACAGAACATACATTTGAAGGTAGTCTGAAGATTTGTTGGTTCTGTCTCACTACTGATCCCAGTAGTGACTTTGAACTTGCTCTCGTAGGTATCTGGACCTTTATCTGCTGCGTTGGTTGCAAAGCTAGTTGCTCTGGCACATCTTATCTCTCTTGCAGGCCTTTCTTCTAAGGATTTTAAGACATAAGATGCTGTTACTGGATAACATGCTATCCGTGCTTCCTTATTGATGAACTCAGAGAACTCTTTAAAACTTGGGAAGTCGTTACCTAGATCTAACTGTTCAGTCACATAGCAATTCCATCTAGAAGCCACTTCTTCAGGTTGCTTTGTTAGCATCCTGTGGTTTTCTAGATAATTGTTCAGTACTTCTAGTCCTCATACATGTGGGATGGCATTGCTGCATGCTTGCAGGAAGTCACCATACTTTTGGAGTGTTCTTTAGGACCTATTTTAGGCCAGTTATTCAGTTTCTCTTTAAAGGCTCTTTGTACTAAGAAAGGATGACCATATCTTGCATTACATTTTTCCCAAGCTTGCTTGTAGGCTTCTTTGTCTTTGCTATAGAAGTTACCTTCAAGAACTTCCTTGGCTTCTCCACCAACATATCTCTCAAGGTAGAATAACTTGTCAACTGGACTGAAGCAATGGTGCTCAATGATCATCTCAAAACTTGACTCTATGAACTTCAATACGTCTACCGAAAATACAGTAGGTTCCGGAATGGGAAGTCTAGCTAGGACTGTTCTCTGTGGTCTTGCTGGGACAATGGTTGTAACATTCTCCTGAGCATTGCCGTGTCATCTAGGAATAGAATCATCCGGTTCTATTTTCTCACTTAGTTCTGAATTAGGTGAGTCCCTTTCTTTATCTTTTCCGGTAAAGATAGAGGGTAAATTCACACACCTTTTTCCTAACATTGGACTAGGCCTCTCTTTGTTTTTCTGAGCAGGTATGGAAGGATAATGACTTATGAAATTTCCTTCCATTCTCCTGGGCGTAGAAAGGAAAGTAGGAGTCTGTTTCCTCACTTAGTACAGATTTGAACCTATGACTACTCTGACTCATATCCTCCTCATGTACTCTGAGTCTGGCTTCTATGATCTTAACTTCTTTCTGCCTTTCCAGACTTTATATCTGTTGGCGCTGTGCATCCATTGTAGATTCCATCTGATGGCGTTGTGCATCCTTTTCAGCTTCCTTTTCAGCCATCAGTTGGCGCTGCGCCTCGATGGCAGCCTCCATCTCAATCTCTGCTCTCTGGACAGCAAGTTGCTCAGCTAATTCCTTTCTTTTGGCTGAAGTATTTGAGGACTCTGATATATGGGTGACACTTCTGCTAGCGAAGGAAGTCACACTTGAGATTGTGGTTCCACCTAAGGACCTAGCATAGTCTCTCATAAAAAGCTCATTCATTCTACTTCTTGCTTTAACTTCATCATAGTTTTCTGCAGATGATAGTTCTCTCATGAGCTTTACCAAATCTTTAGTGACCGTAGTACATGTGTCCATGTTCCTTACAATATCCTGGGAAGGTGTCGTAAACGACCGCAGGTTGACATATGCTGCCATAAGCTCTGATTCAGATTCTTCTATCGTCTCTACCGTATCACTCAAGTTAATTTTTATACTTTCTTGCTTTAGCTTTCTACGAATGTCTTTAATGTATGATTTCCACCTATCATACATCCGGGCGAACTTTTTCTCTTTTAATGCTGCTTCTTGCTCCAAATTTTCCATCATCTTTGAGGTCGGTTTTCTGGCAAGTGATGAACGTCTTAGTTCATCTGTTTGGGCTATATTTGTTTGAGGCAAGACTAATACTGCATCAGACTCTTCTACCTCAGACAGGTTCCCTTGCTCTTCAACTTCTACTCTGTCTATCTTTGTATCCTCTAACAGTGGCATGGTAATACTATTCTCAGACATTTTACTTTAAATGCTCTAACAATCAATTATAATAAAATGCCTTTTACTTTAAATGCAATATTGACAAATGCAGAAATAAATGACTTTCACTTTAAATGCAATAGAGTCTGTGTATTACAAACTGCCTTTTGTCTTTTATTCCTGAACACAAAAATGTCACTGGCACATGATATGGGGGGAGCTCTGGCTACTGGCACATGATATGGGTGGGCTCTGTCTACTGGCACATGATATGGGGGGGGCCTCTGGCTACTGGCACATGATATGGGGGGGCTCTGGCTACTGGCACATGATGGGGGGGCTCTGGCTACTGGCACATGATGGGGGGCCTCTGGCTACTGACACATGATAGGGGGGGCTCTGGGTACCGGCACATGATATGGGGGGGCTCTGGATAATGGCACATGATATGGGGGGGCTCTGGCTACTGGCACATGATATGGGGGGGCCTCTGGCTACTGGCACATGATATGGGGGGCTCTGGCTACTGACACATGATGGGGGGCTCTGGCTACTGGCACATTATGGGGGGGCTCTGGCTACTGGCACATGATGGGGGGCCTCTGGCTACTGACACATGATAGGGGGGCTCTGGGTACTGGCACATGATATGGGGGGGCTCTGGCTAATGGCACATGATATGGGGGGGCTCTGGCTACTGGTACATGATATGGGGGGGGCCTCTGGCTACTGGCACATGATGGGGGGGCCTCTGGCTACTGACACATGATGGGGGGCTCTGGCTACTGGCACATGATGGGGGACCTCTGGCTAATGACACATGATATGGGTGGGCTCTGTCTACTGGCACATGATATGGGGGGGCCTCTGGCTACTGGCACATGATATGGGGGGGCTCTGGCTACTGGCACATGATGGGGGGGCTCTGGCTACTGGCACATGATAATGACACATGATATGGGTGGGCTCTGTCTACTGGCACATGATATGGGGGGCCTCTGGCTACTGGCACATGATATGGGGGGGCTCTGGCTACTGGCACATGATGGGAGGCTCTGGCTACTGGCACATGATGGGGGGCCTCTGGCTACTGACACATTATAGGGGGGGCTCTGGGTACTGGCACATGATGGGGGGCTCTGGCTAATAGCACATAATATGGGGGGGCTCTGGCTACTGGCACATGATATGGGGGGGCCTCTGGCTACTGGCACATGATATGGGGGGGCTCTGGCTACTGACACATGATGGGGGGGCTCTGGCTACTGGCACATGATGGGGGGGCTCTGGCTACTGGCACATGATGGGGGGCCTCTGGCTACTGACACATGATAGGGGGGCTCTGGGTACTGGAACATGATATGGGGGGCTCTGGCTAACGGCACATGATATGGGGGGGCTCTGGCTACTGGCACATGATATGGGGGGGCCTCTGGCTACTGGCACATGATGGGGGGGCCTCTGGCTACTGACACATGATGGGGGGACTCTGGCTACTGGCACATGATGGGGGGCCTCTGGCTAATGACACATGATATGGGTGGGCTCTGTCTACTGGCACATGATATGGGGGGGCCTCTGGCTACTGACACATGATATGGGGGGGCTCTGGCTACTGGCACATGATGGGGGGGCTCTGGCTACTGGCACATGATGGGGGCCTCTGGCTACTGGCACATGATAATGACACATGATATGGGTGGGCTCTGTCTACTGGCACATGATATGGGGGGGGGCTCTGGCTACTGGCACATGATATGGGGGGGCTCTGGCTACTGGCACATGATGGGGGGGCTCTGGCTACTGGCACATGATGGGGGGCCTCTGGCTACTGACACATGATAGGGGGGCTCTGGGTACTGGCACATGATATGGGGGGCTCTGGCTAATGGCACATGATATGGGGGGGCTCTGGCTACTGGCACATGATATGGGGGGCCTCTAGCTACTGGCACATGATATGGGGGGGCTCTGGCTACTGACACATGATGGGGGGCTCTGGCTACTGGCACATGATGGGGGGCCTCTGGCTACTAACACATGATATGGGGGGCTCTGGGTACTGGCACATGATATGGGGGGGCTCTGGCTAATGGCACATGATATGGGGGGGCTCTGGCTACTGGCACATGATATGGGGGGGCCTCTGGCTACTGGCACATGATGGGTGGGCCTCTGGCTACTGACACATGATGGGGGGCTCTGGCTACTGGCACATGATGGGGGGCCTCTGGCTAATGACACATGATATGGGTGGGCTCTGTCTACTGGCACATGATATGGGGGGGCCTCTGGCTACTGGCACATGATATGGGGGGGCTCTGGCTACTGGCACATGATGGGGGGGGCTCTGGCTACTGGCACATGATGGGGGGCCTCTGGCTACTGACACATGATAGGGGGGCTCTGGGTACTGGCACATGATATGGGGGGCTCTGGCTAATGGCACATGATATGGGGGGGGCTCTGGCTACTGGCACATGATATGGGGGGTCTCTAGCTACTGGCACATGATATGGGGGGGCTCTGGCTACTGACACATGATGGGGGGCTCTGGCTACTGGCATATGATGGGGGGCTCTGGCTACTGGCACATGATGGGGGGCTCTGGCTACTGGCACATGATGGGGGGCCTCTGGCTACTAACACATGATATGGGGGGCTCTGGGTACTGGCACATGATATGGGGGGGCTCTGGCTACTGGCACATGATATGGGGGGGGCTCTGGCTACTGACACATGATGGGGGGGCTCTGGCTACTGGTACATGATGGGGGGGCTCTGGCTACTGGCACATGATGGGGGGCCTCTGGCTACTGACACATGATAGGGGGGGCTCTGGGTACTGGCACATGATATGGGGGGGGGGCTCTGGCTAATGGCACATGATATGGGGGGGCTCTGGCTACTGGCACATGATATGGGGGGGCCTCTGGCTACTGGCACATGATGGGGGGGCCTCTGGCTACTGACACATGATGGGGGGGCTCTGGCTACTGGCACATGATGGGGGGCCTCTGGCTAATGACACATGATATGGGTGGGCTCTGGCTACTGGCACATGATGGGGGGGCTCTGGCTACTGGCACATGATGGGGGGCCTCTGGCTACTGACACATGATAGGGGGGCTCTGGGTACTGGCACATGATATGGGGGGGCTCTGGCTAATGGCACATGATATGGGGGGGCTCTGGCTACTGGCACATGATATGGGGGGCCTCTGGCTACTGGCACATGATATGGGGGGGCTCTGGCTACTGACACATGATGAGGGGGGCTCTGGCTACTGGCACATGATGGGGGGGCTCTGGCTACTGGCACATGATGGAGGGCCTCTGGCTACTGACACATGATAGGGGGGCTCTGGGTACTGGCACATGATATGGGGGGGGGGCTCTGGCTAATGGCACATGATATGGGGGGGCTCTGGCTACTGGCACATGATATGGGGGGCCTCTGGCTACTGGCACATGATGGGGGCCTCTGGCTACTGACACATGATGAGGGGCTCTGGCTACTGGCACATGATGGGGGGCCTCTGGCTAATGACACATGATATGGGTGGGCTCTGTCTACTGGCAGATGATATGGGGGGCCTCTGGCTACTGGCACATGATATGGGGGGCTCTGGCTACTGGCACATGATGGGGGGGGGGGCTCTGGCTACTGGCACATGATGGGGGCCTCTGGCTACTGGCACATGATAATGACAAATGATATGGGTGGGCTCTGTCTACTGGCACATGATATGGGGGGCCTCTGGCTACTGGCACATGATATGGGGGGGGGGCTCTGGCTACTGGCACATGATGGGGGGCTCTGGCTACTGACACATGATAGGGGGGGCTCTGGGTACTGGCACATGATATGGGGGGGCTCTGGCTAATGGCACATGATATGGGGGGGCTCTGGCTACTGGCACATGATATGGGGGCTCTGGCTACTGGCACATGATGGGGGCCTCTGGCTACTGGCACATGATATGCGGGGGCTCTGGATACTGGCACATGATATGGGGGGGCTCTGGCTACTGGCACATGATGATAGGGCTCTGGCTACTGGCACATGATGGGGGGCCTCTGGCTACTGGCACATGGGTTTCTGGCTACTGGCACATGATATGGGAGGGCCTTTGGCTACTGGCACATGGGGTTCTGGCTACTGGCACATGATATGGGGGGCTCTGGCTACTGAAACATGATATGGGGGCTCTGGCTACTGGCACATGATATGGGGGGGCTCTGGCTACTGGCACATGATGGTAGGGCTCTGGCTACTGGCACATGATGGGGGGCCTCAGGCTACTGGCACATGGGTTTCTGGCTACTGGCACATGATATGGGAGGGCCTCTGGCTACTGGTGCATGATATGGGGGGGCTCTGGCTACTGGCGCATGATATAGGGGGGCCTCTGGCTACTGGCGCATGATATGGGGGGGCTCTTGTTAGTGGCACAAGATGGTGGGGGGGCTCTTATTACTGGCACATGATTGGGGGGCATCTATGAGGGCACTTATTACTGGCACATTATTGGGTGGCACTATTGGGGCACTTCTTACTTGCACATTATTGGTGGGCACTATAGGGGCATCTACTGAGGCCACAAAGAAGGGGTATTTTATATGGGGGGCTCTGTACAGTAGCATTTTATACTTTGACACATTATGGTGGGTACTATGGGGAAGGTGGGAGAGGAGTACTATGGGGTCATTTACGGGGGCATTTTTTACTTACAAATTATGGGGGACACTGAGGGCATCTACTGGGGCACTATATATGGGGCATTTTATACTGGTACATTATGGGCGCACTAGGAGGGAGGGGGGAGAGGAGCACTATGGGGGCATTTACTGGGGGCACTATATAGGGGTATTTTATACTGGCACATTATGGGGGCACTATTTGGAACATTAGCTCAACTGGGGGCATTACAAGGGGGTATTTTTTGCACTGTCACATTATAAGGAGAATTATACTGGGGGGGCATTATGGTGGGCTTTATTACTCCCCCATGGTATGAGCCCCCTAGTAGCAGCACCAGCCTCTCCCTGCTCTGCTATCCCTCTGCCCCTTCTCCAAATTTTTATTATGAAATCTTTCTCATTAGGATAAAACACAACATCAGCTCCACAGAGCCCCCTGGCCAAAGTGTTGAAGTGTGTGTCAGTAGCCAGAGGCCCCCCCATCATGTGCCAGTAGCCAGAGACCCCCCCCCCTCATATCAGTAGCCGCCATTATTGTACACAAAAACACACACAAAAAAAAAACACACTTCCGTCCGTGTGTGTTTTGTGGATCCACAAAACACGGACATCGGCGATGTGCGTTCCGCATTTTGCGGACCGCACATCGCCGGAATTGTAAAATAATAAAACTAACACTTTTTTAGTAGGATAGGGTTATTTCAAGGACCATGCAAGGGCAGCACTTGTGTTGAAGTGTCAATTTTGACAGGTTGAGACGACAATAGCATTTGGGAAGGTTAGGAATCCTCCTTCTCAGCATATTATTATTATTAGCTTTACAAATAAGGTATACATAGAAGACCATGATGTAAGGGAATTTACTTGTTAACCATATATGTCTGTTAGAATGTTAAATTTAGGATACAATGTAACTCTATGTAGAGTCAACCTATAAAATGGCTTTGTTTCATGACATAGGCAGAGCATTCTTGCACGGACACCTGTTGCTCTCACACACACACACAGATTCACACATACACGTTATTTTGGGGAAATAAGCTTTTTCACTTATTTTAATTGTTTAATTGCTTGCTTGTAACCTTTCAAGACTTATTGCTGTGCTATATTTTTCTCTTTCTAAACTTTGTAACTTTCTTTTTATGAGAATTAAATCCTTCTAATTTTTATCTTTCATCACGAACTTTGCACATTTTGTTGGGCTCCTTCTAAAGCATTTCTTGAAAAATAGAGTAATGCAGGACGTTATTCTACATTGGCGAGCCAGCGGATTTTTGTTGAATTCCTTCAGTTTGTAAAGAGGTGGGCCCAAGAGAGTAATTACTATTATTACAAGCTTCAGGAAAACAACAACAACGAATCTAAAGAAGAAGACGTGAGCCACACATCTGTTGCAAGTGTCACTTCCCAGACGTATTACAGACGGAGGCTTGTGAAGAAACTACACAGAGATCCTTCCATAGACTGTGGGAAGAAGACGTAAGAAGGAGACATCAAGGACAAGTACCTGAGTAAGTAATGGAATTTCTTAATTCTTATTCAGATAAAAGTAAATTGGAGTTTAAAGTTGTAAGTAGTCATACTAATGCACAATTATGGGCAAGTTTATATAATCAATGTGAAGAAGAAAACATAAGAATTGACAAAAAGTTGTTGTGTATGGATAAATTGCAGAAGAAGCTCAGGAATGTATTACATATGGTGAAAATATTCAATACATTAGTTCTTGAAGATAGGCAGCCACAGACTCAGACACATAGTATATGTGTGAATAATAAGGACACACATGATACAGACACACAGGAACACATAGAAGAGGATGATTTTAATGATTGTCCAAAGTGTCAAATTTTGGCACAACACATAGAAGATCTGGAAGATCAGATGGAAACTAGGACACAGCTCATATCAAAATTATGCCATCGTACGAAAAAAGTTTCTATTATTACAAAAAGTGGCATAGATACGGGTGCATCCTACATTCCAGACACTAGTCCAGCTGATGCAAATGAAGATATAGAGGCTGAAGAAGTCAAGAGGAGGAAATTACATGACAGGGCAGCCAAGTTAAATTTAAAAATACATGATCAGTTAATAAAAATTTGTAAAGATATCCCAGCTTATACTGATAAGATGGATGCATTTCACAATGCTGATATCTTTGAATCTAATACTGATACTGTAAGTTCAATCTAAATAATGAACAGAAAAACAAAGTATTTAAATTATGGCTTCCCTCATATATGGCAAGGAGATTAGAGACTACACCAAGAGTAAATGATGAGCGTGAAATAATACATAGTTCCCCAGCAGATCGATTGAGGCAACTACTTTTATTTACTACTGGAGAATCTACTCCTACATTTGAAATCCTTGACATGTTAAAGCCCACTTTACAGGATGATCCATTTGCATTCTTGATAAAATTTGAACAGGCGTATAGAATGGTCATGGAAATTGAGGATGATTCTGAACCCACTGCAATGATAAAGTCATTTGTAAAACGGTTCAAATATCTTGATCCAGTCTCCAGGGAGTTAGCACTAGGAAAGCCTACGTTACAGGAAGCGGCAACATTTATTGATCAAATAAGGAGATCCATAAAACAAAGTAGTATAAGGGTCAAAGTTGCTGCAGTCCAAAAAAAGGATGAAAATCAGGTAACAAATTCAAATAGTCCTAAATCAAACCCTCTCATGAAAAGAGACCAATATAAACAGAAAGGAAAGGTGTCATTTCAAATAGGACAAGTTACTTGTTATTATTGTGGAAAAATAGGACATTTAAAATGGCAATATAGGAAATTCCTATATGAGACACAGAATGCAGGGAAAGAAAATGGTTTTGTGCCAACTGCTCCTTCTCCAGAGCAGGATCAGTCACAATCACCATATGCACCTTTAATAAGACAAATTAGAGAATTAACATTGAATAATTCGTACAAGGGGAAATCTTATGGTAATAAAATTGAGGAGACAGCTGGTTTGTTACCTTCCCCATGACTAGGACGAACTATGACCTCTCGTCCTTTGGAATTAGTAGCTCCAGTTTCATTAGATGACTGTGGAAGACCTTTTGTAAGGGGATCCTTACAGGGCAATGAGGTGACATTTCTCATTGACACAGGAGCTCAATTAAGTGTGACTAATCAGGATTTGCCTCTAACTCCAAATGCACCTGTTTGTACAATTGTTGGTTTTAGTAGGAAAAGCGGCACTAAGGCAATTTTAGCACAGAATGTTAATTTAGAAATACCAGGCTATCTGAAAACTAAAATAGACATTTGGCATAGTACTAATTCTGAAAACATCATAGGAACTGACCTAATGAAAAAATGGGGTTGGGTCATTGACTTAGGAAATAAGGTGATCTGGAAAGATGTTGATGGATCTAAACCTGTAGTCATTGATCCCACTGAATACAGTCATGTTGGTACTGTTTGCCTAACTGAAGTTGTTTCTTCTGAACATTTGTGGCCAGAAACTGGTGATGATGAAGTTCTAAAAGAAATTGTACAATATACTCCTTCTTTGTGGGCACAATTCAGGAATGATGTGGGCACAATGAAAGATGTATTAGTGAATGTGGAGGGGAGAGACCCTCCTCCCCAAAAGCAGTACAAATTGCCACCTGAATCAATTGGTCCCATGTCTAAAATCATACAGGAACTACTTGATCAAGGTGTCATTAGAAAGGCCAATTCAGTAACAAACAATCCACTGTGGTGTACTGTGAAGCCTGATGGTTCATACCGAATGTTATTGGACCTAAGACTGCTGAATAAGTATACCCCAAATGTGGCACCCATTGTTGCAGATACTCATGACATAATGGCACGACTGAATGCTAAGGCAAAGTTTTTCTCTGTTTTAGACATCAGTAATGTTTTTTTCAGCATTTCTCTTGCAAAGAGCTGTCAATACAAATTTGCATTTTGTTTCATGGATGAACAATATGTATTTTGCAGATTACCTCAAGGAGCACATTTATCACCTAGCATATTTCATCAGGCAGTTGCAAAAGTATTGTCCAAATTTTCAAGACCCGATTGTCTGTTGCAATATGTTGATGATATTCTTTTAGCCACTGAGGATAGAGAGTTGCATTTATCTCTCTTAGCAGAATTATTTTCATTGTTGCATGAAATTGAGCACCAAGAAAGTCAATCTGTTACAGACTGAAGTGAGATATCTTGGAGTGTTAATCAGTCATGGAAAGAGACAGCCTCTTCAAGAAAGGATTGAGGCTATTGCTTTTCTTCCCATTCCAACATCACACAAGGCTCTGAGACATTTCTTGGGTCTGGTAAACTTTTCCAGAGAATTCATAGAAGGCTTTGCAGAAAAAGCTAAACCTCTTTATGATCTCTTGAAAAATAATGATGATGACTCTTTTGGACCATGGGAAGAGGAACAACAGAAGGCATTTGAACTTTTAAAGCGAAGTATGCAAAAGTCTCCAGCATTGTCAACAGCTATGACTCAGGCACCTTTTGCTTTGCAGGTTCACACCTCAGACACGGCTGTGTCAGCTGTACTCTTGCAGTTGCAAGGGGGCGAATGGCGGATTTTGGGCTATTTCTCTAAGCTTCTCACACCTGTGGAAAAAGGGTTTGAAATTTGTGCAAAACATTTGGTGGGTGTTTATTTTGCTGTTAAGGCAACAGAACACATTGTTGGATTTAACAAAATCATTCTGCAGACTCCTCACTCCACACTAAAACTTCTCCTTGAGAAAAACCTCCCAGGTGTGTCAAATCAAAGATTTGCACATTGGTTGTTGTCCTTATCATCAAAACAAATTGAGATTGATCACAAGGCCAAGTATGTACTTCCTCAATTAATGCAGTATGAAGGGAAAACTCATGAATGTTCAGAAACATTTTATGAATCCTATCCTAGCTTGTTTAGGAGAGATGCAGAGAACAGTGATGAACCAGTATTTGTTGATGGTTCAAGATTTTGTTCAGGGGGAAAGTATTATACAGGTTATGCTATCTGGTATCCTGAAAGAGGATATGCAGTTCAGCATAGACTGCCAGGACACTATTCAGCTCAGAGAGCAGAGTTAGAAGCTGTCAAGACAGTACTGACAATTGATGAGAAAGAAAACAAGAATCCATTGGTCATTTATAGTGACAGCTCATATGTCGTGAGATCACTGACAGACTATTTGCCAGTGTGGGAAAGGAGAGGATTTGTAGATTCCTCTAACAAGGTCCTAGTGCATAGTGATACACTCAAGGACATATTCAAAATAGCTTCAAAACATCCTAATAGCTATGCTATAGTCAAAGTCCCAGCACATAGGAAAGGCAAACATGAGTTAGTTATTGGAAACAACACTGTAGACACATTGGCTAAGGAAGCAGCTATGACAGGAGAATTGAAGGAAGAAATTTAATCTTTGAAAGCTTTACCAGTGAGGAAAACAGACACGCATTTTCCTTCTTTTGCAGAAGAACAAGCGAAGGATTCGTCCCTTGCTGCTTCTCAGGTTGATCCAAAACCTCCCTTTGTTTGTGAAAACAGGGTTTTGTGTCATGACTGTCAGGGGGAATTGCGTCCTGTTGTCCCAAAACATTTACAAATGGAATTCACCAAATACAATCATGAGAGTTTAGGTCATTTGGGTCAGGAAAAATTGTTAGGAGTTCTCAAAGAGAAATTTTATTGGGACAAAATGGAGAAGACTGTTCAAGATGTAGTTCAGTCATGTCTCATTTGTGCTCAAGTCAACCCACGACCTAAAGGACAAAAACCTCCACTTTTACGAATTGCACCTGCTGATGGTCCTTGGTCTACATTACAGATAGACTACATTAGTCCTCTACCTTCAGGTAAACATGGACTCAGGTATGCATTAGTGGTGGTGGATGTATTTTCAAAATGGGTAGAGATCTTACCTGTCAGGAAAGATGATGCTCTGTCTACAGCAAGGGCATTGGTAAATCATGTGTTTTGTACTTGGGGGATCCCAAGAATGATTACCTCTGACAGAGGAAGTCATTTTACAGGAAAAATCATGCGGACAGTTTGTGCTATTCTAGGAGTACAACAACAGTTCCATGTAGCGTATCACCCACAATCTGCAGGCATTGTGGAAAGAATGAACCGAACAATTAAGACAAGAATTGCAAAAATGTTATTAGACAAAGGAAATACATGGGTTGATGCAGTACCCTTTGTTCTTATGAGTATAAGAGGAACCGTTTCCTCTACAACACAGTATACTCCATTTGAATTAATGACGGGAAGAACAATGCCATTAATATTCCCAAACGATCCATTCTTGTCTACACCTCAAAAAGATGCAATAGCAAGGTCCAGGTGGTTACAGTTATTGCAGGAGAATTTAAGTACAATTCTTCCATATGCTGCATCTAAAATGCAACGCATGATACCACCTCACTCTTCTAAATTTGTAAAAGGTGCTTTTGTAAGGATTAAGACCTTCAGGAAGAGTGGACCTTGGGAAAGCAATTGGGAAGGTCCCTTCGAAATAATTGACACTAGGGGACAAGTAATGATTTTGGTTCAAAGAGCACCAAATGCTTCAAAGAATACTCGCAGACAACAAAAACTGTGGGTACATGTTGATCAGTGTAAATTGTATGTACCAAAATAATGATAATGCTTTTCTTCACAGGGAATGAAACTCTTCACGTTATACACAATCCACAACAAACAAGAATATCTTCGGAAAAGCTGTTTCATGATGGGAATGTCATTGTTGATGATGATATTTACAATTGCTACGTTCGCAGAATTCCTTGATGATAAAAAGAGTAATCATGACAAAGAGACTTCAATCCTTGCATGAAGAAGAAGAGGATTTCGTCTTGAGGATTTTCTGGAAGAACAAATTCAGGACAATTCAAGAGACATTTCCGGAAGTCTTTGTATGGGTTTTGGTGCTAGCTGTTGTATTGAAATACACTTCAGACATGATACACACATTGAATTACATGCAACAGCAGGACCCAAACCAAAGTTCACACAATTACAAGGAACATTCATACATAACAATAGAACTGGTTCATGGGAATGTACATCAATAGATGTATTATACTGGAGTATTGTGATAAAAGGAAATGAGCCAGCTACATGGTCCGGAGATCTCACAAATGATAAGATAGCATTAGGAAAAGTGGGAAAATCTCGAGAGGAAATTTGGTTTCAAACCCAGAACTATGTAAAAATAATGGATCCATCAATTCTTCCCATAACAGGAAAGGTTGATGAAGATTGGGGTAAAAATTGGAGATTCCAAATAATTAGGGAACCTGTTGTAGTTAACATAACCATTGACTTCATAGGAACAAATGTTATTAATCCCGAACTTCAAGTTTCTCCAACATTGGTAAATATTCAGGAAGAAACTAATCCATTATATTTAAAATGCAGCACAAGATTAGAGATTCCATCCGAATCTGTGATAACATGGACTAAAGGAGAGGTATTTTTAGGTAGTTTATCAAATGGTCCAACTAATGTAATTCATAGAGGTCAATTTGGAAACGTGAAATGGTTTGATAAAAAGTTTATATTTTATCAAGACCATCCATCTCCTAAAGATTCAGGAATTTATCAGTGTTGCATATTAACTATAAACAACCATAAACAATGTGAAACTGTAAATGTTACTGTATGGTCACCTACAGAAAATATTTGTACTAAAGTTAAATTTGAATCATCTAGTCCTTTCCAGATTAACCATTTTCAGTCCAAGCCTCTTTTGAGGAATGGTAAATATGTCACCATAATGTGGACATTTAATATATCAGACTGGAAAATATCATCAAAATATCCTAAATGTGGAAAGCATCTTGCTAATATGGAGGAAGGTTTAGAAAGATGGTTTAAAAAGAGTGTTTCCAAGCAAACCAGAACTAAAAGAGGTATAGTAGAAGGTATTTTAGGAGGAATAGGTACCTTTGGAAGCTTGGTAAATACAATGAATGTAAATTCATTACAATCAGATTTAAAAACCATAGGTTATCTGGAAAAGAAAGGAATTAAAGTACAGAAAAGTCTAAACCAACTTTTAGAGAAAATGATAGTTAATTCTGTAGTTGTTTTAGGATCTTCTGTTTCACATCTTCAAGATGTTACTTTAGGTTTGATCCAAAGTGAACAAGAGTCAGAAGTAGCCAGGGCATGTATGGAAATCCAAATAGAATATTCTACGAATTTAAAAATAATGGCTCAGGCTTTACAAAGTGGAATTACTCCACTTGGTTTATTGGAAAATTTACCTATGGAATATAATTATAGTATGAGACACATAGATTTATGGGTAAATAAGTGGTTAGGATGTAATAAGAACACATGTATAGCTACCTCATTGATTCCAGTAGCTGGAAGAGAACAAATGGTAGTTCCAGTAACTGTTTTAGGAATTCCCGTGAGTGAAACACAGTTGATTTTTTATCAATTGCAATATACGGAATTTGCATATGATGGTACTCATATAGAACAATTAGATCTTTCTTCATGTTTACACTTTGTTTCTAAAATAATCTGTTTACCGGAACAAGATAAGGAGATTTATCATTCTTGTTTCCATAATCAAACTTCTTGCCATGCACGAATTCAGAATGTAAACTCAATTCATGATTTGGTAACTCAAGTTGGTCCAAACAAAGTTTGTGTACAAGTGATGTCTGAGAAAGAAAAGGTTGTAGCATTCTTTTCTTCTTGTGTACATCACGAGAATTTAACCAAGGGTTTATATTGTTTGGAAGGAGACTGGAGAGCAATCTCTATGAATTTAGGAAGACTCAATATTTCTTCCATAAATACAACCCAATTGAAAATCCTTCCAATGAAATTTAATCTCACTCAAATTGACAAATTTCCGTGGGATGAGTGGACTAAAGAAATTAAAAAAGATAAAGGTCTTTTAAAAATATTAAGTGAACAAATAAAAGAAGCAGAAATTGCATTTAATCATAAACAAGGACAATTATCAGAAATAGAACATGAATGGAATATCATGTCTGGAACATCTTGGTGGGGAAAATTGAAGAAATCTGTAAATATGTGGTCAAAATCTTCTACACAAACAGCAGTTGAGAATACGTTATCCCATCCTATTATTATTATATTTATTATTATATTTTTGTGTATTATATATCAAGTTTTTGTTATGTATAGGATTAGGAAAACATATAGTAATATAAAGAAAGAAATTAACAAAGGAGATAACATTTTGAAAGAAATGTTAAAAAGAACTCAGTATACCAATTCTATATGGAATACTGAATCAAAAATGGATCAAACAACCAAGTGCTATAACATGGTCAATGAGTGAATGTGATACGAATGAGATACGAATGATGAGTAATTGCGTTAGATTAGGAGGTTATGATTGAAGATTTATATTTCAAATCATAATCAGGGGGAAATGTAAAATAATAAAACTAACACTTTTTTAGTAGGATAGGGTTATTTCAAGGACCATGCAAGGGCAGCACTTGTGTTGAAGTGTCAATTTTGACAGGTTGAGACGACAATAGCATTTGGGAAGGTTAGGAATCCTCCTTCTCAGCATATTTTTATTATTAGCTTTACAAATAAGGTATACATAGAAGACCATGATGTAAGGGAATTTACTTGTTAACCATATATGTCTGTTAGAATGTTAAATTTAGGATACAATGTAACTCTATGTAGAGTCAACCTATAAAATGGCTTTGTTTCATGACATAGGCAGAGCATTCTTGCACGGACACCTGTTGCTCTCACACACACACACAGATTCACACATACACGTTATTTTGGGGAAATAAGCTTTTTCACTTATTTTAATTGTTTAATTGCTTGCTTGTAACCTTTCAAGACTTATTGCTGTGCTATATTTTTCTCTTTCTAAACTTTGTAACTTTCTTTTTATGAGAATTAAATCCTTCTAATTTTTATCTTTCATCACGAACTTTGCACATTTTGTTGGGCTCCTTCTAAAGCATTTCTTGAAAAATAGAGTAATGCAGGACGTTATTCTACAGGAATTTAATAGAAAATGCCCAATCTTGTCCGCAATTCCCGATCCGGGCAGCACATTGTGCTGCCCCATAGAAATGCGGAACGAAATTGCGGACGTGTGAATGGATATACTTACCTCCATGTCAGCGATGCGATGCAGGCCTCTTCTGGGCTGTGTCCCACGCTGTACGGCTCAGGCGGCGCGATGACGTCATCACACCGCCTGCGCCGGCCTTTGATAGGCTGCCGGCCTAGTGCCAGCAGCCTATCAGAGGAACAGGGGAGGGACACGCCTCTCCCTCCCCTGCCCATTCGCTCTCGCAGCACAGCCATCTGTATCGCTGTCCTGAGGACGGCGATACAGATGACTATGGAGATGAGCGCTTCCACAATGGAAGCGCTCATCTCCCTGTGTGACTGTCCTGCCGCCGCTGCCCCCACTTGCCGCCACGGGGGACGGGGCCCACGAAAATATATTTAGTTGCAGGCCGGCGGGGGCCCCTAAGGACTTGGGGGCCCGGGGGCAATTGCCCCCTTGCCTTAATGGAAGCGCCGGCCCTGGGCAGGTCTAGCTGTATAAACATATAAGCTATGTTAGCAACCTAGGACAGGTATTAGCTGGCCAGCTACACCGCTGTCTATGTGCGCCATTGCCCATCCTCACGCAGGTCTGACTGGGGGGGCCCTCTGTGCTCACGTTCCACCGCCATGGCTGCTGAAGGGGGGGGCAGGAGAGGGAGAGGTACCAGCTCCATCAGCAGCAACTTAAATCTAGATTCGCTGATAAGCAGTTTTCTTCACCCGCCTACTGAAGAAACTACTCACCAGCAGCAGCAGCTAGACATAGACCAGATACTGAACCAGTAGGTTGTAGTGTACCCTGCCACCCCACAACGAAGATCCCCTGGACTACTGGGCAGCCAAACTCGATTTTGCCGAATTTGCCCTGTACAAGTTTTCTTGCCCGGCCAGCAATGTGGCATCAAAGCAGGTGTTTAGTGCAGCGGGGGCCATAGTTACCCCAAGAAGAACTTGCCTGTCCATGCAAAATGTGGAGAAACTGACCTTTGTAAAGATGAATCATGGGTGGATCAGCCAGGATTTTCCAACACCAGTGCCTGATGCATCAGACTAGATCATCACACCTACTTTTACAAAAGAGTCCTGTTTCTTCTGGCTATCTACTTCAGCTACTATTCTGATGCTGCCACCCACCTGATGCCACACCTGCTGCCAGGTGCTACTACAGCCACCCATCATCTTCAGCTGGTACTGGTATTGCCCCCCATTCCCCACTATGTCACTGGGCCACTTTGTGGTCTCCTAATGCTACTGCTACCTCACCACTATGTCACTGGGCCACTCTGTGGTCTTCTCATGCTGCTACCACCTCAACACTCTGTGGTCTCCTCATGCTGCTGCCAGCTCACCACTATGTCACTGGGCCACTCTGTGGTCTCCACATGCTGCTGCCACCTCCCCACTATGTCACTGGGCCACTCTGTGGTCTTCTCATGCTGCTGCCACCTCACCATTCTGTGGTCTCCACATGCTGCTGCCACCTCACCACTATGTCACTGGTCCACTCTGTGGTCTCCTCATGCTGCTGTCACCTCACCACTATGTCACTGGGCCACTCTGTGGTCTCCTCATGCTGCTACCACCTCAACACTATGTCACTGGGCCACTCTGTGGACTTCTCATGCTGTTCCCACCCTCCTCACTGCATGACTGGGCCACTATTTTGACTTTTTGACCTGTTTGACATCATCATTTATTTGACCCTCTTTCTAATCTGTCAGAAGGAAGTAAAAAACAGATGCACAACGGATCCTATGTAGCAGCTGTAAGGCCTGTATGACATGGTCCCTATTTTGCATCAGAACAGGAGTGGGTACAAAACACAGAAGACATGCAAAAATTCCATTCACGTGTCATCTCTGTTTTAGATCCACTCCCGTTTTTTTTGGCTTTAGCAATACTGGTGGATTACCGACCAAATGCTGACTGAGTGAAGGTGGATGCTCCATAGACAGGATCCGTTTTTTAGGGGTTATTGTTCGGACGGATCAGAGGAAGTGCAAAATAATCAGTGACGTCAACACAAACTTACTGCTGACACCCTCTCCACTCTGTTGGGGGGCTCTTCTTATATAAGCATTTAATAGAAAAGGTTCTGTAGATATCTATGTGGAATCAGCTGACGACGGTGTAAAAGGAGTGTGCTCTTTCACACTATAGTAGGATCTTGAGTTCACACTTGAGTTATTAGGTCAGTTTTGGCCCCGTAATTGACCAAATGAGTGAAGTGTGAAGTGATTCTTAGAGTGACGCCTGTCATGTGCATGTCATACTGACTCACAGTATTGTTTCAAAACCACAGCAGACTTCCTATGCGTGTTACTGCAAGACACAGCTTTCTACACCACTTTACAAGCTCTCTGCAGCCAGGAAATAGCTGTTTTTTTTAACGCGATTCGCCACAAATAAATTTGGATCGAATCTTTACGGAAAATTCCTTGAACCGACCAAATCAAATTTTTGAGAAATTCGCTCATCTCTAATTATAGCTTAACTACCTCTCTCTCCTCTTGGTATATCTGACTTTTTTGGGTGCATTGAAACCAGTGGTCAGTGATTTGGTACAGCTACATTACTCTTTCTGACGTTTTGTCCCATTTTTATGTTTTTAATCATGTATTGGATTGTTTATCTAATAAATTAATAATATATTTCAATATTTTATTGGGCATGGTGTCTTTATGCTCCTCTATGGAGACCCACTGATCAGATACCTGTCCCCTATCTTGTTCAGAACTTGGCACAACCACATTGAGGTCTTTGTGCTCCTCTGTGGAGCATTTTTTGTAGGTTTTGTATTTGGTAGCTAATGTTTACGAGGCATTGTGTTTTATCTGATCAGTGGGGGTCTTATTGGTAAGAACTTCACTGTTCACGAAAATGAGGGACCCATGCCCCAGTAGTAACGGAGCAGCAGTGGATAGGGGATAAGTTCAGAATTTGGCAAAACACAGCTAAAACATATGTCTAACAGCGTCTCACGGGACAGCATCACGAAAATAAAATCTGCAAGAGTGATTTAGATATCAGTGGTGGTGGACTCCAGGTACTTGCCCCTTATGCCTTCTGTGCCTAATGTGATTTGTTGTCATTTGAGCTATATAAAATGTATTTTTGTCAGATTTATGTTTTGAAAAGAAAAGTCCTTTGGACTATGTGTCTTAAATGGTTTATCCCACAAAAAACATTTTTTACTTATGCACCATTGTTGATAAATGTATGATTCCACCACTAGAACCTCCACTGCTGGTACCCTCAGCCTGGTCTCAAGACACTCATTCCTGCTCAAAGCATGACTCTGCATGGCATTGCATGGGACCTCTGTACATCACAGAGATGCTCACCCATATATCATGAGGGAAATTTTTTAAGCCAGTTTTGCTTAAATCTGCATTACCGTAATCTGCACCACATTTTATCAAACGTCACACATTTAAAACATTTGCCACATCTTTGAAATTCTAGAGATGTTACTCCTGTTTTATGCCACCCCCTACTGGATTTAAAATGCAAAGGGGAGATTTATTAAAAGTAGAGTAGAGAAAACTGGCTTAGTGGCCCACAACAAGGAGCTCTGAAAAATGAATGTGGAATCTGGTTGCTATGGGGAATTAAGCCAGTTTTCTTCTACCCCATTTTTGATAACTCCCCCCCAATGGTTTCACAACTTTTTAAAATAAAAATATGAAAAAAATGTACGTGTGGCACTGTGATGGCATGTGCTCAGGAGCTATGCCCGCTCCATAACCTGTGGGTGCCAACTGTATACAGGTGGTACACTACTGTAACTGATAATAAGGAAAACAAAAAGACAAAAAAAACAAGTTGCAGTGGGAATGTAAGGGTTATTAATTGAAAAAAACACATACAAGGGAAAAAAAAAGGTAAAGACACCAAAGGATATTGGTGTCCCAGAGGACAGTCAATGAGGTCTAAAAGATCAGTCAAAAACCCTGTCTTGTTACAGCAGCTCTCTCATAAAATAAAGGGACAGTAGTGGGAAACCCCGTCAGTAATAATTATAAAAGGCAGAGACTGAGAGACGCTCGTTACAATAGGCAGAATTTAAAAAAATTACAAATGGTGATGATAGTGATGTTAATAACCTCCCAGAGGTATACTCAGTTAAAGTAACATAAACAAAAAATGATGATAAAAAACAGATATCAGTAAGGGTACTCACTTCACTTGAGAGGAGGGGTAGCAAAATCGGCACATGTTCTTGTACCCATACCTCTTGCGCTAGGCTCGCTCATCAAAAGGTATGTTACCAGTCCTCCAAAATAGTGTCAGGACCACGATCGCCAGGAGATGACCTTTATTTAGCACTATTCACCTCCTACATTTTTTAAGCATTTTACTTTTACTAAGCACCCTATGGGAGGTTATTAATATCACTATCATCACCATTTGTCATTTTAAAAAATCCTGTCTAATGTAACAAGCGCCTTTCTGCCTTTTATACACTACTGTCACTGCCAGGGATCACTATAGCAGCCATCGGCCCCTAGGCTTACCATGTATGGATCGCTATTTGGCCCTGCCCAATAGACCGTTATTACAGTAGCATTCCAGTGTATTATATCAGTGATTAGAAGATTGCATGTGTACATTTGCAAGTGGGAAAAAAAGGAAAAATTTTTTTTAAAAAATTAAAAAATTCTAACAAAAAAAGATTGCCTTTTTCATATATTTATATTAAATTATTAAAAAAATATACATAATTGGTATAGCCGCATCCGTAATGATCCTATACAACCTGATCACGTTTTTATTTTTATCCCTTATCGCATAAAAAGTGAATAAAAGCCAAAATTGCTTTTTTTGTTCATTCCAAAGAAATGCAATAAAAAGTGTTCAAAAAGTCCTAGGTAACCCAAAATGACACCAATGAAAACTATAATTCGTCCCACAAAAACAAGCCCTCAAACAACTCCATTAACAAAAAATAAAAATCTTTTGGGTCTCTGAATGCAAAAAATACAATTTCAAGAGACATTTCAAGATAATATTAAAAGATAAGACAACAGAGTATAGTTATCATGACACTTATACCACGGTGAATGCCATAGAAGCAAAACTCAAAAAGCAATGGTGGAATTATTGTGTTTTTTTACACTGTCACCAAAAACATTATTTCAGTAATTAGATGTACCCCAAAATTATGGCATATAAAAATACAACTCATCCTGCAAAAAACAAACAAAAAACAAGCCATTGTGTTTACAAAAAAAAACAAAAATGTTATGGCTTTTGAAATATGGAGATGAAAAAAACTGAAAAAAAATAAAACTGTTGTGTCCTTAAAGGGGTTATCCCATGACTAATGTAAAAAATGTAATTATCAGACACGATATAGTACATGACAACCTCTTTCTAACAAAACTAGAACCAGCCCTGTACCTCACATGGATCCGGAGATCTCCTCAATCATTAGCTAGATTTATATCAAGCTGACAGCTCAAGGGGAGTGTCTTCTCTGCTGCAGCTGCAATGTCCCACTACATGTGTGTGGGCTCTGCTTAAAAGCACTTTTTACCCTAAAAATTGTGTTATGCTATGGTATGTGACTTTGTACTAACTTATCTGCAAAATCCCTGTTACCAGGCAGATTAGGTGTAATTTATACATCCCACCACTAGATGGAGATAGTACTTAGGTCATATACACTCACCTAAAGAATTATTAGGAACACCTGTTCTATTTCTCATTAATGCAATTATCTAGTCAACCAATCACATGGCAGTTGCTTCAATGCATTTAGGGGGGTGGTCCTGGTCAAGACAATCTCCTGAACTCCAAACTGAATGTCAGAATGGGAAAGAAAGGTGATTTAAGCAATTTTGAGCGTGGCATCGTTGTTGGTGCCAGGCGGGCCGGTCTGAGTATTTCACAATCTGCTCAGTTACTGGGATTTTCACGCACAACCATTTCTAGGGTTTACAAAGAATGGTGTGAAAAGGGAAAAAAATCCAGTATGCGGCAGTCCTGTGGGCAAAAATGCCTCGTGGATGCTAGAGGTCAGAGGAGAATGGGCCGACTGATTCAAGCTGACAGAAGAGCAACGTTGACTGAAATAACCACTCGTTACAACCGAGGTATGCAGCAAAGCATTTGTGAAGCCACAACACGCACAACCTTGAGGCGGATGGGCTACAACAGCAGAAGACCCCACCGGGTACCACTCATCTCCACTACAAATAGGAAAAAGAGGCTACAATTTGCACGAGCTCACCAAAATTGGACTGTTGAAGACTGGAAAAATGTTGCCTGGTCTGATGAGTCTCGATTTCTGTTGAGACATTCAAATGGTAGAGTCCGAATTTGGCGTAAACAGAATGAGAACATGTATCCATCCTCTGATGGCTACTTCCAGCAGGATAATGCACCATGTCACAAAGCTCGAATCATTTCAAATTGGTTTCTTGAACATGACAATGAGTTAACTGTACTAAAATGGCCCCCACAGTCACCAGATCTCAACCCAATAGAGCATCTTTGGGATGTGGTGGAACGGGAGCTTCGTGCCCTGGATGTGCATCCCTCAAATTTCCATCAACTGCAATATGCTATCCTATCAATATGGGCCAACATTTCTAAAGAATGCTATCAGCACCTTGTTAAATCAATGCCACGTAGAATTAAGGCAGTTCTGAAGGCAAAAGGGGGTCCAACACCATATTAGTATGGTGTTCCTAATAATTCTTTAGGTGAGTGTATCTATACCTAGGTCAGGCCTAGTGAGACAGATTAGTGGGAGAGATTAGTGGGTCAGATGGAGGAGATGAGAGTGCAGAGTGAAGACTTTACACCACAGATTAGTGAGTGGAGCCAACTTCGCTATGTGGTAGTACCAAGGTGTGAGGCGCAGAAGAGCGTTTTCCTTCTGTTGCCGGACTATATACTTGCATCCCTGACCAGTAGGAGAGATTTTGCCTCCCTGGAATAGAAACAAGCATCAGAAAGATTCATCGGTGATAATAGCCATTATTAAGGGCCACAGACACCTTTGCGCATGGTGGAGGACTTATAGCTTCTGGCAGCCACACCATAATTCTGGGAAACAGATTAGCTACCTATCCCAATATTCAGCTTGGAGGGAAAGGACAAGGTATAGGACTGAACACATCAACAGGAATAAGGTACTCCATAACCACAGCTCAAACCAAAGCCTAAGAAAGCACGGAAACAGTGGATCTGTAGATTAACTCTAATACCAACAAGAGACTGTATTCTGTACTGCTGCAGCCAAAGTCAACACCAGTAAAAGTTGTGAGTTGCACCTTTCCACTGTCTACCTCATTATTACCACTATTGGTTGTTCCCCCATTAACGGTACTGGCGTCACGACAAAAATCAAGGGACTCAGCCGCAACAAGCACCCTAAGCACCCCTAACATCAAGGGCACCTCAACCACCATCTTGGCTGATGCTTCCCCACCACAGAGCGTGCCCCGGAGGATTTCGTGCTGTCCACCTCAACACTGTGCTGCCGGCCCAGGGAGGCGTTCTGCTAACCGCGAGTAAACTGATGAACTGTGTGTTATTATTTGGCCCCTCATCGGTCCACCGTGCACCTCACGTGTTGCCCCTGCGCTACTGGCTGGCTGCACAGCTCAGAGGGTGTGTCTATGCTCTCCCTATCACAGCTCAGGGGGCGTGCCCATGCTCCCCCTATCACCGCTCAGGGGGCATGTCCATGCTCTCCCTATCAAAGCTCAGGGGGCCTGTCCATGCTCTCCCTATCACAGCTCAGGGGGCGTGTCCATGCTCTCCCTATCACAGCTCAGGGGGCGTGTCCATGCTCTCCCTATCACAGCTCAGGGGGCGTGTCCATGCTCTCCCCATCACAACTCAGGAGGCAGTTGTAGGATGAAACTGAGCATGTGCAGCCTTCTCCGTGAGCAGGACAACAAATAAAAATAAAAAACAAACAGAGGGTGGCTGCAATCCATCGGCAGCACAGCCACCACTGATGGATTACAGGGTGGTCGTAACCATGGAAACAAGCAGTGTATAATGTGATGGAAAAATTAATTCAGCCAACAAAGGAGGCAATATGGACAATCACAATACATTAGTAAATGCCTTGTATTAACTTTCTCTACATAATAAATGCAATTTGCTGAAGTGAGTGAACCCCTTTAACAGGTTTACAATTTGCTAAAACCTGCGTGCCTAGCTAATCAAGCCCACATTTTCACTCTCTGTTCCAGTGGTAAGAGCATCGTATAATTTGTACAAAAAATGGTGCACGGCGAAATGTGAGACTTTTTAATGCTTAAGGCTTCAGAAATACCCCCAATGTTTGTAAGGGAGAATATGGCATCTGATGGCACAAGAACAAGGCACCATGCAGCCAATTATACAGAATAAACATCACATAGCAGTAAATAACCCGTACACATATACTGTGCAAACATCCCACGTCACACACTGCAGGTCTGCAGCACCCCTTATACTGTGTGTACAGGACCCTGAAGAAGCTCCCGTTCTCAATAGAGACAGTGATTTACAGTTTCCAGGAGCTATTTCTGACTGCTATATGAGGTTCTGCTGTATCTGTATTAGTCATCTGCTTCATTTTCTTCAATTAAAAATTAAATGTACAAAAGCAGTCCTTCTGTCCTGGGCAGTGGCATAGTCACCATAGAGGCAGTCCATGCCAATGCTATTGGGCACCTATATTTTTTTTTACTCCTGATAAAGGGGGCAAGTAATTTCCCCTAAATGCATTAGGCAAGATTGATCAAAACTGGTGTAAAGTAGAACTGGTTTAATTGCCCATAACAACCAATCCAGTTCCACTTTGCAGAGCTCCTTTGGAAAATGAAAAGTGGAATCTGATTGGTCGCTATGGGCAGGTAAGCCAGTTCTACATTACACCTGTTTGATAAATCTCCCCCATTGAGTACAATACAGTTCCCCGCAGCCCGATGAGTGTGATGATCCATCCGCTGGCCGTGAATAACATCTTAAAGCTTTCTGAGGAAACCGTATTTGCGGATGCAATTAGGGGGGACATGGTGTCATGCCCGCAGTTATTTAAATGCGCAAATGATGTGTGTGTGGTATATGACTGGTAACAGCTGTACTTGGTGCAGGCTGAAGTCTTCTGGAGCATCCTGATTGGAGGAAGGATCAACGGCTGGCCGCGTGGAGAAACCTATAAAAGGAGGGAGATGTCAGCTGCTGCGCACTCACGTAAGTGGCAGTGAGGAATCCCCCTCCCCCACCCCCTTTTTATAATTAAAATGTCACCGTGCTAAGAATAGGGGTAATAGTCACTCGCTGAGTGGACTAGTTGGATTTATTTATTCGGTATTTAGTTATGTTGGTATTTATTAATATGGCCAATTATTTTCCAACAATAAAAACATATTTAGGCTACTTTCACACATTTCAGTATTTTGAATGCCGTATCCGGCACTAATACATTCCTATGGGAAAAAATGCCGGATATGGCATTCAGGCAAGTCTTCAGTTTTTTTAGCCGAAGATAAAACAGTAGCATGCTGCAGTTTTATCTTTTGCCTGATCAGTCAAAACTACTGAACTGAAGACATCCTGATGCATCCTGAACGGATTGCTCTCCATTCAGAATGCATGGGGATAATCCTGATCAGTTCTTTTCCGGCATAGAGCCCCTGTGACAGAACTCTATGTCGGAAAAGAAAAACGCAAGTGTGAAAGTAGCCTTATTAATTTAAGCGTGGTTAATTATTTAGCGATTCATAAATTTTGATGGGTACAAGATTGGGGTCTATGACACAATGATGTGAGAGGTGTGGGAAGCAGGTCTGAGCTTCCCTGTTTCCTCCTCTAGGTGGAGTGATCAGTGTTTTATATAAACTGTACAATCAGTACGCTATTGTGTTGAGCGCCTCGGTTTGCTAACATGTCTGATTTTTGTGCACGACCTTTTGGATCAAGGCTGGATCGTGTTGTTTTCATTTTGTAGAGCTGCTGACCAATATCCTGCAAGTGGCTCACCGTTCTCCTAATTCTTCAAATACCCTGAGATTGCGCTAAGGCTTACTTGGATAACTGTAGCACCATCTGGCACTGTGCCCCAGCGGGTGTTACTCTAGCACTCCTCCCCTTTCAAATTATTTTTATTCTTTTTTGCCTCTCCTATCTTGATTCTACTGGGTTACAGGTGAGCCAGAGATGAACGTCTTATCCTGCTTCTCCACCAGGGGGAGCTTCGTGCAAAGGGATTTTACAATTTAAACTGATTTTTAAGGGGTTATCCAACATCAGACCTCACAGAGCGGCTGAACCCATGGTGGTGATCATACTTACCTGCTCCATGCCACTGGATTCCAGCTCCATTGTTCCTCCACCGACTCTGCAGCTCCTGATATCAACATGCTTTTAACAGGGGGAACACGAGCACTGCAGCCAATCACTGGGCACAGCAGTAACTTATCATATGTGTGGCACATCACAAGGTCATGTGACAGGTCACCGCTCTGGTTAGTGATTGGCTGCATCTGTCAAGTGTACCCCGTCAACAAGATGTTGATATCTGGAGCTGCGGAACTGGCGATGGAGCCAGCACCCAGTGGCAGGGACCAGGTAATTATGATCACCACCATGGGTTCAGCCGCTCTGTGAGGTCTGATATATTTGACCTTTAAAGGTCAAACGGTATAAATTCATTATTCAAAGAGCTCCCTCTAGTGGTGGCTGCAGGCAGGCAGATTTATTATGCTCTGTATGGGAGATTTATTTCTATATTTATGCCAGCTGTCGAGTCTAAGTTTTCTTGCAGAAAATCCTTGTGGATTTTTTAGTGGAGATGAAAAATATATGCCGATTTTGTAGCGGAATTGCCGTGCATTTCACCCTCTCCACTGCAAAGGGTTAAAGCCGTGGAGGAAAACTGCAGCATAAATTGATGTACTGTGGATGTAAAGCTGCACCGCATGTTAAGTTTTATGTGTTTCTACAAGCAGTTCTGCTGTAGAAAATTTCCAAGACTTTAGAACTGATAGGTCCTCAGTATCTAATCGGTGGGAGTCCGACACCGGGACCCCCACCAATCAGCTGTTTGAGAAGGCACCTGTGACTGAGCGCTGCAGCCTTCTCCGTGCTCACCAAGGTCATCAGCAGGGGGCGTAACTACCATAGCGGCAGACCATGCAACTGCTATGGGGCTCAGGGCAAGAGGGGGCCCAGTTGGGATTATCTACTCTTCTACTGGGGGTGAAAACTTGGTCAGGACTCTGCCTTCTAAAGCAGTGGTAACCAACCATTTTTCGTCTGACATGGTATAGATTTTGCCCAGGGCCGGTTCTAGGTGAAATGGGGCCCTGGGGCGAAAAACAATAAGGGGCCCCCCCCCATGACACTTGATGACTTTTACAGAAGAAACTGTATATTTTGGGGCACAGTGGAGGCTATATGTGTATAACATAAACATATTTCACATGAACACTTACAGTTACCTGACCCTTGGGGATCTCGGACGCCACTTCCACACTTTGGCCGGGGGCTCGGCGGAGCTGATGTTGTGCTTTATCCTAATGAGAAAGATTTCATAATAAGGATTTGGAGAAGGGGCAGAGGGATAGCAGAGCAGGGAGAGGATGGAGCTGCTACTAGGGGGTCATACCATGGGGGAGTAATAAAGCCCATCATAATGCCCCCCCAGTAGAAATATCTCTCCTTATAATGTGCAAAAAAATACCCCCTTGTAATGCCCCTAGTTGAGCTAATGTCCCCAAAGTGCTCCCATAATGTGCCAATGTAAAATACCCCTATATAGTGACCCCAGTAAATGCCCCCATAGTGCTCCTCTCCCCCCTAGTGCCCCCCATAATGTACGAGTATAAAATGCCCGATATATAGTGCACCAGTAGATGCCCTCAGTGTCCCTCATAATTTGTAAGCATAAAATACCCCTTCTCAGTGCCCCCGTAGATGACCCCATAGTAGTCCTCTCCCCCCTTCCCCATAGTACCCACCACAATGTGTCCCAGTATAAAATGCCCCTATACAGAACCCCCATATAAAATAACCGTTCTTTGTGGCCTCAGTAGATGCCCCTATAGTGTCACCAATAATGTGCCAGTAAGAAGTGCCCCCATAGATGTCCCCCAATCATGTGCCAGTAGCCTGAGCCCCCATCAACATGTGCCGGTAGCCATAGCCCCCCCCCCCTATCATGTGCCAGTAGCCATAGGGCCCCCCTATCATGTGCCAGTAGCCTGAGCCCCCCATCAACATGTGCCAGTAGCCATAGGCGGCCCCCCCCCTATCATGTGCCAGTAGCCATAGGGCCCCCCCTATCATGTGCCACTAGCCATAGCCCCCCCCCCCTATCATGTGCCAGTAGCCATAGGGCCCACCCCCTATCATGTGCCACTAGCCATAGGGCCCCCCCTATCATGTGCCACTAGCCATAGCCCCCCCCCTATCATTTGCCAGTAGTCATAGGCGGCCCCCCCATCATGTGCCACTAGCCATAGGCGGCCCCCCCCTATCATGTGCCAGTAGCCATAGGGCCCCCCCTATCATTTGCCTGTAGCCATAGGGCCCCTCCCTATCATTTGCCAGTAGTCATAGGCGGCCCCCCATCATGTGCCACTAGCCATAGCCATAGCCAGCCGCCCCCCCAGTATTGTACAGAAAGAAAAAAAAAGAAAAAAAACACTTATACTTACCTCCTTGGCAGCAATGCGATGCAGGCCTCTTCCGGCCTGTGTCCCGCGCTGTGTACGGCTCAGGGGTCAGGCGGCGCGATGACGTCATCGCACCACCTGCGCCGGCCTCTGATAGGCTGCCGGTCTAGTGCCTGCAGCCTATCAGAGGAAGGGAAAGGGACACACCTCTCCCTCCCCTGCCGCACAGCCATCTGTATCGCTGTCCTGAGGACTGCGATACAGATGACTGGAGATGAGCGCTTTCACAATGGAAGCGCTCATCTCCTACTGACTGTCCTGCCTGTCTAAAGTTAGTTGCGGGCCGGCGCGAGGGGGCCCCTAAGGACTCGGGGGCCCGGGGGCAATTGCCCCCCTTGCCTCTATGGAAGCGCCGGCCCTGATTTTGCCGGCCAAAACCAGGTAGCTTTGCCAGAAAGAAATGCAAACACTGTGAGGGGGCACGTGTGAGCATTACTAAAATACATAACACGTAGGCCTTCAAATCTGCGTTGTAAGCTCTATTTGGAGCATCTATTGCAGATTATGTCGAAAGACCAGACAAAAAAGCCTTGTATGCAGCCAGGGGCGTAGCGTCGGGGGGGGGGGGGGGGGGGGGGGGGTAATGCATCCGTATGTCTTCCGTTTCCATTCCGTTTTTGCGGAACCATCTATTGAAAATTTTATGCCCACCGCAATTTTTTCTATGTAATTACTGTATACTGTACATGGCATACGCAAAAACGGAACGGAAAAACGGAACAGAAACACATAACGGAAACAAAAAACGGAACAACGGATCCGTGAAAAACGGACCTCAAAACACTGAAAAAGCCATATGGTCGTGTGAAAGAGGCCTTAGGCCCCATTCACACGTCCGAAATTTCGTTCCGCAATTGCGGACCCGTTCCCGAAAAAAATAGAACATGTCCTATTCTTGTCCGCAATCGCTACCCTTAATCTGATCCATTGAAGTCTATGGTTCAGCAAAAATGCGGAATGCAATCATTTTTTTTTTTTTTGCCGACATGCGGAACTGTCCGCTAAAAAACATACGGCTGTCTGAATGAGCCCTAAATCTGTGACAAGAACACTATATTTATTTATTAGTTTTTTTTTTGGGGGGGGGGGGTCTATGCATATGTTACAGGACTGAAGCAAATCTGAGGCAAATCTTTGAGCTAAAGTTCTTCCAGTCCTACAGGTAATATTATTGTATTGTCCTTCCCAAAATTGGGTGTGGTAGTATCCCCTCTCGTCCAGCCCTGCAGCCCCACTCCACAGAAAAGCGGCTAACAAGCATGGCTACACAGATGAAGCAGTGTGGAGCCGTGGGCGCTGAGCCTGGCACTGCCCATGCCATCTGACCAGTCACCAGCGGTGAGCGACTAGTTAGCGGGAGGCGCAGAGGCTGCAGCAGCTGCTGTCTGGGAGGGGGAGGAGCGAGGGGCGGGGCCACGGCTCAGACACAAACACACTCATACGCTGCGGCGCTGCATTGCCCGGGCTGTGGGCACAGACAGCGGGCACCAGAGCTGACCTCCCCCTGCCCATGAAGAGGCCCCGGCTGGATGATGGCGCCGTCGGGCCCTAGCAGCATGAAGAGAAGGTGCAGGAGGTGTCTGTACTGGATCCCGGTGCTCTTCATCTCCATCATCGTGTGCTGGTCCTACTACGCCTATGTCATCCAGCTGTGTATAGGTGAGACCCGCACACCTTCTTCTCTATGTGCTGCTCCGTCCTACACAAGTTACACTGAACACTTACTTCTAGTCTTAGGCTAAGTTCACACCTTGAGGATTTGTGTAGATAATATCTCTGTGGAACCTGCCACAAAATGCAGTGAAAAAAAATACCGCCATCCATTAGTCTCACGGTTGCGCGAACTTCTCCGTAGAATAGGGCAACACAACAAAATGGTAGCCGGCTATTTAGGGCTTGTTCACACCTGTACTGGAGCCTCAGTCGCAGATTCCGTCAAAAAGAGCGGACAGAAAAGACAAGACTTTTTTTGTCCGGTAAAAAGATGGGAAACGGAACGGACTCCGTTGTAGTCAGTGGGGTCTGTTCAGCTCCGTGTGCCGTTATTTCCGTCGTTCTGTGCCTCTAACAGCGGCGGCGTGAACTGACCCTTACTTGTCTCACCCTCCTGTCCCTTAGGAACGCCCTGGCAATTCTGTCTTCGCTGAGAGTTGTCGCTGACTGTGACGTTTGGGCGATGCGACACTGTGGCGGCATTGCCCAGAGGAGTCGATAGTATTTGGTACTTTGTTAGAGCAATTTTTTTGGTTTGTCACTGGCTATATGCAGTTCGAGTTGTTACGCGTTTTTTTTTTGTGGCGGACGCTACTCGTTGAGTTCGATCCTCATTTCCGCTCATATGACATCACGATGGAGGAATTGCGCTGCATAGAGTCACATGCAGCTCCTAAGGGAGTTCTCTCCCTATGGAGTGACTTCAGGCTAGGGTGCTTTCACACTTGAGTTGTTGGATTCCGGCAGGCAGAACTGCCTGCTGGATGCGGTAATCTGTATGCAAATGGTTAACATTTGTAGACGGATCTGGATGCGGATCCGTCTCACAAATGCATTGCAATACCGGATCCGTCTCTCTGGTTGTCATTCCGGAAAAACGGATCCGGTATTTATCTTTTTCACATTTTTAAAGGTATGCGATGATCGCAAAACCGGATCAGTTTTTCCGGAACACTTGGGGCCGGATTCGGCATTAATGCATTTTTAGTGGAAAATAATGCCAGGTCCAGCATTCCGGCAAGTGTTCCGGAATTTTGGGCGGAGAAAATACTACAGCATGCTGCGGTATTTTCTCCGTCCAAAAACCGTACAGTGACTGAACTGAAGACATCCTGATGCATACTGAACGGATTGCTCTCTATTCAGAATGCATTAGGATTTAACTGATCAGTTTTTTTCTGGTATTGAGCCCCTAGGACGGAACTCAATACTGGAAAAGTTTAACGCAAGTGTGAAAGTACCCTTAAGTTGTAGCAGGCTTCACCTTCCTGCAACTTTTAGTCTTCCGGTGCATTACCAGTCCTGTAACATCACTAGCCACAGTCAGTGCCCACGGTCACTAGTAGCAAGTGACTTGAGATTGGCATAGGAGGGAGGGTTCAGGGCAAGACTAAAAGTACAAATTAGGCTACATGCACACGACCGTTGTGTGTTTTGCAGTCCACAAATTGCGGATCCGCAAAACACGGATGGCGTCCGTGTTCGTTCCGCAATTTGCAGAACAGCGCAGACAGCCATTAATATAACTGCCTATTCTTGTCCGCAAAACGGACAAGAATAGGACAGGTTATATTTTTTTGTGGACCACGGAACGGAGACACGGATGCGGAAAGCACACAGAGGGCTGTCCGCATCTTTTGTGGCCCCATTGAAGTGAATGGGTCCGCATCCAAACATCGGATGCCGGACCAAAACAACGGTCGTGTGCATGAGGGCTTACAAAGCAACAGGATCCACAAAGATGACCTGATGTAAACCTATCATTTACTCCAACATCCACCACTACGACGCCACCTCAGCCGTACATGGGGCATCATTGGGGTCACTGTAATGCAGTGCTTCTCAAATAGTGGGGCGCTCCCCCCAGGGGGGGCGCCAGGCTCCGTAAAGGGGGGCTCGTTCAGGGCCGGCCTTTGGGGTGTGCGAATCGCTTCTGTATAATGCCGGCAGGCAGGGCGGCCGGCGCGTCCCTCAGTGATGTCACGTGCCTGCGCCGCCTGCTTTATGAATGAAGCAGGCGGCGCAGACAAGTGACGTCACTGAGGGACGCGCCGGCCCGCCTGCCGGCATTATACAGAAGAAATTCGGATATACGGTACTATTAGGAGTGAGGGGGGCATGTTTAATAACTTTAAACGGCGGCGGCGGGCACACGGAATCTGTGGATGGCACAGTTAAGGGGTGGGGGTCTGTGGATGGCACTGTTATGGGCTGGGGGGGGCACTGTTATGGGGTGGGGGGTCTGTGGATGGCACATATATAACAGTGCCAGCCACAGATCCCCCTGTAACAGTGCCAGCCACAGATCCCCCCCATAAATGTCCGTCATCCACAGATCCCCCCATAAGTGTCCGTCATCCACAGATCCCCCCATAAGTGTCCGTCATCCACAGATCCCCCCATAAGTGTCCGTCATCCACAGATCCCCCCATAAGTGTCCGTCATCCACAGATCCCCCCATAAGTGTCCGTCATCCACAGATCCCCCCATAAGTGTCCGTCATCCACAGATTCCCCCATAAGTGTGTGTCCGATCCACATTTCTTTCTTTTTTTATTCTCTTATACGTTAATAAGGATACAGTGTTATGCAGAGGTGTACTTATAACAATTTTATAGACAAATGATACTATTTACAGTCGCGCGGGGGGCGCGAAATGTTTTCTTTTTCCTAGCGGGGGCATGACAGAAAATAATTGAGAAGCACTGCTGTAATGGATGCAGAGGCAGACTAGCAATAGACACTGCAGGGAAGTGTGGGGACAGCTGCTTACTGCTGCTGGCTGATGTGATGCTCTCAGCGGGATCATCAGGTACTTACCGTATTTTTCGCCTCATAAGATGCACCAGCCCATAATACGCACCTAGGTTTTAGAGAAGGAAAATAAGAAAAAAATATTTTTCATTACACCTCAGGTCAGACCCCCAATATTAATCAGACCTCAGCTCACAGCCCCAATCGGATCCCCAATGTTAATAAGACCTCAGATCAGAGCCCAATATAAAGAAGACCCCCAATCAGACCTCAGATGAGACCCCATGCCTCATATCAGCCCCAGCCATATGTTAATCTGCCCCTAGTCATATATAATCAGCCCCCACTCATATATAATTCCACCCCCAGCCATAATTCAGCCCCCAGAAGTTAAATATAGAAATAAAATAAAAACCAAATAAAGTTCACCACTGCGTTTCTTGATGTCGTATCGGCTTCGCTGACCTCCGTGTGATGCAGGTTAAAATCACAATGAATCAGTCTTTATACAAAAGGTGGTCGCGCTGCCAGGTATACGTCTCAATTCACAAGCTCGAGAGAAGCGGCAATCTGCTTGGACACAACCAACACACTTGAGTCCCGCTGGATAATAGCCTTTCCTCAAAGCAACCTTCCTACGGAATCAAAGTTTCGGGTACATAGTGAAGGGGCGCAAAGTCCAGTTAACAAAACTCTTTTATTATACTCTTTTATTATGTGTTGGTTGTGTTAAAGCAGATTGCCGCTTCTCTCGAGCTTGTGAATTGAGACGTATACCTGGCAGCGCGACCACCTTTTGTATAAAGGTTAATTCAGCCCCCAGCCAAAATGCAGCAGCCCCCAGCCTCAGATCACAAAATAAATAAAGCACTTATAGAATAGATAAGGGTGAGCACTCAACAAATGGCACTTGGAAATTAAAAGTTTAATTAAACACTAAAATATTAAAATACAATAAAATAATATACTATTAGATGAAGGATAAAACGGTATAGACAATTTCATATATATGCAATTTCATATAAACAGTCTCATATAAACAGTTGACATGTGTTCATAATTCGCATAAGTATGCATAAATACACATTAGGCCTATTCAGTATGCGTGACTTTTGATATAGGTTCAGTCAATAGCTTGAATAGGTGGTCCCATTCAGCTGTTTCTTGGAACAGTTGAATAATCAGTTAATACAGCTCCAGTAATAATGTGTTGATATATATTATTATGTTCACTCCATGTCCTTGATAAGTGTTCCTATTCAATTGTCTCTTACAGCAATTGGTGCTGGATAATGGATAAAGGCACCTCCAGTGACGTCATTCAGTATCATATAAATTAGTTAGATTTGGCGTTTGCTGGTCTCCAATATAGTGCCGGCCTAGCCCGTATAAGGGCAGATTGCAGAGGTAGTCGATTCTTACCTACCACGTATCTGATCTCCAATATAGTGCCGGCTTTATCGGTATAGAGGCAGATTGCAGGGGTAACAGGATCTTACCTTCCTCGTGTCTGTCCCAAACTTTCCTCTCATCCGGTGCGGGTGTCGCAGGATGCCGCTTGCCCGGGCTCTGCACGCTGCTTCGTGAACTCACCCACTTCTCGCGGGAATTGAGATTCTCTTCCGGGTTAGTCCGATCACGTGATCTATAGCAGCATAAACAAAGTAGCGGTCTTTTCCAGGTTATTAAATATCTCGCATGGCCATGCAAATTATTGCGGAGGTATTTTCTTCTTTATAACAGCGATCCAGCCCAGACGCGTTTCGGGAGCTCTGCTTCCCTTCATCAGTGGTATCGCTTCTGTAACAGTCTCCGCCTTTTATACCCACAATCTAGATCAAAGCTGTGGATACCTGGATTTCACTGGACCATAAATACTCTGTTGCGGTTTGAGTGCGTTTTATGTGCGTTTTTGCTAGCACTTATGCGTTTTTTTATAATATAAATGCATTTTCTCATACTCGGGCTCTTGTATAGAGGAGAAGATAGTCCAAGATTGCATCAATGAGATATTTACAATCTAAATTCAATTTTTGTTTGTTTTGGCTTGTATTTTTGGCTTTTTACTTTCCTGTTATTTTTCTAACAAATAGAGTTGTATATATTGGATATCCTTTAGTATATAACAAATTCATAAAAATATAAATAGTTTATAAATAATTAATTAAGATTGTCTCAAATTTATTAAAATTTGTAAAATTATGATACGATCCAAAACATTCATATCATTATAATAACATATAGATAGAGACATATAGATAAATCTTATTTTATAATAAATGCAGAACAATTGAATATGGGTGCCAAGATATGATGCAGTGATTTTATACAGGCCACTTTCATACAGGTGACCTGCAGAGAGTGTGAACATATTTGTTATTTGAATATCCCCCAAAGGTCCTCATAAGGATTAATATCTGAAAATTATTGGATTATTAGATTATTGCTCTACCAGCTTTGGATTGGTTCTACCCTAAAGGGATAGGGCCCAGATCCGAGTCCATGACACAGTGCCAATACCGGCCTGACTGTGGCATAAGAGTCGGAAAACGGGCTACCTCCCTATAGGAATCCAAATAGCTCCAGCTCGGCATTAAGGCCGACAGGTAACATGGAGCCAAATTCGTAAATACGGCGCGACTCAATTTTTGACATCTGCTTCATGTAGTTACCCCCTCGCCAGTGTTTGTCCACCTTCTCCAATGCCATAAATGTTAAATTGGTAGGATCTTTATTATGTACTTCCATGTAGTGTTTTGATAGACAGTGTTTCTCATAGCCTTTCTTGATATTGGCTATGTGTTCGGACAGTCTGGTTTTGAGTGGACGTTTCGTTCTGCCTATATACTGTCTATTACATGGGCATTGGATAAGGTAGATAACTCCGACAGTATTACATGTTAGACACTCTTTGATATTCCACCTATAAGTGTTTTGGGTAGAGGAGACTGTTGTTGTTTTCCTTGGCGTAGGGTTGATTCTACAGGCTGTACATTTTCCACACTTAAAAAATCCCTTGAGGTTCATCCACGTACCTAGAATAGTTTTTTGATTACCTATTATAGATTTTGGTGCTTTAGTGGATGGGGCTATTTTTATGCCCAAATTTGGTGCCTTAGTGAACGCAACTAGCGGATTAATAGGTAAGAGGTGACCTATCTTTTTGTCACTTAGAATATGATGCCAATGGGTTTTCATAATTTTTTGGATTCTCTTATATTGGTCATTAAATGGAAGGACCATTCTGGTTTTTATGACCTCAGAATTTTGATTTGTTTCTACTGCTGGTTTCTTTATTGTAAGGCAATCTTGTCTATCCAGTTGTCTAGTTTTTTCAAGAGCTGACTCTATAATTTTTTCAGGATATTTTTTCTTTAGGAATTGTGTCTTCATTTTTACTGCTTCTAGCTCAAAATCCCGATCTTGTGTGCAGTTCCTTTTAATTCTGCGAAACTGGCCGAATGGGATGTTCGTCAGCCAGTTTGGCAGATGACAGCTTGAAAATTGTATAAAACTATTTGTAGATACCGGTTTAGAAAAAGTGTTGCAAATATATTTAGTTCCTTCTTTTTTTATTTTTAAATCCAAAAATTCTGTTTCATCTGACATCTTTGAGGTGAATTTTAGATTCAGTTCATTCTGGTTAAGTTCTCTGAGGAATGTCTGTAATTCTACACTTCCTCCTTTCCAGATAAAGATAATGTCGTCAATGAAACGGCGCCATAGGACCAGATCCGCCCCAAGCCTTGGTATTATATGGTGTTGTTCCCATTCCGCCAAGAACAGATTGGCATAGCTTGGGGCGAATCTGGTCCCCATGGCGGTCCCACATTTCTGTAAGTAGTAGTCTTTTTCAAAATAAAAATAATTGTGGGTAAGGATGTACTCAATCCCCTCTATTATAAATTCTATATGGGGTTGTTCCAGAATACCCTCCCTAATTAATTGATTTTTTACCGCTGACATTCCTTGATTGTGACTGATCACCGTATATAACGATTGTACGTCTAGTGTACCCATGATCCATCCTGATTCTGCTTCTAAGTCCTCCAATATCTGAATGATGTGTGTCGTGTCTTTTATGTAGGACCTAGTCTTTTTTACAGTGGGTTGGATTTGTGTATCAATGTATTTTGATAAATTTGAGGAAATGGATCCTATACCCGATACTATAGGTCGACCCGGCGGGTCCTCCAAGGATTTATGAATCTTGGGGAGACAGTAGAAGATGGGTAACCTCCTCTGTGTCCCCAAGATATAATCATGCTCCTGGAGGGAGATCACCCGAGAATCCATGCCTCTTCTACATAATGCTTTTAATTCCACATCAAACTCATCTAGTGGATCTTTTCTTAATTTTATATAGGTCTCAACCTCCATTAGTTGTCTCAGGCATTCTTTGTTATAGTCGGCCGTATTTAGGATAACAATTGCACCCCCTTTATCAGCGGGGCGTATGGTAATCCCTTCATTCTTCTGTAACTGTTTGATAGCATTACATTCTTGTCTGGTGAGATTGTTCTTTCCAGAGGAACCTATTTTCAGCTTGCGTATGTCTGTTTCTACATTTCTTTGGAACGCCGCCATTTCCATACTGATTTCATTTCTGGGGAACATTGTTGATTTATTTTTAAGCAAATTTTTGCCTGTTTGGTTTTTCTCTACAACCCTCCCTATTGGATTTTTCAGAAAATGTTTTTTTAGGCACAGATTTCTTATATATTTCTGTACACCAATGTATACAGAGAATTTGTCCAGTTTCTCAGTTGGTGCAAACTTTAGACCCTTTTCTAATAATATCGTTTGGGAGTTGGTGAGATTAAACGTGCTTAAATTTATTATTGTTGTGCTATCTTCGTCTAGTGTCTCCTGTGTTGCCTCTCTCTTCCTTTTACTTCTTCTTGTCTTTTTTGTTTTATTTGTTGTTCTTCTATGTGCTCTTGGTGATAATGTCTCCTGGGATCCCTGTGGTTTCTCTGTGGATATGGGAGGTGCTCTCTTACTTGTGGACTGTGATAGTGGTAATCTTCCGTGACCTGTTTTTGGTGATAATTTTTGTGCCTCAAATTGTACGGGTGTGTGTGTGATTCCAGATTGCGAATAGGTGAATTGTGTTCTTTGTATCTCGTCCGTGTTCTGTGATGTGCTGGGGTATGGTCTAAAAAATGTTGCTGCTCTGACAACTGTTCATATCTGTTGTTTACTGGTACTGTGTATCCCATTTGTGTATCCTCTTCTATTATATTTTTATTGTTGGGAGGATTATCTCTGGGTGTGTCCGTGTTGTCTTTGGTCTCTTCTACATAACGTTTATTTTGGGAACTTATATATTTCCGCCCTTTTCTATTTATTATTTCATTTTCAGTTTTGTCTAGACCTTTGCACAGTCTATCCTGCCAATTCAAATATTCTTCGTTTTTAGGGAGTTTGTCTATCTGTTCTTTTAATTTCATAATCTTCCCATTTAGATCGTCTAGTATCTCAGTCCTTCTCTTTATAACAAGTTTGGTCAGTGACACAGAATGAGAGAACAACAGTGTGTTCCATTCTTCTTCAAACTTGTCACTGAGCAAATCTTGTGCTGGGATTTTGCTTATCCTTAATCCCCTTGGTACTTTGTCATTTTCCAAATATTGTTGGAGAGATCTTATCTCCCAATGTTGTTTTATTTGCCTCTGTAGCAATCCTTCTAATTCTCGGAAAACATCAGTCATATTTCTCTCACCTTGTTGTTCATCATTACTATCATTAAATCTATATGTCTCTGCTCTTATCCTTTTTGTTTCCAAATGATGCCAGATGTCCATGATGACGTCGAGAGGAGCTCACACAATTGGGTGATTTCAATAGTCAAACAAATAGTGAAAAATGGTGGCTCACTGAGGACGTGATCACAGAATTGGTGCTGCTAACCCGCAAGAGGGACACCCACCCTCTGGTCAAAAAGCAGTAGTTATAGAATAGATAAGGGTGAGCACTCAACAAATGGCACTTGGAAATTAAAAGTTTAATTAAACACTAAAATATTAAAATACAATAAAATAATATACTATTAGATGAAGGATAAAACGGTATAGACAATTTCATATATATGCAATTTCATATAAACAGTCTCATATAAACAGTTGACATGTGTTCATAATTCGCATAAGTATGCATAAATACACATTAGGCCTATTCAGTATGCGTGACTTTTGATATAGGTTCAGTCAATAGCTTGAATAGGTGGTCCCATTCAGCTGTTTCTTGGAACAGTTGAATAATCAGTTAATACAGCTCCAGTAATAATGTGTTGATATATATTATTATGTTCACTCCATGTCCTTGATAAGTGTTCCTATTCAATTGTCTCTTACAGCAATTGGTGCTGGATAATGGATAAAGGCACCTCCAGTGACGTCATTCAGTATCATATAAATTAGTTAGATTTGGCGTTTGCTGGTCTCCAATATAGTGCCGGCCTAGCCCGTATAAGGGCAGATTGCAGAGGTAGTCGATTCTTACCTACCACGTATCTGATCTCCAATATAGTGCCGGCTTTATCGGTATAGAGGCAGATTGCAGGGGTAACAGGATCTTACCTTCCTCGTGTCTGTCCCAAACTTTCCTCTCATCCGGTGCGGGTGTCGCAGGATGCCGCTTGCCCGGGCTCTGCACGCTGCTTCGTGAACTCACCCACTTCTCGCGGGAATTGAGATTCTCTTCCGGGTTAGTCCGATCACGTGATCTATAGCAGCATAAACAAAGTAGCGGTCTTTTCCAGGTTATTAAATATCTCGCATGGCCATGCAAATTATTGCGGAGGTATTTTCTTCTTTATAACAGCGATCCAGCCCAGACGCGTTTCGGGAGCTCTGCTTCCCTTCATCAGTGGTATCGCTTCTGTAACAGTCTCCGCCTTTTATACCCACAATCTAGATCAAAGCTGTGGATACCTGGATTTCACTGGACCATAAATACTCTGTTGCGGTTTGAGTGCGTTTTATGTGCGTTTTTGCTAGCACTTATGCGTTTTTTTATAATATAAATGCATTTTCTCATACTCGGGGTCTTGTATAGAGGAGAAGATAGTCCAAGATTGCATCAATGAGATATTTACAATCTAAATTCAATTTTTGTTTGTTTTGGCTTGTATTTTTGGCTTTTTACTTTCCTGTTATTTTTCTAACAAATAGAGTTGTATATATTGGATATCCTTTAGTATATAACAAATTCATAAAAATATAAATAGTTTATAAATAATTAATTAAGATTGTCTCAAATTTATTAAAATTTGTAAAATTATGATACGATCCAAAACATTCATATCATTATAATAACATATAGATAGAGACATATAGATAAATCTTATTTTATAATAAATGCAGAACAATTGAATATGGGTGCCAAGATATGATGCAGTGATTTTATACAGGCCACTTTCATACAGGTGACCTGCAGAGAGTGTGAACATATTTGTTATTTGAATATCCCCCAAAGGTCCTCATAAGGATTAATATCTGAAAATTATTGGATTATTAGATTATTGCTCTACCAGCTTTGGATTGGTTCTACCCTAAAGGGATAGGGCCCAGATCCGAGTCCATGACACAGTGCCAATACCGGCCTGACTGTGGCATAAGAGTCGGAAAACGGGCTACCTCCCTATAGGAATCCAAATAGCTCCAGCTCGGCATTAAGGCCGACAGGTAACATGGAGCCAAATTCGTAAATACGGCGCGACTCAATTTTTGACATCTGCTTCATGTAGTTACCCCCTCGCCAGTGTTTATCCACCTTCTCCAATGCCATAAATGTTAAATTGGTAGGATCTTTATTATGTACTTCCATGTAGTGTTTTGATAGACAGTGTTTCTCATAGCCTTTCTTGATATTGGCTATGTGTTCGGACAGTCTGGTTTTGAGTGGACGTTTCGTTCTGCCTATATACTGTCTATTACATGGGCATTGGATAAGGTAGATAACTCCGACAGTATTACATGTTAGACACTCTTTGATATTCCACCTATAAGTGTTTTGGGTAGAGGAGACTGTTGTTGTTTTCCTTGGCGTAGGGTTGATTCTACAGGCTGTACATTTTCCACACTTAAAAAATCCCTTGAGGTTCATCCACGTACCTAGAATAGTTTTTTGATTACCTATTATAGATTTTGGTGCTTTAGTGGATGGGGCTATTTTTATGCCCAAATTTGGTGCCTTAGTGAACGCAACTAGCGGATTAATAGGTAAGAGGTGACCTATCTTTTTGTCACTTAGAATATGATGCCAATGGGTTTTCATAATTTTTTGGATTCTCTTATATTGGTCATTAAATGGAAGGACCATTCTGGTTTTTATGACCTCAGAATTTTGATTTATTTCTACTGCTGGTTTCTTTATTGTAAGGCAATCTTGTCTATCCAGTTGTCTAGTTTTTTCAAGAGCTGACTCTATAATTTTTTCAGGATATTTTTTCTTTAGGAATTGTGTCTTCATTTTTACTGCTTCTAGCTCAAAATCCCGATCTTGTGTGCAGTTCCTTTTAATTCTGCGAAACTGGCCGAATGGGATGTTCGTCAGCCAGTTTGGCAGATGACAGCTTGAAAATTGTATAAAACTATTTGTAGATACCGGTTTAGAAAAAGTGTTGCAAATATATTTAGTTCCTTCTTTTTTTATTTTTAAATCCAAAAATTCTGTTTCATCTGACATCTTTGAGGTGAATTTTAGATTCAGTTCATTCTGGTTAAGTTCTCTGAGGAATGTCTGTAATTCTACACTTCCTCCTTTCCAGATAAAGATAATGTCGTCAATGAAACGGCGCCATAGGACCAGATCCGCCCCAAGCCTTGGTATTATATGGTGTTGTTCCCATTCCGCCAAGAACAGATTGGCATAGCTTGGGGCGAATCTGGTCCCCATGGCGGTCCCACATTTCTGTAAGTAGTAGTCTTTTTCAAAATAAAAATAATTGTGGGTAAGGATGTAAAAAAGACTAGGTCCTACATAAAAGACACGACACACATCATTCAGATATTGGAGGACTTAGAAGCAGAATCAGGATGGATCATGGGTACACTAGACGTACAATCGTTATATACGGTGATCAGTCACAATCAAGGAATGTCAGCGGTAAAAAATCAATTAATTAGGGAGGGTATTCTGGAACAACCCCATATAGAATTTATAATAGAGGGGATTGAGTACATCCTTACCCACAATTATTTTTATTTTGAAAAAGACTACTACTTACAGAAATGTGGGACCGCCATGGGGACCAGATTCGCCCCAAGCTATGCCAATCTGTTCTTGGCGGAATGGGAACAACACCATATAATACCAAGGCTTGGGGCGGATCTGGTCCTATGGCGCCGTTTCATTGACGACATTATCTTTATCTGGAAAGGAGGAAGTGTAGAATTACAGACATTCCTCAGAGAACTTAACCAGAATGAACTGAATCTAAAATTCACCTCAAAGATGTCAGATGAAACAGAATTTTTGGATTTAAAAATAAAAAAAGAAGGAACTAAATATATTTGCAACACTTTTTCTAAACCGGTATCTACAAATAGTTTTATACAATTTTCAAGCTGTCATCTGCCAAACTGGCTGACGAACATCCCATTCGGCCAGTTTCGCAGAATTAAAAGGAACTGCACACAAGATCGGGATTTTGAGCTAGAAGCAGTAAAAATGAAGACACAATTCCTAAAGAAAAAATATCCTGAAAAAATTATAGAGTCAGCTCTTGAAAAAACTAGACAACTGGATAGACAAGATTGCCTTACAATAAAGAAACCAGCAGTAGAAATAAATCAAAATTCTGAGGTCATAAAAACCAGAATGGTCCTTCCATTTAATGACCAATATAAGAGAATCCAAAAAATTATGAAAACCCATTGGCATCATATTCTAAGTGACAAAAAGATAGGTCACCTCTTACCTATTAATCCGCTAGTTGCGTTCACTAAGGCACCAAATTTGGGCATAAAAATAGCCCCATCCACTAAAGCACCAAAATCTATAATAGGTAATCAAAAAACTATTCTAGGTACGTGGATGAACCTCAAGGGATTTTTTAAGTGTGGAAAATGTACAGCCTGTAGAATCAACCCTACGCCAAGGAAAACAACAACAGTCTCCTCTACCCAAAACACTTATAGGTGGAATATCAAAGAGTGTCTAACATGTAATACTGTCGGAGTTATCTACCTTATCCAATGCCCATGTAATAGACAGTATATAGGCAGAACGAAACGTCCACTCAAAACCAGACTGTCCGAACACATAGCCAATATCAAGAAAGGCTATGAGAAACACTGTCTATCAAAACACTACATGGAAGTACATAATAAAGATCCTACCAATTTAACATTTATGGCATTGGAGAAGGTGGATAAACACTGGCGAGGGGGTAACTACATGAAGCAGATGTCAAAAATTGAGTCGCGCCGTATTTACGAATTTGGCTCCATGTTACCTGTCGGCCTTAATGCCGAGCTGGAGCTATTTGGATTCCTATAGGGAGGTAGCCCGTTTTCCGACTCTTATGCCACAGTCAGGCCGGTATTGGCACTGTGTCATGGACTCGGATCTGGGCCCTATCCCTTTAGGGTAGAACCAATCCAAAGCTGGTAGAGCAATAATCTAATAATCCAATAATTTTCAGATATTAATCCTTATGAGGACCTTTGGGGGATATTCAAATAACAAATATGTTCACACTCTCTGCAGGTCACCTGCATGAAAGTGGCCTGTATAAAATCACTGCATCATATCTTGGCACCCATATTCAATTGTTCTGCATTTATTATAAAATAAGATTTATCTATATGTCTCTATCTATATGTTATTATAATGATATGAATGTTTTGGATCGTATCATAATTTTACAAATTTTAATAAATTTGAGACAATCTTAATTAATTATTTATAAACTATTTATATTTTTATGAATTTGTTATATACTAAAGGATATCCAATATATACAACTCTATTTGTTAGAAAAATAACAGGAAAGTAAAAAGCCAAAAATACAAGCCAAAACAAACAAAAATTGAATTTAGATTGTAAATATCTCATTGATGCAATCTTGGACTATCTTCTCCTCTATACAAGAGCCCGAGTATGAGAAAATGCATTTATATTATAAAAAAACGCATAAGTGCTAGCAAAAACGCACATAAAACGCACTCAAACCGCAACAGAGTATTTATGGTCCAGTGAAATCCAGGTATCCACAGCTTTGATCTAGATTGTGGGTATAAAAGGCGGAGACTGTTACAGAAGCGATACCACTGATGAAGGGAAGCAGAGCTCCCGAAACGCGTCTGGGCTGGATCGCTGTTATAAAGAAGAAAATACCTCCGCAATAATTTGCATGGCCATGCGAGATATTTAATAACCTGGAAAAGACCGCTACTTTGTTTATGCTGCTATAGATCACGTGATCGGACTAACCCGGAAGAGAATCTCAATTCCCGCGAGAAGTGGGTGAGTTCACGAAGCAGCGTGCAGAGCCCGGGCAAGCGGCATCCTGCGACACCCGCACCGGATGAGAGGAAAGTTTGGGACAGACACGAGGAAGGTAAGATCCTGTTACCCCTGCAATCTGCCTCTATACCGATAAAGCCGGCACTATATTGGAGATCAGATACGTGGTAGGTAAGAATCGACTACCTCTGCAATCTGCCCTTATACGGGCTAGGCCGGCACTATATTGGAGACCAGCAAACGCCAAATCTAACTAATTTATATGATACTGAATGACGTCACTGGAGGTGCCTTTATCCATTATCCAGCACCAATTGCTGTAAGAGACAATTGAATAGGAACACTTATCAAGGACATGGAGTGAACATAATAATATATATCAACACATTATTACTGGAGCTGTATTAACTGATTATTCAACTGTTCCAAGAAACAGCTGAATAAGACCACCTATTCAAGCTATTGACTGAACCTATATCAAAAGTCACGCATACTGAATAGGCCTAATGTGTATTTATGCATACTTATGCGAATTATGAACACATGTCAACTGTTTATATGAGACTGTTTATATGAAATTGCATATATATGAAATTGTCTATACCGTTTTATCCTTCATCTAATAGTATATTATTTTATTGTATTTTAATATTTTAGTGTTTAATTAAACTTTTAATTTCCAAGTGCCATTTGTTGAGTGCTCACCCTTATCTATTCTATAACTACTGCTTTTTGACCAGAGGGTGGGTGTCCCTCTTGCGGGTTAGCAGCACCAATTCTGTGATCACGTCCTCAGTGAGCCACCATTTTTCACTATTTGTTTGACTATTGAAATCACCCAATTGTGTGAGCTCCTCTCGACGTCATCATGGACATCTGGCATCATTTGGAAACAAAAAGGATAAGAGCAGAGACATATAGATTTAATGATAGTAATGATGAACAACAAGGTGAGAGAAATATGACTGATGTTTTCCGAGAATTAGAAGGATTGCTACAGAGGCAAATAAAACAACATTGGGAGATAAGATCTCTCCAACAATATTTGGAAAATGACAAAGTACCAAGGGGATTAAGGATAAGCAAAATCCCAGCACAAGATTTGCTCAGTGACAAGTTTGAAGAAGAATGGAACACACTGTTGTTCTCTCATTCTGTGTCACTGACCAAACTTGTTATAAAGAGAAGGACTGAGATACTAGACGATCTAAATGGGAAGATTATGAAATTAAAAGAACAGATAGACAAACTCCCTAAAAACGAAGAATATTTGAATTGGCAGGATAGACTGTGCAAAGGTCTAGACAAAACTGAAAATGAAATAATAAATAGAAAAGGGCGGAAATATATAAGTTCCCAAAATAAACGTTATGTAGAAGAGACCAAAGACAACACGGACACACCCAGAGATAATCCTCCCAACAATAAAAATATAATAGAAGAGGATACACAAATGGGATACACAGTACCAGTAAACAACAGATATGAACAGTTGTCAGAGCAGCAACATTTTTTAGACCATACCCCAGCACATCACAGAACACGGACGAGATACAAAGAACACAATTCACCTATTCGCAATCTGGAATCACACACACACCCGTACAATTTGAGGCACAAAAATTATCACCAAAAACAGGTCACGGAAGATTACCACTATCACAGTCCACAAGTAAGAGAGCACCTCCCATATCCACAGAGAAACCACAGGGATCCCAGGAGACATTATCACCAAGAGCACATAGAAGAACAACAAATAAAACAAAAAAGACAAGAAGAAGTAAAAGGAAGAGAGAGGCAACACAGGAGACACTAGACGAAGATAGCACAACAATAATAAATTTAAGCACGTTTAATCTCACCAACTCCCAAACGATATTATTAGAAAAGGGTCTAAAGTTTGCACCAACTGAGAAACTGGACAAATTCTCTGTATACATTGGTGTACAGAAATATATAAGAAATCTGTGCCTAAAAAAACATTTTCTGAAAAATCCAATAGGGAGGGTTGTAGAGAAAAACCAAACAGGCAAAAATTTGCTTAAAAATAAATCAACAATGTTCCCCAGAAATGAAATCAGTATGGAAATGGCGGCGTTCCAAAGAAATGTAGAAACAGACATACGCAAGCTGAAAATAGGTTCCTCTGGAAAGAACAATCTCACCAGACAAGAATGTAATGCTATCAAACAGTTACAGAAGAATGAAGGGATTACCATACGCCCCGCTGATAAAGGGGGTGCAATTGTTATCCTAAATACGGCCGACTATAACAAAGAATGCCTGAGACAACTAATGGAGGTTGAGACCTATATAAAATTAAGAAAAGATCCACTAGATGAGTTTGATGTGGAATTAAAAGCATTATGTAGAAGAGGCATGGATTCTCGGGTGATCTCCCTCCAGGAGCATGATTATATCTTGGGGACACAGAGGAGGTTACCCATCTTCTACTGTCTCCCCAAGATTCATAAATCCTTGGAGGACCCGCCGGGTCGACCTATAGTATCGGGTATAGGATCCATTTCCTCAAATTTATCAAAATACATTGATACACAAATCCAACCCACTGTAAAAAAGACTAGGTCCTACATAAAAGACACGACACACATCATTCAGATATTGGAGGACTTAGAAGCAGAATCAGGATGGATCATGGGTACACTAGACGTACAATCGTTATATACGGTGATCAGTCACAATCAAGGAATGTCAGCGGTAAAAAATCAATTAATTAGGGAGGGTATTCTGGAACAACCCCATATAGAATTTATAATAGAGGGGATTGAGTACATCCTTACCCACAATTATTTTTATTTTGAAAAAGACTACTACTTACAGAAATGTGGGACCGCCATGGGGACCAGATTCGCCCCAAGCTATGCCAATCTGTTCTTGGCGGAATGGGAACAACACCATATAATACCAAGGCTTGGGGCGGATCTGGTCCTATGGCGCCGTTTCATTGACGACATTATCTTTATCTGGAAAGGAGGAAGTGTAGAATTACAGACATTCCTCAGAGAACTTAACCAGAATGAACTGAATCTAAAATTCACCTCAAAGATGTCAGATGAAACAGAATTTTTGGATTTAAAAATAAAAAAAAGAAGGAACTAAATATATTTGCAACACTTTTTCTAAACCGGTATCTACAAATAGTTTTATACAATTTTCAAGCTGTCATCTGCCAAACTGGCTGACGAACATCCCATTCGGCCAGTTTCGCAGAATTAAAAGGAACTGCACACAAGATCGGGATTTTGAGCTAGAAGCAGTAAAAATGAAGACACAATTCCTAAAGAAAAAATATCCTGAAAAAATTATAGAGTCAGCTCTTGAAAAAACTAGACAACTGGATAGACAAGATTGCCTTACAATAAAGAAACCAGCAGTAGAAATAAATCAAAATTCTGAGGTCATAAAAACCAGAATGGTCCTTCCATTTAATGACCAATATAAGAGAATCCAAAAAATTATGAAAACCCATTGGCATCATATTCTAAGTGACAAAAAGATAGGTCACCTCTTACCTATTAATCCGCTAGTTGCGTTCACTAAGGCACCAAATTTGGGCATAAAAATAGCCCCATCCACTAAAGCACCAAAATCTATAATAGGTAATCAAAAAACTATTCTAGGTACGTGGATGAACCTCAAGGGATTTTTTAAGTGTGGAAAATGTACAGCCTGTAGAATCAACCCTACGCCAAGGAAAACAACAACAGTCTCCTCTACCCAAAACACTTATAGGTGGAATATCAAAGAGTGTCTAACATGTAATACTGTCGGAGTTATCTACCTTATCCAATGCCCATGTAATAGACAGTATATAGGCAGAACGAAACGTCCACTCAAAACCAGACTGTCCGAACACATAGCCAATATCAAGAAAGGCTATGAGAAACACTGTCTATCAAAACACTACATGGAAGTACATAATAAAGATCCTACCAATTTAACATTTATGGCATTGGAGAAGGTGGATAAACACTGGCGAGGGGGTAACTACATGAAGCAGATGTCAAAAATTGAGTCGCGCCGTATTTACGAATTTGGCTCCATGTTACCTGTCGGCCTTAATGCCGAGCTGGAGCTATTTGGATTCCTATAGGGAGGTAGCCCGTTTTCCGACTCTTATGCCACAGTCAGGCCGGTATTGGCACTGTGTCATGGACTCGGATCTGGGCCCTATCCCTTTAGGGTAGAACCAATCCAAAGCTGGTAGAGCAATAATCTAATAATCCAATAATTTTCAGATATTAATCCTTATGAGGACCTTTGGGGGATATTCAAATAACAAATATGTTCACACTCTCTGCAGGTCACCTGTATGAAAGTGGCCTGTATAAAATCACTGCATCATATCTTGGCACCCATATTCAATTGTTCTGCATTTATTATAAAATAAGATTTATCTATATGTCTCTATCTATATGTTATTATAATGATATGAATGTTTTGGATCGTATCATAATTTTACAAATTTTAATAAATTTGAGACAATCTTAATTAATTATTTATAAACTATTTATATTTTTATGAATTTGTTATATACTAAAGGATATCCAATATATACAACTCTATTTGTTAGAAAAATAACAGGAAAGTAAAAAGCCAAAAATACAAGCCAAAACAAACAAAAATTGAATTTAGATTGTAAATATCTCATTGATGCAATCTTGGACTATCTTCTCCTCTATACAAGAGCCCGAGTATGAGAAAATGCATTTATATTATAAAAAAACGCATAAGTGCTAGCAAAAACGCACATAAAACGCACTCAAACCGCAACAGAGTATTTATGGTCCAGTGAAATCCAGGTATCCACAGCTTTGATCTAGATTGTGGGTATAAAAGGCGGAGACTGTTACAGAAGCGATACCACTGATGAAGGGAAGCAGAGCTCCCGAAACACGTCTGGGCTGGATCGCTGTTATAAAGAAGAAAATACCTCCGCAATAATTTGCATGGCCATGCGAGATATTTAATAACCTGGAAAAGACCGCTACTTTGTTTATGCTGCTATAGATCACGTGATCGGACTAACCCGGAAGAGAATCTCAATTCCCGCGAGAAGTGGGTGAGTTCACGAAGCAGCGTGCAGAGCCCGGGCAAGCGGCATCCTGCGACACCCGCACCGGATGAGAGGAAAGTTTGGGACAGACACGAGGAAGGTAAGATCCTGTTACCCCTGCAATCTGCCTCTATACCGATAAAGCCGGCACTATATTGGAGATCAGATACGTGGTAGGTAAGAATCGACTACCTCTGCAATCTGCCCTTATACGGGCTAGGCCGGCACTATATTGGAGACCAGCAAACGCCAAATCTAACTAATTTATATGATACTGAATGACGTCACTGGAGGTGCCTTTATCCATTATCCAGCACCAATTGCTGTAAGAGACAATTGAATAGGAACACTTATCAAGGACATGGAGTGAACATAATAATATATATCAACACATTATTACTGGAGCTGTATTAACTGATTATTCAACTGTTCCAAGAAACAGCTGAATGGGACCACCTATTCAAGCTATTGACTGAACCTATATCAAAAGTCACGCATACTGAATAGGCCTAATGTGTATTTATGCATACTTATGCGAATTATGAACACATGTCAACTGTTTATATGAGACTGTTTATATGAAATTGCATATATATGAAATTGTCTATACCGTTTTATCCTTCATCTAATAGTATATTATTTTATTGTATTTTAATATTTTAGTGTTTAATTAAACTTTTAATTTCCAAGTGCCATTTGTTGAGTGCTCACCCTTATCTATTCTATAACTACTGCTTTTTGACCAGAGGGTGGGTGTCCCTCTTGCGGGTTAGCAGCACCAATTCTGTGATCACGTCCTCAGTGAGCCACCATTTTTCACTATTTGTTTAAATAAAGCACTTACTTCTCCTGCTCCTGGCCGCCGCCGCTCCTCACTGCCCGCGATCTTCTTCCTTCTCCTCCATCGGCTGCGCTGTGAACTGGCGTGCACAGCGTGAGGTCACAGAGCGCCCTCACACTGTGCGCAGCCTTCACAGCCGACAGCCGAGGACCAGGAAGAGGTGAGTACAGAGCCTTCACCGCTTCCTGGTCCTCCGCTACTAATGAGCACTTCCATAATGGAAGCGCCCATTGGTATTTGCCCCATAAGACGCTGGGGCATTTTCCCCCACTTTGGGGTTAAAAAATAGGGTATGTACCTGGCTGGTGGCCGTTCATGCCCCTTTGAACCCTACTGTATTGCTGTCCTCAGGATTCCTGCCCTGCTGTTCATCCTCAAAGGCTACAGGCCATTATATGAGGCAGTGTACAAATGGCGCAGGGGCTCAGGCCGAAGGCTGGAAAGGTCTGTGACCTGCATCAGAGACAGCGATTAGGAATAGCACTCAGGTATTTTATATTTTCTTCTTTTCTTGGCACTAGGGGGGCATACTACTGGGGAACTATAGGGGCCATTACTAGGGGAAGTTCAGGCAGCAAGCTGAAGGTAGGGCAGGCTTGGTGGTGTGGACCGAATCTCACCTCATAAGCCACCTACTCCATATCTTAATTAGAGACAATTGGAGGAGGACAGAACATGGCAGCTATTGATGACCATCACAAAGGGACAGCTTCGAGGGCAGTATTTTGTGCTGCACTGTGGTATTTGGTTCGGCTGAGGCAGTATATTGTGCTGCACTGTGGTATTTGGTTCGGCTGAGGCAGTATATTGTCCTGCACTGTGGTATTTGGTTCTTCTGGGACAGTATATTGTCCTGCACTGTGGTATTTGGTTCTTCTGGGGCAGTATATTGTCCTGCACTGTGGTATTTGGTTCTTCTGGGGCAGTATATTGTCCTGCACTGTGGTATTTGGTTCGGCTGAGGCAGTATATTGTGCTGCACTGTGGTATTTGGTTCTTCTGGGGCAGTATATTGTCCTGCACTGTGGTATTTGGTTCGGCTGAGGCAGTATATTGTCCTGCACTGTGGTATTTGGTTCTTCTGGGGCAGTATATTGTCCTGCACTGTGGTATTTGGTTCGGCTGAGGCAGTATATTGTGCTGCACTGTGGTATTTGGTTCGGCTGAGGCAGTATATTGTCCGGCACTGTGGTATTTGTCGCCAAAAAATGAACCATAATCTTCACAAAGTGAAAATCGAAAAGCTTTATTAATGATATATAATAAATACATACATGATAATAAAAGGCAGCACAAAGGTAGAACACAAAGATGAGGAACAGGACCCAAGGAGGGGCCGAGAGGTCAGCACACCAGAGGACAGAGAAAAGAATGTAAGATAAAAAACACCAAGGCACCTCTTGATAATAAGCCCCAAACAGACTGCAAAGGAGGCAAATGTGAGGATAACCAGACTTGGTGAATAAACAGAATAAGCATACCCTGAGTGGTGTGTCGATCTCTCAGCCACCTCCTGACCCAACGCCGTTTAGCCAGTAACCTGGCTTCTTCCAGGGATATGGAGCAATAGGCAAAAGCCTCCCCTATTATAGTGCCCACACAGGTGTGTAGAGAAATGATTAAAAGCCTAATGGCACCTGCACCAATAGCATTGGAGCTCCAGGTGCTGTGGACCAATCAGCGGTATCGCATAAGCATGGTGGGGGTGGGGCCGGGCTGACGCGGCGGTCACGTGACAGGGCACGTGACCGCAACGTCAGAGACACATCATAGCCAACGCCCATGTCAGGGAGGAATAGCCAATCCATGGCCTGTGAGGTCATGTTGGGGGAGTGGCGAGTGTGGCACAGCTGTCATGCGGCAAAGCATATGACTGCGTCGCCACAGAACCGACAGGGCCTCGTCAGCACCAGGGCAGAGCAAGTGTGACGCGAAGGTCACGCGATTAGACGCATGACCGCAGCGCCAAAGGTACATGACGGCCACCGCCTCCACCAAAAACCAGCGATCAGTTGACAACACATAAACGAAGCACCAGGGGCGGAGCGAGGCGGTCACGTGATGCAGCACATGACCACAACGCCACAGACACATTGGAAACACAATCCCACATCTCCCTCCGACCATTCACAAATAATGTGTATAGTGTAATATAATAAAAGTGGACTAAGATATAGCCAGCCAGGGGATAAGGGACTGCATAACCATGGATACAAATCATAATTTTCCACAGATTGGTCTGATAGGCAACAGACAACAGAATGGCAATGTGGTCATGTGGACAACCACATGACCGGATTGCGGTGCCAAATCACATGATCAAAAGCGACCTTATTGTATACAGGTACAATTATACAATCAGTGCAAACATAAATATAAGGGAGCAGTAGCAATAAAGTGCCAATGCACCAAAACAGGCGCCCTATTGGCGTAAAGTGCAATGTGCAGTAATAGTTATCGTGGCAAAACCAACCTCGCCACTGGGTTTTGGAGAGGACTGGCTGCTGGTCTCTTGCCCCTGGATTATGGGCCATATACTAACTTTTAAACCCCTGAACCTATTCAAGTGAATTTTGGATAGGTTTGTCCCAAAGTTATACTGTTTAAATTGATGTTAGATATATGTATGGCCAATGTAAACTCACAAAGTTGTAACAATTTATAATAAGTGTAACTTGTCAGCTTGGGAGGAAAATGCTGGGTGTGTTTCTATTGTGCCATTGTCCCATTGTGTGTTTAAAGGGTGATGTCTGTCCTGTTGTCTGCGCATGTGTATTGGTGACTTCTCTTTGTCTTGAGAGATAATTGGATTACGCCTCGGTTGTCTCCGGGACAGAGAGGAGGGAACCATGATGCATTGTGGGGATATGTTGTCCTATGTCACAGTCTTCATTCTGGTCCTCTGGGGGCGTGAACGATTGGTTGCTGTAGTTACATTGTATGTGTTGTAAATTACTGATTGGTTGTATTTCAAACCCCTGTGGGCAGTACTATGTTTGTGGTTTATGAATAAAAGAGGCTGTACGTGAAGTACAGTCAGACCACTGCTTGACCCTCAACACGGAGCCTTGTCTCGTTATTGGGGGGATTTACTGTATGCTGTTAGAGGACCGATTGCCAGAAGTGTAAGCTGATCCCTGTTCGTCTGCTAGCAGCTATTCGTGAGGTTCCAGTTTGGAGTGCTACTTTGTATCCAGTTCGGGAGTTGGTGTATCCTGCAGTAGCTGTGCCTGTCTCTCAGAAAGGGGCTTATCGCCTAAACGGATTTTAACCCCTTGTCTGCTGAAATGGTCCGTTACATTGGTGGCAAGCAGTGGGATCGTTCCTACAGCCAGAAGGACAGCTACAGGAGACACCATTTCTGTGGATTCTACAATTTAAGGACAACGCATGTCCCAGTACAGCGTCCCTGACAGCAGCAGGATGGAACCAGCAGTGTTATACGAGGAGGAGGACCTGGATGGCCGGGATGCATTAAGGAAAGGCATCTGGTACCAGGCCCTGGATAATCTACAATACCAGCGGGGTGAGAGTCTCCCCAGTGAAGAGCAGCGGTTGCAGAAACAAGTGGCCCTGCGGATGCCCTTCCTGGGAGAGCAGCCCCTGGAGGAATGGGTGAAGGAACTAGAGCACCGGGTATGGCAGGAGCTATGGCTGGAGGATGCCTACCAGGCGCTTTGGTGGTATATGGCACAGTATATACCCTGGACAGCCGAACATGACAAGCCAGAGGGAGAGGAGTTTTATGGTCCTGGCTTGTTATGGGAGTCCTTTGCAGAGCCTGACTTCGGGAGCCCTGCACAGTCCAGACTTCAGGACATTTTTTATGAGAGGGAGGCTAGGCATGAGTGGGATGACCCCCATGAGGTAGAGCAAGACCTGGCTCACCTAGCAACCCTGGAGTGGGAACTGGAGCAGGACTACCGAGATCTCTTCCACTCCATTGAGAAGGCTCAGCAGGACGGTAAGGTGACAGACCCAGATCCAGACCCATTCAGCTGGGCAGATATTGTAGAGTGTTACTGGGAAGGACCCCAGGTGGCCGGTAGAGATGGGACCGAGGTCTCTCCGCCTGTCCTGCAGGGAATTGGGAGCCCAGTCTCCATTCCCCAGCGGCAGTGTGAAGTGCAGGGAGAGGAGAGCAGCGTCCTCCCTCCCCAGCGGCAGGCTGAGTTACAGGGGGCAGAGGTAGTTGTTCCTGCCCCCCAGCAGCAGAGTGATATGCCGGGAAGGCAGTGTGAAATGCAGGGAGAGGAGAGCAGCGTCCTCCCTCCCCAGCGGCAGGCTGAGTTACAGGGGGCAGAGGTAGTTGTTCCTGCCCCCCAGCAGCAGCATGATTTTTTGGGAATTGGGAGCCCAGTCTCCATTCCCCAGCGGCAGGCGGAGTTACAGGGGGCAGAGACAGTCGGTCCTGTCCCCCAGCGGCAGAGTGTCCAGCAGGGAATAGAGAGCCCAGTCTCCTTTCCCCAGCAGCAGGACACTGTATTGGGAGCGGAGACGGTCGGTCGCCCTCCCCAGCGGCTGGAAGTATGTATGGGAGAGGAGCTCGTTACCCCCTCTCCCCAGCGGCAGCTTAACGCACCAGGGGGAGACAGTAAGCCCCACAACAGTGCAGATGGGACCGTGGTCTCTGCGCTTACAGCACAGGGGGTAGAGACAGTCGGTCTCCCCCTCCAACAACCAGGCTCCAACCAGGCTTCTTCCGTGGTAGCGCTGGCACCAGGGCAAAGTACCGCTGATCCCTGCCCACAAAGCAACCTCCACTCCAAGCCAGGGAGCAACACAGAGACCGGGAGTACCAGCTTCCAACATAACCTTGTGGACTCACTGGACAGAGACAGGCTACTAAATTCAACAGGTCCAGTATTGGGTTGTGGGTGGGCTGCCAGACTAACTCAGGTACCGACCGGCGTGAGGTCAGGTATCTGGTTAGTCTTCCCTGGGGGGGGGGGGGGGGAAAGGGGGGGCAAAACCAACCTCGCCACTGGGTTTTGGAGAGGACTGGCTGCTGGCCTCTTGCCCCTGGATTATGGGCCATATACTAACTTTTAAACCCCTGAACCTATTCAAGTGAATTTTGGATAGGTTTGTCCCAAAGTTATACTGTTTAAATTGATGTTAGATATATGTATGGCCAATGTAAACTCACAAAGTTGTAACAATTTATAATAAGTGTAACTTGTCAGCTTTGGAGGAAAATGCTGGGTGTGTTTCTATTGTGCCATTGTCCCATTGTGTGTTTAAAGGGTGATGTCTGTCCTGTTGTCTGCGCATGTGTATTGGTGACTTCTCTTTGTCTTGAGAGATAATTGGATTACGCCTCGGTTGTCTCCGGGACAGAGAGGAGGGAACCATGATGCATTGTGGGAATATGTTGTCCTATGTCACAGTTTTCATTCTGGTCCTCTGGGGGCGTGAACGATTGGTTGCTGTAGTTACATTGTATGTGTTGTAAATTACTGATTGGTTGTATTTCAAACCCCTGTGGGCAGTACTATGTTTGTGGTTTATGAATAAAAGAGGCTGTACATGAAGTACAGTCAGACCACTGCTTGACCCTCAACACGGAGCCTTGTCTCGTTATTGGGGGGATTCACTGTATGCTGTTAGAGGACCGATTGCCAGAAGTGTAAGCTGATCCCTGTTCGTCTGCTAGCAGCTATTCGTGAGGTTCCAGTTTGGAGTGCTATTTTGTATCCAGTTCGGGAGGTTGGTGTTCTGCAGTAGCTGTGCCTGTCTCTCAGAAAGGGGCATATCGCCTGAACGGATTTTAACCCCTTGTCTGCTGAAACGGTCCGTTAAAGTTATGTAGAGCTATTATATATTGTCCATATCACGAAAAACCAAAGTTAGACGACTTGACATTATATATATATATATATAAGGCTACAAAGCATTGACAGATAGTAGTTGTGTGCATGATAAAAAAACAACCTTAAACCATAAGAGGTAATGATTATAATTGGAAAAAAGAAACAGTGAGGGAGGGTGAAAAGAGTGCACGGTGCAGTGATAAGAAAAGGAAAAATAGCTAATAAAAACAAAATTTACAAGAAAAAAAAAAGCTAATAAAAACAAAATTTACAAGAAAAGGAAAAATGAGGACAGGTGGTGATTACATATGATCAAACATATCAGAAAACCATGTGCACCAGAAAAGTTCATAAGCTGTCAAAGTTATTTTATGGTCGTATAGCCAGAGAGGGTCACGATATTATTGAATCCAGGGCGAGTTTAAGCAGAATATTTTCCAAGGAAGGTTATATATAACCGCGTTTCCACTGATATAGTCCACCGCTCCAACAGGTGTCATAGGTAGTACTAAATATAAATAAAGAAAACACAACAGGTTAAGAATGGGGGAATAAAAGAAAATAAAGTTAAAAACAAGGGACCCAGGATGCGCAGAGGTGCCCCAAGAGAACTCAAAATCTGTATGGAATCATCTATTACAGAAAGTGGGCAAAGGACATATCCTCATTCAATCCCCTGGGTGTCATACAATCTTACTCATGAATCCAACGCACTTCTTTTTGTGCCAAGGTCTTTTTCCAGTTACCACCACGTAATGTAATGTAAACCCTATCAATACCACGAATTCTGAATTGGGTGCTATCACAGTCGTGGAACAGTTAAAAATGTTTGGGAATAGTTTTTAACAGGGTAATGTCATTTTCATCTTTAGCAGCTTCGATAACCAGAATGTGTTCGCGTGTCCTCCTCTTTAGTTCTCTAGATGTCAGAATAAATACGTTGGCATGGGCACATCCCCAGATATATCACACCCGGTGTATTACAGGTGATAGTATGTGTGATGGTATACTGTTTACTATTTGTGAATGGGTTACCGAAGGTGGAGGCCCTATCAATGTTGGAGCATGCAACACACTTCCCACATGGGGAGCACCCCCATTTGGGACCTTTTGAATCAGGGTTCAGCTTTATCTGATGGCCTGGTTGATAACTGTCCCCTAAAAGAGCTTTTAGATTTTTAGTGCGTCTGTACGTGATGGACGGACAAGTAGGTAGTATTTTTGCCAGGGTAGGGTCTAGTTGTAAAATATTTTGCTAATGTATTCCGAATTGATTTCCACTGTGGGTTATAGGAGGTAATAAACCGTACCTTGTCGGCTTGGTTATGTCGTTTGCGATTGTATACCAATAGTGGATCTCTTTGTGCTTGTTTAGCCTTCTGATGACATTGTACAATGTTCGCCTCTGAATATCCACGATCAGAAAACCTTTGGTGCAGGTCCCGTGATTGTCTGTTAAATGCCTCATCCGTTGAACAGATTCTCCTGGCCCTCAGGAACTGACCATATGGAAAGCTACGGATAAGGTTGTGTGGGTGACAAGAGTGCACATGTAGGACTGAATTGGTAGATGTTGCCTTGCGGAACAAGTCGGTAGATATCTTCCCAGACTCCTCTACCCAAATCTGTACATCAAGAAAATCAAGATGCGTTTTATCAATCCTAGACGTCAATGTGATATTCCGATTATTGCGGTTTAGTAGTCCCACCAGCTCGGTGAATCCAGACTGTGGGCCCTGCCACACGACGAAAATATCGTCAATGTAGCGGGCCCACATCTGGACCCCACCAATGTCACCAAATACCTCCACGAGGAACACCTCCCTCTCCCACAGCCCCAGGGAACAGGTTGGCGTAGGACGGCGCACAGGCCGCCCGCATGGCTGTTCCCTGGAGCTGTAGGTAAAACGCGTCCCCGAAGAGGAAAAAGTTGCGGGTTAGAACGAACTCCAAGAGTTCCACAATAAACTCACCTAAATCGTCCTCAATGTTGGTCATGGATAAAAAGAACCGGACCGCCTCCAAGCCATCCTTGTGGCGAATGCTGGTGTACAGCGATTCAACATCGCACGAGGAGATCCACATATCCGATTCAAGGTGCAGATCGTTAAGACGGCGTAGAAAGTCAGTCTAATCTTTCACGAACAATAGAAGTTGTTCCACAAGGGGCTGTAATATAAAGTCAATGAATTTGCAAGCTGGTTTGCACAAATTCCCCTTCCCGGATACAATGGGACGTCCAGGAGGACATGTCCCGTTTTTATGAATTTTAGTGAGCAAGTACAGGCACGCCACTGTGTTTTTTATCTTACATTCTTTTCCCTGTCCTCTGGTGTGCTGACCTCTCGGCCCCTCCTTGGGTCCTGTTCCTCATCTTTGTGTTCCACCTTTGTGCTGCCTTTTATTATCATGTATGTATTTATTATATATCATTAATAAAGCTTTTCGATATTCACTTTGTGAAGATTATGGTTCATTTTTTGGCGACATTTATGGCTCTGTGTGGGTCGTTTTTTTTCGAGATTATTTCTGTCCGGTAATAATTGGGTGACTGTGGTATTTGGTTCCGCTGAGGCGGTATATTGTGCTGCACTGTGGTATTTGGTTCTGCTGAGGCAGTATATTGTGCTGCACTGTGTATTGTACTGAATTAAAACAGGGATCAAACCCTAAAAAGGTGAAGTCCCACAGTGGGACAAATATAAAAATAAAAAAAGTTAAAAATGTGTTGTTTTTTTTATAATAAAAAAAAATGTAAGTTTCAAGTAAAAAAAAAAAAAAGGGCCCCCTCACCATAAAAGTGTTTATTATCTACCACCTCAGGTGAACGCCGTAAAAAAAATAAAAAAGATAATGAAGACACTAAAGCATGATTTATTTTTCTTTAAAAATGCTTTTATTGTGTAAAACTGAAATAAATGTAAAAAAGGAGACATATTAGGTATCAAGCGTTCGTAATTATCTGCTCTATAAAACTATCACATGATCTATCCCCTCAGGTGAACGTTGTAAAAAATAAATAAATAAAAAAACTGTTCCAAAAATGCAATTTTTTCCCTTCGCCCATGACAGCACCACGAGAGAGAGAGGATCCGCCCCCACAGACAGGAAGCCTGCAGAATAAAAGGGCGGACACTCTCCTCCCAATTCAGTGTGGTGTCCTGTCTCCGGGGAAGCCTGCAGTCTTTCTTTCAGGTCCCTCCCTCTGGTGGTGCTTCTACGCTGACCCCTATAGTAGGCTGGATTGGACCCTCAGCATACCTGCGGTCCCCAGGAATATAATACGGCATCAGTTGGTGTGCTAAAAGGGACGCGCAGAGGCACAGCAAAATTCCTGAGGGAGTGCTTTATGTGCTGGAGCATGGATTGGCTGGCGGCATTGCTGATGCGCTAGAGGCACGGACTTCCGGACCTCAGGGGAGCAGGAGCTTCTGGCAATGAATTAGGCCGGGGAGAGCAAGATGTATCACGTGGTTCGGCGCGCGGTGTTGGACGTGACCTAATCGTGGAGCGCCTATGAGAAGGGCGCGCGTGGAGCTGAAAGCAGGTGTCCTAAGCAGCACTCTGGTGACCAGCAACAGGATTTACATGGAGGAGGACAAACACATTGAGGAGTCTGCAGTCCCTCCAGCCTTGGTACCTTAGAGGGGTGAGTACTCGGGGCGGAATGTTGTGCTTCTCTCTGCTGATACACTTATACTAATGTGTTGCAGACTAAACCTAGGAAGGTGGTGACTAAAAGGAAGAATAAAGAATGTGTTATTTGTAAAACTGGGTTGTCATCTGAATGGGAGAAGATGTGTCAGTCCTGTATCGATAAAAAATAGATGTCCCAGGGAAGAGATCTTAGCATCATTGGCAACTATAAAAAAGCAGCTGACTTCTTGGCGGACGCCTCAGCTGATTCTGTTAGACTGACGGCAAGATCTTCTGCTTTGTCTAACTCTGCCCGTAGAACGCTCTGGCTAAAAAACTGGGTTGGCGACTTTCCATCAAAAAGTAAACTATGTGTGGCCCCAGAGTCAGAGAAGATGGGGCGAGGGTTATCCTCATTGCCCCGCTTTGGCCGAGAAGGTCTTGGTTCACGTGGCTCTGGATCATGTCGGTCTCTGACCCTTGGGTTCTTCCAGAAATCTGGAGCTTATTGAGCTAAGGTCCAGTTTTTCACCCTGGCATAAAAAATCTCCACCTAACGGCCTGGAACTTGAAAGGTACTTGCTAGGTAGGAAGGGATTCTCTGATGCTCTAATCTCTACCCTTATTAAGAGTAAGAAAAAAGTAACAGTGGCTATTTATGTTAGAGTTTGGCAAAAATTCTTGTACTTTGCTCATATCCAAATTAATGACATCCCCTCTTCTGCTCCCATTCATCTAATTCTAGAGTTCCTTCAGAAGGGACTAGATCTAGGACTATCAGGTAGTACCTTAAAAGTACACGTTTTAGCTCTGTCAGCTTTGTTTTATCAGGACATTGCAGGGTACCCTTGGGTGTCGAGGTTCTTTAGATCAGTGGCCAGATCCACCCCAACAACTACCACTAGACCTCTTCTTTGGGATTTAAACCTAGTTTTACAGGCACTAACTCAACTTCCGTTTGAACCCTTGGAGACTAGTTCTATTAAATGTCTCACCTTGAAGTTATGTCTTCTAATACAGTGGTCCCCAACCGCCGAGCCCTGGATGATTGTTTGCCAGGGCGTGGCAATACAGAGGAGTGGAGACGCCAGGCGCATGCGTGTCCGACGCGCACATCACACATAGCGGGCGGCCGTACAGCGGGAAGGAAGGAGAGCGTTCCTTCCAACTGTGATGCCGGCCAGCCACTGCCACCAATGAAGAGAGAGTGGGGGCGAAGGAGGGGAGGGACTGTGGCCATTGTGCCACCAATGATAATTAACTAGAGGACCTTTCATGGGTCCGGACTTTATTAACTAAGTAGCAGGACATGTAGAGCTGCGTCCAGGGATCCCCCTGCACTTACTGTTATTCCTGGGCGCCGCTCTGTTCACCCGCTGTGGCCCCCGTTACCATCTCCTGCGCTGTATGCTAATTACTACTATCGGAACACCAGGGAGGAGACATCAGCTTCTCTCCCTGGCTGTTCCTTCTCCATGGCTGTAGCGCTGTCCAATCACTGCGCAGAGCGTCACAGCTAGGGAGAAAAAAAAACTCACCTTCTCCATGGCTGTGACGTTCTGCGCTGCAATTGGACATCGCTACATCCAGGGAAAAGGAACGCCCAGGGAGAAAAGCTGATGTCTCCTTCCTTGTGTTCCGATGCTATTACTTAGCATACAGTTAGGGAGAATGTAACCAGGGCCACAGCAGGCGAACCGAGCGGCACCCAGATATAATAGTAAGTGCAGGGAGATCCCTGGGCGCCGCTCTACATGTCCTGCTACTTAGTTAATAAAGTATGGACCCATGAAAGGTCCTCTTACAGATCCAGGTGTTGGGTTCGGCACCTGAGGGGTTAACTGCCGCTGATCGCAGCTCCCTGTCAGAGGTCGGGTGCCGGCTATGTGATTCTGCCGCACCCGCCTCCTGTATCTGTATTAAAGGTAATTATCATTGGTGGCGCAGTGTACCCCCCTGCCCAGTATTAAAAACATGTGTGGCGCAGTGCGCCCCCTCAGTATTAAAATCATTGGTGGCAGTGGCCACAGGGTCCCCTCTCCTCTACTCCTCATTGGTGGCAGTGGCAGCTTCTGATCGGAGCCCCAGCAGTGTAATCCTGGGACGCCGATTGGTTACCATGGCAGCCAGGATGCTACTTAAGCTCTGGCTGCCATGGTAATCTCCCTGCTGCTGTGTGTACTATGCACAGGGCAGCAGGGACAGTGTAAAGTCCTATTTACCCTAATAGAGCTCTATTACGGTGAATAGGACAAGGGATGAAAAGATCCCAGGTTTCAGCCCCTAAAGGGGGAAATTATTAAATAAAAAACTAAAAATAATTAAGTATAAATCATCCCTTTTCCCAATTTTACATATAAAATATATAAACAATAAATAAATAGACATATTACATATCGCCACGTCTGAAAAGTCCAAACTATTAAAATATTTAAAAAATGTCCTATGTGGTGAGCGCCGTAACAGAAAAAAACCCACAAAAAAACATAAGCCCCGCCCACCCCTTAGCCCCACCCCAGAGACCAGAGCCAGGGGTCCGATGACAACATCTACAAATACTACAAGTTCTTCTATCTAATCGTGGGGATTACTTGCCGGAATATTCAAAGGTCCTGTGAGTTGTTGAGTCGGGACAGGACGCTCCGGACCGGAAGTGTACCCGACTTCCGCTCTGTGGAACGCACCTCATGCGCTCCAACAGAGACAGGAGCCAGGGTTTCCGGTCCGTGACGTCAAGGCTCCGGCGGAACGCACATTGCGGGTCAAAAAAGACCCGTGATGTTTAGCAATTGATGCCAAAAAGGAAGAAAGTGGCGTATTAGAATGCCAGTCATGCACAGATATAATAATATGGTATACAATGGGCATAGAAGCATGCATATATATAAAAAAAAAAGTAGGTATAAAAGACTCTTTCTATAAAAAAATATATACATATATGTATATATATATATATATATATATATATATTCATGGAAAATACAAAATAAACTATAAGTGGAAACAATAATAATAATAGTACTATTAGTAATGAATAATTAATTGATAAATAGTAAATGAAATGATAGAAAAATGATAAAATGAAAAAATAATAAAATATTGATGGATAATGAAAAAAATTAATTAGTTAATAAGTATAAAATTAGTAAGCTTAATAACATATACAAATAAAAATAAAGTAAAAAAAAAAAAAAAAAATATATATATATACATATACATACACACATTTACATACATATACACATACATACACATACATAAATAAGTACATACATAAACGCATACATACAAAATCTGTATATATGAAAGTTCACTCATACTATGTAGTTCATGATTAAATACAATATAATATAATATAGTTTGCCCATTTATATTCTGTAGTTCATGATTAGATGAATTGTTGTCCCCGAAACGCGTCGAGCCACATATGCATATTAAAGGTGATTGATCAGAAGCACTGGATTTCTGCTGCCTTCCATCACTACGACTCTACATGCGATCCTGGCCGGGGGGGTTCAAGTCACAGGTGTATTATGCTTATCCTGATGACTACCCCCCAGTGAAGTGAGTTTTATTTATTTATTTATTTGTGTGAAACTGCCATAAGGGGCACTCCACATTGTTTACACATTTTTTACTATACTATTTATATCATTTTTATTATGCCTACATGGTTTTAGTCGGTTCCTTCTCTATTAGCCGTGTGTACTCAGGGTCTTCTATCCGGAGTACCCATTATTCTTACTCCACGCTATTGCTCTATGATATATTTTGTGCAACATAGTAGTTATTACTGCAAGCGGTGCTTTCCACTCCTATTTCATTTTTTATTTTTCATCTGTACTTTGACACAGGGTTTGGCGCTCGTTTTCCCTCATTTTGTCCTTGGGGTCTATACTGCAAGTGTTTGACTCTGTTCAACACGGTAGATATATCACCCTGCAAACGCATATACTATCTTATTAAGTGTCTGTAACCACAAACACTTTCTGGAGCTGCCTTCCACTCCCTCTTCCTCCTACTTTCTTTCTCCTTATTTCTACCACCCATGTCGGCGCCCGGATTTTTCATTCCTTTGGGATACGTCGTGATCCCTACGGGTCTGAATTAACTTCCCTTTTTTTCTCTGTTCTTTATCCCCGAAAATAAGACAGTGTCTTATATTAATGTTTGCTCCCAAAGATGCGCTAGGTCTTATTTTCAGGGATGTCTTATTTTTCCATGACACAGGGGGATCAGAGGGGGGAATCAAAATGGCACAGGAGAATCAGAGGGGGGGGATTACAATTTTAGTACCCCCTTCTGACCCTCCTATGTCATTTTGATTCCCCCCTCTGATTCCCCTGTGTCATTTTAAGTGATCCCCCTCCCCTGTGCCAGCAGACAGTGGATTATTTAGTCTCTCCCCCCCCCACCTTCACCAGACATCTCCCACCACTTTATCAGAGATTCCCCCCCCCCCCCCCTCCCACCTCAGTCACCCCTGTTTGTCCATGCCGGCCAGATTCCACACAATGTGCCCGACTTCTGCCCTGCGCGACTCACTCACTGCCTAATTGTGAGTCAGCCAGACTTCGTCAGGGCAGAGCATGCAGCAGGCGGCAGCTTGTCCTGGCGGCGGCACGGGCTCTCTGATTTAAAGAGCCCTTGCACTGCCTGAACAGCTCTGGCTGCGCTGTGACAAATTAGTGAGCTGCGTGGCGGCGCCCGCCGCTACGGTCCAGAGGAGTCCGATGCCTTACAGTAGCTTCGGGGGCCTTATATTCCGGGGGGGCCTTATTATCGGGGAGGCCTTATTATCGGGGAGGTCTTATTTTCGGGGGATGCCTTATATTACAGCGAGAGGCAAAACTGGAAGTAGGTCTTATTTTCGGGGGATGTCTTATTTTCGGGGAAACGCGGTACCACTATTTTGGAAGATAAAGTTTTGATACGTCCAGACCCAGCTTTTCTCCCAAAAGTCATTTCCAAATTTCATAGGTCCCAGTAAATTGTTCTTCCTACCTTGTTTAAAAACCCTGGGTCAGGAAAAAAAAGATCCCATCACTGCCTAGACGTTAGAAGGGCCTTGATTAATTATCTATCTCGCACTAAAGACTGGCGCAAATCTTCTTCACTCTTTGTACTCTTTCAAGGGGTGGGTAAGGCTACTTTTACACTGCCGTTTCTGGGTCCGCCTGTGAGATCCGTTTCAAGGCTCTCACAAGCGGCCCCAAACGGATCAGTTTAGCCCCAATGCATTCTGAATGGATAAGGATCCGTTCAGAATGCATCAGTTTGCCTCCGTTCAGCCTCCATTCCGCTCTGGAGGCGGACACCAAAACGCTGCCTTCAGCGTTTTGATGTCCGTCTGACGAAACTGAGCCAAACGGATCCGTCCTGACTTACAATGTAAGTCAATGGGGACGGATCCGTTTTTACTGACACAATAAGGTGCAATTGAAAACAGATCCGCCTCCCATTGACTTTCAATGTAAGTCGAAACTGATCCGTTTGCATTATCATGAACAAAATGGTTCATGGTAATGCAAACGGATCCGTTCTGAACGGATACAAGCGTTTGCATTATAGGTGCGGATCCGTCTGTGCAGATACCAGACGGATCCGCACCTAAACGCAGGTGTGAAAGTAGCCTAAGGCGGCCACCAAAAGTTCTATTGCCAGGTGGAATGTTTCTGCCATATCTTTGTCTTATCTTGCATCTGGGTTGTCTCCTGTGGGTCTTAAGGCACATTCTACCAGGGCAGTTGCTACCTTCTGGGCAGAAAGATCCTCTGTTCCCATACAGGATATTTGCAGAGCAGCTACCTGGTCTTCTCCTTTAACCTTTTTTAAACACTATCGGCTTGATTTGAACTCCTCCCCTTCGGGGTCTTCCTTTGGGGAAAAGGTGCTTCTTTCTACTCACCCATCCTGATTTTTCCTCTAGTAAATCTCTCATGGTGCTGTCATGGGCGAAGAGAAAAATAATGATTATTTACCGGTAATTTTATTTTCCAGAGCCCATGACAGCACCATTATATTTCTCTCTCTGCTGTATTTTTTTGGTTCTCTTATACTCACAGGGGTGTAGCAAAAAATAATATATATATTAAGCGAAAATTATTATTGATTATCTAACATTATGTTGGCGGACTTCCTTCGATGCTTGGATATCACACTGAATTGGGACAAGAGTGTCTGCCCTTTTATTCTGCAGGTTTCCTGTCTGTGGGGGCGGATCCTCTCTTTCGTGGTGCTGTCACGGGCTCTGGAAAATAATTTTCTGTCACCTACATCTCAAAAAGTCTAAAAAAATTAGACCCTACCTAAGACAATCGTCCAAAAAATAAAAAAAATATGGCTTTCAGAATATGGAGACCCTAAAACATGATTTTTTTTCCTTCAAAAATGCTTTTATAGTGTAAAACAGAAATAAATTTAAAAAAAAGTATACATATTAGGTATTGCCATGTCCATAACAAGCAGCTCTATAAAAATATCACATGGCCTAACCCCTCAGGTGAACACCATATAAAAATAAAAACTGTACCAAAAATGCAATTTTTTTGTCACCATACATCACAAAAATTATAATTCCAAGCGATCAAACATATGTACCCCATAAGACATATGTACCCCAATATAGTACCAATCAAACCGTCATCTCTTCCCGCAAAAAATTAGCCCCTACATAGGACAAACGCCCAAACGATAAAAAAATATATTTCTTTCAGAAAATGGAGACACTAAAACATGATTTTATTTTTTCTTAAAAAATGCTTTTATAGTGTAAAACTGAAATACATTTAAAAAACGTAGACATATTCGGTATATCCACGTCCGTAATGACTTAGTCTATAAATATATTCAATGACTTACCCCTAAGGTGAACACTATAAAAAAATAAAAATAAAAACTGTGCAAAAAATTCAGTTTTTTGTCACCTTTCATCACAAAAAGTGTAATACCAAGCGAAAAAAAGTCATATACAACATAGTACCAATCAAACCATCATCTTTTCCTGCAAAATATTAGCCCCTACATAAGACAATCGCCCCCCCCCCCCAAAAAAAATGCCCTTCAGCATTTCAAAAATGCTTTTATTGTGTAAAACTGAAATACATAAAAAAGTTGACATATTAGGTATTGCCGCGTCCGTAAAAACCTGCTCTATAAAAATATCACATGATCTACCCCCTCAGTTGAACGCTGTTAAAAAAAAAAAAAACTGTGCCAAAATAGCCAAGACGATTGGGAAAAATAAAAGAAATGTAGCTTTCAGAAAACGAAGACACAAAAACATTATTTTTGTTTTCAATAATGCTTTATTATGTAAAACTGAAACAAAAAAAATACACATATTTGGTATTGTCCCGTCCGTATCAACCTGCTCTATAAAAGCAACACATGATCTATCCTGTCAGGAGAACTCCGTAAAAAACAATAAATAGAAATGCCTCAGCAGCCATTTTTTTGTTTACCTTGCCTCACAAAAGCGTATTATCGAGCAATCAAAAATCATATGTACCCCAAAATAGTGCCAATAAAACTGTCACCTCATCCCGTAGTTTACAAAATGGGGTCACTTTTTGTGAGTTTCTACTCTAGGGGTGCATAAGGGGGTCTTCAAATGTGACATGGCAACTTGAAATTATCCTAGTGAAATCTGCCCTCTAAAACCAATATGGCGCTCCTTTCCCTCTGCGCCCTGCCGTGTACCGATATAGCAGTTTACGACAACATATGGAATCATGGTAATAAATATTTAGTTTTCTTTGGCTGTTAAACCTTGCTGTGTTACAGGGAAAAATAGATTAAAATGGAAAATCTGCAAAAAAAAGGGAAATTTTGAAATTTCACCTCCATTTTCCTTTCATTCTTGTGGAACACCTAAAGGGTTAACAAATTTTGTAAAATCAGTTTTGAATAACTTGAAGCGTGTAGTTTCTAAAATGGGGTAATTTATGGGTGGTTTCTACTATATAAGCCCCACAAAGTCAATTCATAACTGAACTGGTCCTTAAAAAAGTGGGTTTTGGAAATTTTCTTAAAAATATTAAGTTCTAAGCCTTCTAACGTCCTAAAAAAATAAAATGACGTTTACAAAAGGATGCCAAGATGAAGTAGATATCTGGGAAATGTACAAGAAGAACTATTTTATGCTTTAAAAGCAGAGACATTAAAATTTAAAAAATTGTGAATTTTTACAAATTTTCTGTAAATATTTGAATTTTTTTTTATAAATAAAGGTGAAATATATGGACTCAAATTTACCACTAACAGGAAGTACAATATGTCATAAGAAAACAATATCAGAATCGCTTATATAAGTAAAAGCATTCCAGAGTTATTAACACATAAAGTGAAACATGTCAGATTTGCAAAATGTGGCTTGGTCCTTATGGTGAAAAGTGGCTTGGTCTTGAAGGTGTTAAAGGGGTTTTCTCACTCCAGTAAGTTGCATTTATCATGTAGAGAAAGTTAATACAAGCCACTTACTAATGTTATTATCCATATTGCTTCCTTTGCTGGCTGGATTAATTTTTCCATCACATTATACACTGCTCATTTTCATGGTTACAGACCACCCTGCAATCCATCAGTGGTGGTCGTGCTTGCACAATATAGGAAAATGAATCGGCCTCTCTGGTGGCCAGGACCATGGGAGCGCACATAGTCTAGTGCTTTTTCCTATATTGTGCAAGCACGACCAACACTGATGGATTGCAGGGTGGTCTGTAACTATGGAAACGAGCAGTGTGCCCAGCGCCGCCTTCCTGAGTCCAGCGCCGCCTCTAATATAATATATTCAAGAGCCGGCGCGCTGACGTAATCCCTGAGCCTGTTTGAAATCCTGCGCGTGCGCTAGGGTTGTTGCGGCTATCGAAATTTCAATACCCAATCGATACTTTTGTCCGGGATTTCCATTTCTTCGATACTGGCCTGCGCTTCTGCGCAGTCTAGTATCACAGAACATGAGCGCGCTGCTCTCAGCGCGCTCATGTTCCCTCAGCAGCACAAGGGAGAAGGAAGCAGTCTCTCCCTCCCCCCTGTGCTGCTGCTGCCGCTGCCACCAATGAACGGAGAGAGGGGCGGAGGAGGGGAGGATGCGCTGCGCCACCAATGATAGGACTTTTCATGGGTCTGGACTTTAAGTATTAGGCTACAGAGCAGCACCCAGGGATGTCCCAGCACTTACTATTATTCCTGGGTACCGCTCCGTTCGCCCGCTGTGACCCATTACTGTCTCCTGCTCCATATGCTAATTACTATCAGAGCAATGGGAGGAGACAGCAGCTTCTCTAGTGGGCGTTCCTTCTCCCCTGGCTGTAGCGCTGTCCAATCGCAGCGCAGGGAGAAGGAACGCCCACTAGAGAAGCTGCTGTCTCCTCCCCATTGCTTCGATAGTAATTAGCATATTGAGCAGGACTGCAGGAGACGGTAATGGGGCACAGGCGCACAGCGGGCGAACAGAGCGGTGCCCAGGAATAATAGTAAGTGCTGGGACATCCCTGGGCGCCGCTCTATGTAGCCTGCTGCTTAACAATGTCCGAACCATATAAGGTCGTCTTTAACTTTTAATACAGGAGGCAGGTGCCGGCAGCAGAATCACATAGCCGGCACCCTGCCTCTGACAGGGAGCTGTGATCAGCGGCAGTTAACCCCTCAGGTGTGGCACCTGAGGGGTTAACTGCCGCTGATCTGCTGCCAGTACACGCCTCCTGTATTAAGGGTTAATTATCATTGGTGGCGCAGTGCCCCCTCACCCCTCAACCCCCCCAGTATTATAATCATTGGTGGCAGTGGCCACAGGGTCCCCTTCCCCTCATCCTCATTGGTGGCAGTGGCAGCTTCTGATTGGAGCCCCAGCAGTGTAATCCTGGGGCTTCAATCAGTTACCATGGCAGCCAGGACGCTACTGAAGCCCTAGCTGCCATGGTAATCTCTCTGCTGCTGTGTGCACTATGCACAGGGACAGTGTGAGGTCCTATTCACCCTAATAGAGCTCTATTAGGGTGAATAGGACAAGGGATTAGAAGATCCCAGGATAGTTAGAATAAACTGTAAAAAAAAAAAAAAAAATTAAAAAACCATACCAAAATATTAAGTATAAATCACCCCCTTTCCCAATTTTACATATAAAATATATAAACAATAAATAAATATCTGCGCGATTTGCAATTTTTAGTTTTTTTTCGCGTGGTATCGAATGGAATAGAGTATCACAATACTTTTTTATGGTATCGAAACTGAATAAAAATTTTGGTATTGCAACAACTCTAGCGTGCGCACTACACACTGTAGTCTGCGCCCGTGCGGACTACAGGTAATGGCATCGGCATGCGCACTTCGTTTGACGATGCCATTACCTGTAGTCCGCACGGGCGCAGACAACAGTGTGTAGTGTATTAGAGGCGGTACCGAACCGAGGGGTGCGGCTGGGCACCAAGTTAGGAAAGGACATCACAAGGTGACCACCTTATGTAAGTCATTAGCATATCACTAAAATCGATTTTATAAAGAAATAAATCAAGACTATTAGTTAATAAGGGCATCATTTAGTACAGCTCAGGGAGACCTACAAGTAGCTATGTTTTACTGTAGGGGGTAAAATGTGGTGACAGAATCCCTTTAAGGCATACCACTTTTTCTTCTGTACAGCAGCACACTGAGCCCCTGAAGGTCCATATTTCATCTGCCACCATATGTATGGGTGATATTTTACAAATATGTTAAAGTTGACCGCTCAGTCAACTGACAGCTATCTCTGCTGCGTCCCCATAGGCCGAGCTTGTATGTTTCTCAATGAGGGAAGGGGAGTAAGCCACTGCAAGAATCCTCTGGCAGAAACTTAATCCCCTGAGAACAAAAAATTGGGGCGTTTTGAATCCCAGTGTGTTGGAAAGTTGGGAGGCCCCCATACACTTTAGATGGTTGTCCTGTCCCACCAAGATCAGTGGGTTCAACTGATACACATCTAATGTCTGTGGCCAGCTTAAGTCTTTGTTTTTGCTGTGTACAACCCTACAACCCTCAAGATTTGCTTCAAGCTTACCAGTCTGCAAAGATATTCTGACCATCAAATATACTGAAAACCTGATGGGCCCCATGCAAGTCATAGAGGTTTGCTGTTTTGTAGACGAGGGGTTTTTCACATTGTTATGGCCTCCAGAAACCATGACACTAGTGTGAATAGAGACTGTAATGGACATACAGTATAAAGCAAGTGCTGCTTTCCGGAAGGAACGATATTGTGGATATAACATCAAAGTAGTGAAACCTTGAAGAGCCTGCTTGGTCTGCTAGAACAGACGTAGCCTTCAGAGCCACTATGGGAATGACATTCTGCAGTCATCCATTAATTTAAGGTCCACTCCACTTTTTTTGTAAATGGTTTCCATTAAAATGAAGTGTTCTGCACTTTCATTTTTGCATAATCTTAAAACACTTCTTTGGTGGCAGGAAGCTCCAGGAATGAAATAATGCTAAGGTGCCAGGCTGAAGGCCACGGGGGCCTTGTTACTACTGTCTGATGCCAGAGCGTTCTGTACACAACATGTTAAATTACGTGAAATGCATCAAGAAGCATGAATGGAAATTAGAGCTTGGAGACAAGTTATTTCTTCGTGACCAGACACTTTCTTTTCTTTTATTACTGTACAGCTAGATGAAAGCAGTGTGGCGCTTTCTTCTTTTTCTTCTGTTTCATGCTGGCTTTTTTCTAGGGGCATTGTTGTAAGCTGGTTCTGTATGTTGGCCCTCTGGGGAGAGAGAGCAGAGTATGTTGGCGATACTAGGGGAGCGAGAGCAGAAAGTGTAGGAGTGTAGAGACGGGAGCCCCCTACTGTAGAAAGCCGCTTACCCGATGCTGTTGTGTAAATGGCACATACCAATAACAGGTGAACCTAGTCTGGAGGTTCCAATTGAGGATCCAACCGGACGTGATTCAAAAAAGAAGGAACACTGTAAAGGCGCCACTCCCATAGATGTGGAGAAATTAGATGTGGTGGTTAGTACCCCCTTAAGCCGGAGGATAATATATGGTGATGAAAGATGTAGAATACTCTCCAAAGGGGAGATTCCTGATGATGAGAGCTGGAGTACTCACTTCACAGGGGGGGTAGTCACAGGATAAAGCTCAAGACACCTGTGGCCAACTGCCCCCCTAGCCGGGATCTCATGTAGAATGATTTCAATTGATGGCAGCCAACGACAAGGCTTCTGATCAATGTAGTTTATTACAGTAAAATAGCCCAACGCGTTTCGGAGGTATTATAGTCCTCCTTCTTCAGGGGTATTAAGAGAACAAAAAAGGTTTTCTCAGACATACAATATGGTTAAATCAACTAGATACACAGAGGTGCACACAATAGAGTATATGGAAAATGTATGAAGATATATAAAAATATATAAATATATAAATAGCATAAAAAAATACATAGTCATGAATAGAATATGGACATAATAAATAAATACACATTCACATGTCTCTAACAAAAAACCTTGTGATGTATAAAGAAAAAACACTTGTGATATACAGAAGAGGGTCAGACTGTTATATCTTCCACTTGCAAATAGTGCTACATCGTATTTACTCAATGAAACATTAAGGACAGGTTTGAGTTCCATTATGCAATACACTAAAAAATCATTTACCTTCAGGGGTCTTTTCACAAGGGTCTCCACTGCTTCAAAAAAGGACTTGTTCCTTTTTGGTGCGCTTCCCCTTTAATGGATACTTAAATAGCACATGGAGATGGCGTGCAGGATGAGTATGGCCCAAACCGGAAGTTCAAGTCCCTCCCAGCTTGAACCCAGCTAGTTGCCACAGTCGGCAAACGGATGTCACAATTGACTAGCCCCAGATATATAAGTGAAATACATATTCATCGCCATATATGTTGGCGTGAAACTATAATAATATACCCTAAACTAGCCGGATTGCCGTGCGTTCCAGTGTGGAACGCACCGCGACTTCCGGTGAGCGGCCCACATATCAACTTCCTGTGCGTTCCACAGTGGAACGCACAGCATTTTCAAGGGAGCGTCCCGCGCATCACTTCCTGTGCGTTCCACAGTGGAACGCACAGCAGCTTCCGATGGGGATCGCGGCTCTCGTATGTGTTCCAGTGTGGAACTTTTGCCTCAGATATCAAGATAGTTGTATATATAGGTAGTTTCCTTCTATTTTATGTTAGAAAGGGGGTGGGGTAAGTCTCCTAATGTATAGTGAAAAATAAGAATATAAAACTGAAAGATTCGATTTTCTGATGGTATATAATGATTATAGTTGGTAGGGATTAGTATAAATTAGTCCATCTAGATATATAAATATATATATAGAGATAAAATATATAAAAATAAAATCCTAAATAAAAGGTGTAGGGATGAAATATAATCAGTAATAAGATAAAAGGACTGTTAATATATTTCAATTAAAATTATATTACACTAGAATGAACCAATGGATTATTAATATACTTAAATTATGTTTAGATTATACTAAAAATATATATAATAGATCAATATATTCCTATAATGTGTTAGAATAATATGACTGAATGGATTCATAGGGTTTTAGTTGCTTATTCAAAGTGGTATTGATAGATTCCTTAGTACTATGTTATGTTATTTCGTTATTCTATTAAAAATTAAAAATTGACATATTCAAGGCACTCATTGAGACCGAATGGTGTTAAAGTGTTCAGGTGAAATATCCAGTACATTTCTTTTTTACACAGTGTCTGGAAACAGTGGGTAACCTGTTCGATTGGAGTCACCCGTAGGCTTATAGGGTTGCTATCGTGTACTTTAGCAAAGTGTCTGGACACGCTATGGGTGAGCACTTTTCTCGTGATGTTGGAACGGTGTTCATTCATTCTTTCACGAAGGGTTTGTGTGGTACGGCCCACGTAATAGAGTGAACAGGAGCATTGCAGAAGGTAAACGACATTCATCGTGCTGCAGTCCATATGTTGTTTAAATGTGTAAATTTCGCCGTTTGAGGGATTTCTTATATTCTGAATATCATGTGTAATCATGAGGCAACATTTACACCTACTACCTTTACACTTAAATACACCTAGTGTGCCCTTAGATGTTTTTGAGGGGTGGTCTAATTTCGGGCAGGAGGGGGCTAATAGATTTTTCAAGGTTTTGGCTCTACGGAATGTAAGGATGGGTGTAGGGGCAATGCCTTTGTTCAAGAGTGGGTCTTTTAGTAATATTGACCAATTTTTTCTTAAAATTTCTCGGATCAAGTTATGTTGGGAACTATATCTGGTGACCAGGTTTAGACGGCGGATAGAGCCAGGGTCCTGTTTCCCAAGTACAGACTTGTCTGCCTTTGGTTGTAGACTCTCTTGTTGGGTGGTTTTCGAGATTCTTTTTATGGAATTTTCTAATAGTTTTTTCGGGTAACCTTTGTCCCTAAATCTCTTCTTGAGAAACCCTATTTGACTCTTCACCGTATTATCATCAGAGCAATTTCTCCTTATCCTTTTCAGTTGGCTGAATGGGATGTTTCTAATCCACTTTGTATGGTGACAGCTTGAGTATTCTAAATAACTGTTAGCGTCAACCGCCTTAAAATGAGTTTGTGTGACAATTTTCTTATCTTCTATGGTGAGTTTAAGATCCAAAAAGATGATCGATGTAGTATTATACTCCAAAGTAAAGGACAGATTCCAATCATTTAGGTTGAGTTTTTCAATAAAATTACATAGTTCCAAACTATCACCCTGCCAAATAAAAATAATATCATCTATAAATCTACGGTAAAATTTTATATTCGGGTGGGATAAAAGACCAAATTTCTCTTCAAACTTACCCATAAATAAATTAGCGTAAGACAGGGCAAATTTAGTGCCCATTGCCGTACCTTGGGTTTGCAGATAAAAATTGTTATTAAAAGTGAAGTAATTGTATTTTAAAATAAATTCCATGGCCCTACCGATAAAATCCCTCTGATTATCTGGCATCTGGGTATCCTGGGATAACGTGTGAATTGTAGCAGCGATACCTAGTTCATGTTTAATATTGGTGTAGAGGGCTGACACGTCCAATGTAACCCAAATAAAGTCATTTTCCCAACACAAGCTTTCAAGTGAGGTAATCAAGTGGGCTGTGTCCCTAATATAAGAAGGCAGCTTAGTGACATATTTCTGCAGATAATTGTCCACATATGCCGATAGGTTTGCTGTAAGGCCCCCAACCCCTGATATGATTGGCCTACCTGGGGGGTTGGTTAGGGATTTATGTATCTTTGGCAGAAAATAGAAGCGTGGAGTTGAGGGGTGTGCTGTTTGGAGGAAGTTTTTCAATTTCTTATCAATTAGTCCCCCTTCGTATCCTATTAGAACTAGATCATAGAGTGATTTTTTGAAACCTCGGGTAGGGTCCTCTGACAGGTGCTTGTAAAAGTTTTTATCCGAAAGAATCCTCATGGATTCCGCAATGTAGTATTCTGTATCTAGAATCACGATCCCCCCTCCCTTGTCTGCACTTTTTATAACAATTTCCTTATTCCTCATTAAGGTTTTGATGGCAAGTTTCTCTTTATGTTTCAAATTTTCCTTTAACTTGTACCCTAGTCCCTTGTCGGTGTTATCTGTAAATGGCACAACAGCATGTAGCGCTAGAAAGGAGCCGGGCTGGCTGCTGCACGCTCCCCCCTTCCGGACGATAGGGGTAATGACTGACCCGTTCATTACCTTGGTAAGGCTACTTTCACATATGCGTTTTGGTTTCAGGTTTTGAGATCTGGCAGAGGATCCCTAAACCTGACCAAAATGCTTCCATTTTGATTTTACACATCAGAATGCATCCGTTCTGTTAGGAAGCGGTTGTGTTAAATCGAAACGGAACAAACCGGATCCGTCACTGGGTGAAAGTCAGTGGGTGACGTTTTTTTAGGATCCGTCACCATTGACTTATATTTATTTTTAGTGACAAATCTGTTTTTTTCCCGCTTTTATGACCGGACACAAAACCGCAGATTGCAGCGGTTTTGTGTCCGGTCACAAAACGGAATGCTGCTGGAAGGGAAGACATCCTGATGCCTCCTGAATGAATCTCTTTCCATTCAGAATGCATGGGGACAAAATGGAACCCTTTTGGTCTGGTTTTGAGATCCTCTGCCAGATCTGAAAACTGGAATGCCAAAATGCATATATGAAAGTAGCCAGGGTGGATTTGATTTAAATCAAAATGATTTAAATCACTAGTCAGTAAGGCTTGATTTAAATCATAGTTTTCTACAAAAAGACTAATTCTTGCTGGTATAACTTATAATAAGTAGATGAAGATTTTTAGAATAACAACTTTTCATATTAGTTTGATTAGGTTGATTCTGCATTCATAGGTTTGTAGAAGTTAGGATTAAGGTCTTTTTCTCAACTCTGTTCATGTTATAACATTTTTGCTGTGAAGAAGAGGCATGTGATCTCTGCTGAGTCAAATTCAGTTTTGAGAACTGCAAAAGTAAACCAAGCATCTGTGATAATATCTTGTAGGCAGAGAAACTGCCCAATAATCTTACAAAAACCTCTGGAAGAGCATGACATTGTGAATGGATTAATGGAATTTATTTACCAAAAAAATTGCACATATAGAAACATAGAATGTGTCGGCAGATAAGAGCCATTTGGCCCATCTAGTCTGCCCAATATACTGAATACTATGGATAGCCCCTGGCCCTATCTTATATGAAGGATGGCCTTATGCCTATCCCATGCATGCTTAAACTCCTTCACTGTATTTGCAGCTACCACTTCTGCAGGAAGGCTACTCCATGCATCCACTACTCTCTCAGTAAAGTAATACTTCCTGATATTACTTTTAAACCTTTGCCCCTCTAATTAAAAACTATGTCCTCTTGTAGCAGTTTTTCTTCTTTTAAATATTCTCTTCTCTTTTACCTTGATGATTCCCTTTATGTATTTAAAAGTTTCTATCATATCGCCTCTGTCTCGTCTTTCTTCCAAGCTATACATGTTAAGGTCCTTTAATCTTTCCTGGTAAGTTTTATCCTGCAATCTATGTACTAGTTTAGTAGCTCTTCTCTGAACTCTCTCCAAAGTATCAATATCCTTCTGGAGATGTGGTCTCCAGTACTGCGCACAATACTCCAAATGAGGTCTCACTAGTGCTCTGTAGAGCGGCATGAGCACCTCCCTCTTTCTACTGGTAATGCCTCTCCCTATACACACAAGCATTCGGCTAGCATTTCCTGCTGCTCTATGACATTGTCTGCCTTTAAAGAGGACCTTTCACCGATTCTTACCCTATGAACTAAGTATACAGACATGTGGAGCGGCGCCCGGGGATCTCTCTGCACTTACTATTATCCCCGGGCGCCGCTCCGTTCTCCTGCTATGCCCTCCGGTATCTCCGTTCCCTAAGTTATGGTAGGCGGAGTCTGCCCTAGCGCTGGCCAATCGCATTGCAGAGCTCACAGCCTGGGAGAAAATAACCTCCCAGGCTGTGAGCTCTGCGCTGCGATTGGCCAGCGCTAGGGCAGACTCCGCCTACCATAACTTAGGGACTGGTATCTCCGCCTACTATAACTTAGTGAGCGGAGATACCGGAGGGCATAGCGGCAGAACGGAGCGGCGCCTGGGGATAATAGTAAGTGCAGTGAGATCCCCGGGCGCCGCTCTACATGTCGGTATAGTTAGTTCATAGTGTAATAATCGGTGAAAGGTCCTCTTTAAGTCTTCTGAAATAATGACCCCTAAATCCCTTTCCTCAGATACTGAGGTTAGGACTGTATCACTGATTTTATATTCTGCTTTTGGGTTTTTACACCCCAGGTGCATTATCTTGCATTTATCAACATTAAAGGGGTTATCCGAGTTATGGGAAAAAAAATAAAACCTAACAAAATTAATCAGGATATACATATACATTAGTCAAGCTTGATTTTTTGAAAAAAGAACGATCCTTACACCTTTTCCAGGTTCTGTTATTGCTGTGTTTACATGCAGCAGTAACAACAATGACTCATCTCTCCCTCATGAATATTTGTGGGAGGGGTTGATCTGTTATATTTGTGGGAGGGGTTGAGCTATTAGCCGCAGTTAGAAAGTTGGAGGTAGCCGCGGCACAAGTGAGGATCGCGCATGCGCGATCAACTCACAGCCGCACGGACTGTAATGCAGAGAGGTGGGGGCGTGGCCAAGGCTGATGACGTTCCGTTGACATGGCTTAGTCACTCCGACAAGCAGAGAGCTCCATGTCAACGGAACGTCACAGCTGATGACGTGGGCGGTCACATGACTGTTTAGTGTAGCAGAGAAACGGCACAAGATAGGTACAGTAAGTGATTTAGGAAAACTAAGGTATAGGAGAAATAAAGCCATAAAGATAAGGTTAAGTTAACTCGGATAACCCCTTTAAGTTTTAGTTGCCAGATTTTTGACCATTCCTCTAGTTTTCCTAAATCCTTTTCCATTTGGTGTATCCCTCCAGGAACATCAACGCTGTTACAAATCTTTGTGTCATCAGCAAAAAGACACACCTTACCATCGAGGCCTTCTGCAATTTCGCTGATAAAGATATTAAACAATATGGGTCCCAGAACAGATCCCTGAGGTACCCCACTGGTAACAAGACCTTGGTCTGAATATACTGAATATACTCCATTGACTACAACCCTCTGTTGTCTGTCCCTCAGCCACTGCCTAATCCATTCAACAATATGGTCCACGTACAGCCTTATTCTACATAATTAAAAAAATTATCTTTATTTAATGATGGAATATCATTTGGATGGTAATATATTTTCCTCAAAAAGCATTTTATATAGAAAAATTAGATTTAAATAAAAAAAATCTGATTTAAATAAAAAAATCTTTTTTTTTTAAAATTTATTTATTTAAAATCATTGATTTTTATCCACCCTGAAAGTAGCCTAAGTTGCCTTATGAAGAAGATCAGTCCGACCCTGAAACGTGTTGCTCTGTTATCAATAAACGACCTGTACAGCACCCCTTTGGAGTCCATTCTCTCTTTGGCAGCACTGCCACATTACCCTCTTCTTCTCTGCATTTCCAAAATTCCACATTTACCGTATTTTTCGCCCTATAAGACGCACCGGGGCTTATTAAAGGAAATCTGTCACAAGGATAATCGCTATTGAAATAAAGCCATAGCCTAATAGCACTTAGCACCTTATTTCCAGATATGCCTTTGTTCCAGCAATAGATGTTTTTATCCTCTGAAAATCCAGTTTATTTGGTATGCAAATGAGCCAGTAAGGTGCCCAGAGGGGCGTCACTCTTGCAGGAAGGAGCCCAGGCACGCCTCCTGCCACAATGTGTCCACCCATCCCTCCATCATCACAATCAAGCCATAACTCTGTCCCCCTTTTCCCTGCTCCCAGCATGAGGGCGGGCTCGGGCACTAGCAAGAGTGACGCCCCCTCTGGGCGTCTAAAACGCCAGTCTTAATAAATGTGCCCCACTGTCTCCTGAAAGGAAAGCTTAGATTGCTTACAGGGGTTCCTAGGAGCTGTTGCCTCATAAAAAACAAACACTCACCTGTTTGTGGTCCCGCCGTGGCTTGTCTTCTGGTCCCCGCAGGACAATAAAGTGTCTTGGTCTGGTGACTAGTTGCGGACATTCAAGCATATGTGGCCTCTGAGGTGTGTGATTGGCTGCAGCGCTTGTGGAACCAAGCCACTTCCTGGCCCTGCTGGGACTTTAAAAAGGCCTGGAATGGGGCAGTGGTACAGGCACGGCAGGACTGTGGATAGGTGTTTTTTTTTATTTTTTATGGGACACATGTTTGGACCATAGGGGTTGTCAGTTCCTAGGCCAGCCAACATCTTTTAAAGAGTCCATTATTTTTTTATTTTTTTAAATAAATAAATAAATAAATAAAACTCATCTTACCAATCCACCGCCAGTCTCGAGTCCTGTCCCCTAGTGATGTTTCAACATTCACATATGACCATTGGCTGCAGCAGTCACATGTTGAGAATTGGTATGAGACCTGGGAAGCAGCAGCATAGGAGCAGTGGGGGATTGGTAAGTACAGTATGCTTTACCTTTTGGTAAAAAAAAAGGTTCAAAGGCTGGACAATTCCTTTTATTTATGGTATGTTACACCCTGTAAAGAGCGTATGACATGTAGTTGCTGTGGCTGGTATCAGGTGGATGCTATCTGTCCTTGTACTGGTAGGGTCTCTGCCATCGTAATCCTATGTTTGTCTCTTTTTATCTGATTAAGTATATTGTGTTATATTGATATAATGTAATAAAATAATATATTCTTTGAGATACATTTGCGCGTATTCCATCCCGAGAGAGGCTGATAAGATTAGTTTGGCAGGACTAATCACTCATAACCCCGTGCTGATTAATATCATTGAGATACTGCAGGATAGCATCTATTAGAAAGCCTTCAAATATTTTACGCAGAATAGATGTTAAACCCTGTAGTTTCCGGGCTCACTTTTTGACCCGTATTTGAATATTGTCCCCATATTTGCTTTGCCCCAGTTGTATGAAACTTTACTGGTTTGCCGTCCTTTTTTTCAGAAAAGCCCTGTCGGACCCACAGTGGTGATCATACTTTTCTGATCTCTACTGCTGAGTTCCGATTCCATCTCTTCCTGTCGTGCGCCGCTGGTCCCAGCTGTACTCGCGCCAACATCATGTTTGATGCAGGCCACGTGACTGCTGCAGCCAATGACTTGCTATAGCTGTGACGTTTTACCCATGTGCCTGGATCACGTGACACACGGGTGTCACGTGACCACTACGGGCAGTCACGCAACCTGTGTCAAGCAGGACGTTGACAGGGGTACAGCGGGACCAGCAGTGCGTGAGGGAGAGCAATAGAGCCAGAACCCAGCAGTAGGGATTAGGTAAGTATGCTCACCACGCAGGGGGTGTCTGAAAAAAAAACAGAACAGCAAAGGTGGACAATCCCTTTAAATATTAAAAATAAGGATCAGTCTATCACGATACTTAAAGAGCATGTGGCAGCATGATTAACCCTATTAAACCAGGCATACAACCTGAAGGGGTTGATCATGCTGATAAAAACAATACTCTGATTATGATTATCTGTGGCCCCGTGGTTGAGATAGCGCTATATGTAAATGACCTAACTGGAGCACCGAGGGGCCGACCAGACCCCTCAGAGCACCAGTTTGTTACACCCCTTCACCTTCATTCCTTCATCACTTCCTCTGGATTGACAGTTAGACGTCTCGTCTAGTCTTGTTTTCTTGTGCCTACTCGGTGTCATTCTAGTGTTGACGCTTGCTCATTGGATCCAAGAAGCGCAGATTACAACTGAGCAAGCGCCCCGAGAGCGGGAGACACAGCACAGGCGCAAGATGACAGGACTCGAATAAAAATGCAGTTTTCTCAGCAATGGGGCACTGGATTGTCATAATTGGGGTATCATTTTTATCAGCATGATCAACCCTAACAGACAGTGTCCCTGGTTTAGGCTACTTTCACACTTGCGGCAGAGAGATCCGGCAAGCAGTTCCGTCGCCGGAACTGCCTGCCGGATCAGGCAAAATGTATGCTAACTGATGGCATTAGTAAGACTGATCAGGATCCTGATCAGTCTTAAAAATGCCTGATCAGTCGAAAAAATGCATTGAAATGCCGGATCCGTCTTTCCGGTATCATCCGGCAAAAACGGATCCGGCATTTATTTTTTCACCTTTTTTTCAGTCTGCGCATGCGCATACCGGAAGGACGGATCCGGCACTAATACATTACTATGGGAAAAAATGCCTGATCCGGCATTCAGGCAAGTGTTCAGTTTTTTTTTTAGCCGGAGATAAAACCGTAGCATGCTACGGTTTTCTCTTTTGCCTGATCAGTCAAAACGACTGAACTGAAGACATCCTGATGCAAACTGAACGGATTACTCTCCATACAGAATGCATGGGGACATACCTGATCAGTTCTTTTCCGGTATAGAGCCCCTTTGACGGAAGTGTGAAAGTAGCCTTAATATGGTTGATCATGCTGACAGATGCTGTTTTATCTTCAACAGCTCCAAAGAGAAATATTTTTGGGGTGCCAAATTTCTAGAGCCATAACTTTTTATTTTTCCGTTGATGTAGCCATATAAGGGGGTGTGAGATGAGTTGTAGTATTATACTGGTACAATGTTAGGGTACATATAATTTATGGACTATTTTTTGGTGGGGGATGATTGGAAATAAAACAGCAAATCCTCCCTTTTTTTTTTTTTTACAATAGTGCATCATGCAGTATAAATAAAAAGTTATATTTATTGTATGGATTGTACTGATTTTGGTATTGCCAAATATGCATATTTTTATGGTTACCCATGTAAACGGTAAATATATATATTTTTTAATGAATAATAGGACTTTTCTTTTAATTAAACGTTATTGAACATGATAATGTTTTTAACATTCTAAGTATTTTTTTTTTTAAGTGGAACAACCTCTTTAAAGGGCATCTGTCAGCAGATTTGCACTGTTGACACTGGCTGACCTGTTACATGTGCGCTTGGCAGCTGAAGACATCTGTGTCCCATGTTCATATGTGTCCTCATTGCTGAGAAATATGAAGCTTTAATATATGCAAATGAATCTCAAGGAGCAACGAGGGCGTTGCTGTTACATCTAGAAGCTCCGCTCTCTCTGTAACTGCCAAAGTGCCTTCTGCACTTTAATTGAGTATATCGTGGGATAGCCCATAGGGCTACCCGAGACCTCCTCACTGCTGCTGGCCGGGTACATACTACTTGGGGAACTATAGGGGTCATTATTAGAGTAAGTCCAGGTAGCATGCTGAAGGTAGGGCTGGCTTGGTGTTGTGGCCCACATCTCACCTCCTAAGCCCCCTACTCCATATTGATATTAGAGACAACTGGAAGAGGACAGAACATGACCTCTTTTGATGGCCACCACAAAAAGACAACCTCTGGGAGGTATTTTCTGCTGCACTGTGGTTTTTGGTTCTATGGAATTGTATTACTGACCCTGCCAACTTGTATTGGTCGCATCTGTGATGCCCCACCGTCAATTTGGACCAACCTACAAAATTGGGGCCACTTCACAGGGCGCAATACCCTGGACTCCTGAAGGGGGCACCAGACAATCCCTCTGAAAAGCCCACTGCTTCCTAGTTGTCTGCCCATGAGCAGCATCCTTATGGGTTCCAGTCTGTTAATGTTGCATGAATACTTTGGAAAATTCTGAAGGTATTATAGATATTGACGAAAATCCATGCAGTTCACTTTCTCCCAAAAAATAAAAAAATAAATTATATACAGTATTTCTTGTTGACCAGCCATCTGTTTTTATACTCGGATACCGTAATATGTCTTCACTGATGTCTCAAGGCATGTGTATGAGCTGTTTATCTACAGTATATTACTATTTCATAATCAAAGGCTTTTTATAAAGAGCAGTTTCTTCTCTACTTCTACCTGGGAAGAAGAAGAATGACAGGTTCACTGAATAGCTAATATTGAAGAGGTTGTCCAGGATTTCACTCTTGATAGCTGATCCTCAGGATAGGCTATCAATGTCTAATCGGCTGTCCTGTAGTAGCTCTGGTGCCAGAAGTTGGTGCTGGAATTGCACAGCTCGGTCCATTGTGTAATGGATGGAGCTGGTTACTGCAGCACTGCTCCCTGTGAAGTGAATGCCACTTTGCCAATTCCACTATGGATAGAGCTCTGTAGTTAAATATATCGTACAGTTTTCAAACCAGCACCTGGATCTGAATACTTTTGTAATTGCATGTAATCAGGGATGGACTGGGACAATAAAGTGGCCCTGGACTTCAGCCAGACCGGCCCACTTTATTTTTCCCAAACACACTCAAAAAAAAACATAAGTAAAAACATTCCACTGTAAGTATAAACAGGTTTTTTATTTTTACTCTTAATTTAGAAAAATAAAATCCCCCTCCATAATGGTGCCATCCACAGATCCCCCCCATAAGTGTCATCCACAGACCCCCCCCCCATAAGTGTCATCCACAGACCCCCCCCCATAACAGTGCCATCCACGGATCCCCCTCCCTATAACAGTGCCGTCATCCATAGATCCCCCTCCCCGCCACTCACAGTAGTATACATTAATAAATCGGTATCCTGCAGGCTGCAGACAGTAACTTTAATTTTAACACAGCGCTCATCTCTTTACTACCTTACATTCAGCTCCCTCCAGCCTCCAGTAACAAGTGCGGGCGGCAGCGCTCACTCACTGACGTCACGCGCCTGCGCCGCCTAGTGGGAGGAGCAGGCGTGTGACGTCAGTGAGTGAGCGCCGCCCCCACACTGCCTGCTGTTACTGGAGCTGAGTCAGTGTAAGATAGTAAAGAGATGAGCGCTGATTTTAAAGTTAACACACTGACAGCAAAAAAATTAAAATGGCTCGGGACCGGCCGGGCCCCCCCGGGGTCCGGGCCCCTTACTGGGGTATCGGCTTTACCCCCCTGATGGCGGCCCTGGCCGGCCCATAATTCGATCGGCCCACCGGGATTCTCCCGGTACTCCCGATGGCCATGCCATCGCTGCATGTAATTAAAATTTCTTTCATATGTTGATTCTAGTCCTCATATTTTATCACAGACACCTGTGGGTCTGGGGCGCTCCAGTTTGTTTAGTTGTCTTTTGTATATCTTGTGCATTGTTGTTTTGGCATCCTATTACCAGACTGATACCTATTGTCCCCTGACGAAGCTTGTGTATTATAAGGGGAAACGCGTTGGGACTTGGGAACTCTATACGTTGTATCAGATAAGTGATAGGGCTGCATAAGGACAGGTTAGCCAAGGCACATGGACAAAGTACTCCTACCATCAAGGTGTATCTCTGGGCTGAGCATATTCTTTTTAGGGTGAACATAGGGACAGACACTAGGTATCTTGACGTGTTGTCCCACGAATGCCACCCTACCTAGCCACTAACCGTCCTTGTTGTGTGAGCTCTTCTTGTTTTGCTGTACTACGGTTATTTTGGTCTTGCTTGGACCCTTTTCAACTGATGTATTTTAGTGGATATATTAAAAGTTAAGCTTTAGGGGTTGCCCTCAGTGATACCTAATTAAAAATTAGCATAGCCACTGAGTTATTCAATAGAATATATCTGCATAGCGCCACCTGCATTTTTCTTTCTTTTTTTCTTATTTCGTTGTCCTGCTCACTAAGAAGGCCGCACATGCTCAGTTTCATCCTTCAACTGCCTCCTGAGCTGTGATAGGGAGAGCTGAGACACGCCCCCTGAGCTGTGATAGGAAGAGTATGGACACGCCCCCTGATCTGCAGCAGAAAAGACACTCCCCTGATCTGTCAGCTTGATATAAATCTAGCCGAGCAATGAATGGGGAGATCTCTGGACCCATGTGAGGTACAGGACTGGTTCTAGCTTTGTTAGAAAGAGAATTTCATTTTTTACATTATTCATGGGACAGCCCCTTTAAGGAGCTACCACAAAACTGCTGATTGGTGTGGGTGCGAAGTGTCAGACCCCCCACTAATCAGATATCAATGACCTATCCTGAGAATAGGCCATCTGCAGTAGAATCCTGAACAATTCCTTTAAGGGCTCATTCAGACGGCCGTATGCTGTCCACAAAAATACTGAATGCTATCCGTTTTTTTGCGGATCCGCAAAAAAAATGAAACATGTCCTATACTTGTCCGTGAAAATCAGGACATGGCCCCATTGAAGTCTATGGGTCCGCAAAAATACTGAATGCTATCCGTTTTTTTGCAGATCCGTTTTTTTGCGGATCCGCAAAAAAACGGATAGCATTCAGTATTTTTGCGGACAGCATACGGCCGTCTGAATGAGCCCTAACAGGGAGAAACATTTTACTGTACGTTATCAGGGGTTCTCTAGAAATATAAAAAAATTGCACAGGTTCGTGTAGGGCTCACATAAAATACACTGTACCAAAATTTGCTCTGAGACAACTGTGAATTTGCAGTAAAACAGATTGTGTAAAATATCAATGTGTCTGAAAATTCTCATGAGTAATGAAACATTTTATGCTGGTGGTGAAAATGTATTTCCTCCAGTGGATGCCCTGTTTTATTCCAGGCTTGGGTATAAGGGCCTGTTCAGTTTTTTTGCCATTGGAATTTTGGTGCAGACTCTGTGCCAAAATTCTGACGGTGGCTGCATGGTGTCCCCCTCTTATTATTTTAAGTAGGAGGCAGGCTGCACTCCAGCTCATGTGTGGCTTGAAGCCACGACTGCTCCAAAAAAGGACTTCTGTAAGACCTCCACTGATCGCATGGTGATGGTCTGTTCTGAGGATAAGCCTTCAGTTGTAAAGGGTTGGATAAGGCCTCATGCACACGACCGTTGTTTGTCTCCGCGTCCGTTCCGCCGATTTTAGCGTTTCAGATGTGGACCCATTCATTTCTATGGAGCCGTTGAAAATGCGGCTAGTGCACCGTTTGCCATCCGCGTCCGTGATCCGTGGTTCCAGTCCGTCAAAAAAATATAACCTGTTCTATTCTTGTCCGTGGAAAACGGTTCGTGGACCCATTCAAGTCAATGGGACCGCTAAAAAACATGGAGGCACACAAGATTGTCACCCGCGTCTGTTTTATTCCTATCATTTGCATGGCAAACCTGTCTTTTAGACTTTTTTTTTTACCTTCCTTTATGTCTGGTGGTCCTCCAAAAATAAAGGAAGACACACGGAAACAAAAACGGATCACAGAACAACGGAACCCCATTTTGCGGAACAGAACACAACAACGGTCGTGTGCATGTGGCCTTACCCATTTAAACCAGATAAGACTAAGGGTCCATTCACACGTCCGTAGGGTGTTTTGCGGATCCACAAAACACGGACACCGGCGATGTGCGTTCCGCATTTTGCGGACCGCACATCGCCGGCACTAATAGAATATGCCTATTCTTGTCCGCAATTGAGGAAGAAAATAGGACATGTTCTATTTTTTTCGGGAGCGGAATTGCGGACCCGGAAATGCAGGTCTGCAATTCCGTATCCGGGCAGCACATCGTGCGGCCCCATAGAAATGAATGGGTCCACAATTCCATTCCGCAAAATGCGGAACGAAATTGCAGACGTGGGAAATTTATCAATTTTGGAAGACCTTTAACCCTTAGAGGACTCTGAGATTGTCCATTGTGTTCATTGATGGCTATATAGCCATCATTGAATGCTTAATTTCCAATATAACAATACAGTGCTGCCACCTAGTGGCCTGTATTGATATATTCCTGTAATAGACTCTGAAGCCTGCTTGAGACTTTGGTCTATTAGAGCAATGTAACAGGTTCCCTGATCTCAGCCGAGGAACGCTGTTACCGTAGCGGAAGAGCGCGGCTTCCGCTTCGGATAGCTCTGATGATATTTAAAATAGCAGAAACCCGAAGGCTATAACGCCAGCTGCACGTGCGAGCGGGCGCCATGTTTACAGACCGGACTTCCGCTGTATGTGTACTGCAGAGGTCCTCAAGGGGTTAAAGGGGTTGCATATAACTGTGTGTATTTTGCTGTCCGCAAAGTACAGATACTGTCCATGTTGCATCCACATCGGCTGTATGTCCGTTCAGCAAAAAGAATATGTCCAAGAAATGCGGACCACTGACCCATGAGGTCCACAAAAAATGTGGATGGCACACGGACTGCATCTGTACTTTGTGGATCTGCGGTTTGCGGACTGCAAAACGGATGTGGTCGTGTTCATGAGGCCTAAACAGAAGCTGAAGTTTAACGGTGTTATTTTTTTTACATCACTGCTGTATGTAATACTACTTGTTGCTTTAGCATGCTTAAACCGAAAATTGAAATCTAAAAATAGATGTAAATTTTCGCCACATGTTAGCTGATTTCTGTATTATAGGTTCTCGGGTGACATTTTGCCGTTGTGATTGTAATGTGGAGTCAGAAGCTTATTTTTGAAGATGAGTGTTTCCACATAATTATACATCTAACCTTGCTGAAGTGACTAATCCAACATTTGTCCTGAAAGTGTCGGATTATAATCACAGCTGTGGTATGAGTCAAGGTTTTATACCACATTGCACACTGGTAAAAGCAGAGATAAACCTATATAGTATAGTTCTCTTTTTCTATGTCTCTTCTTAAAGGGGTTATCCCACAAATTTAAAATACTTTTTTTTTAAACTGCAGTATATCAATGTACAAATTGCTGCTCCACAGTGTAACATTCACCATTTTTAACTTCTACTCACCTCTCTCTAGCTCGGGTTTCCTTCAGTCTCTTTGGGCTGCAGCAGCCCATCACATGTGACCATCAAGCACCTGCATCTCCCAGGAGTGCATTGCAGCTCTCGTTAACCACCCTTGAGTAGAAATGAATCCCTATCAGACAGCCCCAGCAATTGGGTATGTAATGCCCCTCAACAATTTTCATGTGGGGTGGGGTCCGGCATCCGGCACCTCCGTCAATCAGCTGTATGAAGAGGCCACAGTACTCTATTCTGCCCTGCAGCCTCAAAGCGAGCCATGCACAGCATCATATATTGTATTGCAGCTATGCTTGGTATTGCAGCCGAGGTTTTTTCTCTTAAAGGGAACCTGTCACGTTGAACTCCTGTCATGGTGTTTCAGCTGCAGGCAGCAGGTTATAGAGCAGGAGGAGCTGAGCAGATTGATATATAGTTTTATAGGAAAAGATTCAGTTAAGGCTACATGCACACGAACGTTGTTTGTTTCCGTGTCCGTTCCGTTTTCTTTTTGCGGATAGGATGCGGACTCATTCATTTCAATGGGTCCGCAAAAAACTCACGGAGTGCTGTCCGCATCTATTGCGGCCCCATTGAAGTGAATGGGTCCGCACCCGAGCCGCAAAAACTGCGGCTCGAATGCGGACCACAACAAAGGTCGTGTGCATAAGTCCTAAACTTGTATTTTATACATCTCCTGCTTTATAACATGATGCCTGCAGGTCAAACACCATGTTCAACGTGACAGGTTCCCCTTAAATGGGACTGAGCTGCAACTATGTGACCGATGAATATGCTGTCACTGGGCTAGGAAGAGGCTGTGCCGCCTACTGGTGTGCCGTGGCCTACAGCTGATCTTCGGGGGTACCAGGTGTCTGGCCCCGCATCAATCAGATATCCTCAGGATAGTTCAACAATATATGAGTCCCGGAAAAAACCCTTCAATCATTGTATACTCCTATTTGAAAAATACTTTTTTGTTTTGTTTCAGCTGATGTGATTTTGAAATATTTAAGAAAAAGGTGGGGCTGAATTTTTTTGGGGGGAAAGAACTACTGCCATTGTCTGCTTGTATTCGTTATTAATATTGTCTGCTTCCCTACAAATTGGCACAAAAATTTATGAACTATCAATATATTGACAGAAGGTGGATGCAGCATACAGGTCTGCATTTACAAAGCTTTCTTTACATTAGTCCTAGAATTTATATCATTTAGCGTCATTGATACTGCCTCGGAAAGGGTTTGAAATGCTCTTTGGAGGGGATCATTCATTGTCATAGAAGAAATATACAGCAAACACTAGAATGATGGAAGACCATGACAGATTTCATACTTGAATTAAAGGAACAAATCTGTAGTATTATCTACAATAATACTTGAGTAGTACTGAACATAAGTAGTCCAAATTACTATTTTTTTTATTTTCCTGCTGTCCCTGGTTACACTGCTGTCAGCGCTCAAAGCTGCACTGAAATGCATAGTTGGTACTACTGTGTCATGCTAACATAATGGAAGGACTCCTGTGCACGGCAGTCCTGATAATGTATTTCTATGCAGCTTTAAAGCGTACCTGAATTTTCAAAAAAAGTTTGCATAATGGCTGTGCTTCTTTTTATAATCATAATTGTGAAGGAACAGTTTTTTTTTGGGCTTTCCTGTTTCAGCTGCACAGCTAGATGCATTTCCCTCACAAGCAGGAGGCGTTTCCATTTTCTGTAATCTGTCAGCGCTGTACTGCTGTGACATCCTTCCCCTTACCTCCCACTGTGTTTGTTTTTAGCTGCGGAGTTCAGAGAATAGATGAGGGGGTAATCACGTGGACACCCAGGTTGATCCTTTTATTTTCAGAAGCAGTTGTTTTGTCAGACTCAGGCTCTTAGCTAGCTCTGACATGCCCCCTACTTCCTCTCAGCTGTCTTTTGTGTCTCTTTTACCAGGGATGGATCTTGCCTGACAACAGGCAGTAGACTGCAAATTAGAAATTAGAATTAAGAAAAAGTATCATAACTCGGCAATGCCGCGAATCAACAAAAGAAAAACAGTGCTTTAATTAGGTAAACCACAGGTACGTGTCTATGCAAACAGTTGGATAGGGAGGGCGCTGGTGACAGATTCCCTTTAAGTACTGCTTCCTAATCGTGTCAGCCGTGCTGTATTTGTCTTGCATAAATACTTAAGCACGCAAAACTTCTCACCTCATTTTACTCATTAGCACAAATTAGCAAAATGTCACTTTTCTTGTAGTGGAGGGTTTATTTTAAGCATTCTGACTATAGAACATCAAGTTCCTCTATGAAAGAAGTGGCTTTCCATTACTGCTTGTGGAATACGTTCTGAGAAGTTCAGGATGACACACGACAGTGAAGCTTGGTGACTTCATCAGTTCGTTATATAACTATGGAAACAACAGATACAAGGCTATAGTCACTGTTGCCTTTACATTGGTTAGCACGTTCTTTGTTGGATATTCTTTCATTAGCTGAATAGACTTTTATTGAACCATTCATTGCTGTTCTACCACGTATTATTTTCTCATGTCCTCATCTGAACTACGAGTCAATTTTACAAGTTCAGTGGATGTTACAGTGGGGCCTCTAGTGACTTTTCTTCTTTTTTTTTTGCTTTCCAATTTGGGAGACAAATAGACCTCAGTGCCACCATGTCATAGACCTGAAGCATGCTTTATTGTTTTTCTTAAACTGTATTAAAGTGCTGCACTTGAGCCTGGATCTTGGGGTCTGTCTATTATCATTCAGTCAAATACCACTGTGTATAGAACAGGAACCTCCACCATACATTCTTGACAGTCCTTACCCCGGTCCCTATGTTATAATCATCCACCCTAAACGACATCACGTTTGGATGTCCTTGCAGTCTTGTAGCTCTTTTCTTCCACCGTTTTATTCTACTGTCTCATTCCATTTCCCATGAATCCTTTTAGCAGAACCGACAGGTTCAAGAGAAGACCACCTTTTTAGTTTGCTCTAGGACTGCTTCTCAACTTTTCTTTCAGAATGTAACGAAATCTGAGGTGAATAGACAGATAGACAGATAGATAGATCTCATATTCTCCTAAACTTACATTATCAATAGCTAATTGTATAGCAGTGGCTAATTGATATATTAAGCAAATGCAAATGGTGCCTCTAGATGCCAGCCCGTCTGAAGACTAGGTGAGAAACTCCACATTTTCAGAGGAAGCCCCCATTTAGCACAGGCTTGCTAATTGCAAACCATTTGGGCATCCTAATGAAGACCTGGCTGCTAGACCAGTCGGTGGTCTAACTCATTCAGTAGATAAATGAAATAATATCAGAAGCCATAACTCCGACCTCATGGCACCCACAGCCTCAGAACCCTAATAATTGTGTTCAGCCTGACATGGGCTTTGGGCAGAGTCTATGCGCGCCATATTGGAAAGGAGGCATTTCTTTGTATTCAGGATCTTGCCTTCTGGAATTCATAACTCATCGTTTGGAGTGACTGCCCATATCTTTAGCTGTCCCCACAGCCGGAATATAACTGCTGCATCTCAGTAAGCCAATATTCTGTATTTTACACCTTTTATTTTATCTGTTTTACTGCATTGTTATTGTATGTATAGTTTTATCTTTTATCTGACACTTTCTTTTTGTATTGCACTGCACTATTGTGTATTAAATTTTAACATTAATAAGTCCCTTGCTTGGGGTCTTATAGCACTTGCTCTTTCGGAGGGAATAACGTTACCAGTAGTGTTTCAGAGGATTTTAAGTCCCATATAGAAAACTTGTGTTACTGTGTTAAATTATCTGAGTATAGGCCCCTATTGCCTTATAGTATAGGTGGTGGCAGCTATTGTGATAGAAAATATTGTGGTTTTAGAATCTAGGGGAGTAAGTTAGCATAATTCCATCATCTAGAATAGGTGGGTGGGAATTTCTGTGGTAACTTGATGAGCTCACTAGTAGAGTTGTTGCGATACCAAATTTTTGATTCGGTTTCGATACCATGAAAAAGTATTGCGATACTCGATACCATTCGATACCACGCGAAAAAAATAAACAAAAAAAGCCACGTGCATTCCTCATTTTTAAAAATGGCGAATCGTGCAGTTTTTATTTTATTTTTTCTGTTCCGGCATTCACCACCTAGATTTTTTTTTTATATTTTAATAGTTTGGACTTTTCTGACGTGGCGATGTAATATGTTTATTTATATATTTTATATGTGAAATTGGGAAAAGGGGGGTGATTTATACTTCATATTTTAGTGTTTTTTTTTTTTTCACTTTTTATTTAATAACTATTTCCCCCCTTAGGGGCTAGAACCTGGGATCTTTCATCCCTTTTCCTATTCACCCTGATAGATCTCTATCAGGGTGAATAGGACTCCACACTGTCCCTGCTGCTCTGTGCTTTGTGCACACAGCATCAGGGATGTTACCATGGCAACCAGGGCTTCTGTAGCGTCCTGGCTGCCATGGTAACCGATCGGAGCCCCAGGCTTACACAGCTGGGGCTCCGATCAGAAGCTGCCACTGCACCACCAATGAGGGGGAGTGGAGAGGTCCCTGTGGCCACTGCCACCAATGATTTTAATACTGGAGGGTTGAGAGGGGCCGGCGCACTGTGCCACCAATGATTTTAATGGGAGGGGGGGATTGAGGGGGGGGGCACACTGCACCACCAATGATTTTACCCCTTTATACAGGAGGCGGGTACTAGCAGATCAGCGGCAGTTAACTGCCGCTGATCGCAGCTCCCTGTCAGGGGCAGGGTGCCGGCAATGCGATTCTGCTGCCGGCACCCGCCTCCTGTATGTGTTAAAGACTGACTACTGTATATGAGTCCAGACTTTCACTATTAGGCCACACAGAGCGGCGCCCAGCGATGTCTCAGCACTCACCATTTAGTCCTGGGCGCCGCTCCGTTCGCCCGCAGTGCCCCATTACTGTCTCCTCTCCTGCTCCACATGCTGCTGATTACTATCGGAGCGATGGGAGGAGACATCAGCTTCACTAGTGGGCGTTCCTTCTCCCTGGCTGTAGCGCTGTCCAATCGCAGCGCAGGGAAAAGGAACGCCCACTAGTGAAGCTGATGTCTCCTCCCATCGCTCCGATAGTAATCCTATCATTGGTGGCGCAGTGCGCCCGCCCCTCCTCCGCCCCCTCTCTTCTCATTGCCGCCCCTCCTCCGCCCCTCTCTTCTCATTGCCGCCCCTCCTCCGCCCCTCTCTTCTCATTGGTGGCAGCGGCAGCAGCACAGGGGGAGGGAGGACAGCTTCCTTCTCCCCATGCTGCTGAGAGAACATGAGCGCGCCGATAGCAGCGCGCTCATGTTCAGAGATACTAGACTGCGCAGAAGCGCAGCCCAGTATCGAAAAAACGGAAATCCCGGTATCGTATCGATACCGGGACAAAAGTATCGATTGGGTATCGAAATTTCGATACCCGCAACAACCCTACTCACTAGTATAATTCACCCCAGTGACGTGACCTATTGAGTAGGGATCGTGACAGATTGGTGGCAAGTGGTGGGATAGTGTTCTTATTTCTACACTGTTAAAGACATTAAATGTTTGGTCTAATAAATAAACCTTTACACTTAAGGGCTGGAGTATCCTTGGGAAGGTTACGACAGTTCACAAGGAAGGACTCAGTGCATACTAATTGTCAGTTAACATACATACGTGCAGAACAGACCCCCCCCCCCCCCCACCCCCCCTTTCTCTTGTTTTCTTTCCTCTCTTTTATTTGAGAAAACCGCTGCTAGGATGGCAGATGTGTATAGGAACAGGACCAAAGCTGAACTGCTGGTCCTCTGTGCGGAGAGACGTCTGGACACAACAAACCAGACCAAAGCTATGCTGATACAAGCATTGATGGCGTTTGAAACACAGTCCCATCGTTATGTGGAACCAGAGCAGGGACCTTCAGCCTCTGAGGAACAGACAGAAGATCCTATTCAGGAACTGGCTGGGCAGGACAGAACCAGTGCTCAAAGCGGTATGGAATCTTCTCTTCCTCTAATTCTCCAGCAGATTGGTGCATGTGATCCTAATCTGAGGGCGCAGCTATGGATGCAAGAGCGCCAAGCAGAGCGAGAAGCTGCAGAACGGCAAGCAGAGCATGAAGAACGCCAGGCAGAGTGGGAGTACCAGCTAAGGTTGACACAAATGCAGCCACAAAGTGCTTCAGCGTCACTCCACGGACACTGTATCCCTTAAACCCCGTCTAGATCGCTTCCCTGTCATGGAGAAAGACAGTGATCTGGATGTTTTCCTCAAAAATTTTGAAAAGGTCTGCAGGCAATTCCAGCTACCCCCTGCAGAATGGGCTAAGTATTTGACTCCAGGACTAAGAGGCAAAGCACTAGAGGCACCTGTCGAGTCTCCATAGAAATGAGAGCAGACATGAAGAGAGAGGTAGAGGAAATGTTAGGGCTGGGCGTGATCCAGGAATCTCAAAGTGCGTTGGCATCACCTGTAGTGCTTGTCCCCAAAAAGGATAAGACCACACGCTTTTGCGTGGACTACAGGAAGCTAAGTACCATCACCGTTTTAGATGCGTACCCATTTCCCCGCCTAGATGAGCTGTTGGACCAGCTAGCCAGTGCCCAGTACATAACCATTATGGACTTGAGTAGGGATAATTGGCAGATTCCCAGGTCCCCTGGGGCCCAGGAGAGATCCGCCTTCATCGCTCCTTTTGGGCTCTATGAGTTCAAGGTAATGCCATGTGGCATGAAGAATGCCCCTGCAACATTCCAGCGCTTGGTGAACCAGCTGTTGGACAAGTTTGAAGGGTTTGCCGTTGCTTACCTGGATGACATCGTTGTGTTTAGTCAGAGCTGGGAGGATCACTTGACCCACCTGTCAAAGGTGCTCAAGCGAATCCAGGATGCAGGACTGACCATCAAGCCTGGAAAGTGCCAGATAGGCATGTCTGAGGTGCAGTACCTTGGGCACCAGGTAGGTGGAGGGACGCTTAAGCCAGAGCCAGGGAAAGTAGATGCCATCTCCAATTGGCCTACCCCTAAGACTAAGAAGCAGGTTATGTACTTCTTAGGGACAGCGGGGTACTATAGGAAATTTGTCCCCAACTATAGCACCCTAGCAAAACCCTTGACAGACCTCACAAAGAAGAAGCTACCGCAAATAGTTAACTGGACTGCAGACTGCGAGAGGTCTCTGTCAGCGTTGAAATCTGCTCTTGCTAGCTCTCCAGTCTTGCAAAGCCCAGATTTTACCCACAAGTTTGTGGTTCAGACTGATGCTAGTGCCTATGGCCTAGGCGCAGTGCTCAGCCAAATGAATCCTGAAGGGGATAAGCACTCCATAATGTATTTGAGCAGGAAACTCCTAGCAAGGGAAGTGGCCTATGCCACTATAGAGAAAGAATGTCTGTCCATTGTATGGGCTTTACATAAATTGCAGCCATACCTTTATGGGCAAAACTTTACCGTGGTGACCGATCACAACCCCCTCAGTTGGTTACATCAGGTGGCAGGTGACAAGGGAAAGCTGCTGAGATTGAGTCTGGCCCTGCAACACTATGACTTTACTATCCAGCACAAAAAAGGCAGTGAGCATGGTAACGCAGATGGGTTATCGCGTCAGAGAGAGGCGGCTGAGCATGGCTTGTGATCTTGATTGCTAAATCAATGATCCCATGCCATGTCTTGAAGGGGAAGGTGTAACAAAATTTGAGGTGAATAGACAGATAGACAGATGGATAGATCTCATATTCTCCTAAACTTACATTATCAATAGCTAATTGTATAGCAGTGGCTAATTGATCTATTAAGCAAATGCAAATGGTGCCTCTAGATGCCAGCCCGTCTGAAGACTAGGTGAGAGACTCCACATTCTCAGAGGAAGCCCCCATTTAGCACAGGCCTGCTAATTGCAAACCATTTGGGCATCCTAATGAAGACCTGGGAGGGGGATACTTAAAATGCACAGCCACCCTAGACATGTTGGCTGCTAGACCAGTGGGTGGTCTCACCCATTCAGTAGATGAATGAAATAATATCAGAAGCCATAACTCCGACCTCATGGCACCCACAGCCTCAGAACCCTAATAATTGTGTTCAGCCTGACATGGGCTTCAGGCGGAGTCTATGCGCGCCATACTGGACAGGAGGCATTTCTCTGTATTCAGGATCTGGCCTTCTGGAATTCATAACTCATCGTTTGGAGTGACTGCCCATATCTTCAGCTGTACCCACAGCCGGAATATAATTGCTGCATCTCAGTAAGCCAATATTCTGTATTTTACCCCTTTTATTTTATCTGTTTTACTGCATTGTTATTATACAGTCCTGATCAAAAGTTTAAGACCACTTGAAAAATGGCAAAAAATCATATTTTACATTGTTGGATCTCAACAAGGTTCCAAGTAAAGCTTCAACGTGCAACAAGAAGAAATGAGAGTGAGACAAAACATTTTTTGAGCATTCAATTAATTGAAAATAACGATTAAACTGAACACAGGCTGTTTATCAGCTGATCCAAATTTTAGGACCACATGCCTTTAAAAGGCCAAATCATTGTAATTTTCTGTCAGGTAGTCACACGTTGTGATGGCAAAGGCAAAAAAACTCTCCCTGTTTGAACGTGGTCGGGTTGTTGAACTGCATAAGCAGGGTCTCTCACAGCGCGCCATCGCTGCTGAGGTGGAACACAGTAAGACAGTCATTTGGAATTTCTTAAATGATCCTGAGGGTTATGGAATAAAAAAGTCAAGTGGAAGACACAAAAAAACGTTACTGGCATGACAAACAGATCCCACCTGAGATGTTTTCTACGCGCCACAGTGGAGGGGGCGCCATAATGGTCTGGGGTGCTTTTTTCTTCAGTGGAACAATGGAGCTTCAGGAAGTGCAGGGGCGTCAAACGGCCGCTGGCTATGTCCAGATGTTGCAGAGAGCATTCCTCATGACTGAGGGCCCTCGTCTGTGTGGTAACGACTGGGTTTTTCAACAGGACAACGCTACAGTACACAATGCCCGCAGGACAAGGGACTTCTTCCAGGAGAATAACATCACTCTTTTGGCGCATCCTGCGTGTTCCCCTGATCTAAATCCAATTGAGAACCTTTGGGGATGGATGGCAAGGAAAGTTTACAAAAATGGACAACAGTTCCAGACAGTAGATGGCCTTCGTGCGTCCACCTTCACCACTTGGAGAAATGTTCCCACTCACCTCATGGAAACGCTTGCATCAAGCATGCCGAAACATAAAATTTTTGAAGTGATAAACAATAACGGCGGAGCTACTCATTACTGAGTTCATGTTTGGAAGTTGGATTTCTGTTTTGGGGGGGGTTTCGTTTTTTTTGGAGGTGTGGTCCTAAACTTTTGATCAGCTGAAAAACAGCCTGTTTCAGTTTATTCGTTGTTTTCATTAAATTTAATGCTCAAAAAATGTTTTGTCTCACTCCCATTTCTTCTTGTTGCATGTTGAAGCTCTACTTGGAACCTTGTTAAGATCCAGCCATGCTAAATATGATTTTTTGCCATTTTTCAAGTGGTCTTAAACTTTTGATCAGGACTGTATGTATATTTTTATCTTTTATCTGACACTTTCTTTTTGTATTGCACTGCACTATTGTGTATTAAATTTAAACATTAATAAGTCCCTTCCTTGGGGTCTTATAGGACTTGCTCTTTCGGAGGGAATAACGTTACCAGTAGTGTTTCAGAGGATTTTAGGTCCCATATAGATAACTTGTGTTACTGTGTTAAATTTGGGTTGAGAGAATATCTGAGTATAGGCCCCTATTGCCTTATAGTATAGGTGGTGGCAGCTATTGTGATAGAAAATATTGGGGTGTTAGAATCTAGGGGAGTAAGTTAGCATAATTCCATCATCTAGAATAGGTGGGTGGGAATTTCTGTGGTAACTTGATGAGCTCACTAGTATAATTCACCCCAGTGATGTGATCTATTGAGTAGGAATCCTGACACAGAACAATAACCAACTGAAGGCATGGCCAGAACAAAAATGAAACCCATGACTTCAACTAAGGCTACTTTCACACTAGCGTTCGGGTGTCCGCTTGTGAGCTCCGTTTGAAGGGGCTCACAAGCGGCCCCGAACGCATCCGTACTGCCCTAATGCATTCTGAGTGGACGCGGATCCGCTCAGAATGCATCCGCCTGCCAGCGTTCAGCCTCCGCTCCGCTCACCAAGCGGACACCTGAACGCTGCTTGCAGCGTTCGGGTGTCCGCCTGGCCGTGCGGAGGCAAGCGGATCCGTCCAGACTTACAATGTAAGTCAATGGGGACGGATCCGTTTGACACAGTATGGCTCAATTTTCAAATGGATCCGTCCCCCATTGACTTTCAATGTAAAGTCTGGACGGATCCGTCTGAAGCTACTTTCACACTTAGAATTTTTTCTACAATATAATGCAGACGGATCCGTTCTGAACGGATCCCAAGTCTGCATTATATGAGCGGATCCGTCTGGGCAGACATCAGACGGACCCGCTCTGAACGGTAGTGTGAAAGTAGCCTAAGCTGCTAAGAAAATTATTATTCTTGGTGACATGGGTATGGGTCCAGCCTGTATTATAGACATACAGTGGTACTTTATTTTACAGAATCATAGTAGCATATTCACTTTACCAGTACATCTTATAGATGACCAAAAATCCAGTGACCTATGCTGTTATTACTGGCCTGAACTGTTATCATTTAGGCTCTTCTGTATTTGGTTACCAGAATATATGAGACTTGCCAGGTGTAATGTCTCAGTGTCACCAGTTTTTCCTCTGTTTAGGTCAAGATTTCTTGTCTGGTTCCAGTTCTAATAACTTCATTGGCAGCATGAGTCATTATATTAATTTCTTTAACCACTACAGGACCGCCGTACGCAGGATTGCGTCTTTGCGGCGGCCCTGTTATTCCTCCTGGACGCGCCTGGACACCAAACAGTACACTTAGCCCCCAGATCACCCCAATTAACCCCTTGATCACCCCTTGATCGCCTCTGTCAATCACCAAGTGAAAGGGAAAAAAGTGATCAGTGTAAACTGTCACTTTTTTTTTTTCACTAGTATTGACGGTTAGGTTTTAGGATAGTTTAGGCCCCTTTGTTAGGTAGTTAGCGTCGGTTAGCGCCCAGCCCACCGCACCGCAGTCACTGATTCGCTGATTAGCGTATCGCTAATCAGCATTGGTACTTTTATAGTATCTGTAAGTGATCAGAACTGATCACAGTCAGATCTACAGGGTGGGCCATTTATATGGATACACCTTAATAAAATGGGAATGGTTGGTGATATTAACTTCCTGTTTGTGGCACATTAGTATATGTGAGGGGGGAAACTTTTCAAGATGGGTGGTGACCATGGCGGCCATTTTGAAGTCGGACATTTTGAATCCAACTTTTGTTTTTTCAATAGGAAGAGGGTCATGTGACACATCAAACTTATTGGGAATTTCACAAGAAAAACAATGGTGTGCTTGGTTTTAACGTAACTTTATTCTTTCATGAGTTATTTACAAGTTTCTGACCACTTATAAAATGTGTTCAATGTGCTGCCCATTGTGTTGGATTGTCAATGCAACCCTCTTCTCCCACTCTTCACACACTGATAGCAACACCGCAGGAGAAATGCTAGCACAGGCTTCCAGTATCCGTAGTTTCAGGTGCTGCACATCTCGTATCTTCACAGCATAGACAATTGCCTTCAGATGACCCCAAAGATAAAAGTCTAAGGGGGTCAGATCGGGAGACCTTGGGGGCCATTGAACTGGCCCACGACGACCAATCCACTTTCCAGGAAACTGTTCATCTAGCAATGCTCGGACCTGACACCCATAATGTGGTGGTGCACCATCTTGCTGGAAAAACTCAAGGAACGTGCCAGCTTCAGTGCATAAAGAGGGAAACACATCATCATGTAGCAATTTCGCATATCCAGTGGCCTTGAGGTTTTCATTGATGAAGAATGGCCCCACTATCTTTGCACCCCATATACCACACCATACCATCAATTCTTTTGTTCCAACAGTCTTGGAGGGATCTATCCAATGTGGGTTAGTGTCAGACCAATAGCGGTGGTTTTGTTTGCTAACTTCACCATTCACATAAAAGTTTGCCTCATCACTGAACAAAATCTTCTGCGTAAACTGAGGGTCCTGTTCCAATTTTTGTTTTGCCCATTCTGCAAATTCAGTGCGCCGATCTGGGTCATCCTCGTTGAGATGCAGCAGTAGCTGGAGTTTGTAAGGGTGCTATTTGTGAGTAGCTAATATCTGCCGAAGGGATGTTCGACTAATACTCTACAGTGACATGCGGCGAGTGCTACGCTGTGGGCTCTTGCTGAATGAAGCTAGGACAGCCACTGATGTTTCTTCATTAGAGACAGATTTCATGCGTCCACATTTTGGCAAATCCAACACTGAACCAGTTTCACGAAACTTAGCAAGCAGTTTGCTAACTGTAGCATGGGAGATGGGTGGTCTCGTAGGGTGTCTTGCATTAAAATCTGCTGCAATGACCCGGTTACTGCGTTCACCAGATATCAACACAATTTCTATCCGCTCCTTACGTGTTAACCTCGGCGACATGTCAATGGCTGTAAATAAAGAGAAACTTGTAAATAACTCATGAAAGATAAAAGTTACGTTAAAACCAAGCACACCATTGTTTTTTGTGTGAAATTCCCAATAGGTTTGATGTGTCACATGACCCTCTTCCTATTGAAAAAACAAAAGTTGGATTCAAAATGGCCGACTTCAAAATGGCCGCCATGGTCACCACCCATCTTGAAAAGTTTCCCCCCTCACATATACTAATGTGCCACAAACAGGAAGTTAATATCACCAACTATTCCCATTTTATTAAGGTGTATCCATATAAATGGCCCACCCTGTATAATAGTATTAGTGTCACCTTAGTTCGCCCTCCACCAAAAACGCAGTGTTTGCCCGATCAGGCCTGATCGGTCGCCCACACGTGCGTTCACCCACGCCTGCCCCGCCGCAGTGACAAAAATATATATATTTTTTGATCACTGCACAATCACTTCACAAGCGCTGCGGCGATAAAAAAATCAGTTTTGATATTTTTTATCAACCGCAGCGGCCTCCGGTACTTCGCTAGCCTCCCATTTTTTAAGACAGGCTTGCTTTTTTTTCTTGGGTAGTCTCAGGGAATACCCCCTAAATTTAGTTGACCAAATGGCAAATAAGGGGTATTCTTCTGAAGAGGCCTACAGGATTCTGACCCAGTCGGATGAGGAATGGAAACCCTCATCTGACGAATCCAGCGGGTCAGAATATGAACCTGTAGAAAGCAGTGGCAGTCTGACCCAAAGTTCGGACGAGGAGGTTGAGGTCCCTGATAGCACCAGGCGTACCCGGCCCCGTGTTGCTAGACCACAGGTTGCGCAGGATCCGCTTCAAGGGCAGCAGAGTGGGGCTGGCGCTGTCGGATTACCTGGTGAGGCATACACCAGCAGCGCAGCCCTTCCTGGACCTAGTACCAGCACTGCTGTACAACCTGGTGAAGTAGCGAGCACCAGAAGGGCAGTTGAAGCTGGTACGGTGGCACGTGCATTAGTTCCCCCGTCGCAGCCACTGCACAGACAGGCCCGTAGAGCCCCTAGAGTCCCTGAGGTGCTGGCAAACCCTGATTGGCAGCCCCCAACTTCAGCCGCACCTGTAGTTCCCCCTTTCACCGCCCAGTCTGGAGTTCGGGTTGAGACAGCTCAGATCGGTTCGGCACTGGGGTTTTTTGAGCTGTTCTTGACTGCGGAGCTCTTGGACTTAGTCGTGGCAGAAACAAATCGGTATGCTACTGAATTTATAGCCGCCAACCCGGGAAGCTTTTATGCCCAGTCTTTCCGGTGGAAACCCGTGCAAGTTTCCGAATTAAAAATTTTTCTGGGCCTTCTCCTCAACATGGGCCTAACAAAAAAGCATGAATTGCCGTCATATTGGTCCATGAACCCAATTCATCACATGCCCATGTTCTCTGCTGCCATGTCCAGGACACGATTTGAGACCATCCTGCGTTTCCTGCACTTTAGCGACAACAGCACCTCTCGTCCCAGAGGCCACCCAGCTTTTGACCGGCTCCACAAAATTCGGCCCCTCATAGACCACTTCAACACCAAATTTGCAGATTTGTATACCCCTGAGCAAAACATCTGCGTAGACGAGTCCTTTATACATTTTACCGGGCGCCTTGGCTTCAAACAATACATCCCAAGCAAGCGTGCCCGGTATGGGGTCAAATTGTATAAGCTCTGTGAAAGGGCCACAGGCTATACCCACAAATTTCGCATCTATGAGGGTAAAGATCTGTAAAGGGGGAATATTAATCACTAATATTTATGCAAATATCAATAATTAATATTCATAAATAGGAGGAGCCATTTAGTGATAACTCCGCCCATTTATGCCTTTATATAATAATAATAATACTTTCGCTATGCTTTACACTAATCACTATGCTAGCTGCATGCGCCTTACTAACTAACTATCGCCAATAACTACACGTTACACAGATAGTTACAAGTAACACAGTATTTATTACTTACAATACACTACACACGCAATACACTAACAATACAGCACTAAATATACAATCCTAAACTACACTACACGTTCCCAATTCCACCCATCAACTAACTATACAGTTCACACATACAAGTATATAACAACCCACCCATCTAGTCCTATACTATCCCTATGGGGTACGCCGAGGGTTAACGGTGGCCTTACAGGGGTGTAAGCCGACCACAAACACAAAGGGTTAACAATGGGGATAATATCAGAACTGTACAGCAATGCAAGGGTTAAATACCAGGCAAGTGTACAGTGAGGGGGGGGGGGTGTGGCAGGGTTTGAGGGGTTACCAGCACACATGGACCAGGGTAAACCAGGGGTTATCAGGGATTACCAGCCCACAGGGACCAGGGTTAACCAGGGGATGCAGGGGTAGGGGTAACCCAGGGGTTAATCAGGGGAGGTGGTGCTGGGTCAGGGCTATACCAGGGATCAGGGGCACAGGCACAGCAGGGTTAACCAAGGCATGGACCGGGGTAACCACCAGGGGTTAATCAGGGAACAGAAAGGGGTTAATGCTAGCAGGGGATCAGGGAAGGAACAGGAAGGGGTTAATGGGCAAGACAGGGGAACAGGGCACGGAAGGGGTTAATGGGGCAGTGCTACTTAGCCATCCAGCCTCTGGAGCAGATCGACTGCTCGGTCTTCCTCTCCTCTGGTCTGGTGGAGAATGCAGAGCAGCTAGTGTGGACTGCCTGCATTCTTCTCTATGTCCGGAAGCTCTCTCTCTCTCAGGGGGAGGTCGGGGTTCCTGTGTCCCAGCGCAGCACAGGCCTGATGGCTGCCTGCGCTCTTTGGGGAGACTCCTGAGCGCAGCGCTCTCCTTCATGGGGAGGTCCGGTCGGCCGCCTTTTCCTGAGCGCAGGATGCACTCTCCTTCAGGGGGGGGGGGGTGCCGAACTGCCCGAGCGCAGTGCTGCTGGGGTATTTAAACCCTGCAGCGCTCGCGCCCGTTTTACCGCCCTGCGCCAGCCCGCGCTCCCAGGCAGGGGGATCCTTTGATCCTCCCGCCTGTGGAGATATCGCACATCGCTGGCGCTGTAATTACAGCGCCGGAGGTGATCGGCACACAGGGGCATGGGAACTCTGTTCCCATGTCCCTGTTAGGCATACCATCTCCAGCGCTGCCGGAGATGGTGACAAAGGGCAGAGGATCTTTTTGATCCTCTGTCCTTTGTAGAGGCCGACGCTGGACATAATTGTCCAACTGTCGGTCTCCTCCACCCACCCAGCAGGCGCATATGAGCGGGATTCCGGCCATATATGCCCATAGATGCTTGGGGCACATCTATAAGCATATATGAACGGACATTATTCACATAGGGGCAGGAATAAGCCCTCCTATATAACTGTATAGGGGCACATATATATAAGGAGGCACAAGCCCCTACATAAGGGGGCACAAGCACCTACATTATAAGGGGGCACATTATTATATGAGGGGGCACAAGCCCCTACATTATAAGGGGGCACAAGCCCCAACATTATAAGGGGGCACAAGCCCCTACATTATAAGGGGGCACAAGCCCCTACATTATAAGGGGGCACAAGCCCCTACAATATAAGGGGGCCCGGCTCCCAGGGGGCACATATTTCCCACAGGGGTCACCATGAGCCCCTGGGGATCACCATGGGCAGACGTGCGCAGATGCTGGGCACATTTGCGCACATCGTCCCATGATGCTGTGGTTAAAGGGGTTATCCGAGTTATGGGAAAAAAAATAAAACCTAACAAAATTAATCAGGATATACATATACATTAGTCAAGCTTGATTTTTTGAAAAAAGAACGATCCTTACACCTTTTCCAGGTTCTGTTATTGCTGTGTTTACATGCAGCAGTAACAACAATGACTCATCTCTCCCTCATGAATATTTGTGGGAGGGGTTGATCTGTTATATTTGTGGGAGGGGTTGAGCTATTAGCCGCAGTTAGGCTACTTTCACACTAGCGTTCGGAGCGGGTCCGTCTGATGTTTCATCAGACGGATCCGCTCCTATAATGCAAACGCTTGCATCCGTTCAGAACGGATCCGTTTGCATAACAGTTTATTTCAGATCTGATTTTTCACTTCGGAAAACTCAGATCCGACAGTATATTCTAAACACAGAAGCGTTCCCATGGTGATGGGGACGCTTCAAGTTAGAATATACTGAGAACTGTGTACATGACTGCCCCCTGCTGCCTGGCAGATGCTGCCAGGCAGCAGGGGGCAGACCCCCCCTCCTGTATTTAACTTATTGGTGGCCAGTGCGGCCCCCCTCCCTCTATATTCATTGGTGGCCAGTGCGGATATTAAATATGAGCAGTGCGGTCTCCCCCTCCCTCCCTCCCCAGTATTAAATATGAGCAGTGCGGTCTCCCCCTCCCTCCCTCCCCAGTATTAAATATGAGCAGTGCGGTCTCCCCCTCCCTCCCTCCCCAGTATTAAATATGAGCAGTGCGGCCTCCCCCTCCCTCTATTCATTGGTGGCCAGTGCGGATTCAAAGTATTGTGATCAGTGCGGCCTCTCCTCTCGACCCCCCCCCCCCATCATTGGTGGCAGCGGAGAGTACCGATCGGAGTCCCAGTTTAAATCGCTGGGGCTCCGATCGGTTACCATGGCAGCCAAGACGCTATTGCAGTCTTGGCTGCCATGGTTACTTAGCAACAAATAGCAGCATTATACTTACCTGAAGAGCTGCGATCTACTGGTAAGTGACAGGTCTATAGGCAATGCGCCGGACAGGAGAGGCCGCACTGATCACAATACTTTGAATCCGCACTGGCCACCAATGAATAGAGGGAGGGGGAGGCCGCACTGCTCATATTTAATACTGGGGAGGGAGGGGGAGACCGCACTGCTCATATTTAATACTGGGGAGGGAGGGAGGGGGAGACCGCACTGCTCATATTTAATACTGGGGAGGGAGGGAGGGGGAGACCGCACTGGTCATATTTAATATCCGCACTGGCCACCGATGAATATAGAGGGAGGGGGCCGCACTGGTTACAATTAATACTGGGGAGGGAGGGGGGGCCGCACTGGCCACCAATAAGTTAAATACAGGAGGGGGGGGGGGGTCTGCCCCCTGCTGCCTGGCAGCATCTGCCAGGCAGCAGGGGGCAGTCATGTACACAGTTCTCAGTATATGCTAACTTGAAGCGTCCCCATCACCATGGGAACGCTTCTGTGTTTAGAATATACTGTCGGATCTGAGTTTTCCGAAGTGAAAAATCAGATCTGAAATAAACTGTTATGCAAACGGATCCGTTCTGAACGGATGCAAGCGTTTGCATTATAGGAGCGGATCCGTCTGATGAAACATCAGACGGACCCGCTCCGAACGCTAGTGTGAAAGTAGCCTGAGGATCGCGCATGCGCGATCAACTCACAGCCGCACGGACTGTAATGCAGAGAGGTGGGGGCGTGGCCAAGGCTGATGACGTTCCGTTGACATGGCTTAGTCACTCCGACAAGCAGAGAGCTCCATGTCAACGGAACGTCACAGCTGATGACGTGGGCGGTCACATGACTGTTTAGTGTAGCAGAGAAACGGCACAAGATAGGTACAGTAAGTGATTTAGGAAAACTAAGGTATAGGAGAAATAAAGCCATAAAGATAAGGTTAAGTTAACTCGGATAACCCCTTTAAGGTATGCACATATATACCATACATGCCCGCACGTGTTTGCAGGCATGCATGGATATATGCATACGTCTCAACCGTTCCTCAACAAGATCAGACCCTGGAGCCGGTCGGTTGCCCTGACTACCTGGGGAGCAGTGGGAAGACAGTCTGGGACTTGGTGTCACCCTTATTTGGCAAGGGGTACCATCTTTATGTGGACAATTTTTACACAAGTGTGCCCCTCTTCAGGCATTTGTTTTTAGAACAGATTGGCTGCTGTGGCACCACGCGACCTAGTCGCCGGGGCTTCCCCCAACGGCTCGTTACCACCCGTCTTGCAAGGGGGGAGAGGGCTGCCTTGTGTAACCAAGAACTGCTTGCGGTGAAATGGAGAGACAAGCGTGACGTTTACATGCTCTCCTCCATTCACGCAGACACGACAATCGAAATTGAACGAGCAACCAGTGTCATTGAAAAGCCCCTCTGTATCCACGACTATAATTCGCTCATTGGAGGGGTGGACTTCAATGACCAGATGTTGGCTCCTTTTTTACTTTCCCGCAGGACCAGACGCTGGTATAAGAAGGTGTCTGTATATTTAATTCAATTGGCTGTATATAATAGTTTTGTTCTCTACAGTAAGGCTGGGAGAACAGGATCCTTCCTCAAATTTCAGGTAGAGATCATCGAGAACCTCCTGTATCCAGGAGGTTCCGTGGCCCCATCCACCAGTGTAGTGAGCCGTCTACATGAGCGACATTTCCCCAGTGTTGTTGCTGGTACCTCAAACCGACCGCCACCCCGAAAAAAATGTCATGTCTGTAGCAGGAGTGGAATAAGGCGTGACACCCACTATTTCTGTCCTGACTGCCCTGACCACCCTGCCCTATGCTTAGGGGAGTGTTTCCGGAAGTACCACACACAGGTACACTTAGCATAGGGATTGCGTTCCACAGGACAGGCACACAGGGCTATTAGGGCCCTTTCACTCACAGCTGCTGCAAACCTCTCCTTTCACCTGGGACAAAGTGCATATTGTTCTTCGCCACATCTCTGGGCGATTTGCGCTTTGCACATTGTCCCATGGGGAAGGAGAGGTTTGTCCTATAAAGGTAAAAAAAAAAAAAAAAAAAGTTAATGTTCTGTTCAAATGTTATAAAAACTTAATGTTAATAAATTTATTGCGTTGCGGCCTGGTTTTTTCTTTTTTTTTTTTTTTTTTTTACCTTCTAGGTGGACCAACCGATGAACAAGCTGCAGCACTGATGTGCATTCTGACAGAAGCATTGCGCTGCTTTCAGATTACACAAAAGTTGGTGTATGCGGCGCTGAAAGATGAGATTTCTCCTCTGCAGTAAAAAAGATACGTTTGCCGAGGCATTTGAGCTGAGGGGCGGTGTTCATATGCTTTTGCAAACACTTTGTATATAAAAAATAAAATAAAAAATTCTGCCAATGATTTATTCATCCACATCGATTGATGTGAATGGAGAAATCGGGTTTGCCAGGGCATACGAGCTAAGTGGGTTTGGTTGTTGGGCGGAGCTCCTATGTCCTGGCAGACCCCTTTCCCCTCCTTTTTTTTTTTGGCAGAGATTTTTTGATCCACATTGATCGATGCGAATGAAGAAATCTGTGCCGTTCATTTTTTCTTTCAGCCCAGAGGCTGAACGAAAAAAAAAAATCTCATTACCCGTATGCTCAATATAAGGAGAATAGCAGAAACTCCTGAAGGCTGGCCATACATGTAATGATTGCGGAGACCCTAAAATGCCAGGGCAGTGCAAACACCCCACAAATGACCCCATTTTGGAAAGAAGACACCCCAAGGTATTCACTGAGGGGCATATTGAGTCCATGAAAGATTGAAATTTTTGTGCCAAGTTAGCGGAAAGGGAGACTTTGTGAGAAAAAATAAAATAAAAATCAATTTCCGCTAACTTGTGGCAAAAAAAAAATCTTCTATGAACTCGCCATGCCCCTCATGGAATACCTTGGGGTGTCTTCTTTCCAAAATGGGGTCACATGTGGGTATTTATACTGCCCTGGCATTTTAGGGGCCCTAAAGCGTGAAAAGAAGTCTGGGATCCAAATGTCTAAAAATGCCCTCCTAAAAGGAATTTGGGCCCCTTTGCCCACCTAGGCTGCAAAAAAGTGTCACATATGTTGTATCACCGTACTCAGGAGAAGTAGGGCAATGTGTTTTGGGGTGTATTTTTACATATACCCATGCTGGGTGAGAGAAATATCTCTCTAAAATGACAACTTTATATAAAAAAATGGGAAAAGTTGACATTTAGAGAGAGATTTCTCTCACCCAGCATGGGTATATGTAAAAATACACACCAAAACACATTGCCCAACTTCTCCTGAGTACGGCGATACCACATGTGTGACACTTTTTTGCTGCCTAGGTGGGCAAAGGGGCCCAAATTCCAAAGAGCACCTTTAGGATTTCACAGGGCATTTTTTACACATTTTGATTTCAAACTACTTCTCACGCATTAGGGCCCCTAAAATGCCAGGGCAGTATAACTACCCCACAAGTGACCCCATTTTGGAAAGAAGACACCTCAAGGTATTTCGTGATGGGCATAGTGAGTTCATGGAAGTTTTTATTTTTTGTCACAAGTTAGTGGAATATGAGACTTTGTAAGAAAAATAAAAATCATCATTTTCCATGAACTCACTATGCCCATCACGAAATACCTTGGGGTGTCTTCTTTCCAAAATGGGGTCACTTGTGGGGTAGTTATACTGCCCTGGCATTTTAGGGGCCCTAATGCGTGAGAAGTAGTTTGAAATCAAAATGCCCTGTGAAATCCTAAAGCTGCTCTTTGGAATTTGGGCCCCTTTGCCCACCTAGGCTGCAGAAAAGTGTCACACATGTGGTATCGCCGTACTCAGGAGAAGTTGGGCAATGTGTTTTGGGGTGTCTTTTTACATATACCCATGGTGGGTGAGAGAAATATCTCTCTAAAAGACAACTTTTCCCATTTTTTTATACAAAGTTGTCATTTGACAGAGATATTTATCTCACCTAGCATGGGCATGTGTAAAAAGACACCCCAAAACACATTGCCCAACTTCTCCTGAGTACGGCGATACCACATGTGTGACACTTTTTTGCAGCCTAGGTGGGCAAAGGGGCCCAAATTCTAAAGAGCACCTTTAGGATTTCACAGGGCATTTTTTAGGCATTTGGATTCCAGACTTCTTCTCACGCATTAGGGCCCCTAAAATGCCAGGGCAGTATAACTACCCCACAAGTGACCCCATTTTGGAAAGAAGACACCCCAAGGTATTCCGTGATGGGCATAGTGAGTTCATGGAAGTTTTTATTTTTTGTCACAAGTTAGTGGAGTATGAGACTTTGTAAGAAAAAAAATATATATAAAAAATCATCATTTTCCGCTAACTTGTGACAAAAAATTAAAAGTTCTATGAACTCACTATGCCCATCAGCAAATACCTTAGGGCAGTGATGGCGAACCTATGGCACGGGTGCCAGAGGCGGCACTCGGAGCCCTCTCTGTTGGGCACCCGCACTGTGAAAAAAGTCTATGGTGTACCAATATGCCTTAGACTTTTCCTGCCATTCATCGGTGCAGGGCGCACTATGAACAGCACAGGCAGGGCACTGAATGTAGGCAGGCTTTAATAGCTAAATGATAAAGTACATGGAATATATGCTATATTGAACTATAGTATTCAGGTTAAATTGCCGTGTTGGCACTTTACGATAAATAAGTGGGTTTTGGGTTGCAGTTTGGGCACTCGGCATCTAAAAGGTTCGACATCACTGCCTTAGGGTGACTACTTTCCGAAATGGGGTCATTTGTGGGGTTTTTCTACTGTCTGGGCATTGTAGAACCTCAGGAAATTCACATTTTTGTACCATAGTTTGTAAACGCTATAACTTTTACCCAAACCATTTTTTTCACATTTTTGTACCATAGTTTGTAAACGCTATAACCTTTACCCAAACCATTTTTTTTTTATGAAAGACATGTAGAACAATAAATTTAGAGAAAAATTTATATAGAAATGTATTTTTTTAAAAATTTTTACAACTGAAAGTGAAAAATGTCATTTTTTTGCCAAAATTTCGGTAAATTTCGATTAATAACATAAAAAGTTAAAATGTCAGCAGCAATGAAATACCACCAAATGAAATCTCTATTAGTGAGGAGAAAAGGAGGTAAAATTCATTTGGGTGGTAAGTTGTATGACCGAGCAATAAACCGTGAAAGTAGTGTAGTGCAGAATTGTAAAAAGTGGTCTGGTCATTAAAGGGGTTATCCGAGTTATGAAAAAAAATAATATAGCACTGAATATCTGATATATAACTGAGCTAAGCAAGTTTTATGCAAAAAAATATATATATTTCCTCTTTTCCCTGGTTCTTTTCTGGCCCTTTGTTTACATGCAATAAAAACAATCTCTGCCCCTCCCCCTGCTCTGCTAAGGGAGTGGATACAAGAGCTGCCCTGAGTGACATGTCTGCCTGCTGGGAGACTCTGCAGCATGTTGTATGTGTAGAACTACAAGTCCCTGCTGTATAATGACACTGCTAAGGGAGTGGATACAAGAGCTGCCCTGAGTGCTGGGAGAAAACAGCAACTTGTAAGTGTAGAACTACAAGTTTCACTTATATAATGACACTGCTAATACACACAGGATCTTCCCCCTACCTGTAATGCTTTGCAGAACTTCTCTGTCAGCTCCTGTGCCCAGCATTTGTCTCCTCAATGCCTGCAGCTACACAGTAAACACTTCAGCCCTGAGTCTGTGCAGCTGAAGGGGTTAAGAATCCTAGCAGAGAGCAGAGTGAAGGGGGCGTGGCCAGCACAGTGACGTTTCGTTTACAGGCTTGTAAACGACCTTTATCAAAGCAGGGAGAGAAGCTGACATCACAGGTCATGTGACCCTCAGTGAAATCTGAGAAACCAGCCACTGGAGATAAAGTGAGTGAATTGGAAAGCTGTTACATTTGCCCAGTTAGGAACATAGAAAGAACAAGAAAATAACTCGGATAACCCCTTTAAGGGTGTTTAAGCTAGGAGAGCTGAGGTGGTTAAAAGGCTGACATTTAAACTTTCTGTATATGGCAGGGCTAACAGATTGGTTGGTTAAATATAATTCATATGTAGGTGTGCATGGTAAAAAAAATATGAATCAGCGTGTCAGGATTTATAAAATAAAGTATCTGCCTACATGGAGGCGATCAGACAGGTGTGAGCTGGGGACAAGCAGCTACTGTACAGTACCATAGATACGTTACCTAAATAGTCCCTGTATTAACATCATAGTTCTCAGTCACTTTTTTTTAAGAAGGCTCTGTGACCAGGATCAACCCTATTACAACTGGCATACTGTGTTGTAGGGCTCATCATGCTGATTAAAACGATACCTTTCTTTTGTCTGTATGCTAAACAGCCACAGAGATATCCGCCTTTTATTCATGTGCAAATGAGCAAGTTGGAGCACCAGGAAGCAGGGCTGAATCCTTTGAGCACCGCTTTGTAACACCCCCAGTGCCCTGCACACTCCTCCCTCCCCTTGATTGACAGAGCTAGTCATCAGCATGCTGAGGACAGAGCTGTGTCCTAGCATGTACATATAATTTACAGTTGCAAGAAAAAGTATGTGAACCCTTTGGAATGATATGGATTTCTGCACATATTGGTCATAAAATGTGATCTGATCTTCATTTAAATCACAACAATAGACAATCACAGTCTGCTTAAACTAATAACACACAAAGAATTAAATGTTATCATGTTTTTATTAAACACACCATGTAAACATTCACAGTGCAGGTGGAAAAAGTATGTGAACCCCTAGAATAATGACATCTCCAAGAGCTAATTGGAGTGAGGTGTAAGCCAACTGGAGTCCAATCAATGAGATGAGATTGGAGGTGTTGATAACAGCTGCCCTGCCCTATAAAAAACACACACCATTTCTGGTTTTGCATTTCACAAGAAGCATTGCCTGATGTGAATGATGCCTCGCACAAAAGAGCTCTGAGAAGACCTACGATTAAGAATTGTTGACTTGCATAAAGCTGGAAAGGGTTATAAAAGTATCTCCAAAAGCCTTGCTGTTCATCAGTCCACGGTAAGACAAATTGCCTATAAATGGAGAAAGTTCAGCACTGCTGCTACTCTCCCTAGGAGTGGCCATCCTGTAAAGATGACTGCAAGAGCACAGCGCAGACTTCTCAATGAGGTGAAGAAGAATCCTAGAGTGTCAGCTAAAGACTTACAAAAGTCTCTGGCATATGCTAACAACCCTGTTAGCAAATCTACAATACGTAAAACCCTAAACAAGAATGGATTTCATGGGAGGATACCACAGAGGAAGCCACTGCTGTCCAAAAAAAACATTGCTGCACGTTTACAGTTTGCACAAGAGCAACTGGATGTTCCACAGCAGTACTGGCAAAATATTCTGTGGACAGATTAAACCAAAGTTGAGTTGTTTGGAAGAAACACAACACTATGTGTGGAGAAAAAGAGGCACAGCACACCAACATCAAAACCTCATCCCAACTCTGAAGTATGGTGGTGGGGGCATCATGGTTTGGGGCTGCTTTGCTGCGTCAGGGCCTGAACGGATTGCTATCATTGAAGGAAAAATTAATTCCCAAGTTTATCAAGACATTTTGCAGGAGAACTTAAGGCCATCTGTCCACCAGCTAAAGCTCAACAGAAGATGGGTGTTGCAACAGGACAACAACCCAAAGCATAGAAGTAAATCAACAACAGAATGGCTTAAACAGAAGAAAATACGCCTTCTGGAGTGGCCCAGTCAGAGTCCTGACCTTAACCTGATTGAGATGCTGTGGCATGACCTCAAGAAAGCGATTCACACCAGACATCCCAAGAATATTGCTGAACTGAAACAGTTCTGTAAAGAGGAATGGTCAAGAATTACTCCTGACCGTTGTGCACATCTGATCTGCAACCACAGGAAACGTTTGGTTGAAGTTATTGCTGCCAAAGGAGGTTCAACCAGTTATTAAATCCAAGGGTTCACATACTTTTCCCACCTGCACTGTGAATGTTTACATGGTGTGTTCAATAAAAACATGGTAACATTTAATTCTTTGTGTGTTATTAGTTTAAGCAGACTGTGATTATCTATGGTTGTGACTTAGATGAAGATCAGATCATATTTTATGACCAATTTGTGCAGAAATCCATATCATTCCAAAGGGTTCACATACTTTTTCTTGCAACTGTACTCCATGTACTATAGCTTTACCACATTGAGATCTGCACAGAAAGCTAATATACATATTTCTGCTTTATTTACAGCCACAATATATTTATAATTATAAAGACACCAGTAATGTGTGCTAGCTTATAAGCACAGAAAAAACATATTTGTATGTGGTAATGCTACAGCTTAGTGATAAGTGCTTGGTTTTTCATGTAGAGATCCCAGGTTTGACTCTTGAGAGAGACTCAAAAGTCTTTTTTTAAAAGATATTTTTTTTATTCCCACATTTAACCCATAATAAAAGTCTGTATCCTTATATTTATATTGAAAATAATGTTTTTAGGCTTAAAAAGCTAATACATATTGCTGGTTTCTTTACAATCGTATATATTGTGCCTGTGAATAAACCAGTAATAGGTTTTAGGTTTCTAACCCCCAAAAAACCCTGGGGCAGATTTATCAAACTAGTGTAAAGCAGAACTAGCTTAGTTGCCCATAGCAACCAATCTGATTCCCCCTTTCATTTTTCACAGCCCCTTTGGAAAATGAAAGGTCGAATCTGATTGGTTGCTATGGGCAACTAAGCCAGTTCTACTTTACACCAGTTTGATAAATCTCCCCCACTGTTCTCAATATAGTAAGGCCTTTTATTGTTATTATATGAATTTATATTTTTATTATAGCATAACCTTTTATTATGGGTTACAGAAAAAAAAAAAAAGTTTATGTAAATCTCTCCTGGGACCTGAATTTAGGATTTCTACATGCATGACAGATCACTTATCACTAAGCTATTCCATTTACACATAGAGATGTATGGTTTTTTTTCTATGCTTATAAGCTAACTCACATTACTAGTGTCTTTATAATCATATATTGTGCCTGTGAATAAAGCAGAAATATGTATGTCACCTTACTGAGCAGATCTCAGTGTGGTGAAGCTATAGTACATAGTGATATGGTATGTACATGCTAGCACACAGCTCTGCTTTGAGCATGTCTAGCCCTGTCCATCAAGAGGAGGGAGGAGTGTGCAAAGCACTGGTGGTGTTACAATGCAGTTCTCAAAGGATTCAGCCCGGCCTCCTAGTGCTCCAACTTGCATATGAATAAAAACACAGATATCTTTCTGCAGCTGTTTAGCATACAGACAAAAGAAAGCTATTGTTTTATTCAGCACCATGAGCCCTACCAGGCAGTATGTCTGGTTTAATAGGGCTGATTCTGATGACAGAGCCACTTTAACTAAAGCCAATGTACTGCACCCAACCTTCTCAATGTAAACCCTGTCAGCCTGGGCCCAGGTATGTTTCCCCCCATCCACTACTAGCCGTCAACTGTCTGAGGGCCCTCCTTTAAGTTCTCTGTCCTATGCCACAGAGTAAACTGAAACAAACTTCCACCGATTAAAGTTCCCAGCTTAACATATAGATAATTGCTTGCAGGCTCTGTTTATGTACAGTCGTGGCCAAAAGTTTTGAGAATGACATAAATATTGGAAATTGGAAAAGTTGCTGCTTAAGTTTTTATAATAGCAATTTGCATATACTCCAGAATGTTATGAAGAGTGATCAGATGAATTGCATAGTCCTTCTTTGCCATGAATATTAACTTAATCCCCAAAAAACCTTTCCACTGCATTTCATTACTGTCATTAAAGGACCTGCTGAGATCATTTTAGTAATCGTATTGTTAACTCAGGTGAGAATGTTGACGAGCACAAGGCTGGAGATCATTATGTCGGGCTGATTGGGTTAAAATGGCAGACTTGACATGTTAAAAGGAGGGTGATGCTTGAAATCATTGTTCTTCCATTGTTAACCATGGTGACCTGCAAAGAAACGCGTGCAGCCATCATTGCGTTGCATAAAAATGGCTTCACAGGCAAGGATATTGTGGCTACTAAGATTGCACCTCAATCAACAATTTATAGGATCATCAAGAACTTCAAGGAAAGAGGTTCAATTCTTGTTAAGAAGGCTTCAGGGCGTCCAAGAAAGTCCAGCAAGCGCCGGGATCGTCTCCTAAAGAGGATCCAGCTGCGGGATCGGAGTGCCACCAGTGCAGAGCTTGCTCAGGAATGGCAGCAGGCAGGTGTGAGCGCATCTGCACACACAGTGAGGCGAAGACTTTTGGAAGATGGCCTGGTGTCAAGAAGGGAAGCAAAGAAGCTACTTCTCTCCAAAAAAAACATCAGGGACAGATTGATCTTCTTCAGAAAGTATGGTGAATGGACTGCTGAGGACTGGGGCAAAGTCATATTCTCCGATGAAGCCTCTTTCCGTTTGGGGCATCTGGAAAAAGGCTTGTCCGGAGAAGAAAAGGTGAGCGCTACCATCAGTCCTGTGTCATGCCAACAGTAAAGCATCCTGAGACCATTCATGTGTGGGGTTGCTTCTCATCCAAGGGAGTGGGCTCACTCAAAATTTTGCCCAAAAACACAGCCATGAATAAAGAATGGTACCAAAACACCCTCCAACAGCAACTTCTTCCAACAATCCAACAACAGTTTGGTGAAGAACAATGCATTTTCCAGCACGATGGGGCACCGTGCCATAAGGCAAAAGTGATAACTTAGTGGCTCGGGGACCAAAAGGTTGACATTTTGGGTCCATGGCCTGGAAACTCCCCAGATCTTAATCCCATTGAGAACTTGTAGTCAATCCTCAAGAGGCGGGTGGACAAACAAAAACCCACTAATTCTGACAAACTCCAAGAAGTAATTATGAAAGAATGGGTTGCTATCAGTCAGGAATTGGCCCAGAAGTTGATTGAGAGCATGCCCAGTCGAATTGCAGAGGTCCTGAAAAAAAAGGCCAACACTGCAAATACTGACTCTTTACATAAATGTCATGTAATTGTTAATAAAAGCCTTTGAAACGTATGAAGTGCGTGTAATTATATTTCACTACATCACAGAAACAACTGAAACAAAGATCTAAAAGCAGTTTAGCAGCAAACTTTGTGAAAACTAATATTTGTGTCATTCTCAAAACTTTTGGCCACGACTGTATATGTGCAGTCATTTATTCATATCTATAAATGGCTTCATAGAGATTATGTTGTATAACCCATTAGCCTGAATGCTGCACTTTTCACCTCTTTCCACTGTGATGAAAATGCTGGATCCATTAGCATGACTTTGGTTGTTTAATTTTAATGCCTGAGTCCATATTGAATATGGATTTGCAATTTTCCAATTTTAGTAAAGGTGGCTGATGTGGTTGGTGATATTACAACGTCTGCTTTTGTCTTTACAGTGTCCATGGATAATATTGGAGAGAAAGGTGAGTCAACCTCTTAAATCTTGTTGTTTTTTGCTTAAAGGGGTTTTCCAGTCTGTAGATTTAGATTACCTTTCCTCGGCATAGGTCATGAATATCAGATCGGTGGGTGTCCGACACGCAGCACCAGTGCTGGGAACAATACAGTGGACTGAGTCGGAAGCTGAAGGCTTCATCCACTTTGTGGTGGTTGTGCTAGTGTACTGCAGCTCAGCTCCCAGGCAAGTAAAGTGATGGAGTTTTCAGCTTCTGGCTCCATCCACTTGAAGAGGACCTTTCACTACTCTAGAAACTAAAAACGAACTATATCAGTGGGCAGAGCGGCGCCCAGGGGTCCCCCTGCACTTACTAGTATGTCTGGGCGCCGCTCCGTTCGCCCGGTATAGGCTCCGGTGTCTGTGCTCCCTCTGACTGATTTTTTGTATGAGGCGTGTCCCTTGCTGCAGCGCTGGCCAATCGCAGCGCACAGCTCATAGCCGGCTATGAGCTGTGCGCTGCGATTGGCCAGCGCTGCAGCAAGGGACACGCCTCATACAAGAAATCACTCCAGTACAGCAGAGGGAGCGCAGACACCGGAGCCTATACCGGGCGAACGGAGCGGCGCCCAGACATACTAGTAAGTGCAGGGGGACCCCTGGGCGCCGCTCTGCCCACTGATATAGTTCGTTTTTAGGTGAAAGGTCCTCTTTAAGGCTTCCTGCACAAGAACGTGTGTGCCCCGCAAAATGCAGGCCGCAATGCACGAACACCGACCGTGGGGCAGCCGCAGCGGATCGCGGACCCATTCACTTTAATGGGTCGGCGATCCGGCCGTTCCGCAAAAAGATTGGACATGTATGGGACGAAACCCCACTGAAGCACTCCGTAGTGCTTCCGTAGTGTTCCGTTCCGTGCTTCCGTTTCGCACCATTCTGCATCTCCGGATTTGCGGACCCATTGAAGTGAATGGGTCCGCATCCGTGATGCGGAATGCACACGGAATGGTAGCCTGACGATTGGCAAATGCGGTCCGCAATACGGCAACGGGTAGCACACGTGTGGAGGAGGCCTTATTGTTTTTGTTATTCTGGTACTGGAAGCTAGTAAAAGCCACTGATCGATGGGGGTGCCGGGTGTCGGACCCCCACTGATCCTCAGGATAGACCATTAATATAAACAGTCTGTTCATGACCAAAATTTTACCTTATGAAGATGATTTTTTTTTACCAAATAAAAAAAAAGGCATTGCGGAGTCTGTGAAAAGTGGACGGAAACACAAATACACCATTTGCCCTGCAGAAATGTTATTAATCAAAGCTGAACACAGGGGTTAGAGAAGCCAGTCTCGCAGCCCTCAGCTGATCCCCCTTAAAAAGATAACACCCCCCTTAAAAAGGCTGCTAGAAATAGTCATTGGATGAGAAATGATTTTGGGAAACTTTACACATAATATGGATCAGTTGCTTTGATGGGCTGGTGTGTAAGATATAGATGAGAATATTTGTTGACAAGTTCTTAGTTCTTTTTATTGAACATTTCTGGCTTTTTTTTTTTTACTTAATGATTTAGCTTAATGTTAAATTTCACCGATGCAAAAGATACATGATCCATGTCTATCCCACCATAGACCCTTAGGCCCCTTGCAGACGAGCGTGTCTGGATTATGTCCGGATGCTTTGCGGATGCGTTCAGTGAAAACTGCACGGTTTCGCAAACAAAGCCATTCAGTTTTGTTTGCGATCGCGTTCAGTTCAGTTTTTATTGCACGGGTGCAATGTGATTACATCTGTTTTGCTCGCTCGTGATAAAAAACCGAATGTTTTCAAACAACATCTCGTAGCAACCATCCGTGAAAATCGCATTGCATGCCCACTCGCTGGCGATTTTCACGCAGCCCCATTCACTTGTATGGGGCCAGCGTTGTGTGAAAATCTCAGAATATAGAACATGCTGAGATTTTCACGCAATGCAAAAGTGATGCGTGAAAACCACCTCTCATGTACACAGACCCATTTAAATGAATGGATTCGGATTCCGTGCGGGCACAATGCGTTCTCATCACGCATTGCACCCGCGTGGAATTCTCGCTCGTGTGTAAGGGGCCTTACTGTTAATCCTGTGGAAGAGAACTGTGTACTTCTGTTTCCTGTCACATATTGCAGGACCACCAAATTTGAGTTGCATAAAGCAACAAATGTTCTGCATGGTATGGCCTTATTCACATGTCCATGTCTGTGATGACATCAGTGACAAGACGGTCAGAGGTCCATGGTCAGTGAAAACCACTGACCAAACATGGATGGAATCTAATATGTGAATGCACACACTAATGTCAATGGATGTGTGTGCTGTCCATGGAGACTACAGACAGCACACATCTGTGATTCAGTTACGTGTGAAAGAGGCCTGACTGTCACCTCGCAAGAGATTAATTAATATTTTTTTTAAGGTTAAAGCGGCTTTGTCAACAGAATCCACTCTATTAAACCAGCTGCAGAGATATTCATATGCAAATAAGAATTTAGAGCACCAGGAGGTGGGGCTGAATCCTTTGAGCACTGCTTTGTAACCCCCCTTGTGCTCTGCACACTCTCTCTCTCCACTTGATTGACAGGACTAGACATGCCGAGGGCAGAGCCGTGTCCTAGCATCTACATATCATATACTCTATGTACTATAGCTTCACCACACTGAGATCTGCTCAGGAAGCCAATCTACATTTTACTGCTTTATTTACCAGCACAATATATTATTATAAAGGCAAAAGTAATATATGTTAGCTTGTAAGCATAAAAAACATGCATTTCTGGAATCAAACATCAACTGCAAAAAAGCTGAAATTGAAAAGAGGGTGGCTTCTACAAATTGATACTGATCCTAAACACACCTACAAATCCACAATAGACTACCTCAGAACGTGCAAGCTAACAGTTTTACCATGGCCCTCACAATCCCCTGATCTGAACATCATTGAAAATCTGTAGATAGACCGCAAAAGAGCAGAACTGGAAGATTTTTTTCAAGGAAGAATGGATGAAAATCCCTCAGACAAGAATTGAAAGACTCTTGGCTAGATACAAAAAGCGTTCACAAGCTTTGATATTTGGTATTGCTTCGGGCCCTTTTTTCCTTTTTTGTTATTTTGAAAAGATAAAATATGAAAAAAAAAAAAATACTTTAATCTTCTACTTGCTTAACTGTTTAAAGTAACAGTTTTGACCAGGGGTGCACAACCGTTTGTATATATATATATATATATATATATATTGTGAAAGTCAGGGGTTTGAGTAGCTCTCACCTGCCGAGGATTCCACTGGTATAGCACGGACCAACTCCTTCACCCGGAACAGGAGAAATGTGCAGATATGAAGAAAAAATAGGTTTTGTCCAGCTTGTACTTGTGGCAATTCAAAGGCTTTTATTCAATAATCAGTAAAATCCAGGTACAAGAATGCAAGTCTACATGTTTCGGGCACAATGCAATTTTAGCCCTTACTCATGACCAAGTGGTCACTATCTTTCTGCGCAACATTGTGGGAATTGGTGATCCTCTACCCATCTTGGCTTCTGAGAGACACTGCCACTCTGAGAAGCTCTTTTTATACCCAATCATGTTGCCAATTGACCTAATTAGTGTTAATTGGTCTTCCAGCTCTTCGTTATGCTCAAATTTACTTTTTCCAGCCTCTTATTGCAACGTATTTTTCCTTTAAAATGATACATTTACTCGGATTAAACGTTTGATCTGTCATCTACGTTCTATTACAAATAAAATATTGACATTTGCCATCTCCACATCATTGCATTCAGTTTTTATTCACAATTTGTTTAGTGTCCCAACTTTTTCTGGAATCCGGTTTGTGTATATATATATATATATATATATATATATATATCTTTTTAGTCGAGTTGTGTTTGCTGCTTTTTGTGTTGATGATAGAAACATTTGTGTCTGTAGGGTACAGCTTTCAGCTGTACTTTACATTAAACTGCAGCTCTGCTGAATTAGTTTAATTGAAACTTCCTTCCTCTATTGCAGACAATATATTATTAATACAGTGTCCTAAGGAATTTTGTAAGGCTGAAAAACTTTAGTATCACTTAAATGGTTACTAATGTTATGACATAGTGAGATACCATAAAGTTCTGATCACTGGGGCTTCAGCATCTGGAACAACCACTGTTCCCCAGGACTAAGATACTGAAATTTCCCTAAATTTTTCTCTGCATGCTGTCATAGAAGCAGGGACGGACTGGGAAGTTAAAGTGGCCATGGAAAAAAAGCTAAAAGTGGCCCCAATTTTGTAGGATAGTCCAAATTGAGGGTGGGGCATCACAAGTAGACGGAACCAATACAAGTCGGCAGGGTCAGTAAGACAATCCCACAGAACCAAATACCACAGTGCAGCAGAATATACCTCCCCGGAAGCTGTCCCTCTGTGGTGGTTATCAATGGAGGTGGATACGTTCTGTCCTCCTCCAATTGTCCCTAATATGGATATGGAGTAGGGGGGCTTAGGAGGTGAGATGTGGGCCACAACACCAAGCCAGCATGCTGCCTGAACTTACTCTAATAATGACTCCTATAATTCCCCCAGTAGTATGTACCCGGCCAGTGGCAGTGAGGAGGTCTCGGATAGTCCTATGGACAGATCTGTCATCCGAATTCTACATCTACTTTTAAAATGAGCGTTAGCTTGCAGTTAATATCTCCCCCTCACAGCAACAGTAAACTGACATTGGATTATCTATGTACCGTATTTTTCGGCCCATAAGATACCTAGGGTATAGAGGAGGAAAAGAAGAAAAAAAAAAACGTTTTCATCAGCTCAGACCCTTGGAAGACTCCCAAACTCTATCAGACCTAAGATCAGACCCTCATTCCTTCTTAGACCTCAGATCAGACCCAAGATCAGACCCCCAAGTTCCATTATACTTCAGATCAGACCCCCAAGCTCCATCAGACCTCTGTATCAGACCCCCATTCCTTCTGAGACCTCAGACCAGACCCTCATTCCTCCTCAAATCAGACCCCAAGCTCCATTACACGAAAAAATAAATAAATTAACTTACCTCTCCTGCTCCGGAAAATGTGCTCTTCCTGCACTCACCGTTCCCTGGTCTTCTTCCTGGCCCCTGCGCTGCATTGTGACGATGCACAGCGACAGCGCCTACATGCACCACGTACTGATCCTGTACTCAGTCAGGACGCAGTGTAGAGCAAGGCCTGGAAGAAGACCAGGGAGTGGTGAGTACAGCCAGTGCAGCGATTCATTCACTGCTCCCTGCGCCTCCTGCATGCTAATGACCGCTTCTATAATGGAAGTGGTCATTAGCATTCCCACTATAAGATGCACTGCCATTTTCCCCTTGCTTTTGGGGAAAAATGCATCTTATCGTCAAAAAAATATGGAATATAAGCGTTTTATCTCTCTGTTCTGGCTGCTACATCTGGACATAATTTTGTATTTCATTTTTAGTGGTATAGCACTGCCAAAAGTTGTACAAAAAAATCGTTTTCTATACCTCTTTCCGACATAAGTGTCCCTTTAAATAATGGTAGGTCCTATTCTTAGGAATGACCACTTTTGGGCGCATTTACAAAAAACCCACCGTTTTTTGTATTGCTAGCGATATATGAGATCCCCACAATCAGCAATATATTATCAGCTCTAATATTTTGAAAAACACTTTTAATTTGAACTATTACAAGCTTTTGTAACAATGATTGTTTGTAAATGAGCAAAACAATTAGGCATTTTACAGTAGCGGTGCATATCTCAGGAGTCACTTAGCCAATGTACTTAGAAATTTCCTAGCGGCATCTAATTTTTACCCTTGTTTTCAGTTGCTATCAGTTCGACTAGTAAGGCCTCGTTCAGCATCTGAGCTGTGAGCTCAAGTAGTCTGTCCCAACGGAGGATCTGTATCTGGCATAACCGGATACCACCATGCACTGATGGATCCCAATTCAATATAATGGGATCTAGCCTCTTTCCGGCATATATGCTGACTTTGAGCTGGACACAGAATGCTGTTTGTGGTATTTTTTTGTTCAGCCAAAAGCTGGTTTATATGCCAGATACAGTGACCAGATCAGAGTGCTGGAGTTCACAAAAAAATATTGCATTATATTTGTATTGTTTGCTTTTGTCACTTTTATTACATCTAATAAAGTGCATTCAATTTAGCATTGTATTCATGTGACACCACATTCTGTAGTTTCAGATGGTAAAATTTCAGTCATATTTTCTCAAAGTTGTAAAAGCAAGCAATATGAAGCTGTTTTTTTTTATTTATTTTTTTAAAAAGGGGCTGATAAAAAAGGCACTAAAAGCAGAATATATTATTTTATTATTTATTTTGCTCACCTCTATAGCAATGACATATTTAGCACTTTACAGACATTAGCATCACGCTGTCCCCAATGGGGCTCATAATCTAAGTACCCTATCAGTATGTCTTTGGAGTGTGGGAGGAAGCTGGAGTACCCGGAGAAAATCCAAGCAAACACGGGGAGAACATACAAACTCAATGCAGATGGTGACCTTGGTTGGATTTGAATCCAGGACCCCAGCAAAACAATTGAGCATAGTCAATGAGTGGTTAGCACATCTGCATCCATTAAATGGTCATTGTACTTTCAACAGACTTTGCATAAATAAATGGTACAGGACGGTGAATATACAGTATATAATAAATAATGCCGTGTATCTTATCCGAGAAAAATCCCTCTTTCTCCACTTAACTGACACCTATATTTCTGCCCCTCTCCCTCTTGAACTTGCTCTAAATCTGTCTTTGTCTCCTATGACGGATTATTGGCTCTCTTATCATATAGCTAGTACCACGGCACTCGTCAGTTTATATTAAGCAGAGAGGTTTATTAATGCATATAGTCACAATAAATCCGGACAAACGTAACTATGTGACAATTTGACATTTCAGTTGTAAGACCGTCCTCAGCACAATAATTCTAAAGCAGAGATGCAAGTGGAGTTGTGGATGTCTGGGTTCCACAACTCCAATTGCCTCTTTGCCTTAGACTCATTATGGTGAGGAAGGTCTTACGACCGAAACGTCCAATTGTAATGAATATTTCTGGCAATCATATAGTTATGTTTGTCCGGATTTATTGTGACTGTATGCATCAGTAAACCTCTCTGCTTAACCACCTGTTTTGCTGGAGCTCATCTCCGGCTGTGGGAAAAGCACTTCACTGTCGAAGGGGGGAGGGCTGCTTTAGCTGCAGATATCGCCTCAATGGAGATGTGTTTGGTAATGTTTGAAAGCTGACATTCCAGGCTTTTATACAAGACCAAAATGACAGCATTAGTCCAAGCTAAACAGGAGATATCACTGTTAGACATTGAGTCGGAAATAATTGCGGATAACACCTGTTTTTACTTTCCCGATTTCTATCAGTGATATCTTCCTATGTGCTGAACATATTGCTTTCATTCCGGTATTGTCTGAAATCTTGAAATACCAGCTTTCAAACAATGCTGGTACCAAACCAGATATATGAGCAGTTAAAGCAACTGCCCCCCCCCCCCCCTGTGGAGGAGGAGGGGGAGCAGTTGCAGAACTGACAGCCTGCAGGAAGAAAGGAAAAATAGTAAAAATATATTGAAATGTGACATTATTATCATTATACTGACCCACATGAGAAAATTGTTATTTTTACCACACAGTGAACACCGTAAATAAATTCCACAAAATAATGTAAAAAATTCATTTTTTTTATTATCTTTCGTCCTAAAAAGAAAATAATACATTATATATACCCCAAAATAGTTCCTAAAATAACTCCAACTAATCCTGCAAAATAAAAATAAACAATTTAGAAGAAAAAATTAAAAAGTTATGACTGCTGGAACACAAAGGGGGAAAGTATTATTGGCCCTTAAGGCTAAAATTAATTATGTCACTAAGGGGTTATGCAATAGTGTCCCCTGAGTTGTGCGCCAGCAAGATTTACTGCAAACACACATTAAAAATCTTCAATAAAAAAGTGACATTTTTGGGGGGGTTTTTCCAATTTTAACGTGACTGTTAAGAGGTTAATATAAACTGACGAGTGCCATAGTACTAGCTATATTATATTGTGAACATTCACCTACCACGGGCACCACAATTTCTTAATGGAGTGAAGTTGTCAATACTTTATTTTATCAGCTCACTTAGGGATCGGATTACAGCTGCCCATATAAGCCTATGGGAAGGACAGACATGCAGCCCATAGAAATCAGTGAAGATGGGAAGGACGAAGAGATGTATGAGAGACACACAGTGGCTACTGTCGCAGCTAATTATGACTCTTCTATCTCTTCCCCAGTACTTCTTTATGATGTCCTATATGGTGCTTTTTCTACTTCCGGTGAGTAAGAGAGAAGAGGCAGCTAGTCTCTACCCACTATCCCAGGGAAGCCTGAAAATGAAAGAGAGAGCAGTTAACCCATTCGTTACCAACGCCGCATGTGCAGCGGGCGTCATGGCCGGCTGCTCTCTGCTGTTTCAAACAGCAGAGACCTGCCGCTAATTACCGTGACCGGCAATAATGCTGATCGCGCTAATTAAAGGCTTTAGTTGCTGTGACCAAGTGAGATCACGGCATCTAAATGGTCAAAAACGAACCCTGCGTCCAATGGGGATGTTGGTAGTTGCTTTTTGTGAGTCTCGATGATTCACAGCATTCATGTTGCAATTCTTATTTCCGTATGGGGTATCATAATCATACTGACCCAGAGAATGAAAAGCATGGGTCAGTTTTGCCACAAACGAAACGCCGTGGGAACAAAACCCATAAAACGTTGGAGGAATTGCGTTTTTTTCCAATTCCACCCCATTTAGAATTTTTTTTACCGCTTCCCACTACATTGTATGCCATAATTAATGGTGCTATTAGAAAGTACAACTTGTCCCGCAAAAAATAAGCAGTCATACAGCTACAGTGAGGAACAGAAGTATATGAACACCCTGCAATTTTGCAAGTTCTTCAACTTAGAAATCATGGAGGTGTCTGAAATTCACATTGTAGGTGCATTCCCACTCTGAGAGACAGAATAAAAAAAAAAAAGTAGGAAATCACATTGTATGATTTTTTTAAGAATGTATTTGTCTTGCACTGCTGAACATAAGTATTTGAACACCTGAGAAAATCAGTGTTAATATTTGGTACAGAAGCCTTTGTTTGCAATTACAGAGGTCAAACGTTTCCTGTAGTTCTTGACCAGGTTTGCACACACTGCAATAGGGATTTTGGCCCACTCCTCCACACAGATCTCCTCTAGATCTGTCAGGTTTTGGGTCTCTCGCTGAGCAACACGGAGTTTCAGCTCCCTCCAAAGATGTTCTTCAATGCTCTGACTGAGGGAAGGAGGTTGTTGCTCAATATCTCACAATAAATTGCCCCATTCATCCTCTCCTTAATACAGTGCGGTCGTCCTTTCCCCTTCGCAGAAAAGCACCCCCAAAGCATGATGTTACGACCCCTGTGCTTCACAGTAGGGATGGTGTTCTTGGGATGCGACTCATCCTTCTTTTTCCCCCATACATGACAAGTGAAGTTTAGACCAAAAAGTTTTACTTTGGTCTCATCTGACCACATGACTTTCTCCTATGCCTCCCCTGGATCATCCAGATGGTCATTGGCAAACTTTAGACGGGCCTGGACATGTGATGACTTGAGCAGGGGAACCTTCCGTGCAATGCATGATTTGAAACCATGATGGCATAGTGTTCTACCGACAGTGACCTTTGAAACTGTGGTCCCAGCTCTCTTCATGTCATTGACCAGCTCCTCCCTTGTAGTTGTGGGCTGATTCCTCACCTTTCTTATTATCAGTGATACCCCACGAGGTGAGATCTTGCATGGAGCCCCAGTCCAAGGGAGACTGACAGTTGTCTTTAGCCTCTTCGATTTTCTAACAAATGCTCCAACAGTTGATCTATTTTCACCAAGCTGCTTGGCAATTTCCCCGTAGCCCTTTCCAGCATTTGATCCATCCATCAGACCCCAGATCCCCCCCTGCCACTTGCCCCCCCCACCAGACCCCCCCCCAGACCCCCACCCCACCCCCCTTCCCCACCACCAGCCCCCTTACCACCACTTTTTTTTTTTCTGCGTGCGCTGACTGGCCGGCACTTTTTAGCGTCCGTCCAGTGTTAGCGCATCGCCCGCCCCACCACCCCACCGACCGCTGATCAGCGTTGTACCGCTGATCAGCAAGTTTGAACTTTTTTTTCCCTAACACTTGCCCTTTCTTTTTTTGCCTTTTTTAGTACGCGAACACCCGTTGCCCCCACACACACGCACATATAATAAAGGTTTCCACACACGCACACATACACGCACACACACCCATGGCCCGCCGGATGTTCTCGGCCGAGGAGGCATACGCCCAGATTGCCTCCGACTCTGAGAGCCCCAGTGAGGATGAGGATGACCCCACGTTCCTTTTATCATCCGCATCCTCCTCATCATCATCTGATGACGATGAGCCACCAAGGCGGCGGAGATGCCGCCAGGCGGAGCCAGGGGCCCCACATGCTAGGGATCCTGTGGCCCACCCTAGTACGAGCCGCCCTGGGGTTCGTACTGGTTTCCCGGCCCACAAAATAAGTCCACCGGAGCCCCCTGCCTGATGAACTTAGCTGGTGTCCCCCAGTGGACTTTGAGCCTGAGATTCCGGATTTTGCTGGCAATCCTGGAATCCAGATTCCCACAGTGGGGTTTACTGAAATAGACTATTTTAGTTTTTTTTTCAGTAACCCACTGGTGAATCTGATGGTGGAGCAGACGAATCTGTACGCCCAACAGTTCGTCGCTCAAAACCCAGGCTCATTTTTGGCTAGACCCGGTGGCTGGACGCCGGTCAGTGCAGCCGAGATGAGGACATTTTGGGGCCTCGTGCTGCATATGGGTCTAGTCCAAAAACCCAGTGTCAGGCAATACTGGAGTGGGGACGTCCTATACCAGACCCCACTGTACAGTATGGTCATGACACGTCCCCGGTTTGAGGCCATCCGGAAATGTCTGCATTATTCCGATAATGCAGCATGTCCCCCCCGAAGTGATCCTGCCTATGACCGGCTGTACAAGATACGGCCGGTCATCGATCACTTTGGGGCCACATTTCAGCAGGCCTACGTACCTGGAAGGGAGGTCGCGGTTGATGAGTCTCTCGTTGCGTTCAAGGGGAGACTCAGTTTCCGCCAATATATTCCCACAAAGCGGGCGAGGTATGGCGTGAAGCTATACAAAATTTGTGAGAGTACCTCAGGGTACACTTACAAATTTCGTGTGTACGAGGGGCGAGATTCCCGGATTCAACCCCCAGAATGTCCCCCCACTCTGGGTGTTACCGGGAAACTCGTGTGGGACCTTATGTACCCACTTGTACGTGGACAACTTTTATACCAGCATTCCCTTGTTCAGGTCCCTTGCCGCCAGATCCACGTTCGCTTGTGGGACCGTGCGGAAAAATCAACGCGGCCTCCCTGCCTACCCCCTCCAGGTACCTATCCCCAGGGGTGAGACCCGTGCACTTACCAGTGGAAACCTGTTGCTGGTCAGGTATAAGGACAAGAGGGATGTCCTTATGCTGTCCACAATCCACGGTAACAGCACCACCCCTGTCCCTGTGCGAGGTACCGCGGCAACGGTCCTCAAGCCCGATTGTATCGTCGCCTACAATCGGTATATGGGAGGAGTTGATCTCTCGGATCAAGTCCTCAAGCCATATAACTCCATGCGCAAAACCCGGGCATGGTACAAAAAAGTTGCGGTCTACTTGGTGCAGGTTGCCATGTACAACTCTTTTGTACTATCCCGAAGCGCTGGCAGCACAGGGACATTCCTCCAATTCTATGAGGCAGTCCTCAAGGACCTGATCTTTTCGGACCGGGAAAGAGCAGGCCGGAGTACCTCGGGAATTGGAGGCGCCCGGATCGTCCCTGGCCAACACTTTCCAGGTGTGGTCCCCCATACTGGAAAGAAGGGACGAACCCAAAAAAAGTGCAGAGTGTGTCGCAGGAGGGGGATACGGAAGGACACCACCACTCAGTGCGACACTTGCCCCGATCATCCGGGCCTCTGCGTTATCGATTGCTTCAGGGAGTATCACACTTCCATGGATTACTAAATTTTTATAATCCCCAACAGTCCACTAGAGAACATAAAAAACTATGGCTCTCAGACTTTGGAGACACGGAAACATTTTTTTTTCCCCCAAAAAATATTAGTTTTAGTGCAGGCATCCTCAAACTGCGGCCCTCCAGATGTTGTAAAACTATAACTCCCAGCATGCCCAGACAACCTACAGCCATCAGCAGGGCATGGTGGGAATTGTAGTTTTACAACATCTGGAGGGCCGCAGTTTTTAGGATGCCTGCTTAGTGTCTCCAAAGTCTGAGAACCATACATATTGGGCAGCGTCGCGTGCGTAAAAGTCGTCGCTATAAAAATAACTTTTGCCCAAACGCCTCGGATAAACGGTGTTAAAAATATAAAATAAAAACGGTGCCAAAACACCCATTTTTGGGCAAAATTTCCATTTGAATCCTTTTTGCCGGTAATAAAGCAAGGGTTAACCGCCAAACAAAACTCAATATTTATGGCCCTGATTCTGTAGTTTGCAGAAACACCCCATATGTGGTCGTAAATGGCTATATAGCCGCACGGCAGGGCATAGAACGAAGGGAACTCCATATGGTTTCTAGAAGGCAGATTTTGATGGACAGTTTTTTTTTTGACACCATGTCCCATTAGAAGCCCCCCCTGATGTAGCCTAGACTAGAAACTCCCAAAAAGTGACCCCATCTAAGAAACTACACCCCTCAAGGTATTCAAAAGTTACTTTACAAACTATGTTAACCCTTTAGGTGTTCCACAAAACTAAATAGCGAATGTAGAAACAATTTTAGAATTTTTTTTTTGTTACATTGCCTCAAAAAAGAGTAATATAGAGCAACCAAAAATCATATTTACCCCTAAAATAGTCCCAAAACAACAACCACCTTATCCCGTAGTTTCCTAGATGGGGTCACTTTTGTGGAGTTTCTACTCTAGGGGTGCATCAGGGGGCTTGAAAGGGTACATGGTGTAAATAAACCAGTCCAGCAAAATCTGCCTTCCAAAAACCATATGACGTTCCCCTTCTTCTATGTCCTGCCGTTTAGCCAAATAGTAGTTTACGACCACATATGGGGTGTTTCTGCAAACTACAGAATCGGGGCAACCCATTTTGAGTTTTGTTTGGCAGTTAACCCTTGTTTTACTCCTGGAAAAAATTGATTATATTGGAAAATCTTCCAAAAAATAGAAATTTCAAAATTGTTTCTCCATCTGCCATCAACTCTTGTGGAACACCTAAAGGGTTAACAAAGTTTGTAAACCCAGTTTTGAATACCTTGAGGGGTGTACTTTCTTAGATGGAGTCACTTTTTTGAAATTTCTATTCTAGGGGTGCAACAGGGGGCTTCAAATGGGACATGGTATAAACAAAACCAGTCCTGCAAAATCTGCCTTCCAAAACCCATATGGTGTTCCCCTCCTTCTATGTGCTCCCGTTCGGCCAAACAGTAGTTTACGACCACATATGGGGTGTTTCTGCAAACTACAGAATCGGGGCAACCCATTTTGAGTTTTGTTTGGCAGTTAACCCTTGTTTTACTCCTGGAAAAAATTGATTATATTGGAAAATTTTCCAAAAAATATAAATTTCAAAATTGTTTCTCCATCTGCCATCAACTCTTGTGGAACACCTAAAGGGTTAACAAAGTTTGTAAACCCAGTTTTGAATACCTTGAGGGGTGTACTTTCTTAGATGGAGTCACTTTTTTGAAATTTCTATTCTAGGGGTGCAACAGGGGGCTTCAAATGGGACATGGTATAAACAAAACCAGTCCTGCAAAATCTGCCTTCCAAAACCCATATGGTGTTCCCCTCCTTCTATGTGCTCCCGTTCGGCCAAACAGTAGTTTACGACCACATATGGGGTGTTTCTGCAAACTACAGAATCGGGGCAACCCATTTTGAGTTTTGTTAGGCAGTTAACCCTTGTTTTACTACTGGAAAAAATTGATTATATTGGAAAATTTTCCAAAAAATATAAATTTCAAAATTGTTTCTCCATCTGCCATTAACTCTTGTGGAAGACCTAAAGGGTTAATAAAGTTTGAAAAAACAGTTTTGAATACCTTGAGGGGTGTAGTTTCTAGAATGGGGTCATTTTTGGGAGGTTTCTATTATCTAAGCCTCACAATATGACTTCAAACCTGAACTGGTCCATAAAAAGTGGGATTTTGAAGATTTCTGAAAATTTCAAAATTTGCTTCTAAACTTCTAAGCCTTGTAACATCCCCAAAAAATAAAATATCATTCCCAAAATGCTACAAACATGAAGTAGACATATGGGGAATGTAAAGTCATCACAATTTTTGGGGGTATTACTATGTATTACAGAGGTAGAGAAACTGAAACTTTGAAATTTGCTAATTTTTCAAAATTTTCGGTAAAAATTGTATTTTTTTATGCAAAAAAATTAACTTTTTTGACCCAATTTTAGCAGTGTCATGAAGTACAATATGTGACGAAAAAACAATCTCAGAACGGCCTGGGTAAGTCAAAGCGTTTTAAAGTTATCAGCACTTAAAGTGACAGTGGTCAGATTTGCAAAAAATGGCCAAGTCCTTAAGGTGAAATAGGGCCGAGTCCTTAAGGGGTTAAAAATCATACAATGTGATTTCCTGAATTTTTTCAAAGAATTCTGTCTCTCAGAGAGGGAATGCACCTACAATGTAAATTTCAGACCCCTCCATGATTTCTAAGTGGGAGAACTTGCAAAATTGCAGGGTGTTCAAATACTTCTGTTCCTCACTATATGTGAATGGAAATATAAAAAAGTTATGGCTCAAGGAAGATGGAGAAGAGAAATGAAAACGAAAAAACCTCCGGTTGTAAAATAGTTAAAGGGAAAAACAAATGACAGCTTATTCTGAAAAGTCACCTAAACATGTAGGTACACCATAAGGTTCTGCTAGGAAGACTTTGCTCTACAACTAGCACTCATCTCCATGGAAGTGAGGAAAGGTGCAGGTTTATTATGAAGGAATTTATCTTAATGACAGGCGGTAATACTTTGAGTATACCAAAGCGATATATAAGTGCTGAGAAGGTATGCAGTAAAACTCTCTTTCAAACTCTCGAAGATAGGATAGTATAGGTAAGATATCTATCAGTGTTCAACTTTTTAGACAGGTTTGCATACTTTTTTTTTTTTACAGAGGATCTTGCATTGCATATACAAATTCTTACATCTGCTAGGCACAAGGAGAAAAGATAAAAAGTATTTTTCCCCCCATCATTCTGCACTCAATACCCTATAATGAGAAAGTGAAAACAAAGTGTTCCAAATCTTTACTAATTTATTGAAAAGGAAAACAAAATCCTCCATTGACATAAGTATTCAGACCCTTTACTCAGAACTTAGGTGAAGCACCTTTGGCAGTGATTACAGCCTCTAGTCTTCATGGGTATGATGCCTCAATTCTTGTACACCTGGATTTGGGGATTTTCTGCCATTCTTCTCTGCAGATCCTCTCAGGCTAGATGGGGACTGTTGGTCAACAGCCATTTTCAGGTCTCTCCAGAGATGTTAAATTGGGTTCAAGTCAGGTCTTTGGCTGTGCCACTTAAGGACATTCACAGAGTTGTTTCTAAACCACTGCTATGTTGTCTTGGTTGTGTGCTTAGGGTCATTGTCTTAAAAGTTGAACCTTCGCCCCAGCCTGAGGTCAGGAGCACTCTGAATTAGGTTTCCATTAAGAATAAAAAGGAAAAAGCCTGGTCCTGTATTAGCCAATAGAAAACTAGTTTAGTGCTCTCATTAACCACTACAGGACTGCCGTACGCAGGATTGCGTCTTTGCAGCGGCCATGTTATTCCTCCTGGACGCGCCGGCGCGTCCTCTCACGAGACGCGAGATTTCCTGTGAACGCGCGCACACAGGCACGCGCGTTCACAGGAACCGGAGGTAAACTAGCTGATCTACAGCCTGCCAGCGGCGATTGTTCGCTGGCAGGCTGTAGATGCGATTTTTTTAACCCCTAAAAGGTATATTAGACGCTGTTTTGATAACAGCGTCTAATATACCTGCTACCTGGTCCTCTGGTGGTCCCTTTTGCTTGGATCGACCACCAGAGGACACAGGCAGCTCTGTAATAAGTAGCACCAAACACCACTACACTACACCCCCCGTCACTTATTAACCCCTTATTAACCCCTGATCACCCCATATTAGACTCCCTGATCACCCCCCTGTCATTGATCACCCCCCTGTAAGGCTCCATTCAGACGTCTGTATGTGTTTTGCGGATCCGATTCATGGATCCGCGGATCCGCAAAACACATACGGACGTCTGAATGGTGCCTTACAGGGGGGTGATCAATGACATATACACTCCATGATCACCCCCCTGTCATTGATCACACCCCTGTAAGGCTGGCTCCATTCAGAGGTCTGTATGTGTTTTGCGGATCCACGGATCCATGGATCGGATCGGCAAAACACATACGGACGTCTGAATGGAGCCTGACAGGGGGGTGATAACCCCATATAGACTCCCTGATCACCCCCTGTCATATATCTCCCCCTTGTAAGGCTGGCTCCATTCAGAGGTCTATATGTGTTTTGCGGATCCACGGATCCATGGATCGGATCCGCAAAACACATACGGATGTCTGAATGGAGCCTTACAGGGGGGTGATCAATGACAGGGGAGTGATCACCCCATATAGACTCCCTGATCACCCCCCTGTCATTGATCATCCCCCTGTAAGGCTGGCTCCATTCAGAGGTCTGTATGTGTTTTGCGGATCCACGGATCCATGGATCGGATCCGCAAAACACATACGGTCGTCTGAATGGAGCCTTACAGGGGGGTGATCACCCCATATAGACTCCCTGATCACCCCCTGTCATTGATCACCCCCTTGTAAGGCTGGCTCCATTCAGAGGTCCATATGTGTTTTGCGGATCCATGGATCGGATCCGCAAAACACATACGGACGTCTGAATGGAGCCTTACAGGGAGGTGATCAATGACAGGGGGGTGATCACCCCATATAGTCTCCCTGATCACCCCCCTGTCATTGATCACCCCCCTGTAAGGCTCCATTCAGAGGTCCGTATGTGTTTTGCGGATCCACGGATCCATGGATCGGATCCGCAAAACACATACGGACGTCTGAATGGAGCCTTACAGGGGGGTGATCAATGACAGGGGGGTGATCACTCCATATAGACTCCCTGATCACCCCCCTGTCATTGATCACCCCCCTGTAAGGCTCCATTCAGAGGTCCGTATGTGTTTTGCGGGTCCACGGATCCCTGGATCGGATCCGCAAAACACATACGGACGTCTGAATGGAACCTTACAGGGGGGTGATCAATGACAGGGGGGTGATCACCCCATATAGACTCCCTGATCACCCTCCTGTAAGGCTCCATTCAGACGTCCGTATGTGTTTTGCGGATCCGATCCATGGATCCGTGGATCCGCAAAACACATACGGACCTCTGTATGGAGCCTTACAGGGGGGTGATCAATGACAGGGTGGTGATCACCCCATATAGACTCCCTGATCACCCCCCTGTCATTGATCACCCCCCTGTAAGGCTCCATTCAGAGGTCCGTATGTGTTTTGCGGATCCATGGATCGGATCCGCAAAACACATACGGACGTCTGAATGGAGCCTTACAGGGGGGTGATCAATGACAGGGGGGTGATCACCCCATATAGACTCCCTGATCACCCCCCTGTAAGGCTCCATTCAGAGGTCCGTATGTGTTTTGCGGATCTGATCCGTGGATCCGCAAAACACATACGGACCTCTGTATGGAGCCTTACAGGGGGGTGATCAATGACAGGGGGGTGATCACCCCATATAGACTCCCTGATCACTCCCCTGTCATTGATCACCCCCCTGTAAGGCTCCATTCAGAGGTCCGTATGTGTTTTGCGGATCCACGGATCCATGGATCGGATCCGCAAAACACATATGGACATCCGAATGGAACCTTACAGGGGGTTGATCACCCCATATAGACTCCCTGATCACCCCCCTGTAAGGCTCCATTCAGACATCCGTATGTGTTTTGCGGATCCGATCCGTGGATCCGCAAAACACATACGGACCTCTGTATGGAGCCTTACAGGGGGGTGATCAATGACAGGGGGGTGATCACCCCATATAGACTCCCTGATCACCCCCCTGTAAGGCTCCATTCAGACATTTTTTTGGCACAAGTTAGCGGAATTTTTTTTTTTTTTTTCTTTTTTTTTTTTTTCTTGCAAAGTCTCATATTCCACTAACTTGTGACAAAAAATTTAATCTCACATGAACTCACCATACCCCTCACGGAATCCAAATGCGTAAATTCTTTTAGACATTTATATTCCAGACTTCTTCTCACGCTTTAGGGCCCCTAAAATGCCAGGGCAGTATAAATACCCCACATGTGACCCCATTTTGGAAAGAAGACACCTCAAGGTATTTTGTGAGGGGCATGGCGAGTTCATGTAAAAGAAAAATTTTGTCACAAGTTAGCAGAAAGGGAGACTTTGTGAGAAAAAACAAAAAAAATATCAATTTCCGCTAACTTGTGCCACACATATGGTATCGCTGTACTCAGGAGAAGTTGGGCAATGTGTTTTGGGGTGTCTTTTTACATATACCCATGCTGGGTGAGAGAAATATCTCTCTATAATGACAACTTTGTATAAAAAAATGGGAAAAGTTGACTTTTAAAGAGATATTTCTCTTACCCAGCATGGGTATATGTAAAAATACACCCCAAAAAACATTGCCCAACTTCTCCTGAGTACGGCAATACCACATGTGTGACACTTTTTTGCAGCCTAGGTGGGCAAAGGGTCCCACATTCCAAAGAGCACCTTTAGGATTTCACAGGGCATTTTTTACACATTTTGATTTCAAACTACTTCTCACGCATTAGGGCCCCTAAAATCCCAGGGCAGTATAAATACCCCACATGTGACCCCATTTTGGAAAGAAGACACCACAAGGTATCTTGTGAGGGGCATGGCGAGTTCATGTAAAATTTAATTTTTTGTCACAAGTTAGCAGAAAGGGAGACTTTGTGAGAAAAAACTTAAAAAAATCAATTTCCGCTAACTTGTGCCAAAAAAAATAAACTTCTATGAACTCGCCATGCCCCTCACGGAATACCTTGGGGTGTCTTCTTTTCAAAATGGGGTCACATGTGGGGTATTTATACTGCCCTGGCATTTTAGGGGCCCTAAAGCGTGAGAAGAAGTCTGGAATCCAAATGCCCTCCTAAAAGATACTCATTGGAATTTGGGCCCCTTTGCGCACCTAGGCTGCAAAAAAGTGTCACACATGTGGTATCGCTGTACTCAGGAGAAGTTGGGCAATGTGTTTTGGGGTGTCTTTTTACATATACCCATGCTGGGTGAGAGAAATATCTCTCTATAATGACAACTTTGTATAAAAAAACTGGGAAAAGTTGACTTTTAGAGAGATATTTCTCTCACCCAGCATGGGTATATGTAAAAATACACCCCAAAACACATTGCCCAACTTCTCCTGAGTACGGCAATACCACATGTGTGACACTTTTTTGCAGCCTAGGTGGGCAAAGGGGCCCACATTCCAAAGAGCACCTTTAGGATTTCACAGGGCATTTTTTACACATTTTGATTTTAAACTACTTCTCACGCATTAGGGCCCCTAAAATGCCAGGGCAGTATAAATACCCCACATGTGACCCCATTTTGGAAAGAAGACACCTCAAGGTATCTTGTGAGGGGCATGGCGAGTTCATGTAAAATTTATTTTTTTGTCACAAGTTAGCAGAAAGGGAGACTTTGTGAGAAAAAAATAAATAAATCAATTTCCGCTAACTTGTGCCAAAAAAAATAAACTTCTATGAACTCGCCATGCCCCTCACGGAATACCTTGGGGTGTCTTCTTTTCAAAATGGGGTCACATGTGGGGTATTTATACTGCCCTGGCATTTTAGGGGCCCTAAAGCGTGAGAAGAAGTCTGGAATCCAAATGCCCTCCTAAAAGATACTCATTGGAATTTGGGCCCCTTTGCGCACCTAGGCTGCAAAAAAGTGTCACACATGTGGTATCGCTGTACTCAGGAGAAGTTGGGCAATGTGTTTTGGGCTGTCTTGTTACATATACCCATGCTGGGTGAGAGAAATATCTCTCTATAATGACAACTTTGTATAAAAAAAATGGGAAAAGTTGACTTTTAGAGAGATATTTCTCTCACCCAGCATGGGTATATGTAAAAATACACCCCAAAACACATTGCCCAACTTCTCCTGAGTACGGCAATACCACATGTGTGACACTTTTTTGCAGCCTAGGTGGGCAAAGGGGCCCACATTCCAAAGAGCACCTTTAGGATTTCACAGGGTATTTTTTACACATTTTGATTTCAAACTACTTCTCACGCATTAGGGCCCCTAAAATGCCAGGGCAGTATAAATACCCCATATGTGACCCCATTTTGGAAAGAAGACACCCCAAGGTATTTCGTGATGGGCATAGTGAGTTCATGGAAGTTTTTATTTTTTGTCACAAGTTAGTGGAATATGAGACTTTGTAAGAAAAAAATAAAAGAAATCATCATTTTCCGCTAACTTGTGACAAAAAATAAAAAGTTCTATGAACTCACTATGCCCATCAGTGAATACCTTAGGGCTTCTACTTTCTGAAATGGGGTCATTTGTGGGGTGTTTGTACTGTCTGGCCATTGTAGAACCTCAGGAAACATGACAGGTGATCAGAAAGTCAGAGTTGCTTCAAAATGCGGAAATTCACATTTTTGTACCATAGTTTGTAACGCTATAACTTTTACCCAAACCATTTTTTTTTCACCCAAACATTTTTTTTTATCAAAGACATGTAGAACAATAAATTTATAGAAAAATTTATATAGAAATGTACAACTGAAAGTGAAAAATGTCATTTTTTTGCAAAGATTTCGTTAAATTTCGATTAATAACAAAAAAAATAAAAATGTCAGCAGCAATGAAATACCACCAAATGAAAGCTCTATTAGTGAGAAGAAAAGGAGGTAAAATTCATTTGGGTGGTAAGTTGTATGACCGCGCAATAAACCGTGAAAGTAGTGTAGTGCAGAATTGTAAAAAGTGGTCTGGTCATTAAGGGTGTTTAAGCTAGGGGGGCTGAGGTGGTTTAGAGAAACAAAATAAGAGTATTGCAGGTCTACAGAACACTACAACTATATTTGATAAACAAGAAAAAGAAACTCCACAGACTTCGACTTAGAGCGGGATGGTATTCACACACCAATCGAGTACAAGCCAAAGCTAACAGGATGGATCAGAACATCAATCAGGAACCTGGTAAATTCAGCTGTGTCATTAATCTGTCATCATACAAACTGAATAATGTGGAACTCGAGGTGCTCTCCAGAGGACTGTCATTCTGCCCTACCAAAAGTCTTGACAAAAGAGAACTCTGTAGTGACATGGAGGAATATTTTAGGAGATTAAGACTAAAAGAATTCTTCCATGACAAACAGGAGAGAGAATTCTCAAACAGCCAAACACAATTGGCACTGGTGGACAAAAAACTGTCTGACTGGACCCCTCAACCTGACCGCAATACCATTTTGGACCAGTACATTGACTCCTTTAGAAATGTAGTACAGTCTGCAATACTGGACAAACATATAAAAGAAACATTCTGTAACGGTCACGTACACACACACACAGGGGGGAGGATAGTGACCACTGCGCTCCACCCTCACCCCTGGCCCTGCCTACTTGCCTCACGAGTCCTGATGACAGAGAACAACTGGACGGCAGTCCCTAACTTAGTATACGTGCGGGAAGGACAGACAAGACAAATAACGGATAGTGAACGGACCGGGTCAAAACCAAGAGGACAACGCAGTATAGAGGGATAAGCAAGGAAAGGTCAGGAGAAGCCGGGGTCATAAATACCAGGAGAGTCGAGAAGTACCAAAGGAATCTGCAAAGAATAGTCAGGTGGAAGCCGAGGTCAATATACCAGGAAGGATGCGCAGTACAGGAGGAGCAGGCAAAAGATCGTCAGGAAACAGGATCAGGTAAGTACACAGGTATCCAACAACTGCCAGGAACCTAAATTAACAGGCAACCTGTGGCCAGGGGTCTTCCTGCAGGATACATGCAACTTTTAGACTTGGTACCTGAGAATCCCAGGATCAGAGTATTCTACATGCTTCCCAAAATACACAAAGCAGGGAATCCAGGGAGGCCGATCATTTCAGGTGTTGGAACCCTCACTGAAAAAATCTCAGGTTGAATAGAGGGCATCCTCAAACCATTAGTGAAGAACACAACAAGTTATCTACAGGACACCACTGACTTATTGAACAAACTGTCAACCATAGGTCCGCTCCCTAAAGGCACAATCTTGGCCACCATGGATGTGGAATCCTTGTATTCGAATATCCCACACGATGATGGATTAACTGCTTGCTGAGTATACCTAGAGGTGATTGGGATTGTCTCAGAGTCTGTACTACAACTGACCAAATTCATGAAGGGACTGGTGATGTCTCGAAAGCTCGCTATGTAGCATCATTACTTCTACTTTTGTTAGCCATTAAAATGTATCAAACCTGCAATACTCTTATTTTGTTTCGCTTAGGCTACATGCACACGAACGTTGTTTGTTTCGTGTCCGTTACGTTTTTTTTGCGGATAGGATGTGGACCCATTCATTTCAATGAGTCTGCAAAAAATGCGGACAGCACACGGTGTGCTGTCCGCATCAGTATTTCCGTTCCGTAGCCCCGCAAAAAAAAAATAGAACATGTCCTATTCTTGTCCATTTTTGGCATTGTTACAATGGATCCGCAAAAAAAAAGCGAATTGCATATGGATGTCATCTGTTTATACTTTTTTTGTGGATATGCAATTTGCAGACTTCAAAACACATACGGTCATGTGCATGTAGCGTTACTGAGAGCACTAATCCATTAAGAATATCTCTGTACTTTGCTCCATTCAGCCTTCCCTCAACCCTGATCAGTCTCCCTGTCCCAGCCACTGAAAAAAAAACACAGCATGATGCTGCCACCACCACCACCATGCTTCACTGTAGGGGACAATATAGGACGGTGCCTGGTTTCCTCCAAACATGACACTTACAATTGAGGCCAACAAGTTCAATTCATCAAACCAAAGAATCTTGTTTATCACAGTCTGAGAGTACTTTTGTTGTTTCATGTGTCTTTTACTAAGAAGATGCTTGGCATACTCTAGGAAGAGAAATGTTCGCTTAGAGAAAATAAACAGATGGCTCACTATGGGTGATCACGCTAGGTGCTCTGGACAAAAAGAGCCACATATACCCAAAAAAACGCACTAAAAACGCACCTATACACTATGAGTTGAAAAAATCAAAAAAATAAATAAATCGGATGAGTCAGAAAATGATAAAATCGAATAAGTGGAAAAATCGAACAAGAAAAATATCGATTGGGTTCGAATTAATGAAACATCGATCAAGTAGGGACTGATTTGTAAATAAAATAAATAAAATAGAGAATATTGTAATGAAGAGCTAGACATTGTAGCAGTAAATGTGTGCTTATAATCCTCAAGATATATATATATATATTTATGAATGTATCTTGTTCTGCTTTTCTTTTGTATGTGATATATCCTTCTTTATACTCGATAATTCTGGCAAAATGTTTGTAAGTACAGAAAATTTAAAAGAATAGATCAGATTCTTTCTGAAAATTCGGAGACCCTCGTTTTGAAACAACTAGGCATTGTAACCACCCAATCCAATCACTAACACCTGTTGAAATCCAGTGTGGACAATTAAGGGATGACGTGGAGAGTTTAAAAGTCGAGGTTCTCAGACCACAGGGTACCCACTGAGGAAGAGATAAGCTATCTCGAAACGCGTCTGGCCGGAGTACCTGTGCGTGAACTCGACTGCTATTTCTACATGGCCATGTACTGAAACCAACTACACAAGGAAAAGTTTCTGTTTGACTCACGAAAACCTACAGACGGACCAAGTCCTGTTATATTCTGTGACAAGATCCTGAGAGCTGCTGCAGAGGGAAACCAACACTGCTGGACTGGGATGTGAATGGTGGGACGCCACCTGAAATAATTCCCATTTAAAGAACCTCTCGATCAGCGCCAAAGGTTGTGAGTAACTAAATATACGCTTAATCGTGAAAGCTGGTGAATTTATTAATTATGCAGGCCTGAAAAGGCAAAATCATGTTCCTTATATAAAGTTCTGAGGACACAGCTTTGATTACTTCCACTGGGACACAGCTTTGATTAATTCCACTGGGACTCACCCATATATATGGGTTTATTGCACTGGAACTTTAACTGAGAAAAACACTCAGGTCTCCAGAAAAATCGAGTATCTATCGATTAAGGATATTGCATTTTATCTGTATTTTTATGTATGTATTTTAACCTATTCGATTTTATTGGATCGATTTATTGTAGTCGATTTTTTATAATCGATATTCTATCGATAAAATTGTATTTTTGATGCCAATACACACACTCGATTTATTTTATTGTACTTAAATAAATAAGTTTGGATCCACATTTCTCCGGGTGTTTTGAGTGCCGGTCCAATTTCACTCACCATACTCTAGGAAGAGTCCTGATTGTTCTTAACTTCTAGCATTTAAGGATTATGGAGGCCACTGTGCTTTTGGTTTCAGTGAAGCAGAGTTTTTTGAGCCTCTGCACAATCTTGTCTCAAGGCTGTACTGTAATGTCTTTCCTCTGTCTTTTTGCTCTGATATGTATTTTCAGCAGTGAGACATAATATAGAGGGTTCTGTCTTTCCAAATCATGATCAGTCAATGAAATTTACCACAAGTGGACTCTAGTCAAGGTCTAGAAACATCTCAAAGATGATCAAGAGAAATGGGAGGCCCCAGAGCTAATTTCATGCGTCATAGTAGGGGCCTGAATACTTACGTCCATGCAAAATGTAAACTTTTTTGTAGTATGTAGGCCATTAAGCTAGGTGCATTGCATTTGTCACATTGATTTCATCTGCCTTTTAACATGCTGTTAAATTACCAAGGTTTTTCTGTCAGTCATGGTTGGTTTTAAGAATTTTGTATTATTTAGCCTAATCTGCTGTATCTGACACTTTATAATATATAAACAAGGGTATTAATTACGCTTACTATTGAACTCCTATTCAAATCTTGTAGTTATTTAGGTCAGGAATTAGGACACTTTCTTGCATCAACAAGATCTCCTTAGTTCTACTTACCAAATATAATACACTTTTGTGTCACACATTTGTGTAAGTGATACTTTTGTTTTATGTTTTTCATGAAATTCTTTAGTTATCATTGTATCGCTGCCTTCTTTTTTTCTTCAATATGAACTGCTCTGCTAGCTTTTGTGCCTGCTGGAATTGATTGTGACTCTGTAATCTCTGTCCAGATGCCGTAGTATTATAGTAACGACAGAAAGGATTTTGTCTGTCTGAATACTGCCTGGAAAGCATTTCTAACATCTATTTAATACTTACACATTTTCAGTGATTTTTTTTTTGCCGCTATTTGTCACTTTAATTTTGTCCTTTCTGTCCACGTGAATCAGAGCAGTGTTACAGTAAACAATCATATCCACTACACAGTGCACGGAGCTGTGGTGCTACGTTGCCAATTTCCAATGTACAGCAGCTCCTGCAAACAGCTGATTGGTGAGGGTGTTGGTAGTCATTTAAAGGCTATGTACACCTTCAGGGGTAATTTGTTTTCTGATTGCATTTTACTCATTTTGGGTTAAAAATATATTTTTTAATTGGGCTTTATTTAAAATATTGAGCTGTTCTGTCACAAAGGGTAAACTGTTTTTCTAGCTGTGTGAATCCTACTGTTTACTTTCACTTGGTCATCTAATAAACCTTATCTCTAAGGTGCCACATTCTTATCAGTAAAATAAGGACTGAGCTATACTGAGGGTTTATAAGGTCAGAGATCTGAGATAAGGAGCCTGTCAGGTGAGCTGCCTGATGGAACAGAGTGCAAATTCAGATCCTGCTACTAGATAAACTCAAGGCATCACAAAGACAGTGGTTAAATTTTTTTATTAGACACCAATTGAAAAAAATATTTTTACCTCAAAATGAGTACAATGCAATAATAAAAAATGACCCCCAAAGGTGTACATAGTCTTTAAGCATATATGGCACAGCCAGAACAGTGTCATTTTCATAATACTCAATTCATTTCACTGCTACGTCTCTTTATCTATCACTAATATAATAATTTATGTTTTTGCAAAAAAAAGGGATAAAGTTGGGTAAAAAACGAAATTCTGCCGTAGATTTATGGGTTTTATGGAAATTACCTGTTACCTTTATTCCTATGTCAGCACAATTACAGTGGTCCCCAATGCAAAGAACGGCAGCACAACGGCCGTGTGCATGAGGCCTAAAGGTTAGAGTGCATTTTAGGTTCACCCGGAAATTTCACCCACAAGCCAAATATCCCTAACTTTGTGTGTAGTCAAGTGTATATTTTTGTTGAGAAAATATTCAGTAAAACTTCAGTTTCTGTTATTTCACCCCTGTGGACAGCACTCAGTACAAGGGAGGTGTTTTCATTGACTCACAGCTATCTCTGTATACACACTTACACAGAGAATGCTACCAATCACTGATAACACCTCCCTGTGTACAACTATCAGTGACTGACGGCTATCTCTGTATACACACTTATTGTGAGGCAGTGACTGGAAAAGTAGTAGAAAACCGTTATATTTCGCCTAGGTTTATTTCTTATACAATGTGCTAGGCTACAGGAAGTGGATATCTCAACTAGGAAAACTGGATGAGATATCAGAAATCCAGGAAAGATGGGTTACCTTAGCACCTTGGTTAATGGTGTTATTGGGCCTGGATTTTTATGGAACGATGAGCTGGTTGGTAGTGGGGCTCATCATTCCCTTCCTGTCCAGAACAGTTTTCCTATATATCTTTCAGCCAGGTGATGGACCTCAGCTCTTTTCTAGGCTATAAAGGTCTGCACTATGAGCATGTGTGTGTGGGGGACTGGTTGAACAGACTGTCTTTCACCATTGCTGCTGAAGTCTGCTAAAACGTCAAAAAGGACACTGTAAGTTTACTATGTGTTGTCGTGTGGCTGGTAGTAAGCCGCTAGTATAGAAAGAGTGATTTGGTGCTTAGTAAGTGCTCAGCCTAGCAGGAATTTATTTTTGAGTTTTTTTCCTGAATGTAAATGCCTTATATTTTTGTTTATGTATGAAAATAAAGAAAACAGGCAAATCCCTGTATGAACTGTACCATGGTGTCACTGTCTCTAACTGCTGTGCCTACCACTATTAAGCTGACCCCCACATTACACAGAGAATGCTATAAGTCCCTGATAACACCTCCCCATGTACAACTATCAGTGTCTGACAGCTATCTATGTATACACACTTATACAGAGAATGCTATCAATCACTGATAACACCTCCCCCATGTACAACTATCAGTGATTGACAGCTATCTCTGTATACCCACTTACACAGAGAATTCTATCACTGATAACACCTCCCCGATGTACTACTATCAGTGACTGACAGCTATCTCTGTATACACACACAGAGAATACTATCAATCACTGATAACACCTCCTCCATGCACAACTAACTAACAGTTATCTATGTATACACACTTACACAGAGAATGCTATCAATCACTGATAACACCTCCCCCGTGTACAACTATCAGTGATTGACAGCTTTCTATGTATACATACTTACACAGAGAATGCTATCAATCACTGATAACACCTCCCCGTGTACTGAGAGCTGTTCAGCGAGGTGGTCTTAACCCCTTAGTGACCAGCCTGTTTTGGGCCTTACTGATCAAGTGTTTTTCTTCCTTTTTTCATCGTCGCATTCCAAGAGCTGTAACTTTTTTATTTTTCCGTCTATATAGCTTTATGAGGGCTTGTTTTTTGCGGGAAAAGTTGTAGTTTTTTTGGGGTGCACATAACTTTCTGATTAACTTTTATTAACTCTTTCTGGGAGGGAGATGGGAAAAACAGCAATACTGCCACTGCGTTTTTACGTTATAAATTTTATGGCGTTCATTTTTCGGTATAAATAACATAATATCTTTATTCTCTGGGTCACTGCGATTACAGTGATGCCAAATTATTGCAATAAAAACACTTTTTTTTTTTTAGAAAAAAATGTTTTTGCATTGCCACTTCCCAAGACCCATAACTTTTTACTTTTCTTTCTATGGAGTTGTGTGAGGGCTTGATTTTTGCAGGACGACTTGTATTTTTCATTGGTATCATTTTGGAGTAAATGGCTCTTTTTGATCGCTTGTTATTAAGTTTTTTCGATGGCAACTAAGAATATATTAGCAATTCTGTCTTTTTTTTTTTTTTTTTACGGCGTTCACCGCAGGGAAAAATTTACATGATATTTATGTAATCTGGGTCGTTACGGACGCGGCAATACCAAACATATGGGGTAGATTTTTTTTTTGCTATTTTTTTTCTTTGAATAAATGTGTTTTGTTTTTTAACTTTTTTTTTAACCACTTAATAGTCCCACAAGTGGACTATAACAGACAACATTCTGATTGATTTTTAAATGCAATGCATTATCCCTCTAGTGCATTGCATTTTAATATCAGTGCTATTCTGACATTGACCAGCAGGCTGCGCCAGAGAGGAGCAGCCTGCTGGAAATTACTCAAGGCTGGTCTGGGTCCTACACAAGACCCCAGACAGTTTTCACTCACATTGGCACTCCGCGATGCCAATGGGAGACAAAGGGAGTCCACTCCCTCTGTCAGCACTTTACATGCGGCGACTGTCATTGCCCGCGGCATGTCAAGTGTTAAACAGCCCGGATTGGCACTCCTGCCGGTCCGGGCTGTTAAAGTAGGGCCGCGGCTCTCATGTGAGAGCCGGGCCCCCGCTCCCTGTGCAGCGCTTAGACTGGGCCGCCGTAAAAAAGCGGCGGCCCAGCCTAAAGCCCCTTAGTGACCGCTGTAAAAAGGCGTATGGGTGGTCACTAAGGGGTTAAAGGGGTTGTATCACTTCAGAAAGTGGCATTTATTATGTAGAGAAAGTTAATACAAGGCACTTACTAATGTATTATTATCCATATTTCTTCTTTCAGGCTCGATTCATTTTTCCATCACAGTACACACTACTCGTTTCCATGGTTACGACCACCCTGCAATCCAGCATCGGTGGCCGTGCTTGCCCACTATAGGAAAAAGTTCCGGCCTCTCTGGTGGTCGAGACCGCAGGAGTGCACATAGGCTGGTGCTTTTTCCAATAGTGTGAAAGCACGGCCACCGCTATTTGCTGAAGTGACATAAGCCCTGTAAGTTAGAAATAGCAGAAATGTAAATGTATAAATTACAAGTTTTACTGAATCTGTCGGACCCCAACCAATCAGATACTGATGACCTATCCTGATGATGGGTCATCAGTATAAATAAAACACTTGGAAAACCCCTTTAGGCCTCTTTCACACGAACAATATGGATTGGCTCCGGATGCGTTCAGGGTGCGTTCAGTAAAACTCGCACCATTTTGCAAGCAAGTTCAGTCAGTTTTGTCTGCTATCGCGTTCAGTTTTTTCAGTGCAGATGCAATGCGTTTTCATGCATTTTTTAACGCGTGTGATAAAAAACTGAAGGTTTACAAACAACATCTCTTAGCAACCATCAGTGAAGAACGCAATGCATCTGCACTTGCTTCCGGATGTAATGCGTTTTTCACTGAAGCCCCGTTCACTTCTTTGGAGCCAGGGCTGCGTGAAAAACGCAGAATATAGAACATGCTGCGTTTTTTAACGCAACGCAGAACTGATGCATGAAAAAAACTGTCATGTACACAGACTCGCTCGTGTGAAAGAGGCCTTAAAGGGAACCTATCTCCTCAAAAATGCATCTACACCCGCTAGCAGTACCTCGTAGTAGCCCGCAGCCTGTTAATAATCATATGTTTCATCCTGTTTTATCCTCCATCAGCGCTATAGTGCCGGCCAGCTTCTTGCCTGAGAGTGGCAGCCTGCAGTGCAGCCGCGATTCCCCAAGTCTCGCGCATGTGCGGTGCGCTCTGTAGTAATGTGCTATCCCATCTCCTACTGCCGCTGTTAGCCGGGTTTCAGCGGTCCAATGCGCATGCGCGAGACTTGGGGAATCGCGGCTGCACTGCAGGCTGTCACTCTCAGGCAAGAGGGGGCGGTTAGGGGGCGTGGTTACCTGGACTTTAAGCAAGTAGGCCGCTGCCCCTTTCACTTCAAGCTGGCCGGCACTATAGCGCTGATGGAGGATAAAACCGCATTTTTTGAAACTTACGCAGCATCAGACAACAGGATGAAACATATGATTGTTAACAGGCTGCGGGCTACTATGAGGTAGTGCTGGTGGATGCATTTTTGAGGTGACAGGTTCCCTTTAATGTAAATATGCATTTTGGACCTCTCGCAGCAGTGGTTGGATGAATTCTAACACCATTTTTTTTTTTAATTATAGGGATTTTTCAAAATTTTTGATTTTACTGATGGCCTATCCTCTGGATAGGTAATCAGTATCTGACTCTGGGGGTCCGACACCCGGGACCCTGCCGATCAGCTTTTTGAGAAGGCAGCAGTGATTTTGTGAGTGCCGCAGCCTTGTCCAGGTTTTCCTAGGCCTGTGACGACATGTTCGTCGATCACGTGGCCTTGGAGCAGCTCGGCCCAATTCAAGTGAATTGTGCTGAGCTGCTATACCAAGCACAGCCGCTATACTATGTACAGCACAGTGCGGGGTGAACTGCCTTCTCAAAACAGCTAATCGGCGCGGTCCCGGGTGTTGGACCCCCACTGATCAGATATTGAAAAAGTATCAGTAAAAAAAATCTCAGAAAACACTTTTAACTTATTTCTTAAAGGGTTTCTAGCACTTGGTATCACATATTTAGGTGTCAGACACTAGCGATCCGCTAGTGTCTGCTCTAACAAACCATCCTAATATGATAGGTTTTGGGGCAGCCGTTTTGCTAAAATAACAACTTATATCTATATGCTAATGAGCCTCTAGGTGCTATGGGGGCGTCATTAGCACCTAGAGGCTCCGTCTACCTTCATAAAATGTCGCCGCCCAGCGCGTCCCTCCAGCCCGCCCATCTCCTGCTGAATGCGATCCTCCCCGTGCGCGTCTCTGTTCTGCGCATGCGCAGTGAATGTCTGACCGCTTCCCTGCTCAGACATCTCCACTGCGCCTGTTCCTCGGAGCACTATGATGTCATCGGCGCAGGCGCAGTGGAGATGTCTGAGTAGGGAAGCGGTCAGACATTCACTGCGCATGCGCAGAACAGAGACGCGCACGGAGAGGATCGCATTCAGCAGGAGATGGGCGGGCTGGAGGGACGCGCTGGGCGGCGACATTTTATGAAGGTAGACGGAGCCTCTAGGTGCTAATGACGCCCCCATAGCACCTAGAGGCTCATTAGCATATAGATATAAGTTGTTATTTTAGCAAAACGGCTGCCCCAAAACCTATCATATTAGGATGGTTTGTTAGAGCAGACACTAGCGGATCGCTAGTGTCTGACACCTAAATATGTGATACCAAGTGATAGAAACCCTTTAAAGGTAAATCTTGTGTATCTAAATAAAATGATATTTTTTATTCTGTTTTCCAGTTCTCTGCCTGATAGCGTATCACTTCTTTGTTCTCCTGTTTGTTTGGTCTTACTGGAAGACTATCTTCACATTACCAATGAATCCAACTAAAGAGGTAAGGTAAAGTGAATTTCAAGTGATCTGCAGTAAAAATTCAACTTACACTCCATGGACTTTTCCCATGCTCATGTCCAACTTTTATAAGGCTACATTCACATGATGGACACATTGTCAGTTTTTCCATCTATTTTCTGGTCATCTGGCTGTTAAAAAGGGATGATTTTTATTGGCTTTATTTATTTCAATCCCAAACCCTGCAGTATACACAATGTCCCCCTTGCTGCCCCCAGCATTAATAATTTCAGTTATAGTTGTCCCCAACAGTAATAATGTCCCCCATAGTGGCCCCCAGCAGTAATCATGTCCCTGATAGTGGCCCCAAGCAGTAATAATGTCCCCCATAGTGGTCCCCAGCAGTAATAATGTTGCCCATAGGAGCTCCCAGCAGTAATAATTTCCCTCATAGTGGCCCCCAGCAGTAATAATGTTGCCCGTAGTAGCGCCAAGCAGTATTAATGTTCCCATAGTGGCCCCCAGCAGTAATAATGTCCCCAATAGTGGCCCCCTGTAGTAATAATTTCCCTCATAGTGGCCCCCAACAGTAATAATGTTGCCCGTAGTAGCGCCAAGCAGTAATAATGTCCCCCATAGTCGGGCCCAGCAGTAATAATTTCCCTCATAGTGGTCCCCAGCAGTAATAATGTCCCCCATAGTGGTGCCCAGCAGTAATAATTTCCCTCATAGTGGTCCCCAGCAGTAATAATGTCCTCCATAGTGGTGCCCAGCAGTAATAATTTCCCTCATAGTGGTCCCCAGCAGTAATAATGTCCCCCCATAGTGGGGCCCAGCAGTAATAATTTCCCTCATAGTGGTCCCCAGCAGTAATAATGTCCTCCATAGTGGTGCCCAGCAGTAATAATTTCCCTCATAGTGGTCCCCAGCAGTAATAATGTCCCCCAGCATTTTTGTGTGGCAAAAAAAAAACTCAACCACTTGCGTGCATGGGGATGCTCACTCTTCACTGAAAGCAGAAGGAGTTGACAATTCCTGTGTGATGACCACACTGGGAGCATCATGTCCTTCTGCATCCTGTGAGAAGCAAGTGTGTAAATGTCCCAGCGCATGAAAGTGGATGAGGTGAGTATTGTTGACCACGTGACTAGCCGCATAGAGTTTAATTGGTTCTGAAAACCGCTGTGTGTTGGTCGTTAAAGGGATTATCCCATGACTAATATAAAAAATAAAAATAAGATAGTACATGACAACCTCTTTCTAATAAAGCTAGAACCAGCGCTGTACCGCATATGGATCCAGAGATCTCCCCATTCATTGCTCCAATTGCTCTGCTAGAGTTATATCAAGATCGCAGCTCAAGGGGAGTGTCCTTTCTTAGTGGGCGTGTCTTTCTTCTGTAGCTCTCTCCCTGTCACAGCTCAGGAGGCAGTTGTAGGATGAAACTGAGCATGTGCGGCCTTCTCAGTAAGTAGGACAAAGAAATAAGAAAAAAACAAACAGACGGTGGCGCTACACAGCTACATTTAATTGAATATCTCAGCGGCTATGATAAATATTTAGTTACATGCAATTGCAAAAGTATTCAGATCCAGGTTCTGGTTTGAAAACAATACAATATATTTTTTGGGACCACCCCTTTAAAAAAATGTCTGTCACATGGCCGTTTTTCACTGTCGTTTGTACGTAGTCTAAGCAACCATACTCGGACCTCCAGCATGTACATCATGGCCCAGTCATTTGTGGCAGTGAAGTATACCGGGGGTCACAGTAGCAAGACCCTTAAAGATTAACCTGCAATGATCACCTGAGAGGTGTTGTCAGGCAAAGGTAACTTTTAACATTTCACATCTGCTTCAGCAGATATACAGTGCCTTGCTAAAGTTTTCACCCCCCTTGACTTTTTTCGTGTTTTGGTGCCTCACAACCTGGGATTAACATGGATTGTTTGAGGATTTGCATAATTTAATTTACAGAACATGCCCACAACTATGAAGATGTTTTTTTATTTTATTGTAAAGCATACAACAAATAGGACAAAATAACAGAAAAAGTCAATGCGCCCCCTAAAGTCAATACTTTGTAGAGCCACCTTTTGCGACAATCACAGCTCCAAGTCGCTTTGGATAAGTCTCTATGAGCTTGCCACATCTTACCACTGGGATTTTTGCCCATTCCTCCTTGCAAAACTGCTCCAGCTCCTTCAAGTTGGATGGTTTGCGCTTGTGAGCAGCAATCTTTAAGTCTGACCACAGATTTTCTATTGGATTGAGATCTGGGCTTAGGGTTGGACGATATCAAAAATATTCAGACGATAACGATATTAAAAAATTTATCGCGATAACGATATATATCGCGATAAATACCCGTTTTAAAGAAAAAACACATGACGTTATACTGTATGGGGGGCCACAAGGAGACATTATACTGTATGGGGACAGCCACAAGGAGACGTTATACTGTATGGGGGCCACAAGGAGACGTTATACTGTATGGGGGCAGCCACAAGGAGACATTATACTGTATGGGGCAGCCACAAGGAGACGTTATACTGTATGGGGGCAGCCACAAGGAGACGTTATACTGTATGGGGGCAGCTACAAGGAGACGTTACACTGTATAGGGGCCACAAGGAGACATTACACTGTATGGGGCAGCCACAACGAGACGTTACACTGTATGGGGCAGCCACAAGAAGACGTTACACTGTATGGGGGCCACAAGGAGATATACTGTATGGGGCAGCCACAAGGAGATATACTGTATGGGGCAGCCACAAGGAGACATTATACTGTATGGGGGGCCACAAGGAGACATTATACTGTATGGGGGCAGCCACAACGAGACGTTACACTGTATGGGGGCAGCCACAAGGAGACGTTATACTGTATGGGGCAGCCACAAGGAGACGTTACACTGTATGGGGCAGCCACAAGGAGATATACTGTATGGGGCAGCCACAAGGAGATATACTGTATGGGGCAGCCACAAGGAGATATACTGTATGGGGCAGCCACAAGGAGATATATTGTATGGGGCAGCCACAAGGAGATATACTGTATGGGGCAGCCACAAGGAGATATACTGTATGGGGGCCACAAGGAGATATACTGTAGAGGAGCCTCAAGGAGATATACTGTAGGGGGGCCACAAGGAGATATACTGTATGGGGGGCCACAAGGAGACGTTATACTGTATGGGGGGCCACAAGGAAACGTTATACTGTATGGGGGGCCACAAGGAGACGTTATACTGTATGGGGGGGCACAAGGAGACGTTATACTGTATGGGGGGCCACAAGGAGACGTTATACTGTATGGGGGGCCACAAGGAGATGTGACGTTATACTGTATGGGGGGCCACAAGGAGACATTATAATGGACTATGGGGCAGCAGCCAGCAGGAGACATTATACTGTATGGGGGCCACAAGGAGACATTATACTGTATGGGGGCCACAAGGAGACGTTATACTGTATGGGGGCCACAAGGAGACATGATGAGAGCAGCAGCCACAAGGAGACGTTACAGTATTAGGGGCAGCAGCGCAGCCGCAAGGAGACATTACAGTATGGGGGCAGCTGGCAGCAGCCATAAAAGGAGACATTACATACAGTATGGGGCTTGTGGGGGGCAGTAGCTGCCCCGCCCCCCCCCCCCCCCATATCTTATGGACACCTGTGTGACTGTGACTTGTCACCTGCCTGCCAGGCTGCCACAGTGACATTACACCTTTTAATAGCTGCCCGTCCGGCAGCTGAGATATATATGGTCTCTTCTCTCCGCAGGGGGTGGGGGTCGGTTGGAATCGGACGGAGTGTGGGTTCTTCTGAGTTCTTCTCTGACTGACTTTCCCGCCACTCGCTGCTAGTGATGTCCGGATCATACTGAGCTGATCCCAGTGAAACAGCTCAGTCAGATTAGCATAGAGGCAGCAGCAGGCAGTGTAATAGGAGCCTACAGTGGAAGATAGCCCCGCCCCTCCCCACCCTCCAACCAATCAGAGGCAACCAGCACTGACTCACAGCACGGGGGAGGTCGTGCAGGGACTCAGAGAATCGTCTGAGAGTTTATTAGTTAAAAGAATCGAATGAGTCACAGACTGTGTCACCGAGTCCCTGCCAGACTTCCTGCTCCGCGGCTCCCTGTCTCCCGACAAGTTCGGTGGGGGGGGGGGGGGGGCATTAGTATAGCATGTAGCGGAGCTGTGTGTGTACAGGGTGCATGCAGCAGTGTAGCATGTAGCAGAGCAGGAAGTCTGGTAGGGACTCGGTGACACGATTCTTTTAACTAATAAACTCTCAGACAATTATCTGAGTCCCTGCAATAACTATACATTGTGATTACAAACCGGATTCCAAAAAAGTTGGGACACTATACAAATCGTGAATAAAAACTGAATGCAATGATGTGGAGGTGCCAACTTCTAATATTTTATTCAGAATAGAACATGAATCACGGAACAAAAGTTTAAACTGAGAAAATGTACTATTTTCAGGGAAAAATATGTTGAATCAGAATTTCATGGTGTCAACAAATCCCCAAAAAGTTGGGACACGGCCATTTTCACCACTGTGTGGCATCTCCCCTTCTTCTAACAACACTCAACAGACGTCTGGGGACCGAGGAGACCAGTTTCTCAAGTTTAGACATAGGAATGCTCTCCCATTCTTGTCTAATACAGGCCTCTAACTGTTCAATCGTCTTGGGCCTTCTTTGTTGCACCTTCCTCTTTATGATGCGCCAAATGTTCTCTATAGGTGAAAGATCTGGACTGCAGACTGGCCATTTCAGTACCCGGATCCTTCTCCTACGCAGCCATGATGTTGTGATTGATGCAGAATGTGGTCTTCCCTGAAAGAGATGACGTCTGGATGGGAGCATATGTTGTTCTAGAACCTGAATATATTTTTCTGCATTGATGGTGCCTTTCCAGACATGCAAGCTGCCCATGCCACACGCACTCATGCAACCCCATACCATCAGAGATGCAGGCTTCTGAACTGAGAGTTGATAACAACTTGGGTTGTCCTTGTCCTCTTTGGTCCGGATGACATGGCGCCCCAGATTTCCAAAAAGAACTTCGAATTGTGACTCGTCTGACCACAGAACAGTCTTCCATTTTGCCACACTCCATTTTAAATGATCCCTGGCCCAGTGAAAACGCCTGAGCTTGTGGATCTTGCTTAGAAATGGCTTCTTTGCACTGTAGAGTTTCAGCTGGCAACGGCGGATGGCACGGTGGATTGTGTTCACTGACAATGGTTTCTGGAAGTATTCCTGAGCCCATTCTGTGATTTCCTTTACAGTAGCATTCCTGTTTGTGGTGCAGTGTCGTTTAAGGGCCCGGAGATCACGGGCATCCAGTATGGTTTTACGGCCTTGACCCTTACGCACAGAGATTGTTCCAGATTCTCTGAATCTTCGGATGATGTTATGCACAGTTGATGATGATAGATGCAAAGTCTTTGCAATTTTTCGCTGGGTAACACCTTTCTGATATTGCTCCACTATCTTTCTGCGCAACATTGTGGGAATTGGTGATCCTCTACCCATCTTGGCTTCTGAGAGAAACTGCCACTCTGAGAAGCTCTTTTTATACCCAATCATGTTGCCAATTGACCTAATTAGTGTTAATTGGTCTTCCAGCTCTTCGTTATGCTCAAATTTACTTTTTCCAGCCTCTTATTGCTACTTGTCCCAACTTTTTGGGGATTTGTTGACACCGTGAAAATTGGAATCAACGTATTTTTCCTTTAAAATGATACATTTACTCTGATTAAACGTTTGATCTGTCATCTACCTTCTATTACAAATAAAATATTGACATTTGCCATCTCCACATCATTGCATTCAGTTTTTATTCACAATTTGTTTAGTGTCCCAACTTTTTTGGAATCCAGTTTGTACATCACAGTCTGCTCCACTGAATTCACTGCAGCAGAGCTGTGTTTGCCAGGAGCGAGTCCCTCCTGACCATCGGTTCATTCGAGAGCCGACTCAGCAGTCGCTGCTGTACTGCGCTGCTCAACTCAGCCTGGGGGCGTCACCGGATTCCGACGTGAGACGTCGGTCTGTGGGCGGAGACAGCACATTCGGAGCAAGCAGGAGGAGCCGCTGCTGAAAGAAATTGGTAGATAATGATGGGGGAGGGTAGCCGCGGACTCAGTTTTTAAAGCAATGACGTCACGAAACATACCGTGGTATTTTTTAATACCGTGGTATATCGTGATACCGGTATATCGCCCAACCCTAGCTTTGACTAGGCCATTCCAACACATTTATATGTTTACCTTTAAACCACCCAAGTGTTGCTTTAGCAGTGTGTTTGGGGTCATTGTCCTGCTGAAAGGTGAACCTCCGTCCTAGCCTCAGATCACGCACAGAGTGCTACAGGTTTTGCTCAAGAATATCCCTGTATTTAGCACCATCCATCTCTCCCTCAACTCTGACTAGTTTCCCATTCCCGGCTGCTGAAAAACATCCCGACAGCATGATGCTCCACCATGTTGTTCTTTGGGTGATGTGATGTGTTGGGTTTGCGCAAGACATAGCGTTTTCTTTGATGGCTGAAAAGTTACATTTTAGACTCATCAGACCAGAGCGCCTTCCTCCATACAGTTTGGGAGTCTTCCACGTGCCTTTCGCAAACTCACACCGTGCCTTTTTTTTGTTTTTTGCTGAAAGTAATGGCTTTCTTCTGGCCACTCTGCCATAAAGCCCAATTCTGTGGAGTGTACGGCTTATTGTCGTCCTATGTACAGATACTCCAGTCTCTGCTGTGGAACTCTGCAGCTCCTCCAGGGTTACCTTAGGTCTCTGTGCTGCCTCTCTGATTAATACCCTCCTTGCCTGGTCCGTGAGTTTTGGTGGGCGGCCGTCTCTTGGCAGGTTTGCTGTTGTGCCATGTTTTTTCCATTTGGTTATGATAGATTTGATGGTGCTCCTGGGGATCATCAAAGATTGGATATTTTTTTTTATAACCTAACCCTGACTTCTACTTCTCAACAACATTGTCCCTTACTTGTTTGGAGAGTTCCTTGGTCTTCATGGCAGTGTTTGGTTAGTGATGCCTCTTGCTTAGGCCTCATGCACACGACCGTTTTTTTTTTGCAGTCCGCAAAAACGGGCTCCGTTTTTCTGTGATCCGTGACCGTTTTTTTCGTCCATGGGTCTTCCTTGATTTTTGGAGTATCCACTGACATGAAAAAAAAGTCGTTTTGGTGTCCGCCTGGCCGTGCGGAGCCAAACGGATCCGTCCTGAATTACAATGCAAGTCAATGGGGACGGATCCGTTTGACGTTGACACAATATGGTGCAATTTCAAACGGATCCGTCCCCTATTGACTTTCAATGTAAAGTCAGGAGTTAATATACCATAGGATCGGAGTTTTCTCCAATCCGATGGTATATTTTAACTTGAAGCGTCCCCATCACCATGGGAACGCCTCTATGTTAGAATATACCATCGGATTTAAGTTACATCGTGAAACTCAGATCCGACAGTATATTCTAACACAGAGGCGTTCCCATAGTGATGGGGACGCTTCTAGTTAGAATATACTACGAACTGTGTACATGACTGCCCCCTACTGCCTGGCAGCACCCGATCTTTTACAGGGGGGTGTGATCAGCACAATTAACCCTTCAGGTGCCGCACCTGAAGGGGTTAATTGTGCGTATCATAGCCCCCTGTAAGAGATCAGGGGCTGCCAGGCAGCAGGGGGCAGAACCCCCTCCCTCCCCAGTTTGAATATCATTGGTGGCCAGTGTGCGGCCCCCACCCCCGGCCCCCCCTCTATTGTAATATCATTGGTGGCCAGTGTGCAGCCTCCGTCGGCCCCCCTCCCCCCCTCTATTGTAATACCATTGGTGGCCAGTGTGCGGCCCCCCCCGCCCCCCCCCTCTATTGTAATATCATTGGTGGCCAGTGTGCGGCTTCCGTCGGCCCCCCCCCCCCCCTCTATTGTAATTTCATTGGGGGCCAGTGTGCGGCCTCCCCTCCCCCCCCCCCCCCTGCCCGATCATTGGTGGCAGCGGAGAGTTCTGATTGGAGTCCCAGTTTAATCGCTGGGGCTCCGATCGGTAACCATGGCAGCCAGGACGCTACTGCAGGCCTGGTTGCCATGGTTACTTAGCAATATTACAATATTAGAAGCATCATACTTACCTGCTGCGCTGTCTGTGTCCGGCCGGGAGCTCCTCCTACTGGTAAGTGTCAGGTCTGTGGGGCGCATTGCTTAATGATCTGTCACTTACCAGTAGGAGGAGCTCCCGGCCGGTCACAGACATCGCAGCAGGTAAGTATGATGCTTCTAATATTGTAATATTGCTAAGTAACCATGGCAACCAGGCCTGCAGTAGCGTCCTGGTTGCCATGGTTACCGATCGGAGCCCCAGAGCAATTAAACTGGGACTCCGATCGGAACTCTCCGCTGCCACCAATGATCGGTGGGGGGGGGTGAGGGGAGGCCGCACACTGGCCACCAATGATATTAATACAATAGAGGGGGGGGCGGGGGGGGGACGCACACTGGCCACCAATGATATTACAATAGAGGGAGTGGGGGAGGCCGCACACTGGCCACCAATGATATTACAATGGGGGGGGGCGGGGGGGTCGCACACTGGCCACCAATGATATTACAATAGAGGGGGGGGGGCCGGGGGAGGCTGCACACTGGCCACCAATGATATTACAATAGGGGGGGGGCCGCACACTGGCCACCAATGATATTCAAACTGGGGAGGGAGGGGGGTCTGCCCCCTGCTGCGTGGCAGCCCCTGACCTCTTATAGGGGGCTATGATATGCACAATTAACCCCTCAGGTGCAGCACCTGAGGGGTTAATTGTGCGGATCACAGCCCCCTGTAAGAGATCGGGTGCTGCCAGGCAGCAGGGAGCAGTCATGTACACAGTTCGTAGTATATTCTAGCTAGAAGCATCCCCATCACCATGGGAACGCCTCTGTGTTAGAATATACTGTCGGATTTGAGTTTTCACGAAGTGAAAACTCATCTCTGAAAAAGCTTTTATGCAGACGGATCTTCGGATCCGTCTGTATGAAAGTAACTTACGGCCACGGATCACGGATGCCAATCTTGTGTGCATCCGTGTTCTTTCATGGACCCATTGACTTGAATGGGTCCGTGAACCGTTGTCCGTCAAAAAAATAGGACAGGTCATATTTTTTGGACGGACAGGAAACACGGATCACGGATGCGGCTGCAAAACGGTGCATTTTCCGATTTTTTCACGGACCCATTGAAAATCAATGGGTCCGCGAAAAAAAACGGAAAACGGCACAACGGCCACGGATGCACACAACGGTCATGTGCATGAGGCCTTAGGTGTTGCAGCCTCTAGGGCCTTTCAAAAAAGCTGTGTATATGTAATGACAGATCATGTGACACTTAGATTGCACACTGGTGGACATCATTTTACTAATTATGTGACTTCTGAAGGTAATTGGTTGCACCAGAGCTTTTTATGGGCTTCCTAACAAAGGGGGTGAATACATACGTACATGCCAATTTTCTGTTTTCTATTTCTAAACAATAGTTTTATTTATATATTTTTCTCATTTCACTTCACCAACTTAGACTATTGTGTTCTAATCCATCACATGAAATTCAGATTAACAAAACATTGAATTTAAGGCTGTAATGTAACAAAATACGAAAAAAGGCAAGGGGGGTGAATACTTTTGCAAGGCACTGTATAGAGCAAGATACAGAACTCACCCAGAACAGATAAGAAATAAACTTCAGTTATTGAAATGTCTTAGATACTGTCAGGTGACACATCAGTGGGACAGACAATGGCTGTATCACATGGTCCCCTTTATATCAAGTCATTATATAAAAAGTCCAATTACTGAACACACTTGACACAAAGAAGTGTGGGTCCCACTATTCTTATGTCAGGTGTGTTCAGTAATTGGACTTTTTATATAATGACTTGATATAAAGGGGATCCACTTCCTAGAGACATTTCACCTCCAATAAAGCCTAGAGGCAGCCTGAGGGTTTCATCGTACAAATACCGTTTAAAATTTTATTGATGTCTTGCGAAACATCCCTTAATGGGGCGAATTTCTGAAACCTTGTAAGTTGTAATTCAGTTTTCTGGTGTATAAAGCCGCCTGCAAAATTTGCATCTTTTTGTGATTTCACGCCATTTTAGGAAAGCAGACTTGTTCAGCTATGTTAACTAGGTGTTAAAATGTCAGGTTTTTGCCATGTGAAAAATCAGACCGAGACAAATTATTATGGAACTTTTTCCACCTTTTTCCAATCACATTTAAACTAAATAGTAGTCAGTACACAGCTACCATTAGTTAAAGTGATTCTGATTGACCTCATATAAAGTTCAGCTGTTCTAGAAGGATTTTCCTGACATTTTATTAGGCTGAGTTCCAGTGGCGTACCAAGGGGGGGGCGGGGGGGGGCGGCCCGCCCCGGGTGCCACTCACAAGGGGGGTGCCAGCCGCGACTGAGGATAAAAAAAAAAAAAAAAAAAAAAAAAAAAAAAAAATGTGGCGAGTGGGCCGGCCCAGGCGTGGCAGTGTGATAGGGGCAGGGCTCCAGATGGTCTCTCCCTCCCCCTGTGCTGCTGCCGCCGCGGCCAATAAGAAGAGGGACAGGGCCGGGGGAGGGGCTGTGGCCACTGCGCCACCAATGAAGATAACTGAGCTGTTAATACAAATACAGGAGGCGGGTGCTGGAATCACATAGCCTGCACCCGACCTCTGTGACAGGGAGCTGCGATCAGCTGCAGTTAACCGCTCAGGTGCCGCTCCCTGTCACAGAGGTCGGGTGCAGGCTATGTGATTCCGGCACCCGCCTCCTGTATTTGTATTAACAGCTCAGTTATCTTCAGAGTGCCCCCCCCCAGTATAATAAACATTGAGTGCGCCCCCCCCCAGTATAATAAACATTGAGTGCGCCCCCCCCCCCCAGTATAATAAACATTGAGTGCGCCCCCCCCCCAGTATAATAAACATTGAGTGCGGCGCCCCCCCCCCCCCAGTATAATAAACATTGATTGCGGCGCCCCCCCCCCCCCCAGTATAATAAACATTGAGTGCGCCCCCCCCCCCCCAGTATAATAAACATTGGTGGGCAGTGGGCAGTGGCAATGAGGGTTAAAAAATAAAAAATTAACTCACCTCCTCCAATTGATCGCGTAGCTGCTGCCGGTCTCCTTGTAATTTCTTCAGGACCTGTGGTGACGTCACTGAGCTCCAGCCTCTATCACATGGTCCATTACCATGGTGATGGATCATGTGATGTATCATGTGATGAGCTCAGTGACATCACCACAGGTCCTGCGTCCTGAAGAAAGTACATGAGACCGGCTGCTACGTGATCAATTGGAGGTGGTGAGTTAATTTTTTTTTTTTTTTTTTAACCCTCATTGGCACTGCCCACCAATGTTTATTATGTTGGGGGGGGGCGCACTATGCCACCAATGTTTATTATACTGGGGTGTTGGGGGGGGGCGCACTACACCACCAATGTTTATATGTTTATTATGCTAGGGAGGGGGGGCGCACTGCCCACCAATGTTTATTATGTTGGGGGGGCACACTGCGCCACCAATGTTTATTATACTGGGGTGTTGGGGGGGGGGCGCACTGCACCACCAATGTTTATATGTTTATTATACTAGGGAGGGGGGGCGCACTGCGTCACCAATGTTTATTATACTGGGGTTTAAGGGGGTGCAGGTTTTTATTTTATTAAGGAAGGGTTAAGGGGTCTATTAAGGGGTGGTTAATGGGTTTTATTAAGGGGGGTTAATGGGTTTATTTCGTTAAGGGTGTGTGCAGAGGTTTATTTTATTAAGGGGTTTTATTTTTATTTATAAATATTATTGAAAACATTGAAAAAAGTTTGTGCATGTTTTCTTAACTTTCTTGGGGGGGGTGCCAAACAAAGGGTTCGCCCCGGGTGCCAAATGCTCTAGGTACGCCCCTGCTGAGTTCACACTTGAGTTATTTGATCAGTGATTGTGAACCAGGTGCAGGTCAAAAACACAGAACAGGTGCAGATCTTTCCATTATACCTTATGGCCTCATGCACACGACTGTTGTGCGCCCGTGGTCGTATTGCGGCCCGCATACGGCAGATCCGCAATACACGGGGCAGCGGCCGTGTGCACCCCGCATCACAAATGCGGACACGTTCCCTTGAATGGGTCTGCAATCACGGAGTTGCGATGCGGAACGGAAGCACGGATTGGAAGCACTACGAAGTGCTTCCGTGGTGTTTCTGTCCATGCCTCCGCACCGCAAAAAAAGATAGAACATGTTCTATTTTTTTGCGGTGCGGACGGATCACGGACCCATTCAAGTTGAATGGGTCTCGATCCTTCCCGGCCGCTGTACGGGCGATGCTCGTGCATTGGGGACCTTCCAGCAGTCCCCAATGCACAGAACGGACGCGCAACGGCTGTTTGCATGAGGCCTGTCTCTGAGTAGGCTTCACTGCTGCTTTTGACTCACAATAACTGATGGAAATAACTGACGGAAGTGTGAACTTGGCCTTAGTTGCATTTTACAGGAAAAGCCATGGCCCATAAACAGCTTACAACACATCAAAGGGATCTCATTGTTTAAAGGTATCAGTCAGGGGAAAGGTACAAAAAAATGTCCATGGCATTAAATATATCATGGAACACAGTGAAGACAGTCATCGAGCAGTGGATAAAAATTTGCAAAAGTTACATTTCCAAGAACTGGATATCTCAAAAGTTGATGAGAAGACAAGAAGAAAATTGGGCTGGGAGGCTGCCAAGATGCCTACAGCAACATTAAAGCTGCTGGAAGTTCTGGCAAGCACTGGTTGAGTACTGCATGTGACAACAATCTCCTTTATTCTTGTCTGTCTGGGCTGTGGGGTAGGGTGGCAAGACGGATGCCTGTTCTTACAAAGAAAAACATCCAAGCCTGGCTGTGTTTTGCCAAAACCTACATCAAATCTGCCGAAAGCATGTGGGAAAATATGTTATGGTCTGATGAGACCAAGGTTGAACTTTTTGACTATGATTCCAAAAAGTATGTTTGATGCAAAGCCAACGCTGTGCATCACCAAAAGAACACCATACCCACAGTGAAGCATTGATGGAGACAGCATTCTGCTTTGGGGATGTTTTTTTGCATCTGGAACTGGGGCTTTTATGTGATGGAATTATGAACAGTTACAAATATCAGGCTTCTACTAAAAAGCTAAAGATGATGAAGAATTTCACCTTTCAGCAGGACAACGACCCAAAGCATACCTCCACATCAACAAAAGAATGGCTTCTCCAGAAGATCAAAGTTTTGGAATGGCCCAGCCAAAGCCCAGACCTGAATCCAATTGAAAATTGGTGGGTTGACCTAAAGAGGGCTGTACACAGGAGATGCCCTCGCAATCTGACAGATTTGAAGCTTTTGCAAGGAAGAGTACCAAGTCAAGATGTACCATGCTGATAGACTCCTAACCAAAATGACTGAATGCTGTCATCAATTCAAAGTGTACTTCAACAAAGTATTAGTTTGAGGGTGGGCATATTTTTGCAACCGCATTATTTTAGTTCTTTATTTTTCCTCCCTAAAAGATTTCAGTTTGTTTTTTCAATTGAATTGTACCGATCATAGATGACATTAATGGGGTTGTCTCACTTCAGCAAGTAGCATTTATCATGTAGAGAAGTTAATACAAGGCACTTACTAATGTATTGTTATTATCCATATTGCCTCCTTTGCTGGCTGGATTAATTTTTCCATCACATAATCCATCAGCGGTGGCCGTTCTTGCACACTATAGGAAAAAGCACTGGCCTACACCCACTCCCATTGACCTAACTACCAGAGAGACCGGCGCTTGTTCCTATAGTGTACAAGCACGACCACCACTGATGAATTGCAGGGTGGTCGTAACCATGGAAACAAGCAGTGTATAATGTGATGGAAAAATAAATCCAGCCAGCAAAGGAGGCAATATGGACAATCACAATACGTTAGTAAGTGTCTTGTATTAACTTTCTCTACATGATAAATGCCACTTGCTGAAGTGAGACAACCCCTTTAAAGGTGGAGAAAGTCCTGAAATGATTCAGCTTTTTTTACATAAAAAAATGTATGTTTAAAGATGTGCCAAATTTATCAAACATGTGACATTTGATACATTTGGCGCACAATAGAACAAGACAGACTCGAGGATAGATTCCCTTCTATGTCTTTAATCCTTTTGCAGTTTCTAAAAATAATTTATTTATAATATTTTTCGTCTGATGTTCCATTGTTGGCTTGGCTCAGTCTTACATAATTTGGCTTCTCTGATGAAGAAATGATACCGAATCTGGGATTGTTTGTATAAATGCGTCCTCTGTTTGCTCGCTCTGTGTAAGCTCTTTCCAGAGGCAATTTATTTAATATCTCTTCGCTTTGATGTAGCAAGAAGGGATTGCTCAGCTGTTTCACTCGTAAATAACAAGCTGCGCCCGCTCTACTGATTATCTATTTCTCCAAGACATTCTCTGTTCTGAAGGAAGCCTAATTAAAAAGTACTAATGTTTATTTATATCCTGAACATTAACATCCACCTTTTAGTAAATTATTGACCAACTTTTGGGAAATTTCTTGTACCTTACAATTTCCGGCATGCAGCAGAATTGCTTGCAAAAAATCTGCAGAGTCTACAGTATAAGCAAAGAGGATGAGATTTTAACATATCTCATCCACCCCCTATGGAAAATTTCCCCAGCAAAATCCACCCATAACGTGATGTGTGGTGCAGATATAAAAACCTCAGAATGTCAATTTACGTTACTTATTTGTGCCGTGGATGTCACCTCTTGCAATGGGGGGCGGGGGGTGATTATACGCAGGCAACCCACAGCATTTCTGCCATTGAAGTGAATGGGGCTGAGTTGCGTCTAGGACGTGTGTCCGATGGTCATGACGTCACTGGCCTAGGGTAAGCTGCAAGAAAGCCATGGAGCTCACAAACAGCTGATCAGCGGGGGGTCCTGGGTGATGGACCCCCACCAGTCAGATGCTAATGACCTATCCAGAGTTGGATAACCCCTTTAATAAATTTGTTGAGCTTTACGCAACTTTAGTTTTAGCATGGTATACGAAATACTGGTCTAAGGCCAGTTTCAGACGAGTGAGTTGTCTGTGGCAAACATACTTCATATGGGAGCATAATTTCCCGTACTGAACTCGGCTCCTGTAATGGGACCTCAAGGCATTACACTGATTTATAATGCTGTGTCTTCCTGCCCGAATCTGCTGTAATGAATTGTACTCACATAATGCCGTCAGTACAATTCATTATAGCCCATGTTGAGCAGGGGCACCCAGCATTATAAATCATTCTAATGTCATGAGGTCTTCCCATGTTTCCCACAGACAACTTGCTTGTCTGAAGCTGCCAGCCCTGGTATACTCTTATATTATTATATGGGGTAATCACCATTTACTTATAAGTTAATTATAATGATAGGACTTAACAATATGACTTATATACGGCACCACTGCCACTCCCTGAACCCAAGATTGTTTCTGAATGGCAGTATCTGGATGAAGTATATGTTAAAAAGTTGGACCCTATTCCTATTATTTTATAGAGTAGAGTAATTATGAAAGATATGGTTAGAGTGCCACCTCTAACGTGCTGGCCAGGCCCAGTTCAGAGTACTCCCTACCAAATCTATTATATGTTATATGTGAGATGAGGTCTAAATCCTGGTCTAGATTCTCAGCCACAATTGTACAGTCTGAATAGGCTTTATCCACTGCACTTTGCATTTGGGGGATTTAATAAGCCAGTCACCAGAAATGATCGGAGGAACGTGGCCGTGCTCTGAGAATCGGTATTTTCTGTAACTTCCTCCGATTGAATTAAATAGAAGTCGAGCAATGCTCCTGCAGCATTAAATATTTACTCTGCCTGCTAAATGGAAATCAGATGCCAGGAACGGAAACCGCTGAGCTTCCAAGTCTTCACTTTCTGCTGTATGTATCTGCCAGAGGGAAGACAAACATTGCCACCCATGTGCCACACTGCATTACACAAATAGCTGTAAAGATTGATGGATCTGTGTATTGAACAAGCAGAATGCATTTAATAATGTCTTGTTAGTATTGACCTGTATAATAGGAGGTTTCTCTGAGAGGCCGGCAGATGGGGAGAGCAGCGCGATTCCAGTCTTTGGGACTTCTGACCCGTTAGAGTTCTGAGCCCTCCCTTGTTACTAAGCCACCGGGTAATTTCTATAAACTGATACATTAATGGGGGTTGTCCAACTTTTCTTTAAATTGCCCCCCAGCCTGGTGTATTTGTGGAGAAGTACATTCTGGCCTGCTCCCCGCTCTGGAAGGGATCAGAGAAGCTGCTGAGCATGATAGTCCACCCTTAAATGAAGGAGAAGGTGGACCAGAAGAATAGACAGCATGGATCACTGCTAGAGATAACAAAGTAATGTGTATAAAAATTGCAAATACTTTTTGTGGGATAAGGCTACATTCACACTAGCTTTTAAGTTTTCCGGTATTGAGTTCAGTCATAGGGGCTCAATACCGGAAAAAATGCTTCAGTTTTGTCCCCATTCATTGTCAATGGGGACAAAACTGAACTGAAGGGAATGCTCCAAAATGCATTCCGTTCCGTTTAGTTGCGTTCCCATACTGGAGAGCAAACCGCAACATGTAGTTTGCTTTCCGTCCTGGGAATGCGGAGCACCGTTTTCTCCCACAATCTGACACAATAGAAAACGGATCCGTCCTCCATTGACTTTCAGTGGAGTTAATGACGGATCCATCTTGGCAATGTTAAAGATCATACAACCGGATCCGTTCATAGCAGATGCAGATGGTTGTATTATCAGTAATAGAAGAGTTTTTGCGGAACCCTGCCAGATCCAGCAAAAACGCTAATGTGAAAGTAGCCTTACCCCTTTAAAGATTCTGGACAGCAGGATGGCAGAGTTGGTAGCACTGGTGTCTTGAAGCACTGGGTTCAGATCTGACCAAGGACAACTGAGGTTTCACCGATAGTTCTACTGATCTGTATGCAATTTGTATGCTATTTGTAGTTTGCAATTGCAATTTGAAATTTGGTGGAACTGTAAGTAAACACATATTTAACTGGTTCAGTATACAGTTCTAATCACAATACTAACAATAGGAACATTGTATAACTGTTTTAAATACTTATCTTGGTCTCTCCTGCTTCATTAAAAACACAGCTCTTAGTGGAGTGAATGTCTCTTCAGCTCCTGTCTCTGGTGAATAATTATTCTAGCAGCTCCTGCTAGGGGAATTCCCAGACAGGCTGTGTGTGAGGCTGGCTGTGGGCTGTGATTGGTAAAAACTCTTGCTGTGTGAGAAGCTGGCTGTGATTGGTCTAGATTTCTGCCCAGCAACAACAGATTAACACTATGCTTTCTGTTGTTTCTACTGTGTCACTGAGCTTACCTTACATTACAAAATAAATCTTAAAGGCATATTATTTTTTTCTGCCTCTGTGAACACAAACTATAACAGTTATATGACATCCAAAACATGATGTCACAGTAAATAACTTTGCTTTTGTCTTTAACACATAAACATAGGAACTGTATTAAGGTTATTAGCAGGTTTAGCTGTATACACATATAAGCTATACTAGCAACCTAGGACAGGTCTTAGCTGGCCAGCTACAAGGATTGCCCTATATTTAGCTCCATCCATCTTCTCATCAAATCTGACCAGCTTCCCTGTCCCTGCTGTAGAAATGCACTCCACAGCATGATGCTGCCACCACCATGTTTCACGGTGGGGGTGGTGTGTTCAGGGTGATGTGCAGTGTTAGTTGTCTGCTACAAATAGAGTTTTGCATTTAAAAAGTTCAACTTTGGTCTCATCTGACCAGAGCACCTTCTTCCACATGTTTGCTGTGTCCCCTACATGGCTTGTGGCAAACTGCAAAAGGGACTTCTTATGGCTTGCTTTCAAAAATGGCTTTCTTCTTGCCACTCTTCCATAAAAGCAAGATTCGTGGAGTGCACGGCTAATAGTCCTGTGGACAGATTCTCCCACGTTAGCTGTGGATCTCTGTAGCTCTTCCAGAGTGACCATGGGCCTCTTGGCTGCTCTCCTTGCCTGGGCTGTCAGTTTAGGTGGATGGCCGTGTCTTGGTAGGTTTGCAGTTCTACTATACTCCTTCCATTTTTGGATTAAACAGTGCTACGTGAGATGTTCAGAGCTTGGGTTTCATGATGCTGTTTGATCCACCACCAATGTCCCCTATGCTAGAAAACAGCAGAGTGGAATGATTTACATAACCATCTGCCTTTTGTGTTAAAGGGAACCTGTCACCGGGATTTTGGGTATAGAGCTGAGGACATGGGTTGCTAGATGGCCGCTAGCACGTCCGCAGCTCTGCGTGCTTTTATTGTGTAAAAAAAACAACTATTTGATACATATGCAAATTAACATAAAAGAGTCATATCTTACTTGTGTGACCAGAGAAGAGTCATATTTTCAAGCTCTGACTCATCAGGTTAATTTTCATATGTATCAAATCTTTTTTTTTTTACACAATAAAAGCACACAGAGCTATGGGGACTGGGTATTGCGGATGTGCTAGCGGCCATCTAGCAACCCATGTCCACAGCTCTATACCCAAAATCCCGGTGACGGGTTCCCTTTAAAGTACTACATAGAATTGTTACATATAGGTTGTTAATATGAGATAAAAAAAGATGTGTATCCCTTTTAAAAGTAAAAATAAGTGATTCTTTAGCATATGTGACTTTTATGTATTTGAGGATAACGTGTGATACTGAACTTTGGGGCAGACATTGCAATTTCTGATTCATTATCAGCTAGCATTTAACAGGGTTTTCTGAGATTATGATACTGATGACAATCCTCAGGATAGGTCATCAGCAGAGGTTGCACTATGTTTTTTTCCAGAAGAGTAAAAATACTCATTTTTGGGGAGTATTTTTACCCGAGGAGGAGTACGAAAGTTGCGGTAATTCAAATACATAATACGTAGGCCTACACTTGCTCACATCTGCGTTGGAGGCTCCGTTGCAGATTCTGTCAAAAGACTACACAAAAAAGCATTATATGCAGGACTTTTTTGTCTGGTAAAAAGACAGATCCTGAACGGAAACTGAACGGATCTCATCATAGTCGGCAGAGTCTGCTCAGCTTCTTCCCTGTCAGTTAGGCCTACAATTTTTTTTTGCTGAACTTTGCAGGATGTAAAAACGTGGTACACTACACTTTCCCATCCTGCACAGTTTTTATTTATTTATTTTTTACAATGGAACTCCATAGTGACGGATGCCACATTATGGCATATGTCTGAGGCGTCCGTTAATGCATACGTTTTTTGTGTACGTTGAACGCATCACAAAAACCCAGCCTTACATCGATCCAGCACTCATCTAACGGAGCAGAACAACAGAAAAAAAATAGCGCTGGTGTGAACGTGGCCTAAGAGGTGGATATTTATGCGGGGGAACCATTAGTAATCTAAATAACATCAGGCAGTTATAACCAATATAGTGGATTTAACCCTGTACTTTATCACTTGGCTTTAATAGCCTGCCTGCATTCACTACACACTACACTACATGCATCACACACACTACACTACATGAATCAGTGTGTGATGTATGTAGTGCACTGTGTGATGATCACACACTGCATTACACACTACTGTCACCTTGATGTCCGGGGCTGTTTGTCACCTCTGAGGAGTCTGCTTCAGCTCCTCCGCCACCATGTTTCCCTGGGTCCATGTCCAACACGCCCGCTCTTACTGTAGAAATTTCGGGAGCCGACCCTTCCTCCTTTCAGTTCCCGTCGGCTTCCTCTGCTGCTCGGCGCTGTATTGCTCCGGTGCCCATCCAAACCAACCAATAGCAAAGCCCCTTACTGTATGGAGCTTTGCTATTGGTCATTTCAGGCACAGGCAGCATCGCTGTGGGGGAAAAGTCTAAGGCGTATTGGTACGCCTTAGACTTTTTCCAGGGAGTACTATGGCCTGAACAGGCGTCAATGACGATTGTACAGGCGTTATTGCGACCTCTGGTCATCAGTATCTGATCGTTGGGGGTCTGACACCCCGGAATCCCGCCGATCAGATATTTGAGAAGTCAGCTGCGTCACAGCCTTCTCCGTGGTCACCAAGCACAGTGTTGTACATAGTATGGTGGCTGTGCTTGGTATTGCGCTCAGTCTCATTCACTTCTATGGGGCTGAGCTGCTCCTAGGCCATGTGACCGATGAAAGTGACGTCACTGGTCTAGGAAAAGCAGAGAGAAGGCTGCGGCGCTACTACAAGCGCCTTTAGCCTTCTCAAACATCTGATTGTCGAGGGCCCAGGGTGCCTAACCACCACCGATCAGGTACTGATGACCTATCCTGAAGAATAGATTTAAATGCCGCCTTAGGTCTAGGAGGTTTCTGTAAAGTTTATACAATGGTATAGTGATTGCTGACAAGTAAATGTGATTACTTCCCACAGATGAAAATGTCTGTTACTGTACATGTGTCGGTAATATGCAGACTGAATTCTGTACAATAAGTGGTTATAGTATTATACTAAGATGTTAGTGAATATTCTATTAATTTGTGTTTTAGTTTCATCTGTCCTATGCTGATAAAGAGCTTATAGAGAGAGAACCGAGAGGAGAATCCCAACAAGATGTCCTTAGAAGACTAGCCAAGGACCTTCCAGTCTATACCAGGACTATGTCAGGAGGTAGGTTATTCAGATAGACTGTCTATTCTTTGATCTAAATCCCATTTTGCTTTATTTCTCTGTTGGCACTGATTACACTACTCCTAACATGTATGTGGCATCTTTTCTTATGACTTGTTGTGGCTTTGTGTCATTCCTCTATAAATTCCCACTAAAAGTTTATGAATGAATTGCAAACCTGGTGTTACGAGTCGAGGGTGTGTCCTTACATGACCTGACATGGTCCACTCAGTACTGGCAGAGACAAACCGCCCAGGGACACACCCCTTTGACAAGGGGAATGGTAACACCCAGTTGTGAATTTATTAATACATTTATAGTAGGAATAATAAAAGAACAAAACAACATATTTATTATAATAGATGCTTCAGAATTGTTATGTCATGGATAAAGCAAATATTTACTAAAACGGACGTGTCAGGAGAGATGACAGGTCCTCTCTAAAGGGAGGAGATTCACCTGTAAGAGTACTTTCACACTAGCGTTTTTCTTTTCCGGCACTGAGTTCTGTCATCGGGAATCAATACCGGAAAAAAACTGATCAGTTTCATCCCCATGCATTCTGAATGGAGAGAAATCAGTTCAGGATGCATCAGGATGTCTTCAGTTCAGTCACTGAAGGGCGTTTTGGACGGAAGAAATACAGCAGCATGCTGCGGTATCATCTCCATCCAAAATTCCGGATCAGTTGCCGGAATGCCCGATCCGGCATTAATTTACCATGTCCTCAGCTCTATACCCAAAATCCTGGTGACAGGTTCCCTTTAATGAGAAGTGCACCCTTGCTCCTCCTGCTTTCTTTGCCAGTCTGTTCCTCTCCTTCTTGATTGTCAGGGCCAGGCGAGTTGACTGTGTAGGAACCTGACCCCGTCTATTAAGAAGGAGAGGGGTGGGCTGGCAGAGGAAGCAGGAGAAGCCTGTCTCATCTTGTGTTTTTTTTGGCAGGGGTATGTGGCTTAGGCCTCATGCACACGACTGTTGTGTGCATCCGCGTCCGTTCCATCATTTTTCACAGTTTAGCGGAGGTCCCATTCATTTCTATAGAGCTGTGAAAAAAAACTGATAGTCCTCCGTTTTTTCTCCGCGTCCTTGATCCGTGATTCCAGTCCGTCCAAAAAATATAACCTGTCCTATTCTTGTCAGTGGAAAACGGAGGACGGACCCATTCAAGTCAATGGGTCCGTCAAAAAAAAACGGATGCACAACTGGTATGTCGTCCGCGTCCGTGTCCGTTTTTTTCTACAAGACCTTGGTGCAATAAAATTACACTTTTCATTAACCTTCCTTTTTTTTCCCCTGTCAGACAAAAAGAAAGGAAGACACAAGGAAACACAACTGAAGCAAAATCGGACACGGACCACTGAAGCCAAATCACTGACAGTGAAAAAACACTGTCGTGTGCATGAGGCCTTAGTGAGAAAGGAGGCTTGGCTAAAATGTGCCAAAATGTCAGTTGTAAAAGTCTGAACAAAAGTTAGACAACTAATAGCTGCCTTAAACCTTTAGATGCTCCAGATTTATCATAAAACCTGACAGGGTGATAATTCTGACACACTTAGACTCCAGCCCACATTTACTAATTTGAGTGTACCTGTGTTTTGGTGTAAATTATGCCAAAATGTGGTGCAATTTGGCGCATCCTGCTTTAGAGAGGGTATCTGTGCCTTGCCAGAGAAGGGAGTGTGACTTAGCCAAGAAGAGGCATAGCCTAAAATGGCCTAGGGTGCTGTTTTGCACCAAAATTCCTTTGCAAAGTAAGCCAACCAATAGTTTGTGTAAAGTTGGTGTCTGTCCTCGCACCACATTTAGCCAATCTTTCTGTTTAAATTTTTTTCATGTCTAAGGGCACGACCACATGGTGCGGTTGTGATGTGGTCATGCTGGGGTTAGGGAAGCAGCATCTTATTTTACAATAGAAGTCAATGGGGATCGTAAAACATGCCCATGCTGCTGACCGCATAGGATATACGGTTGATCAGCCACTTGCAGTATATGTTTCACATATTTTACCTCATGTATCACTATTTGAGGTTAACCAGAATGATAAAGAACCACGAAAATTCACAACAGTTCAAACAACATTCCATTAATGATCAAGGACAAAAAAAACAACATAAAAACATGATTACACATGCGGTAACCGCGTGCTGTCGGCCACGTGCGTTCCCTAGCTGCAGCATGCAGCTGAAAAAAACTCCAGCTCCAGATAATCACTGAAAATGTATGTGAAACATGAATTTCTGAGCATACAAGCACTTATTTTCCCACTGCCAAATTTATTTTACAGATTAGTGGTATTTTTTATGGCTCTGGCATTTTTTTATGTGCAGCATGTTGATACAATGGCATTTGCTTGTCGGACATTTTTCCTACACCTTCTATATAAGGAATAAAATGACTGGGGGAAAAAACACACCCTTTAAAGGCCATAAACACCTTTTGGGAGCTATGTTCCACTAATTTTTATTTATTGTTTTAGTTTTTTTTAATTGGTCTTTATTAAAAACTTCCAACAGTTTTTATCCTACAGGGTTAAGCCTATCTGCATATTTTAATTTCAGTTTCACAATAAGCTGTCAGGTTGCTGCTCTGAACTCCTGGCATGTCATAAACACTGGTTTAAGCCATAGTCTCATTTAGCTATCATGAGTGTTTATGATCTGTCAGGAATTCAGAGACAAGGGCTACACATCCAGCTATCAGTGAAGGAACCTGAAAGTAATAATATACTCTGGAGATAAGTTGAAACTTAACCCTGAAGGACAAAAACTGTTAACATTTTTTAATAAAGACAGGGGATCCAGCATTTATATACAACCCTATTTTAAGTTGCTCTGATGGACCTGAAGCTGATTTATTCAGTACAAAGAAATTTCTCAAATATCTTCAGTTATCAGAACCCTCACTTTCCCTTTAATATTTTTTAGTTCAGGCAGAACTTTTTTTAACTTCAGTGCCTCTAATATCCTTTGACTATGTGATGGCGAATTTACAATATGCTGTAAATTGTAAGCTTTTCAAGCTTGTCGTGAAGAGTTACATTACTGTAAAATACTGGTAGCTTTGCCAGATCAAAGATAGTGGGAATATAATAAGATCCTGGACGGTGACAGAATCTACTTAAAACTTTGAAATCTGTAGACTGAATTTGCTGCCAAAATGAACATTAACCCAGACTTTTTTATCCACAGCTATCAGATACTGTGACAGATGCCAGCTTGTGAAGCCTGACCGCTGTCATCACTGTTCCGTCTGTGATAAGTATGAGCCCATTTCCCTCTGATCATTTGTACAAGATTAGAAGCCTCTGAGATGTAGGAGAACTCGGGCTCTCGTTGCTGTCAGTATGGGCCTCTCTAAATGATGTGGTCGGTTTCAGCTGGGAGGCGCATTGACAGCCCTGCTCTTTGTTGATGTTGATTTCCTTGAATTGAATAGAAGCCAGATATCCGTAATTAGCCGCAGTGAATAAATGGGTTTTGTAGGGGAAGAAATCTATACCTGACAGATGCACACGGGTGCTTAGATGACCAAGGAGGGGGGGAAAAGTCAAGTACCATTGAGTTCAGAAAGAAAGACGTTTATTGCAGAGTTTTTTATGCAGACAAAAACGGGCTTATGGATTGTAGTGTTCTGGTTCTGTCCTTCAGAAACGTGAAGCCTGCCTAGTCACAAGAAAAAGAAAATACCACTTCTTTTATCCAAATTTCATGCTTGTAGAGGTTTTCTAAAGCAGTCTGTAATCGGAACGAGGACGAGGCATACACTTCAGATTGTTTCCTTATCCACACTTTAGGCCTATTTCAGATGGACGATAGGAAACTCGCCCGTGTTCCAGACACCAAACACAGATGAGTTCTAAAGTGGGCCTCACATGGAAGGAGTCTGTGTGCAGTCCATTTCTGCCACATTACCGTTCATGTGAATTTTCTCCGCAAAGGCCAAAATCTCCCATGTGAAGGTACCCATCCATTTGAATGGGTCAGTGTTCAGTCTGGGTGCTGTCTGTTCTAAACATCACCTGTCTGAAAGTGCCCTTAGGTAGGTTTCAGTCTTGCCTTTATTATTTCACATTTATGCATATATATATATATATATATATATATATATATATATATATACAGTTGCAAGAAAAAGTATGTGAACCCTTTGGAATGATATGGATTTCTGCACAAATTGGTCATAAAATGTGTTCTGATCTTTATCTAAGTCACAACAATAGACAATCACAGTCTGCTTAAACTAATAACACACAAAGAATTAAATGTTACCATGTTTTTATTGAACACACCATGTAAACATTCACAGTGCAGGTGGAAAAAGTATGTGAACCCCTAGACTAATGACATCTCCAAGAGCTAATTGGAGTGAGGTGTCAGCCAACTGGAGTCCAATCAATGAGATGAGATTGGAGGTGTTGGTTACAGCTGCCCTGCCCTATTAAAAACACACACCAGTTCTGGGTTTGCTTTTCACAAGAAGCATTGCTTGATGTGAATGATGCCTCGCACAAAAGAGCTCTCAGAAGACCTACGATTAAGAATTGTTGACTTGCATAAAGCTGGAAAGGGTTATAAAAGTATCTCCAAAAGCCTTGCTGTTCATCAGTCCACGGTAAGACAAATTATCTATAAATGGAGAAAGTTCGGCACTGCTGCTACTCTCCCTAGGAGTGGCCGTCCTGTAAAGATGACTGCAAGAGCACAGCGCAGACTGCTCAATGAGGTGAAGAAGAATCCTAGAGTGTCAGCTAAAGACTTACAAAAGTCTCTGTCATATGCTAACATCCCTGTTAGCGAATCTACGATACGTAAAACACTAAACAAGAATGGATTTCATGGGAGGATACCACAGAGGAAGCCACTGCTGTCCCAAAAAAACATTGCTGCACGTTTACAGTTTGCACAAGAGCACCTGGATGTTCCACAGCAGTACTGGCAAAATATTCTGTGGACAGATTAAACCAAAGTTGAGTTGTTTGGAAGAAACACACAACACTATGTGTGAAGAAAAAAAGACACAGCACACCAACATCAAAACCTCATCCCAACTGTGAAGTATGTTGGTGGGGGCATCATGGTTTGGGGCTGCTTTGCTGCATCAGGGCCTGGACGGATTGCTATCATCGAAGGAAAAATGAATTCCCAAGTTTATCAAGACATTTTGCAGGAGAACTTAAGGCCATCTGTCCACCAGTTGAAGCTCAACAGAAGATGGGTGTTGCAACAGGACAACAACCCAAAGCATAAAAGTAAATCAACAACAGAATGGCTTATACAGAAGAAAATTTGCCTTTTGGAGTGGCCCAGTCAGAGTCCTGACCTCAACACAATTGAGATGCTGTGGCATGACCTCAAGAAAGCGATTCACACCAGACATCCCAAGAATATTGCTGAACTGAAACAGTTCTGTAAAGAGGAATGGTCAAAAATTACTCCTGACCGTTGTGCACGTCTGATCTGCAACTACAGGAAATGTTTGGTTGAAGTTATTGCTGCCAAAAGAGGTTCAACCAGTTATTAAATCCAAGAGTTCACATACTTTTTCCACCTGCACTGTGAATGTTTACATGGTGTGTTCAATAAAAACATGGTAACATTTAATTCTTTGTGTGTTATTAGTTTAAGCAGACTGTGATTGTCTATTGTTGTGACTTAGATGAAGATCAGATCACATTTTATGACCAATTTGTACAGAAATCCATATAATTCCAAAGGGTTCACATACTTTTTCTTGCAACTGTATATATATATGGAGCCAGACTTTTGTTCCATTGTTCAGCATAGGTACGGCTTCTCTCTTGCCCAGCGATCAGCTATTATAAGCAGAGGAAGCCACATCTAGGTACACATTTTCCATGTAGTGGTTGTGTAGCATTACATGGCAGCCATTCTAGTGCTTGAACTTTCCATGTCCACTAGAGCAGACGCCTTGCTTAGGTGGGAATCTAATGGTGGGCCCCCTCTGTGTTGGCCATATGCCATTATAAGTTTGTCTAACCCTAGTCAACCTTTCATTATTCAGAGACACTTTGGAAAATGAAAGCAGCAACCTAATTGGTTCAGATTGTTTCCTTACCGACACTTTAGGCCTATTTCAGATGGACGATAGGAAACTCATCTATGTTCTAAAATGGGCTTCACACGGATGGAGCCTGTGTGCAGTCCATTTTTGTCACATACCCATTTATTTGAATGAATCAGTCTTGTGGAGAACACTGAGTTGTGTCCAGACTTTTGCCTCACCCTGTGTTATCCAAATAAAGTCACCTCCAGGAGACACCATGAGCATCAACAGATAATGCCTCAGGTGAGGGTCATCAAACTGCTGTATGATAACATGTGGGATTTTTCAACTTGATAGTCAGGTTAGTATTGTTGAAGTACTAGTGTATGAAATTACGTCCACGGTGACTTGGGCTATCAGTTCTTTAATTCAATAAGTGAAGGTCCTTTTTGTGAGGGATGTTGTATTCTGCTCAGCCAACACTTAGAACGTTCTAGCAATGCTTCTTTTCTACAGACAGTGTACACTAATAACTGCATTTTGTTAGTTGTGTGCTTTTTTTTTCTTTTTCTTTAGGTGTATTCTGAAAATGGATCACCATTGTCCTTGGTATGTAACAGTTTAAAATGTGGTAGTGATGACTAATTATATGACTCTTAATGAACCATGTTACATAGTTGATGAGGACCATCAAGTCCAAACCTATAATCCTACTGTGTTAGGCCTCTTTCACACTTGCGTTGTCCGGATCCGGCGTGTACTCCACTTGCCGGAATTACACGCCGGATCCGGAAAAACGCAAGTGTACTGAAAGCATTTGAAGACGGAACCGTCTTCCAAATGCTTTCAGTGTTACTATGGCACCCAGGACGCTATTAAAGTCCTGGTTGCCATAGTAGGAGCGGGGAGCGGGGGAGCAGTATACTTACCGTCCGCGCGGCTCCCGGGGCGCTCCAGAATGACGTCAGAGCGCCCCATGCGCATGGATGACGTGATCCATGTGATCACATGATCCATGCGCTTGGGGCGCCCTGACGTCACTCTGGAGCGCCCGGGGAGCCGCACGGACGGTAGGTATACTGCTCCCCCGCTCCCCGCTACACTTTACCATGGCTGTCAGGACTTTAGCGTCCCGGCAGCCATGGTAACCACTCTGAAAAAGCTAAATGTCGGCTCCGGCAATGCGCCGAAACGACGTTTAGCTTAAGGCCGGATCCGGATCAATGCCTTTCAATGGGCATTAATTCCGGATCCGGCCTTGCGGCAAGTGTTCCGGATTTTTGGCCGGAGCAAAAAGCGCAGCATGCTGCGGTATTTTCTCCGGCCAAAAAACGTTCCGTTCCGGAACTGAAGACATCCTGATGCATCCTGAACGGATTTCTCTCCATTCAGAATGCATTAGGATAATCCTGATCAGGATTCTTCCGGCATAGAGCCCCGACGACGGAACTCTATGCCGGAAGACAAGAACGCAAGTGTGAAAGAGCCCTTAGGCTACTTTCACACTTGCGTTGTTCTTTTCCGGCATAGAGTTCCGTCACAGGGGCTCTATACCGGAAAAGAACTGATCAGGTATGTCCCCATGCATTCTGAATGGAGAGTAATCCGTTCAGTTTGCATCAGTATGTCTTCAGTTCAGTCTTTTTGACTGATCAGGCAAAAGAGAAAACCGCAGCATGCTACGGTTTTATCTCCGGCTAAAAAAACTGAAGACATGCCTGAATGCCGGATCAGGCATTTTTTCCCATAGGAATGTATTAGTGCCGGATCCGGCATTCAGAATACCGGAATGCCGGATCCGTCCTTCCGGTATGCGCATGCGCAGACTGAAAAAAAGGTGAAAAAATAAATGCCGGATCCGTTTTTGCCGGATGACACCAGAAAGACAGATCCGGCATTTCAATGCATTTTTTCGACTGATCAGGCATTTTTAAGACTGATCAGGATCCTGATCAGTCTTACTAATGCCATCAGTTAGCATACATTTTGCCTGATCCGGCAGGCAGTTCCGGCGACGGAACTGCTTGCCGGATCTCTCTGCCGCAAGTGTGAAAGTAGCCTTAGGCTACATTCACACGTCAGTATTTTTCTATAATCCGATTTTCTGTCGGTTTTTTGCTGATCCGTTGTTCCCGAAAATGTTTCCGTATGTCATCCGTATGTCATCCGTTTTTTGCGGATCCGCAAAAAACGGAAACATGTATAAATTTCAATAAGCAAATAAAGTTGTTTGGATTTCTTTAAAAAAAAAAAAAAAAATTAAAATGTAATTTCCAGGAACGGATTCCGTATAAAACGTATGTCATCCGTTTTTTGCGGATCCATTGACTTTGTATTGTACCAGGATCCGATTTTTCAGGAAAAGAATAGGACATGTTTTATATTTAAACGGACATGCGGAACGGAACAACGGAAACGGACAGCACACATTGTGCTGTCCGTTTTTTTCCAGGACCCATTGAAAATGAATGGGTCCAGATCTGGTCCAGATCTGTTCCAGAAAAAACGGAACAGATCAGGAAAGAAAAAACGGACGTGTGAATGGACCCTTATACTGTTTTGACCCAGAGGAAGGCGAAAATCCCTCTGAGATGGTTGCCAGTTTTGCCATATTATGGGCAAAATTCCTTCCCGACTCAAAATAAATCCCTAGATCTCCAGAAATCTAGTACCCTCTGTGAGCTTGTCATGGTCAAACAGATATAGGTATAGAAAGATCATTAAAAAGATCTCTGTACTGTCCATTCATATATTTGTATGTTGTGATTAGATCCCCCCCCCCCCCCCCCCCCCCCCAATCCATCTTGTTTTCAAAGTAGATAATTTGTTTTGGTACTTTAATTTCTTTAGTTGCCCTCCTCTGCACCCGTTTTTGGTCAGCTATGACTTTCCTGTACACAATATTCCATGTGCAGTCTGACTAATGATTTGTATAATGATAAAATTCTGTTCCTATAGTGAGCATCTGTATCTGCTTTGATACATCCTATTATTTTATTTGCCATGGTTGCAGCTGCCTGGCATTGTTTTCTGAAGTTAAATTTACTGTCCAGTGTCACCAAGTGGCAGTTTTACCCAGTGTTTTATCATTTATTACATAATTGTACATCTTCTGTTTTCTCTGCCCAAGTGCATAACTTTACATTAAAGGGAAGCTATCAGCATAAAAATGTAGTACAATCTGCAGGCAGCATCTTATAGATCAGGAAGAGCTGAGCAGATTGATATATAGTTCTATAGGAAATGATTTAGTAAGACCTTTAAGTTATTCATTTAAATCTCCGCTCTTTCTGAGCTCAGTAGCCACGTGGTCTTTCTTATCAGTGATTGACAGCTATGTATACACATTTGTACAGGGAAGGTTGCCATTCACTGTCCACGTGGCTTCTGAGCTCAGAAAGAGCAGAGATTTAAATGAATAAATTACACGTTTTCCTAAATAATTTCCTATAAATGTATATCAATCTGCTCAGCTCCTCCTGCTCTATAACATGCTGCCTGTAGATTGAGCTGTATTTTCATGGTGACAGGTTCCTGTAATTCAACATTGAACTTCATTTGCTATTTCTGTGCCCAAGCCTTCCGCTTCTCCAAATCTGTCTGTAATATTATATTATCCTTCTCAGTATTGATCACTTTACAGAGCTTTGTGTCATCTTACAATATTGAAATTCTGCTCTGTAAGGCCTCTACAAGGTAATTAATAAAGATATTAAAAAGGAGAGGGCCTATTACTGACCCCTGTGGCACCCCACTGGTACTTGTGGCCCAATCTGAGGATTTCCATTAATTACTGACCTGTTTCCTATATCGCTAAGTCGTCAACCATATACACACTCCGATCCCAGCTGCTTAAAGGGGTTGTCTCACTTCAGCAAATAGCATTTATCATGTAGAGAAAGTTAATACAAAGCACTTACTAATGTATTGTGATTGTCCATATTGCTGCCGTTGCTGGCTGAATTCATTTTTCTGCCACATTATACACTGCTTGTTTCCATGGTTGCAACTTCCCTGTTATCCAGTAGCGGTGGCCATGGTTTCACACTATAGGAAAAAGCACTGGCCTACGCCCCCCATGGACCCGACCACTAGAGAGGCCGGCGCTTTTTCCTATAAAGTGCAAGCACGACCACCACTGTTGGATTGCAGGGTGGTCATAACCATGGAAATGAGACAGCAAAGGAAGCAATATGGATAATAAAAATATATTAGTAAACATAGAAACATAGAAACATAGAATGTGTCGGCAGATAAGAACCATTTGGCCCATCTAGTCTGCCCAATATACTGAATACTATGGATAGCCCCCGGCCCTATCTTATATGAAGGATAGCCTTATGCCTATCCCATGCATGCTTAAACCCCTTCACTGTATTTGCAGCTACCACTTCTGCAGGAAGGCTATTCCATGCATCCACTACTCTCTCAGTAAAGTAATACTTCCTTATATTACTTTTAAACCTTTGCCCCTCTAATTTAAAACTGTGTCCTCTTGTGGTAGTTTTTCTTCTTTTAAATATGCTCTCTTCCTTTACCGAGTTGATTCCCTTTATGCGGTATAGTAAGTGCCTTTATTAACTTCCTCTACATAATTAATACTATTTGTTGAAGTGAGACAACCCCTTTAACTCCCTAGATGCCGCAGTCAATAGCAACTGTGGCATCTAGGCAGTTAGAGAGAAAGGGCTCCCTTTGCCATTGCAACCGGGCCTAATACCGGCGCCTAGGCCTGACATGACTTTATGTCAATTAGACTGTGCCACAGACACAGCCTAATAGTCTGTCATTGTTACAATAGTAAGCTATAATGCATTGGTAGATAAGATATACCAGTAAAAGCTGTCTCCTAGTGAGACTAAAACAAGAATAAAGTTATTAAATGGTTAAAATAAAGTTTATTAAAAAAAATAATAATAAAATTTCCGTAAAAAGTGGTTTTATTTAGTAAAAGTGGTAAAAAAAACACACACACAATACTGGTAATAATGGAATAATGGAATAAAGCATCATAACGAGATGTGCTATTATTGTGTAAAAGTAGTAAGAAACACAAACTGTACATATTTGGTATCGCCATAATTGTACTGACCAATAGAATAACAGCAACGCACCCGATATGCTGCATAGTGAACGTTGTAAATTTAAAATACAAAAAACTATTTGAAACAGTTTTTTTTCCCCCATTACTGCACCAGAAAGATAATAAAAATTAATAAATTAGCCCTCATTCAGCTACCTAAACAGAAAAATAAAAGAAAAAAAGCCCACCCAGCATCTTATTTCTTACTTTTCCTTGGCTAAAAATATTTCTCGAAAATGCTAAGAGGATTACCGGTATTTTAATTTCGAGCACAGCACAGGTTCTTAGTATGTCCACTGATGGAGGAGCACGTTATCAGACCTTTCCTGAGCGACCTGCATTGAATAACCCTATGCACAGACTGGGGAACTAGCGCATGAGCAGTTAGGATACTTTATTTATTTACTCACTTATTTATTTACTGCTTTCACACAGTCAGTATTTGGTCAGTGTTTGATCAGTGATTTCCATCAGTGATTGTGAAGCAAAACCATAAAGTACAGTTGCAAGAAAAAGTATGTGAACCCTTTGGAATGATATGGATTTCTGCACAAATTGGTCATAAAATGTGATGTGATCTGATCTTCATCTAAGTCACAACAATAGACGATCACAGTCTGCTTAAACTAATAACACACAAAGAATTAAATGTTACCATGTTTTTATTGAACGCACCATGTAAACATTCACAGTGCAGGTGGAAAAACTATGTGAACCCCTAGACTAATGACATCTCCAAGAGCTAATTGGAGTGAGGTGTCAGCCAACTGAAGTCCAATCAATAAGATGAGATTGGAGGTGTTGGTTACAGCTGCCCTGCCCTATAAAAACACACACCAGTTCTGGGTTTGCTTTTCACAAGAAGCATTGCCTGATGTGAATGATGCCTCGCACAAAAGAGCTCTCAGAAGACCTACGATTAAGAATTGTTGACTTGCATAAAGCTGGAAAGGGTTATAAAAGTATCTCCAAAAGCCTTGCTGTTCATCAGTCTATGGTAAGACAAATTGTCTATAAATGGAGAAAGTTCAGCACTGCTGCTTCTCTTCCTAGAAGTGGCCATCCTGTAAAGATGACTGCAAGAGCACAGCGCAGACTGCTCAATGAGGTGAAGAAGAATCCTAGAGTGTCAGCTAAAGACTTACAAAAGTCTCTGGCATATGCTAACATCCCTGTTAGTGAATCTACGATACTTAAAACACTAAACAAGAATGTATTTCATGGGAGGATACCACAGAGGAAGCCACTGTTGTCCCAAAAAAACATTGCTGCACGTTTACAGTTTGCACAAGAGCACCTGGATGTTCCACAGCAGTACTGGCAAAATATTCTGTGGACAGATGAAACCAAAGTTGAGTTGTTTGGAAGAAACACACAACACTATGTGTGCTGAAAAAGAGGCACAGCACACCAACATCAAAACCTCATCCCAACTGTGAAGTATGGTGGTGGTGGCATCAGGGTTTCGGGCTGCTTTGCTGTGTCAGGGCCTGGACGGATTGCTATCATCGAAGGAAAAATGAATTCCCAAGTTTATCAAGACATTTTGCAGGAGAACTTAAGGCCATCTGTCCACCAGCTGAAGCTCAACAGAAGATGGGTATTGCAACAGGACAACGACCCAAAGCATAGAAGTAAATCAACAACAGAATGGCTTAAACAGAAGAAAATACGCCTTCTGGAGTGGCCCAGTGAAAGTCCTGACCTCAACTCGATTGAGATGCTGTGTCATGACCTCAAGAAAGCGATTCACACCAGACATCCCAAGAATATTGCTGAACTGAAACAGTTCTGTAAAGAGGAATGGTCAAGAATTACTCCAGACCGTTGTGCACGTCTGATCTGCAACTACAGGAAATGTTTGGTTGAAGTTATTGCTGCCAAAGGAGGTTCAACCAGTTATTAAATTCAAGGGTTCACATACTTGTTCCACCTGCACTGTGAATGTTTACATGGTGTGTTAAAAAAACAACATAGTAACATATTTAATTATTTGTGTGTTATTAGTATAAGCAGACTGTGATTGTCTATTGTTGTGACTTAGATGAAGATCAGATCACATTTAATGACCAATTTGTGCAGAAATCCATATGATTCCAAAGGGTTCACATACTTTTTCTTGCAACTGTATAAGGGAAAGATCTGCACCTATTCTGTGTTTTGGACCTGCACCTGGTTTTGGCTCACAATAACTGATGGAAATCACTGAGCAGACACAGACTGTGTGAAAGCAACCTTAGGCCTCATGCACACGGCCGTTGTTTTGGTCCGCATCCGAGCTGCAGTTTGGGCGTCTCAGGTGCAGACCCATTTACTTCAATAAGGCTGCAAAAGATGCGGACAGCACTCCGTGTACTGTCTGCATCCGTTCCTCCGTTACGTGGTCCTCAAAATAATATATGTCCTAGTCTTGTCCGCGCTTTGCGGACAAGAATAGGCAGTTTTATTAAAGGCTGTCCGTGCCGTTCTGCAAATTGCGGAACGCACACGGACACAATCTGTGTTTTGGGGATCCGCGGTTTGCGGACCGCAAAACACACAACGGTCGTGTGCATGAGGCCTTATTCAGTGGGGGGGCCTCTGATGGACCAGGTGACCCTCCATCAGCGGTCATACTAACAGCCGGGAGGACGCTGTACAGTCTGAGATGCAGGATGGAGTAAGCAAGCTGGCGACAGTGCTCTAATGAGGATATTGGAGCGGACTGTATCAGAATATGGCGCAGTTTAATTTGTTCTATGACACATTTGATATGACAATGCCCTGACTGTATATGAGATGTAGAAATGATAATAACTGAGCAGTGAATACAAGGAGTTTTTCACGCCTTGTGAAAATAAGTTGATTGTGCGATGCTCACAGTGCGATGGTGGTACATGAGTCTTATGAGTCATACGGAAAATTATGTCTCTGGCTAAATCTGAGCCACATTCACTGAGACGAGCCTCTTATGTTTATTTCTGGCATATGCAGTAATTATCATCAAGCTCAAAACATAAGCAGAAAGGCAGTGACAGGAAACGTATGTGCTGTCCTCAGACGTTGGTAGGCTGCACTGCACCAAGTGTTAAGAAAAACGAAAAAACATTATCCTGAAATGTACTATTAGGCGGGCTGTGTGTCACTCATGTGCTCAACCAACCTAAAATTGTTTCCAAAACTCTGACAGTCATTCGATAAATTTCTCACCAGTAACTTTCAGGTTGATTGTTCCTGGGGGAGTATTTATCACGGCTTGCACTCCTGAATTCTGGCTTTAAAAAGTCACAAAATAGGGATTTTGCACAAAAATTTCCAACTTTTTGCATTTTTACAGACCTCACTACAGTTTTGAAAAGTGAAATGGGGAAGTGGGCATGGTTAGCAATGCTAATTAGTTTAAGTCCAGATAAAAATTTAAAAAAAGTCACAAACTAGTGAAAGTGATGTAAAACAACTTGAGTAGCATTTCTAGACTAAAGTGTTAGGTTTAAAGATGAGCCACATTTAACAAACAATTTGCAAAACTTGATACATTTTGTGCACAGTAAATTGAATCAGACTCAAGCAAAACTGACTTCAAAGATTACCCTCGTAATACGTTCATCCATAGTCAGTTAATCAGTGACCAGTGTGATAAAGGGGTTGTCCCCCCCCGAATAGGTGATAAATGAAATGTCTGGACTGGAGGTCTGATCACTGGGACCCCCAAGATCAAAAGATCATGCATCCATTCAGTCTCTATGGGGCTGACAGAGATAGCGCAGTAGCACCCTCAGCTATTTTTGTATTCTAGTCCCGTAGATAGAGAATGGAGTGGTAGTGGTAGCGCTTATGCAGGACCATCACTCCAATTAAATAAGGGTTAATCGTAGTACAACATTTTACAGCTTTCCATTCTATTTTCTGAATGAGTCCTGACTCCCTAACAGCTTACCAGATCTCTGCTTGCAGATAGTATCCTGGCCATGTGATAGACACACGTGTGCAGGAGTGATCACACTTAGGCCATATTCACAGAAAATCCATGTAAAAAAAGTCAAAGCTGAAACTCTTGATTTCCATTGGGAGTGGGATAGTGGGTCCCCATTGTAACTTAGTGGAGCTAATCAGTGGATTTTTCTTATTGAATATTAAATGTCAGAAATCAGAACATATGAAAAAATTAAAATTTAGATTCCTGGCTAACTGAAAAAATGATGCCACAATTGCAGGCTTTTGAGACTACTTAGGCCTCTTAATCAGGCGTCTTTTAAAGAGGACCTGTCACCACAAAATGCAATGCAATCTGAAAGCACCATATTATAGAGCAGGAGGAGCTAAGCAGGTTGATATATAGTTTTTGTGGGAAAAGATTCAGTAAAACCTGTAATATATACATTTATATCTTTTGCTTTTTCCACCTCCTGTGAATACCTATTGGTACAGGGAGGAGAAGTTATCAGTGATTGATAGCATTGTGTATAAGTGTGTATAAGAGATAGCTATCAGTCACTGAGTATGTGGCCGCTCCCGTCCTGACCTCCCAGCACTGACGGGGTTGCATAGCATTATGCTATGTAACTCTTAGAAGTCTAGGATGTATTGTATAACACTGACATAATGCTGTCAGTGTTATGTAATTGTAATACATTACAGAACTGTAAGGGATCATCATAAATCAATACAATTCTATGCAACCCTGTCAGTGCTGGGAGGTCAGGACGGGTGCTCTCGCTGATACACGCTGTTAGTTCAATGCATGGAACTCGCTTGTCTGAAAGGGGGATAAAAGATATCCAGTCCATGACTGCGAAGAAACCCAAGTGGTCTTAGGGGCACATTCCTTAAGAGATGTAGAAGGACATAAATCCATGAGACCAATTCATTCCTGATCTGAGAGTGGAGTATTTCTGGATATCTATTAGAGGGCAATAAAACTTTCACACTCCTTATCTCTAATTGCTACAATAATTTACTGCTACAACTGTTTAATTCCTCCTCCACTCATATTAATCTGCTTTACATCCCTTGTCTCATCTATCTCATTATTCCTATGTACTTTGGTGTATAAATGTGTCTTAGGCTACTTTCACACTAGCGTTCGGAGCGGATCCGTCTGATGTTTCATCAGACGGATCCGCTCCGATAATGCAGACGTTCGCATCCGTTCAGAACGGATCCGTCTGCATTAAAACTTAGAAAATTTTCTAAGTGTGAAAGTTGTCTGAGCGGATCCGTTCAGACTTTACATTGAAAGTCAATGGGGAACGGATCCGCTTGAAGATTGAGCCATATTGTGTCATCTTCAAGCGGATCCGTCCCCATTCACTTCCATTATAAGTCTGGACGGATCCGCTCGCCTCCGCACGGCCAGGCGGACACCCGAACGCTGCAAGCAGCGTTCAGGTGTCCGCTCACTGAGCGGAGCGGAGGCTGAGCGCTGGCAGGCGGATGCATTCTCAGTGGATCCGCCTCCACTGAGAATGCATTGGGGCCAGACGGATGCGTTCGGGGCCGCTCGTGAGCCCCTTCAAACGGTGCGCACGAGCGGACACCCGAACGCTAGTGTGAAAGTAGCCTTAAAAGGTACCTGACGAAGAGGCCAAAGTAGTCTTGAAAGCCTGCAATTGTGTCATCTTCTTTTCCAATATTCATTAAAAGGTATCAACTACTGAGGATTTTTTTTTTCTTTTTACAGGCTAACAAGGTATAAATATATTTTACTTCAACAGAAAGCAGAAAAGAATTGATACATAGGAGGTAGAAGGAGAATTGTAGAACTTTTCATTTTATTAAGGCTACTTTCACACTAGCGTTCGGAGCGGATCCGTCTGATGTTTCATCAGACGGATCCGCTCCGATAATGCAGACGTTCGCATCCGTTCAGAACGGATGCGTCTGCATTAAAACTTAGAAAATTTTCTAAGTGTGAAAGTTGTCTGAGCGGATCCGTTCAGACTTTACATTGAAAGTCAATGGGGAACGGATCCGCTTGAAGATTGAGCCATATTGTGTCATCTTCAAGCGGATCCGCCCCCATTGACTTACATTGTAAGTGTGGACGGATCCGCTCGCCTCCGCACGGCCAGGCGGACACCCGAACGCTGCAAGCAGCGTTCAGGTGTCCGCTCACTGAGCGGAACGGAGGCTGAACGCTGGCAGGCGGATGCATTCTCAGTGGATCCGCCTCCACTGAGAATGCATTGGGGCCAGACGGATGCGTTCGGGGCCGCTCGTGAGCCCCTTCAAACGGTGCGCACGAGCGGACACCCGAACGCTAGTGTGAAAGTAGCCTAAAGCGTATTGCCCAGGAATTAAATATTGATGGTCTATACTCAGATAGGAGTCTGACTCTAGGCACTACCACCGATCAGCTGATGGAAGGACCTTCGTCACTCTGGCACGCACTGTGTCTTATTTCGTGGCCTGTGATTTCACACAAATCAACACATGTCCTTTTTGCTGCTCAATCTCATTAAAGTGAATGGGACTGACCTCCAAAATCAAACACCTCAGCGATACAATGTAGATTTGTATGCCTACTATTCTAAGAAAAGGCTGCAGCGCTTGTCTAAGTGGCACTACCCCTTCAGACAGCCAGTCTGTGGGGTGCCATGAGTCGGACCCCACTAGTCTTGCACACGAATTTATTTTGTTTCTGTGTCCGTTCAGTTTTTTTTGCGGATAGGATGCGGACCCATTCATTTCAATGGGTCCGCAAAAAATGCAGACAGCACACCGTTTGCTATTCGCATCAGTATGTCCGTTCTGTAGCCCCACAAAAATAATAGAACATGTCCTATTCTTGTCTGTCTTGCGGACAAGGATAGGCATTGTTACAATGGATGCGCAAAAAAAACTGATGACGTACGGATGTCATCCGTTTTTTTGCGGACCGCAAAACACATATGGTTGTGTGCATGTAGCCCTATACTGATGATCTATCTTGTGGATAGGTTATCAGTGTTTAAGTCCTGGAAAACCATTTAAAAATGACCTATATTTACTAAAACCAGAGTAAAACCTCTATTAGTTAAACTTTACCTAAAATCATAAAACCCTTGTTGATCAAGTATTCAGATGACTAAATAATATATAAATCTTTGGCACAGGAACCAGCTTATATGAGCTCACTTGGCATGGTCTGCCGCTATGGTAGTTACGCCCCTGTGTATGAGTTATGCATTGTGGTGATTTTTAGTTGCCGGTAATGATTTCAAAGTCTTTACGTGTCTGTTTTATTCTTTTGTAGGGTAAACAACTGTGTTGGATTCTCCAATTACAAGTTCTTTTTGCTCTTCTTGGCCTATTCATTACTGTATTGCCTCTTTATTGTTGCCACAGACTTGCAGTATTTCATCAAATTTTGGACTGTAAGTTATTATTATTATTTTTTTTATAATTTCTCATCATTGCAGTATTAGTAGCATTGTATATTGGTGTTGCTAAAGGGGATGTATCATCTTATTGTTTCTTAAAGGGATTATCCCCCTTAATTTAAAAAATAAAAATATCTGGAGTAATGCACACCATTATTTTAACTGTCAACGCAAAAACTGCTACTCTCTGGTGTAATTTTCTGTTTATCTTTTTTTTTACTGACCCACCTACAGTTCCAGCTTTTCACTTTATGTGAAAGGGCAGCAGCTCATCCCATGTAACCGTCACACACCTGACTCTCCAAGGAGTTCATTTCTGTGAGCTCTTGTTAAAGGGATTGTCCGAGATCATTAAAAATCTTGGACAAGCCCTAAAATGGTTTAAAATAAGAAACATGTTTCTCCAGTGCCGTTTTCTGCAGCTCCAGTCCGGTTCTCCTGCCATTGTATGTTTTAAAGAGCATCGGTGACGTCCCTGGATACAGCAGGTGACCACTGCAGCATCACTGTCCTCAGCGGTATACTTGAGCACAGTGATTGGCTACAGCGGTCATGTGCTCTATCCCAGCATGTCACTGATTATTTCCATTCACTGAAAAGGGGTGAGCTGCACTTTTTGATGCAGAATTTCAAACAAGAATTAATTCTTTGCTGAAAGCAGCGTTTTATTAAATGGTTATTTCTGCCTTAGGGCTCGTTCATATGAATGTATGTCTTTTTCAGTGTTTTTTTTTTCAGAACCATTGAAATGACTGGTTCCGTATACCGACCGTATACGGAACGCAAAAAACGGCCCGTATACGAAATGCAAAAAAACGTTCGTGTGAACGAGCCCTTATAAAGTGTTCGGTTTGGTATGTTGCTAAGATAGGACATATCTTTATGATATGTAACCGTGCTGATTCTGATAATGAAGGGGCCGCAGCCGATTCATATGTGCATGTTAAAGAGAACCTGTCACCAGGAAGTGCAGTTCATTCTGCAGTCACCATGTTATAGAGCAGGAGGAACTGAGCAGATTGATATATACTGTAGTTTTGTTGGAAAACAGTCAGTAAAACTTGTATTTTGCTAATTTAAAGGGGTATGCCAATTTCGCAGTTTTCAGCATCAGTTGACAGGAAGTGATAATGTGTTGTCTCCTAATAGTGATTGTTTATCTGAAACACCTCATCGTAGTCATGTGGCGCTTTCCACTGTGTTGGTTCCCTATCCTGATGACATCACGTCGACATCTAAAGCACGGCAAGGCTTGTAAGGCTCTGCCCTGTAAACACTGCATCATCAGTGACTTTGCCTCTCAGGATGGTGTTCTGCTTATTCTACTGACCCTGCCCTGTAGATGTGATGTCAGCAATGATGCTGATGATCTGTGATGTTCCATCTGGGAGGGCAAGGAGAGGCAGAGGCCTGATGCTGTAGACACTCCCGTGATTCTTTCTCCAGGATACAAACAAAGGATGCCGGTCACAAATCGCAATTATGCTTGGGGAGTCAAAATGCACTGAGAACTTCATCATCTGACTTATACAGGGAGTGCAGAATTATTAGGCAAGTTGTATTTTTGAGGATTCATTTTATTATTGAACAACAACCATGTTCTCAATGAACCCAAAAAACTCATTAATATCAAAGCTGAATATTTTTGGAAGTAGTTTTTAGTTTGTTTTTAGTTTTAGCTATTTTAGGGGGATATCTGTGTGTGCAGGTGACTATTACTGTGCATAATTATTAGGCAACTTAACAAAAAACAAATATATACCCATTTCAATTATTTATTTTTACCAGTGAAACCAATATAACATCTCAACATTCACAAATATACATTTCTGACATTCAAAAACAAAACAAAAACAAATCAGTGACCAATATAGCCACCTTTCTTTGCAAGGACTCTCAAAAGCCTGCCATCCATGGATTCTGTCAGTGTTTTGATCTGTTCACCATCAACATTGCGTGCAGCAGCAACCACAGCCTCCCAGACACTGTTCAGAGAGGTGTACTGTTTTCCCTCCTTGTAAATCTCACATTTGATGATGGACCACAGGTTCTCAATGGGGTTCAGATCAGGTGAACAAGGAGGCCATGTCATTAGATTTTCTTCTTTTATACCCTTTCTTGCCAGCCACGCTGTGGAGTACTTGGACGCGTGTGATGGAGCATTGTCCTGCATGAAAATCATGTTTTTCTTGAAGGATGCAGACTTCTTCCTGTACCACTGCTTGAAGAAGGTGTCTTCCAGAAACTGGCAGTAGGACTGGGAGTTGAGCTTGACTCCATCCTCAACCCGAAAAGGCCCCACAAGCTCATCTTTGATGATACCAGCCCAAACCAGTACTCCACCTCCACCTTGCTGGCGTCTGAGTTGGACTGGAGCTCTCTGCCCTTTACCAATCCAGCCACGGGCCCATCCATCTGGCCCATCAAGACTCACTCTCATTTCATCAGTCCATAAAACCTTAGAAAAATCAGTCTTGAGATATTTCTTGGCCCAGTCTTGACGTTTCAGCTTGTGTGTCTTGTTCAGTGGTGGTCGTCTTTCAGCCTTTCTTACCTTGGCCATGTCTCTGAGTATTGCACACCTTGTGCTTTTGGGCACTCCAGTGATGTTGCAGCTCTGAAATATGGCCAAACTGGTGGCAAGTGGCATCTTGGCAGCTGCACGCTTGACTTTTCTCAGTTCATGGGCAGTTATTTTGCGCCTTGGTTTTTCCACACGCTTCTTGCGACCCTGTTGACTATTTTGAATGAAACGCTTGATTGTTCGATGATCACGCTTCAGAAGCTTTGCAATTTTAAGAGTGCTGCATCCCTCTGCAAGATATCTCACTATTTTTGACTTTTCTGAGCCTGTCAAGTCCTTCTTTTGACCCATTTTGCCAAAGGAAAGGAAGTTGCCTAATAATTATGCACACCTAATATAGGGTGTTGATGTCATTAGACCACACCCCTTCTCATTACAGAGATGCACATCACCTAATATGCTTAATTGGTAGTAGGCTTTCGAGCCTATACAGCTTGGAGTAAGACAACATGCATAAAGAGGATGATGTGGACAAAATACTCATTTGCCTAATAATTCTGCACGCAGTGTATAACACAGTAGGTTTGAATGCTGGTGTATTTTTTTTCTGTGTATACCTGGAAATCTCTGCTGTATCTAAGCTCAGTTGTCATGTGGGCGCTCAACGGTGATTGACAGCTATATATGTTGTAGGAAGGCGCAAGGGTCCGTCATTGACTGAAGGTACGTGTCACCAAGGTTCCTGGCCTCAGTGAGAGATGAACCGGTTATTTTGTGTGTCAGCGGCAGCTAGTGCTCGCTGACACTGTTTTACTTAGTGTGGCTGTAAAGCCAATCCGGGCCGGTTCTTATTGGGAGCAGCCAAAGAGCAGGGTGGGTGGCTGTTCCCCACGTCTAGGCCAGGTTTTAGCAGCTCAGCTAGGTGTGGCATGATCCTCCATGTGAAAGTGGAGCTGTGGAAGCTCTATGTTTTTGGGAGCTGAGGAGATCCGCCATGCTGCAAGGCTGAGAGCAACATGAGAGCCGTCTGCTGGGAGTCAGGCTCCCTAAAGCCTGTTGTGGTCTGCCAGGTGATTTATGTTGTTTTGGGGAACTAACACCAGGAACCTGTAAAGCATTGTTTTTTCTTTTCTGCCTTTTCTGTGTGAATAAATACTGGACTTTTGTTTTTCAACCGTGGTCTTGCCTCTGTATTGCATCCGCTTACCCTGCCTACCAGAGCAAATCCCTACAATTGGTGGAGGATGCGGGCAAGCGCAGTGAGGCTGGCGTGAACGCCGAAATATTTTTGGTTTGCACACGGGCATATGTCATTTATCAAACCTGCTAGATTTAAACCTGTGACACGTGACAAAATGGAGGCTGTTCTGAAGGCCCTCATGGAGGCTAATCTGCAGCAGCGTGAGACCAACCTGCAGCAATGCGAGGCTAATAAGCAGCAGCAAGAGACCAACCAGTTGCTGCTTCAACACGTGATGGCTTTGCAAACAGCAGGAGCAACCCCAAGCGTCCACGGTGCCCTGAAAGCAGTCCGTGCAGCGATCCCTAAGATGACACCCACAGATGACATCAAAACTTACCTGGCGATGTATGAACAAGTGGCCACCAGGAAAAGGCTGCCCCAGGACCATTGGGCTGAGGTCGTTGCTCCTTTCCTGGCATCAGAGTCTCAGCGGGTGTATTTTCGATCTCCCGCTAACCAAAGGTAAAGAGGGAGATTTTGGCAACACTGGGGGTGAATGTGCTGGTCCGGGCCCAGCGGGTGCATCAGTGGGAGTTCAACCTGGCTGAGCCCATGAGACCCCAGTATTATAACATGCTCAACCTGTTGAAAAAGTGGCTACAACCTGACGTGCTGAGCCCCACTGCTATGCTGGACCGGTTGTTAGCAGATATGTTTTGGAGGTGTCATGACCGGCGTCACACGAAGGGAGGGAAATGGGAAGGCCCTGTCCAAGGGAGAGGGAAAGGTGGTGACCCCTGACTCACCTTGAGGCTGGCACCTGACTGCCCTGACGTCCCTAGACGGGTTCCTCACCCGTACACCGATCACGTGCCTAAACCCTGGCTTTCCCTAAGATGAGCCCTACGTAGTGAACAGGGCGGTGGGATCACTAGTCCGCACCACTGACACTAAAGGAAAACACCAAGGAGAGGACAGACAAAACAGACAAACATATAATCCCAGGTGGGCTACAACAACAGACAACAAAAGCCCAACAGGGATCCGGAGGGTAACACTCTGGAACAACAACCAGGGATCACAGCTACTCAGCTCCAGTGGGTCAGTATAGAAGTCCAGGCAGGAAGCTCTATATCTGGCAACCAGAGAAGTGGGAGAGAGGAATATAAGGAGGTTGGGAGTGCTGGACAAGAAACAGCTGAGGAGAAGAAACTACGGATCCCTGAGTGAGCCAAAAAGGGTTGCAAGGCAAACCCAGAAAGCTACCATTAAGAAGCAGCACTATCTTTATACATAGAGCGCGCAGCCACCCGCTGTGACTTCCTGACCCCGGGTATAACGGAGTCAGACGTGGCTTTTGACACCCTCGTGACAGGAGGGCTCTGCCACACCCAGCAATGGATTGGCCAGGTCTCTCCAGGTAATGCACTGGAGATGGTCGACCTGGTGGAGCGCTATGAGGCTACCCGGAACTTACAGGGGGTTCTTTTGGGAGAGGGGCAGTCAAATCCCGTATCTCTCCACCCTGGACCCGGCGACTCATGCCCACCAAAGCTGCCTGGGATGTAACCCCTGTGGACCCCGCTCCAATAGTCTGCTGGCGGTGTCGGGAGCCTGGCCATGTTCGAGCGGACTGTCCACAGCAGGGGGAACCCATGGACACAAACTATGGCCTCCGTCAATCATTGTATGCCAAGAAACTGTGTGCCGTGGGTGCTCCGGAGTCTCTGAACCACCTGTGCCAGGTGAAGGTGGGAGACACTCAAGCGGAGGCTCTGTTGGACTCAGGGAGTCTGGTGACCCTGGTAAGGGCTTCCCTTGTACGCTCCGCTGAGTAAACCGGCCGTAAGGTCGGAGTCATGTGTATACATGGGGACTTAAAAGACTACCCTACTGCTATGGTGTCTCTGTCCACGGTTTCCGGCAGGTGGACCCACGAGGTGGCTGTCGCAACCAACCTACACTATGAACTTATAATAGGGAGAGACTTCGCGGCACTGTGGCCGGTTACGAAAGTGACTGATACCCATGAGACAGGGGTAACCCTAGCAGAGTGGCCCGGCTCAGGGGGGAGACCAGAACCCTGGGAACATAAGTTCGAAGGACCAGCGGTAGGGGTGACCGCCACTTCGGTGGAAGAGGGGGAAACAACCCCGCTAAGTGTAATGGTGGGAGACATGGAGGACTTGCCGCCGGGGCCAGAGCTGGCAGACCTCAATGTCTCCGGGGATAATTTTGGTACTGCACAACACCGGGATCCAACCTTATCCCGAGCCTGGGAAAATGTACTAACTGTTCCCCCGTTTTGTGGTTCATCAGCATATGTTGTATTGGGTAAATCAGCTGCGAGTTGAATCCATTGAACAGTTGGTGGTGCCCCAGGCTTATCACAAACTCGTGTTAGAGTTAGCCCACCAGCATTTTCTCGGGGGTCATCTGGGAATGCAGAAAACACAGGACCGGATACTACAAAGGTTTTACTGGCCCAGTGTGTTTAATGAGGTGGACGAGTTCTGTAAGTCTTGCCCAACCTGCGAGGCAACTAGCCCCCCGCACCTTTTTCGCAGTCCCTTGGTACCTATCCTGATTATCGAGGTACCGTTTGAGCGAATCGCTATGGACCTGGTAGGCCCAGTACCGAAGTCCGCTAGGGGACACCAGCACATCTTGGTTGTCCTTGATTACGCCACTCGGTACTCGCAGGCAGTGCTACTGCGACATACATCGGCGAAACTTCTAGCTAAAGAGCTAATGGAAATGTTCTCCCGAGTGGGGCTAACCTAAAGAGGTCCTGACTGACCAGGGGACCCCTTTTATGTCCAAGGTCATGAGGGAACTCTGTAAGTTGCTGCGTATTAAACAGTTACGGACGTCTGTGTACCATCCACAAACGGACGGACTGGTTGAAAGGTTTAACAAAACTCTAAAAACCATGTTAAAAAGGGTGGTGTCCAAAAATGGAAAGGATTGGGACCTTCTTCTGCCCTATCTCATGTTCGCATGTTCGCAGTGCGAGAGGTGCCTCAGGCCTCTACTGGGTTCTCGCCCTTCAAATTGCTATATGGCAGACATCCTCGTGGTTTATTGGACGTAGCCAAAGAGGCGTGGGAACAACAACCCACTCCGCATAAAAGCGTCCTTGAATATGTTACCATTTTGCCTCTTGTCAGGGAGCATATGGAGACCGCTCAGCGAGCCCAGAGTCGGATCTATAAGCGGCAGGCCCGGGTCCGGATCTTTAACCCGGGTGATCGGGTTTTGGTTCTGGTGCCGACCGTGGACAGTAAGTTCCTAGCCAGTAGGGCTGCACGATATGGGAATTTTGTGCGATTGCGATTAGGGCCCTAAAAATTGCGATAACGATGTGCGATGCGATATTTTAAGGGAATTGTGCTAGAGGTCTATTTGCTTGGATTTTCCCATATGAGCCGCTGACGCGTCTAGGTATGACATAGTTATGGGGGATCTGTGGATGGCGCTGTTATGTGGGGGATCTGTGGATGGCGCTGTTATGTAGGGGATCTGTGGATGGCGCTGTTATGTGGGGGATCTGTGGATGGCGCTGTTATGTGGGGGATCTGTGGATGGCGCTGTTATGTGGGGGATCTGTGGATGGCGCTGTTATGTGGGGGATCTGTGGATGGCGCTGTTATGTGGGGGATCTGTGGATGGCGCTGTTATGTGGGGGATCTGTGGATGGCGCTGTTATGGGGGATCTGCAGAGGACGCTGTTATGTGGGGGACCTGCGGAGGACGCTGTTATGTGGGGGACCTGCGGATGACGCTGTTATGTGGGGGATCTGCGGATGACGCTGTTATGTGGGGGATCTGTGGATGACGCTGTTATGTGGGGGATCTGTGGAGGTGTAGATCTGTGGATGACGCTGTTATGTGGGGGATCTGTGGAGGTGTAGATCTGTGGATGACGCTGTTATGGGGGATCTGCGGATGACGCTGTTATGTGGGGGATCTGCAGATGACGCTGTTATGTGGGGGATCTGTGGATGACGCTGTTATGTGGGGGATCTGTGGAGGTGTAGATCTGTGGATGACGCTGTTATGTGGGGGATCTGTGGAGGTGTAGATCTGTGGAGGACGCTGTTATGTGGGAGATCTGCGGAGGACGCTGTTATGGGGGACCTGCGGAGGGCGCTGTTATGGGGGACCTGCGGAGGGCGCTGTTATGGGGGACCTGCGGAGGGCGCTGTTATGGGGGACCTGCGGAGGGCGCTGTTATGGGGGACCTGCGGAGGGCCCTGTTATGGGGGACCTGCGGAGGGCCCTGTTATGGGGGACCTGCGGAGGGCCCTGTTATGGGGGACCTGCGGAGGGCCCTGTTATGGGGGACCTGCGGAGGGCGCTGTTATGGGGGACCTGCGGAGGGCGCTGTTATGGGGGACCTGCGGAGGGCGCTGTTATGGGGGACCTGCGGAGGGCCCTGTTATGGGGGACCTGCGGAGGGCCCTGTTATGGGGGACCTGCGGAGGGCCCTGTTATGGGGGACCTGCGGAGGGCCCTGTTATGGGGGACCTGCGGAGGGCACTGTTATGGGGGACCTGCGGAGGGCACTGTTATGGGGGACCTGCGGAGGGCACAGTTATGGGGGACCTGCGGAGGGCACAGTTATGGGGGACCTGCGGAGGGCACTGTTATGGGGGATGTGTGCTATGACACATGGGGCCACGAGGGGGGCCAGCATAAGACACACATATAGCATCTTATGCTGGTCCCCCTCATGGCCCCATGTGTCCCTTCATGTGTTAACTCTCCTAATTCATAAAATGGCCAGCCTCTGTACTTTCACAGTTTCACTATGAATGCACTCACACTGCAGAGAGCGGCAGAGAGCGAGCCGGCCGGCGCGTGACTGACGTCACTGTCACGCTCCTCCCACTTAATTCAGGAAGCAGGAGCGTGACTAAGTGACGTCAGTCCCGCGCCGGCCGGCTGCCTCGCTCGCTCCCGCTCGTCGCTGCAGTGCATTCACTGTGAATGTAAGTACAGAGGCTGGACCTGTTATCAGTAGGACAGAGGACTTTATTATATATGAAGGGGCCCCTATTGATAATCGCGGCATTTTCGGCTCGGCCGAATCGCCAAACCGCATTTGCCGATTATCGCGATTCGATTACTTTTGCGATATATCGTGCAGCCCTACTAGCCAGGTGGCAGGGGCCCTACGAGGTACGTGAAAAAATTGGAGACATAAATTACAAAGTACACCAGCCGGGGAGGCGAAAGCCGGAGCAGGTTTACCATGTTAATTTACTAAAACCTTGGAAGGATAGGGAAACCTGTACGGAAGACAGCTCGCGACTGGGTTTTCTAAGGCAAGAGGTTACGGCTCCTCTGTCTGATGCAAAGGAAGCGGTTGCCACAATAAAAATTTCTGACAGCCTCTCCTCTAAACAGGCTCAGGAAACCAGGGAGTTCATTAGTTGGAACACAGATGTGTTCTCAGGCCTCCCTGGACGTACTTCCGTAATCTAACATGACATTGTCACTGAGCCTCAGGCAAAAGTCCGGTTAAAGCAATACCGGGTACCCGAGGCTTGGCGAAAAGCCATCTCGGAGGAAGTGCAGCTCATGTTGCGGCTTGACGTCATTGAGGAGTCTAAAAGTGAGTGGGCCAGTCCTATAGTCTTAATTCCCAAGCCAGATGGGACGTTACGATTTTGTAACGATTTTCGGAAATTAAACTAAATATCTAAGTTCGATACATATCCCATGCCTCGGGTAGATGAACTTATTGAGAGGTTAGGCCAAGCTAGGTATTTTTCTGTTTTGGACCTCACCAAAGGGTACTGGCAGGTACCCTTGATGGAGGCTGCCAAAGAGAAAACTGCCTTCGTTACACCAGAGGGGCTGTACCAATATAAGGTGTTACCCTTTGGCCTGCATGGCGCCCCCGCCACTTTCCAACGTCTAATGGATATTGTACTTCGTCCACATCGGCGGTGCGCCTCGACTTACCTTAACGATATTATCATTCACAGTACTGACTGGGAAAGTCACCTGCCCAAAGTACAAGCCGTAGTGGACTCCCTTCGAAAGGCGGGACTAACAGCTAACCCAAAGAAATGTGCGATAGGGTTGGAGGAGACTAAATACCTTGGGTATGTCATTGGGCGCGGAGTCATCAAACCCCAAGTAAGCAAAATAGAGGCGATACGGAATTGGCCCCGACCTGCCACCTCTATACAAGTAAAGTCGTTCCTGGCAATAGTGGGCTATTATATGAGGTTTGTCCCCCATTTTGCCACTTTAGCGGCTCCGTTGATAGGGCTCTTAACCCCTTAAGGACTTAGGACGTATCGGTACGGCATGGGTCCCGAGTCCTTAAGGACCCATGACGTACCGGTACGTCATGAGTTTAAAATGAGATTGCAGCGCTGCTGGGGTTAATCCGCACAGGATGCCGGCTGAAATCATTCAGCCGGCATCCTGTCACAACGCCGGGGGGGGGGGGGGGGGGGTCATATGACCCCCCGTATCGGCGATCGCAGCAAACCGCAGGTCAATTCAGACCTGCGGTTTGCTGCGCTTTTGGCTGATTCTGATGGACCGCGGGAATCAAACTTCAAAATGCCGCATATACATTTTTTTCCACCCCCCCTGCACCCCTGAATGATATTATGTCGACCGGCTCTATAAAAATATCACATGAGTTAACCCCTCAGGTGACCACCGTAAAAAAAATTAAAAAAAACGGTGTAAAAAAAGCCATTTTTTGTCATCTTACGTCACAAAAAGTGTAATAGCAAGCGTTCAAAAAGTCATATGCACCCCAAAATAGTGCCAATAAAACAGCCATCTAATCCCGCAAAAAATGAGACCCTACTTAAGATAATCGCCCAACAACTGAAAAAACTATGGCTCTTAGGCTATGGAGACACTAAAACTTTTTTTGTTTTAAAAATGAAATCATTGTGTAAAACTTACATAAATAAAAAAAATTGTATACATATTAGGTATCGCCGCGTCCGTGACAACCTGCTCTATAAAATTACCACATGATCTAACCTTTCAGATGAATGTTGTAAATAACAAAAAAAAAACGGTGCCAAAAAAGCTATTTCTTGTTACCTTGCTGCACAAAAAGTGTAATATAGAGCAACCAAAAATCATATGTACCCTAAACTAGTACCAACAAAACTGCCACCCTATCTCGTAGTTTCTAAAATGGGGTCACTTTTTTGGAGTTTCTACTCTAGGGGTGCATTAGGGGGGCTTCAAATGGGACATGGTGTCAAAAAAACCAGTCCAGCAAAATCTGCCTTCCAAAAACCATATGGCATTCCTTTCCTTCTGCGCCCTGCCGTGTGCCCGTACAGCAGTTTACGACCACATATTGGGGTGTTTCTGTAAACTACAGAATCCAGGCAATAAATATTGAGTTTTGTTTGGCTGTTAACCCTTGCTTTGTTACTTGAAAAAAAATATTAAAATAGAAAATCTGCCAAAAAAGTGAAATTTTGAAATTGTATCTCTATTTTCCATTAAATCTTGTGCAACACCTAAAGGGTTAACAAAGTTTGTAAAATCAGTTTTGAATACCTTGAGGGGTGTAGTTTCTTAGATGGGGTCACTTTCATGGAGTTTCTACTCTAGGGGTGCATCAGGGGGCTTCAAATGGGACATGGTGTAAATAAACCAGTCCAGCAAAATCTGCCTTCCAAAAACCAAACGGCGCACCTTTCACTCTGCGCCCCACTGTGTGGCCGTACAGTAGTTTACGGCCACATATGGGGTGTTTCTGTAAACGGCAGAGTCAGGGCAATAAAGATACAGTCTTGTTTGGCTGTTAACCCTTGCTTTGTTAGTGGAAAAAATGGGTTAAAATGGAAAATTAGGCAAAAAAATTAAATTCTCAAATTTCATCCCCATTTGCCAATAACTCTTGTGCAACACCTAAAGGGTTAACGAAGTTTGTAAAATCAGTTTTGAATACCTTGAGGGGTGTAGTTTATAGAATGGGGTCATTTTTGGGTGGTTTCTATTATGTAAGCCTCGCAAAGTGACTTCAGAGCTGTAGTGGTCCCTAAAAATTGGGTTTTTGTAAATTTCTGAAAAATTTCAAGATTTGCTTCTAAACTTCTAAGCCTTGTAACATCCCCAAAAAATAAAATATCATTCCCAAAATAATTCAAACATGAAGTAGACATATGGGGAATGTAAAGTCATCACAATTTTTTGGGGTATTACTATGTATTACAGAAGTAGAGAAACTGAAACTTTGAAATTTGCTAATTTTTCCAAATTTTTGGTAAATTAAGTATTTTTTTATGCAAAAAAAATAATTTTTTTGACTTCATTTTACCAGTGTCATGAAGTACAATATGTGATGAAAAAACAATCTCAGAATGGCCTGGATAAGTCAAAGCGTTTTAAAGTTATCACCACTTAAAGTGACACTGGTCAGATTTGCAAAAAATGGCCAAGTCCTTAAGGTGAAATAAGGCTGAGTCCTTAAGGGGTTAAAGGGACGGAAGTCCATGATAGTCCGCTGGAATGACCAGGCGGAAGAGGCTTTCTCCACTTTGAAGTCAGCCCTGTGTGGGTCCCCGGTTTTGGTGACACCCGACTTCAAGAGGGAATTTGTGGAACAGATCGATGCCTCCGAAGTAGGTCTCGGTGTGGTACTGTCTCAGGAAGTCAACGGGGAGGAGCATCCTGTTGTCTTCCTTAGCCGTAAGCTCACTCCAGTGGAGACCCGGTACGGTATAGTGGAGAGAGAGTGCCTGGACATCAAGTGGGCACTCGAGTCTCTCCGCTATTTTCTGTTGGGGAGGAAGTTCCGTCTGGTGACCGATCACTCCCCTCTCAAGTGGATGAGCCAGGCCAAAGAGAGGAATGCTCGGGTCACCAGGTGGTTCTTGTCTCTACAAAACATTAAGTTTACAGTAGAACACAGGACAGGCCGGTTACAGTGAAACGCGGATGCCCTGTCCCGAGTACACTGTCTGGCGTGTGTTCACCCCCTCAGGGTTGAACAAATGGGGGAGGTATGTAGGAAGGCACAAGGGTCCGTCATTGACGGAAGATACGTGTCACCGAGGTTCCTGGCCTCGATGAGATAGGAACCGGTAATTTTGTGTGTCCGGGGCAGCTAGTGCTCGCTGACCCTGTTTTACTTAGTGTGGCTGTAAAGCCAATCCGGGCCGGTTCTTATTGGGAGCAGCCAAAGAGCAGGGTGGGTGGCTGTTCCCCACGCCCAGGCCAGGTTTTGGGCTGGGTTTAAAAACCCAGCCAGCAGCTCAGCCGGGTGTGGTATGATCTTCCAAGTGATAGTGGAGCTGTGGAAGCTCTGTGGTTTTGGGAGCTGAGGAAATCCGCCATACTGCAAGGCTGAGAGCTACATGAGAGCCGCCTGCTGGGAGTCAGGCGCCCTAAAGCCTGGTGTGGTCTGCCAGGTGATTTATGTTGTTCTGGGGACTCTTGCTGTGTGAATTAACACCAGGACCCTGTAAAGCATTGTTTTTTCTTTTCTGCCTTTTCTGTGTGAATAAACACTGGACTTTTGGTTTTCAACCGTGGTCTTGCCTCTGTATTGCGTCTGCTTACCCTGCCTACCAGAGCAAATCCCTACAATGTGTATACACTTATTAGATCAAGGCTGTCAATCACTGATAAGACTGGCTCATTGGTTACTGGGCTCAGAAAGAGCAGGGATTAAAATGAATAAGGCTCCATTCACACGTCTGTGGTGTGTTGCGTACCCGCAAATTTCGGATCCGTAACACACCCGCCCGGCACCCCTATAGAAATGCCTATTCTTGTCCGCAAGCTGCGGACAAGAATAGGACATGTTCTATCTTTTGCGGACCTGAAGATCGGGGCCGCGCTCCGCAAATGCGGATGCTGACAGCACACTGTGTGCTGTCCGCATCCATTCCGTCCCCATAGAAAATAAATGGGTCCGCACCCGTTCCGCAAAATTGCGGAACGAATGCGGACCCATTTGCCGACGTGTGAATGGAGACTAAATTACAAGTTAAACTGAATCTCACAAAACTGTGTATCAATCTGCTCAGCTCCTTCTGCTCTATAACAAGGTGCCTGCAGATTACACTGCATTTCATGGTGACATGTTCCCTTTAATGGACTGGGGTCACACCCACAACTGGTTACCACCCCTCTGTACCCTTACTGCAGACTGCTAGCAATTCATTCATAACTTTTAGTGCAAATAATAAAGGAATGGCACAACATAGAGACATAAGAATAGATGCTCCAGAATTGTTATTACATGGGGAATGCATGTAGCCAAGGCTTTTTTTCTGGCGGAACGCACCGGAACGGCGTTCCGCCACCTTTTGACATCGCAGCCTGCGATGTATCAGCGGGGAGGGACTGGGAGGAGGAGCTGGGGGCCGGTGCGTTCGCTGTGCTCCGGCCCCCAGCTCCAGTAGAGACTTATAAAATGTGTAATTACATGAATAATGATTCCTGCTGCCCTTCAGTAAGATAACTTTCAATATATTGTACTCACAGCCGGCTACTGTTATCGTAATGCAGGCGGCCGATCAGACGAGCGGCAGCGTCACTGACTGACGTCACCAGCCTGGGCCGCCTGCTTCATTCATAAAGTAGGCGGCGCACGCACGTGACGTCAGTCAGTGACGCTGCCGCTCGTCTGCCCGGCCGCCTGCATTACGATAACAGTAGCCGGCTGTGAGTACAATATATTGAAAGTTATCTTACTGAGGGGCAGCAGGAATCATTATTCATGTAATTACACATTTTATAAGTCTCTACTGGAGCGGCAATGGGGGGTCTGTGGATGACACTGTTATGGGGTGGGGGGGTCTGTGGATGGCACTGTTATGGGGTGGGGGGGTTTGTGGATGGCACTGTTATGGGGTGGGGGGGGTCTGTGGATGGCACTGTTAAGGAGGGGGGGTCTGTGGATGGCACTGTTATGGGGTGGGGGGTCTGTGGATGGCACTGTTATGGGGTGGGTGGGTGTCTGTGGATGGCACTGTTATGGGGTGGGGGGGTCTATGGATGGCACTGTTATGGGGTGGGGGGGTTTGTGGATGGCACTGTTATGGGGTGGGGGGGTCTGTGGATGGCACTGTTATGGGGTGGGGGGGTCTGTGGATGGCACTGTTATGGGGTGGCGGGCGTGGCCAGGGGAGGGGGGGTGAGTTCCACCACCTTTTATCTGAGAAAAAAAGCCCTGCATGTAGCTATTAAAACAGGAATGTCAGGAGCAGTGAAAGGTCCTCCTAAAGTAAAAGCATAACCATCTGCTACTATAATTTCCACCTAGGTATGTACCTGAGTGTTCTTAGACCGGTAGCCGTCATAGTCAATATATTCTACAATCCTTTTAGCTTGAACTTGTGAGTTACTGATTGTAGGCATTTTTTTGCCCGATCTGTCAATCAAGCATGTCATAATGTTTGGTGGATGGGGTTCAGAACCTGGATCCCACCGATCATAAGAAGACGTGGGTTCTGCTGCTCAGTAGGACATATCCAGTTCCTCTCATTAATGGGAGTAACTGAGTGTATGGAACCGGTGCCTACTAAGGCTCAATGGCGTCAGTATGGAACATGCTGCGACAATCACAAAAAATCCATCCAAGTTGAATCTTTCTGCGGCTGTCGCATCGCACTTTGCAACATTGCGACACCATTGAAATACATTATGACTCGATGTCACTCCATACATGTGGACCCTAATGCTTGGGATCTCTTATGAAAATCTTATGATCTGTAAGTAAAAAAAAAACATCACTGTACAGATAATTTAGCATGATTCATTTTGCAAAGTGCCAAATCTGTTCACCTGAGTATTCCCAACCTTATATAAATCTTAATTGCCCGAAAGACTTAAATATATATGTGTGGACTATTCTAATTGAAGACCTTGAACGAAATGTACTGTCTGCTAATGATGACCTTTCACTGCTCAGCAGCCTCTCGTCTGCGCTCTCTGATATCTAAAAGGTCAGAACTTCAAATAGATAATGTACTTTTCTTCTACCGTTTCTCTGTCTGACCATTCCTTTTTCTCTCTCCCTGCAGAATGGGCTCCCTGACACACAAGCCAAGTTCCACATTATGTTTTTGTTTTTTGCTGCCGCCATGTTCTCCGTTAGTCTCTCCTCCTTGTTTGGTTATCATTGCTGGCTAGTCTGTAAAAATCGCTCAACACTGGGTAAGTCACAGTATCTGGCCTCTCTGTCTGTGTGCTGCCATTGCTGTACTGGTTTCAGTGGAATTATATACTTTCCATTCCTGTGGTGTTTGTATCTCAAGATAAGAAGTCCAGGCACATGACCCTATGGGACGTAGCTTCCGTGTGAGTCATGTCCAGTTCTTCTTTCTTCCGATCCGGAATGTGTCGCCACCATGAGAGGTCAGTAGACCTTGCCATAATCCTTCCCACCCCCAGTTAGTCCTTCCCCTCTTTATAAAGGGTCCATAACCATGAGTAGGGGAAGGATTCTGGCGCCACGTTCTAACCGCCCATGGTAGTGACGCGAAATTTGAGTTCTCAAAAAGAAATGTATATAGAAATGATTGTATCTGGTTTTCTGCATTTGGCACCATATAAAAGCACCCAACCTCTGATTTTTTAAACGTGCAAGAAGCAGAACCCGATCGGCAGGGCTGACTTTTATTCACCAAACCAATTAGAACTTGTCCAGCTCTAGTATAAGATTTATATATGACATTTCTACCGTTCCTACAGTTTTGTTCTAGTTTTTCCTGGTAAACTGGGTGACAATCCGTATTGGTCAGGCAGGTCTCCTAGGCTGTAAACTGCTGAACTGGAATTCATAAGAGTAGAAGGAATACATGGCGGCTATGTTAGATGTCACCTTGCTGCTCAGAAATATTAGAAAAGGCCCGTGTACACACCATGGTTTTTTCAAACAATTGGAGAACAATTGATGGTTTGATAAATCTTGGCTAAGACTTAGCAAGAGCCTTCTGCTAGGCAGTGTATTTGTGAGCTCCATTTACATTTAACGATAACTATGATTTTTACAGCAATAATATCAATAGTTTTCATTGATTTTATTGTGTAGTGGTCAGTTATCACTATTTGACTGAGAAATAAGCAAGTAGTCACGTGACTTTTAACCATTTGGAAAAAGTGGATGAGTTCTTGACTGGTTGATGTGTTGGTTACTATTGCGTGGTCAGATGCTCCGATGATTCAGGTAGTTACGTGGATTTATCTCATATTGCATACTTGTTAGGGGTAAAGTGTCACAAAGCCTGTACTGTTTAATATCGCCTGTCTCAGATTTGGATTGGGAAACTAATCAAATACAGCCGACAATAAACTAGAAATTCCTATGGAAGATTTCATGAATTACTTAAAAGGGTGACCCTGAGGATATTGATGACTAATCCTCAGGATAGGAAAATTATTTTCCAAGGAGAGCACCAATGTCCCACCTTCTGGAAGCGTCACGGTCACCAGCGGCTAGACTCTTTCCCGCTGGAAGTAATAGGAACAAAATGAGATTATGACCAACGTCTTCTCTTGTGCAAGTTTTTATTCCCAATTAACAGATGCTGTGTTGATCGGGAATAAAAACTTGCACAAGAGAAGACGCTGGTCAGTGGTCATAATCTCATTTTGTTCCTAATCCTCAGGATAGGTCATGAATGTCAGATCGGCGGGGGTTCGACAATCGGCACCCCCGCCGATCAGCTGGTTGAAGAGGAAGCCGTGCTCTGTGCGAGCGCATCTTTCCCTTCATTGTTTACCTGCTCGCCATTGACATTGCAGCGGTGAGCAGGTGTACAGTAATTACCAGAAAGCGTCCCATTCACTTCTGTGGGATGCCTCCCTCCTATTCAAGTGTACAGACTTATTGTGATTACACAGCAGCGAGCAGGTAAACAATGAAGGAAAGGCTGCGCTGGCATGGAGTGCGGTCTTGTCTTTAACCAGCTGATGGACAGGGGTGCTGGGTGTCGGACCTCCGCCGATATGAAATTAAACGCCTGGAAAACCCCTTTAATAAACTTAGCAGCCTTTTGGCGCTCAGCCCTAAGTGTTGCTAGATAAGTGGCAGCAAAAATGTAAATGTTTTTTTCAGCTGATGGAGAACAATGTATTTTTGAGCAGATGGCTGTAGGCTTGATTTAATTCATCATCATTATATAAAATACAAGTTATATAATAATATATGTACAGGAACTGCTTGTACTTTCTACAAAACATCTACTGACAGGCTTATCTAGCTCTGTGCTTGGTAACACCTACTCGTACTACTGGTATACTACCTTTTATTACAACAGAATTTATACTTCCCTCGCCCATCCCCTGCAGCTGCCATTCTGATGCTGCCAGTGTCCCCGCTGCCCTCCACTTCTTCTTCTTTTTTTTCCCTGTCGGGATAGGAGCAGGAAGTGGAAAGCAGCAGGGGCACCAGCACTGTCAGAACGGCAACAGTGTGGGATAGGCGAGGGAAGTTTTTTCTTTGCACTGAAATACCCCTTTAGGACACTGCTATTTATACAGTTTCCTAGCATGTAAACTAAAGCTATATTTTAAGGAAGGGTGTGGATCACTTTTGTCTTGGTATTCAAAATTGGGTAATATTCTTTATGGATATTGCCATTTACTAGACATGAAGTCGTTATTATTTCCAGGGTATACAGCTTTATCTTAGGTTTGTTCAGCAAGAAGATTAAACAGATTGGTTAAATGTGACATCTTGTATGCTAGTTTAGTACTGGAATAATCTACTTAACCCAGAAAGACAAATTACTACTGAAACTTAAGTCAATGAAATTTGTGGAAATGAGAAATGTTTACCAACTGGCACACTCATGTCTGCCATCTATATAATGTCAAGCTTGGCTGGGCTCCCAAAGTAAGATGAAAATACAACACAGACATTGAACAAGCAGGGAAGCCGAGAGTTTTGAGCTCAGTAATCTGCATTTTTGTAAAGACAACACTCAACAACTCTAAATGAGATATACAGTATTCTGTAACTCAAGATCTGTCATGGACTGTAGTGTATAGCAGATAAGGCAGCTGTGCAGAATCCATTTTTAATGGATACCGATAAATCCACACAGACCCCATTTTCTTTTAGTGTTTAGTTTGTTTCATTAAAGGGGGTTGTGCCATAAACTACTTTTCACTCTAAAGTTTATTTTCATCAGTTACTCTAGCCCCCATTTTTCTTTCAAATCCTTCATTCTTGAATCTTACTTTCTGGTTTGTCATGTGACTGCTGTCCCATCATGCTTTAGGGCAGTGAGATGTGTCCTGACATCAGCAGATCATGGAACACTAACCACAGCCCTTGTTCTTACCAGTGACCTGGTGTACGGACTCCACTGGGGCCGCAGGAGCGCTATACAGGCTGGCACACATTGCTGCTCCTACCCCTTCTAGCTCCACTCTGCTAAAGCCTGGTATAAATGGTCTATGCCAGGCTTCAGATGAGTGGGCACAGGCATGAGCAGCAATGTGTTTATACAGAGGTCCTGCCTGCATTCGTTCTGCTGAGCTAAATCCTTTTAAAATAGAGTGAGCGGCCACAGGCAGCACAGAAACTCTGTATAGCACGTTGCTGCTCCTGCCTGTGCCCGCTTCTCTAAAGCCTGGCATAGCACATCTATGTGGAGTGGAGTTAGCACAGGCAGGAGCACCAATGTGTTCTCCTGCCTGTACAGCGCTCCTGCGGGCCATGTGGGAACCATACACTGCTGATATGTCAGTGGTGTATGAGTGTACAGATTCCAAAGTGAGATAAATACCTGTACCTCCAGTGTATATTTCATATGGAAAACCTGAAAAAAAGTAAATTTTATTTGAAAAATTCATTTTATTCCATTTAGAGTAGTTTTGAAAAAAGTTACTCTAAAGTTTAGGTACATTTTAAGCGTTTATTTTAGTTATTTTAAAATATATATTTTTATGTCTGTGTGTAAAATATAAAAATGGTGTTTAAAGGGAACCTGTCACCTGGATTTTGGGTATAGAACTAAGGACATGGGTTGCTAGATGGCCGCTAGCACATGTGCAATACCCAGTCCCCATAGCTCTGTGTGCTTTTATTGTGTAAAAAAAAAGATTTGATACATATGCAAATTAACCTGAGATGAGTCCTGTCCCTGACTCATCTCACGTACAGGACTCATCTCAGGTTAATTTGCATATGTATCAAATAGTTTTATTTTACACAATAAAAGCACACAGAGCTTTGGGGACTGGGTATAGCGGATGTGCTAGCGGCCATCTAGCAACCTATGTCCTCAGCTCTATACACAAAATCCCGGTGACAGGTTCCCTTTAAAAGGGTTGTCCAGGTGTTTAATATTGATGACCTATCGTATCCCCGATCAGCTGTTTGAAGTGGTCGTGGCACGGTGAGCGCTGTGGCCTCTTCCTCGGCCAGTGATGTTACATTTATTGGTCACATGGCACAGCTTAAAGAGGCTGAGCTGCAATAACAAGCACAGCCGCTATCCAATGGACAGCGCTGTGCTTGGTAATCTGTGAGGAGGTCTCTTCTAACAGCTGATCGGTGGGGGTTGACACATGTCAGACACAACTCTGATCAGATAATGAATCAATATTAAACACCCAGAGAACCCCTTTAAGGCTGGAATCACACATACATGTATTGAGGCAGTTTTTGGTGCTGTTTGTTTTGGCCAAGGCCTGAAGTGGGTTCAAGAGGAATGAGTAATATAACGCAAGGACTTTGTTTAAAAAAACTGCATCTGAAACTGCCGCAAAAACTACATGTGTGGTTCCAGCTGTAAAAGTGAAATTACTGCTGAAGTTAAGACAGATTTTGGAAAGACAGTTGTCTTATCTTCTGCCTTTTATTATTTCTTTCATGTAACTATTCGTGTCTTCTGTTCCCAATAGAGGCTTTCAGATCACCAGTTTTCAGGCATGGCACTGACAAAAATGGCTTTAGTCTTGGATTTAGTAAAAATCTCCGACAAGTGTTTGGGGATGAGAAGAAATACTGGCTGCTGCCTATATTTACAAGGTATAGTAAATCTTCATGTTAAAGGCATTGTCCAAGTGTTTTATATTGAAAACTTGTCTTCCGAAAAAAGGGATCCAACACCCTGGCTGATCAGCTGTTTGAAGATGCCTCAACATTTAATTAGTGCCGTGACCTCTTCCTAGACCAGTGACGTCACATTCATGAGTCACACGGCCTAGGCGCAGCTTAGTCCCATCCAAGTGAATGTGGCTGAGCTGCAATACCCAGCACAGTACTATCCAGTGGACAGCGTTGTGATTTTTAAGCTGTGAGGAGGCCGTGGCACACACAGGAGTGCCGCAGTCTCTTAAAACAGCTGATCGTTTAGGTGCCAGCTGTTGGACCCCCACCGATCACATACTGATGACCTATCCTGAGGTCATCAGTATTAAACAGTCTGAAAACTCCTTTAAAGAATGCTTGTCATGTTGACACACGTCCTCTTGATGAATCTTTTGTTGTGTTAAAAGAGGGTTTTCTCGGGGGGCGTGGCCTGCGCTTGGAGGAGATGGCCGCTTGAGCTCACAGCTCTCTCCAGCCATAACGGTTAAAGCGACTAAACCCCAACATACGGTGCCTTATTTCATCATTCGGGACCTTAATTTAAGAGCCAAGATGCCTAAGAGAAGAAAGACCAACGCAGGTCCGAAGAAAATATCGGACTTTTACTTTTCTCAGCAGCATGACTCAGTGCGGGCGGGAGCGTCATCACCTGCTTCTTCTCCGGCGTCCGAACCTGCTCTGTGCACAGAAGATGAGGAGATTCAGATTTCTAACAGGAGACGCAGCGGATCGGAGCCCCGAACCCTTCCTGCACATGCGGGTAAGCAGAGAAGCCCTTCAGCACACATGGGGGGTCAGGATTTAACACATAGCGGCAGCCATTTTGATGGCGCTAGCAAGCCGCGATCTCCTGCCCTGCATAATGCCTCCGAACACAGAGAGGCTTTGGAGGAGGATACTTCTGCTCTTCTATCCTCAAAAATCGGCTGTGTATTTGAAGATATACCTGCTTCAGAGCAGAATGTTACAGAAATATCACTTAAGAATATGCTGCAAGCTTTTAAATATTCTCTACACTCATCATTAAGAGATGTGGTCCAGCCGCTCAAAGTAGCAATAAATGAGGTGGAAAATAGAGTTGAGAATACGGAGACTAAAATGGGGGAGTTAGTCTCATCACATAATGAGCTGATTGATACGCATTATTCTTTGAAAGAAGAGGTTAAGATGATGCAATCTAAGATGGCCGACTTAGAAGACAGATCGCGCCGGAATAATGTTAAACTCAGAGGAGTGCCTGAGTCAATCGCACCAGCAGATCTTCAAGCATACCTACAAGAGCTTATTAAACTTCTTATACCTCAGTCATTGCCAGCAGATCTTGTCATAGACAGGATACATAGAATAGCTAAACCTGCATTCCTAGCTGAATCAGTGCCAAGAGATGTGCTTGCACGTGTGCACTTTTTTCATGTAAAAGAGCGTTTACTTCAGGCTGCTAGGAACCAAGTCCCGTTACCTGAGCCATCTAGCAAAGTTGCACTCTACTCAGATTTATCAGCAGCAACCTTGCGATGATTTTTATGAGAATAGGAGATGTGTGGAAACCTGGAGATGTGGGTTTGGAACCTCTGGACATCCTCTGGATATCAGCTAGCATTTATATACTAAAATGGTTCTGCATATAACGGCTCTTAATGTGAATGGGTTGAACAGCCCATATAAGCGGAAACAAATGTGGAAGGAAGCAATGAACCAAAAAAGTGATATTTTTTGTGCAGTTGAAACACATATTCTGCTCAAAGATGCACATCGCTTACGGAACCGGGGATTTCCGGAAGTGTTCCAATCCCACTACTCTACTAAATCCAGAGGAGTCTTAATTGCAGTAAGAAATACTGTAGCATTTAAGTTGATAGACCAACATAAAGATGATCAAGGTAGATTTGTAATCTTAATATGCTCCCTTAATAACGTCGTTTACACAATAGCGGCGATATACGCACCAAATAAATATCCGATACGCTTTTACACAAAAATTATGGCCCGTATAAATAAGGTGAAGCAAGCTAAACTCCTTGTATTGGGAGATTTTAATTGCATAGTAAACCCTCAGTTAGACACGACAACACCTTCTAGATATACGTCCACTAAATCATTGAGGGAAATGATATGGCGAGAAGGTTTGTTTGATGTATGGAGAACACTACATGAGTCGGAGAGGGACTACTCATTTCACTCGGCATCACACAACAGCTACTCCAGAATTGACATTATATTAGTAGACAAAGATGTGCTTCTCCAGACTACCAAAACATCTATAGGCATAATTTCATGGTCGGATCATGCCCCAATTAGCATTATGTTAGAGGAAAGGTATAGAAATACGTCAGCCTCAGTGTGGAGGTGCAATTCATACCTTTTGAGTGATCCATCATCTAAAAAGAGTATTAAACAAGATATCAAAACATACTTTGAGCTTAATCACAATTCAGTTAGTGATCCGTTCTGTCTCTGGAATGCACACAAGGCAATTATCAGAGGGTCATTTCTAAAACTGAACTACTCAGTAAAGAAATTAAGATCCCAGAAACTGAAATTATTGACCCAAGAAATACAAAAACTTGAATCCCAAAACAAAGCTCTTCAAACTCAAACTCTCCAACTACAATTACACACCCTTAGGTTACAATTAAGAGATCATTTACTAGCAGATTATAACAAGCAACTATTTTATACTAAAGCACGTTATTATTCACAAAATAATAAAGCTGGGAAGCTATTAGCTACCAGACTTAAACAACAGATTCAAAAATCCCGGATTCCTTATCTGATAGACCAACATACTAAGGGGAAAATTTCACATCCTACAAAAATTGCTGAACAATTTAGATGTTATTATGAGTCCCTATATAACTTAAAATCGGATCCACTTATCACTCAGCCTTCTACATCTGATATCCAATCCTTTTTGCAAAAAGTAAATCTTCCATCCCTCACAATCCTTTTTGCAAAAAGTAAATCTTCCATCCCTCACAGATAAACAAATAGACACTTTAAATGAGGTAATTTCATTAACGGAAGTAACCTCAGCTATACGGAATCTACCAACAGGTAAATCGCCGGGTCCAGATGGACTGACGGGAGAGTATTACAAAACGTTTAATCACTTATTAGCGAAACACCTCCAAGTGATTTACCAACAAGCTATGGCTGGGGGCTCATTTCCGCGAGAAAACCAAGAAGCATTTATAGTTACTTTACCCAAGCCAGGTAAAGACCCTGATAAACCTCAAAATTTCAGGCCAATATCTTTACTAAATATAGACCTAAAGATATACGCTAAGATTTTATCTATGAGAATAGCTCCTCTATTATTGAACCTCATACACGAAGATCAAGTGGGTTTTGTTAAGACTAGACAAGCATTTGATAACACCAGAAGAGTGCTGAATATATTGCATTATGTCACATCTTCTAAAATTCCATCTTTGATGGTATCTCTGGATGCCGAGAAAGCGTTTGATCGCATTGGCTGGTCGTACGCTTTCTCGGTTCTATCTCGGTTTGGATTTAAGGATGGAATTTTACAAGCTATCAGGGCCCTATATTCAGCACCTTCGGCTAGGGTGCTAACTAATGGAACACTCTCAAATAGATTAGATATCACAAACAGCACACGTCAAGGGTGTCCGCTGTCACCATTGATATTTGTACTATGCATGAAACCATTAGCTACCCTCCTGAGGTCTGATCCAGAAGTAAAGGGGATAAATATACGTGATCGGGAACACATTGTTTCCCTTTATGCCGATGATGTTATCTTGACCTTAGCAGACCCGGAAATATCATTGGCTAAATCGTTGGAGTGGATCCAAAAATTTGAGCAAATATCATTGTACAAACTTAACACTTTGAAATCTCAAGCTATGCCATTGGGCCTTACATCCCATCTTGTAGAAAGGTTAAAAACCCAGTTTCATCTGGATTGGCAAACTGAAAATATTGGATATCTGGGGGCAAAAATCCCCTCCACATTTAGTCAACTCTATAAATATAACTATTTACCCATGCTATCCAATATTAAAGAAGAGTCAATTCGATTGTCTAAATGTGAAATCTCGTGGACCGGAAGAATAGCGGCCTTTAAGATGCTATTGCTGCCAAAACTACTATATTTGTTTAGAACAGTACCCATAAAAATACCGACTAAATTTTTCACAGATCTTCAAAAATGTATATCTAGGTTCATATGGGCAGATCGAAAACCTAGGGTTAAATACTCATTATTAACCAAACAAAAATTGTGTGGAGGACTGGGAGTTCCCAATATGGAAGCATACTACATTGCAACGCAAGTGGAAATGATTGCAAAATGGAAAAGAGAGGAGATTACAAACTGGATACATATAGAAAATAGCCTTATATATCCAATAACATTACACGCCCTTACTTTTGAAAATAGGGATATAATACCAGAGTTAACACAAATTTCTCCTTTGACACGAACTACATTGCAGTGTTGGAGGGCTTTTCATAGAAAAGTGGTTGGAGAAGGTAATACCTCCTGGGACTCAGTACCATTACAGTACTTGAATCTACACATCAAGGACCTAGATCTCTCAAACTGGAGGGAAAAAGGTATTTCATGTATATCCCAACTATATGAAACAGGAATGTTACAGGCTTTTGAGCAATTAACACGAAAATATCATATTCCGAACACTGACTTTTTCAAATACTTACGTATAAGACATTTCCTTAGCAGTCATCACGAAGGTATTAACATTGGCGATAAGCAGATAACGTCTATTCATAAGTTTAAATCTAAAATTATGAGGTATGCTTATGGCTTGATAGATTCCCAATTCTCCTTCCACAAATCACAACCGTTTACAAGATGGGAAATAGATTTGGATTGTACCTTTGAACCTAAACAATGGGAATCCGCTCTCAAAATAGTTCAACTAGCATGCAAATGCAGTACACATTATGAAGCAGCAATGAAAACATACTTACGATGGTATATGACACCTGATAGGTTGCACAAGATATACCCTACAACTTCACAGTTATGTTGGAGAAACTGTGGTCAAAAAGGTTCCTTATTACATACGTTATGGGAGTGTCCTGTTCTTCGGAATTACTGGGAGGAAGTGTTTCGCATCTTGTCTTCCACTGTGGGAGTCACCATTTTTAATAAAGCTCATATAGCATTATTATATTTGGATCTAGGGGAATTGCCTCCAAACAGTAGAATACTAGCATGCAAGATCTTAGTAATAGCCAAGTTGGTAATCACCAGACATTGGAAGGAGGTGGTGGCTCCCGCAGTGGAGGAGACGATATCTGCTATAAATACTACTTGGCAATATGAGAGAGCATTAACCCCCTCTATCTTATCAGCAAAATACCTAAAGAATGTGTGGCAATTGTGGTCTGTTAACATACTTAGCAAGTAACCTTATAAAACCAATAGGTAGACAGTTTTTCATATGATCTTAGACATAAATGTCTCATACTCATAGATACTGTAACACAATGTAAATCAAGATCTCGCTGATCTAGTCATGGTTGTTCTTGTCGACCTTTATTTTTCCCTTTTCTTTGTGTTTTTATTGTTCCTCTTTTTGTTCTGTTTGTTTTTAACTATCCTTTATTACTATATCAAGAGATATATACACCAGGGGTACCATAGAGTCTAACTAATAGAGGAGATGTAAGCATTATACACTATATAATAAGGTGTTCAATTATTAGCAAAGTGTTAGTCAGGCCACACGTCAGTGGCTATAAACACTTATGTGCTAGAATTCCAGGTTGTTACATCTTAGTGGATGTCCTGGATTTCATTTATAATGTAAAGAATGTATACCTTGCTTTACTATCTGAAATTTATGAATATGCTATTGGTGTTTTTTATTGACATTGATATCCCTGCGGCTGCGTCCGCTACTTTTGCTTTATATTTGTCTTAAAAAATTTAATTAAAAACTATTGGATTTAAAAGAGGGTTTTCTCTTTGAATATTGTCTATTGCCTGCATCGTTGGTGCCATAATTGGCTGCATTTTTTCATAAATGTTTAGTTGATGTTTTGCAAAGTATCTGAGGTATTTCATTTTAATTTCTAATGTATAGTTACTAAATTATAATATATACATTTCTGGGTTTTTATTTATAAAATTCAGCAAATTTTTTCAACTCTTATGACCTCCTATCCCACCAGTAGAACATGTGTTCTATGCCCTGGTTCTTATTTAGGGTTTCTCATGAGATATTTTGGGACACAATTAATTATACCATTGTCATTGTATTATCATTATTTAAAGTCTATAGACACCTTTAGGGACACTTTTTATCACTGTAGTTTACTAGTTTTGGGCTAAAAATTATATTTTCAATTGTTTTTTTTAAAAAACCTTTTCAACAGTTTTTCCTCTACAGACTAAATTTTCACTGCATCTGCAAACTATTGCTTTCTGCTTCTCACTGAATCTGTCAGGGATCTGCTCTGACTGCTCAGTCTGTAGCCATTATCTCTACTTTCCTGGCAGCTCCTAAACCCACATTATAGTTGATAGAGCTACAGATCAAGCGGACAGAGCAGCTCCCTGATGGAATCACTTTGAAGCGGAAAGCAATAGCCTGCAGATGCAATGTAAGTGGAAGCTGTAGAGCAAAACTGTTGAAAATGTTTAAATAAAGACCAATTGAAAAAATGTATTTTTATCCAAAAATGATGAAAATGCATAGTATAACATAATAAAGGTGTTCATAGTCTTTATTTTATTGTACTATGAAATTAACTTCTTTTACTCTGCAGCTTAGGGGATGGCTGTTCCTTTCCTACGTGTCTTGTAAACCAGGATCCTGAGCAAGCATCTACACCTTCTGGAACCAATGCAGCAGCTAAAAGGTAGATTTCTGCTCCACCTTTATCTTGTTGCTATAAGTCCTGATGATGGTACTGCACACATTAATGAAGCGTTTGTTAAAATCCCAGCACAAGAAAAAAAAAATCTAATACCAATAGTAATATAAGTAATATAAGTAATAAAGAACAGAGTGTATACCACGTGGCAGTCAAGGAAGTGATCAAGTCACTTGTTATAGAGCAGATTATTATATAGTTTTATGGAAAAAAATCATTAAAACCTGTAGTTTATTGACTTAAATCTCTGCTTGCGCTTACAAGTCCGGTAGGTGGTCCTTTATGACTGTGCATAGTGAGAGCTGTCAATCACTGTGTAGGACTAGCCAGTGGACGACTAAACTCAGAATGAGCAGAGATTTACCTAAATAAAATGGAAGTTTTGCTGAATCATTTTCCCCACAAACCTATATATCAGTTTGCTCAGTTTCTTTGTATCGTGCTGCAGATTGCACTACATTTTCATGATGACAGGTTCACTTTAAGAATGTTTTTACACCCCTAGGGCAATTGAATGAGGGTTTGCTGAACCCTAATAATTTATTTGTAATAAGTGTAATATGTTAAAATACATTTTTAATATCTTACTTATCAGATTAGTTACAGATGACCACAGTGGCCAGCATTTGGCTGCTGTAGTCACATTGTAAATGGTGGCAGATTATCAATGTGTGATGACAGCAGTAAGTGACAAGGTATCAACAGTCAAAGGGGTTAAAGGGAATCTGTCACCACAATCTTGTCAGAGTTTAAAGAGGACTTGTCACCACAAAATGCAGTCTGAAAGCACCATGAGATATAGCAGGAGGAGCTGTCTGTTATGCACACGATGCTATCAGTCACTGATAACATCTCTGTACTGTACCAATAGCTGTTCACAGGAGGTGGACAAAGCAAAGATACAAATGTATAAATTACAGATTTTACTGAATCTTTTTCCCACAAAAATATAAATCAGTCTGCTCAGCTTCTCCTGCTCTGTAACCTGGTGCTTTCAGATTGCATTGCATTTTGTGGTGACAAAAATGCAATGCAGTCCTCATCAGACCTCAGATCAGACCCCCAATCTTCACCACACCTCAGATCAGACCCCCAGTCTTCATGAGACCCCCAATCCTCATCAGATGCCAATCTTCATCAGACCTCAGATCAGACCCCCAATCTTCACCACACCTCAGATCAGACCCCCAGTTTTCATGAGACCCCCAATCCTCATCAGACGCCAATCTTCATCAGACCTCAGATCAGACCCCCAATCAGACCCATTCCTCGTCAGACCTCAGATCAGACCCCCAATCTTCATCAGACCTCAGATCAGACCCCCAGTTTTCATGAGACCCCCAATCCTCATCAGACTCCAATCTTCATCAGACCTCAGATCAGATCCCCCAAATTAGACCCATTCCTCGTCAGACCTATGATCAGACCCCCAATCAGACCCATTCCTCGTCAGACCTCAGATCAGACCCCCAATCTTCATCACACCTCAGATCAGACCCCCAGTCTTCATGAGACCCCCAATCCTCATCAGACTCCAATCCTCGTCAGACCTCAGATCAGACCCCCAATCTTCATCTGACCTCAGACCAGACATAAAATAAATAAAATAACTTACCTCTCCTGTTCCGGATGGCACCGCCACTCAGGAGATCCAGTGCGCTCTTCCTGCAGTGCTTGACTGTGACCTGATGTTGCAGATTGTCAGGTTATAGTGCAATACGTCCTGACACTGTATGCAGTCAGAACACAGCGTAGAGAGGGAAGAAGAGAGGTGAGTAAAGCCAGCACCAAGAGTGCGATATTCATCACTCCCTGTGCCTCCTGCATACTAATGAGCACTTCCAGAATAGTATTCAGTTCATAAGACACACTGCCATTTTCCCCACACTTCTGAGGGGGAAAAGTACGTTTTATGGAGTAGAAAATACAGTAATACTGCAGATAATATTTCAGAATCGTGGTGACAAACTCCCTTCAATGTCTAGTCATTTGGCTCCATATATTTTTTGTTTTGAAAATTGCACCACTAAAAATAGATAATGAAATTAACATTTTTCTTTTTTTTTTTTTACAAATGAGGACTCTGTTTCAAACCATTCAAGGTTTTCTGTCTAAATAAATTAAAATGTATGTTTAAAGTTGTTAATGTTGTAAGATTCAAACCTGCAAGCATTGCACTGATGAGACAACACTGGAGGTAGGTGGTGACTGTACCTAGTACTCCCCTGTCCTCAAATAATCAATGTAACTACAGACTGTTAAAAATCAGACTGTAGTCTAGAGTCCATATTATAGCATCCACCATAGTGGCAAACATAATGGGGCACATTTATTAAGACCAGCATTTTGATGCTTGTCTTAATAAGGCCCTGTGCTGGCGGTGGATCCGCCGGAGTTATGAAGAGGTGCGGGCCACCGCCGCTTCTAAATGTAAGATAGCTTCCTAGATGTCTTTCATTTAGACCATTTTCTACGCCTAAACCAGGCGTAGAAAATGATGAATGAGATGGGCCTACCAGCCTTTCCCCTTCCCCGCCCAAGCCACGCTCACTTTTTTTAGACCTGGCGTGAGCGGGGAGAGGTCGCAGATCACGCCGCAGAGGATCTTTGCGTCGCAATCTGCGCCAGAAATACTCCTAATTTAGGTGTATTTCTGTTTATTAAATGACCCCCGGTGTCCTTATTACCATATATAGCAGGGGTGCACAACCTTTTCTGGACCAAGGGCCACATTGTCAAATCTCAACAATCCCATGGGACACAGTTAGACTTAGAGGTATTACCAACTGAAACATGTATGACATATCGAAATTATATGCCATAAGAGTCTGAAAGGTACTGGTTCCACCTCAAGTACTCCTACCTATCCGGAGTCCTGGAAGTTCACACTCCAGAGAGAAGGATGTCATGGGTGTTTCAGTGTTCCCATAAACTGTTCTATCTGGAGTATTACCTGCCAATATATGGAGTCGAAGAGCATCCTTAGAACTTACCTGACCCTGCCCTAGCCGCCACTCTCTCTCTGTCTCTCTGACATGGAAAAAACTTGTGATCAGTCACTAGATGTTTACATTTTTTAATAAAGATCAATTGAATCAATTGGTCTAAACACTGAACTACACAGCGAATGACCGGGACTTATGACATACTTTTTCACACACAACTTCCCTGATCTTCTCCAGTCTATATTGCCATAACTGATAAGGCGGGGAGGAGCCACATGACGAAGCTCTCACGAACCCACCCATCTAAGTTTGCCCCCTGCATAGTTCTGTCTCATTCACACAGTCAGTGTTTGGTCAGTGATTTCCATCCATCATTGATTTTGAGATAAAACGAGATGCGGCTCTAAACAAAGAACAGGAGCAGATCTTTCCCTTATACCTTATGTCTGTGGAGGCTCCGATCCTGGTTTTGGCTCACAATTCCTGATGGAAATCACTGATCAAACACTGACGTGTAAATGAGGCCCTATTGGCATATTCCTTGGCAAAACAAGGATTGTGTAGTTCCAAAAAGGCTTACCTTTCCTCCTCTGCTTGTGGTCAGTTGCATCATTTTCATGTGCTGGTGGCCTGTAGAGCCCTGACTATCATGTCCAGTAAATGCTCTTCTCGTATACTTAGTCACGCACAACCACCTTTTTGTCACCTCCAGTATTGCTCCCCCTTTTCATGCTGCTCCCTTGTCACTCATTTAGTACTAGCAAAATGTGATAGATGGAATGAAATAAAGTGCTTTTTACAAGATCTGCAGTCTCTGTTTCCGGCGTCCACCAGGCAGTGCTTCATTCACCCATTATAGGGGTGGTAAATTGTGACAATCGGGGAGATGTATCAAAAGTGTTGCAAAGGGAGATTGGAGTAGTCACTCATGGCATCCAGACCCCCCCTTCCTTTAAAAAAATGAAGGTAGCAACTAGACTGGTTGTCATGGGCAGCTACTCCGCTTTTCCAGTTTTGATACATCTCTCCTGGTATATGTGTGTGTGTGCGCGCATAAAGGGATCCTGTTCATTTTTACATGGCTGCTAGTACAGGGCTCTCAAAGGATAAAAAGGAAAATAGGCAAGATGATGCACCCTGCAGCTTTCAGTGTGAACAAGACTCAAGAGAGTGTTGAAAGGGTAAATAAGCACAGTGATGTATACACTGTGGGCGAGGAACTGCCTAATTGACCATACTGAATTTAAGATGTTAAAATGTTTCTTTAATTTTCTGCACTAGTGCTGACAGTCATCAGTTCCCGGCCAAACCTCTCCGTGAGTCTCAGAGTCACCTGCTTACTGACTCCCAGTCTTGGACCGAGAGCAGCTGCAATGAAGAAAAGGGGAAACTTGGTAGGTGCCAGATATAATATATAGGGTTGTTCTGTCCTGTAGGAAACACTACATTTTTGATGCACATATTCATATCCTCAAATGTTACAAAACAGTGCTCCTTTAACCGCTCAGTACTTACAATTCTTGTATGTGCCAATGCAGGTAAGTACATTAGTATTCTATATCCATTCTTCATCTGCTTATCACTCCTCTCGTAGTGTAACGGTCCTGTATTGCAGCTCAGCACTAGGGCTACTATCGACTATTTTTGTAATCGAGTATTCTATCGATTGATCCAACGATTAATCGAGTACTCTGATAGCAAAATACTAATTAAAAGAACGTTATTCTTTATAAAAACTCATCATCCCGCCAGCGCCACCAGCTTGCCCCCCAGTGCCATCAGCTTGCCCCCCAGTGCCACTGAAATAAAATACTTACCTCTCCTGTAGGGGCGCCGCTCCACAGTTCCTCCATCTTCTTCTCCACGAGCTGCACTGTCATCCTGACATCAGACGCTTACGTGCACTATGATCTGATGATGTGTCAGGATACAGTGCAGCGCAGTGCGGGCTGGTGGGTGACCACGGAGCGGTGAGTAATAGCAAACGCTTCACTCCTGCTCCGTGGTCACATGACACAAACGAATCCTCGATCCAACGATTAATCGAGTACTCTGATAGCAAAATACTAATTAAAAGAACGTTATTCTTTATAAAAACTCATCATCCCGCCAGCGCCACCAGCTTGCCCCCCAGTGCCATCAGCTTGCCCCCCAGTGCCACTGAAATAAAATACTTACCTCTCCTGTAGGGGCGCCGCTCCACAGTTCCTCCATCTTCTTCTCCACGAGCTGCACTGTCATCCTGACATCAGACGCTTACGTGCACTATGATCTGATGATGTGTCAGGATACAGTGCAGCGCAGTGCGGGCTGGTGGGTGACCACGGAGCGGTGAGTAATAGCAAACGCTTCACTCCCGCTCCGTGGTCACATGACACAAACGAATCCTCGATGCAAAAAATTTGCATCAAGGATTTTTTTGGGTCTCGATTTACTCGATTCAATCGAGTAATCGTTTCAGCCCTACTCTGCACCATTTAAGTGAATAGAACTGAGCTGCAATGTCATACGCAACCCACAGACAAGATGGCAATATTAGATAATAACTTTCAGCTTTCAGTAGTACTGTAGGGTGAAAGAGGAGGGTTCCAAACCAGTGTATGCAAGAAGAAGGAGTTCTGTGCTCCATGGAAGTTCGAAGTGTTAGTTTATTTACAAGTAACCAAAGTTAGGGCTTATTCACACCTCAGTGTCCATTGTGCCTCAATTATCTATGCAGTGGATCAGTAAAAAACATTCTGTCCACAAAACAGATCAACCAAGTTCATGCTCCTGCATTTTTCTTGTGGACCAACCATCCATGGAGAAACACAGAAGCCTGAATGAACATATATAAGTCAATGAATTTTATTCACTGAAGTGTGAATAAAGCCTTAGTGTGACGTTTCGGTCCATAAATAACAGACATTGCTCAGAGGCGGATTGCCGTACATGGAAGAGTATAGGAGATTGTAGCATTGTATGAGATACAAGCACTGCAGGCCCGTGTCACCTTGGTGTACCGTAATTTATATTACCGTATATAGTTATAAGTCCATCAGGCTCAACCAAGGGATGGGTGGGAATGTGAATTTAGGAAATGGGTGTGAGAACCAAACTTTGACCTGAAACATCACACTAAGGCCCCATTCAGACGGCCATAGTGTTTTGCAGATCTGCAAAACACAGATACTCGCTGTGCGTTCCACAATTTGCGGACCGCACATGGCCGCAACCATAATAGAAAATGCCTATTGTTGTCTGCAATTGCAATTGCGAATTAGGACATGCTCATTCCTTGCTGCAGAACGGAACCACGGATGCGGACAGCACACGGTGTGCTGTCCGCATCTTTTGCGGCCCCATTGAAATTAATGGGTCCGCACCCGTTCCGCAAAATTACGGAACAGGTGTGGACCCTTCATACAGCTGTCTGAATGGGTCCTAAATGGGTGCTAAATCTTGCTGCCTCTCTTGTAAACTTTGACTTGGAGTCAATGAGAACTTTGAGTACAGAGCTCCTTCTCTCTTTAAGCTTATAGGTAGGATTTCAATGTGACTTTTGGTCATGTAATAGTCACACAATAGGTACAACTACATGGGGGAGTTGAGCAAGAATCACAAAAAAGCCAAGCAACTTTCTCACCTATAGGAAAACATTGAGGTTGTGCAACCATAGTAAACGCCGTACAACCAAAAGATGCAGTGGGTCCTGGCCATTGTGTAGCTGAGCTAATAAATGCAGAAGTTGTACCGTACAGCCTTGATGGTACCTGAACTATGAAATACAACACAACAATGGAAGAAATCTTTATATTTGAACATATAGCCACCTACTTTGTGGTATATTGCGTACAGAATGGAAATGTATTTTATGTATTGTCAAAGTTTATGGCCAGCTGTACCATATTCCTCATCATCTGATTTTTAAATCTGTGTTTTTATTATGTCAATAACATACATTTTTATTATAAGTATGTAATTTTCAATTACCTCCAACCATCTACTCCTCAGCACAGTTGAAATTATGCAGGATACCTTGGCGCACCACATATTCATCTAATGTATAACTTTTTGCAGGCAGAAATATTCTGCAGATGTTGGTACAAGCCAGTTTTTGATCATGCCCTGCAGCTAATAGGAACTTCTGGCATGACTTCTTTTAGGTTCCAGCCATTGTAAAAGGTCCGCAGTCATTTATCAGGAATTGTAATAAGCTGCTCAGGCCAACGTGCTGTCGCGTAAACCATGCCAAGAGTCCTGTTACATCAACCGTGTTAATCCAGGTTGGCAAAGGTTCATGTTGTCGCATAATAGGATTGAGCATTGTGGTGTACTTTTCTGCAGTATCAGCTCCAGCAGATGTATCCTACCACTAGTATCCAGCTACATTGTTCAGGAGCATTCAGCCTGGAATATATGGACATTTAGTGGATTTCCATCTCTGCATAAAAGACTTGGCTCCTTCATTATTCATGGTGGTTTACGGGTTTTCCTTGTGCACCATTCTTTCCAGCTGCACTGTTACTTTACTGTCTGTCTCTTGAGACTACTTTTGCTTCCAGATATCAGAAATGGTGGATAAACCAATCTTTCAATCCTTTGAAGAGATTTTCTTACATTCAACATCTGAGAAGGTTTTCCTTGTCCTCTTTTGTCCACTCGTCCTATCATTAGTCAGCTCTCTCTACACAAAGTTATAATTTTAGGCTCATGATGAGTTCCATTTGTGGGGAATTCTGTTAAAAATTGCTTGACACCCACTGTCTCCAGTCATCTACCTTGACACATGCACTTTTTTCCTGATGCCTCCTCTGATGAGATTCCAGGTGTGTCGGATTAATGTCTGGAGTGTGGTTCTCCAAAACACTGTATACACAGTTAATGGATTTTTTTCTCTATGGCGAAGCCTTGATTGAGGAATCCAATTGGTACGTACTGCTATTATACAAGACATGGCTTTATCAGTTTTCTTTTATAATGTCATTGCAGTGTACACTGTTTATCAGGACCTCTGTATTATCCTTATTTATCTTTAAATGCTATGAATTCCAGGGGCTCTACATCTAAAATGTGGTATACATCTATAATATAAAACAATCAATACACGCACAATATACATAGACTTATTAGCCCATTGGTACTAAGAGATAGAGGACCCTACCCGCGAGGGCTTGGAATCTACAAGGGAAGGGGAAAGGAGACAGTAGGTAAGGGTAGAAGCACAAGCCGCTCATCTGGCTATGTAGTGGCAGCTGGGTTATTGCAGGTGGCAGGCTTTTCTGAAGAGGTGAGTTTTCAGGTTGCTTTTGAAAGTTTAGATGTTGGGGGAGAGTCTGTAGTGAGTTCCAGAGTATCGGAGATGCAGATGAGAAATCTTGTAGACGACCAGGCAGATTCCCACTGGTCCATGAGTCAGGAGCCACCAAACATGAAACTACGCTAATGGAGCAAGTCCTGTTGTATCAGTCCAGTTTCCGATGTTAGAAATCGTCATCACAAGATGTCCTCACAGATCCTGCACCCACTGAGCAATTGAGTGGGAGCCTGGAGAAGAACAGAGCAGTAGAGGAGGTAAGTGACTGGAGAAGTCTTCTGATACTTTCCCTTAGGCTGGGTTCACACGAGCGGATGCCGTGCGTGGCATCCGCTCCGTGAAAGAGTGCCAAGACCCGATGCAGACTGCAGAGGCACGGAGCATTAACATGACTGATAATGCTCCGTGCCTCTCTGTGATCTTTTTACTACAAAATCACAGTGACAACTGTGATTTTGTAGTAAAGAGGTCACAGAGAGGCACGGAGCATTATCAGTCATGTTAATGCTCCTTGCCTCTGCAGTCTGCATCGGGTCTTGGCACTCTTTCACGGAGCGGATGCCACGCACGGCATCCGCTCGTGTGAACCCAGCCTTATTGCTGCCATCAGTGGGGGAGGGTTGGTTAAGGGTAATAATGTTGCTGTCAGTGGGGATGTATTTAGCTCTACACCGTGATATTTACTTGGTGCTGTTGATTGGTATTTTGTGCCACACTGTGATGTCTACTTGGCGCAGCTGGGAGGTATTTTGTGCTGCACTGCAATATTTACTTGGTGCTGCTGGGAGGTAATTTGGACTTTATTGCTGTAACACCTTTCCTTGACCATGTGATCGGGTGTTTCTTTATTTCATGAGGGATGTTACGAAGTAAAAGAAAATGTGCTGCATGTGCATTGCGCTCCACTTTCTTTTCGTCATAAGGGGTGAGGGTGATATGTTTTGTGGGCTGGTGGGGTTTGTGTATAATGACTGCTTTTTAAATCTCAGTCAGGCCTCGCACTGGGATTTAAAAACGGACAAAAGGAGAGCAAAGAAGATCTTGTCAGGATCAGAGATAATGTGTGGGGGCGTATCTGGAGATTAGGTCATAAATGTAAGGAGGGGACAGATTGTGGATGGCCATGTATGTTATTGTTAGTATTTTGACCTGTATTCATTGGGCAGACAGATAAAAAAATGTGGGGAGAGGTGGATTAACCAGGCAGCAGAGTTGAGGGTGGACAGGAGAGGAGCAAGAGTGTTAAGAGGGAGGCCACATTGGGGGATGTTGTAGTAGTCCAGAGGGAGATGATGAAGGTATGCACTAGCATTCTAGTTGACTCAGGGCTAAGAAGGAGCAGATGCGAGAAATATTTTTGAGTTGATGGTGGCAAAAGGAAGTAATGGCTTGGATCTGTGGCTTGAAGGACAGGGCAGAATCAAATGACTTGTGAGACTGGAGAAAATGTGGAGCTGTTGACTGTAATGGATAGGTCTGGTAGAATGAAAGGTGGCAGGAAAGTTCAAGGTGGACATATTCTTGGAATTCTGATGCAGATAGGAGTAGCAAGGTGGGGTGATAGCTATATAACAAGGAGAGGTTGAGGAAAGGCTTCTTGAGCGTGAGTGTGATGCTGGCATGTTTAAAAGAAGAAAGGAATACACCAGTGGTTAGTGATAGATTGAACAGGAGGATCAGCCGGGGATAAACTTAGTGGTTAAGCATGAGGTGGGATGGAATTGGGCCAAGGGCACAGGTGGTGAGTTGTGATTGGAGAGTAAGTTGGAAAGTGTTTCTTCAGCGATAGTGGTTATATGGGAAGAATACTGATTAGGTGTACACAGGGGTTGCTTGGACTGTTGGTTGAAGCTTTCTCTGCTGTTATCAATTTTTGAGGCAAACTCATCTGCTGGAATGACGGGTGTGGGAAGAAGCTCCAGGGGACTGAACAGGAAGAAAACAGTGGCTGTGTGTTTGTTGTGAAGGGAAGATAGTGTGGAGAATGGTAAGAGAAAGTTTGATGTTCTTATGCTGGTGCGCTAGTTTGCTGACTGGAGGGGCAGTTGAAGAGAGAATAGTTGAGAATGTAAGTAGACTAGATCATGGGTAAAAGACAGCTTACTGCAAACAGAACACAAGTTCCATAGTTCTCTGGAGAGAGGAACTGGGTGCAAATTAGGGTTGGGCGATATCAAAAATATTCAGACGATAACGATATTAAGAAATTTATCGCGATAAATACCCGTTTAAAAGAAAAAACACAAGGAGACATTATACTGTATGGGGGCAGCCACAAGGAGACGTTATACTGTATGGGGCAGTCACAAGGAGACGTTATACTGTATGGGGGCAGCCACAAAGAGCCGTTATACTTTATGGGGGCAGCCACAAGCAGACGTTATTCTGTATGGGGGGCCACAAGGAGACGTTATACTGTATGGGGGCAGCGACAAGGAGACGTTATACTGTATGGGGGCAGCCACAAGGAGACGTTATACTGTATGGGGGCAGCCACAAGGAGACGTTATACTGTATGGGGGGCCACAAGGAGACGTTATACTGTATGGGGGCAGCCACATGGAGACGTTATACTGTAAGGGGGCCACAAGGAGACGTTATACTGTATGGTGGGCCACAAGGAGACGTTATACTGTATGGGGGGCCACAAGGAGACGTTATACTGTATGGGGTCAGCCCCAAGGAGACGTTATACTGTATGGGTGCAGCCACAAGGAGACGTTATACTGTATGGGGGCAGCCACAAGGAGACGTTATACTGTATGGGGGCAGCCACAAGGAGACGTTATACTGTATGGGGGCCACAAGGAGACGTTATACTGTATGGGGGCCACAAGGAGACGTTATACTGTATGGGGGCCACAAGGAGACGTTATACTGTATGGGGGCCACAAGGAGATGTTGTACTGTATGGGGGCCACAAGGAGACTTTATACTGTATGGGGGCCACAAGGAGACGTTATACTGTATGGGGGCCACAAGGAGACGTTATACTGTATGGGGGGCCACAAGGAGACGTTACACTGTATGTGGGCCACAAGGAGACGTTATACTGTATGGGGGGCCACAAGGAGACGTTACACTGTATGTGGGCCACAAGGAGACGTTACACTGTATGGGGGCCACAAGGAGATGTTACACTGTATGGGGGCCACAAGGAGATATTATACTGTATGGGGGGCAACAAGGAGACGTTATACTGTATGGAGGGGCCACAAGGAGACGTTATACTGTAGGGGGCAGCCACAAGGAGACGTTACACTGTAGGGGGCAGCCACAAGGAGACGTTACACTGTAGGGGGCAGCCACAAGGAGACGTTACACTGTAGGGGGCGGGGGCCACAAGGAGATGTTATAATAAAGTCTTGTGGCCACAGGCCACCATACATACAATAATAATTTACAATATACTTTTCCCGCGGCTGCTTCACTTGTGTGCTCCGATTCTGACATCAGCTGTCGGGAGGCGGAGATTTGAAATTGGGAGCAAGGAGGAGGGAGAGCCGGAGGCTGCGGGAAGTAATACGTTTGTAATTTTGTCATTAGAGCACACGAGCGAGGCAGCCGCAGGAAAAGTCTCTCCAGAGACACCCAGTACTCACACAGAGTTGGTGATGTCGGATGGTGAGTGGAGTCTGGAGACTTGAATAAGGGAGGCGGAGCAAGAAGGAGCCAGGAGCGAGTGGAAGTAATGTGTTTGTACTCAGCGCTATGCATGGTGCAGGGGCAGGCGGACGCAGATTTAGAAGCGGTCAGCACACATGACCGCTTCGATGATGTCACAAAATACAGCGGTAATTAGGAAACAGCGATATCGCAGTTTTTTAATACCGCGGTATATTGTGAACACCGGTATACTGCTCAACCCTACTACTCAGCACTATGCAAGTGCAGGGGCGGGCGGACGCAGATTTAGAAGCGGTCAGCACACATGACCGCTTCAATGACGTCACTAAATACCGCGGTAATTAAGAAACAGCGATTTCGCCATATCGCCGTTTTTTAATACCGCAGTATATCGTGAACACCGGTATACCGCTCAACCCTAGTGCAAATGTGTTTGAGGTTTAAGAAGTTAAACCCTTAGTGGCTCGGTGATATAATGGAGAGATCTGCTGGGAATTCCAGGATTAAAAGATATGCCCCCAGCAGTAAAAAGAAGTAGAGGGAAGGATGGTTTGACGAGACAGTGTGTGTTTAGAGAGAAAGGTTTAATACTTAGAAGGGACAGAGGGATAAAGAATGTATTCCTTTTTGTAGGGTTGGGAGTAAACTACAGTACAGTAATATTACATGTGCAACAAGCTGCAGAGGATGGGAGTGGGGGTGGCACTGGCTGCAATGATTATTCACAGTGGCAATCCTTACACTGATGCTCTGTAGGGCCATGGCAGTAATAGAAGGGTGCACCTTTTCTTTCCTTGGGGCACATCCGGATTTTAAGACTCCTGCCTGATGGTAGTCGGGGGTTCCCTTGGTGTTGTGAGTTTGGTGCTGGTGCAGTGGCCGCTGTATGATGCTGGAGTCAGTAACCAGGCCAATTGTAGGAAAATAAACGTCTCTTTTTGCATAAGTGCAGAATGTGAGTTGTAGTTCATCCAATGGTATCAAAACACAGTTCCAAACAATTCTCAGTTCAACTCTTCCTAGATAGCAATGTATGGATTGAGGCAGGGATGAGGATTATAGTACCTCTTCCCTCTATCTCTCCAGTCTCTCTCTGCAGACTCTAAGGCTAGAAATAATTCAATTGCAATGGTGGCTGTAATTTCCAACTGAGGGGTACAGGACTGAGATATGGTTGGCCAGGACCATGTCTGAGTGTGAAGGGTATTTTTAACAATGTCCCTCTCACTGCGGTAAAGTCTCTATCAGCCTTTAACAGGATATACCTTACTGACTGACTACAGTGCTCAGCCACGCAGACTCTGGACCTTCTTGGTTCTTTCCCTTCTCTTTTCCTGGAGTACTGCAAAGTAGTGATTACTTGCTTGATGGAACTATCCTCAGAGATAGTCATTTCTGAAACTTAGGCCTAGTCCTGTGAGGAGTGAGCACATGTAGAAACCTCTCACTTCCTCTGCTAACTCACTACTTACCAGACTTAGCTAGGGGCGGACCTAAGTCCACACCTAAGGCTACTTTCACACTGGCTTTTCTCAGGAATCGCGGTGGCCGCGCGTGCGCAGACGACTTCTTATCTTCTCCCGGCCGGCCGCGCGCTGTACTGAACGCGCACGCCGAGACCGCGCATGCACTATGGTGATTTCTTCCTGGCCAGTATAGTATACTTGCCAGGAAGAAGTCACCAGGGCGCATGCGCGGTCTCGGCATGCGCGTTCAGTACAGTGCGCGGTCTCGGCATGCGCGTTCAGTACAGCGCGCGGCCCGGCCGGGAGAAGACATCAATCAAGATGGAGCCCGCCCCCTGCCGAGTGCCGAAACCAGGAAGTGGACAGCGCGCCAGGAGCAGGTAAGTATTAAACGGCGTGTTGAGAATAAAGGGGTTATACCATGATTAATGTAAAAAATCGGAAATCATATAGTTCATGAATCTAGAGATCTCCTCATTCATTGCTCCAATTGCTCTGCTAAATTTATTTCAAGCTGGTAGCTTAGAGGGCGTGCACTTCCTCATAGGGTGTGCCCTTTTTACTGCAGCTGGTGGCAGTAACTGAGCATGTGCTTTCAACAGGACAGAGAAATTTGAAAAAGAGCAAACAGCAGGTGGCTCTATACAGATAGATTTCATTGAAAAGCTCAGTGGCTTTACAAAATTTTTAATTACATTCAATTACAATAATATTCAGATCCACGTGCTGGTTCGAAAATATACAATATTTTTCATGGGACAACCTCTTTAGATAACATTGCACAACAATAACAGTTTGCAAGTACCATATTCTGGGGTACTGTACATGCAGCAATGAACGTCTGCGCCCACAGTGCGGTTCTCTTTTCTGGCTCATAGAGGGTGTGTTGAGCAGGGATACCGAGCCATGATGATGATATGCCCTTATTGGTCATATAGACTGCGGTTGCCTGGGGAAATTTCTGAAATCAGTTTACTTACCAAATCAACAAAAGTAATTTAATATGTTTTTACAGAGCCTGATCTGTCCTTCTTATCTGATGTAGCTTCACTTGTTCATCCATGATAACTCCCCTGCATAACGGAAACGGGACGGATCCGTTTTGCAGCCCATAGACTTCTATTATGACGGAATGAATAACGGAATGCCTCTTAAGGCATTCCATTATGCATTCCGTCATAGAATTGCGTTATGGTCCATGGTAACGAAATCCATAACGCAATTCTGCTTTTACCACCAAATAAAGCGTGAACGAATTTCAAAATATGAAATTCGCTCATCTCTAATTATGACTTTTCGTTTGCGAATACAATACAGTCAACTCATATAATCCTACAGACAAAAAATACATTTCAGGCACGAGCATCACCAGGTCTAGGAGCCCCCTCTAGAAAAGGAACCAACAGGCAGGTGCTATACTCAGCCTGGTTAAAGAGTTGAGATGTCCACCAAATACACTGCAATTGGGCATAGGTCTGGTCTTATACATCACTTAAGGTTTTTGCCCCTCCCTCCAGGAGTTAGACTAGAGCTCCTTGTTTTTCCTCTAAGGAGCCCACAGTCTCAATTCCTATCCCACACATGTAACCCCAAAGTCCAAAATAGCAGGGCATAGCTGATCTTTCTCTGATGTTCTCTATTGGAATTATAGATGGTGAAGGGCCCATTCATTTGGGATGATGGCTCCATTCTGCCAGTGTTGTTAGGCTGTGAGGCTAAAGAGGACCTGTCAGCTCTTCTCACTTGTGGGTATAAGTAAAAACTTGTATTTCTTATAAAATAACAAATCTGGAGCTCCACATTGTATCTTTCCTCAGTTAGGCCTCATGCACACGACCGTTGTTGGGTTCCGTGTCCGTTGTTCCGTTTTCCGTGATTTTCTGCGGACCCATTGACTTTCAATGGGTCCGTTGAAAACTCGGAAAATGCACTGTTTGTCATCCGCGTCCGTGATCCGTGTTTCCAGTCCGTCCAAAAAATATGACCTGTCCTATTTTTTTCACGGACAACGGTTCGCGGACCCATTCAAGTCAATGGGTCAGTGAAAAAACACAGAGGCACACAAGATTGTCATCCGCGTCCGTGATCCGTGTCAGTTTTTTTCCTATCATTTTCAAGGCAAACTTGACTTAGATTTTTTTTTCACTTTTCATGTCTGGTGATCCTCCAAAAATCAAGGAAGACACACGGACAAAAAAACGGAAACGGATCACGGAACAACGGAACCCCGTTTTGCGGACCGTGAAAAAATACTGTCGTGTGCATGAGGCCTTAATCTTGCTGCAAATGTGTGTCTATTGACAACTGCATGCTACCATTCCCTTTGTCAGAAGGTTGTGTCCCTATACATTGTGACACTAACAGCAGTGATTGGACAATGTCAATGTGTAGGGACAAGGAGGAATGATAATGCCAGATGTTAATTTATTCATACTTTACATGGAGGAATAACGGAGTCACAGCAAAATCAAAGAAAACATGCTCCACAAGGAAGGGTAGCCTGTATACCATGTACAGTTATAAATTTGGTGTACCCTCAAAATATGGTAACTCAACACACAGCAATTAATGTCTAAACCTCTGGCAACAAAAGTCAGTACACCCCTAAGTGAAAATGGCCAAAGTTTCAATATTCTGTGTGGCCACCATTATTTTCCAGCACTTCCTTAACTCTCTTGGGCATGGAGTTCACTAGAGTTTCACAGATTGTCACTGGAATCCTCTTCCACTACTCCATGATGACATCACGGAGCTGGTGGATGTTAAAGACCTTGCGTTCATTGGGATGCCCCACAGATGCTTAATAGGGTTTAGGTCTGGAGACATGCTTGGCCAGTCCAGCACCTTTTAGCAAGGTAGTGTCGTCTTGGAGATGTGTTTGGGGTCGTTATGTTGGAATACTGCCCTGTGGCCCAGTTTCCGAAGGGAGGGGATCATGCATTGCTTCAGTATGTCACAGTACATGTTGGCATTCATCGATCCCTCAATGAACTGTAGCTCCCCGCAGCCGTCAGAACTCAGCCACAAACCAAGACATTCACACCACCATGCTTGACTGTAGGCAAGAGACACTTGTCTTTGTACTCCTCACCTGGTTGACACCACACGCTTGACCCCATCTGAACCAAATAAATTTACCTTTGTCTCATCAGACCACAGGACATGGTTCCAGTAATCCATGTCCTTAGTCTGCTTGTCTTTAGCAAAATTTTTGTGGGCTTTCTTGTGCATCATCTTTAGAAGAGGCTTCCTTCTGGGATGACAGCCATGCAGACCAATTTGATGCAGTGTGTGGCGTATGGTCTGAGCACTGACAGGCTGACCCTCCACCCCCTTAACCTCTGCAGCAATGCTGGCAGCACTTATACGTCTATTTTGAAAAGACAACCTCTGGATATGGCAATGAACACGTGCACTCAATTTCTTTGGTCGACCATGGCGAGGCCTGTTCTGAGTGGAGCCTGCCTTGTTAAACTGCTGGATGGTCTTCGCCACCGTGCTGCATCTCAGTTTCAGGGTGTTGGCAATCTTCTTATAGCCTCAGCCATCTTTATGTAGGGCAGCAATTCTTTTTTTCAGATCCTTAGAGAATTCTTTGCCAAGAGATGCCATGTTGAACTTCCAGTGACCAGTATGAGAGAGTGTGAGAGCGATAACACCACATTTAACACACCTGCTCCCCATTCACACCTAAAACCTTGTAACACTAACGAGTCACATGAATACCGGTGAGGGAAAATGGCTAATTGGGCACAATTTGGCCATTTTCACTTAGGGTGTACTCACTTTTGTTGCCAGTGGTTTAGACATTAATGGCTAAAATTAATTAATTTTGTGAGATGCATAATGTATATCCATGGTGCATTCGTCTTCAGTGGGTGCTTAGCATCACGTGCTGCTCTGATTCTTCACCAAGAAATAACACCCCATCTGCTCTCCATATAGACAAGAACATTTATGACTATGGTTTCCAGCTTCCACCAACAAAATAGGAACTAGGAGCAAGCAAATGACGACAGTCTCAGCACAATAGTGCACGTGATCTGTGAACAGAAACAGTTCTTCTCAGGAAGAAGGGCAGGGGATGTTTTTATATAAACCTGCCAAGAGGTACATGCCCAAAACATTCAGCTCTGTGCTGAACTGATTAAACAAGTGCTGTCTTATCTAAGATTCAGACAGTTTCTTCATCTAATACATCGTGGTGTCCATTAAATTGACAGAATGCTGATCTGATGAAGAACATCCCAAATAATATCATCAGTCTTCTTGATATTTGCTCTGTCTAGCCAGATGGTGGTAAGCTATGACCTGAACGTCCTACAAGTCTGAGTATTTCACTGTGGATATGAATATTTACCTTGTGCAGTATGGTCTGTGTCAGAGGCCTCACATTGATTGTTAATCAGACCTGCAGAACAAATTGGTCCACATTCTGTGCTCCATACAAATGAATGCATATGGCGTATGTTCACACACTGCAGAGGGAAAAGAAAAACAACTTTATTATAGGTTTTACTTATCAGTTACAGCATAGTATTGTAGGCGATTTGGCCAAAGTAGTTTCATATATCAGCATGCCTCATCATGTGTGCGTGTGTATGTATATATATTGTGACACAGTGAGGAGTTGTGTCTGGCAAGACAGTTATTTTCCTCCCAGCATGTGCGGCTGGGCTGGTTTCCAGCCAGATGAGGTCAAGTACCGGACCAGAGTTTAAGTGCCGGTCTGGGTTTTGGCAGCCCCTGGCTGTCCTTAAATAGGCAGCTGGGCTCAGCAGAGATGTCTCTGTTTTGGGATCTGAGGCTTGGTGCCGTGCTGGAGGGCTTTCCCCGCATGCTGGGGAAACAGGCCCCCTAAAGCCTGCTGTGAACTACTGGAGGCAGAACTGCCAGCAAGGTGACTTGTGTTATATAAACTTTCCATTGTGTGTGAATTAACACCAAGACTGCAAACTTACGTGTTGTTTTGTGCAATTGCCTCAAGTGTGACTAAACATTGACGTTTTGAGTTAAGAACTTGTATTTTGCCTCTGTACTGCGCCCGCTTACCCTATCTACCAGAGCGAAACCCTGCAATATATATATATTATTATTCTGTCCCATTACTTAACAAGTGGGAGGCACATATGCAAACTGTTGTAATTCCTACACCGTTCACCTATTTGGTTGTAAATACCCTCAAATTAAAGCTGACAGTCTGCAGTTAAAGCACATCTTGTTCGTTTCGTTTCAAATCCATTGTGGTGGTGGATAGAGCCAAAAATGTTAGAATTGTGTCGATATCCCAATAATTATGGACCTGACTGTATATATATATATATATATATATATATATATATATATATTGTAAACCTTTTAGGATTTTCAGTTTTTCTGCATAAACTTGACATAAAACTACATCAGATTTTCACACAAGTCCCAAAAGTAGATAAGTTAAACAAAAGTAGACAAAGATAACCAAATATAATAAATTAGTCAAAAATAATAGACGTGGTCATTTATTGAGGAAAATGGTTCAATATCACATGTCTGTGAGTTGCAAAAGTATGTGAACCTTCAGGATTAGCAGATCATTTGAAAGTGAAATTAGAATCAGGTGTTTTCAGTCAAAGAGATGACAGGTGTAAGTGGGCAACCTGTTTTATTTAAAGTGGTATCCTGCTAGGTAAAATGTATCCCTTATCAGATCGGTGGTGGTCCTACTGCTGGCACCCCCACCGATCACAAGCCCGCGGGCCTCGTACTGCCTGCAGGCCCCCTGCTGGTCGGTCGCACAGGGAAGCAGCAGGGGGCCTGCAGGGGTAGGGGATAACTTTTACCTCCCGGAATACCCCTTTAAATATTTAAAGAATAGGTACCTGTCAAAGTCTGGTCTTTACAACAAGTTTGTGGAAGTGTATCATGGCACGAACTAAAGCGATTTCTGAGGACCTCAGAAGAAGAGTTGTTGATGCTTACAAGGCTGGAAAAGGTTGCAAACCATCTCTAACGAGTTTGGACTCCACCAATCCACACTCAGACATATTGTGTACAAATTGAGGAAATTCAGGACTAATATTACCTTGTCCCTTGGAGATCACAAAGGAACCCAAGGTAACCTCTTAGCAACTAAAGGCCTTTTTCAGATTAGCTAATGTTGTTATTTATTGTTCATGAGTTCACCATCAGGAGGACAGTGAACAACAATGGTTTGCATGGCAGGGCTGAAAGAAAGAAAGAAAGAAAGAAAGCCTCTTGTCTCAAAAATAAACATTGCTGCCCGTCTGCAGTTTGTAAATAATCAATTGGACAGGCCAAGAGGCATTGTGGACACATGAGATTAGAATATAACTTTTTTGTTTAAATTAGAAGCGGTATATTTGGAGAAAGGAAAATACTGCATTCTAGATTAAAATCCTTATCCCATCTTTGATACACATGATTTAGACCTGTTTTGGTGCATCTGAGCCAGGATTGCTTGAGAACATTGATGGAACAATGAATTCTAAATTATACCAGCAATTTCTAAAGTAAAATGTCAGGACTTCTGTGCGTAAGTTGAATCTCAGGAGAAAGTGGGTCATGCAGCAAGACTACCAAAGAATGTTTAAAGAATAATAAAGTTTTGGAATGGCCAAGTCAAAGTCCTGACTTAAATCCAATAGAAATTTTGTGGAAGGACCTAAAGCGAGCAGTTCATGTGAGAAAACCCAACATAACAGAGGTAACGCTGTTTTGTATGGAGGAATGGGATGAAATTCCTCCAAGCCGATGTGCGGGACAAACAATCACCTGAAATGTTTAGTTGCTATTATTGCTGCTCAATGATTCGCACCAGATACTGAAAATTAAGGTTCACATACTTTTGCCACTCACAGACATGTGAAATTGGATAATTTTCCTCAATAAATAAATGACCAAGTCTAATAATTTTGACTCATTTGTTTGATTTCAATATCTTTATCTACTTTTTGGACGGGTATGGAAATCTAATGTAGTCTTAGGTCAAAGTTATGCAGAACTATAGAAAATTCTAAAGGGTTCACAAACTTTCAAGCACCATTCTATATAGAATCCTGTTCATGTTCTTGAGGAGAAGCTCGTCAAGTTTTTTTTACATTACCCAGAGTCATAAATACAGAGAGAATCCAGGGTGTGAAATAATTAACATGAATTGTATACTCCACCATTTGTTTTTGTTGGAAAAAAGTGTGACTCCACTGCCCACAGGACATTATTGGAGGAGATTTCTAGCTCATTCAGTTGTTCGATATCAAACTTGAAATGGGAAGCAATGTTCTTGTTGAGAAGTGGCTTCCTCTTTGTGATTTTCCCATGTACACTATCCTTGTTGAATATTTGCTTCTGGGTGTGGCATCATGAGGACCTGAAAATTCTTTAAGGGGTATTTCAGCTACACAAAAATAAATTGGCAGCAGTCTCAAAGTATCTTAAAGACATAAAACAAGCGATACGCCTTGATATGCCCTCTAAGCCAATTAGTGGCCGCAGTGGTGACCCCTTCTCAGCCAGTGAGTGGGCATTTCAAAGACTTTCCTGCGTGTTAAACTGGAAATATAGAGCAGTGTGGACCCAGGCAATGGTGGAATGGCAGTGACAGGAGATCTGTGTAGGTCAGTATTGCTTCTTTTCCATTTTTAAGCTCCTGTGACCCTGCTACCAGTTATTTTTGTTTTGCTCAAAACCCGATTAAACAACCAACCACTGTTCTTTGTGATCTTCCAGGTTATTGCATAACTTGCCCATGAAATGCTTTTTGTCAAAGGGAGTCTGTCAGTACTTTTGACCATGCTAAACTGCAGACAGGACTATGTAGGGGCTGGGGAGAGCAGGGCATACCTTTTGTGGAGCTTTTCTCACCACTAGTGATATGAATATATACTTTTATTGTGCCAGATTCTGCTTTTCCAAGTGCCCTGGAGGCGGAGCTTCACTATGAATTGCCCTCTGCATTGAGGTGCTTGACAGCTGTACTAGTCTCCTGATTGGATGCTACAGCTGTCACTCAAGGCAAAGGGGAGGGGCTGTGAATAGGGATGAGCGAATCGACTTCGGAGGAAACATCCAAAGTCGAATCGCATAAAACTTCGTTAGAATACTGTACGGAGCGAGCGCTCCGTACAGCATTAGAATGTATTGGCTCCTATCGCGAAGTCTTGCGGGACTTTGGGTAATAACTTCAGAAATTAATTTCTACTGTAAAAAACCTTTTACCGAACTCTGGTTTGGTTCCAAGGTACCACTTGCTCGCTCCGTACAGTATTTTAATGAAGTTTTAATGCGAATCGACTTTGGATGTTTTATCCAAAGTCGATTCGCTCATCCCTAGCTGTGAAGCAGCAACTCCTTAGAAATTTGCTTTGACCTAGTCATGGTCAGTGACATGATGCAGGCACCACTTTAATTTGGTCACTGTTACATGTGATAAATAATATTGACACTTTCTAGAATGAATTTGGAGAACTTCCTCATGATGACCTAGAAATTTAAGGGGTTGTCTGAGATATATATTTTTTTACAAACCGCAGGGAAGCGATCATATAAAAAAAGAAAATATTGTGCTTATTGTCTGGAAGCCCCTCCGTTCAAGCACCACTGCGGCCATGACGTAATGTTTTAATGTGCTGTATACTGCAGGTGTTTGCTGCAGACAATCACTGGCCCCAGCAGTATGCAGCTCAAGAGAACAGTTTATTGGCCGCAGTGGTGACACACGATATATACGGGCACATCATCTCTGTAGCCAGCAGACAGGACAGAGCTGCAGTGTGTGAGGGGGTTCTGGTGTAACATTTTTTTTTTATTAAAGGGGTTGTGCAGCCTGTTTATATTGATGACCTATCCTAAGGACAGGTCATAAATATCTGACCGGCGGAGGTCCTGTACCTAGCACCACGGCCAATCAGCTGCTTGAGCAGGGGGCGGTTTCCGCGTTATCTTTCCTGTAGCGGTGTTGTAGTGTAATTACAAGTACTCGCACTGTACAAATGAATGGAGCGATTACTTTTAATTACACTGCACTTCCGAGACAACGAGCAGTGTAATGAAGAGGAAGCAGTGCTCGCATGAAGCGCCACCTCCTCTTTAAACAGCTGATCGGCGGGGGTGCCACGTGTCAGGCCTCCGCGATCAGATATTGATGACCCTATTCTGAGGATATGTCATCAATACAGCCAGGCTGCACAACCACTAGGGCTCATGCACACGAACGTATTTTCTTTCCGCCTCCGTTAGTTTTTTTTGTGGACCGTATGCGGAACTTTTCACTTCAATGAGTCCACAAAAACAACGGAAGGTACTCCATGTGCATTCTGTTTCCGTATGTCCGTATTTCCGTTCCGCAAAAAAGTAGTGCATGTCCTATTAGTTCTCGTTCAAACTAACATTTTTGGCTTTCTGTATAGGGGCCATTTTTTGCGTTCCGTATACGGAACCATTCATTTCAATGGTTCCGCAAAAAAAAACCGGAATGTACTCCGTATGCATTCCGTTTCCGTATTTCCGTTCCGTTGAAAGATAGAACATTCAAGTCAATCGGTCCGCAAAAAAAAAATGAACACATACAGAAATGCATCCGTATGTCTTCTTGCGGAACCATCTATTAATAATTTTATTCCCAGCCCAATTTTTTCTATGTAATTACTGTATACTGTATATGCCATACGGAAAAACGGTACAGAAACGGAAACAAAAAACAGAACAACAGATCTGTGAAAAACGGCCCGCAAAACACTGAAAAAGACATACGGTCGTGTGAACGAGCCAAAATCACGGTCCGAGGCCCTATTCAAGTCAATGGGTCCGGAAAAACGGAACGCACACGGAACACATCCGTATGTCATCCGTATTTCATCTGGTTCATTTTGCAGATCCATACTGTAGAAATGCTATGCCCAGCCCATATTGCTCATGTGTTTGGTGAATAAATAAGTTACTGCTTTCAATCCGCAAAAAACGGATCAAATACGGAAACCATACGGATATGTTTTGTGCAATGACGGAACGGAAGAGGACTTAACTCAGAGAAAAAAAAAACTCAGGTGCAGAACAACAGATCCGTAAAAACGGACCGCAACACAACAACGGTCGTGTGCATGAGCCCTTAATCTGATAGGTTTCCTCATATGTAACCATAATTTGGACAGCTGACCAATTTCTTTCCACCCTTCTCTCTTCCAGGTATGAGTAACCCAGCATTAACCATTGAGAAGGAGACCTAGCTCTGTGGAAGTGTTGCAGAGAGTTGCGAAGTAAGAGACTAATATATTTAGTATCAGCAGGCGGTCTCGGTGTGTACACAGTACTAATCAGTGTGCTCTCTCTGTAGGCTTGCAGACCATGGGCAGATGTTCATGTGAGGAAGAAGTCATGCACTCATTGGCTAGCTTTACATCTGTTTCCAGAGACGAAGCACCTGATTGGCTCTCTCCATTACCGCTAAAAACCATGCAGAAAGACTTTTCCTCCCCTGCGGTAAACTGCAAACAGCAGGAAATGTGCAGGAAGTAATGGAAGGAAGAGGAATCCTTTGTAGTAAACTTTCGGCAGTCCTGTGTTGTATGCGATGTAAGGTTGTATTTTACCGTGTGTATGATATTATAGCACAAACAAGCATTATCGTCTTTCCTCTTCCGAGAAGGAACATTCTTATATATTTCTCGAATGTGAAGCACTTTTTGAAAAGAATGATGGCAGCATATTTTCTATGTAAAGGAAACCGTATTTATCTATATAATGAGGCCAATGAAATGTTATTGATGATCTCATTAAATAACATCAACACCAACCGAGTCCAGATATCATCACTGCTGGTGAAGCTGACATTCAGCCAAAAGTGAACGCACCAGCCAAGTTTTATACTGCAGTTTGAAGTTGTCCTCTCTGTAAGGTCTGCGCCCTTGGAAGTAAGCATGCCACCTCCACAATAGTTCACCATTTTATTTGAGTATGCTCATGAGGTTCTTCACATTACCTCTGAGCAGGTGAGAACACTCTTGCCATGTGTTTGCTCCATACAAACCTATTGTATAGAATGTGTTTCTATCCTTTTTTTTGTTTGTTTGTTTTTTTTTGTTTTTTTTGTAGACGCAAATATATTTTAGATGTTAAAAGTGGTATGAACAGAGACTTCGTCTCCCCTGCATGTACTAAATGGATTGACTGTATCAATGCATTCTGCACCACACAGGCATCACCAGCCCAACCATCATGTACCTATGTGAGGTTCCAGCAGTTAAAGACTCTCTTATATTTAAAGAGAATCTATCACCCACCCACCACAACTACATCAATGAGTAAGTATCTTAAAGGTGCTGATTCTGAATCTGTAGTTTGCACACACAAACTGTGTATGCTGTATGCTGATGTATAGAAAGGGCTACAAAGCACATTGCCCCGAATGTAGATGAGCAGAATGGTAAAAATGACAGATTCAGAATCAGCATCTTTTGCGCTTTGTACTGTGGTTTACGGGGATATTTTGAGATGACAGAATCTCTAACCCTTTAAGTATAAATCTCTAACCCTTTATGAAATACATCCTGGCAGGGAGGCACTTCAGTAGCCAAACCTTTCACAAGCTTAGTAAATAGGGGTCTTGTTTTAAAGCTAAGAATTGTAGCTTTAAAACAAGACCGGGATTGCAGCTAGTGACTAGATGTGTGGTATGCATATGGAATTCCTATGGGTGTTGTGCAGGGTGCATGAGGTGTTTGTGTTGTGGTGTTAGATGTTCCACTGGCTTTAGAATGTGTGGTGTTTATTACTTTCTGCTTGGGACACACTTTTAGCCACTAATTCCAGTTGCTATAAAAAAATACACTTTGCAAAATTATGTGAAGGTTCCTGTGTGTACAAGTGCTGAGCACATTTTGACAATGTCTCAAAGGGACGTGTTCCTACATAGTCTGAACGTGTAAAATCAATGCTAACAGTAGGAACACACAAGGGGAATCGTAATAACCACTTGTCAAATTTATTAATTCTAAAAAAAAAAACGGCTGCAGAATTATTAAATAGGTAATGCAAGATCCTGTGCTACAGCAAAGTTGGAATTTTCCTACTCTAATCATTCTTATGCCCTCTAATTGTGGTCGGTGGAATAACACTTCAAGACTATCCTAGCGATATGCCCCCATTGTCTGAGATGGGAATACCACTTTAACCCCTTAAGGACTTTGACTTATGACTTATCCAGGCCATTCTGAGATAGTTTTTTCGTCACATATTGTACTTCATGACACTGGTAAAATGAAGTTAAAAAAAATTATTTTTATTTATAAAAAAAAATACCAAATTTACCAAAAATTTGTAAAAAATTGCAAATTTCCAAGTTTCAAATTCTGTACTTCTATAATACATAGTAATACCTCCAAAAATAGTTATTACTTTACATTCCCCATATGTCTACTTCATGTTTGGATCATTTTGGGAATGATATTTTATTTTTTGGGGATGTTTACAAGGCTTAGAAGTTTAGAAGCAAATCTTCAAATTTTTCAGAAATTTTCAAAAACCCAATTTTTAGGGACCAGTTCAGGTCTGAAGTCACTTTGCGAGGCTTACATAATAGAAACCACTCAAGGTATTCAAAACTGATTTTACAAACGTTGTTAACCCTTTAGGTGTTCCACAAGAATTAATGGAAAATAGAGATACAATTTCAAAATTTCACTTTTTTGGCAGATCTTTTTAATTTTAATAATTTTTTTCCAGTTACAAAGCAAGGGTTAACAGCCAAACCAAACTCAATATTTATGGCCCAGATTCTGTAGTTTACAGAAACACCCTATATGTGGTCATAAACCGCTGTACGGGCATACGGCAGGGCTCAGAAGGAAAGGAATGCCATACGGTTTTTGGAAGGCAGATTTTGCTGGACTGGTTTTTTTGACACCATGTCCCATTTGAAGCCCCCACTCCTAGAGTAGGAACTCCAAAAAAGTGGCCCCATTTTAGAAACTATGGGATAGAGGCAGTATTGTTGGTACTAGTTTAGGGTACATATGATTTTTGGTTGCTCTATATTACACTTTTTGTGAGGCAAGATAACAAGAAATAGCTGTTTTGGCACCGTTTTTATTTTTTGTTATTTACAACATTCATCTGACAGGTTAGATCATGTGATATTTTTATAGACCAGGTTGTCACGGATGCGGCGATACCTAATATGTATACTTTTTTTTATTTATGTAAATTTTACACAATGATTTCCTTTTTGAAGCAAAAAAAATCATGTTCTAGTGTTTCCATAGTCTGAGAGCCATAGTTTTTTCAGTTTTTGGGCGATTACCTTGGGTAGGGTATGATTTTTGCAGGATGAGATGACGGTTTTATTGGCACTATTTTGGGGTGCGTGTGTTTATTTGATCGCTTGCTATTACACTTTTTGTGATGTAAGGTGACAATTTTTTTTTTATTTAGCACAGTTTTTATTTAAAATTTTTTTGCGGTGTTCATCTGAGGGGTTAGGTCATGTGATCTTTTTATAGAGCCGGTCGATACGGATGTGGCGATATCTAATATGTATACTTTTTTTATTTATGTAAGTTTTACACAATAATATCATTTTTGAAACAAAAAAAAAAATCTAAATCAAAATAAAAATCATGTTTTAGTATCTCCATATTCTGAGAGCCATAGTTTTTTAAGTTTTTGGGCGATTATCTTAGGTAGGGTCTCATTTTTTGCGGGATGAGATGACGGTTTGATTGGCACTATTTTGGGGTGCATATGACTTTTTGATCGCTTGCTATTACACTTTTTGTGATGTAAGGTGACAAAAAATGGTTTATTTAGCACCGTTTTTTTTTTTTTTTTTTTTTTTACGGTGTTCATCTGAGGGGTTAGGTCATGTGATATTTTTATAGAGCCGGTCGATACGAACGCGGCGATAACAAATATGTATACTTTTATTTTATTTATGTAAGTCTTACACAATAACAGCTTTTTTTAAAACAAAAAAAAATGATACACAAACACAGAAATATAGTGGCAAATCTGGGGGAGCTGCTCAACCCCTAACACTGTAGCGTGTTTTTCATTGGGGGAGCAGCCCCACCGCATGTGGACCGCAGCAAACGACTATCCCCAGCAAAAAAAATGCATACGGTGGAGGATGTCGGCGCGGTCCACATGCACCACAAGGGCATCCTACACAAAACGGAGCATTGTGCGGATGAAAATATAATCATATAAATCACAGAAAAAATGCACCAAACGGATATGCCACTGACTATACTGGCTAGTCATAAATGCAGATATTAAAAGCTGAGACTTTTGCCAATATATTCCTGTCAGGAAAATATCGGAGCCCATCATGCTACAGTGTTAGGGGTTGAGCAGCTCCTCCAGAATTGCCACTATATTTCTGTGTTTGTGTCTTGTTTGATATGTAGTGTATGTGCCTTTACCTGGCATTCAAACACTCTCTTTTGCACCTGGTAACCTCCATCACATGGTCTGATATGGGTGTGGCTTACAGTCTGGCTTTGTTCACATTGCACTAGTTGTCCTGCTAGGTGGTTGTGTGGAAGCCTGGCTGTGAGCTGGATTTCATCACCTTCAGACCTTGTTCACACCATAGGTAGCTTAGTGGTAGGACCCCGTGCCATGCTGAGTGACCGTGACGTGGTGCATGATGGGCTCCGATATTTTCCTGACAGGAATATATTGGCAAAAGTCTCAGCTTTTAATATCTGCATTTATGACTAGCCAGTATAGTCAGTGGCATATCCGTTTGGTGCATTTTTTCTGTGATTTATATAAAAAAAAAGATGTTTTAGTGTCTCCATATTCTGAGCCATAGTTTTTTAATTTTTTGGGCGATTGTCTCAGGTAGGGGCCCATTTTTTGCGGGATGAGGTGACGGTTAGATTGGTACTATTTTGGTGGGCAAACGCCTTTTTGATCGCTTGCTGTTGTACTTTTTGTGATGTAAGGTGACAAAAAAATGGTTTATTTAGCACAGTTTTTATTTTTTACGGTGTTCATCTGAGGGGTTAGGTCATGTGATATGTTTATAGAGCCGGTCGATACGGACACGGCGATACCTAATATGTATACTTACCCCCCCCCCCCCCCCTATTTTTTACCAATTTTATTTAACTTTATTTGGGGAAAATTACGTTTTTGTTTATTTTTACTTGAAACTTTTAATTTTTGGGGGGGGAAAACTTTATTTTTTCAACTTTTTTTTTCATTTTATTTTTTGTCCCACTTTGGGCTTGAACTTTTGGGGGTTTAATCCTTTACAATGCATTCCAATACTTCTGTATTGGAAAGCATTGGCTGTATGAGTAATACTGTGTGTTTTACTCATACAGCTTCCGGCCTGTGAGATCCAGGGGGCTGGATCTCACAGGCTCGTCACCGGAAGGCAGTGCGATGCCTTCCTTAGGCATCACGCTGCCTTCCATGCCATCGGGTCCCCCCTACAGCCACATGGGGACCTGAAGGCACCGCCACACGCCGCCGCAAACCGCAGGTAAAGCCGCAAACCGCAGGTCTGAATTGACCTGCGGTTTGCGGCGATCTTCGACACGGGGGGGGGGGGGGACGGGACCCCCCCGCGCATTTAGCCAAGGTGCCTGCTCAATGATTTAAGCAGGCACCGGGTTCCGATCACCGCCCGCTGGGCGGCGATGATCGGAACAACACCGTACCGGTACGTCCTAAGTCCTTAAGGGGTTAAAGAAACACTCCAAAAATGTTTTATTCATTGACCTGTCAGTTAGATACATGATGTAAATTGTAGTGAAGGTGATTTTCTTACCTCCCTTCTGATCTTTAGCTGTGTCATGTGACCAACACACTGATCTCACACAGGACAAAAAGTCAGTTACTTTTTGATTCATTCCTATGAGACTGACATTTAGGCTCCCACAGGAATACATAGAGAAACTGGCTTCCTGTCCACACATACGATGCTGTGTTATGGGAAGTGTCAGCTGGTCACATGACACAGGATCAGAAGGTTGGTTATAACTCACAAATACAGTTACAGGCAGGCTCGGACTGGCCCACCAGGGAGGCGGGGGATTCCTCGGTAGGCCACCAGTCTCTTGTACCTGGAGATAAGACGGAGGAGATAATTATTGTAGCCACTAGGTGGCAGTATCGCACAGTGATGCAGCCTCCTACTCGTGTAAATTGTACAGGAGGCCCCGCAGTATCTACTAAACTTCCCGGGCTGCTGGCAGTGAAGATGGAGAGAACATGTCTGGCCATCCTCCTGCCCTCCCTGCTGTCGGAAAACTTTGGTTGCTGGAGAGAAGGACTCCTCTGCGGTGCTGGGCTGATTTCTCAGGTGTGTGACAGTAGTTAGCCGTAGGAGACTGTAAGGGGGAAATAGGGGATTTGTTTATAGTAGACTCAGATCTGTGTATGTGTGCTGCTCTCTGCAGAGTTCAGAGTGGTATTGGGGGGACTCTGCCCTAGGACCCCACAATGTCTCTGCTTTAGGTGCACCCCCATAAATGCCCCAGCTCCAGATGCCCCCACTCTAAATGCACCACTAATAGTGCCTCTTCTCCAGTTACCCCTGCTCCAGGATCCCCACTATTACCCTGCTTTAGGTGACCCTAATGCCTCTGTTTCAGTTATGACCCTCCGTTTGTGCCCTTTGCTCACGTTGCTCCTCTAGCACCTTTGCTTGGGCTTTGTTAAAGGTTATGACCTGCAAAGGGGGTTGGACTTATGACTGAAAAATTCTGCACAGTGTGTAACATTCTCCAGTATTGACATGTATGGTTTACATTGCGGTAGTGATGATATTCCGCATTTACCAGCATCACTGCTGCCATGTAAAGAGATACTGGTAGTGGAGTGGTGGAGGATTTAAAGGGGTTGTCTAGGTTTTCAAGTTATCCTCTCCACACCATAGGGCAAGCATAACTATATGATTAGTGGGGTTTGATTCTGCGAACCCCCCTCCCCTCCCTGATTCCAGGAACGGGTCCTGTTCCCCCTTTTTGATGGTGTGGCAGGCCACACATATGCCCTGATGCTCAATTTATTCGCTTTGGGACCACTGGAAATAGCCAGCGCTGTACTCTGCCATCTCCAGATACCCCATAGAGAATGTATGGAGAGGCAGGGCATATGCTCGACCTGCCACTCAATGAGGAAGGGAAATCAGTGGTGGCTCCAGCGTTCAAACCCCCACAGATCACTTAGTTATCCCCGATCCTGTGGATACAGGATAACTAGAAAAGTGGACACAGGCCCTTTAGTAAGCTAGGTGGGGGCTTCCTCCTAGCAGTGAGCCCTGTGACGTCACCGGCACTAATGGGCAGGTTTTAGCACTGCCCTAGCCTGTAAAACGGCTAGGGCAGCGCTAAAGCCCTTCCATCAATCCCAGTGGCATCTTTAGGAACAGCCTCCGCCTACCAGTGTAAAAATGTAAACAACAAAGCACTTGTCCTGCGCGATACTGTGCAGGGCAAGGGAGAGCATTGGAGCATGCTCCTATGAGAGGGGCTATCTGGGTAAAAACGGGGAAAACCCCTTTTGCTATGGCTACAGTGCATTCGGAAAGTCTTCAGACCCTTTCCCCTTTTTTCACAATTTGTTATGTTGCAGCCTTTCCAATTTATTGAAAAGGAAAAACTAAAATCTTGCGTTGACAATAGTACTCAGACCCTTTACTCAGGACTGAGGAAGCTGTAATCGCTGCCAAAGCTGCTTCAACTATCTTCTTGGGTATGATGCCACAAAGTTGGCACACGTGGATTTGGGCATATTCTACCATTCTTCTCTGCAAATCTCCTCAAGCTCTGTCAGGTTGGTTGGGGACGGTTGGTGGACAGCCATTTTCAGGTCTCTCCAGAGATGTTCCCCACTGGGTTAAAGTCAGGTCTCTGGCTAATCCACTCAAGGACATTCACAGAGTTGTCCCTAAGCCACTCCTGTGTTGTCTGGGCTGAAGCTTCACCTTTCAACAGAATAATGACTAGGGATGAGCGAATCGACTTCAGATGAAACATCCAAAGTCGATTAGCATAAAACTTTGTTTCAATACTCGCTCCGTACAGTATTAGAATGTATTGGCTCAGATGAGCCGAAGTTATTACTTCACGAAGTCTCGCAAGACTTTGCGTAATAACTTTATAAATTGATTTCTACTGTAAAAAAACATTTCCTGAACTCAGGTTCAGTTTTAAGTGGTACCTTGGAACCGAACCAGAGTTCAGGAAATATTTTTTTTACAGTCAAAATCAATTTATGAAGTTATTACGCAAAGTCTCGAAGTAATAACTTCGGTTCATCGGAGCCAATACATTCCAATACTGTACGGAGTGAGCTCCGTACAGTATTGAAACTAAATTTTATGCGAATCGACTTCGGATGTTTCATCCGAAGTCTATTTGCTCATCCCTAATAATGACCATAGGCACACAGCCAAATCTGTGGTCCAGAACACCTGATCCTTAGAATTGAGACCAAAAGTTTCAATCTTGATTTCATCTTGAGAATCTTAAAGTCTGAGGGTGCTTTAGGTAATTTCTTTGCAAACTTGTGTATTTTACTAAGGAGATGCTTCTTTCTGGTGACTCGGCCACAAAGCCCAGATTGGTGGAGTGCTGCAGTGATGGTTGACCTTCTGGAAGTTTCTCCCATCTGCACACAGGAGCTCAGCCAGACTGACCATTGGTTTCTTGGTCACCTCTCTTGCCAAGGCCTTTTTCCCACCGATTACTTTAGTTACTTTGGTGGCATGGCCAGTTCTGGTTGTTCCAAACTTCTTCCATTTAAGAATTATGGAGGCCACTGTGCTTTTGGGAACTTTCAGTGAAACAGAATTTTTTGTACCCCTCTCCAGATCTGTATCTCCACACAATCCCATCACCGAGCTCTACAGGCAGTTCTTTCCTCCTTATACCTTGGTTTTTGCTCTGATATGCATTGTCAGCTTTGAGAAACCATATAGACAGGGCTGTGTCTTTCCAAATCATGTCTGATCATCTGAATTTATCACAGGTGGACATCTTAAAGATAATCAAGAGACATGGAAGACCCGAGAGCTAAATTTCATGTGTCATAGCAAAGGGTCTGAATACCTACATCCATGTGAAATTTTCATTTTTCCTCAATAATAGATTTGCAAACATTTCTAAAAACTACATTTTTGTATGTAAAATCTGTTTCTCTTCCGTTCATTGGGGGACACAGGCTTGACCATGGGTATAGCTGTTGCCGCTAGGAGACACTAAGCACACAGTGTAAGCTCCTCCCTTTCAGCTATACCCTTCTTACAGTAAATAAGCTAAATCAGTTAGTGCAAAAGCAGTAGGAGAAGCAACACAAAAAAAAAAAATAATCACACTATCTACAAACCCAGAACCACACAGGCCCGAAAAGGCCCCTAAACAAAAGAATGGGTGGGAGCTGTGTCCCCCAATGAACAGAAGAGAAACACATTTTACGGTGAGCACAAAAATCTAGTTTTCTCCTCCGTATCATTGGGGGACACAGGCTTGACCATGGGACGTTACAGAGCAGTCCCCAAGGATGGGCATAACAAGCAACCATCCCGCCATCTGCAAAACTCTACGCCCAAGGGAAGCGTCAGACGCAAAGGTGTGCACTCTATAAAACTTGGAAAAAGTATGCAAAGATGACCAGGTAGCCGCCTTGCACAGCTGAAGGGCCAAAGCCCCGTGATGCACCGCCCAAGAGGCCCCCACTGTCTGAGCCGAATAAGCAGTCACCCGGAAAGGGGCCCGACCATTAACGCGGTACGCTTCCACAATGGCCAAACAAATCCATCGGGAAATGGATGTCTTTGACACTGCCAGCCCTCTTCTCGGCCCCTCTGGAATCACGAACAGGGAATCCTTCCGCCAGAAAGATGACGTCTGACACAGATAGACTCGAACGGCTCGTACCAAATCCAGGGTATGGAGCTACTGCTCCCGAGGATGAGACGGGCCCGGACAAAATTAAGGGAGAATAATCTCATTTAGATGGAATTCTGATACCACCGTTGGCAGGAAGGACTGCATAGGGCAAAGGACCACCTCATCCTGATGGAGGATCAGGAAAGGAGCCCAACATGAAAGAGCTGCGAGTTCAGACACCCTATGGATGGACATGATTGCCACCAAAAACACCACCTTGTAAGACAGGAAGCGAAGCGGCACCTGCTGCAAAGGTTCAAACGGAGAAGACTGGAGAGCGTTTATTACTAGATTAAGATCCCAAGGATCCAACGGAGGACAGAAAGGGGGAGCAGCATGCGCCACCCCATGCAGAAAAGTCCTAACCACCGAACGTGAAGCCAAATTCCGCCGAAAAAGAATGGAGAGAGCCGACACTTGCCCTTTGAGGGAGCTGAGAGCCAGCCGGGGAGTTGTTGACGCCGGGGATGTGAGCTGCATATAGTGCCGGAACATGTTGCTCCGCCCAGCGGAGAATCAGCGCCATCTCCGTCATGGCTGCCGGGCTCCAGGTGCCGCCCTGGTGATTGAGGTATGCCATCGCCGTGGAGTTGTTCGACTGAACCCAAACCGGACAACTTGGAAGGGAGCGTTCCTCGCGTGACCATACTCCATGAACAGAGAGATTTTTCCAACACTCCACCCCAACCCTTGAGGCTTGCGTCCATTGATAACACCTTCCAACGGAGAGGAAGGAACGAGCGGCCCGACGTCAACATCGGAGAGACCAACCACTATCTGAGGGCCCGGCGTACCAGGGCAGGGAGAGGCATGGGCTGATCCGCTGGGGAGCAGTCCCAGATGGACAGAATGGCTTGCTGAATTGAGCATAGGGAACTGCTTCGAAGGCAGAGACCATGTGACCCAGAGCCCGCATGCAGCAACGAATGGGAACCGGACCTGACTGCAACAAGGGGAGAATCTGAAGACAGAAAGCTTCTCCGGAGGCAAGAACACCTTGACCTGAAATGTGTCGAGTACCATGCCCAGATAAGTCAACCGCTGCGATGGATAAAGACAAGACTTCTGCCTGTTCAGGATCATTCCGAAGTGCTCCAGGGTGTCCAGAACAATTCTCAGGCTGTCACCCGGAATGACGGACCCTTCACCAGGATGTCGTCTAAGAAAGGGATCGCTACGATCCCCCTGGCATGGAGCAGGGCCATGACTGCCGCCAGAACTTTCGTAAAGACCCTGGGAGCTGTGGCCAGGCTGAACGGGAGGGCTACATACTGGTAGTGAAATGGACCCACTGTGAATTGGAGAAACCTCTGATGACTGATGAAGATGGGCACGATGTCTATCGAGGACAGGTACCCCCCCCCCCCCCCCCTGGTTTCATGGACACAATGACCGACCTCAGGGACTCCATCCGGAAGCTGTGGACATGAAGAAAACGGTTGAGCGCCTTGAGGTCCAGAACGGGACGGACTGTCCCCTCTTTTTTGGGGATCACAAAGAGATTGGAGTAAAACCCGTGAAAACGGTCTTGCGCAGGAATCGGAACAATCACACCTTGCTGCAGCAGCGCGCAAATCGCCTGGAAAAAAGGAATCTGCGGCTGAGGGAGAGGCCGGAGGAGACTACCAAAAAAATGGGACAGAGGGGAGGACCTGAAATCCAACTTGTAGCCCTCTGCAATGACGTCCCTCAGCCACGCGTCCGCGATGTGAGCCAGCCAGACATGCCGAAACAAGTGAAGCCGGCCGCCCAGCCAAATGGAGGGCGCCAGGAGCGGCCCTTCATGCGGCGGAATTCTTAGGGTTAAAGGACTTTGAGCCATGTTGACGGGAACGCCAGGAAGGGTGAGGCTTGAAAGAAGGTTTGCGCTTCTGATCCGTGGCCGACTGGTCGGACGCCCTCTTGGGGCTGGAAAAACTCAGAAAGGGGCGAAAAAAAGGCTTCTGCTTTTTTGACCTATTAGACCGCCCCCTGTTCTGCGGTAAATGCATGCTCTTACCACCTGTATTGTCCAAAATGATCTCCTCCAGGCGCTTACCAAAAAGCCTGCTGCCGGAAAAGGGGAGGGCCGTCAGGGTCAGCTTTGAAGCATTATCTGCCGCCCAGCAAGAGAGCCATAGGGTACGGTGAATAGCCACCAACAGTGCTGACGAGCGAGCCATAAGCCTGGCCGCGTCCAAAGATGCTTCACAAATATATGCACTGGCATGAGAGAGCTGCAGGGCTATATCTGCAAGTTCCCCCGAGGAGACTCCCGAGTCGGGACCCTGACATAAATTACTTTTCCACTCCCCCATAGCCTTGCTCACCCATGTAGAGGCAAATACCAGCTGCAGCGCTGCTTCAAAAGCATATTTTGCAAACGCTTCTAGTTTCTTATCTCTGATATCAGAGAAAGAAGCCCCATCCGCCATTGGCAAGGTAGTATGTTTAGCCAAGCGGTAAACTGGCGGGTCCTCTATAGGTGAGGACGACCATTTCTTAGTCAAATCCTCCAGAAAAGGATAAAGGACGTTTAAGCGTTTTGGCAAGGCAAAACGTCTATCAGGAAAATTCCACTCCTTGGAAAGAGAGGAATCAAACTCCTGATGGTTGGGGAAACACTTGTGAGAGCGACGGAACCTTCTAAAGGAAAAACCCGAGCTGGCAGACAACGGTGCAGAATCCTCTACCTGCAACGTCTCGATAACCGCCGTAATAAGATTGTCCACCATGGAGGACAGTTGGGACAACTGACCCTCCGGCGAGACAACATGCTCATCTGACCCCCCTCCCCAGAACATGCCTCTTCCACTGAGGACATGTTGGAGTGAGACTCTCTAGCAGGAGGAGGAGAGGCCGAGGAAATGGGAGACACAGACACCCTTTTGGGGGAGGATGTTCTGGCCCATTTAGCGGGATGGCCGCGATGGGCATGCACCCCATGATCCCCAGAGTTGGACGGGTCAGAGGACTGCCTTGCCGAAAAACGCCCCAATATTTTCACAATGGCCTTGTTGGTATTGGAGACATCCGAGACAGGGTATGCGCCCATTCCAGTTCTACCATAGGCTGGGCAGCAGGAATCATCGGGTCCGGGGCTGAGCCACTTGATGGCGGAGCAGCACATGCAAAGCATAGGGAGTCTGACTGCAAACCCCCCCCCAAACATCAGACCACATGCCTGCATCCCCGGCCGAACCCAGACACCGGCTGGGGAAAAATAAGCTGCGGGCAGGCCCTGTAGTATTAGGCCGCCCAGAAGTCGTGGCCTCCATTAACCATGTCCCCGGCAGCGCGCCGAACAGGATATTATTAACCAGAATAGGACACTCCACCCCCAGGCGTATTTCGGCGGCCACGCAAACGCCCACGAGGTAGCAGCAGGAGGATGCGCTGCGGTGAGCCCTGCAGAGCCAGCACAGCTGATGTGCCCCTCACATTTTATATTACTTGATCGTATACAGTAATATGGGGGCTGTTACAGTATAGGTTGAAAGGGATAAATGTCAACTTCTAATGCACACCTAAATTAACACTACACATTGCAGACCGCTACATCTGCAAGCCAGCAGACTGTATTGTAGTTACAATTGTACAGGTTCACATTTGCTAAATCTCTACAGTAGATTAGATATTTCCTTCTTTGATTGGGAAGATTCTGCCAAAATCTGACAATTCTGCTTCTTTGTGAGCGTGAAGAGAACGGGCGATATTAATAACACAACAAGCATGCACAACACTGCAAGCAAATACCATATCCGACAGCACGCGCACATAACTGGGATAACTCAAACTAGAGTACCCGGCTGAGTGACAGTGACGCACTGCTATAATCAGAGTCTCTGTCTCTACTCTGTGCTGCCTTAGGGTGACAAAACGAGATTTTTGTGAACTCACCTGTAAAATCTCTTTCTCACGTGGTTCATTGGTGGACACATTACCGTGGGTATAGCTTGCTGCTGCCACTAGGAGGCGACACTAGGCTGAGAAAAGACATAAATAAACCAACACTTGTTTCCCTTCTACTTATTAAGTATGTGGCCCAATATCACCCATAGCGCAACCAACAAACGATATATGGATCCAATTAAATCACAACTCCATCAACATGACTTTATACAAAATCAATGGTGTTTATTAGTACATATAGAGTTGCAACCAATTCTGGCCACACAGACATTAAGAACACTTAAAATGTCACTCAGACTGCAGACGTGTGGTGATTACAGTACATGTTAGTAAAGTGCAAGTGCCTACATAAATATGCAACAAAAAGATACAGTCAGTGCCTATCAGAAAGTATTGTCCAGTCTACAATATATTATCAGAAGGTCAAATTATAGACCCTAGACTATATGGACATCAACTCACACTATGTTATATTCATATATAGTACAATGAACAAAGAATAAAGCATACTGACCAACGTATCTACCACAGCACCTACAGTCCGTGCCCCGACGCGCGTTTCGCCGTCAGCTTTTTCAAGGGGTAATGACAAACACTTAATAGCCGGGTATATATAGTCACTATGATGGGCGGAACAATCTCCATCTAACCAATAGACTAAGGACACGTTGACGGGAGGGCAGAGTATCAAAACTCCTCACCTGTATAGTTGAAAATCACTTGCATCGTGTACTGTGGCGCACGAACCGCCGCGCACCATCGGTGCCCGCGTACGCGGTCGCAGCGATGACATAGGACGGCCGCGCTCAACAGAGCACAGGGCGTCCCACGTCAGAGCCAAGACCGAAAAGTCTTAGCTCTCCCCCTGCAGGCTATACCCCCTCCAGCCTGGAGAGAGCATGTCAGTTTGTGCTCAAGCAGTAGGAGCAGTAAAAACATGTGCAAAGTAAAAGAAAATGCAACAAACGCCGGCAGAAGCAAACCGGCTAAACACCCGACCGGCAACCAAACATCACCAACAACAATAATAATAATAATAATAAATACTGGGTGGGTGCTGTGTCCCCCAATGAACCACGCGAGAAAGAGATTTTACAAGGTAAGTTCACAAAAATCTTGTTTTCTCGCTGGTATCATTGGGGGACACAGGACCGTGGGACGTCCTAAAGCAGTCCACGGGGAGGGAAAGAAAATCCACGCCCATGGAAATAGCACCCTTGAGAATGCTTAATACACTGCTGCCTGCGGCCTGGAGCAGCACAGGCGATGCCTAGGAAGCACCTGGCAAAACTTAGTGAACGTGCGCCAGGAAGACCAAGATGCTGCCTTATACAACTGTGAGGCTGATGCAGGGTGAAAACGAACCGAAGAAGAGCTGACCGCTGGCCAGGTGCACCGAAACTCCGGTTGGCGGTGCCTTGCCCCGGGAGCGGAATGCCTAAGCAACTGCCAACGGATCCACCTGGAAACGCCCCTTGGAGGCCATCGAGCCCTTTCAAGGACCTCCAGGAATGACTAGGTTAGAATTCGCACGGCAGAAAGAGCTAGTCATGGACAAGCAAACCTCCGAGCCAGAATCCATTCTGACGGAGAGCTCACTCTCTCGAGTGCGAGGGAGAAGGAAAAAGAAGGGAAAACAATGTCCGTGTAGACGTGGAAGGCGGTGACTACCTTCAGCAAAAAAGGTAATGGGGCGGAGCACTGCCTCATGTGGGTACCTGACAAGAAAAACGTACGTACAAAAAAGGCGCTCCCAAATTCGCTGGGTGGAAAAGCCTGCCACCAGGAATGCCACCTTCCCAGAAAGAAAAGGGGGGGAAGAAGACGTTGCAGAGAGGGGTCATGTTCCTCACTGAAACGCCAAACGACCCACCGGTCGTATGGACGAAACCAGGTACCTGGCCCTAACCCTGGAAGCAGAACCAAAATCCCAGGCCACAGGATCCACCTCCGCTAAAGAGAGACGCTCCACGGAAGCGGTAAATTGGCAGACTGATGCCCCCAGAGCCGTAGAGGCTTGCAGAGAGACTGAGAAGCTGGTTGATAAACCACAGAGAAAAAAACCTGAATCAGGCACGACCAACCACAGGCCAAAGAACCAATACATTTGAGATAGGTAGAAGTAAAACCGATGTGAGAATCACTGGCGATGAGGAGCACCGTCAGCGACCATATATTGACAGTGTGGCAAAACTGCTCGACGGAAATTTCGACCAGACCAACATAAGAGAAAGACTCCTGCCGGATGGAGTGCGATGATGACGTCCAACGCCCCACCCGTACCTGAGAAAACACTGGTCACATCGGAAAAAAAATAGTGATGAGATTCCAGAGCAGTGCCAGGCATGGCTACTGGCAAGGTAGACAGAAGGGAGAGACAAGCAACATTTAGCTCGCGGAGTAAGAAGAAATGGAAAAGGTGTTCCGTTCCAGGAACGAAACGTCTATCAGCGGTAGTAAGGCGTGACAGCGCCATGCTCTGCCTGGCGTGGTGAGACTCGTAATCTACCCACAGAATGGGCAGTGAAAAAGTATGACCACCATCGGATTGACATGACAGTCATTACTCATGTCGTAAGAGAAGTAATTGTAGATACAGGTAGCACACCCAGGAACAATGAAAAGGAATCACCTGTAGAAAGAGGGATGTGGTAGGCACTATACAGAAGAAGCCACAGGATGATAGTGGCGGTGCCAAACTCCGCCTAAGGAGGAAACCATGCAAGGGGATCCACAAGTCTATGGCTAGCACCATATTCCAGCTGAGGAGGGGACCACACGGCAGAGGCCCCCGAATGTGGCCCTAGAAGAATCCGCCCCTGACGAAGGAGCTGTGGAGGAGGAACCATACTATGTTGTGACAACGCAAAGACCTCTCGTACCGTAGTAGCCACAGCATGCCCCATAAGCGCAAAACTGAGGGGGAGGCCTGAGGACTTTCCGTAGAAGTCATGGAACCATACGGCCCCAGTTAAGTAGAGCTAACCTAAAACACTCCACCAGGCAAGGGTGCCGAACAAGAGCAACTGCCAAAACTAGCGTCAAGGAAGAACCCCTACCTGAAGGGGGGACGCCCCATTGCAACAACTACGACCCCTAGCACCAGCGTAAAAGATGCACCTGCGGAGAACACACTGTAGTAGCTAAACCAGAGTGCCAGCATAACCACTTTCCCAGATAAGAGAATACAGAGTCCGTGCAACCCTCGACTCGCTGGAGCGGAATCACAATATTATATGCAATTGCGTACGCACTCCATTTTGTTGAGGACAAATACCATGACCGACTGGAACGGTGGAGGCCCATGGAGATGTGGGTCTCTAGGACACTTAAGTGTTGCCGGGTAAACCCCTGAGAGGATAGAGGGCGACATATTCATGCCCCAAACCAGCACCGGCAAGAAAAGAGGATACAACGGGGAAATAGTCACGGTATCCACTGGCGACACCCATATACCACTAGGTGAGGAGTACAGGGAACCAAAGAAGCTAAGGCATCTAGAGCCATGGCATAATTGAATTGCAGCATCCCAAGAAGCTTAGTTATCCCCCCGTTAGTGATCACTAACGAAAGGGTAATGTAACAGTAAGCATGGAGATGTCAATGTGACTGAAGAAATAACCTCCAGTGGTAGTGCAATACTCCGCTTAAGGAAGGGGTTAGCGTGACAGTCAGAACTGTACCCAACAGTACTGGAAGTACCCCACCAATGGAGTTTGGCAATGCCTACGTTAAGCACTGCCTCAGTGGTAGTGCAACCACTCCGCTACAAAGGGGGAAAAACGCATACGGAAGGAACTGTATCCCGAGGAAGTGCAAGCACACCACCTAAGGAAAGGGGTGATGCATATGGCAGGAACTGAGTTCAATGGCAGAGAAATTACACCGCTTATGGACGGGGATAATGCATATGGTGAGTCCTGTACCCGGTGAGAGTGCAATTACTCCACCTAAGAGAGGGGTAATGCATACGGTAAACACTGAAACCAGTGATAATGCCATAACGCCACCTATGGAAGAGGCTAATGCATACGGTAAGTATTGTACCCCGCGTAAATGCAATTCCACCACCTACGGAAGGTGGAACGCCTGCGGCCGGCACTGAAGCCAGCGCTAGTGCAGTTAGTCCACCTAAGGAGGTAATGCCTCAGGCAAGTACCTTGTCCGGTAGTAGCGCAAATACTCCGGCTAAGGTGAATGCAATCTTGGAAGATTCTGAAACAATGATCCCCCCTTCAGACCGAACCTCTCCAGTCTGAGCGTGACCCTGGGGAGGAAGGGTGGGGGTGCGGAGGTGACCGAGGAGGCAAATATCCTGCTCTGGGCCGCTTGTGCGCAGTTCTACCTCTCAGAATCTTGCCGGTGGCCGTTGCAGGCTGTGCCGGCGGAAACTATCAAACCAAACTACCCGGGGGTGGAATGGGAATTCTAAAGGATCACTCACCGGATTGCGCAGGCAGTGCTTTATCAACCAAACGAGCCCGAAGGAAGGATTGGGAAGGTCCGGAGATGCTCCACCGGATTGAGCAGGCGATGTCAATCAATCAAACGACCCCAGAGGGTGATTGGGAAGGTCCAGAGGTTCACCATTAGATTGCGCAGGCGGTGCTTATCAACCAAGCGACCCCGGAGGGAAATTGGGAAGGTCCGGAGATGCTCCACTGGATTGCGCAGGTGGAGAAATATCAACCAAACGAACCCGGTGGGTGACTGGGAACTATGAGAGGACCTCCTTTATGAGGGATAGGACAGGTTTTTTTACTTATTTTTTTTATTTAACCACTTACCGTCACACTAACGCCGAAAGGCGTCATTTCTGCGGCGCTCCCAGGTCACACTAACGCCGATTGGCGTCATCTCGCGTGAGCAGAGATTTCCTGTGAACGCGCGCACACAGACGCGCGTGCTCACAGGAACGGAAGGTAAGAGAGTTGATCTCCAGCCTGCCAGCGGCGATCGTTCGCTGGCAGGCTGGAGATGTGATTTTTTTAACCCCTAACAGGTATATTAGACGCTGTTATGATAACAGCGTCTAATATACCTGCTACCTGGTCCTCTGGTGGTCCCCTTTGTTTGGATCGACCACCAGAGGACACAGGTAGCTCAGTAAAGTAGCACCAAGCACCACTACACTACACTACACCCCCCCCCCGTCACTTATTAACCCCTTATTAGCCCCTGATCACCCCATATAGACTCCCTGATCACCCCCCCTGTCATTGATTACCCCCCTGTCATTGATCACACCCCTGTAAAGCTCCATTCAGATGTCCGCATGATTTTTACGGATCCACTGATAGATGGATCGGATCCGCAAAACGCACACGGACGTCTGAATGGAGCCTTACAGGGGCGTGATCAATGACTGTGTTGATCACCCCATATAGACTCCCTCATCACCCCCCTGTCATTGATCACACCCCTGTAAAGCTCCATTCAGACGTCCGCATGATTTTTACGGATCCACTGATAGATGGATCGGATCCGCAAAACGCACACGGACGTCTGAATGGAGCCTTACAGGGGCGTGATCAATGACTGTGTTGATCACCCCATATAGACTCCCTCATCACCCCCCTGTCATTGATCACACCCCTGTAAAGCTCCATTCAGACGTCCGCATGATTTTTACGGATCCACTGATGGATGGATCGGATCCGCAAAACGCACACGGACGTCTGAATGGAGCCTTACAGGGGCGTGATCAATGACTGTGTTGATCACCCCATATAGACTCCCTCATCACCCCCCTGTCATTGATCACACCCCTGTAAAGCTCCATTCAGACGTCCGCATGATTTTTACGGATCCACTGATAGATGGATCGGATCCGCAAAACGCACACGGACGTCTGAATGGAGCCTTACAGGGGCGTGATCAATGACAGGGGGGTGATCACCCCATATAGACTCCCTGATCACCCCCCTGTCATTGATCACCCCCCTGTCATTGATCACCCCCCTGTCATTGATCACCCCCCTGTCATTGATACACCCTCTGTAAGGCTCCATTCAGACATTTTTTTGGCCCAAGTTAGCGGAAATTATTATTTTTTTCTTACAAAGTCTCATATTCCACTAACTTGTGTCAAAAAATTAAATCTCACATGAACTCACCATACCCCTCACGGAATCCAAATGCGTAAAAATTTTTAGACATTTATATTCCAGACTTCTTCTCACGCTTTAGGGCCCCTAGAATGCCAGGGCAGTATAAATACCCCACATGTGACCCCATTTCGGAAAGAAGACACCCCCAGGTATTCCGTGAGGGGCATATTGAGTCCATGAAAGATTGAAATTTTTGTCCCAAGTTAGCGGAAAGGGAGACTTTGTGAGAAAAAAATAAAAAATATCAATTTCCGCTAACTTGTGCCCAAAAAAAAAAAATTCTATGAACTCGCCATTCCCCTCATTGAATACCTTGGGGTGTCTTCTTTCCAAAATGGGGTCACATGTGGGGTATTTATACTGCCCTGGCATTCTAGGGGCCCCAAAGCATGAGAAGTAGTCTGGTATCCAAATGTCTAAAAATGCCCTCCTAAAAGGAATTTGGGCACCTTTGCGCATCTAGGCTGCAAAAAAAGTGTCACACATCTGGTATCTCCGTACTCCGAAGTTGGGGGATGTGTTTTGGGGTGTCATTTTACATATACCCATGCTGGGTGAGAGAAATATCTTGGTCAAATGCCAACTTTGTATAAAAAAAATGGGAAAAGTTGTCTTTTGCCAAGATATTTCTCTCACCCAGCATGGGTATATGTAAAATGACACCCCAAAACACATTCCCCAACTTCTCCTGAATACGGCGATACCACGTGTGACACTTTTTTGCAGCCTAGGTGGGCAAAGGGGCCCATATTCCAAAGAGCACCTTTCGGATTTCACAGGTCATTTACCTACTTACCACACATTAGGGCCCCTGGAAAATGCCAGGGCAGTATAACTACCCCACAAGTGACCCCATTTTGGAAAGGAGACACCCCAAGGTATTCCATAAGGGGCATGGCGAGTTCCTAGAATTTTATATTTTTTGTCACAAGTTAGTGGAAAATGATGATTTTTATATTTTTTTTTTTTTCTTACAAAGTCTTATATTCCACTAACTTGTGACAAAAAATAAAAACTTCCATGAACTCACTATGCCCATCAGCGAATACCTTGGGGTGTCTTCTTTCCAAAATGGGGTCACTTGTGGGGTAGTTATACTGCCCTGGCATTCTAGGGGCCCAAATGTGTGGTAAGGAGTTTGAAATCAAATTCTGTAAAAAATGACCAGTGAAATCCGAAAGGTGCTCTTTGGAATATGGGCCCCTTTGCCCACCTAGGCTGCAAAAAAGTGTCACACATGTGGTATCTCCGTATTCAGGAGAAGTTGGGGAATGTGTTTTGGGGTGTCATTTTACATATACCCATGCTGGGTGAGAGAAATATCTTGGCAAAAGACAACTTTTCCCATTTTTTTATACAAAGTTGGCATTTGACCAAGATATTTCTCTCACCCAGCATGGGTAAATGTAAAATGACACCCCAAAACACATTCCCCAACTTATCCTGAGTACGGCGATACCAGATGTGTGACACTTTTTTGCAGCCTAGGTGGGCAAAGGGGCCCATATTCCAAAGAGCACCTTTCGGATTTCACTGGCCATTTTTTACAGAATTTGATTTCAAACTCCTTACCACACATTTGGGCTCCTAGAATGCCAGGGCAGTATAACTACCCCACAAGTGACCCCATTTTGGAAAGAAGACATCCCAAGGTATTCGCTGATGGGCATAGTGAGTTCATGGAAGTTTTTATTTTTTGTCACAAGTTAGTGGAAAATGATGATTTTTTTTTTTCTTACAAAGTCTCATATTCCACTAACTTGTGACAAAAAATAAAAACTTCCATGAACTCACTATGCCCATCAGCGAATACCTTGGGGTGTCTTCTTTCCAAAATGGGGTCACTTGTGGGGTAGTTATACTGCCCTGGCATTCTAGGGGCCCAAATGTGTGGTAAGGAGTTTGAAATCAAATTCTGTAAAAAATGACTAGTGAAATCCGAAAGGTGCTCTTTGGAATATGGGCCCCTTTGCCCACCTAGGCTGCAAAAAAGTGTCACACATCTGGTATCTCCGTATTCAGGAGAAGTTGGGGAATATGTTTTGGGGTGTCATTTTACATATTCCCATGCTGGGTGAGAGAAATATCTTGGCAAAAGACAACTTTTACCATTTTTTTATACAAAGTTGTCTTTTGCCAAGATATTTCTCTCACCCAGCATGGGTATATGTAAAATGACACCCCAAAACACAGTGGACAGGAGGCAGGAAGGTGTTAAATTCTTCAGATTAGAGCACCTGCACTGCATACATAAATGACAGAAAATCCTGTGTCAGCCCCAAGAGGGGACTGGCCAGGAAGTGGTTAAAGCTGACTAAGGACCGGGGGCGGGGCTCAGCGGGCTCCTGGAGGAGGGGGAAGCTAGGCGGGAAGAATTCGGCTACAGCGCGTGCATAAACGTTCCGGAGCGGCGCGCATGGCTCTCCAAAAGGGCGAATCATGGGGCTGGAAACAGGGAGTGGGAAGCCTCCTGCGCTCCCCTCCCTGCCTGTCCGATAAGAGCAGACGCTAGGTCCACAGCGGAGCGCTTGGCCGCCCACTGTGATAAGCAGCGCCTGCCAGAGGATATAGAGCATTAACCCCCTATGCGCCCAAGTAACCAGGGGGAGGAGAGGGAAGGTCTATAGAGGTCCTGGGCTACAATAAACGGAGCCCGGTGCCTGTGGACCCTATAAAAACCAAGAACTATTTCCGCCAGGGAGGGGGGGGGGGGGGTGTGAGAGGGGTACACATACTTACCTAGTCCTGTGTACTCACTTATCTTTCTCCTCTTCTCTTCACCCTCCCTAAGTGGGACCAACAGGGTCACCTTGTCAGCAGCCGGCACTAGAATGGCAGGAGGGTCTTCTTTGGCGGACCTAGGAGACCCCTTGGCTGGCGGGAAGCAGGGGAGCTGGGCTGCCATGGTCCTCCTTTTGCTTCTGTGGGGAGGTCAGCGGTGGACTCCCTCACCGGTCTTGCTCCCCGGGACAACAGAGAGGCTGGGCGACTCTGTTTCCCAAACTTAAAAGGAAAAATAAAAAAAAGAGAGAATCCATTAAGGAAGCCGCCCTGCATAAGGCAGGGAGGTCTGCCTCCTACGACACTAAGCTAAAACTGACATGCTCTCTCCAAGCTGGAGGGGGTATATATAGCCTGCAGGGGAAGAGCTAAGTCTTTTTTCAGCCTAGTGTCGCCTCCTAGTGGCAGCAGCAAGCTATACCCACGGCCCTGTGTCCCCCAATGATACCAGCGAGAAATTCTCATTCATTTAGTATGCATAAGGTGTATTATTGGTGTGGGTTGTCAAGTGGCAAGACTTTGTGGGCAAGCATCTAATGGCTCATCTTCCATATTATATTTAGTCAACCAAGTGTCCCATTGCATATACTTGAAGAATAACAGCTGTGTATTATTTATTATTAAAGTGCCATTCATTCCATAGCGCTGTACATTTGAAAAGGGGTATACATACATAATACAGACAATTGCACTAAGCTTAAACAAGACAAGTTACAAACTAGTACAGAAGGAGAGAGGGCCCTGCCCGTGAGGGCTCACAATCTACATGGTATGGGAGAAGGACACAGAAGGTAAGGGGGAAGCTGGTCATGGCAGTATAGAGGCAGCAGGGTCACTGGTTGTAGGCTTGTCTGAAGAGGTGGGTTTTTAGGTTTCTTTTGAAGGATTCCACTGTCGGTGAGAGTCTGATATGTTGGGGTAGCAAGTTCCAGAGTGTGGGGGATGCACGGGAGAAATCTTGGAGGCGATTGTGGGAAGAGGTGATAAGAGGAGAGAAGGAGGTCTTGTGAGGATCAGAGAGTGTGTGTGGGATGTAACGGGAAAGTAGCTCAGAGATGTAGGGAGGGGACAGGTTGTGGACAGCCTTGTATGTATTTGTTAGTACTTTGAACTGAATTTGCTGGGCAATGGGGAGCCAGTGAAGGGATTGGCAGAGGGGAGAGGCAGAGAAGTAACAGGGTGAGAGGTGTATTAGTCGGGCAGCAGAGTTGAGGATAGATTAGAGGGGTGCGAGAGTGCTAGATGGAAGGCCACAGAGAAGAATGTTGCAGTAGTCTAGGCGGGAGATGTTGAGGGCATGTACTAGCATTTTCGCTGATTCAAAGTTGAGGAAAGCACGGATGCGGGAGAGGTTTTTGAGTTGGAGGCGGCAGGTGGTGGAAAGGGCTTGGATGTGCGGTCGGAATGAGAGGGCAGAATCCAAGGTCACTCCAAGGCAGCAGACTTGGTTGACCGGGGAGAGTGTGCAGCCTTTGAGCATGACAGATAGGTTTGTTGGGGGAAAGATGATGAATTCTGTTTTATCCATGTTAAGTTTTAGAAAGCGAGAAGAGAAGAAGGATGATATAGCAGATAGAAATTGTGGGATTCTGGATAATAAGGTGGTGATGTCTGGACCAGAGAAATAGATTTATGTGTCATCAGCATAAGAGTGATACTGAAAGCCATGGGACTGAGATATCCCAGGCCAAAAGTGTAAACAGAGAAGAGAAGGGGTCCTAGGACAGAGCCTTGCGGGACACCAACAGAGAGGGAATGAGACGAGGAGGTGGTGCGGGAGTGGGAGACGCTATACGTCCGGTCTGTGAGGTATGATATGATCCAGGAGAGGGCCAGGTCAGTGATGCCAAGCGATGAGAGAGTTTGCAACAGAAGGGAGTGGTCGACAGTGTCAAAGGCAGAGGACAGGTCAATGAGAAGGACAGAGTAATGTTTTTTGGTTTTGGCTGTTAGTAGCTCATTGGTGACTTTGGTAAGGGCAGTCTCAGTCGAGTGGTGGGGTCGGAAGCCAGATTGTAGGCGATCAAAGAGGGAGCAGGAGGAGAGGCGAGAGGACAGTTCCGAATGGACATGTTGTTCAAGTAGCTTTGAAACATATGGAAGAAGTGATATGGGACGATAACGACAAAGAAGATGGGTCAAGTAAAGGCTTTTTTAGGATGGGTGTAATGGTAGCATGTTTAAAAGCAGAGGGGAAGACACCAGAGGTTAGTGATAGGTTGAAGAGATGAGTTAGGGCTGGGATAAACACTGTTGTGAGGTTAGGGATGAGGTGGGATGGTATTGGGTCAAGTGCACAGGTGGCGAGATGTGATCTGGAGAGTAGAGTGGAGAGTTTTTCTTCTGTAATGGTGGAGAAGCGGGTTTGTGTATAATTCAGCTTAGGCTGCTTTCACACTAGCGTTTCTATTTGTATTGAGTTCCGTCATAGGGTCTCAATACCAGAAAAAAAAACGCTTTAGTTTTGTCACCATTCATTGTTAATGGGGAGAAAACGTAACTGAACAGAACGGAATGCTCCAAAATGCATTCCGTTCTGTTCCCATACCGGAGAGCAAACCGCAGCATGCTGCGGTTTGCTTTCCGTTATGGGATGCGGAGCAAGATGGATTCGTCATGACCCACAATGCAAGTCAATGGGGACGGATCCATTTTCTGACAACAGAAAACGGATCCGTCCCCCATTGACTTTTAATCGTGTTCATGACGGATAATACAACTGGATCCGTTCATAACGGATGCAAATGGTTGTATTATCAGTAACGGAAGCGTTTTCGCTGGACCCTGCCGGATCCAGCAAAAATGCTAGTGTGAAAGTAGCCTTAGAGTCCCTAGAGTCTAGACACCGACTATCATACACGTTACAGCAAGGGTCAATGTAGTGAAACCACAAGCCCCAGCTTACATAAACGTAAAAACACCAAGTTGGAGCTCACCTCACCATACACCACCGAGGAGCACGGACACAGAACCGGAACCAAGGCTGAGAAGTAGCGAAAAAACGAGATTTTTGTATAACTTACCAGTAAAATCTCTTTCTCGCTCTTTCCTTGGGGGACACAGAAGACCTTGGGTATAGCTCATCTCCCTAGGAGGCGTGACACTAAGTGAAGACTGTTAAGCCCCTCCTCCACAGCTATACCCTCAGCCTGGAGAGAGAGACTGCCAGTTGCGTGTCCAAGTAGTGAGAAAAGGCAAAGTCCAAAAAAATTGGAACCAACAAGCCAACTACCCTAAGGGTAAAACAAACTCGGAAACAGTCAGAGAAGAACAAAGAATGGGTGGGTGCTGTGTCCCCCAAGGAAAGAGCGAGAAAGAGATTTTACTGGTAAGTTATACAAAAATCTCGTTTTCTCGCCCAATTTCCTTGGGGGACACAGAAGACCTTGGGACGTTCAAAAGCAGTCCAAAGGGGGAGGGACCACAGCACCAAGGCGAAGCACCCGAAGGCATCAAAAAAACCCGCCGCCTGCAGACCAGGCGGCCCAAGGCAGCATACGCCGAAGCCCGCGTATGCACCCTGTAGAACGCGGTAAGGTGTGCAAGGAAGACCAGTGACCGCCTTGCACAAATGGATGGCCGAAGCCTAAAGCCTCCGGCCCAGGAAAAAACAGACGGCCCTGGCCAAATGAATGGTGACACCAAAAGCAGGACCCTGCCCTTGGTGCGGCAACCACAACAAGAGCCACTCTGAGAAAGCGGAAGAAAGCCACCCTGGAGGCCGTCAACCCTTTGCTCGGACCTCCTGGAAACATAAGAGACCGAACTCGACAAGAGTCGGAGATCTCCAAGTAAAAACTGCAAGGCCCAAACAACGTCCAAATCGGTGAAGTGTCCGTTCCCGGGGGGGGGGGGGGGGGAAGGGGAGGACGACTGCCTCAATGAAATGAAGGACAAATACCACCTTCAGAAGGAAGGAAGAGACGGAATGGAGAACAATCCTGTCCTGGGGGAAGACGGAAGGCTCGGAACAAGAAGGGCCGCCACTCAGGCACCCGTCAGAGACACGATGGCTACAGAAAACCCAACCGTACAGGACAGAAGGAGTAGAGAGAACTTCTGTAACGGCTCCAAGGAAAAGTTGGAGCGCCAAGAGCCCAGTATGTAGTTCCCAGGACGGTACCGGAGGGCAGTACAAAGGAACCCAAGAGCCGCTCCATGGAAGAAGTTCCTGACAGGCCCAGAGGGACGGGGAACGCTGAAAGAGGAAGGACAGGAATGACACTTGATACTTCAAGCAACAGAGTCCCAGCCCCAGGTCCAGACCGGACTGGAGAAAGACAGAACCATGGAGAAAGGCAGAGTGGGGGAACGCCCAGCTTCCCACAGAACCCCAGGTAAAGCCCTAAGTCCTACCACAGATCCTGGACGAAAACTCGGCTAGAAGCGAACACTAGCGAGCCCACTAGAGTCGCCTGGGCAAGCGGGTGAAAACCCAATGATCAGGCGCGGACCAGTAACACGGGTAGAACAGTCGGTAGAACTGGTCCCGTCGGCCCCCGAGCAAGGTTGTCCCGTATCCCCCCAGAGTGGGGAAGCAGAAGGACAAACGGACAGGAACCGAAGGGTCTGCCCAGCAACCGCCAGGACAAGACAGGCTAAAGCCGAAGCCAATGTAGCCACCACAGGAAGACAGACTACAGTTCCGGTGTGGGAGATCAAAAGACAATCCTGACCAAATGGTAGTCCTCCCAAGTTACCGAGAAGGTGAATCCAAAGCCGAAACATTGCCTAGAATGGAAAAAAACGCAATCTGCACCCAGCGGGAGGACAGAAAGCGGTAGACCCGGTAACTAGGCACACAGCTAGTACAGCCAGTGTGGACAAGGGAGACTGAAAAGGAACACCATAACCATCCAAATGAACAAACATGCTCTCCCCAGAGGGAAGGGCAGTGAAGGAACAGCCTCTGAAGCGTGGCCGGAACAGACGCCACATCGGAATGATCTGTACCGAGTGGGAGTCAAAACAGAGCCGGCGAGAAAAGGCAGGCGAGACAGAGGCCGGTATAACACCCTCCAACAAAAAAAGGGGGGGTGGACAACAGAGAGGCCATAGGACAGCTCAAAAGCAGAACACCGCTACACAGAGACGCCCGGTTCACCGCCACGCAGAAGGCGAATACCCTGAAGAACCCAAGGTGGAGGTCCCCCGGACCTGTATAAGCGAGCACCCAAGAGAAGTTGGGTGACCTCCCCAAGAAGAGCGCCCGAACCTGGTAGCAGATCAGACTGAAGCACCGAGGGCGCCAATCCGGAAAGAATCATACCACACTGCACCAGAATGATCTCCTTAGAGAATAGTGCAAGGCTTGCGGCAATCATCGTATCCCAAGAGAAAAAGAATGTCGCAGGAGGAAGGAGGCTACGTACGAGTAGCCCCGTAAGCAGTGAGAAGGCCAACCCACCTACAGGACGAGAAGGCATACACGGCCCAAACAACGCACAAGAACGTCCGCTCACTGCAAAAATATAACACCGCGAAGAGGGCCAGCCACAGAGTGCCACAGTATCTACGGGAGTGCAAACTGAAAGGAGTTATGCACAAGACTAATATGGAATGCGATGGAACGCAAACTGACCGCCCTGAAAGGGAGGAAATGTACCTGGCAAACTGCAGTGGGCAAGAATGCAAAGGCCTGCCCCAAAAAGGGGGAGATGCCCAAGGCCGGACCTACGTCAGAGAAGTAGGGCATACCATACTTCGCCCAGAAAGGCGCCATGCACATGGCCACACAGTATCCAGCGGAAACGCAGGAGGTCCACCTAGGGAAAAGGGGGACATGCATAGGGCTATCCTAGCATTAAGTGAGTGTGCGACAATTCACCCAACACCGAAATTTCGTGAGAGTGTAACTACTCCGCCAATGAAGGGGAACATGTGCAAGTCCAGTACAGCACATACAAGGACAGCCTTGAATCTTGTGAGCGTGCAAAATTCCACCCATGGAATGAGGGGTGGTCACGCCAAGGCCAGCACCGTATCCAAGGGGAGCGCAAGCGTTCCGCCCATGTTAGAGGCCATGCTCAAGGCCAGCAACGTATCTGGTGAGCGTAGTATGCCGCCCAGAAAAGGAAGGGGGGGGGGGGGGGGGATCATGCACAAGGCCAGCATCGCATTCAGGGAGAATGCGAGCAGTCGGTGAGAATGTGTGTATGCCACCAGAAAGAGGCATGCCCATGGCCGGCAGCGAATCCAGTGAGAGTGCGTACACCGCCCACGGAAGGGGGGTCATGATGTGGCCGACGGTGGATCCAGAGAGAGTGCATGTATAGGGGTCATGCACATGGCCAACAATGTACAGGCGAGAGAACAACCACCGACCGAGGGAGTGTATGTATGCCGCCACCCGGGAAGGAGGCATGCCCAAGGCCGGTAGTGAATCCAATGAGAGTACATCATATCGCCTATGGAAGGTGGTCATGCACATGGCTGGCAGTGAATCCAGTGAGAGTGCCGAATGCCGTCCACAGAAGGGAGTCATGCCTATGGCAGGCAGCGAATCCAGAGAGAGTGCAGCGTTCCGCCTAAGGAAGGGGGTCGTGCACATGGCCAGCACCGTATCCGGTGAAAGTGCAGTATTCCGCCTAAAAAAGGGAGTCATGCACATGATCGGCAACGAATCCAGTGAGAGTGTAGCGTTCCGCCTATGGAAGGGGGGGCACGCACATGGCCGGCAGCTAATCCAGTGAGAGTGCAGAGTTCCGCCTAAGGAAGGGGGTCGTGCACATGGCCAGCACCGTATCCGGTGAAAGTGCAGTATTCCGCCTAAAAAAGGGGGTCATGCACATGATCGGCAACGAATCCAGTGAGAGTGTAGCGTTCCGCCTATGGAAGGGGGGCACGCACATGGCCAGCAGCGAATCCAGTAAGAGTGCCGTGTTCCACCTATGTAAGGGGGTCGTGCACATGGCCAGCATTGTATCCGGAGAAACTGCACCTTGACCAGCGCCGTAGCGCGGAGAGGGCAAAAAAACCCCCAGAAGGGGAAAAAAGAACCTGGCAGCGCCGCAGCCGGGGAGCGCGACACCATGCCGCCTATGGAAGGGGGGCATGTATACAGGCAGCACTCTGAGATGAGGCTGCAGCGTCCTGCGCAGCCCACAAGTCATATATATAATAAATATTTTTTTTTTTTTTTTTTTTTAAACACACAGCCTCACTGAGGCAGATGCCACCTACAGGGCACAGATCCACCCATACAGGCCTATCCTCTGTGGGCGGGGGAACCTCCAGGCGGGAAAAATTCGCGCCTGGAGAAGTTCCAGCCCCCTCCAACAGAGGCCTGAATTTTTGCGGCCTAGTAGGCCGTGAAGCTGGGTCCTAAATTTTTAGCGGCGCCCGGCGAACCGGGGCCGCACAGTATTTACAGTAGCGTCCGGGCCTACGGAGCGGCACATACCGGCCGCGGGTGCCCACCCCGCGGGCCGGAAGAGCCGGGGCCTAAATTTTTAGCGGCGCCCGGCTGACCGGGGCCGCAAGTACCTAAAGTACCAGCCGGGCCTACGGAGCGGCACATACCGGCCGCGGGTGCCCACCCCGCGAGCCGGGGACCCGGATAGAGCGGGATCGTCTTGAAGTGGAACACAAGACTTCGGCGCCCGGCCGACCGGAAGGTTCCGACGGTCAGCCGGGGCTGTTGAAGCGCTCCTTTGCAGGCCGCGGTGCCCACCCAGGTGTCCGGAAGTCAGGACCCTGCACCCGGCAGCCATTTTACCCCTGGAGCGGGCCCTTGGCCTAGAACAGCGCTCCATATGATTTCACCCCTGCCGGCAGCTACAACCACCTTTCCCCTGGACCGGTGAGAGCAGGGAGGGTCAGTGGCAGCAAGGCGCGGGCCCTCTGGCCCTGAAGTAGTGGCCGGTAAGAGGGAGGGGGACCCTGAGACCGGGTCTGTGAGGGTGGGACGCCTGCATGACCCCTCCGTCAGGGGCAGCTAGGTGCGGACCTCCGCAGCTCCCTAGGCATTCCTCTTGTAGGAACAAGGGTGCCAATGTCCTGGAGGCCAGGAGAGAGGGAGCAGATGTCGACCTGCGGCAGCCCAGGGCCAGCCTAGGTCTAGCAGGGACAGAAGGGTCCATAGGCCCAGGTAAGGGTCAGGCACGCAGGAGACCGAGAGGGGAGGGGGGGGACGTAGGGCTGGAGAAGCCAATCTCTCACCATAGCCGTCTTCACCCTCGGTCCGTTCCAGCAGGGTCGCCCCTTCAGCTACTGGCACCGTAGTGGCAGGACGCCGGGGGAGGGACTTGGCGTGCGGGCGACCCTTGCGCTGGCGGGATGCAGGGGAGCTGGGCTGCCCTGGTCCACCTTGCCTTCTGTGGGGGAGGCAGCAGTGCGGGTGACCGGCACTGGCGCAGCTCAACCCCGGGAGAACAGAGAGGTCTAGTGCGTCTCTGTTATCCCTGATGATCTGGAACAAAAAGAAAATAAAAAAGTAAAAATCTAAAATTGAAACAAGGAGAAAGCAGCCCTGCAGAGCAGGGAGTGTCTTGCCTCCTTGGACACTAAGCAAAAACTGGCAGTCTCTCTCTCCAGGCTGAGGGTATAGCTGTGGAGGAGGGGCTTAACAGTCTTCACTTAGTGTCACGCCTCCTAGGGAGATGAGCTATACCCAAGGTCTTCTGTGTTCCCCAAGGAAATTGGGCGAGAAAAATAGATTGTCCAGCTTCACCTCGCAGTGCGTGTTTTATTAGGAAACGTGCTTAAAAACCAAACATCAGGCTCATTTCATCAACATGTTTAGGATCAACATATATTACAGATCCTTCCTCATGAGGAGGGAACACAGCTGAGCAATTATGCATGCTGGGACTTGTAGTTTCACAGCAGTGTGGGTGCCTATGGTTGCTGACCTCTGCACTACAGGTAGGTCATACTGGTGATAACATGGGATTACAATTAGGCAGAAACTTACCATATGTAGTACCCCTGTAATCCATCCATGTTGCCCACTACTTAGGGACTGAAAGAACACTCCAAAGGAAACGACAATCTTTTCAGCCTTTATTTACAAAAGCTCTAAAAACAAATATCCTTTGTTGCAAACAGTTTGTATTTTATGCATTAAAAAGGATCACATTGTCACAACACTGTAACTCTGAAAAGAAAAAAAAAAAAAAACCCTGGAGATATTACAAAGTATAAAGGTAAAGAGTTCAGACTGTATTTTACATAGGTCGATAGCGTGTGGATAAAAAACACACAAAATCCATTTGTACGGAAATCTGATTTTACCATCCAACTCCTGGGGCATGGATATATATTGTAGATCAATGGCCACAATATAAAAAATGTATTGCAAAAGACAGACAGCGTCAATAAGAGGTGTAGAACTGTCCACCACCTAATGATGGCAGCACCAAGGAACCTAAGGCCTAGTGTCCACTTCATAATGCCATCCGACCACAGCTGGGATACGCAGAGAACTTCCCATGCCAAAGCTAAAACTTTTTATTTTGTTGTTGCAACAAATAATTACATTCTGTAGAAAAAATACAAAATGAAATTGTATTTTCCAGTGTCTATTCCTCTGCAGCGGAGAGATCGTGATCGGACTTGTTGAGCTTTTGGATTGTATCCGTTTAGTTTTTTTCAACTTTGTTTTCTTTCCTTTATGCATGAAGCTTTTCTCCCCAACAATTCATCAATATCCAAACTTCAAGCACCTAATAAATAATGTTTTGTAAAAATAAAAATGGTGACTGTAGCAAGTAAACATGGATTTAGGGATAAAAAGTCGAGGGTTTCCTACGAGTGCAAAGAGCTGGACAAGCATCAATGATTCCTAGCACCAGACGCTGCCAGCACCTTGAGATCTAGCAGTCTTCCTCAAAGGAAATGTTCATCTTTTAGGGTGTAGAGCCCCATCACTGTGTAGACCTTAAGATTAAGAGTGTATGGATTTGCTATTTAAGGCTTATAAAGGTGGTGGTGGTGGGGTGCACAAGAAATAAGTCATCTGAACTCGGTGTCATACACAGAAGTGCTATGTTCTTAGTCAATAGGTTGTTAAACTATTCAAAAAATCTTGGATCAAGCAATTGGGATTACCCAGTTGTATTGGCTTACATGGCAAAAGGTTGGGCTAGTGCACAGAGATCTAGCGTAGATAAGGCAAACATAAAAGTGAGAAACCAATCTGTTTAAAGGCCAAGTGGTAAAACAGAAAGTGAATGGATATGAGAGATGGTCGAGTTGATAGCCAAAAATATGTTTAGAGTTAAGACATGTAGAAAGTGACTGAGCCTGGCAATAAAAAAAAATGTTAGTTTTCCTCTACAGGTCATGACTGCTTATTGGCCTCTTCTTCATATGCATTCCCAGTGCCGTTCTGAACGTAGGTAGATCCAGACCCCAGGCCGTATAAATGACCACAGTACTTGGCGTCGTCTATGTGATCTTCAAAGAACATCTGAAGGAAGAACGATAAGAAAATGGTTAGATACAGCTATGACTACATACAATAACTGTCTTCATACTATCAGAAGATAAACCACTGAACTACTAAACCATGAATGTTTTCTATTATTGCGGTGCTTACTGTCTGAGTTAAAGGGGTAGCTCCCATTCACTGATATAGGAGTTACAGAAACAGCGGAGTGTCGGCTGTTTGAAGGTTTCCAACCGGTGCTTACTCAGGTTATTCCTTTCTCGGCTATGATGGGACAGCCCCTTCAAAGTAACTGCTGCTTGGAAAAGGGCCAAATGTGCTAATATAATAGATAACTATGACATTCTGTATATCCTCAAAAATAACAAAAAAAAAACGATACACGGTAATCGTCTGCTCATACTGAAGGGTATTTCCCACTGAGCATGTTGAAAAACAGTCAAACATGAATGCTGATGATGTCCTTTTCATCACAAAGTAATAGATTTAGAACACAACCTACTGGATCATACAAAGACTGGATCCAAGCAGTATAGTGGGCACCACCAATAAACATACAGTGGGAGACTGGACCGTTTTTGAAATTGCCTGCGCTGCCGGAGGATGCGGCAAATTTATGACAAGGCGCATACCACGTCTTGAATTAGGTGCATCCTCTGGCAGTCTGTATACCAGAATGAAATCTACGGCGGCTGTCTTCACTTGCGCCAGAAAGCTAATATAAATGAAAATAAATGTGTCGGCCTGCTGCCGCCTACCTGTCATGCCCCCTTTTCAGAAAGTGGTTGGGGCAGCGTTTAAAGGGTCGCAAACAGTGTTTGCGGCTTTCTTATGCCAGAGAAGGCAGTGCAGGTAGAACATAAATCTCTCCCATAGTGCCAGCCCAAATGCAAAAGGAAGAAATGTACAATACACAAACTCAGGTTCACACGTATGAAGGATGTTTTCCTCCGCACATTAATCTTGGCTCGCTCCTCGTACCTCGTCTTTAGTATTGCTGACTGGTACCCCTATTTATTGAGATATTTGGGTATACTGCATTCTTGGGCTTGGCAGCTTTGTTTCTATAGCTAGGATCTGCAGTTTATTGTATGTGTTCACATTGTGCTCATGGTGGTTGATGCATTAGATCATGATTTCCTACCCTATCATAGGGTGGTCCCTAAGGTAGCACATAAGATCCGCACAAATTCAGGAGAATTTCAGTTTGTTTCTGCATCATATCCGCAACTTCTAACAATGGTGTTTGGTGCGGATTAGATGCAGTTTTTCAGAAGATCGCACCATTTATTGGAAAATGGGGAAATCCGCAGCTAAAACCACAAACATAATTGACATGGGGATTCGGAAATTTGCTGGGCAGATCAATTTTGGCACACACAAAAAAAAAAAACAGCAAAGTGTACATGAGATTAGTGTCATCTAATACACTTTGCTGGTGCTGTACTACGCTGTGGTTTTTCCGCACACATACCGCAATGTGGCAGGCGGCCTGTTTTTAACACTCAGTGTTTGTCATGTCCCTTTTTTGATATTTAATAAAACAGTTGTTATTATTGATAAGGGTGGGTTCACATCTGCGTTCTGGATTCCGTTATAACATGGTTATGACGGAAAATAACGGAATCCATAAGACGGAAGGACGGATCCGTTATGCTGCCCCTAGACTTGTATTATGACGGAATGCAAATCGGAAGCCTTTAAAAGGCATTCCGTTTTGATCCGTCTTAATAGAAGTCTATGGGATCTGGTCTAGAAGTCTCTGGTTCCCGTTATGCAAGACGGAAAACAAAGTCCTGTCGACAGGACTTTTTTCTCCGTTCTGCATAACGGAAATGGGACGGATCCGTTATGATTCCCATAGACTTCTTTTAAGACGGATCAAAATGGAATGCCTTTTAAAGGCTTCCGATTTGCATTCCGTCATAATACAAGTCTAGGGGCAGCATAACGGATTCGATCTTCCGTCTTATGGATTCCGTTATTTTCCGTCATAACCATGTTACAACGGAAAGCCATAACGGAATTCCGAACGGAGATGTGAACACACCCTAACCTTGAGGTGCAGTCCTTCATACATGGTGTCTATTTGGTCATACATGTGACATTGTTGTAGCAGAGCAGGGTGCTACAACGATCCATCAGAGTTAAAAGTGAAAAAGCAGTCAGGGGGGAGCACTTTTCCTAATGCAAGATCGCCCCACTGTGGTCTATATATTAACTCCTTCCTGCCCTGCCTGTGGCAGGAAGGGATTAAATCAAAAATAAAATAAAAAAAATAAAAAGTGAAAGAAAATAAAAAAAGATAGCTATAGCACCTGGTTTCAGCAATAGTATAGCAGAAACTCCCCCCCCCCCCCTTTTTCTTCATAAAAAAAATGTGCACACTTTTTTCCCTTTTTGCTTTCATAAACAAATTTAATATAGGTATTCGTTTTTTTTTTTTAACTCGTTTTATTGAACAAATCATCAGAGAAGTTCAAAGAACATCAGTATACATGAAGGTCAATGAGACATTCAAATACATAAACAGTACCATATACATACCAATATCAATAAAGGTGAGATGACAATTCCCGTATCTAAAACATGTACAGAGCAATCATGTTTGACAGAGCACATACTTGTAGTGAGTACAAAACCATCTTATACTAATATTGCGTTAAGATTATCCGAAAATCTAGGAGCTGAATACATTGTTTGCATAGATGAAGACCAGGGTCCCCATACTTTACTGAATTTCTGAGGACAACCCCGATTCTTGAATACAATATTCTCATAGGATACCACATTATTCACAAGTACTTTCCATTGGTTAAGAGAAGGTCGTCTGTCGCCCATCCAACGAATCGCAATAGCTTTCCGTGCGAGAAACAATGTCTACCTCAAGAGTATTCTATACCTCTTCATCAAGTATACCAAACAGGCATACTTGTGGGGTTAGTGCTATCGGGAGGTGTGTAGGCGTAGAAAGAAAGCTTGTGATGTCAGACCAAAAGGTTTGTATATACGGGCAGTCCCATATAAGATGCCAGAAAGTTGCCCCTTCCGAGTCGCATCTATGACACCTAGAATGTGACAATTTGCCTATTTTTTGTAACCGGACGGGCGATAGGTAACTTTGGTGAATAATACATAGCTGTATAAATTTATTATTTATGGATGGGAAAACGAATACAGGAGATTCTAATAGGTCACTAATTTCTTCATTTGTGATACCCGGTATTAGAGTTTCCCATTTGGATAATACCAAGAGGGGGGCCTTATGCATCTTCGTACTCAGCAAGTGAGTGTAAAAAGCAGAGATAAATCCCTTGGGGCCTTGGGAGCGTATGACACCGATCAGTGGGTAGTCAGAGATTGCTATTGTGATATCCCTAAAGTGGGTGTTCATAGCATGTCGTATTTGAAGGTATTTAAAAAATGTGGTTCTAGGTAGATTATGGCGTTCTTTCAGATGTTCAAAGGTGTTAATCACATTATTGGAATATAGGTCACCCAGGACGGTAATCCCATGATCCTTCCAGAACTGCTTATCCATCCCAGTATGAAGAGAGGGAGACATAGGGTTCTCCCACAAGGGTATATTGGGGTCCAGTCCTATATAAGAATGCATCTTCTTACCAGCATCCCACATCTGAATGGCTAATTTGTGTACGGGCGAGAGTGTTCGGCTAAAGAGTTTTGGTTGTTCCAACACTGGCCACAACGAGGAGATATCCAAAAATGCAGCCAACTGCCTTTCTGCCCTAATCAGAACACTCTCCGAGGAGATCCATGACCTTAGCTGTCTCAATTGTCCCGCCAGGTAATATAAATATAAGTCAGGCAAGGGCATACCTCCATTTCCTCTAGGGCGACAGAGTATGTCAATGGATAACTTAGGTCTATTATTACCCCAGATAAATGGAGACATTAGTGACTTATAACGCTGGAATATCTTTTTGCGAACAATGAAAGGTGCATGCTCTAACACATATAACCACTTAGGTAGTATGATTAATTTAATCAGGTTTATTCGACCCGGGACGGATAGTGGGAGACCACCCCATACCCTAAATTTGTCTGCACTATAGTTCAGGAGAGGCTGTATGTTGAGAGTATGGAAAGAGGCCGCGTCTTTGGTGATATGGATCCCTAGATACTTAAATTCAGATACTATAGGTAGTTCGGTATTAAGAGAGGATGAGGGTAGGGAGTATAGCGGAAATAGAACAGATTTAGACCAATTTATCCTAAGACCGGAAAATTGACTAAATGTTTCAATGATATCAGTAGCACGGGGTAGCGTAGACTCCACATCTGACATAAACAGTACCATGTCGTCCACGTATAGTCCCACTCTGTCCTCTTGGTCACCTATAGTTATCTCCTTGAATTGAGCATCAGATCTAATACGGATAGCTAAAGGTTCGATCGCTAAAGCAAATAGTAGTGGCGACAACGGGCATCCTTGCCTGGTCCCACGACCCAGATCAAAGTTCAAATACCAGCCGAAGGTCGTTTATACAATATTGATATCCATCTAATAAATGCGGGACCTATTCCAAAGCATTCCAGGGCGGCCAGTAGGTATGGCCATTCTACTGAGTCAAAGGCCGTGGCTGTGTCCAGAGATGCCAGGGCCCACTGACTCCCCCATTGAAGGCCTATTTGGGTGACAACCTGCACTCTACGGATATTATCCGTTGTGGACCTACCAGGCAAGAATCCAGATTGATCCGGGTGAATAAGGTTTAAAATAACCCAATTCAACCGCTGTGCCAAAATCTTAGCCAAGATTTTGTAGTCTAGATTTAATAGCGATATGGGCCTATATGATCCACAATCTGGATCCTTGCCTGGATTGAGGAGTATCACAATGGTAGCTTCGTATAGTGAAGGCGGCAGGGTACCTTTCGAAAAGGAGTCATGATACATTTGCAATAAAGGAGGAACTAATTGGTCAAAATATCTAGAGTACACTTCTAGGGCTTAAGGCCAGGGGATTTCCCATTCGCCAGAGACTTAATGGCTTCTAATATCTCCCGATCTGATATTGGGCCCTCCAGAGATTGAGCCATCTCCTGCGAGAGCTTGGGGTATTTTTCTAACTCCTGCAGGTAGGTATTAACTGTCTCCTTGGTGTAATCTACTCGGGCCTCATACAGGTCTTGATAAAACTCCCAGAAACTGTGAGCTATGGCCTCTGGTTACACTACTATAATGCCCTCTCCATCTCTAATACGCAGGAGATGCCTGATTCTGGTGAACGATATGTGCCAGCAACTTACTAGACTGATTGCCTAGTTCAAAATAAGATTGCTTAGTAAAGAACATTTTGCGCTGGGCCTTTTCCTGTAATAAAGTAAGGTAACGTCTTCCGATTTGTAACCACCTCTCCCTATTCTGGGGCGTTGGGTCCGCAACATACAGTCTCTTCATCTCAGCACACTCAGCTAGGTCTTTTTCTTGTTTAGCAGAGTTACGTTTGATAAAGGAGATAGAGGATCTCAAGCACCCTCTCAAGTATGCCTTCAGCGTCTCCCACACCATTGACCTATCATTATAAGAAGTGTGGTCAGACAAAAACAATGACAGTTGGTCCGGAATACGGTCCGAAGGCAGGAACAATGTAAGCCAAAAGGGGTGCACCCTCATACGGCGCCCCATACCCCTCAGATTCATCAACAGATAGTAGGATAGGGTTATGGTCCGAAACCCCTCTGGCACCATACTCCACCCGATAAGGGAGTGAACACACTGTGGAGCCACCAAAGACCTAGTCAATGCGGGACAAGGAGTTATGGCTAGCTGACTGACATGAGTAAGCACGATCATCGGGGTGCTTAAGGCGCCATAAGTCCACCCACCCCACCTCCGTCATCAATTTGGACAATGGTGATTCGGATTGAGCACTCCCTCGTGGCTGCTCCTCACCATGAAACCTGTCCAGTAGGGGGTGTAGGGTCATGTTAAAGTCCCCCATACATATACAGGTCCTTCTCAAAAAATTAGCATATTGTGATAAAGTTCATTATTTTCTGTAATGTACTGATAAACATTAGACTTTCATATATTTTAGATTCATTACACACAACTGAAGTAGTTCAAGCCTTTTCTTGTTTTAATATTGATGATTTTGGCATACAGCTCATGAAAACCCAAAATTCCTATCTCAAAAAATTAGCATATTTCATCCGACCAATAAAAGAAAAGTGTTTTTAATACAAAAAAAAGTCAACCTTCAGATAATTAAGTTCAGTTATGCACTCAATACTTGGTCGGGAATCCTTTTGCAGAAATGACTGCATCAATGCGTCGTGGATGCTTCGATAGCAGCCTTAAGCTCATCCAGAGTGTTGGGTCTTGGGTCTCTCAACTTTATCTTCCCAATATCCCACAGATTCTCTATGGGGTTCAGGTCAGGAGAGTTGGCAGGCCAATTGAGCACAGTAATATCATGGTCAGTAAACCATTTACCAGTGGTTTTGGCACTGTGAGCAGGTGCCAGGTCGTGCTGAAAAATGAAATCTTCATCCCCATAAAGCTTTTCAGCAGATGGAAGCATGAAGTGCTCCAAAATCTAGCTGCATTGACCCTGCCCTTGATAAAACACAGTGGACCAACACCAGCAGCTGACATGGCACCCCAGACCATCACTGACTGTGGGTACTTGACACTGGACTTCAGGCATTTTGGCATTTCCCTCTCCCCAGTCTTCCTCCAGACTCTGGCACCTTGATTTCCGAATGACATGCAAAATTTGCTTTCATCCGAAAAAAGTACTTTGGACCACTGAGCAACAGTCCAGTGCTGCTTCTCTGTAGCCCAGGTCAGGCGCCCCTGCCGCTGTTTCTGGTTCAAAAGTGGCTTGACCTGGGGAATGCGGCACCTGTAGCCCATTTCCTGCACACGCCTGTACACAGTGGCTCTGGATGTTTCTACACCAGACTCAGTCCACTGCTTCTGCAGGTCCCTCAAGGTCTGGAGGTCCTTCTCCACAATCTTCCTCAGGGTCCGGTCACCTCTTCTCGTTGTGCAGCGTTTTCTGCCACACTTTTTCCTTCCCACAGACTTCCCACTGAAGTGCCTTGATACAGCACTCTGGGAACAGCCTATTCGTTCAGAAATTTCTTTCTTACCCTCTTGCTTGAGGGTGTCAATGATGGACTTCTGGACAGCAGTCAGGTCGGCAGTCTTACCCATGATTGCGGTTTTGAGTAATGAACCAGGCTGGGAGTTTTTAAAAGCCTCAGGAATCTTTTGCAGGTGTTTAGAGTTAATTAGTTGATTCAGATGATTAGGTTAATAGCTCGTTTAGAGAACCTTTTCATGATATGCTAATTTTTTGAGATAGGAATTTTGGGTTTTCATGAGCTGTATGCCAAAATCATCAATATTAAAACAAGAAAAGGCTTGAACTACTTCAGTTGTGTGTAATGAATCTAAAATATATGAAAGTCTAATGTTTATCAGTACATTACAGAAAATAATGAACTTTATCACAATATGCAAATTTTTTGAGAAGGACCTGTAATCCGTGCTGAGGGAAAAGTGGCCGCGAAACATATCGCCTGGTGTATTACTTGGAGGGAGGAAGGAGGAGGGACATAGATCCCCAGTATAACATATAGTATGCAATTAATATATGCTGCCACAAAAATATACCTTCCCGCATTGTCCATCTGTAGCTTCTCCACCTCCCATCTTAGGGATTTATGAACCATAAGAGAAACTCCCCTAGCCAGGTTAGAGTAGCATGAGTGGCATGACCATTGGACCCAAGATTTACATAATCTCCTAGTCTTGTCAGGAAGTAAGTGGGTCTCTTGTAGGCACAAGATATGAGGGTTGAACTGACCGATCACTGAGAACACCATGGTATGCTTCCTAACACTCCCAAGGCCCCCGACATTCCAAGACATTAACCTTATGTCTGCCATTGTAACATCATGGAATATGCATATCGCTCCCTACACTCTATTACATATGGCCACCTCCGGTCATACATCTTTGTACCTTTTACATAATATGACAGTACATAGGTAGGTATGCAATGGTAGGTAAGAACTATCCAAACATTTAACAATGGTTCATTAAAGGCCATCTAAAAGGCAGATCTAGCACCAGGTATCCGGGGCATCACACACATGCAACGGGATACTCGGTGGTAGGTCCTGTGTGGCACAACAGTATACGGGGTGTGTTATTGGTTAGTTTAACCCTTCGCACTGTAACTAACTTAAGTAGCACGCAGAGAACTGGTGCCCTAACTTCGTAGTATGTAAATACACCTATCTAAGGGGAGAGCCCTTCATACCTATACCTACAATCATATTTCTGCCCTTCTATAGCGGTAAGTCTGCAGAGTATCGCAGGTTACGCTTATAGATGCTGCTTTACAACAGCTAATGCAGAACAACATTGTGCAACAATGCAATCCTAGAAAATGCATGCTATGCAATGAGCAATAAAGATCAGATGTTAGGGGGACAAAACATGGGTGGTATCAAACTATAAAGTGTGTAAGGCACACACTTGGCATAACATGCCTTCAGTAAACCCCCTGCAAACAACGGCGAAAACCTTGACAGGTAACAACATCTAAAGGTTGCAGTAAGTGTTCATCTCGGGGATCTTGCTGGACGCGGCTTGCCCTCCAGCCAGGCCGCAGCTTCCGCAGGAGTGTTGAAAAACTTAATGGATTCTCCGTCTACTACCCGTTGCCTGGCTGGGTAGGCCATTGAGTATGGGAGGTTTAAGTCCCGAAGACGCCTCTTTATCACTGTGAATGTCGCTCTGCGCTTCTGAAGCTCTGCAGAGAAATCCGGGAAGAGCATGATATTTGCATTTTCAAAGCGAAGCTCTTGCTTGCAACGGGCCAGCTGTAGAATGAGGTCTCGATCTGCAGACGTCAGTAGTCGCGCCAATAATGGCCGCGGTGGTGCTCCAGGAGGCATCTGCTTGGCCGATACCCGGTGAGCTCTCTCGACAATAAAGGCAGAAGAGAAGGTGGCATCAGGGAAAGTGGCTCGCAGCCATGTTGACACGAAATCACATGGGTTATTACCCTCTGCACGCTCAGGAAGTCCCACTATACGTAGGTTGTTGCGACGCGTGCGCTTTTCGTAGTCGTCGCACTTTTGCTGCCAATAATCCACTTTCTTTTCCAAATCAGCCAAGTGGGCCGGTAATGGGTTCAGTTGGTCTTCCACCGTGGACACACGGTTTACCACCTCCGCAATACGGCCACGCATGTTTTGCATGTCGTGTCTCAGGAGACCGATATCTGTCTTTACCTCCTCCATCTTTTCCGAAAGAGAGGAGCGGCAGGTAGCTATCGCCTGGAGTAGTTGATCGGTCACCTGTTTGAGGGAGGGTTTGGTGTCTGGCGCGCTATCCTCACTGGGAGCAGGAGAGGCACTCCGGGAGGTTGCGGGGCCTGCGCCATCTTGGGAATCAGACCGAGCAAACTCTCTGAGTTTCTCAGCCGCCAACAGGGCCTTGTTACGTGCCATCCCGATTCTGCGGGAACGTCCCGGTCTTCTCTCCTCCGTGGATGATATGATTGCGGTTGGTAAGTTCAGGATAACTGCGAAGTTAGGGCGACAGTGACAGAGCTCAGCTAGACACGTGCGTCCATCTTGCGCTCACGCCCCTCATAGGTATTCGTTTTAGCTATATTCAGTATAGTGTTTTTGTTTTTTTGTGTGCATAAAATATACAAACGCATGCATATTTTTTATGGTACGAACAAACGGTAATATGTGGAGAAGGGTACAAAAAAAAATTCTGCTGCACTGAAAGTTCCCAAGAGCCAAATGGCCTCCATTATTCTTAAATAGAAGAAGTTTGGAATGACCAGGAAGCTTCCTGGTAAGAGAGATGACCAAGAAACCAATGGTCACTCTGGCTGAGCGCCAAAGATCTGGTGAGATGGGAGAAAATTCCAGAAGATCAACCATCACTGCATCACTCCACCAATATGGGCTTTATGGCAAAGTGACCAGAAAACAGCCTGAAAAAAGTTGAGGGAAAGCTGAATGGATCAAAGTACAATGATATTCTTAATTGAAACCTGATCCAGAGTGCCCTGGACCTCAGACTGGGCTGAACATTCACATAACAAGAAGATAATGACCCTAAGCACACAGCCAAGGCAACACAGGAGTGTCATAGGGACAACTCTGTGAATGTCCTTCAGTGGCCCACCCTGACTTGAACCAAATTGTGAACATCTATGAGGAGACCTGAAAATGGCTATCCAACGACAATCCCCAACCAACCTGACAGAGCTTGAGAGGATCTGCAGAGAAGAATGCCAGAAAATCCAGGTGTGCAAATTAGGGATTGACCGAATATCGTAGTTACCGATATTATCGGCTGATATTCATGATTTTCAAAGTTATCGTTATCTAACCTTGCCGATATTGCGTCCAGCACGCTATCACAGAACATGAGCGCACTGCTGTCGGCACGCTCATGTTCCCTCAGCAGCACAGGGGAGAAGAAGTCACTCTCTCCCCCCCCCCCCCCTATGCCGCTCTGCCAATAAGGAGAGACGGGAGGAGGAGGGGCGGAACTGCGCCACCAATGATAATTAACGTCTAACACAAATACAGGAGGCGGTGCCCAGCCTATATGACCGGGAGCTGCGATCAGCGGCAGCAGTTAACCCCTCAGGTGCCGCACCTGATAGGTTAACTGCTGCTGCTGATCGCAGCTCCCTGTCAGAGGCAGTGTCCCGGTAGGTGATTTTGCGCCAACACACCCGCCTCCTGTATTAAACGTTAATTAACATTGGTGGTGCAGTGTGCCCTCCCCAGACCCCCCAGTATTAAAAACATTGGTGGCGCTGTGCGCCCACCCCCCAGTATTAAAATCATTGGTGGCCGTGGCCACAGGGTCCCCCCCCTCCTGCTCATTGTTGGTGCAGTGGCAGCTTCTGATCGGAGCCCCAGCAGTGTAAGGATCCATTCACACGTCCGTAGTGTATTGGGGATCCGCAATACACCCGGCCGGCACCCCCCATAGAACTGCCTATTCTTGTCCGCAATTTATAGGATAAATAGGACATGATCTACTTTTGTGCGGGGCCGCGGCCCAGAAGTTCGGGGACGCGCTCCGGAAATGCAGACGTGGAGAGCACATAGTGTGCTCTCAGCATCTCTTCCGGCCCATAGAGAATGAATGGGTCCCCATCCGTTGCCGATATTGCGGAACGTATGCGGACCCTAATCCTGGGGCTCCGATCGGTTACGAGTATAAGTATAAGTCACACCCTTTCCCAATTTTACATATAAAATATTTAAACAATAAATAAACATCGCATATTTCCACGTCCAAAAAGTCCAAACTATTAAAATATATATTTAAAAAAAATCTCCTATGTGGTGAACACTAACAGGATTTTTTAAATTTTTTTTTTCAAAAATGAAAATGTACAGAATATCGGTATAAATTATCAGCTATCGGCCTGAAAGTTCACAGGTTATCGGTATCGGATCAAAAAAAATCTATATCTGTCAATCCCTAGTGCAAATCTTGTGGCATCATACCCAATAAGACTAAAGGGCTGAAATAACTGCCAAAAGTGTGTCACCTAAGTGCTATGTAAAGGGTTTGAATACTGATGTTATTGCAAGATTTTAGTCTTTCACTTTCAATAAACTAGCAAAAATTTCTAAAATTCTGTTCTCACTCTCTCATTATGGAGAACTGAGAGCAGAACGATGGCAAAAAACTTGATTTTCTTTTTTTATTTTAGCACAAGGACGCAACATAACAAAATGTAAAAAAAAGTGAAAGGGTCTGAAGACTATCCGAATGCACAGTATATTCCTAGGATATAAGAAGGACCAAGGCCTCATACCTCTCTCATCTTGAAGAATGCCATTCCGGTCAGTAACGAATCAGAACCAGCCTGATGCTGAGGTCCTATCCGTTCCAGCTCCAGCTGTTCAGCCACTTCTTGTAATCCACCCTGATAAGAGACACAAAGAGGAGACCAAAGCTGGAATTCTACTGTATTTGCAACCCCAGATACTAAAGGGGTATTCCGGTTACATTAAGTTATCCTCAAACTACTAGATTGGGGGTTCTACCGCTGGGAGCGGCTGGCCAGGCATGCGTGCTGCCTCTCCATTCATTTCTATGGGAATTCCAGAGATAGTGGAGCGCGCTGTACACGGCTATCTCCGAAATTCCCATGCAAATGAATGGAGCAGCCTCATGTATGCCCAAATGGCCGCTCTGTTCATTTAAGGGGGCTGCAGTGGGTACAGGGCCCTCTTTCTTGTGAGAGAAATTAAAATTTGCACATTTTTCCAAATTTTTGGTAAATTTGGTGTTTTTCTTTATAAATAAAAAAAAAAATTTTTGACTCAATTTTACCAATGTCATGAAGTACAATATGTGATGAGAAAACAATCTCAGAATGGCCTGGATAAGTAAAAGCGTTTTATCACCACATAAAGTGACATGTCAGATTTTCAAAAAATGGCCTGGTCCTAAAGGTGAAATATGGCAGGGTCCTTAAGGGGTTAAAGGTTATGGCGTCTTTGGTAGTATTGTTTTTTATTATTTTGGGCTAAAAATCTATTTTCTACATTTTTTAACAGTTTGTGCTCTGCAGCCTTCTGGTTTTCACTGACTGCAGAAGGTTCTCCTCCTCACTAAAATCCATCAGAGCTTCTCTGATGGCTTGTTCTGTAGCCGATATCGCTGCATTCCTGACAGCTCATAAACATTCAAATATGACATATAGAAACAAATCAAAAGTTTAGATTGTGTTGGTTTGAGTGCCGAGTCCAATCCCTAGAACGAGGGGAGAGAAGAGCTCACATACCATGCTCTCTTTCTCCTTGTTGGAGAAGACAAGCTCTAGAGAAGTCTATGGGCCTGTATCGATTCTGTTCTCAGCAGCGAGGAGAAAGGGTGCTCTATGTGCAGATTTCTCTCCCCTCGTTCTAGGGATTGTCCTCAGTCAACAGCATGTCGCTATCAGGAGCTGCAAAGCCAGTGGGGGACTAAAGGAGCTGGAATCAAGTGGCAGGGACCAGGTAAGTATGATCACCACCATGGCTACAGCTACTCTGTGAGGTCTGATATACTGTCGGATAAACCCTTTAAAATCAGTGTAAATTGTAAAATCTCTTTGCACTGAGCTCCCCCTGGTGGAGAAACAGGATAAGAAGTTAATCTCTGGGTTTCCCCTTTAATGCAATAGTATCAACATGGGAGAGGAAAAAAAGAATATAAAGAATTAGTGATGAAAAGGGAGAGGCACCAGAGGAACACCCACCGGGGCACAGTGCCATATGGTGTTACAATGATCCAATTAAAGGGGTTGTGTCACTTTAGTAAAATGCATTTATCATGTAGAGAAAGTTAATACAAGGCACTTACTATTGTATTGTGATTGTCCATATTGACTCCTTTGCTGACTTAATTAATTTTTCTCTCACGTTTACACTGCTCCTTTCCAGGGATTACAGCCACCACTGCAACGCAGATACGAGGTGGCCAGGACAGGATCTACTGCAGATCTGTGCCTATGTGCGCTCCCATCATCTCGGTCACCAGAGACGCCGGCACCTTTTCCCTATAGTGTGCAAGCATGGCGACTGCTGCTGAATTGCAAGGTGGGCATAACTCCTGGAAATGAGCAGTGTATAATGTGATGGAAAAATGAATCCAGCCAGCAAAGGAGGCAATATGGGTAATGACAATACATTAGTAAGTGCCTTGTATTAACTTTCTGTACGTGATGAATGCCAATTGCTGAAGTGACACAATCTGCTTTAACAACTACATAGTCAGCCATCAGAGGGGCTCTCCGGTGGATTTCAGTGAGAAGGGGACAGAACAGTTCGCAGAATCAGTCAAAACCTGAAGGCTGTAGAAGAAAAATGACAGAAATGTTTATCAAAGATCTATTGGATAAAATGCTTTTTAGACCAATAAAATAGAAAAATGCCTTCAGGGGCATGCTTGGCCCAGAATTAAAAAATATATGGCTGCTTTCTTCAAACACAGTGCCACACTTGTCCATGGGTTGTGTGTGGTCTGCAGCTCAGCTCCATTTGCTTTGATGGAGCAAACCTGCTATACCAGGTGGTGCTGTTTTTGGAAGAAAGCAGCCATGAATTTGTAATCCTGTATAACCAAAATATGACTGTAGGAAACAGTGGTGTGAGCTCAAGCTTCCCTTTAAAGAGGACCCGTCACCTCTCCTGACACTTCTGTGGTAGTACGATCTTATCCATAAAACAGTTCTGGATCACCTCTTCTTACAATACTAAACATTCCTCTGTTATTCCTCCTGCAAGTGTATGAATACATTGAACGCTGAGTGTTACTATTCCACTTGACAATAGAGTCTGTTCCTACACTGACATTGTCAGACCTTATAGGGACCCACCCTACTGGCAAGGGGAATGGTAACGCCCAGAGGGGCAACGTCTGATGTGAAGAAAATAGAAGATGAAACACATCCTAAAGTAGTCAACACTGCGCCATACAAAATTGTACAATGAAACCCTGATTTGTCCATTAGCTGAAAAGGAGGTTTATGTTTTAGCCGAAATGTCACGTACCAGATGAATGCCCCAAGTCTCTAAGCCAATTTATTTCTAGAACCGCACCCCTGAGGCCTGGACGTCCGTTCACCGCTGGGGTAACATTCTAAGTGTTCTGCCAAGGACAATGCCTCTTACATAGAGACGAACCTTTGGGAAGATGAACCGTCTACTAGGACAACTTATCCAACATCCGCACTTCCACATCAGTAACACAACCTCCTGCAGTGCCACAATAAAGAGACCTATAAAGCATAGTAACTGCACTAGGGAAAACACCACAAGGATCTGCTCAGACAGAAAGGGCTACAGCAGTTCATCAGGATACTACATCCTCACTCATATATAACATAACAGATCTTAAAACAAGTCGTCTGACCAGCAAGAGAGAACAGCAAAACTGTCCAATATCCTGAATGCAGGAAAAAAGTGGATAGATCTGGCACCCAAATAAAATCTAATTCCTTTATTAACTCAGAACATAGTAGAAAACTATTAAAACCGCTAATGTCCTGAATGCAGGCACCAGGAGAATCCGAGTTGCATGAAAGGCCTGGCAGTGCAGGTGTATGGGAGCAGCATGTGCACAGAATCCCTGCTCTCTGCACCTTCACACCTCAGTTCAGTAGATAAGGCCCTGTTCATATCACTAGTTTGTACACTTAACCCCTTAAGGACTCAGCCCTATTTCACCTTAAAGAGGACCTTTCACCGATTATTACACTATGAACTAACTATACAGACATGTAGAGCGGCGCCCGGGGATCTCCCTGCACTTACTATTATCCCTGGGCGCCGCTCCGTTCTCCCGCTATGTCCTCCGGTATCTCCATTCACTAAGTTATGGTAGGCGGAGTCTGCCCTTGTTCTGCTGTAGCGCTGGCCAATCGCATTGCAGAGCTCACAGCCTTGGAGAAAAGAACCTCCCAGGCTGTGAGCTCTGCGCTGCGATTGGCCAGCGCTACAGCAGAACAAGGGCAGACTCCGCCTACCATAACTTAGTGAATGGAGATACCGGAGGACATAGCGGGAGAACGGAGCGGCGCCCAGGGATAATAGTAAGTGCAGGGAGATCCCCGGGCGCTGCTCTCCATGTCTGTATACTTAGTTCACAATGTCAGGATCGGTGAAGGTCCTCTTTAACCCCTTAAGGACACAGCCTTTTTACACCTTAGGACCAGGCCATTTTTTGAAAATCTGACCAGAGTCACTTTAAGTGCTGATAACTTTAAAACGCTTTGACTTATCCAGGCCGTTCTGAGAGTTTCAGTTTCTCTACTTCTGTAATACATAGTAATACCCCCAAAAATTGTGATGACTTTACATTCCCCATATGTCTACTTCATGTTTGAATTGTTTTGGGAATGATATTTTATTTTTTGGGGATGTTATAAGGCTTAGAAGTTTAGAAGCAAATCTTGAAATTTTTCAGAAATTTACAAAAACTCAATTTTTAGGGACCAGTTCAGGTCTCAAGTCACTTTGCGAGGCTTACATTATAGAAACCACCCAAAAATGACCCCATCTAAGAAACTACACCCCTCAAGGTATTCAAAACTGATTTTGCATACGTTGTTAACCCTTTAGGTGTTGCACAAGAGTTATTGGCAAATGGGGAGGAAATTTGAGAATTTCATTTTTTTGTCTAATTTTTCATTTTAACCCATTTTTTCCACTAACAAACCAAGGGTTAACAGCCAAACAAGACTGTATCTTTATTGCCCTGACTCTGCCGTTTACAGAAACACCCAATATGTGGCCGTAAACTACTGTACGGCCACACAGCGGGGCGTAGAGGGAAAGGTGCGCCGTATCGTTTTTGGAAGGCTGATTTTTATGGACCGGTTTATTTACACCATGTCCCATTTGAAGCCCCCTGATGCACCCCTAGAGGAGAAACTCCCTAAAAGTGACCCCATCTAAGAAACTACACCCCTCAAGGTATTCAAAACTGATTTTACATACGTCGTTAACCCTTTAGGTGTTGCACAAGAGTTATTGGCAAATGGCGATGAAATTTGAGAATTTCATTTTTTTGCCTAATTTTCCATTTTAACCCATTTTTTCCACTAACAAAGCAAGGGTTAACAGCCAAACAAGACTGTATCTTTATTGCCCTGACTCTGCTGTTTACAGAAACACCCAATATGTGGCCGTAAACTACTGTACGGGCACACAGCGGGGCGTAGAGTGAAAGGTGCGCCGTTTGGTTTTTGGAGGGCTGATTTTGCTGGACTGTTTTTTTGGCACCATGTCCCATTTGAAGCCCCCCTGATGCACCCCTAGATTATAAACTCCATAAAAGTGACCCCATCTAAGAAACTACACCCCTCAAGGTATTCAAAACTGATTTTACAAACTGTGTTAACCCTTTAGGTGTTGCACAAGATTTAATGGAAAATAGAGATACAATTTCAAAATTTCACTTTTTTGGCAGATTTTCCATTTTAATATTTTTTTTCCAGTTACAAAGCAAGGGTTAACAGCCAAACAAAACTCAATATTTATGGCCCTAATTCTGTAGTTTACAGAAACACCCCATATGTGGTCGTACGGACCGCTGTATGGAAAGGGTTAAACGGCTGACATCGCATCGCAGATGTCAGCCGTTTATACCAGGGTGCCAGCAATGTGCTGGCACCCTGGTATACCCACTGAACACCAATGAATTTTCAAGGGGAGGCGGGCGGGGGATCGCGATCCCGCCTGCCGCACCGCCCGCCTCCCGCACCGCCCACACCCCTCCCCCTGCACCTCCCGCCACCATAAAAATCATTTGGGGGTGCAGGGGGGGGTGAATAAAACTTTTTTTAGGCATATAAAGTTTCTGATCCCCGCGGTCAGGGACCGCGGGGACCAGAAACTGCAGAAATCGCAGCAAACCGCAGGTCTGAATTGACCTGCGGTTTGCCGCGATCGCCGACATGGGGGGGGTCACGGGACCCCCCCGCGCATTTAGCCTAGGTGCCTGCTCAATGATTTGGAACAATGATCGGAACAACACATGACGTACCGGTACGTCATGTGTCCTTAAGTACCAGGACATCATGACGTACCGGTAGGTCATGTGTCCTTAAGAGGTTAAGGACTTGGCCATTTTTTTGCAAATCTGACCAGTGTCACTTTAAGTGCTGATAACTTTAAAACGCTTTGACTTATCCAGGCCAATCTGAGACAGTTTTTTCGTCACATATTGTACTTCAGGACACTGGTAAAATGAAGTAAAAAAAAAATAATCATTTTTATTTATAAAAAAAAATACCAAATTTACCAAAAATTTGTAAAAAATTGCAAATTTCCAAGTTTCAATTTCTCTACTTCTATAATACATAGTAATACCTCCAAAAATAGTTATTACTTTACATACCCCATATGTCTACTTCATGTTTGGATCATTTTGGGAATGATATTTTATTTTTTGGGGATGTTACAAGGCTTAGAAGTTTAGAAGCAAATCTTGAAATTTTTCAGAAATTTTCAAAAACCCAATTTTTAGGGACCAGTTCAGGTCTGAAGTTACTTTGCGAGGCTTACATAATAGAAAGCACCCAAAAATTACCCCATTCTATAAACTACACCCCTCAAGGTATTCAAAACTGATTTTACAAACGTCGTTAACCCTTTAAGTGTTCCACAAGAGTTATTGGCAAATGGAGATGAAATTTCAGAATTAAAATTTTTGGGCAAATTTTCCATTTTAATCCATTTTTCCCAGTAACAAAGCAAGGGTTAACAGCCAAACCAAACTTAATATTTATGGACCTGATTCTGTAGTTTACAGAAACACCCCATATGTGGTCGTAAACTGCTGTACGGGCACACGTCAGGGCGCAGAAGGAAAGGAATGCCATACAGTTTTTGGAAGGCAGATTTTGCTGGACTGTTTTTTTTTTTACACCATGTAGAAACTCCCCTGAGTAGAAACTCCATAAAAGTGACCCCATTTTAGAAACTACGGGATAGGGTGGCAGTATTGTTGGTACTAGTTTAGGGTACATATGATTTTTGGTTGCTCTATATTACACTTTTTGTGAGGCAAGGTAACAAGAAATAGCTGTTTTGGCACCGTTTTTATTTTTTGTTATTTACAACATTCATCTGACAGGTTAGATCATGTGATATTTATATAGACCAGGTTGTCACGGATGCGGCGATACCTAATATGTATACTTTTTTATTTATTTATGTAAGTTTTACACAATGATTTCTTTTTTGAAACAAAAAAAATCATGTTTTAGTGTTTCCATAGTCTGAGAGCTATAATTTTTTTAAGTTTTTGGGCGATTACCTTGGGTAGGGTATGATTTTTGCGGGATGAGATGACGGTTTTATTGGCACTATTTTGGGGTGCGTGTGACTTTTTGATCGCTTGCTATTACACTTTTTGTGATGTAAGGTGACAAAAAATGGCTTTTTTTACACCGTTTTTTTTTTTTTTTTCACGGTATTCACCTGATGGGTTAGGTGATATTTTTATAGAGCAAGTTATTACGGACGCTGCGATACCTAATATGTATACATTTTTTTAAATTTATGTAAGTTTTACACAATAACAGCTTTTTTAAAACGAAAAAAAATGATGTTTTAGTGTCTCCATATTCTGAGCCATAGTTTTTTTTTATTTTTTAGGCGATTGTCTCAGGTAGGGGATCATTTTTTGCAGGATGAGGTGACTGTTAGATTGGTACTATTTTGGTGGGCAAATGCCTTTTTGATCACTTGCTGTTGTACTTTTTGTGATGCAAGGTGACCAAAAAAATGTTTAGCACAGTTTTTATTTTTTACGGTGTTCATCTGAGGGGTTAAGTCATGTGATATGTTTATAGAGACCGTCGATACCTAATATGTATACTTTTTTTTTTCCCTATTTTTTTTCACTTTGTTTGGGGAAAATGACGTTTTTGTTTATTTTTACTTGAAACGAAATTTTTGGGGGGGAAAACTATATTTTTTCACTTTATTTTTTGTCCCACTTTGGGACTTGAACTTTTGGGGGTCTAATCCTTTACAATGCATTCCAATACTTCTGTATTGGAATGCATTGGCTGTATGAGTATAGGCACGCATGCACAGCAGATCACGTCCCGGCCACCTCGTATCTGCGCAGCAGGTCTGGATACGAGCAGTGTATAATGCGATGGAAAGATGAATCAAGCCAGCAAAGGAGGCAATATGGACAATCACAATACATTAGTAAGTGCCTTGTATTAACTTTCTCTACATGATAAATGCCATTTGCTGAAGTGACACAACCCCTTTAACATAAACAAGAGGATAAGCTCCCGGTGTACATGCTAAACGTATCCATAAGTCTCTATTCACCCGATAGAGGCCAATCTGGCTGCATTTAAAAAAAATCCATTTTTATTTGGGTGCATTATTTTTTTTTGTTAATGAATGTGATATGAACAGAGCCCAACAGAGTGATTTTTTTGTTCAATCTTTAGAGTACAGCAGGTTGTATGCGGGCAAGCCAAGCTGACCGGTAGCCACCAAAGGTCACATGATTTTGCAGTAAAATCATGGAGCCATTGGTTGCCACAGGTGGGCATGGCTTGGCTGCATGTAGCCAACTACATCGCCAGGCTGTACCCTCAGAACTTCTCATTCTTCCTTCCACTGAAAGGACATGCACATTCATTCAAGCAGAAAGTAACTGGGGCAGTAGTCTAGAGCTAGTTTCACATAAGCAAGCGTCGTGTTCCCGACTTGCAACGTGAGTATGCAGCAGCTCCTGTCCTGAACTTCCAGCACTGCCGGGGTCGCATCACATTATACTGATTTATGATGCTGTGTAACCCTTACAGCACTCAGTGTTATCCAATACATTCCAGACCTCTAAGGGTTAAATAGCATAATAAAATCAATATAATGCCATGCGACCCAGTCAGTGCTGGGAGGTCAGGACGGGAGCTGCCACATACTCACGCCGCGAGTCCGATGCGTGGAACTCGCTCGTGTGAAACCAGCCTAACACTACACTATATAGTGGAAGGAGTCACTCTTGTATAGAACCATATTTTATGAGCCAGGTAAGCAATGGAGGGATGGGAATATTTATCAGGTAAACTCCAGGGATGTCTAAAGTCTGCAGAGATAATAAGAATTATGTAACTTTATAAACAATAGAGGGTAATAAAAAGCTAAATATACTGATATCTATACATACCTTTAAATTTTTGCAGCTTTTCATGAGATATTTGACATCATAGATCACAGGAAAAAATAATCGAAGAATTTCAAAGAAGTCTAGCTCAACCTCAGGCAGGTTGGAATTAGTCAGTATCTTTATTAGATAGCCAAAATCATATCCACTGCAAAACAATGAGAACATCCATTAAAAACAATGCCAAATATCACTGACAATAAATCTCTAGAGTATAGAGCCAGCGGTTATACTATGGATATGAATAAGAACGTTGTGAGGTGTTCAGACACAAGTTCACCATAAAATTGCCAAATAGAAGCCCTTTATATGAGCTATAGTGTCAAAATATTATGCTTTATCATGATTGATCTACATTGGTATCTGTGAAGACCTGCAACAGTAATATAGCTAAAACTATAGCCACAGTGACACCAAGTTTTCCCCTGAAGGACAAATCTACCTAAAGCCCCTTTACATAGACCAATTGTGCAGGCAATTATCAGGAACAAACCGTTAATTTCCAATAATTGCCTAATCTTCACCTCTTGAAAACGATGGCTTATCCCCATGAAGATTAACTGTTTTTGGGCAGCAGATCCCTGTTAAGGCTAGTTTTACATACGTGTAAAACTAGCAGGTAAATTGTTGCTCTCCTTGGTGTAATGGTGTACTGATCACCTATATGCTGGTTTAATTAAACTGAACAATATGAAAAAAATATATATAAATTCCAACCATGTAGATATAGAATAAACAGAAATGGATGATTATTATTTTCATGTTAAAGGGGTTGTGTCACTTCAGTAAGTGGCATTTATCATGTAGAGAAAGTTAATACAAGGCACTTACTAATATATTGTTATTATCTATATTGCCTCCTTTGCTGGCTGGATTCATTTTTCTATGTGAGAGAACCCTTTAATACTCACAGGTAAACTGTTGTTGTACCCTGTGTATTGGTGTACTGATCACCAATATGCCAGTGTAATTAGATAGATAGATAGATAGATATATATATATATATATATATATATATATATATATCTATCTCTCACTGAAAATCTGATGGGCAGCAATATATAACTAAAGCTAAGCAAGTTTTATGCAAAAAAAAAAAAATATTATCCAAAGGATGAGGCAGCACTAAATAAAATCACAAATAAAGTGAAAAAAGTGGATCCTATATTCCCCTCTGTGCAACGTTTCACAGAGGGGAATAAAGGATCCACTTTTTTCACTTTATTTGGAGTGCTGCCTCATCCTTTGGATACTATACTCACCTATAGCCGTCTGAGCCTGCGGCTGAGAGGACTTGCACCCGCATCTTTGGTCTTGTGCGGCTGTGATTCTTTTTTGGTTTATATATATATATATATATATATATATATATTTCCTCATTTCCCTGGTTCTCTTCTGGCCCCTTGTTTACATGCAATAACAACAATATCGCCCCTCCCCCTGCTCTGCTAAGGGAGTGAATACAAGTGCTGCCCTGAGTGACATGTCTGCCTGCTGGGAGAATCAGCAGCATGTTGTATGTGTAGGACTACAAGTCCCAGCTGTACAATGACACTGCTAAGGGAGTGGATACAAGAGCTGCCCTGAGTGACATGTCTGCCTGCTGGGAGAGACTGCATATAATAATTAAGGGCCAGGCCTGACGCTCAATTTCACATAATCACTCACAGGTAAATTGTTTCCCTAGCCTGTGTACCAGTGTACTGATAACCTATATACTGGTTAAATTAAATTGAACAATCCCTCCCAAAAAATGTAATTCCAACCGTGTGGAGATACAATAAACATAAACGGACGATTGAGGCCCGACGCTTATTTTCACGTTAACACTCATAGATAAATTGTTGCTCTACCCTTTGTATTGGTGTACTGATCACCTAAAATACTGGTTTCATTAAATTTAACAATCCAAATCTCCAAAGTCTGCGGATGACATAGTTTTAAATTAGAGGGGCAAAGGTTTAAAAGTAATATCAGGAAGTATTACTTTACTGAGAGAGTAGTGGATGCATGGAATAGCCTTCCTGCAGAAGTGGTAGCTGCAAATACAGTGAAGGAGTTTAAGCATGCATGGGATAGGCATAAGGCCATCCTTCATATAAGATAGGGCCAGGGGCTATTCATAGTATTCAGTATATTGGGCAGACTAGATGGGCCAAATGGTTCTTATCTGCCGACACATTCTATGTTTCTATTAGATCTGTGAAAATCTCATCTAACCTGTCACTGTGAATGCGGTGGATTTTCTGTACAGTACTCTGCTGCAGAACATCCACAGTGTACAATCCTAAAATTGTGGCTTCCCAGATCAGGATTTTTGATGCAGTTATTGAGGTCAAAGCCAGGAGTGGATTCCAAAAGCAAATGAGACTTTTCTTTATAGGCATCCTCAGTTTTCCATCCACTCTTGGCTTTGCCTTCAAAAATTGCATAAAAAAAACTTGAACATGGAAATCCACTCTTATGGTGAAATGCATAGCTTGTGTAGACCTGCATGACACTAGTTGTTATCGTGTCTTATATCACTATGCAAATAAAGTTCTAAGGCAGAAGCAGCAGTGTAGTATTCAATGGTGAAGGAAACGGAAACCACCAATGAGTGCAATTATATTCTGGATACACTGCATTTTCTGTGTGACCACTGAACAACGGCACAGACCACAAACTGCACTCCCCGCGACTGCCCATATCCATGTGAGGAGAATGGACACATTATCAGAGACATTAGAGGCTGTTCGCTTAGTAATCCTAGAGATGATCCAGCTCAGTCCTTGAAGAATGAAATCAAGGAAAGCCTGGAAGGAGTGGACGCTATTAAAGAAGTCAGTAAGATTAAAGGGTAATGGGGAAAAGAAAAGGTTACACCAGAACATGCATATGGCTGTGTGGATTGAAGGGTCGTTGTGATTTCCAGACATCCATTACCTCTTCTTAGACGTAGTGCAGCTTTGTGCTTATTAACTTTAATGCTTTGCTTGAACTTTGAGAAAGTCATGAGGAAACCACCTGATCTAGCGTGCGTCACAGCGCTGACAACTCATTTCTGCAGGACACAGTTCTTACTGCTCAAGGGTTCCATAAAGTGACACACAGAAGCCTTGAGAGGCATGTTCATATCAGTAGAGTTTTCTTACTTCATCTATTAGTACAGTATATAGAGTATAGTGTATAATATACAGTGGTATGGTATTCCAGAACACAGCGGGAGAGATTCATTTATACCGCACACACCTTGTCTATGAATCTGCCTTGGTCTAAAGGCCCTTGCACACAACTGTATGCCCTCTGAGATATACGGTCCGTGAGCGGGCCATATGTCCCGGAGCGGCATTGATTGTGCGCACGGGAGCGCACAGCTTCATAGATTACAATGATGCTGTGGACGTCGGGCCACCCACAGTGCTATTGTCCTGCACTGATAAAATCATATGAGTGCAGGACAATAGCCCCACGGGCGGCCCGACGTCCACAGCATCATTGTGATCTAAGATGCTGTGTGCTCCCATGCGCACGATCAATGCCGCTCCGGGACATATGGCCCGCTCACGAAAGAAATAGCATTTTCCTATACAGTGAAATAAAAGCGTATGCCAAAAGGACCCAATGAATAGAGTCTGTGTATGGAAGCAAAGAGCTGCCAAGAGAGTTTGCGTCCCCAAATATCCTTCTTATACATCCCCACAGCCACCCCAAGTCATGACTGACAACTGCTGCCCCTAAATTCTTACAGTCATTATAATACTTTAGATTATTACACACTTATCTCCTGCATGGCCCACAACTGACCTCTACTAGCAGACACTGCTTGAATGCAAGGCCTCCTGCACACAACCATATCAGAAACTAATCAATAGTGGGCATAAATCCTAAAAACATTATACCTTTATTTAGATTACAATGAAAAGTAATTCACGAGTGATGATACTCAGAAACAAAAAAACAAGACAAAAACAAACAAAAAATATGTCAAATATTATGAATCCACTAGTGCGCAAACAATTAGGAATATAGGATAGCAGAGGGAAATACAGGTAGGGAGAGTCTTTCCCTATTCAACCCTATACATCCAAAGACATACTGATCGGGAGCTTAGATTGTGAGCCCCATTGGGGACAGTTGGATGCTAATGCGGAGTATGTCAGCGCTATATAAATGCATAAAATAAATAAATACATCCCTCAGCCCAAAGACATCCCCAAATCGTAGAGACTCTCTCCTCATGCCTATCCTAACCCTATTCAACCCTATAAAATCCCAAATACTGTAACACCCCACTCTAGTTGAGAACAATTAGGGATATAGGATGGCAGAGAGAAATACAAGTAGGGAGAGTCTTTCCCTATTCAACCCTATATATCCCTCATGGAATAGGGTTTGGTTAGGATAGGCAGGAGGACAGAGTCTCTACCATTTGGGGACGTCTCTGGGCTGAGGAATATATAGGGCTCCATTTTGTTCTGCCACTGAGCAAGGGTTGACATTTGCCAACATATAAACCTGTATGTTCTCAAAGATTTTGAAGAAGATGGAGATCACTGACCTGTGGAAAGAGAGCCACTTCACCCCTTCACACAGCACTACGCCGGAGGTCATGAACAACTCTGCAAAATAGTGAGTTTCAATGCCTTCATCTTCATGTTTCTTAAACTGGATCCCAGATGAAGTGAGCAGCTCGATGGAGTCCTGTGCATACATGTCTTCCCTGGAAAAACAGGAAGGGTCCATATTTATCAGCAGATATTAAAGGGGTTATCCAGTAATATATAATGATGACCTATCCTCCGGATAGTTCATCATTATCAGATCGGCAGGAGCCCAAGTCCCAGTTCACCACGGATCAGTGGTTACGGAGCCGGCATGCTCACCGGAGCTCTCAGCAGTTTTCCAAGCACAGCGCCGTACATTGTATAGTGGCTGAGCTACCCCTGGGCCATGTGACTTATGTACAGTGATATCACACGACCTAGGAAGAGGCTGCGGCGCTCACTGAGCTAGGGATATTTATTACCGCATAACCCCTTTAACTCTCTTCTGCATGTAACATATATAAACAATGTGAAAAGACAGGAGATTTATCAGAACTGATGCCAAGGAACACTGCCTCGGCTACCCATAGCACTCAATCAGGTTACACCTTTCACGATTAAGAGCTCCTTTCCAAAATGAAAGGATCAATCTGATTGGTTTCTCTGAGCAGCTAAGGCAGTATTCCTTAGCACCAGTTGTGATAAATGTCCCCCAGTATACCCCTTATAAATGTATTTTACTGGTTAAAAGAAGCCATGGAAACTGCAACAAAACAGAGGCTATGACTGATGTTAAATTTTAAATGGGTTAACCCTCGAAAAGTACTCCTATCAACAAGCCCCAGCAACCATGGAGGGTGGTCCCCGATTACCCTCTTTGAATGGAGTGTTAGCATGCAGTCGGACCATTGCTCCATTCAGAACTATGGGATTGATCCACATCAGTCCCACAGAAGTAAATGGAGCAGTGGACTGTCATGCACACTACCACTCTATTCAGAATGGGGAGTCTTAACCTCCCTTCTTGGGCTCACTGGTGTCCCAGCGGTCGGACCACCCATACTCCAATATCTTGCAGTAACATGCCTCCATGTTACTGGTGTGTATGTCAACAAGGCCACAAACATGACCTACTTTTCTATGGTGTTTTCTCAAAAATATTGAATTTCAAAATAGACCGTGGCACAAGTCTTCATTATTCCAAAATTTAAGCACCCAAAAAAAGCGACGAAAAACGTTGCTTTTTTTTGGCGATTAAATTTTGGAATAATGAAGACTTGAGTGCCGCGGTCTCTTTTTAAATTTGGTGTTGCTGGGGGAGCTTCGGACTGGCACCCAACACTGCGGGCACCACCACAGTAAGGCTGTTTTTGATGTGCTGCTACGCTCCCCCTTTTTTCTCAGAAATATTGAGCCACTTTATCAGAGAGTTTGAGCTCAATGTATGTAAAGTGCCACGTACTCAAGTCACAATGACAATTCCTACAGGAAAATGAAGAGTCACTGTCTAAAATGCAGTGCAGAATAGTCAAGCAAGCACTGGGAGTCGGCGTCTTCACTCCCCAAATATTACGTCAGGATATCTACGACTTAGTATGAAACAGGAAACATGACACATACATTATTACTGTGTCCCAATAGTATGTCCTAGGAAGTGCTGCCCCTTCCTGTACCATGTAAACCCCTATTCATATAAAAGCAATGTAATGCTCAGTAGGCAGACGGTGCCAGCGTGGTGTGGGCACTAATTTGGAGGGGATGGGACACGGTGACATCTGCATAAAGCAGAGACATGCTCCTTACGTTAGGTTAAACTTAAAGTTGAACTGCCACGTGGAGGTCCCGGGCGGGTATTCTCCCTGTTCATTCATGAATGTGAGGCCGAGCTGAATGATCTTCAGTAAGTCCACGTTACAGCGTAATAGTTGGTACTGATAGTCAGCGTTGCTCCTGAACTCTCCTATCGGTCTCGCAACTACCCCTGGAAATTCTGTGTCCTGGAAGAAGAAAATAACAATACAACGTGCACAAGAATTTGTCACAGCCTAGGTTTTTCTTAAGACTGCATTCACATGTAAGGGAGCAATCCCTTAATGTCCAAGCAGGAAATCTTTTTTAGGCCAATTTCACATGAGCGTATTCAGCCTGGGAAACACGTTCCCCATGACAGCTGCATTTCCCAGACTGAACACTATTTCTCTAACGTGAACTCACAGCACCATAATGATTTATGATGCTGTGTGTTCCTAAATGACTGCGGGTCTTCTGTACTGTACTCACGGACCCGCGATCAGGCAGGAACACATATCATTATGAGGAGCACTGTTCAGTCTGGGAAATACAGCCGTCACACGGAGCATGTTCCTGGACTGAATACGCTCATGTGAAATTTGCCGCAGTTTGAGATAAAGGGGGAAATTTATCAAAGACGGTCTTATTATTTTATGGCGGTCTTTGATATCTCATGTCTTTGGAGGATAAACCTAATTTAAGATGAGGAACACACCTCGTTATAAATTTGGCACCTCCTCCAGTCTCTTAACGGAAATCTACGCCAGCGTAATTCACGATAATGGTCCATTCAGATATCTGTAGTGTTTTGTGGGCCGCAAAAAACTGATGCCGCACATCGCCGGCCCTTAATAGATCATTCCTATTCTTGTCCACAGCTGCGGACAAGAAAAGGACATGCTCTATTTTTTTCCGGAGCCGTGGACTGGAAGTTCGAGGCTGCGGATGCGGACAGCACGCATCTTTTCCGGCCCCATTGAAAATGAATGGGTCCGCACCCGTTCCGCATAATTGCAGAACGGATCCGGACTCATTCAACGGACGTCTGAATGGACCCTAAATGTGTTGGAGCCACTGGCTCACCAAGACTCTACCCCTGGCATTTTTTGGGAAAGTGGTGAGGGCAAAGTAAAAATGCCACTTGTGCTTAGATTTAGGCGCAATGTTGCTATGCCTTTTAAAAAGTCGCAAACAACACAAGGTTTGTGATTTTTTCTTTTTTAAACAACAGAATAGTGGAGGGAGGAGGTGATAAATTTCACCCATAGTGAATAAAAAAAAATAAAAAAATAAAAAACACAGGGCGGAATTTATCAATGGCTGTACACCAGAAAACTGGTCACTAATTTTTGAAAAGCCATATTTTGCCTAAATATTCAAAATTTTTTGCAACTTTGTGCTTTAGGCTACTTTCACACTGGCGTTTTGTCTTTCCGTTTGGGAGATCCGTTCAGGGCTCTCACTAGCGGTCCAAAATGGATCAGTTTGGCCCTAATGCATTCTGAATGGATAAGGATCCGCTCAGAATGCATCAGTTTGCCTCCGTTACGCTCTGGAGGCGGACTCCAAAACGCTGCTGGCATCGTTTTGGTGTCCGCCTGACGATGCGGAGGCAAACGGATTCGTCCTGCCACACAATGTAAGTCAATAGGGACGGATCCGTTTTCACTGACACAATATGGCACAATAGAAAACGGATCCGTCCCCCATTGACTTTCAATGGTGTTCAAGACGGATCCGTTTTGGCAATGTTAAAGATAATACAAACAGATCCGTTCATGACTGATGCATGCGGTTGTATTATCGGTGCGGATCCGTCTGTGCAGATCCATGACGGATCCGCACCAAATGCGAGTGTGAAAGTAGCCTAAAAAGTGAAAAGAAAAGTTGGCAGGGCTAAGCAGGAGGCGATTCTGTCTCTTAATGTGGGGCGTAGTCACCCAGTATATCTTTGTGTGATATGGGAGACTTTCTGTCAACGTACATCAGTTTAATGCCCGACACAACATTTTATATCTATACACACACATCAGGCTGTGTACAAAGCTGATGGAAACAGCCTATTTACACTTACATACTGCACATACAGCAGTGCTGCCCTAACTATACTGGGTAATATAAGGCCATAACATATCAGCCTCACATAACCATTGCCGTAGCGCAGTTTTCTGTTTTTTACAGAATAGTGTAGATACCAGATTTTTTTATTTATATTTTACATTAATATCCATATTATATTTATTATTTTTATTTATATACCATTTTTTCAGTCTATATTAATATCACGGTATAATGAAATGTTATACACTTTTCTAACATACGGTTGCCATCTCCAAGCTCTCTGATTGCAGCCAGTAAATGGAAGCAATGATTTTGTACCCAACGGCTTTAGAGGAATTATCCAGTTCCTGGAGGAAACCTGATGGTCCTCAGGATCCTCCTGACAGATCCCACTCCACTACTCCATTTCTCCTGTCTGGGCACTACTTACCCCCGATGCGCAAGGCCGCGCTCCAAGCCCCAGCACGGACCCCACAGACTTGAAAAAGGAGTGTACCAACTCCGAAACGCGTTGTCAATCATCAATAAAAGACCCTTTTATCTATCTACTGAGGTCGTGTCTTTGCGCCAGAAGGTATCAATTGGTGTACCACATCAGTGCACCATTAACCTTTTTCCTATTGCAATACATATCATTCCTCTGGAGCTTTGTCTACTCCACCTACGAGGACTGAGAAGATACCGGCTGCACCGACCCATTGTCCTCACGAGTGTTGTGCCTACGTATGCACAACACCAGAAGGTGAGCATAACTCTCGATGTCTTGATTTCATATATTTATGATTGAACCTATTACCCTATGAGCGCCTTCCTATCTCTTTTTACCCCGCTGCAGCAGTGATGTCAACACACGACCTCTGGGGCCACGGGTGCTTCTCTGAGGTCAGTACTTGGCTGCAAGGGGAAAGTGTTCTGAACAGGATGACATCACTGCAACCGGGTAAGTAGAGCCTGGCCAGGAGAACCAGAGCGGCGGCAAGGGATGTGTCAGGTAAGTACCTACCAGTTCTTTATTGCAGGTAGATCCCGAGGGTTGTCTGGTTTCTTCCTGGAACAGGACAGCCCCCTTAATGGGGTTATCTGAGATTTTAATATTAATGACTATCAACGTCAGCTCGGTCGGAGTCCGACTCACAGCAGCCCGAATGTAAAGAGGCTGAGGTATACCGTTAAGCAGTATGGCCTCAATGTTCTTTACTAGCCACAGTGCTGATCATTTTGTAGCGGTTTTGCATGGGACAGAGCTCTGGTACTACTGTGCCCTGCCACTACAGACAGCGCAGCACCTGGAAATGAGGAGGCTGCCGCACTCGCCTGCGCTCCTGGCCCTTCCCATCAGACTCTTACCAATATAGATCTATTCACCTATATTAGAATCCTGGACAACCCCTTTAAGGGGTTTCCTAGTTTTGTTTAATCACTGTATGAAGAGTGATACAACCTTAGAATATATTTTAAAGATATTTCAAGATATTCGTTTGCTGTCAGTGAATGAGGACAATGTAGCAGCAGTAAACCTGAAGACACCTGCTTCTGCTCTCAGAGTAATAGTGGATACAATTACATCCAGGTAGGCAACGCGGATTTGCCTCGGATTTCACCTTATGCATTGCAAAGGGAAAAACCCGCGATGGATATCCGAAGGATAAATTGTCATGGTGCATATTTAAGTTTAATAGAAATATGCGGCACACGGCTTTTCTTGTCTGCAATTTATTCATGTTACATCACATGATCCAGTTATATCTCAGAAGCAAAAATTAATCACATGTATTAGATTTGGCGATCGGACGTTTCGGTCTGTCAAGGCCTTCCTCAGCGGTCTATTATCTCAATGCGGCTCTTACGGTCAAGTAGTGCTAGATCAGCATGTGATCTAGCACTACTTGACCGTAGGAGCCGCATTGAGATACTAGACCGCCGAGGAAGGCCTTGACAGACCGAAACGTCCGATCGCCAATTCTAATACATGTTTGCTTCTGAGATATAACTGGATCATGTGATGTAACATGAATAAAATGCCATAAATTGCAGACAAGAAAAGCCGCGTGCCGCAAATTTCTATTAAATTGACTACGACTGACAAGTCCTTGCTGGCACTGGCAATTACGGTGTGCGGTGCTCTACCTCTACAGCATTGGTGCATATTTAAAGTCCTCACCGCAGATTTCGTAAAAATCTCATCCGCAGCATCTGCTGATAGGAAGCTAGTGTACATAGGAAGTATACCATACCAAGACTCAAGATTAGCAATGAATATCCTCATCTTCAGAAAGATTTCAATGGATATCTGCACAACAGTAAGATTAGAGCAATCACTGTTGGAAGACAACCCCTAGACATACCATTGCAACATAATTATACTTGCGTATAACTTGACGGATTCGCTTCATCTGTTCATCCAGGTTGCAGGCCCAGACCTCGCAGATGCGCTGGCTGTGGTCCACTGTTGCTGCAGGCATAGTGGCTGTGGGGGAGGGGCTCAGAGGCAGGCATCAAAATGCTACACGTGGCCGCCGAAATGTTTCATAGGTGGAGGGCTGCGTTACTTCCACGAAGCTGAAAAATGAGGCGTTCGTTTATGTATAAACTGGCTTCAGACATAACTAGAGATGAGGCAGGAAGACCACTCCACTATCCCATCTTAATGGGGCTGCCCAGCCTTTTCTACCTGATGGCCATCACAAGCTGATCAGCGAGGGTCCCACCTCCCGCACCACCGCCGATCAGCTGTTCGATTGTAGCTCTGACTTCAATGGGAGAAGCGGTACAGTGACGGGCCCTGTCCACGACAATGCGGTGTAGTTCTGGGGACAGAGGTACACCCAAACAGCTGATTGGCGGGGTGTCAGACCCCCATGGATCAGCTAGAGATAACTGTCAATATTAAAGCTGAGAAGAAGACCTTGGTTGAAACAGAGACGAGTGCTCAGAAGAGGGAAAGAAGAAATGCATTCTGCTAATCCGGTGGTTTTACCAAGGGGTGCCCAGGTGCCCTTTGCATCAGTACCAGACATAATGGCATTCCTTAAGTGGCCCCAAGTCACCCTCAGGTCAAGCCAGCCTGCACATACCCAGATCTAAACCACTCATCCATTAGCCGTGGGCCCGGATTCAGAATATGATCTACAAAAGGTGAACCCTGTATGTAATGTCTGAGGGCGGCACAAATATACAGAAAACCAATAAACCAAACTAAAATATGTATAGTAGTAACAATATATGCCAACTATGAACATTAGGGCAGAGGTCTGACGGCGAGCACGTCTCTACAGCCTGCAGTACATCCCACAGGACATACTGTATGTAAGGAGAGAGGCCGACCCATCCTCGGAAACTCCACCAAGACTTCACCATAGTGTTGTGCACCAATATCTGCACCATTTAAAAATCACGGAGAGGAAAGCCGAAGTAAGTATTAGGACTCTTGCACACGACAGTGTGTATTTTGCGGTCCGCAAAAAATACGGATGACATCTGTGTACATTCCGTATTTTACGGAACGGAACAGCTGGCCCTTCATAGAACAGCACTATCCTTGTCCGTAATGCGGACAATAATAGGACATGTTCTATTTTTTTGCGGAAATGGAATGCACACGAAGTACCTACCATTTTTTTTGCGGAACCATTGAAATGGATAATTCTGCATATGGTCCGCAAAAAAAACGGAATGGACACGGAAAGAAAATTCGTTCATGTGCAAGAGGCCTTACCTGGAGAATCCCCCGCTGCATCACAGGGCACCCCATGGTCTCTGTCCTGCAGTGATGACATTGCAAACACCCGCATGTGACCACTGCAGCTAACCACTGGACAGTCGTGTGTGGGTTAGCAGGAGAGCGCACGGGCTTTTCCGGGTAAATAGTTCTTATTTGGTTATTTTATCACTTCCCTTTTCTTCTCAGGGATTTTGAAATGTTCCAGACAACCCCTTTAATTTGGGTTATCCACCCATATACTGAACTACTTTTATTTTTGAATTAATTTCCCCTATTCTCTCACTTCAGAAACTCCCTGGCAATCAGCCTCCATTATCGGAGGAAGCTGTGGACAGTTCAAACGGTAGCTGGCGGAAGCTTCCACCTTTCATTTTCCAAAGGAGCTGTCAAAAATGAACGGTGGAATCTTATTGGTTGATATGGGCAACTAAGCCAGTTCTACTTTATATCAGTTTCATAAACGACCCCATAAATTGCCGCCAGACACCTCTGACAGCGGTTTATATGCCTTGAGAAAAAAAAAGAATTGGAAATTCGGCATGCCCAATCCAATATCTCCTGTCAGGGACACCCCCAAACTCATTAGGCCTTGTTCTGCGGACTCCTATCTAATGTATGGGCACCCTAAAGGGGCTATCCTGGAAACATTGATGAACTATCCTGAGGATAGGTCATAAAAATCTGATCAGTGGGGGTCAAACACCCGGCAACCCCAACAATCAGCTCTTTGAAGAGGCCAGGTGCGCCGCGGCCTCTTCCAAGGCCATCACTGTACATGGTCACATGGCCTAGTTACTGATGTGAGTGGGGCTGAGCTGCAATACCAACCACGGCTGCGCCTCCCTGAAACAGATGATCGTTGGGGGTTCCCGCCCCCGCCAATGTGATAATGATGGCCTATCCTGAGGATTAGTCATCATTATTTCCTGAATAATCCCTTTAAGCATTTCTCATATGACTGATCCTCTCAACCTCCAGTCTGTTAATTGTTTCTTTTTTAATTTTTATATTATGTATGTGTAACCCCCTCTTGATGTCAAGTGCCATGTAATTAAGGGGCTTATCCGACACTAACAAACGCTTCCCCATATGCCGGGCCCCTCACACTGCTTCTACTTACCTGGCTCCCCGCGCCGCTCCTGGTCCCCGCACAGCAGTCGCTGCTGCTGCTTCCCTTGTGTGGATGAAAACATCCAGTGTCGGGTGGAGGGGCTCAGCCAATGGCAGGCGGTGACGGGGACAAGCCTCCCTAGTGTCACCCGTGAGGGAGGCTCATCACCGTCACCACCTGCCATTGGCTGCTCTCCCCCCTCCGCGCACAGGGAGAAGCAGTTGCGGCAGTGCGGGGAACAGGAGCCGCGCAGAGAGCAAGGTAAGTAGACTCAGTGCGAGGAGCCGGCGTATGGGGTAGCATTTGTTAGTGTTGGATTACCCCCTTTAGGCTACTTTCACACTATCGGCAGCCTTCTCCGGCAGGCTGTTCCGGCGGGGGAACAGCCTGCCGGATCCGTGCTGCCGGAAGTCCGCTCCGGCGCCATGGACTATAATGGGGGCCGCCGGATGTCCAGCCGCAGCACGGCAAACATACCGAGAGGCGGCAGGAATAAAACCACGACATGTCATAGTTTTATTCCGGCCACCTCTCGGCATATTTGCCATGCTGCGGCCGGAATTCCGGCGGCACGGTGCACTAGCGGCAGCACTGATCCGGCAGGCTGTTCCCCTGCCGGAGAAGGCTGTCGCTAGGGTGAAAATGATGATTACTCACCGGTTATTTGATTTTCCACAGCCCACGACAGCACCACGAGAGAGAGGATCCGCCCCCACAGACAGGAAGCCTACAGAATAAAAGGGCGGACACTCTTCTCCCAATTCAGTGTGATATCCAAGCATCGGAGGAAGTACGCCAACATAATGTTTAGATGATTGATAATTTTCAAGTTAACACATAAATGATCTCTTTTTTTATTTATTTTTTGCTACACCCATGTGAGAATAGGAGAACCAGACAAACCCAGAAGGGAGGGAAAATAAGGGTGCTGTCGTGGGCTCTGGAAAATCAAATTACCGGTGAGTAATGATCATTTTTCCCTTCACCCACGACAGCACCACGAGTGATTTACCAGAGGAAAATTCAGGGTGAGGGCTGAAAGAAGTACCATTTCCCCAAAGGAAGACCAGGAAAAGGAAGAGCTCAAATCAAGACGATAATGCTTAAAAAAGGTTGAAGGAGAAGACCAGGTGGCCGCTCTGCAAATATCCTGTATGGGAACTGAGGATCTATCTGCCCAGGAGGTAGCAACTGCCCTGGTAGAATATGCTTTAAGACCCACCGAAGGAGATAAGCCAGAAGCAGAGTAGGCCAAAGAGATGGCAGAAACAATCCATCTAGCAATGGAACTTTTGGTGGCCGCTTTTCCCTTATTCACTCCTTGAAAGAGGACAAAGAGTGAAGAAAAATTTCGCCACGTCATAGTGCGAGATAAATAATTAATCAAAGTCTGTCTCACATCCAAGCAATAAAGAGATTTTTCTTCTTAAAAAAAAAAAAAAAAAAGGTAGGAAGCACAATCTCCTGAGACCTATGAAACTTGGAAGCGACTTTTGGAAGAAAAGCTGGGTCTGGACGAATCAATACTTTATCTTCTAAAATTGTGGTGTATGGATGATTAATGGATATGGCGTGTATTTCATTAACCCTACGAGCTGATGTTCTTGCTATTAGAAGACATAATTTCAAGGTGAGACATTTAATGAAGCTGGTATCCAAAGGTTCAAATGGTGGTTCAGTCAAGGCCTTTAAAACTAAGTTTAGGTCCCAAGGAGGGAGTCTATGTGAAAGTATCGGGGTGGATCTGGCTACTGCTCTAAAGAACCGCGATACCCACGGGCACCCTGCAATATCTTGATCAAACAAGACCGAAAGAGCAGAGACCTGAACTTTTAAGGTACTACCCACCAGACCTAGTTCTAATCCCTTCTAAAGGAATTCTGACACTAGATGAAAGGGAGCAGGATAGGATTTCTTTAAAGTGGTTATCTAAAAAAAAAAAAAAAAAATACAAATTTCTGACAAATTCTAGCATAAATGGCCACTGTTACCTCTTTCCTACTCTTAAGAAGAGTAGAGATCAGGGCATCAGAAAATCCCTTCCTACCTAGTAAGTACCTTTCAAGTTCCAGGCAGTCAGATGGAGATTTTTTCTATCTGGGTGTAAAACTGGACCCTGGTTCAATAGGTTCCGGATCTCTGGAAGTACCCAAGGGTCTGAGAGCGACATGATCCGAAGCCACGTGAACCATAATCTTCTCGGCCAAAGTGGGACTATGAGGATAACCCTTGCGCCATCCTCCCTGATTTTCCTTAATACTCTTGGAATCTATGGAAGAGGAGGAAAGGCTAGGGGAAAGTTCCAGTTCTGGAAGAAGGCATCTATTCCACAAGGGGATCCTGCTGGATCTAGGGAGAAGAATTTCTGTACCTTCTTGTTCTGGAAAGTAGCAAAAAGGTCTATTACTGGCTGGCCCCAGAGATCTGTTATTTTCCTGAAAATAGACTAGTTCAGACTCCATTCACCCTGGGATAGGAAATGGCGACTTAGAAAGTCTACCTGTCCATTTTCCACCCCCTGATATGTACTGCTGAAATCGAGGCACACTCTCTTTCTGCTAATAAGAGGATCTTCTGGGCTTCCTGCATCAGAATTTTGCACCTTGTACCCCCTTGTCTGTTTAGATAAGAGACCACTGTCCTGTTGTCAGTCATAACCCTGAGATTTTTTCCCTCTTATTCTTGGAAGGACAGATCTCATTGCTAGACCTACTGCTGCTAGTTCTTTTAGGTTAGAGGATCACCCTTTTTTGGAATCCTCCCAATGACCCTGAAGGGAAATATCCTGAATATGAGCCCCCCATCCCCAGGGGCTTGCATCCGTGGTTAGACATACCAGGTCTTCCAACTTCCATAGAATTCCCTGCACTAAGTTCTTTCTCTCTAACCACCATGCCAAGTTCACGAGAGTCTGGTCTGAGATCCTTATCTTTGAATCTAGGGAGCTGAACCTATCCCAGAAAGAAAGGATTTCCCACTGGAAAACCCTTGAGTGCAACTGTGCCCATCTTACCGCTGGGATGCATGACGTGAGGGACCCCAAAATAGACATTCACTTTCTCATAGAGACCACTGGATTTTTGGTTAGATCTCTGATTCTCTCTTGAATATGACTGACCTTTTCTTCTGGCAATACACATTTTTGGGAAGATGAGTCTAGGATCAACCCCAGAAAAGTCTAATTTCTGGTCGGATGTGGTTTTGACTTTTCTAGATTTAAGACCCAGCCTAACTTGCCCAGGATTTCTGATACTGTTGAGACCGCTCTTCCACAAGCTTCTTCTGTTTTTCCTACTATTAAAAAATCATCTAGGTATGGTATTAAAAGTTAAAATCATATAAGATTTTCTCTTATATGAGCCGCCATCTCTGCTATTATTTTTGTAAAGACCCTTGGAGCCATAGAAAGGCCAAACGGAAGAGCCTAAAACCGAAGACGTCGTAACTGACCTCCTATTTCTACTGCGACTCTTAAGAATCTTTGATGTCCGAGGAAGATTGGAACATGATAATATGCATCCTTGAGATCAAGTACTGCCATGAAACAGTGAGGAGGAAGAAGGTTTATTACTGATCTTATAGTCTCCATTCTGAACTTTTTTTATTTGTAGAAATCGATTTAAGGAGGACCTTTCATGTTTTTTTATTAATGGAGATAAATACCTTTACTTGGGGGTACCCCCCCGCTGATGCTGCCACCCTGCCCGATTTTTTTTAAATATCGCTCCTGCGCCCCGCTGTGTTCCCCCGTACTTTTCCCGCTCAGTATGCTAATACTAAGCTCCGATACAGGGAAGAGGAGACGCCAGGGTTTCTCAATGGGCATCCCCTTCTCCCTGGCTGTGCCACGATCCGATCACAGCGGAGAGCGTCACAGCCAGGGAGAAAAAAAAAAACTAAAAACTCACCTTCTCCCTGGCTGTGACGCTCTCCGCTGTGATTGGATCGTGGCACAGCCAGGGAGAAGGAGACGCCCATTGAGAAACCCTGACGTCTCCTCTTCCCTGTATCGGTGCTTAGTATTAGCATACTGAGCAGGAAAACTACGGGGGAATACAGCGGGGCGCAGGAGCGATATTTTTTTTAAAATCAGGCAGGGTGGCAGCATCAGCGGGAAAACCCTGCAAGTATTTATCTCAATAAAAAACCATGAAAGGTCCTCTTCAACTTCTTTAAGCTTATTATTGTTCTGAAAGAACCATCCGGTTTCTTTACTAAAAACATGGGAGAGTAAAATCCCTCGCCTTCTTCCCCCATTGGTACCAGAACTAAAACAGATTTTTCGACAAATTTTAGCACTTCTCCTTCCATAGCAGAAATTCCTAGAGCCGAAGTCAGATTTTTTTGTAATTATGAATCTTACTGGAGGGACCAATACGAAATTCTTTTTTTTTAAATCAGATATGTTTTTATTGGTTTATGAAAATAAACAATGACATGTTACAAATTTTTTGCATCAAATGCTTTGTTCAGTAAAATGCAAAGATAATATTTGTACAATGCAAAACAGTCAACATACAAAGTTCTTTGTATACAAACCCCAACAGATTCCCCCTCCCCCCGCCAACATTGAGACACTTAGAGTTTCTACCACCAGATTTTTACCTATTTAGCTGTCTGACACTAGCGATCTGCTAGTGTCTGCTGGACCTAACCATGTTCATGTATTACCTTTGTCTGGAGCGGTTAAGCTTAAAAACGGAGAGAAGTAGGCTGTCAATCTAGAGGAGAGGGGCGGGCTGGAGGGACGCGGTGGGCGGATGAAATAGTGAGTAGACGGAGCCTCTAGGTGCTGAAAAGACGCCCCCATAGCACCTAGAGGCGCAATTGCATATCAATAAAACTACGTTTTTAAGCTTAACCGCTCCAGACAAAGGTAATACATGAACATGGATAGGTCCAGCAGACACTAGCAGATCGCTAGTGTCAGTCAGCTAAATAGGTGAAAATGTGGTGGTAGAAACCCTTTAATATGACTAAGACAACCATCTTATGCCTCTATATAGAGAACCAACTATGGAATATATATCTCATCTTATAACAGAATATTTGTAGTAGCTGACCAGCATGCCATTTTCTGAATATAAAGTCATGCAAACACAGTTTAAAGGGAGTCTGTCATCAGCATTTCACTTTTTTAACCCTTCCCATTGCTCCCTAGCATGCTTACATTTAATAAAAACGTTACCTCTGGCATCAATCCTGGACTTATAGAACCATCAAAAACGATCTTTATAACTTATGCAAATGAGGGCTCGCAAGTGCCCAGGGGCAGCATTACACTCGTAGGTGTCCTGCTTGCTCAGCCTTTTCATTGCGTCCCCCCGCCCCTTCATACCCTCCGCCCGCCCATCCTTTCCCTCTGACCGCATTTCTACTAACTTGTTATTCCGCCGAGATCCCGCGCCTGCGCACTCAGTCCGTCGGCCGGCACATGCGCACTGCGATGCCCATTCCTTGTACGGCATCACAGTAACTATTGCGCATGCGCCAGCTAACGGCGCGAAGCCGGCGCATGCGCGGAATAACAAGTTAGTAGAAATGCGGTCAGAGGGAAAGGATGGGCGGGCGGAGGGTATGAAGGGGCGGGGGGACGCAATGAAAGGCTGAGCAAGCAGGGCACCTACGAGTGTAACGCCGCCACCTGGGCACTTGCGAGCCCTCATTTGCAGAAGTTATAAAGATTGTTTTTGATGGTTCTATAAGTCCAGGATTGATGCCAGAGGTAACGTTTTTATTAAATGTAAGCATGCTAGGGAGCAATGGGAAGGGTTAAAAAAGTGAAATGCTGATGACAGACTCCCTTTAAATAACACCAAGTAACCTTTAATTACGGTACCCCCACCGGGATCACCCAGTAACAATCCTAAAACCACTTTGGAAAGTCAGCCAAGGGCTACAAACTCCAGAATTGTCTATCCATGGGCCCCAGATATTTTTATACTTTGAAAGGCAATTACGCTTCAAATAAATCCCCCTTTCCATGCGAAATTCTAGTTTTAAGTCCGGTGAGAATGGTGTCTAGAATCCATGAGTTTGAAGAGATCTGGGACCAGGCGGGGAAAAAAGTTTTAATCTTCCCCCTACCTGAATTATGACGTCATTGCTGATCCCGTTTCTTTTTGTCTCCAAAGGACTGGTTAAAAAAAATATTTCTACCATTCCTTTGGCTCCTAAATCTATTCTACCTTGATTTTTTTTTTCTCTCTTTCTTGATTATTCCTAAAGGGATGAAAAGGAGGGTTAAATCTATTCCTAGAAGAGAAGGAACCCTGAACCCCTGGAAACTTTTTCTTTTTATCGGCAGCTTTGTCTAGTAGATCATCCAGTGCTGGCCCAAAAAGGTACTCCCCTTCACATAGCTTATTTTCTGATGGGGAGTCACCTACCCAGTTTTTTAGCCAGAGTGCTCTACGGGCCAAATAAAGCGGTGTGGCTGCCAATCTAACAGAATCGGCTGAAGCATCTGCCAAGAAATCCACCACTTTTTTCATAGTGGGTAAAGACGCTAATATTTCCTCTCTGGGACATCTATTTTTTAATTGATTTTCCAGCTCGGTGAGCCAGATTATAAGAAAACGGACCATACAAGTTGAAGCTATGCTTGGTCTGAAAGAAGAGGTAGATGCCTCCCAGGCACCCTTTAAAAAAATACTCAGCTTTTTTTTTTTATCTAACGGGTCCTTTAATATTCCCATATAATCAAAAGGAAGGGCCATTTTTCTAGAGACTTTACATATAGCTACGTCTATCCTAGGCGCTTTTCCCAAGTAGCACAGTCTTCTTCTTTAGGCCTCATGCACACAAACGTATTTTGTTTCCGTGTCCGTTCCAGTTTTTTTTGCGGATAGGATGCAGACCCATTCATTTCAATGGGTCAGCAAAAAATGCGGACAGCACACCATTGTGCTGTCCGCATCCATATGTCCGTTCCGTAGCCCTGCAAAAAAAATATAACATGTCCTATTCTTGTCTGTTTAGGCATTGTTACAATAGATCCACAATAAAAACAAAAAAAAACGGATGGCATATGGACCGCAAAACACATTAGGTCGTGTGCATGTAGACTAAGGCTGAAACGTTCTTATGAACCGGTGCTGTGGTGCCTGGATTCTAGACCCCCAAACTTAATATCCTGAATGGAACTAGGTTCCTTTATCTCTTCAATGCCCATAGTTGATCTAATGGCTTTTCAAAGTCTCTCTGTATCTTCTATTGGAAATCTCGCCTTCCTCAGAAGAAGATAGGGAGGAATTTCCAGAATGCCAAGATGAGGAGGAGTGTATTTAATCTTCTTCAGAGTCAGATGAAATAAGTTCCTGTGTCGTATCTAGTCGCCTCAACCATGAATCTCTAGTCCCGGCAGCTTTTTTGGAGGATAGAGAGGAATTAACTTCAGATCTGACCAACGCCTGAAGACACTTCTAGAACAACGGCGATTCCTCAGCCACTGTTCTATCAGTCCAGCTCTGACAGATCCTCTTCTCCCACTCAGCCGGTCACACGGATTTACAAAGACCACACTCTTTATTCTTCTTTTGTGAAATGACCTTCCTAGGCTTTGTCTGCAACACATTTAGGTATAAGGGTATCAGACAGAGAAGCAGGATTCAATATGCCCCAGAGCAGTCACCCCTCAGAGGTACCAGGGCTGGAAGGACTCCAGACTCTTCTGTGTGAATATTCTCCTCCATGTGTCCCACCGGACCGCCAACCAGGACTCTGATTAGGACGCTGTCCTCCGAAGCACACCGCACCCTTCTCATAGGCGCTCTGTGATGACGTCAACGTCCGGCGCTGCACGCCAATCCACAAATTGTATGCGCAGCTCTGTGATGACATCACCTCCTGGCGCCGAACGCCAGTCCACGTGCTGTATGCGCTTCCCTCGGCCTAACTCCTTGCCGGAAGCTCCTTCTCCTCTCCCTGGGGCCAGGAAGTCCGTGCCGCTAGCGCATCAGTGATGCAGCCAGGCACGCTCCAGCACACTCCCTCTGGAGATTTGCTGTGCCTCTGCCCGTCCCCAGTAGAGCACCAACCGATGCCGTATCTTACCTCTGGGGACTGCAGGTATGCCCAAGGCCCTTCTTCTGCCCAAACAGCAGGGGTTAGTATATGAGCACCACCAGGGGGAAGGATCTGAAAGAAACTGCAGGCTTCCCCGGAGACAGGACACTACACTGAATTGGGAGGAGAGTGTCTGTGGGGGGCGAATCCTCTCTCTCGTGGGTGAAGGGAAAAGTAGCCTTAATGGAGCTTCCAAATAAATATCAAAGCATTTTACAAGAGAATGTAAGGGCCGCCGTCTATGACCTCAAGCTGAAGATACAATGGCTGATGCAACAAGACAATAACCTGTAACCCTATTGAGATGCTGTGGCAAGTCCTTCTGCAAGGCGTCCCAGAGATACTGATGAACTCAGACACATCGGAAGGAAGGAACGGACCAAAACTCCTCCTCAACATTGTGCAAATCTGATTTGCAGCCACAGGAAATATTTGGAGGAGGTGATTGCTGCTATAGGGGATGGAAAGGGTTCACTTACTTTTTCTCCCTGCACTGTGAATGTTTACTCAGTGTGCTCAATAAAAGACAAACTACTGTGTGTTCGTTTAGGCTACTTTCACAGCCGCGTTTGGTGCGGATTGGTCATGGACGGATCCGTTCAGATAGTACCACCGTCTGCATCCGTACAGAACGGATCCGTTTGTATTATTTTTAACATGGCCAAAACAGATCCGACATTTTGTGTCAGAACGGATCCGTTTGGCTTAGTTTCAGACGGACACCAAAAGTCTGCAAGCGGAATGGAGACTGATCGGAGCCAAACTGATGCATTCTGAACGGATCCTTTTCCATTCAGAATGCATTAGGGCAAAACTGTTCAGTTTTGGACGTCTGGTGAGAGCCCTGAACGGATATCACAAACGGAAAGCCAAAACACCAGTGTGAAAGTAGACGTGCCACTGATCACCCAATCTCCTACACTATATACAACCCAAGGCCGTTCAATATTGAACCTTCATTTTAATGAGGCATTCTGACAAGTATATAACCCTAAGGGCTCATGCACACGACCGTATGTATTTTGCAATCTTCAAAAAATATGCATGTTGTCCGTGTGCATTCCGTATTTTGCAGAACAGAGCAGCTGACCCCTAATAGAACAGTCCTATCCTTGTCCGTAATGCGGACAATAATAGGACATGTTCTATTTTCGTGCGGAACGTAAAAATGGACATACGGAAGCGGAACGTTTTTTTTCTGCAGACCCGTTATAATGAATGGTTCCGCATACAGTCCGAAAAAAAATAAATAAAAATCGGAAAGGACACGGAAAGAAAATATGTTCGTGTGCATGAGCCTTAAAAATAAGAAAATATCACCCGGTCACCAAAGTCATGTGATGTCAGGTGACCATGAACTCCGGCAGGGGCGGCGCAGTTCATGTAAAGAGAGAGTAATCACAAAAGTGTCTCATCAGTGGGTCTCAGGGGCCACCAGCAGCAGAGCAGGGGTCTGACGACGCCATGTTATATTGATGGCAATCATGTTCTTTTTTGCTGGTGGTCTCAAGGCCAGGAATGGATTCATCAACCCGAATCAGCATCCTTCCAGTGCTCACAACCAGGTCACACATGGCACTGGACGCAGCACAAGGGGCAGATCTGTGAAAATTCTCTAACACAAAAACTCTGTTGCCCATAGCAACCCATCACAGCTTTCATTTTTTTCAGGAAAACAAAACGAGAGCCGTGTTGTGATTGGTTGCCATTGGCAACAGAGAGAAATCATCTACCCTGTATGAAGGGCTGTGCGTGTCTGCCATGCTGAGACCCTCAGGAGCACCATGTAGATGAATGCACCAGCCTTACTGGTATGGTCACCCTATGACCCCTGCAGGAGTTTATTACAGACAATGGCAGCATTCCCTGTATGCCACCACAGCGCCCCTGCCGCATGCCAAGGTGATGACAGCTATGGGCACCAGCCCCTGGTGAAGGGATGCTCACAACTCACCCCTTACCTCCTACTGTGTCTGCTCGCCAACATATAAGTCGCCCCTGGTTCAGCCCCGCGTCACGGCCGCTCTCTATGAGGTCATACGGAATATCCCACACCACGTACGTCACCGGCGCGACGCGTCTACACATCATGTGACCTCCTAGTCCCCGCCCGGGCGCCGTGCGATGACGTCACCCGTAAGCCAGCCAGAGAAGCCCCTCCCCCGTGTAATGAGTCGTCGCGGAATTGTCACACGGTGCGACCCGTAGAAAGTCAGACTTTGTATAATAATGTACACAGCAAGCCTGTGCACCCCGTGAGCTCTTGTGGAGTGTGTGCCCGGAGACCTGACCCCTGTCACTGGCTGCTGTTGATGTACTGAGGGGGAGGTGGACTGTTCCCAGCGGATAATCCTCATCATCCCCACAGCAGCAGTCCCATCTTCCTCCTGCCCTGGGATCACTGGCACAATGAGCTGGCTCTTCTCCTCTAAGGGCAGCAGACCTATTCCTCCTCTCACCAGCCTCCAGCAGCAGAAGCAGCGGCAGATCGACTCTCTCAAGGCATGTCATCCCAAGTGAGTGCACATGCAGGGCAAAGTATGGTGTATGTCAGGGATCTGCAACCTCGGACACTCCAGATGTTCTGAAACTACAACTCCCAGAATCCTCCTTTCACTTCTGTGGGAGTTACTAAAACAGCCAAGTAAGTTTGCATGCTGGGAGTTGTAGTTTCACAGCAGCTGAAGTGCTGAAGGTTGCTGATCCCTGGTGTATGTGCTATATACCTGTGTATATATATAGTATATCTGTGCTGTGTACTGTATCTTCTCTATGTACGGTATACCTGTGTATATATATATATAGTATATCTGTGCTGTGTACTGTATCTTCTCTATGTACGGTATACCTGTGTATATATATATATAGTATATCTGTGCTCTGTTCTGTATACCTGTGCTCTGTACTATATCTTCTCTATGTACGGTATACCTGTGCTCTGTACTGTATCTCCTCTATGTACTGTATACTTGTGCTCTGTACTGTATCTCCTCTATGTACTGTATACCTGTGCTCTGTACTGTATCTCCTCTATGTACGGTATACCTGTGCTCTGTACTGTATCTTCTCTATGTACGGTATACCTGTGCTCTGTACTGTATCTCCTCTATGTACGGTATACCTGTGCTCTGTACTATATCTTCTCTATGTACGGTATACCTGTGCTCTGTACTGTATCTCCTCTATGTACGGTATACCTGTGCTCTGTACTGTATCTCCTCTATGTACGGTATACCTGTGCTCTGTACTGTATCTCCTCTATGTACGGTATACCTGTGCTCTGTACTGTATCTCCTCTATGTACGGTATACCTGTGCTCTGTACTGTATCTCCTCTATGTACGGTATACCTGTGCTCTGTACTGTATCTTCTCTATGTACGGTATACCTGTGCTCTGTACTGTATCTCCTCTATGTACGGTATACCTGTGCTCTGTACTGTATCTCCTCTATGTACGGTATACCTGTGCTCTGTACTGTATCTCCTCTATGTACGGTATACCTGTGCTCTGTACTGTATCTCCTCTATGTACGGTATACCTGTGCTCTGTACTATATCTTCTCTATGTACGGTATACCTGTGCTCTGTACTGTATCTTCTCTATGTACGGTATACCTGTGCTCTGTACTGTATCTTCTCTATGTACGGTATACCTGTGCTCTGTACTGTATCTCCTCTATGTACGGTATACCTGTGCTCTGTACTGTATCTTCTCTATGTACTGTATACCTGTGCTCTGTACTGTATCTTCTCTATGTACTGTATACCTGTGCTCTGTACTGTATCTTCTCTATGTAAGGTATACCTGTGCTCTGTACTGTATCTTCTCTATGTACGGTATACCTGTGCTCTGTACTGTATCTCCTCTATGTACAGTATACCTGTGCTCTGTACTGTATCTTCTCTATGTACGGTATACCTGTGCTCTGTACTGTATCTTCTCTATGTACGGTATACCTGTGCTCTGTACTGTATCTCCTCTATGTACGGTATACCTGTGCTCTGTACTGTATCTTCTCTATGTAAGGTATACCTGTGCTCTGTACTGTATCTTCTCTATGTACTGTATACCTGTGCTCTGTACTGTATCTCCTCTATGTACAGTATACCTGTTACCATAGTCCCATGTAAATACTTGTAGACCCTTTAGCAGCTGTACACTGGCATCACTTCATAAAAGTACGGCTGGCAATAGAAAAGCACTTCTGTGGGGTTACTTTACACAGAAGTGTGTTGATGGCACAGTTGTGGTACCTCCGGGTGATAAGTAGCTGCAGTAAGTCGTGATCCACAATTGTGACACAGAAATCACTGACTGAGGAGAAGCCAAGAAAAGAGGGAGAGAAAGCAGAGAATATGTCTGGATAAGGCCGAAGGCCTCATGCACACGACCGTGCCGTTTTTTGCGGTCCGCAAACCGCGGATCCCCAAATAACGGAAGGCACCCGTGTTGCCTTCCGCAATTTGCGGAACAGAACGGGCGCCGGCAATATAAATGCCTATTCTTGTCCGCAAAGTACGGACGGACAAGAATAGGACATGTTATATTTTTTTAACGGGGCCGCCGAACGGAGCCACAGATGCGGACAGCACACTGAGTGCTGTCCGCATCTTTTGCGGCCCCATTGAAATGAATGGGTCCGCATGCGAGCCGCCAAAATGGCGGCTCGGATGCGGACTCAAACAACGGTCGTGTGCATGAGGCCGAATGCACACGGCCGTGAGCGGTCCGTGGTATGCTGGGCTGGATTCCTGCTGACAGCAGGAGCGCACGGCATCATTGGTTGCTATGACGCCGTGCGCTTCATGCCGCCGCTGCACTACAGTAATACACTCGTATGATCTATACAAGTGTATTACTGTAGTGCAGCGGCGTCACGAAGCGCACGGCGTCATAGTAACCAATGACGCCGTGCACTCCTGCTGTCAGCAGGAATCCAGCCCAGCATACCACGGACCGCTCACGGCCGCGCAACACGGCCGTGTGCATTCGGCCTAACACATGAATTCAGGAGATACGTTCTGATAGTTCTTGTTTTCTAAAAGACTGAAAGGACATGCGAGAGGCCGGATATTTGCGATCAGCACCAGACAGGACAAGGAGCTGTATACCCCCAGTCCAGGGCTGGACACCCAACATCTCTCTCTGGTGCCTGTTCAGTTAGTTTTTATCCATGGCTATAGAAGGTTTTATATGAATGCTATGGAACAGTAATATACCTGTACCAAGTAAAGAGAATGACAGGTATTACATAGTGTGTGTATAGATGTACAGCCGGAGGCCTATGTAGGCTCCATAACGCTACAGACACCGTGATAGTCTTATTCCTCCTAGAAATGTATGAATAAACTGACCACTGGGTGCTACCATTCCTACACAGCCTGGTACTGCCAGCACTGGTTGTTCAGTGCCCGCCTGTGCAGTGACGCCCTCCCAAGTGGTAATGCTCAGTAGTCAATTTATTAATTAATTTCGAGGAGGAATAACAGAGGAACAGCACAATACAAAGAAGTAATGCTTCATAATTATTATTTCATGAAGAATACACGCATTTACTAGACTAAGCATGGCAGGAGAGAGGACGGCTCCCCTGTGTATGCAAATTGGGGAAAAAAGTCATTCTTTAGGCAAAATTCTCTGCTCTGATGAAACCCAAGATTGAACTTTTTGGCCTCAATTCTAAGCAACCAGACACTCCCCAAGACCTGCCCAACACCATCTCTATGGTGAAGGATGGTGGCGGCACCATCTTGCTGTGCGGGTGGTTTTCATCGCCTGGGAGAGGAGTGCTCTGGGCCGAAGGTTTGCCTTCCAACAAGACAATGGGGGTCATTTACAAAGACTGGCTATTTGCTTCTCCCCTGCACTGGCGGAGAAAGTGCCTAATTCGTTACGAGGCTCAGGGCTTGTCAGAAATTAGACGCCCAGCCTTCTATCTGTTCCCCTGACTGCCGTCATTTTTACTTCTCATTTACACCCGTTTCCAGGCATAAAAGGTAGTAAATGTGTTGGGCCAAAGTCCCAGCCCCGACTTGGCCCTCACCAAGGCTGTAATCACTGCCAAAGGTGCTTCACCTAAGTCCTGAGTAAAGGGTCTGAACACTTATGTCAGTGCAAGATTTTAGTTTTTCATTTTCAATAAATTAGTAAAGATTTCTAAAATTCTCCATATAAAAACATGTGAAAAAAGTGAAAGGGTCTGAAGACTTTCTGAATGCACTGTATGTCGTGATCTCGTGCTGCTGAGACCAGTGATTGGCTGCATCTGTCATGTGGGTATGGGGGCACATCATCGCTATAGCCAGGTAAATATCCGTGCTGGAGCAGGGGGAGATTTATCAGATATATCTAGTCTTTTTATCATTTTATACCATTTTGTACAGTTGACTAATTATTTTCCAAACCCTGAAAACCCCTTTGAAGTGAGAGATGAGGCTAAGTGGCTACACCGAACACCGCCTATAGACAAGAGTGGCATTGTGTCTGGCATAAAGCCGCTTTGTTTTTTCTGATTGTGGAAAACCCCTTTAAATACAGACCTTAGAGAGAACAAAGAAAAGGGAGGATAAGACCCATGGTACAGAATAAGCTGCCCTGAAGAGATTACCGTCCTGACTCCTGATACAGACCAAGGATGAAGACCTAAGTGCTGTGATCCCTGGAGTTTCTTTTCATTTCATAGAAGACTTTAAAGGGTTACTCCCAACTAGCACATTGATGGCATATTGCTAAAATCTGCCATCAGATAGGAGGCGGTCCCACCTCTGTAGAACAAGCCCCCCCCAAGTGAAGGAGAATGGTCAGAGCAAGCGAGGCCACCCTGCGTTCACCACTACGAGAGGTAGCCCAGTGCTGCCTGCTCTTCCATAGAAATGAATGGAGTGTCCTTTGCACATGCATGGTAATGCTCTCCTTCACTTTGGGGGGCCCCCTTCTGGAGATAGGTGCCTCTCCAATCTGACATTGATGGCAAATCCTATCAATATGCTATCAGTGTCTGAGATGGGCCAACCCCTTTAAGCATTTAACAGGGTGCTCCTTAACCCTTTCAGGACCCTGCTATTTTTCACCTTAAGGACCAGGCCATTTTTTGCAAATCCCACATACAGTCAGGTCCATAAATATTGGGACATCGGCACAATTGTAACATGTTTGGCTCTGTACACCACCACAATGGATTTGAAATGAAACGAACAAGATGTGCTTTAAATAAAGACTGTCAGCTTTAATTTGAGGGTATTTACATCCAAATCAGGCGAACGATGTAGGAATTACAACAGTTTGCATATGTGCCTCCCACTTTTTAAGGAACCAAAATTAATGGGACAAATGGCTTCTCAGCTGTTCCATGGCCAGGTGTGTGTTATTTCCTCATTATCCCAATTACAATGAGCAGATAAAAGGTCCAGAGTTCATTTCAAGTGTGCTATTTGCATTTGGAATCTGTTGCTGTCAACTCTCAAGATGAGATCCAAAGAGCTGTCACTATCAGTGAAGCAAGCCATCATTAGGCGGAAAAAACAAAACAACCCCATCAGAGAGATGGCAAAAACATTAGGCGTGGTCAAAACAACTGTTTGGAACATTCTTAAAAAGAAGGAACACACCGGTGAGCTCAGCAACACCAAAAGACCCGGAAGACAACAGTAGTGGGTGACTGAAGAATTCTTTCCCTGGGGAAGAAAACACCCTTCACAACAGTTGGCCAGATCAAGAACACTCTCCAGGAGGTAGGTGTATGTGTGTCAAAGTCAACAATCAAGAGAAGACTTCACCAGAGTGAATACAGAGGGTTCACCATAAGATGTAAACCATTGGTGAGCCTCAAAAACAGGAAGGCCAGATTAGAGTTTGCCAAACGACATCTAAAAAAGCCTTCACAGTTCTGGAACAACATCCTATGGACAGATGAGACCAAGATCAACTTGTAGCAGAGTGAGAAGGAAAGGAACTGCTCATGATCCTAAGCATACCACCTCATCAGTGAAGCATGGTGGTGGTAGTGTCATGGCGTGGGCATGTATGGCTGCCAATGGAACTGGTTCTCTTGTATTTATTGATGATGTGACTGCTGACAAAAGCAGCAGAATGAATTCTGAAGTGTTTCGGGCAATATTATCTGCTCATATTTAGCCAAATTCTCAAGAACTCATTGGACGGCGCTTCACAGTGCAGATGGACAATGACCCAAAGCATACTGCAAAAGCAACCAAAGAGTTTTATAAGGGAAAGAAGTGGAATGTTATGCAAAGGCCAAGTCAAACCCCTGACCTGAATCCGATTGAGCATGCATTTCACTTGCTGAAGACAAAACTGATGTCACTACCAGAGCTTTGGGACGTTCTCACAGCTCTGTTTCTCCACCCCTGTGATGATGTCACTACTAGAGCTGGGAGGAGTTCTCACTACTCTGTTTACTTTTGGTTTCTTTCACCACAGCTGTCCTTCATGTGTTTGATTTTCCTCTCTTTATATCACCCCACCTCCTATGATAGGATGTGGATTATAGTTCTCACTTCAGTTGTAGCTCTGGCTTTAGTTTCTTCACTTGTAGCTATCAGTTCACTGGACCTGTGTTCTGCTGCAGCTAGCACTCCGGATATTGCCAGCCTGTCCTTGGATCCGTCTTCTCTGCGGCTGCAACACCGTCAGCTAAGTGTGCAGACATTGTTGTGTTCCTGTTTATTTTCTGACTGGATCTGAGGTGGCCACGGTTCCCTCCATATACTGAGTAGGGCACAGGTGGCCGTGCCCCTTCCACTATTGTAGGGGTTACAGTGGTCATTAGTCTTAGGCACGTGGGCATGCCTCTTTCCGCCATTTGGATCCGGGCATGTGCTTTAGCAGAATAGGGAGAGCGTTGAGGGTCGGACAGGGGTCACCCGTTATCCTCCCTAGTTCTGGGTCCAGTCAGTAGCTCTGTACTGTGTATTACTATTGTTGCCCACATACAGCCGTGACATTATAATCCACCAAAACCGTCCTTTTTTGACATGGATCCGCTTTCTGGCCTGGTTGACCGCATGCAGGGTCTTTCTTTGGAGGTAGCGGATCTCCGTCAATCTATGACTCAGCTTCAAGCATTGGGCCCTGCTCCGGCTCATGGAGTCTGTTGCGAGCCAAAGGTCTCACTTCCGGAGACGTTCTCCGGGGGCAGTGAGAATTTTGTTCGTTTCAGAGAGGCATGCAAACTCCATTTTTGCTTGTGTCCTCACTCTTCTGGTAATCAAGAGCAGAGGGTGAGGATTGTCATCTCCCTGCTCAGGGGTAATGCTCAGACTTGGGCTTTTTCGCTGCCATCAGGGGATCCCTCCCTTCGATCCGTGGAGGGATTTTTTGTGGCCCTGGGGCAGATTTATGATGACCCGGATCGTGTTGCTCTGGCCGAATCTAACCTACGTGTTTTATGCCAGAACAAACGGTCTGCGGAGCTTTATTGTTCTGAATTTCGGAGATGGGCAGCTGATTCGGGTTGGAATGATGCTGCACTCCGGAGTCAGTTCTGTCATGGTCTCTCGGAGAGATTAAAAGATGCGTTTGCTTTCCATGAGAGACCAACGTCCTTAGAGTCTGCCATGTCATTGGCGGTACGCCTTGACAGGCGTCTAAGAGAAAGAAACGAGACCTCTCTGTCCAGCCATTGTCAGTCTAGGGGAAGTGGTGCGGACTCATTCAGTGTGCAGGGGCCTCATCCTGTCTCGCTCCCCTCTGAGGAGGAGCCCATGCAGCTAGCTCGACTTGCCCCTGATAAAAGAGGATTTAGTCCTCAGAGTATGGTCTGTTTTTGTTGTGGGGGCATAGGTCATTTGGCAAATGTTTGTCCATCTAGGAGATTCTTGAACCGTACTAAGAGCGATAATAAGAGAAAAATCTCAAAAGGTAAATCATCAAGTTCTGCTTCATCTGCTACTTTGGGCAAAGTTGATGTAGGATTTGATGCTTTTCCTCTGACCTGCAGTTCCCGTTTTCTCCTGTCTGCCAGGGTGGCGCTAGAGAGCAAAGTCATTTCTTGTGAGATTTTTGTCGATAGTGGAGCGGCCGTCAATCTTATTGACACTCAATTTGTAGCCATGCATGGTTTTCAGGTTTGCACATTAGATAAAGATATACCTGTTTTTGCTATTGACTCTGCTCCACTCTCACAGAGATCTCTGAAAGGCATTGTTCACAATATCCGGCTAGCTGTAGGTGACACTCATGTGGAGGATATATCTTGTTTTGTCCTTAACGGATTGCCGTCTCCTCTAGTTTTGGGGTTACCCTGGCTCACTAGACATAACCCCACTATTGATTGGCAAGGAAGGCAAATAAATGAGTGGAGTGACTTTTGTAGAGAGAATTGTCTCACAGCGACTTTTGCAGAGGTGTCTACTAAAACGGTGCCATCATTTCTCTCTGATTTCTCGGACGTGTTTTCCGAGAGCGGTGTTCAGGAGCTACCTCCTCACCGGGAGTTTGACTGTCCCATTAACCTCATTCCCGGCGCCAAGCTGCCAAAAGCACGCCTCTACAATCTCTCACAACCGGAAAGAATCGCTATGCGAACTTACATCTCCGAGAGTCTCGAAAAGGGGCATATTCGTCCCTCAAAGTCACCTGTGGCCGCGGGTTTTTTTTTTGTTAAAAAGAAAGATGGCTCTCTGAGACCTTGCCTAGATTTTAGGGAGCTGAACCGTATCACGATTCGCGATCCCTATCCCCTTCCTCTGATCCCGGACCTCTTCAATCAAATTGTTGGGGCCAAGGTGTTTTCCAAATTGGATTTGAGAGGCGCGTACAACCTGGTCAGGGTCAGAGAGGGGGATGAATGGAAAACGGCCTTTAATACCCCTGACGGGCATTTCGAGAATCTCGTTATGCCTTTCGGCCTGATGAATGCTCCGGCCGTCTTTCAGCATTTTGTTAATAGTATTTTCTATCATTTAATGGGGAAATTTGTATTGGTGTATCTTGATGATATTTTGATTTTTTCCCCTGATGTTCAGACCCATCAGGATCATCTTTTTCAGGTTCTGCAGATTCTGCGGGAAAATAAATTGTACGCCAAGCTGGAGAAATGTCTTTTTATGGTATCGGAGATTCAATTTCTGGGTTTTCTCCTCTCTGCTTCTGGTTTTCGCATGGATCCCGAGAAGGTCCGTGCTGTACTTGAGTGGGAGCTTCCTGAGAATCAGAAGGCATTGATGCGCTTTCTGGGTTTTGCGAACTATTACAGAAAGTTCATTTTGAATTATTCCTCTGTTGTCAAACCCCTCACTGACATGACAAAAAAGGGGGCGGATTTTTCCTCTTGGTCGGAGGAGGCGCTTGCAGCCTTTTCTAAGATTAAAGAGAATTTTGCGTCTGCTCCCGTCTTGGTGCATCCCGATGTTTCCTTACCTTTTATTGTTGAGGTGGATGCTTCCGAGGTGGGTGTGGGTGCGGTTTTGTCCCAGGGCCCTTCCCCTGCCAAGTGGCGACCCTGTGCCTTTTTCTCTAAAAAACTCTCCCCGGCAGAGAGAAACTATGATGTGGGCGATAGGGAGTTGTTGGCCATCAAGTTGGCTTTCGAGGAATGGCGCCATTGGTTGGAGGGGGCCAGGCACCCTATCACCGTTTTTACCGACCATAAGAATCTGGCATACTTGGAGTCGGCCAGGCGTATGAATCCGAGACAGGCCAGATGGTCTCTGTTCTTCTCCAGATTCAATTTTGTTGTTACATTCCGACCTGGGATAAAAAATGTGAAGGCTGATGCTCTCTCTCGCTGTTTTCCGGGAGGAGGAAACTCTGAGGACCCGGGTCCCATTTTGGCGGAGGGGGTAGTTGTTTCTGCTCTATATTCCGATTTGGAGGCCGAGGTCCAGGCTGCCCAGACTGAGACACCTGCCCGTTGTCCTTCTGGGAAGTTGTTCGTGCCTCCTGAGCTACGTCACAAACTCTTTAAGGAGCATCATGATACGGTTCTTGCTGGTCACCCCGGGAGTAGAGCCACGGTGGATCTCATTGCTCGGAGATTTTGGTGGCCGGCTCTTCGTAAGTCGGTGGAGGGTTTTGTGGCTGCTTGTGAGACGTGCGCTCGCGCTAAGGTCCCTCGTTCACGGCCTTCAGGTTCCCTTCTCCCGTTACCCATTCCTTCCCGTCCTTGGACACACCTGTCCATGGACTTTATCACGGATCTTCCTCGTTCCTCGGGGAAGTCGGTGATCCTGGTGGTGGTGGACCGTTTTAGCAAGATGGCTCATTTCGTACCTTTCCCTGGTTTACCTAATGCTAAAACGTTGGCGCAAGCTTTTGTCGACCATATTGTTAAATTGCACGGCATTCCCTCTGATATTGTTTCCGATAGAGGCACGCAGTTTGTGTCCAGGTTCTGGAAGGCTTTCTGTTCTCGCCTGGGGGTTCGGCTGTCCTTCTCTTCTGCTTTTCATCCGCAGTCGAATGGTCAGACTGAGCGCCTCAATCAGAATCTGGAGACATATTTGCGCTGTTTTGTTTCAGAGAACCAGGAGGATTGGTGTTCATTTCTCCCTCTTGCTGAGTTTGCTCTGAACAACCGTCGTCAGGAATCTTCTGATAAGTCACCATTCTTTGGTGCATATGGGTTCCATCCACAGTTTGGGACATTCTCGGGAGGGGCTCTTTCTGGTTTACCTGAGGAGGAGAGATTTTCCTCGTCTTTGTCTACCATTTGGCAAAAGATTCAGGGTAATCTTAAAAAGATGAGTGAGAGGTATAAGCGTGTGGCTGATAAGAGACGTGTGCCTGGTCCGGACCTGAATGTGGGTGATCTGGTGTGGTTGTCTACTAGAAATATTAAACTGAAGGTTCCCTCCTGGAAATTGGGTCCCAAGTTTATTGGGCCTTATAAAATCTTGTCAGTCATCAATCCTGTTGCCTTCCGTCTTGATCTTCCACGGGTTTGGAAGATACATAATGTATTTCACAGATCTCTCTTAAAACCATATGTCCAGCCCACGGTACCCTCCTCTTTGCCTCCTCCTCCGATTTTGGTTGATGGCAATCTGGAGTTTGAGGTTTCCAGAATTGTGGACTCTCGCATGGTCCGCGGTTCTCTTCAGTACCTCGTTCATTGGAAGGGTTATGGTCCTGAGGAGAGGATGTGGGTTCCGGTGTCGGACATTAAAGCCACTCGCCTCATCAGGGCATTTCATAGGGCTCATCCTGAGAAGGTGGGTCCTGGGTGTCCGGAGTCCACCCGTAGAGGGGGGGGTACTGTCACTACCAGAGCTTTGGGACGTTCTCACAGCTCTGTTTCTCCACCCCTGTGATGATGTCACTACTAGAGCTGGGAGGAGTTCTCACTACTCTGTTTACTTTTGGTTTCTTTCACCACAGCTGTCCTTCATGTGTTTGATTTTCCTCTCTTTATATCACCCCACCTCCTATGATAGGATGTGGATTATAGTTCTCACTTCAGTTGTAGCTCTGGCTTTAGTTTCTTCACTTGTAGCTATCAGTTCACTGGACCTGTGTTCTGCTGCAGCTAGCACTCCGGATATTGCCAGCCTGTCCTTGGATCCGTCTTCTCTGCGGCTGCAACACCGTCAGCTAAGTGTGCAGACATTGTTGTGTTCCTGTTTATTTTCTGACTGGATCTGAGGTGGCCACGGTTCCCTCCATATACTGAGTAGGGCACAGGTGGCCGTGCCCCTTCCACTATTGTAGGGGTTACAGTGGTCATTAGTCTTAGGCACGTGGGCATGCCTCTTTCCGCCATTTGGATCCGGGCATGTGCTTTAGCAGAATAGGGAGAGCGTTGAGGGTCGGACAGGGGTCACCCGTTATCCTCCCTAGTTCTGGGTCCAGTCAGTAGCTCTGTACTGTGTATTACTATTGTTGCCCACATACAGCCGTGACAACTGAAGGGAAAATGCCCCAAGAACAAGCAGGAACTGAAGACAGTTGCAGTAGAGGCCTGGCAGAGCATCACCAGGGATGAAACCCGGCGTCTGGTGATGTCTATGCGTTCCAGACTTCAGGCTGTAATTGACTGCAAAGGATTTGCAACCAAGTATTAAAAAGTTAAAGTTTGAGTTATGATTATTATTCTGTCCCATTACTTTTGGTCCCTTAACAAGTGGGAGGCACATATGCAAACTGTTGTAATTCCTACACCGTTCACCTGATTTGGATGTAAATACCCTCAAATTAAAGCTGACAGTCTGCAGTTAAAGCACATCTTGTTCATTTCATTTCAAATCCATTGTGGTGGTGTAAAGAGTCTAAAATGTTAGAATTGTGTCGATGTCCCAATATTTATGGACCTGACTGTATGTCACTTTACGTGGTGATAACTTTAAAACGCTTTTACGTATCCAAGCGGTTCTGAGATTGTTTTCTCGTCACTTATTGTACTTCATGACAGTGGTAAATTTGAGTCAAAATATTTCATTTTTATTTATAAAAAAAAATACCAAATTTACCCAAAATTTGGGAAAATTAGCAATTTTCAAAATTTTTAATTTTCTGCTTTTAAAACAGATAGTGATACCTCCTAAATAGTTATTACTTTACATTCCCCATATGTCTACTACATGTTTGGATCATTTTGTAAATGACATTTTCTTTTTTTTTTGGGACGTTAGAAGGCTTAGGCTACTTTCACACTCGCGTTTGTTGCGGATCCATCATGGATCTGCACAGACGGATCCACACCGATAATACAACCGCATGCATCAGTTCAGAACGGATCCATTTGTATTAACTTTAACATTGCCAAAACGGATCCGTCTTGAACACCATTGAAAGTCAATGGGGGACGGATCCGTTTTCTATTAGTGTCAAATTGTGTCAGTGAAAACTGATCCGTCCCCATTGACTTACATTGTAAGTCAGAACGAATCTGTTTGCCTCCGCGTCGTCAGGCGGACACCAAAATGCTGCAAGCAGCGTTTTGGTGTCCGCCTCCAGAGTGGAATGGAGACGGAACGGAGGCAAACTGATGCATTCTGAGCGGATCCTTATCCATTTAGAATGCATTAGGGCAAAACTGATCCGTTTTGGACCGCTGGTGAGAGCCCTGAAATGGATCTCACAAACGGAAAGCCAAAACGCTAGTGTGAAAGTAGCCTTAGAAGTTTTCAGAAAACTTCCAAAACCCACTTTTTAAGGACCAGTTCAGTTCTGAAGTCACTTTGTGAGGCTTACATAATAGAAATCACCCATAAATGGCCCCATTTTAGATACTACACCCCTCAAGGTTTTCAAAACTAATTTTACAAACTTTTTTAACCCTTTAGGTGTTCCACAAGAGTTAAAGGGCTTCTGTCACCCCACTAAAGTGTTTTTTTTTTTTTTGGGGCTAGTTAAATTAGTTATATAGCGATATATGAAAATATAATTGTGTTCCTTACTTTGATCCAGCAGTTTATTCAAAAAACGAAGTTTTATCATATGCAAATTTGGTCTCTACCAGCAAGTAGGGCGTCTACTTGCTGGTAGCTGCTGCAGAAATCCGCCCCCTCCTCTTGTTGATTGACAGGGCCAGCCGGGATCTCCTCCTCCGGCCAGCCCTGTAGGCGTTTCAAAAATCGCGCGCCTGTGTTGAATCGGCGCAGGCGCTCTGAGATGAGGAGGCTCGTTTCCTCAGAACTCCCTCAGTGCGCCTGCACCGATGACGTCTTCTATTTCGGTGATGTCATCGGCGCAGGCGCACTGAGGGAGTTCTGAGGAGACGAGCCTCCTCATCTCAGAGCGCCTGCGCAGATTTAACACGGGCGCACGATTTTTGAAACGCCGACAGGGCTGGCCGGAGGAGGAGATCGCGGCTGGCCCTGTCAATCAACAAGAGGAGGGGGCGGATTTCTGCAGCAGCTACCAGCAAGTAGACGCCCTACTTGCTGGTAGAGACCGAATTTGCATATGATAAAACTTCGTTTTTTGAATAAACTGCTGGATCAAAGTAAGGAACACAATTATATTTTCATATATCGCTATATAACTAATTTAACTAGCCCCAAAAAAAAAAAATCACTTTAGTGGGGGGATAGAAGCCCTTTAAAGGAAAATGTAGATCAAATTTCAGAATTTCACTTTTTTGGCAGTTTTCTTTTAAATTTTAATCAATTTTTTCCAGTAACAAAGCAAGGGTTAACAGCCAAACAAAACTCAATATTTATTACCCTGATTCTGTAGTTTACAGAAACACCCCATATGTGGTCGTAAACTGCTGTACGGGCACACGGCAGGGCGCAAAAGGAAAGGTACGCCATATGGTTTTTGGAGGGCAGATTTCACTGGGATAATTTTAAGTTTACATGTCACATTTAAAGACCCCCTGATGCATCCCTAGAGTAGAAATTCCAAAAAAGTGACCCCATTTTGGAAACTATGGGATAAGGTGGCAGTTTTGTTGGTACTAGTTTAGGGTACATATGATTTTTGGTTGCTCTATATTACACTTTTTGTGAGGCAAGGTAACAAAAAGCAGGTAAATAATGTTTTAATTTTTTGTTACGGACGCGACAATACCAAATATGACAACTTTTTTGGGTTGTTTGTTTCAGTTTTACATAATAAAGCATTTTTGAAAAAAAAAAATTTTTGGTGTCTCAAGTCTGAAAGCCAAAGTTTTTTTATATTTTGGGCGACTGTCTTATGTAGGGGCTCATTTTTTTCCGGTATGAGATGACGGTTAGATTAGTACTATTTAAGGTTGCATATGACTTTTTGATCGCTTGGTATTCCACTTTTTGTGATGTAGGGTGACAAAAAATTGCTTTTTTGACACACTTTCTATTTTATTTTTTCACGTTCATCTGAGGGTTTAGGTCATGTGATATTTTTATACAGCAGGTTCTTACGGACGTAGCAATACCTAATAAATAAATAAATAAATAAATAAAAAAAATATATATATATAATTTTTTTAAATTTATTTAGTTAACCTCTTAGGGACATATGACGTACCGGTACGTCATGTGTATTTCCGATCACCGGTCATGTGTATTTCCGATCAGAATGGCCTGGATAAGTCAAAGCGTTTTAAAGTTATCACCACTTATAGTGACACTGGTCAGATTTGAAAAAAAACGGCCTGGTCCTTAGGCTGGGTTCAGACCTGAATATATTTGATATGCGCGTTTAACGCGCGTTTTTGTCCATAGTCAACGCGCGTATTACGCGCGTTTGTGTGATTAACAGCAGTGTCCTATGGCTGCAAACGCGTGACAAAACGCCCCAAAGAAGCTCAAGAACTTGTTTGAGCGTAGGGCGTTTTTCAGCACGTTCAAACGCGCTGTAAAACGCTCAAGTGAGAACCAGGGCCATAGGGAAGCATTGGTTTTCATGTGTTGAGCGTTTTACAGCGCGTTTGAACCCAGCCTTAAGGTGAAAATGAGCCCGGTCCTGAAGGGGTTAAGGAGTTAAGTTTTACACAATAACAGCATTTTTGAAACAAAAAAATCATGTTTTAGTGTCTCCATATTCTGAGAGCCATATTATTTTTATTTTTTGGGCGATTGTCTTAGGTAGGGGCTCATTTTTTTGCGTAATAAGGTGGCGTTTAGATTGGTACTATTTTGGGGGGCATACTCCTTTTTGATCGCTTGATGTTGCACTTTTAGTGATGTAAGGTGATAATTTTTTTTTTTTATGGTGTTCACCTTAGGGGTTAGGTCATGTGATATTTTTATAGAGCCGGTCGATACGGACCCAGCGATACCTAATATGTCTACTTTTCTTTTTTTCCCTATTTTTTTCAAAAAATATTTTTTTACTTTATTTCGGGAAAAGAATGCTTTTTTTTTTTTTTTACTTGAAACTTAATTTGTTTGTAAAATTACATTTTTTTTTAAACTTTTTTTCACTTTATTTTTTGTCCCACTCTGGGACTTCAACTTTTGGTGGTCTGATCCCCTTTACAATGCATCACAATACTTCTGTATTGTGATGCATTGGCTGTAAGTGTATTACACTCTGTAATACACTTACAGCTTCCTGCCTGTAAGATCCAGGGGGCTGGATCTCACAGGCTGTCACAGAAGGCAGCCATAATGCCTAAGGAAGGCATTGGGCTGCCTTCCCTGCCATCGGGTTCCCGTCACAGCAGCGCAGGGACCCGATGGCAACCCCGCAGGATCCTGCATGTGCTGCGGTCAGCGCCGACCGCAGCAGTGCGAAGGTTAATGCGCTATCAGTGACTTCCGGACCCCTGCAGCTGATCAGCATGACGTACATGTACGTCCCTGGTCTTTAAGTCCCGGCCAGATATGACGTACATTACTACTATTATACCTATCATACTATTGTTACTTAACTTACTTTTATAGTGTAACTTTTAATACTGCACTATGACTACGCTGTTGATCCAGAAGAAGGCAAAAACTCCTGGACACACGCAGCCAATTTGTGGCACAGGGGAAAAATTCCTTCTCGACCCCGGAAAAAAGCGATGAGTCCTAGGACCCTGGATAAAACCTGTTATTATAACTAGTATTAATACTATTGCTATTATTATTACTATAGTAAATTATATTATTACTATTGTACCTTACTAATACTATACTGCTACTATATTATTTCTATAACTAGTGGTTTTATTTATTTATTTATGTGATTATCTACCAATATTGCCAAAAATGATGTTCTTGGCGGAGAGGTTTTAGCAGGATTGTCCAGATGTTTCTCTTTCCTCTCCTATACTGGTAGACATGACGTCTGATGTCAGACTGCCTGGTCCTGCTTCTTCTTGTGGTGGTCTTCATTGGGGTGTTCCTCAGTTTGATTGTAATCTTCTCCTTTCCCTTCTTTTCTTCTTTCTTGCTTTCTGTTCTTCTTCCATCGATGGTTGTGGCTGTTCTTCAGTTGTCAGATATTCTTGCTGAGCTCTAGGGCTGGTCTCCATGAGGCGCTAAGATGGCAAGAGATTAAATGAGTTGTATGAATATAACTTTAAAAAGCCAGCAGAATAAGGACCATGGTCTCTAACCGCCATCTTGTAAAGGGGTGAAGGGAGAAGCTTGGCACAGTAGGCCAGTCTTCTTAGCTGTTCCTCCAGCGTCATGTAAACTGGATAAAATAAAACCAGATAATGGGATCAGTCATATAAAACTTCATAATGCAGCAGTCAGAAGCGACCAGAGCAGCGGTGGTGCTGAACTGGTGGCAGCTTATATGGGTATCAGTTATTCTATTATTTTACAGTGTGCCCGGCAATATATATATATACAAAATATATACTGGAGAACCTCTTTAAGAATGAAAAATGAACGTTTCGTATTGTATGCAAATGTAGCCTCTAGGTGCAATGGGGGGTTTGGCCCTAATCCTAGAGGCTCTGTTCTCCCTTCTCTGGCCTTGCCCCCATCATATTGATTGACAAAGTAAATTAAAGTAAAGCCACAGAGACCCATCTGATGAGAGCACAGAGAATGGAGAACCAACAGCGTGTGAGGAATAATACCTGATCCAACGCTGGCCGAATATCCACTCCACGTTGTCTGCCCTGAAGTCTTCACTGATAAAATGTATCCAAATCCTATAAAACAATCATCAGGAAGAGTTCAGCAGAGGTCTAGGCCTCTTGGTTCTGATGACTTTGGATAGGAGGTACTGTTCACAGATACATTGGGAAACACTGGCCTCTATATTCAGGGCCGTGGACAAAGCTGGGAAACCTCATAGACTGTTCATGTAAAATAACGGAGCTCCTCTGTTATATGTGGTAGATATGGAGCACTTTAGGAACCATCTTTTTAGGTCTTCTGGGTTATCTAGGAGGGGACCTGCTGTCTCCGGCGGTCCCATAGAGTTGACTGGAGCAGCTGACACAGAAGCCTCGAGCAATCCAGAGAAGGATCCTGAATTACTGTCAGTCCAGCATGTGCCATACTACTCCATTCATTCTCTATGGGACTGAGAGTAGATAAAAAAATGTAAGAAAATCGAGATTAAAATCAAAGTTAAATCTTAAGTTGGAAAACAAATGAGATTTTAAATCTTGCCCATATCTGCCAGCCCTGCTAAAGCTGAAAGAATTTAAAGAAACGCTGCAAAAATCCTATTTCTGTCCATTTCTAAAACCTTTTGAGCCAGTAAACTGAGGAGTGTGAACAACGGCTTACATTTGTGTCCCTGTGTTATGTATATACATGACCTATATCTCAGTTAGTGCCCTCCCTCTCCATAGGGCTCTATTGTAATGATTATGTGCGATGAGATAAATGGTCGTCATGTATCCGGGGTCAGACCTGAAATATCGCAGAAGTCGCCTTCTCTCTCACATGAGATATAACGGTCTGAGGAGAACTGACTGTTTTCTGTTTCAAACTGAAACCCAGCAATCCTATTGGCTGTTCGGTAATGCTGTTACCACGGTGACAAGAGTGCCTGCACATTTAAAGGGACAGCACGCTGCTCGCGGACTACCGGGCATTTTATTAGACCTTTCTTCTAATCTTGTGTGAAACATGAACCTGTAGAGATAAGGAGCTGGAAATACTTCTATATATCTTCATGGTTCTACACACCTGACCAATCCTGATGTATAGAAAAGCTCGAACTCTGAATTTTAATTTATTTTTATTTTTTTCTGTGCATTGACTTAAAAGGCTTGTGCCCATTATTAAAGTGATCTCCCACCCTCAGGATAACAGACAACTAGCTGATCAGTGGGGGTCCGACAGATCCTGAAAATGGGGATCCCTTGTTCCCGTCCTGATGGAGCGGCAGTCCGAGCGTACACCCTGCCACTCCAGAAATGCTGTCACCGGCAGTCCCATAGAGAATGAATGGAGCGGTAGGGCTCATGCTTGGTCTGTTACTCCATCAGGACTGGAACAAGGGATCCCTGTATTCAGGATCTGTGGTGGGGTCCCAGTGGTCAGACCCCAAGCTATCAATTAGTTATCCCTTATCCTGTGGATGGGAGATGACTTTCATACTTGGTAAACTTTATTACCGTAATCCCAGAATGCTATAGCATGCTCCTAGGACATTCAGATCGTGGGGGTCCGATCTCTGGGACTAGATCATGTAAGGACCTGCACAGTGACCCCCTCTGGCCGCCTTCTGTGCAGGGAACTGCAGAACATCTTCCTCCGGCCGCTGGGTCCTAGCAGTATGCTATCATGTAGGGCTCGTGCACACAGCACACTTACCAATACATTTCTATGTACGGTAAGTGCACACATGTATTTTTTTTTATCCTTCCAGATCTGTGTGCCCAATCTGCAGATCCCAGTGCAGGTCCTATTCCTGTCCATATCTGTAGATGAGAGTAGCCCTTTCTATTGATGGGAGTGAGAGGCCTTACCATGCTGAGAAAACCTCCTTTCTAGGGGTTGTCTCCTCTGAGACATTGGTGGCATATTGCCTGTATATGCCACCAATGTCAGCTAGGTGCGGGTCCCGCCTCTTTCTAGAATAGGGCCCCCCTGGCCCGGCTATCTCCCATAGAAGTGAATGGTGTGGTGGCGGGGCTTGCATGGTGCACTCTCGATTCATTTCTTTGTGTGGCTATTTTCAGAACTCCCATAGAAATGAATGGAGAGCGTGCACACCGGGTGTGTGCGGTGAACTGTTTCCTTTTTGTGGGCACATTTTGGAGATAGGTGCAGGTCCCAAAGGTGGGACCCACACTTTTCTTAGGGTACTTTCACACTTGCGTTGTTGGATTCAGGCAGGCAATTCTGTTGCCGGAACTGCCTGCCGGATCCTGAAATCGGTATGCAAACGGATAGCAGTTGTTTCCGGATCCGTCAGACAAATGCATTGAAACACCGGATCCGTCTCTCCGGTGTCATCCGGAAAAACTGATCCGGTGTTTATTTTTTTCACATTTTTAAAGGTCTGTGCATGCGCGGATTCGGTTTTCTGGAACACTTGGTACCGGATTCGGCATTAATACATTTCGATGGAAATTACAGCAAATGTTCCGCAATTTTGGCCGGAGAAAATACCGCAGCATGCTGCGATATTTTCTCTGGCCAAATACCGTATGAGTGACTGGACTGAAAACATCCTGATGCATACTGAACGGATTGCTCTCCATTCAGAATGCATTGGGATAAAACTAAAGCTTTTTTTTCCGGTATTGAGCCCCAAGGATGGAACTCAATACCGGAAAACTTTAACTCAAGTTTAACTTTGGTGTTCTGCCACCGGTGTCTCAGATGAGACAACCCCTTTATCTGCTTCAAGTCCATGGTATTTTTTACCATTTGTGTTTTTGTTTGACTGTGCTGTTTTTTGTTTTTTTGTTGTTAATACTTTTATTTTTTTATTTTTTATGAAATGGGTTTTTTCACCTAGAAATTCCAATCAGATTGAGAAATCCCAAAGATCCCTACACAAAATGTAACACTGATGCCTTTTATAATCTGTGGTTCCTCTAAAATGTTCTGATTATGAAATGTCAAGTGATACAACATGTGATACTTGCCTCACTTTTCTCCTCTCGTGTTTAGTAAAATGATCCTTCATAAACAGCATACAGGATATATTTAGAGGAGCCGTCCGCCCTCCCGACGTCTCTGTTTTAATAAATATAATTGTAGTTCGCATGAGATGACAATTCTGGAGCATTGTTTCTTATCGCTGTATGTTGTGCCGTTCATCTATTATTTCTGTAGTGAATTTATAGGTGTTACTATTCCGCTTGTCAAAGGGTGTGTCCCTTCAGTGTGATACAGTCAGCATCTAGGGACACCCACTGCTCCAGCTGGTAATACCTACATGACAATTTATTGATCGTTTACTAGGAATAATAGAGGAACAGTAAAGTACAGAGCTATAAGAATAGATCCTTCAGAATTTTAATTTCATATTGAATACAATTACTGTGTTTTTCAGACTATCAGATGCACTTTTTCTTCACTAAATTGTGCTGAAATCTTCTGCTGTATCTAATAGTCCTATATGCTGTCAGTAACAGCGGGTCCTGGCAGAGCAGTCATGTGGCAGCACCCAGTATGTTGCAGCTTGTACATAATGTTGGTGTTATCCACTCACTGAATAGTCTTACAAACAGACTTGTGTAAAATGTGGACTCTAGTGAGCATATGGCGCTCATATTAGTACATACAGCACAGTAATCTGTTCAGTGTGTACTGCCAGGACCTTCTGTCCATGCCCCTCCATGCTGTACAATCTCCTTATCTTTACTGTATGATAAGCCATCCTCACCTATACACACAGTGCAGTCTACCCATCACCTCCACTCTGTATTATACAGTATGTACCGAGTGGAGGTGATGGTGAGAATGAGGGTATACAGTATATACAGAGTGGAGGTGATGGGAAGAATGAGGGTATACAGTATATACAGAGTGGAGGTGATGGGGAGAATGAGGATATACAAAATATATACACAGTGGAGGTGATGGGAAGAATGAGGATATACAGTATATACAGAGTGGAGGTGATGGGAAGAATGAGGATATACAGTATATACAGAGTGGAGGTGATGGGGAGAATGAGAGTATACAGAGTGGAGGTGATGGGGGGATGAGGATATACAGTATATACACAGTGGAGGTGATGGGGGGGAATGAGGATATACAGTATATACACAGTGGGGGGGAATGAGAATATACAGTATATACAGAGTGGAGGTGATGGGAAGAATGAGGGTATACAGTATATACAGAGTGGAGGTGATGGGGAGAATGAGGATATACAAAATATATACACAGTGGAGGTGATGGGAAGAATGAGGATATACAGTATATACAGAGTGGAGGTGATGGGGAGAATGAGAGTATACAGAGTGGAGGTGATGGGGGGATGAGGATATACAGTATATACACAGTGGAGGTGATGGGGGGGAATGAGGATATACAGTATATACACAGTGGGGGGGAATGAGAATATACAGTATATACAGAGTGGAGGTGATGGGAAGAATGAGGATATACAGTATATACAGAGTGGAGGTGATGGGGAGAATGAGAGTATACAGAGTGGAGGTGATGGGGGGATGAGGATATACAGTATATACACAGTGGAGGTGATGGGGGGGAATGAGGATATACAGTATATACACAGTGGGGGGGAATGAGGATATACAGTATATACACAGTGGAGGTGATGGGGAGAATGAGGATATACAGTATATGCACAGTGCAGGTGATGGGGAGAATGAGGATATACAGTATATACACAGTGGAGGTGATGGGGGAATGAAGATATACAGTATATACACAGTGCAGGTGATGGGGGGAATGAGGATATACAGTATATGCACAGTGCAGGTGATGGGGGGGGAATGAGGATATACAGTATATGCACAGTGCAGGTGATGGGGGGGAATGAGGATATACAGTATATACACAGTGGAGGTGATGGGGGGGGATGAGGATATACAGTATATGCACAGTGCAGGTGATGGGGGGGGATGAGGATATACAGTATATGCACAGTGGAGGTGATGGGGAATGAGGATATACAGTATATGCATAGTGCAGGTGATGGGGGGGGATGAGGATATACAGTATATACACAGTGGAGGTGATGGGGGGAATGAGGATATACAGTATATACACAGTGGAGGTGATGGGGAATGAGGATATACAGTATATGCACAGTGCAGGTGATGGGGGGGGGGGGGAGGATATACAGTATATGCACAGTGGAGGTGATGGGGAATGAGGATATACAGTATATGCACAGTGCAGGTGATGGGGGGGGGATGAGGATATACAGTATATGCACAGTGCAGGTGATGGGGGGGGGGGGGAGGATATACAGTATATGCACAGTGCAGGTGATGGGGGGGAATGAGGATATACAGTATATACACAGTGGAGGTGATGGGGGGGGGGGGGAGGATATACAGTATATACACAGTGGAGGTGATGGGGGGGATGAGGATATACAGTATATACACAGTGGAGGTGATTGGGGGGGGGGATGAGGATATACAGTATATACACAGTGCAGGTGATGGGGGGGGGAATGAGAATATACAGTATATACACAGTGGAGGTGATGGGGGGGGGATGAGGATATACAGTATATACACAGTGGAGGTGATGGGGGGATGAGGATATACAGTATATACACAGTGCAGGTGATGGGGGGGAATGAGGATATACAGTATATACACAGTGCAGGTGATGGGGGGGAATGAGAATATACAGTATATACACAGTGTAGGTGATGGGGGGGATGAGGATATACAGTATATACACAGTGGAGGTGATGGGGGAATGAGGATATACAGTATATACACAGTGCAGGTGATGGGGGGGATGAGGATATACAGTATATACACAGTGTAGGTGATGGGGGGGGGAAATGAGGATATACAGTATATACACAGTGGAGGTGATGGGGGGGGGAATGAGGATATACAGTATATACACAGTGTAGGTGATGGGGGGGGGGGGAATGAGGGTATACAGTATATATAAATGCTCTCCCTTGGTTTTTGTATGTGTAGGTAGGTTGTCAGCAGACTCCACCCTCCCAAACCAGTAACGTTGCTAGGCAGGTGTCATTCATAGTTTATTAATCCTTTCTCTAATCCTCAGCCCAGACCTTCTACAATATCTGCTCCGGCCTCACTCCTTATCTCTGATGTCGGTGCCCTCGGTTTAGTTTTTACTTCTAGGTTTCCGTCACGTAACCTACAGTATATACGTACATTACGAGTACATTTATTGTATTTAGACTTGAGGGTTAGAGGAATAAAAAGCGGCACTCACCGTTACATCAATTCCGCAGCTTTATGGAAGATAAAACGGGTCGGACACAGGCACAGCCGCTTCGCGCACCTGGCGCTTTGTCAAGCTTGTACAGGCTGTAGCCTATTTGTGCTGTGCCTGTGTCCGACCTGTTTTATCTTCCATAAAGCTGTGGAATTGATGTAACGGTGAGTGCTGCTTTTTATTCCTCTGACCCTCAAGTCTATACGAGTTCGTGGAGCAGAGCACCACTGTTTGTCGCTCTTTTTCTCGTGCTTTTAAGGGTCTATTGGACTTTATACACACTTAGCAATGCCGGCTGCGTTTTTCTTGATGGACATTTGTTGTATTTGTCTGGTTTTTAGACTGTGAGCTCTTTATTGCACGCTGGTCCCAGTAAACTGATGAACCCTATTACAGGACAGGTTTATGTGACGAGCAGTATACCGGGCGGTAGTTATCAGGACGGGTATGTGTGATATGCACCAAGTAATAACACTTCATGTGACTCATCAGCCTGGGCAGGGCAGGGCTCGTCACTTTCCTGTAAGCACATTACATGCTGACCTCTCGGCTTTCCACTGCTGCAGCTTGTTTTTCTAGTACAATTTCAGTGGATGTAGGTAGAAGATGAAGGGGCACAGCTCTGAGAAATAAATGACTGGGTCCTTCAGAGATTCACCATCTAAGATGTTATCTCCTGTCATGTCTAAAGGCCTCTTTACACAGAGCCAATGATCAGGGCAATTATTGGGAAGGCACTTTCCTATGAACACTCATTCCTGATAATCGACCTGTGTAAAGGTGCTGCCGATGAACGAGGGAAAGCCTCTCTGGTGCAGATACTTAAGGCATTGGTTTTTGGGCAGGAGATCGTCCGGTGTAAAATTCAGTCTACTGCCCAGAAACAATGATTCTCTATGGGAAGCTCTCACTACCTCTGATGAGCAGGCAATTATTTCTTCCCGATAATTGCTTGTTGTGTTGTCCCATGTGAAAGGGCCTTTAGGGAAACTTGCAATTTAAAGGGCATCTGTCATCACTTACAGGTGAAACAGTCGGCCTCTGTAGATTGGTGCTTGTCTGCAGAGTGTGATGATATGTCTGGTATCTTCTTATGTGCCAGCAATCGATTGAAAAAAGGCTTTTTATAATGGGAAATGACCCCCTAGGTGCAAGGAGGGCGGTTCCATTGCACCTTGTTACACCCAGAGGCTCTGCTCCCTGTCCGCTATACCGCAGTCCCACCGCTGTGACAGACAGACCAGGCAGTGAAAACATATTGACGTCTGACCCTGAAGTCTCCCAGGAGCTTGTTCAGCGCATGCGCAGTAAAGGGATGGACACTGCTGGGCAGATGGACTATCTCCATCCCAGAACTGTGAGGGCCAGCGGTCGCACTACGTTTTTTGCAGAAGAATAAAAATACCCCTCTGACCATTTTTGAGGAGTATTTTTACCTGAGGAGGAGTACAAAAGTTGCAGTAATTCAAATACATAATATGTAGGCCTACACTTGTTCACATCTGCGTTGGAGGCTCCGTTTGGACCCTCTGTTGCAGATTCTGTCGAAAGACCAGACAAAAAAGCCTTATATGCAGCACTTTTGTGTCTGGTAAAAAGACAGGATCCTGAACAGAAACTGAATGGAGCCCATCATAGTCGGTGGAGTCTGTTCAGCTTCTTTCCTGTGAGGTGACAGGAGGAGGGGGAGCAGGGTCACTAGTGAGGTGACAGAAAGAGAGGGGAGCAGGGTCACTAGTGGGGTGACAGGAGGAGGGAGGGCAGGGTCACTAGTGGGGTGACAGGAGGAGGGAGGGCAGGGTCACTAGTGGGGTGACAGGAGGAGGGGGAGCAGGGTCACTAGTGAGGTGACAGGAGGAGGGAGGGCAGGGTCACTAGTGAGGTGACAGAAAGAGAGGGGAGCAGGGTCACTAGTGGGGTGACAGGAGGAGGGAGGGCAGGGTCACTAGTGAGGTGACAGAAAGAGAGGGGAGCAGGATCACTAGTAAGGTGACAGGAGGAGGGAGGGCAGGGTCACTAGTGGGGTGACAGGAGGAGGGAGGGCAAGGTCACTAGTGGGGTGACAGGAGGAGGGGGGAGCAGGATCACTAGTGAGGTGACAGAAAGAGAGGGGAGCAGGGTCACTAGTGGGGTGACAGGAGGAGGGAGGGCAGGGTCACTAGTGAGGTGACAGAAAGAGAGGGGGAGCAGGGTCACTAGTGAGGTGACAGGAGGAGGGAGGGCAGGGTCACTAGTGGGGTGACAGGAGGAGGGGGGAGCAGGGTCACTAGTGGGGTGACAGGAGGAGGGGGGAGCAGGGTCACTAGTGGGGTGACAGGAGGAGGGAGGGCAGGGTCACTAGTGGGGTGACAGGAGGAGGGAGAGCAGGGTCACTAGTGGGGTGACAGGAGGAGGGAGAGCAGGGTCACTAGTGGGGTGACAGGAGGAGGGAGGGAGGGCAGGGTCACTAGTGGGGTGACAGGATGAGGGGGGAGCAGGGTCACTAGTGAGGTGACAGGAGGAGGGGGGAGCAGGGTCACTAGTGGGGTGACAGGAGGAGGGGGGAGCAGGGTCACTAGTGGGGTGACAGGAGGAGGGGGGAGCAGGGTCACTAGTGGGGTGACAGGATGAGGGGGAGCAGGGTCACTAGTGAGGTGACAGGAGGAGGGGGGAGCAGGGTCACTAGTGGGGTGACAGGATGAGGGGGAGCAGGGTCACTAGTGAGGTGACAGGAGGAGGGGGGAGCAGGGTCACTAGTGGGGTGACAGGAGGAGGGGGGAGCAGGGTCACTAGTGGGGTGACAGGAGGCGGGGGGAGCAGGCAGGGTCATTAGTGGGGGGATCCTTTCAGATTTTGTGTCTCCCCTTCTTGTATTTCATTAGGCCATGCCCTCATCATAACTATTCTGCACACCTAGAGACTACGCTCCTCATTATCCCACAGCCGGAGGGGGGTGCTAGTTATGGGGTGATAGCAAGGTGGACAGAACAACAACTCTCCCACTCCCCAGCCCGCTCTACCCGGTGGCCGGGGGGGAACACATGCCTGGCGGCAACTCTTTTCTCAGCCCGGGGACCAGTCACATGAGTCCGCGGCTCCTTACCTCTCCAGCAGCCCTGTCATGTTTCTTAGGGTCCTCGAGCTTCACGCCCCGCTCTCCTTATAGCAGCCACCCCTGGAGCCGGCCCCTCCTCCTTCCGGCTGGCTTCCTCCAGCTGCAGGACCTGTATCGCTCCGGCGCGCGCCTATACCAACCAGGAGCTTTGCTATTGGTTATTTCAGGCACAGGCAGCATCGCTGCGCTGCCCGCGCCCTTCACAGCGCTCACTGCGCTGATGAGTGTTGGGGAAAAGTCTAAGGCTACTTTCACACTAGCGTTCGGGTGTCCGCTCGTGCGCACCGTTTGAAGGGGCTCACGAGCGGTCCCGAACGCATCCGTCTGGCCCCAATGCATTCTCAGTGGAGGCAGATCCACTGAGAATGCATCCGCCTGCCAGCGTTCAGCCTCCGCTCCGCTCAGCGAGCGGACACCTGAACGCTGCTTGCAGCGTTCGGGTGTCCGCCTGGCCGTGCGGAGGCGAGCGGATCCGTCCAGACTTACAATGTAAGTCAATGGGGGCTGATCCGCTTGAAGATGACACCATATGGCTCAATCTTCAAGCGGATCCGTTCCCCATTGACTTACAATGTAAAGTCTGAACGGATCCGCTCAGACAACTTTCACACTTAGAAAATTTTCTAAGTTTTAATGCAGACGCATCCGTTCTGAACGGATGCGAACGTCTGCATTATCGGAGCGGATCCGTCTGATGAAACATCAGACGGATCCGCTCCGAACGCTAGTGTGAAAGTAGCCTAAGGCATATTGGTATGCCTTAAACTTTTTTCAGGGAGTAAAATGGCCTAAACAGGCTCCACGTTTGGCCGGCGCAGCGCTGCCCCTGCTCTACTTATACATCGGGAGCTGGCCCCTCCTCCTTTTAGCTCCCGCCGTCTTCCCCTGCTGCAGGGCGCTGTATGGCTCCGGCACCCGCCCAAACTATCCAAAAGCAAAGCTCCTTCCTGTATGGAGCTTTGCAATTGGTTATTTCAGGCACAGGCAGCATCACTGAGCTGCCTGTGCCGTTCCCTGTGCTGCTAAATGTAGGGGAAAAGTCTAAGTCGTATCGGTACGCCTTAGGCCTTTTTTCAGAGAGTAAAACAGCCTGAACAGGCATCTATGACGCTTGTACAGGCGTTACTGCGACCTCTGGTGAGGGGTGCACATTTCAGGCATTGGGCCTACAATGCTCCATAATGTGGGTGTTGCCGATGCTTTCCACTTTCATGGTATGGTCTTATTTGGGAGAATTGTAAGAGAACAGTCTAGATTTCGGGGTATATAACGACATGTTTGGATGCAGCAGTTTTCAATATTTTCTTCTTTAATTCATTTTTTCACTTTTAATCTTTCACAGTATTTCTGAAATTCAGAAAGATGTGGAATACAGATTGCCGATCACGATCAAAAATTTGACCATCAACATAAATATGTAAGTAACTGTGGTGTCTTTGTTATATGAGGGGTTACTAGTCTGGGCCTTTGACCCCTGTCTCTGATCACTGCACCCCATGTATTATCAGTACGCTACAATGACACGTCGTCCAGAGTAATGTCACCTCCTGCGGCACTACACTGGAGTCCTCATGGCTCTGTATACTACACATCATAGCCTTCTATTGGACAGATGCACTCCTGATGTATTTGCTGGACAGAGGCCTGTGACAAATGCCATACAGAACATCTGTCACCCACAGACTCACTGTACGGTATACTCATTTTATTGAGGTGGCCCTTTTTATTGGAAAGTACAGTCTGCTGTCTTCCCTACAACAGTCCCCCGAAGGACAATCGTTTGGCCTCCATCTGATGAATGGACCTAAAGATATACATTTAGGAGGTCATTTACTAAGCTGAAATACGCCTAAATCAGGTCAACGGTTAGTTGCGCCCGCTGTCTGCGACTTTGCCCCATTCACGCCAGTTCTAAAATTGTGGGGAAGGGGATGCGCCGGCAGGCCTGTCTCATTCACCATTTTCTACGGCTGTTTTAGGCAAAGAAAATTTGGAGAGGCCCACGCCTCGTTATAACTTCGGCAGATCCTCCGGCAGCGATGGGGATTTATTAAGACCAGCGTCTAAAACGCCGGTCTTTATAAATGAGCCCCTTAATGTATATGGTGGGAGTTTTTCCCAGTGTAACGTTAAAAGGTAGTTCTCAAACACTGTGATACATGGCATCACTACAGATGATATTCCATTGCAGTCTTCTGATTAAAAGTGCTGCCATATGTGCTGTATGGCTTGTAAAAGAATGACATGCTGCTATAGGGTGGACACTGGTACTACATGCTACCTCTTTGTATTTCTATTCACGTGTCTCGGTGACCTTGGTGTACACTGCAGTCATTTATCACGTCTTCTCCTCTAATACGTTCTGTTTCTGTTGCAGTTTACTTCCTCAGCAATTTCCTCAAGACAAACCTATCATCACTGTCTTTCCGCCAATAAGACACCACCTAGTGGACAAGCAGGGCACCAACGTGACATGTCCTTTAGTACATAACGTAAGAAGCTTTGATGTAGTGCTATAGTCATTTAACTTTAACGTGGTATTGTCATTTAGCCTCTTTGGGGGTCATTTACTAACCAGAAATACGTCTACGTGATGCGTATTTCTGGCGCAGAATGCAGCGCAAAGGTCCTTTTGCGCCACAATCTGCGACTTTTCCCCGCTCACGACAGGTCTAAAAATAAAAAGTGGGTGGTGAAGGGCCGACAGACAGGCCTGTCTCATTTACCATTTTCTACACCTGGTTTAGGCATAGAAAATGGCCTAAATGTAAGACCGCTCGGAAGGTGCTTTACTTTTAGAACTCTGGCGGATCCATATAGAGTCTAAAATGTCCGTCTTAATAAATGACCCCCTTTGTGTCCGGGTTGCTTTTTGGTTTAAAGGGTCACAGCTTTCCAATAACTTTTGATATGTCATAGAGACATTTCAAAGTTTTGATCAGTGGAGGTCTGAGTCCTGAGACCCCTACAGATCACTAGAACGAGGAGAGAGAAGTGCTCGCTGCAGGAGATGGGATCAATAAAAAGTCTCTGGCCGGTCCCGATTCAGTCTTCTGCAGTGAGGAGGGAGCGCAATATGCGAGCACTTCTTTCTCCTTGTTATAGCGATCTGTGGGGGGTCTCAGCACTTAGACCCCCAATAATCCAAACTTCTGATCTGCCTCACCCAGTGACCGGTCATGTGATTACAGGACACCGCACGTAGTGTGGGATAGACAGAGGCAGGTGAATGTCACTTCTGCCCTCTTCCTCGTGTCCCGCTGGGCCCCCAGCCTTTGTGTGATCGTTCATACCATTTACATTTTATGTGCTTTGTATGGAAATCTTTGACATCTGGTTTGGGTGTTGCTGTGATAATATGAACCATGTGAATCTGTATCTGATGATGGTTGAAAGACTGTTAACAACTGTGTCTTTTCCCTTAGTTTACTATGCACTCAGATCTTGGGAAAATAGTCCAGAATTTATTAGAAGAATTTTGGAAAAATCCTCCAACATTGGCTCCAACCTCTGGTCCATTCCCTTAGTAAGTCCTCTGTTATTCCTCCTAGAAATGTATAAGTAACTTGACCACTAAGTGTTGGTCCATACACGATGTGACACTGTTGAGTCAGTGCTGACGGTGTCACATGATGTATGGACAGATCCCTTTTGAACGGGGGAATGGTAGCCTCGGGGATTGTTCACAAGCAGAGGAACGGCACAATGCACAGTTATGAGAGAAGATGATCCAGAATTATGTTATTGGGCACCGCACAACCATCCGCACCAATCGTTCCCCTGGTGCCACCCCAGTAATAGGGTATCTGTCGATACTGTATCAACCTAGCATAAGAATTAATTAGTTACCTTGCTATACTTTCTGTTGTCCTCCCGGTCCACGCCGTTCTCCTCCCTTCGCCTGCGGTGGTTTAAATCCATGGTATTGCGACTTATGTTAGGCTATGCTCACACTTGTGTTGTTGTTTTCCGATACCGAGATCCGGCAGAGGATCTCAATACCGGACAAAAATGTTTCAGTTTAGTCCTCATGCATCCTGAATGGAAAGAGATCCGTTCAGGAGGCATCAGGATGTCTTCCGTTCCGTCAGCATTCCGTTTTGTGACCGGACACAAAACCGCTGCAATCTGCTGTTTTGTGTCCGGTCATAAAAACAGGGGGGGGGGGGGGGGGAACAATGCAAGTCAATAGTGAGGGATCCATTTTTTAGGAGCCTTAAAAAAACGGATCCGTCACCCATTGACTTTCAGTGTATTTTGTGACGATCCGTTCTTTTCCGTTTTAAGTTCACACAACCGCATCCTAACGGAACGGATGCATCCTGATGTAAAATCAAAACGGATCAGTTTAATTCCGGTATTGAGATCCTCTGCCGGATCTCAATACCGCAATTAACAACGCAAGTGTGAAAGTAGCCTTAGGAGCGTGCCCTGGCTGGCGTCTCGACTCCTTTTCCTATACCTGAAGCTTTTGCTGTGTAGGAGCACTACGTGACGTCACTATAGAGCTATGGATGCCTGCTAGAGCCAAACTTCCAACGCGCTGTGTTTTATTTGTGTATTTGTTTCCTGCAGCAGTTTCTATACTGCTGCAGTACCGCAGCACAGTACAGTACTAGTGACAATGGCAGTTTTTAGTATTTACTATAACAGACATGTCAGGAGAGGGTGACAGGTCCTCATTAAAGGGGTTGTCCAGGATTTCACAAGTGTTGGTCTTAGGATAGGCCATCACCATCTGATCGTCGGGGGTCCGACTCAGCTGTTCTGCAGTAGCTCTGGTGCTGGGACTACACAGCTCCATTCACTATGTAGAGGATAGAGCTGCAGCTATTGAAGTGAAGGGACTATCCAGCTCCATCCACTAGACCAGGGATGCTCAACGTGCGGCCCTCCAGCTGTTGTAAAACAACTCCCACCATGCCCTGCTGTAGGCTGCCTGAGCATGCTGGGAGTTGTAGTTCTGTAACAGTGGAGGGCCGCAGGTTGGGCATCCCTGCACTAGACAATGGACGGGGCTGTGTAGTTCCAGAGCCAATGCATAATAGCTGATCGGCATGGGTGTATCGTGTCGGACCCTCTCTGATCAGATGGTGATGGATAGGCCGTCACTTGTAAAATCCTGGACAGCCCCTTTAATGTCCAGCATTGTAATGTCTAGCACTGCTGCCATTCATCTGTCAGGTACACAAGACCAGGCCATTAATATCCTCATGCCTTGTAGTGACTACACTAGACGTGAGGATGATGATGATAATCTTGTGGGCTCCTGTGGAGTAGAAAGCTGGATTTAATCCTTACTTAGCCTGTCAGTAACCTTATCCACAGATTCAGATTTTAATAGGATTGTAGGGTGACTTCAGGTTAAAACGTGTGTCTTCCCCTGCACTCCTGCCCGCATAGATATCTCTGACCCTCTACAAACCCTCCCACCACTGTTACAGGATAGCCGGGGTAGTCTGGGCTGATAATCCTGCTATGTGAGGCAGTTATTGTATCTCATATGTAATTACAAGCGATCACGTCCTGGACTATTGTAATGACTGGAAACACTTTCTCGTCTGTCAGCTTGTACAGCAGTCCTGCCGGGAGGCCTCCTTACCCTCATACAGGTTTTCCATTTCTTCCGCCTTTTTCTACACAAGAAACCAATAGATCAGTGCCAGTTTCTGAACCTGTTCCTTCAACCTACAACACGGCCAAAGCTGCAGCCCCCTCATACGGCCTGATAACTGATTTGCCTGTACCTGTCCCCACTTCAGAAGTAAGTACACAGCCATGCACAGGGCAGCCTATGATCTTCATGTTAAAGTCCAGAGCTGGGCAGACAAGGTGTTTAAAGGGAATATATTGCCAGAAAAATGTTGATGTTTTTAATTTTCGAAATTTCAGAAAAAACATGAACTTTCAGTCCTGTAGAGAGTGCTTATCTTATTATCATTAGAGGCAGGATTACAATAATCGGTAACACCTATAAAATGGATAATATAGGATCCACCATTGACAAAAGGTGATGGTCACAGTTCACCTCCTCCCCTTCTCTGCATAGTTCACAGGGCTCTAGGGTTCTAGAACACTCTTCCATAGAAGTCAATGATCATCTCCAGACTACAGGTGCCTATGGTCCATGTGGCTGCAGTACCGCAAGGCATAACTCTGAATGCTTTAAACAGCAGCTCAGGCGAGATGGACTCCCCCATAATCATGTACAGAAGATAGAATAATGTATTTTAAATGGAGTCTGTCAGCAGTTTTAGCCATACTAAACTGCTGACAGCACCAGATGAGGACCAGGAAGAGCAGTACAAACATCCCTTGTGTGCAGATTTTATTATTAGGAGTAGTGTGAATATGAACTTTTATTTCACCAGATTCTGCTCCTGCAAGTGCCCTGAAGAGGTAGCTTCACTGTGAATTGCTCTCTGTATTAAGCCACTTCACAGTCCCTCCTCTCTTTCTGAGTGACGTCTGTAGCATCCAACCAGGAGACAAGCTGTTCCATAGAGCAGAGGGGATGTGAAGCTCTCAGTGAAGCTCCACCTCCTGGGAATTTGCAGAAGCAGAATCCTAGCAGAATAAAAGTTCATATTCATACTACTCCTTATGATAAAAGCTCTGCGAAAGGCATGCTTGTACTGCTCTCCTCAGCCCCTACCTATCTGTCAGTAGATTTACATGGGCAAAACTGCTGACAGACTCCCTTTAATTATTAAAAAATAGGTGATAGATTCCCTTTAAAGGGGTTATCCAATGTCTCCAACAGCCCCTCCATGTGCCGGGCCCTTCACAGGATGCTAGGGAGGCTCGTCCCCGTCACCGCCTGCCATTGGCTGCTCCCTTCAACGACACCGGATGTTTTCATCCGTGTACAGGGAGAAGCAGCAGCGGCTATGCAGGGGTAAGTATATTACCTGTGAGGGGCCTGGCACATGGGGGGCTGTTGAAGACATTGGATGACCACTTTTAAGCTTTCCAATTTTATGTTTTTTTTGCTCTAGCAACCAGCCAGTAACTATGTATTTCTTAGGTGGGTATGAATGGCTTTACATACAAGATGCCTGATCTCCCGGATACATTTCCTGAGCTGTCAGATTTGAGGTATCGATTTTTCTAGAACATATAACTATACATACCTGCTTACTCACACGCATATTTATATAGACCATATCTATATGTTTGTATATTCCAACTACACAGAGATGCTAGTCTGAGGAAGGGGTTAATCCCTGAAATGTGTTAGGTTAAGGCTACTTTCACACTTGCGGCAGAGTGATCTGGCAAGCAGTTCCGTCGCCGGCAAAACATATACCAACTGATGGCATTTGTAAGACTGATCAGTCTTAAAATGCCTGATCAGTCAGAAAAATGCATTGAAATGCCAGATCCGTCTTTCCGGTGTCATCCGGCAAAACGTATCCGGCATTTATTTTTTTCACCTTTTTTTCAGTCTGCGCATGCGCAAACCGGAAGGACGGAAAAAATGCCAGATCCAGAATTCAGGCAAGTCTTCAGTTTTTTTGGGCAGAGATAAAACTGTAGCATGCTGCGGTTTTATCTTTTGCCTGATCAGTCAAAATGACTGAACTGAAGACATCCTGATGCATCCTGAACGGAATACTCCCTATTCAGAATGCATGGGGATATGCCTGATCAGTTCTTTTCCGGTATTGAGCCCTTTTGACAGAACCCAATGCTGGAAAAGAAAAACGTAAGTGTAAAAGTACCATTATTTGGAATAAAGAATCAATCTTATAAATGTCTTTGGTGCCCGTGTATCCAGCATCTCTTTTTTGGAGTTATAGTCCAATTCTCCTTCTCCTAAGGATGCCCAGTGTGCATTACGCATGTCTTGTGAGTTACCCTCTCTGGTATGTGGCCTGGAGGTCATTTGACACAGAACAATGGCAATTGGTGTATGTTAACGAACTATTCCTAACTCACTGCATTACAAGGAATATAGAAAACAAAAAAATTCTCATCAACTGAAGAACAAACAGAACACTTACCGGACGGTCTCCATTTTCAGCTGCAGTTCTGCCGATTCCTGGTCTTCTCTTCTGCATCTCCGCCCAGGAATCAGTCGATCTGCAGATGAAAAGGAGGTCACCATGTAAGTATTTTGTCCATTTCCCAGTTTATATACCGTAACTTTTTTAAATTATTTAAGTTTTTGTAACTCTTGGACAACCCCCCCTTTTACGCTGATCAGACATTACATTAATGTTGGCTGAACCCACCAATTTAGATGGGATTGGTCAACAGTCTAATGTGTATGGCAGCCCAACTATCTCCCGGCTGCTTATGTCAGGGGATGAATGATCAGTCAATTTGGATTTCGTATTACCTGATCCCCTGTTTGAATGGGATGTAAGTAGCTGCTGGGGGTTACTTCCCCACAGAAATAATGTTGCCTGGCTGGTAGACCACTCATTCAGCTGACCACCTTCATGGATCTGGCTAACTTTTGTATTACAATGTGCTGCCTGCTTTATATGCTAACTTATACACATAGCGGCCAGTATACACCACATCTGTATATACCATAACTATAACGGCATGCTATAAAGAAGCAAGCGTGCAGATGTACAGTAACTTCATGTGAATGAGTGATTCTCGTCTCTTCTTCTTTATGTTTCAGCGTCTCGCAACTCACTGATATGATGGAGCAAGAGGATGTTCTTCTGGAGCTTTTTGTAAATCTCCCACAATTAAAACAGATTATATCTGATAAAGAAGACCTTGTGAAAAATATTGAGGAGCTGGCAAGTAAGAGCCAGAGGATAGTGGTTTAGAATTATGTTAAAATTCTTTGAGGTTTTGACATGAAATGGTTTTTTTAAATTCTCTCTAGAAAAGAATCTTCAAATGGAGCCAATTCTAGAGTCCAAACGACAAGCGTTGTTGGATAAGGTATGTCACCGGACGGGGCTGACATGGCGGGTGCGGAGTTTTATTGTTTCTGTTATTTAGCTATGGGTTACTTCTCTTACAGTACGAGCTTCTGACACAAATGAAGGCCTCATTTGAAAAGAAGATGCAAAGACAGCATGAGCTGAGCGAGGTAATGCGACCGACACTGGACTACAGAAAAGATGGTGTCATGTCCTGAATTACTTTGTGTCTGCTTTTCCGGAAATTCACAAAACTGTGTTGTAAATTCTCCTAGCTTCCAGTTACCTCTTTGTCGCCCCGATTTTGGACTATATATAGAAATACATGAGTAGTCCTCCAGATAAGTGTGCAGATCGCTATTTAGTATTTTTCTATTCCCGCTGTTCCTCCGCTGTCAGCACTCAGCTCAGTCCGGACAATGTATTTCAATGCAGCTCTGAGTGCTGACAGCAGAGGAACGGGGGCAGTAGGAAAAAAATAATAATAGTGACTCGTGAGCTGGACTCCATATCTGCAGTATTACTTGTGTATAACTCTAGATAATCGTCCAAAATTGGGGTCACATATTTATTTTAGTACTACATTTCACTTGTAGCAACCACAGCAAGGGGCATGAGTTGGCTGGAGAAGGGTTTGTGATAAAGGGGATTGTTCACCTTTTGGTGGTGTTTAGGTAAACCTCCCCTCCTGGCCAGACCTGTCAAGGGAAACATACTTACCTGTTCCCCACCTTTGGATCCAAGTTCCTTCGCTCTCCCCCCCCCCTCCCCCGCCTCGACTAGGTGCTTCGCTGTCAACTGTCAACATCCGCTTTGATGCTGCTGCAGCCAGTGACTGCTTGCAGCAGTGACATTCCCTCCTTGTGTCATGCCAATTGGTCATGTGACTAGGGTTGCACCGGGTATCGAATTATCGATATCGATACTTTCGATTCGCCTTTTACCGATTCACTGCGTGCTATGTTCCCTCAGCAGCACAGGGGAGAAGGAGGGAGTCTCTCCCTCCCCACTGTGCCGCTGCTGCCGCTGCCACCAATGAGAGGACAGAAGGTAAGAGGAGGGGAGGGGCTGTGGCCACTGCGCCACCATTGAAGATTAGTCACCCATTAATTCAAATACAGGAGGCGGGTGCCGGCTGCAGAATCATATAGCCGGCACCCGACCTCTATGACAAGGCGCTGAGATCCGCGGCAGTTACCGGTCGCGTATCGAGACAGTATTAAAGTCATTGGTGACAGTGGCCACAGGGTCCCCTCCTCCTCATTGGTGGCAGTTCCGATCGGAGCCCCAGCAGTGTAATCGCGGCGCTCCGATCGGTTACCATGGCAGCCAGGACACTACTGAAGCCCTGGCTGCCATGGTAAGCTCCCTGCTGCTGTGTGCACAAAGTACAGGGCAGCAGGGAGAGTGTGAAGTCCTAGTCACCCTAATAGATCACTATTAGGGTGAATAGGACAAGGGTTTTAGCCCCTAAGGGGTCTAATAGTTAGTAAATAAAAAGTTAAAAAAATAAAACAAACACCAAAGTATTAAGTTTAAATCCCCCCTTTCCCAATTTTACATATAAAATATATAAACAATAAATAAATAAACATATTACTTATTGCCGCATCCGAAAAGTCCAAACTATTATTTGTTTGGTAAAATATGAAAAATATCTCCTATGCAGTGAACGCTGTAACAGAAAAAAAAACACGCGATTCGCCATTTTTTTTTTCACCTTGACCCCCCAAAAAATAGGATAGGACTGTTCAATTATGGGCCGGACGTTCCATAAAATGCAGAATGCACGCAGCTTTTAAACTTAATATTTTCTTTTAAACTTAATATTATTATAAAACACATTTTTATAGAATTTGGCTAGTATTATACCATTGAAAATTAAATGCTAAATAGTGCTCATCTGTAGCAGTCAGCGCAGATAATCTACAGGTAGATATGTAGTCCGTAGTTATTTTACTGCTACTGTGAGAGGAAGATGTTATATGCAAGCTAATGGTTATTATTACTAGTACATTAGTAGAATAGGGATAACAATATGACAGCTCTAGCGTTCTTTTAATAGGGCTAAATAAAGATGTCTATTGAAGAGCACTGCATTTATCAGTGTAATGTGTGTTACCCTAATTGAGCCATTAGTCCCCTTCTCTCTTTGGTCACAGTGAATGGTCTGAGAGAGAAAGTCATGTGAGGCTGTTTGCTGTGCAAAAAATCCAAACAAAGGAGGAAGTTAAAAATTAAAAAAGCAGAATATATGGAATGATTCCAAAAATAAAACTCAAAAAACATTTATAATAATTACTTAAAGAGGACCTTTCACTACTAAGCATACAGACATGGAGAGCGGCGCCCAGGGATCCCCCTGCACTTACTATTATCCCTGGACGCCACTCCGTTCTCCTGGTATAGGCTCCGGTATCTTCAGATTTTCAGCTCAACTGGGAGGAGCCTGCCGGCGTCTCCTTCTCCCAGGCTGGAGTGCTGGCCAATTGCAGCGCTCAACTCATAGCCTGAGGAAAAAAAAAAACTCTCAGGCTATGAGCTGAGCGCTGTGATTGGCCAGCGCTACAGCCTGAGAGGAGGAGACGCCGGCAGGCTCCTCCCAGTTGAGCCGAAAATCTGAAGATACCGGAGCCTATACCAGGAGAACCGAGCGGCGCCCAGGGATAATAGTAAGTACAGGGGGATCCCTGGGCGCCACCCTCTCTGTCTGTATGCTTAGTAGTGAAAGGTCCTCTTTAAAGTATTCACATATGGGTTGTTAAAAAAATAAAATTGATGGAAGTATCCCTTTAACCTCTTCCGGACCTGCGCCATACATGTACGGTGCAGGAGGCAGGGAGTTGTGAACCCCACCATATGTAAAGAAAAATGTTTTATCAAAATTAAAAAACGAAAGTATCAAGTGCAAAAAAAAAAATGCCAAGTCCCCTCATCATTTAATATTGTAAAAAATAGAAAAACATAATTGGTATCACTATGTCCATAATGACCTGCTCTATAAAATATCACATGAGCTACCCCGTCAGGTCAACGCTGTAAAATAAGTAAATGAATAAAAACAATGCCTTTTTTTTTTTTTTTTTTTTTTCGTCACCTCGCTTCCAAAAAACCTAGTGTCAAGTGATCAAAAAATGTGCAATACAAATTTCACCTCACACTGCAAAAAACAAGCCCTCTCAAGACTATTGACAGAAACATTGAAAAAATGATTTTTTTTTTTAAGGTAGCAAAACAAAAAAAAATTATGAAATTGAAATCGTACAGACCAGCAGAATATATTTTTCCTGCACAGTGTATGCAGTAATAACAAAACCCAGAAAGCAGTAGTGGAATTGCTGCCCTTTCTTTATCCTTTTCTCCTGTTACCACTTGTGAAAATGTGGACTTAAAGCAACATTTTATTGGAAGAAAGAATTTTTTATTTTTACAGCCAAGTATCTCTTAATTCTATTAAATGCCTGTTGGGTCAAACTGCTAACAACACCCCTTAAAATATTCTTTAGTAGTGTAGTTTCCAAATGGGGTCACTTGTGGGATGTTTATACTGTAGGGGTAACTCAGGGCCTCTTCAAATGCGACATGGTGCCCAAAAACCATTCCAGCAAAATCTGCCCTCCAAAAATCTGCCCTCCTTCCTTGCTTATCCCTGCCGTGTGTCAATACAGCAGTTTTTGACCCCATATGAGGTGTTTCTGTAAACTGTAGAATCGGGATAATACATACTGAGATTAGTTTTACTTTTCCCCATTGCTCTGTTATCGGAAAAATTGATTAAAATAGAAAATCTTCCAAAAAATTTTTTTTTGAATTTCACCCCTATTTTGCTTTGATTCCTGTGGAATACATCCTAAAGGCTTAACAAAGTTTGTAAAATCAGTTTTGAATAACTTGAGGGATATAGGGGGTCATTTACTAACCAGAAACACGCCTATATTAAGTGTCTTTCTGGTGCAGATTGTGGCGCAAAGGTCCTTTGCGCCACAGTCTGCGACTTTCCCCTGCTCACGCCAGGTATACAAAAGTGGAATGGGGCGGGCCGGCAGGGCCACTCATTTACCATTTTCTACGCATCTTTTAGGCATTTAGAAGTGTCGGAGGATCTGTCCAAGTTATGTAAAGGCCGGTGCCAGCTATAGTGGATATGTAAAACGCTGGTCTTAATAAATCACCCCCATAGTTTCTAAAATATAGTCATTTATAAGTGGTTTCTATTATGTTAGCCCCTCAAAGTCACTTCAGAACTAAATTGGTAAAAAAAAACACAAAAGTTGTTTTGGAAATTTTTCTTAAAAATTGGAGAAATTGCTTCCACAATTCTCAGCCTCAGCAACATCCTAAAAAAAATATATATCATTTACAATATGATGCCAAAATAATATAGTGAATGTTAATAACTATTTTGCAGGGTACCACTATCTGTCTTAAAATCATAGAGGTTCAAATTTGTAAAAGGTGTAATTTTTCCAAATTTTCAGCAAATTTGGGATAAAAAAAAGTAAAACTTAATTGACTCAAACCTACCGGTAATGTGAAGTACAATGTGTCTCTTGGCTAAGTAAAAGCATTCCAAAGAAAACAAAAAAACTAAAAGAAAAAAGAGCGAGCCAAAAGATAAAAAATGTCACATCATTTTATTAATACAAAATGAACAATATATAAAAAATGTATGCTATTGGAGGGGAAAATCCCAACAATACAGAGTGCACACTGACTGTGCCGTCCACACACCAAGGGTATGTGTAAAGATGATCCATAAAACCAAATATAAACAACAAAAAAATATATATCAAAAAGATCGCTTTAACACCAATAAATAAATATAGAAGGCTATAGTGATATAATATTGAAAAATAACCAAATATGAATAATCGCATGTATGAAAGTGGTCACTAAATGCTCTTGATAGAATCGCATATATGGCAATATTAGATTATATATTCATGTCATTTAGATATAGAATATACATGAACAGTATCCCCAATAAGTCCACCTCGACGCGTGTTTCGCCTACTGGCTTCGTCATACGGACAAAAAATGTGTTTGTGTCCATGAGTCCTTATATGTAGATTTAAGCAGTGGAAATATAATTGTACTACAGGTATATCTATGTAACAAGTACAAGATGTAATAAAAGACCTTGTATGTACTTACAGGGAAATGGGATTAGTAGCGGAGGATTATACCGTACATTATTGTGCAGGAGATGTGGATGAATGTTACATGTGAAGAGAACACGTGTGCAGTTACTGAATATTCTCCTTCTTCCAGCAACATCTTTTTTGCTATAGGAAACCCGAGCATTCATGTTGACCACAGGCACCATGAAATCCCGACCGGTTCCCTGTTTAGGGAGGGTTCACATCACGTTTTATGCCTCAGTTTGACGTATACGTTAGGAGAAAAATGCAAAAACGCAGCACACTACGTTCTTGTATACTGCAGAGTCCAGTAAAAAAATAAAAAAATTTACAATGGAACTCTATGGTGAACGGAATTCTACTGTATGGCATCAGTCTGAGGCATCTATTTAACATATTCGTATTTTGTATACATTAAATGGATGGGAAGAACGTGATGTGAACCCAGCATTTTACTCTGAAATTCTGCAGCGTTTCCTAGAGAACGTAGTCCTAGAAGGGGCTTTACTCCAGCTTCTCAACTAGACAGGGAGAAGCTGGAAGGAAGCCGCCCTGACTCCTCTCCCTGTGTCCAGCTCAGTTTTATAGGATTTCTTCTCTGAAATTCCACAGCGTAACCAGGGAGCCTGTCAGTAATTCATGCTGGGCAGCGTGAAGCTGCTGACCGCTTCCCTTTTATGGTGTATGAATGCTGATTGTGAAGATACCGGCCTTCATTTTTCAGGAGTGAAAGCTGTACTCTGACTTGGCTTCTATGGGCATCAAGGTCGGCTTTTCATTGAGCTCCATTTAATGGGGGGGTCTCTTTCCATAGTGTAGCATGCAGCAGTCTCTCAGACAGGTGGAAGCTGTCATTTCTTTACTGGTAACGGGAAGTTGTCTGATCAGAATAACAGGGATAGCAGCAGATTTGAGATGTTCTTTTTATTCCGCACAGACATATTCCATGTGGATTCACTCCTCGTAGACAGTGACAGATATGAAGCCACGTGCTATGGATTAGACTGCGCTGAGCTGTAATGTCTTGCATCTTCCCTCCGTACAGAGCTGCAGTCTGAGCGCTCTTCAGGCCAGGTTGAAAGTTGCGGCTCATGAAGCTGAAGAGGAGTCTGATGATATTGCAGAAAATTTCCTAGAGGGAAAAACAGAAATTGATGATTTCTTAACTCTCTTCATGGAGAAGAGAACGGTAGGTGTCGTCATATGGGGCTGTCCGCTTTGTACAGAATGGTTGTAAACATTGGTATTTGATTGATACAGCTATTAATGACTTCTATGGTACTTCGTCTTTAACAGGGAAGGTCCCCAGCTACCCTGCTACCACAACGTGCACAAAAAAGACTGATATCCATCCACAGGACACAAGCTAGTCTAATGGCTTGTCTATGGGACCACTTACTCAGTCTCTTTCTGTCTCCCTCCACTTTGGCACAGACCCTGAATGGTAACTGGATGCGCAGATACAGGGCAGTCTTCTGTCTTTCTCGGTGCATGCACAGTATGAGGGCAATTACCATTCAACATTTGCGTAAAAGTGGAAGGAGCCAGGGACAGCCCAATATCAGGACAGCTGGGGGCCTACACCGTCATATCTGGGGTAAAATATAAATGAATTCATCATTCATAATTGTATGAATAAAAATAACTTTCTCGCCCATATTCATTGGGGGACACAGAGACCGTGGGTATAGCTATTTCCTCTAGGAGGCGTTGACACTAGATAAAGCTGTTAGCTCCTCCCCTGGCAGCTATACCCCCTCCAGCCTGGAGAGAGAGCTCCATTTTTTTCTAGTGTCAATAGGAGGCAAGACCTCCCTGCTATGCAGGGAATCTCCTGAAGATTTTTTATTTTAGTTTATTTTTTTCCTTCTTTTTCAGATGGGAAAACAGTGGACGCCTCGCCTCCCTGTTCTCCCGGGGTCGAGGTGCGCCAGTGCCGGTCATCCGCACTGCTGCCTCTCCCACAGAAGACAAGGTGGACCAGGGCAGCCTCGCTCCACTGCATCCCGCCAGCCAAGGGGTCACCTAGGTCCGCCAAAGAGAAGACCCTCCTGCCATACCAGACTCCTGCCACTCCGGTGCCAGCTGCTGAGGAGGTGACCCTACTGGAGAAGGTGACCTTATGGGCCCACTTAGGGAGGGGGAAGATAAGGTGCGTACACGGGACTAGGTGAGTATGTTAACCCTCTCCCTCCCTCCCTATTTGGCAAGCACCGGGCTCTCTGCTTCTCCCTCCCTCCCTCCCTCCCCAGGCCAGACACCGGACTTCACTTATCCCTGGGGCAGTATCCCTAGCCCTGGTCCTTTGGTGGATTCCCACCCCTCTGTGCCTACACAGTAAGTGCCCAGCATTGCCGGCGCTGACAGAGTAGCGGAACTGATGTTTCCGCCTACTCTGCGGTTGTTACTGACACGGGCACACAGGGGATTTATGGCCCGTTCTCCGGCAGGCACTGTAGGGCACCGCTGTGCTCTGTATTATTTGTTACCTCGCTACAGGAGGGGAGCGGAGGAGGTTCCCGCTCCCCAGCGCCATAATCCGCCCATCCAGGGAGCGGGCGCTAATCGCGCTGCTCCAGTAGAGAACCGCCAGCACTGTGTCCGGGCGCCGTTAAATTTAGGCCCTGGCTTCATTTTGGGCCTACCCCCTTCCTTCTTCCTCCGGCCCGCACGGCATCCACGACCGGAGAGCGCATTCAAATGTGACAAATGTGTCCATAACTTAGGCCCCGGCTTCGCGGCCACACTCTTTCATCCCCGGGTATGGGGGGGGGGGGGGAATGGGCGGCTTAGGTCTGGTGCGAATTCTTCCCGCCTTACTTCCCCCCCCTCCCCAGTAGCGCACAGAGCCCCGCCCCCGTTTTTTTTTCAAGGCAGTTAACCCTTCCTGGCCAGCCATCTCGTGAGGCTGGTGCAGGATTGTGCCTATCTGCAGGGCAATGGGTTTAAATGCTGCTGATTTAACCCCTTCCTGCCTCTGGTCCCCTGAGGCTGGGCGTCCCAGTTTTATTTAAAAATAAAGAAAGAAAGTCCATAAAAGATTCGGGTCCTGCCCCATCAGGCCTCATCGCCGTTGGACCACTCTGTCCGTGTCAGACTGGGCCGTGTCCTAGTACGGACAGAGGAGGACCTCTCAGTTCCCAATCCACCCTCCAGGGTCGCTTGATTGGTATTCTCCACCTGCGTAATCCAATGGTGGATCTCCAGACCTTCGCAATCACCCTCTGGGGTCGCTTGGTTGATAAGCACTGCCTGCGCAATCCAATGGTGGACCTTCCCAATCACCCTCCGAGGTCATTGGTTGATATGGCACTACCTGCGCAATACACTGGTGGACGTCTGGACCTTCCAAATTACCCCCCGGGGTAATTTGATGGATAAATCACTACCTGCGAAATCCACTGATGGACCTATGGACCTTCCCAATCACCCTACTAGGTCGTTTGGTTGATATTCTCCACCTGCGCAATCCACTGGTGGACGTCTGGGTAATTTGGTTGATAAATCACTATCTGCGAAATCCATGCACACTCCAATGGTGGATCTCCAGGCTTCCCAATATCCCTCCGGGGTTGTTTGGTTGATAAAACACCGCCTGCGCTATCCAGTGAGTGAACCTCTAGAAGTTCCCATTCCACCCCCGGGTAGTTTGGTTGATAACTCCCACCGGCGAACCTGCGACTGCCATAGCAAGATTCTGAGAGGTAAGACTACACACAGCAGGCCAGAGCAGGATATTTTCCTCCTCGGTCACCTCCACACCCCCACCCTTCCTCCCTAGCGTCCATGGCGTCCGAGGTAGACAGCAATACTTATCGTATGCATTACCCCCTTCGTTAGGCGGGGTATTTGCACTACTACTGGATGCAGTACTCCCTTGGCTATTACCTCCCTCCATTGGGGTCTACCGCACTAGAACTTTTCAGTGCCGGCAGTAGGCGTTCCCCCTTTTATTTAGGTGGCGGAACTGCATTCCCACTGGGGACAGTACTATGTGATTAGCCTCTTCCATAGTTGGCGCTATGGCATTATCCCTGGTTCAGTGTTTACTGTCTGTCTTACCCCCTTACGTAGGTGGGGAATTGATACGGGACTCTCCATATGCCTTGCCCTTTCCGTAAGAGGCGTATTCTCTCTACTTGGATTCGGTTCCTGCTAGATGCATTACTGCATTGCCACACTTCATGGTGGAGTACTTGCACTACGACTGAGCGCAGTGCTTGCCGTAAGCGTTTCCCCCTTTCTTGGTGGGATAATTGCAACATTGCCCCTTCCACAAGTGATCCACATCCGTGGGGAATGAGTACATATCTTGGATGTTGCACTTCACCTACACCATGGCTATAGGTGCCTTAGCTTCTTCTACAAGTGGAGCGCAGCGAGTATCGTTACACGCTGGTGCCCTTTATTCTTCCTCTCTTGGTATTTTGGTGCCGCCAGTGGATACTGTGGCTGTTTGCACGTTGTGTCCTTTTTCCTTCGGTTCCGTTTTGGGGCATGAATATGACAACCTCTCTCCTCAGGGGGTTGCCCAGCGTCTCTCATTTGTCCTAGCGTCCCCCATCTCCATGGTCCTCCACTGTTCCAATGTGTCTTCAACAATATGTAGTGCGTACACCATGGCACATAATATGGTGATTACGTCCCAGTAAGCCGAGTGTTACACTGACTCTATATTCTCTTTCCACGATTTCTGATGTGGGAAGTGGTTGTGCTGGCACTCTGGTTTAGCTTTGCAGCCTGTTCTCCTCCGCTGGTGCGGATTTTACGCTGGTACTAGCGTTTGCAGTCGCTACATTGGGGCATTCCCTCAGGTAGGGGTTTTTACCTTGTTGCTGGCTTCCCAGGTGGAGTGTTTAAGGTTAGCTCTCCTTCCCTGGGGCGGTATGATACCATGGCTTCTACCGGATTCCTTTACTCTGCCCCTCACTTTGTGCTGGCTGGGCACGCTGCAGCTCCTACGGTATGGGGGTCCTGGAGTAACCATTACAGCTCTTGCTCCTCCTGCACGGGACTAGGTACACGGGACTAGGTGAGTATGTTAACCCTCTCCCTCCCTATTTGGCAAGCACCGGGCTCTCTGCTTCTCCCTCCCTCCCTGCCTCCCCAGGCCAGACACCGGACTTCACTTATCCCTGGGGCAGTATCCCTAGCCCTGGACCTTTGGTGGATTCCCTCCCCTCTGTGCCTACACAGTAAGTGCCCAGCATCGCCGGCACTGGCAGAGTAGCGGAACTGATGTTTCCGCCTACTCTGCGGTTGTTACTGACACGGGCACATAGGGGATTTATGGCCCGTTCTCCGGCAGGCACTGTAGGGCACCGCTGTGCTCTGTATTATTTGTTACCTCGCTACTGCACGGCTCCTTCGTCAGGTGATGGACTCTTCTAGCGCCGAAATCGGTGGGCGAGAAAACAAGATTTTTGTAAAACTTACCAGTAAAATCTCTTTCTCGCTCTTCATTGATGGACACAGCACCCACCCAGTATTGTTTTTCGGCCACAGTTGTGGCTGTTGCTGGTTAGAACCCGGTTCGGTTCTTGGCATTGCTGCTGTTCCACGTTTTTTCATTGGTTTACTTGCTTCTCCTACTGCTTCTCACAAACTGAAGCTCTCTCTCCAGGCTGGAGGGGGTATAGCTGCCAGGGGAGGAGCGAACAGCTTTTGCTAGTGTCAACGCCTCCTAGAGGACATAGCTATACCCACGGTCTCTGTGTCCCCCAATGAAGAGCGAGAAAGAGATTTTACTGGTAAGTTTTACAAAAATCTCGTTATTTTTGGCCTTTTTGGAAATGTACAGATAAAATGATCTGTAATGGTGGTGAGCATTATACAGGGGAAATACGGAACAGCAGTTCCTTTAGATACCGTATGTATTTATTATTGCAATGACTGCCTTTAAAGACTATGTACACCTTTTGGGGGCAATTTTTTTGTTAGGTGCATTGTACTCAGTTTGAGCTAAAGCCATTTTTTTAATTAGTTAAATTTATTAAAAATATACAGACCTTTTCTCGCCCAATTCCTTGGGGGACACAGGAAACCTTGGGTATAGCTCATCTCCATAGGAGGCGTGACACTAAGTGAAAGACTGTTAAGCCCCTCCTCCAGCAGCTATACCCTCAGCCTGGAGAGAGAGACTACCAGTTTTTTGCTTAGTGTCAAGGAGGCAAGACACTCTCTGCACTGCAGAGCTGTCTTTGCTAAAGATTTTATTTTTTATTTTTCTCTTTTATATTATATTCAATTGTTTTGCTTTTTTCAACAGGGACAACAGAGTCGCAATAGACCTCTCTGTTTTCCCGGGGTTGAGCTGCGCCAGTGCCGGCTATCCGCACTGCTGCCTCCCCCACAGAAGAAAAGGAGGACCAGGGCAGCCCAGCTCCCCTGCATCCCGCCAGCTCAAGGGTGGCCCGCCTGCAAGCCCCTCTCCAGCTTCCTGCCACTTCGGTGCCAGTGGCTGAAGGGGCGTCCCTGCTGGATGGACAGAGGGTGAAAACGTCGAATGGTGAGGTGGCTGTGCAGCCGTTCCTACCCCCCCCCCCCCCCCCTTCCTGTTAGGGTCCTGACTCCTGCTGTCCCCTCTGCCTGGCCTTCAGATTACAAGACGTCCTGTCGGCTCCTTTGTATGTGGGGCAGAGCTGAGCGGTGCTCGAGGGGGAGGGTTACTGCGCAGTTTACCTCAGGTGTGGCGGCCGCATGGGTCCGCGCATGGGCCGCCTTTCGTTATTCTCGGCTAGTGCTGCGGCAGTGCTCAACTGCCAGGCTGATATTCTGGCAGGCGCACGCTCTTGTCCGGCTACCGGTGTGTCGTTCGCCTCCACTTATAAGGAGGTGGACGGGGGACAATATTCTGTGGGGCATCGGCGGCATCTTGAATCGCGCACGCGAAAGTTTCAGCGGGGGGCGGAGCTTCGTTCCGCTTCCCCCGTGCATGTTAGGCTTCAGTCAAGGGGCGGACGTCTTTTCTTCCCGCTCCTCATTAGCCCCGCCTCCTCTTCGTGCCTGCCTGCTCTCAGGACGGATCATTTTTACCTCAGGTGTTGCCGCTGCCGTGTTTGCCACTGCTGCTGCCGCTGCTGCTGCCGCTGCTGTGCAGTCTGCTCCCACTGTGACCTGGTAGGACTGTTGACCCCTTCTAGCACTGCAGCCCTCTGGCCTGGACGCTTTTATATTACTTCCAGCCAACATGTCTGACCCCTCAGTGCCTGCTGGACCTTGGTATCATACCTGCATGTAAGTCGCCCCTTCCTCAAGGGCAGCCTGACCCGCATTGCTCGGCTTGCAAAGCCCCATTACAGGGTCCGCCATCTGTTGTGTCACCCCCTGGCCTCTTGGATCCCCCTGACTGGGCTAGATCCCTTTCCCAGGCTGTGGTCAGTCTCACTAACGTTATGGGCCGCCTTGCAGATGCATTGCCCTTACCGCAGCCGGATAATTCCCCTGCTGGGCCCTCCGGGTCCGCTATCTTAGCTGACCCGTCTGAGTCTCTCTCTGCAGGTGACACCTCCAGAGCCCGTCAACCCCAGAAGCGGTCCAGGGCGGAGCACCTATCATCCTCGGATGCTTCGGTATCACCCCCAAGGGTGCGCTCTCAGTCGGGCCCTTCCTCATTACAGGATATGCCCTCTGAAGGGGAACTAGTCGATTCAGATTGGGATATGGACTCGGCCTTACCTTCAAAGCTGGCTTCTGCCGTGGGCCATCTTATTAACAATATCCGTGATACCTTTAAGATTCACGATGATCCTCCTAATTCTGAAAAAAACAGTGTTTCCTTTTTTCGCCAAAAACAGGCGTCTGCGTTTTTTCCCCTCCATGCTGACTTCTCGTCAGTGGTTTCTAAGGCCTGGGCCCGTCCTGATGCCCGTTTTACCCCGACTAAAAAGTTGGATATCTGTTATCCATTCCCGGCGGATTGCATTACAAACTGGGCGTCACCACCTAAAGTCGACCCCCCTGTGGCCCGTTTGTCCAAAAGCACGGCTATTCCCGTTGCAGATGGTTCTTCCTTACAATCCACTGAGGATCGCCGTATAGAGGCCATTACAAAAGGTATTTTTGCAGCCTCCGGTTCCGCCCTTAGGCCGGTCTTTGCCTCCGCTTGGGCTGGAAAAGCGGTTTCAGAGTGGGCGTCTCAGCTGGATCAGGAGCTTGAATCCGACGTCCCTATTCAGGATCTCCGTGCTCTAGCCCAACTTATCGTTCAAGCCGGCAAATTTGTCTGTGAAGCATCCCTGGATGCGGGGGCTCTCATAGCCCGTTCGTCTGCCCTGGCCGTTTCGGCTAGGAGGGAGCTTTGGTTAAAGGTTTGGACGGCAGACGCCACGTCAAAGCGGTCTCTTACTGGCCTTCCCTTCACTGGTTCTCGATTGTTCGGGACCCGCTTGGATAAAATCATCTCCGAAGCCACGGGGGGGAAGAGTACACATCTTCCCCAATCCAGGACTAGGAGCACCACTCGAGGCCGTCCCACCTTTTCTCGCTTCAGGTCTTCCCGCAGGGCTCCCGCACCTCGCACCACTTCAGGTCCATCCACTAACCCTGTCCAAGACAGACGTAAGAAACCTTTTTTTCGGACCCAGCCCTCCTGGCGCAAGTCACAGCCTGCTCGCCCTCCCGCGACCAAGCAGAACCCTACCTGAAGGTGCGCCCCCACCCACCCGGGTGGGGGGACGTCTCCTCCTGTTCAGGGACTTCTGGCAGGCGCACGTCTCCGACGCCTGGGCCCTCGAGGTTGTGTCTTCCGGGTACAAACTCGAGTTTGCGTCCCTCCCCCCAGTTCGGTTCTTTCGCTCCCGGGTTCCCCGAGATCCCCAAGGGGCGGCCGATTTCTTTACTGCCACTCGCACCCTTCTGGACAAAGGGGTCATCGCTCCGGTTCCTATGGAAGAAAGATTCAAGGGGTTCTATTCGAACCTTTTTGTGGTCCCCAAAAAAGAAGGCTCGGTTCGTCCCATTCTGGATCTAAAACGGTTAAACCGTTTCCTTCGTCTTCAGCGATTCCGGATGGAGTCTCTCAGATCGGTGGTGGCCTCTCTGGAAAAAGGGGAGTTCCTGGCCTCTATCGACATCCAGGACGCCTACCTTCATATTCCAATCGCTCGGTGTCATCAATGCTTTCTGCGCTTTGCAGTGGGGTCCGACCACTACCAGTTCGTTGCTCTCCCCTTCGGGCTGGCGACGGCCCCTCGCGTTTTCACAAAGGTCCTTGCCCCTGTCCTCGCCTTACTTCGTTCCAGGGGAGTTTTTCTTCTTCCATATTTGGACGATCTCCTTATCAAGGCACCTTCTCTGTCACTGACATCCGCCAGTGTGGACCTCTCGCTACAAACCTTACGCCGGTTCGGTTGGGTTATCAATCTTCCCAAATCCTCTCTGGCTCCATCCAGGCAACTGATCTTTTTGGGGATGCTGCTGGATACAGATGCAGCGGAGGTTCGGCTTCCGTCAGAGAAGCGCCAGCTCCTTCATCGATCGGTTCGGAGCCTTCTGACCCACCGCCATCCTTCCTTCCGGTTCAGCATGCGGGTCTTGGGACAGATGGTGTCCTGTTTCGAAGCAATCCCCTACGCGCAGTATCACTCCCGCACCTTTCAGACGGCCATTCTGTCCGCCTGGGACAAGTCCCAGGAGAGTCTGGATCAGCATTTTCCCCTTTCCCCCCAGGTTCGCTCCTCTCTCCTCTGGTGGCTGCGGACCCCTCTCCAAGGGAAGACCTTCCTGCCGATAACTTGGTTGGTGATTACCACCGATGCCAGTCTGCGGGGTTGGGGGGGGTGTTTTCTCCTCGGTCCGTACAAGGCACTTGGTCTCCATCGGAGTCCAAACTGCCGATCAACGTTCTGGAGCTGAGGGCGGTTCTCCTCTCACTCCGGCATTGGACTTCGCTGCTTCAGGGTCACCCTGTTCACATACATAAATCATCAGGGGGGCACTCGCAGCGCGGCGGCAATGAGGGAGGTGTCTCTAATCCTTCGCTGGGCGGAAGTTCATGATTCCAGCCCTTTCGGCCATTTACATCCCGGGGGTGGACAATTGGGCGGCGGATTTCCTCAGTCGGACGACGATCGACCCGGGCGAGTGGTCTCTGCACCCCGACGTCTTCGAGTCTCTTTGTCTCCGTTGGGGTCGTCCGGACGTGGATCTCATGGCCTCCAGATTCAACCACAAGCTTCCCACCTTCATGGCCAGAGCCAAGGATCCGGACGCTTACGGCGCGGACGCGCTCGTCCTTCCCTGGACGGAGTTCTCTCTCCTCTACGTTTTTCCGCCCCTGCCTCTTCTTCCACGAGTCCTTCGGAAGATCGCGGCGGAGGGCACGCCTGCGATCCTAATAGCCCCGGATTGGCCTCGTCGTCCTTGGTACGCCGACCTTATGTTGCTCCTGGCAGACGCTCCCTTGCCTCTGCCTCTAAGAGAAGACCTCCTCTCTCAAGGGCCGATCTTCCACCAGCATTTAGGGTCGCTACATTTAGCGGCGTGGCTATTGAAACCGCAGTCCTAACGCGGCGGGGGTTTTCTGCTGAAGTGGTCCGTACCATGATTCGTGCGCGTAAACCGGCATCGTCCAGGATTTATTACCGAACCTGGCGGGCCTATTTGAATTTCTGTGAGACCTTAGATGTTCATCCCCTTCGGTTTTCTCTCCCCACGATTTTATCCTTTTTGCAGTCTGGTCTGGACTTGGGTTTGGGTCTCAGTACCCTAAAGGGTCAGATCTCAGCACTTTCGATCCTTTTTCAGCGCCCTCTGGCTCCGCTCGGTCCAGTTAAGACTTTTCTTCAGAGGGTTGCTCACTATGCTCCCCCGTATCGCGTTTCCGTTCCATCTTGGGATCTTAATATTGTGCTGACGGCTCTCCAATCTTCCCCTTTCGAGCCTCTACGCAGGGTTTCCCTTCGCTTGTTGTCTTGCAAAGTGTTTTTCCTCGTTGCCATCACGTCTCTTCGGCGTGTGTCTGAATTGGCGGCACTTTCTTGCGTAGAACCCCTCTTGGACAAGGTGGTTCTCCGCCCGGTTCCGGATTTCCTTCCGAAGGTGGTGTCCGCTTTTCACCTGAATGAAGATATTGTCCTTCCTTCTCTGTGCCCGTCCCCGTCTCATCCTCGGGAACGGGATCTTCACCGTCTGGATGTTGTTAGGGCTCTGAGGATCTACTTGGATGTAACTAGACCCTTTCGGCGCACGGATTCTCTATTTGTGGTTCCGGAGGGTCCGCGCAGGGGGCTGGCAGCGTCCAAAGTGGTTATTGCCCGCTTCATCAAGATGGCTATTGCTGAGGCTTACCGTGCTAAGGGCAGGGAGCCGCCCTTTGGTGTTACCGCTCATTCTACCAGAGCGGTCGGGGCTTCCTGGGCTCAGCGAAATCGAGCTTCGGCTGAACAATTGTGTAAGGCGGCCACCTGGTCTTCTTTGCACACTTTCACCAAGTTCTACAGGGTGAACACTTATGCATCGGCGGATGCTGCTTTGGGCCGCCTGGTCTTGCAGGCGGCGGTGCCTTAATGCCTATGGTGCTTTAATTCACCTTGGGTTGTGGTCCCTCCCTATTTGTGGACTGCTTTTGAACGTCCCAAGGTTTCCTGTGTCCCCCAAGGAATTTGGCGAGAAAACGAGATTTTTGTATAACTTACCAGTAAAATCTCTTTCTCGCTCTTCCTTGGGGGACACAGCACCCACCCATTGTTTTGGTTGCCCTGACGGGTGTTTTGACTTGTTGGTGTTAATTTGGTTGATCCTTGCCTTTGTTTTAACTACTTGCGCACATAACTGGTAGTCTCTCTCTCCAGGCTGAGGGTATAGCTGCTGGAGGAGGGGCTTAACAGTCTTTCACTTAGTGTCACGCCTCCTATGGAGATGAGCTATACCCAAGGTTTCCTGTGTCCCCCAAGGAAGAGCGAGAAAGAGATTTTACTGGTAAGTTATACAAAAATCTCGTTTTTTTCTGTACAGGGCTGAGATGCTCTAGTAGCAGCCTCTGAATTTTCTCTCTGCTTTGTCAGCCAGCTCATCTGAGGGATTCCTTATCTCTGCTCTCTGACATTATAAATGCTCATTACAGCTCAGTTCTTATCTTGACCTCTTAGTAATTTAGAGATAAGGTTTATTAGATGACCACAGCTCGAAAAACAGTTTACCCTTTGTGACAGAATGGCACAATATTTTTAATGAAGACCAATTGAAAAAAAGATTATTAGCCCAAAATTTGTAAAATGCAATCATAATAAAATTTCCTCCGAAGGTGTACGTAGTCTTTAAAACCAGATTTGATAGAATCAGTTTCCATGCTATTACCCTTCAGATACATAGGCAGAATGTAGGTTGCTGTCTACATCTGCTGATATTCTGTGTGTGGACCTTTAATGTACATTGAAAAGAGGTGAAATGACAGCTTCAATTGTTTTCTCTGCTGTGCTGTTTGAGAAGTTTAAGCTAGCCATGTCACAATAATGTCTGACAAAGATGATGTCTCATAGATCTAATTAACTGTCTGGACCTGAAATGTGACCACCATTTTCCTGAATCGGAGATACCTGAAGTGCATTAATAAATTCCAAGATCAGAGGAAAAAGCACCTCCCAGGGCAGGGTTTATATTGGTTTTAAGGCTAAATGCACACGATCAGGATTGCGTGTGGATTTTCTGCGCGGATTTGTGTGATGAAAATCTGCACCATAGGTCATGTGCATTGTAATCTCATGCGCACGATGCAGATTTTTTCTGTGCGAATTTTGACCTACGGTGCAGATTTTAAAATCCACAAAATGTCAATTTATTTTATCTTTCCTGTCCAGATTTTCTCCATTCACTTCAATGGGGACAGTAAAATCTGCACCAATTAATCCCTGCGAACACCTGCAGATTTCAGTGTGGATTGTCCGCACATAAATCCTGAACGTGTGCATTCACCCTCATACATGCCTGTCATATTGTGTTCAGTAACAAAGTCCACCTATGTGTATACAAGTGCTCTCCATTGTATCTTATCATTGTTCCACTGACATGATTGCTTTGTCTCCTCTCTGCTTCAGGGCTGCCACAGTAGAAGAGCCAAAGAAGAGAAGCTGCAACAGTCCATATCCCTGCACAGCCAGTACCATGCACCGCTATAGGTATGATGGCCCACTGCAGGCGTCACTATCTGTACCATACTATGCGCTGCTAGAATGACAGGGATGTATTGAGCAGTGGAGCAGATCACCTCACATCCAATGGGATGCCAAGTATTTCTTATCAATAAAGTCATGAAAAACGTCACTTTGTAATATCAACCTGATTCCTATATCCAGGGACAGTTCTTTTTGAAAGAATAGAATCTCCATGCTCACTGAACCTCCCAAATCTAATATGGCATACCGGTATATTAGTAGATCTAGTGTGTTCTAGGGATGAAAGAGTGTGTATGTATGTGTGTGTGTGTGTGTGTGTGTATATATATATATATATATATATATATATATATATATATATATATATATATATAACCCTGGACATTGCAACCAGAATGAGAACATCCATCTTGCAATGCATTCTGATAGAAAAGTTTATATTATTACAACATTACAAGTGTTCTGTAACTATAAAATGAAAAATCATATATCAATCTGCTCAGCTCCTTTACCACCGCCAGCCTCTATTCTGGGTTTTGACAGATGCTCAATTCCTTGCCCAATACAGGCTGCGAACAATCATGAAATGAATTATTATTAAATGAATAAATTGTACGTTTTGCAGAGTCATTTCCTATAAAATGATATATCGATCTGCTCAGCTCCTCCAGCTCTATAACATGCTGTCTGTAGCTTACATTGTGTTCTCATGCTCACAGGTTTACTTTAAAAAGTAGCTTGGTGCTTAATTTTTCTGGGAACCTGTCAGAAGGACATGCCTGTTTACGTGTATCACGTTCTGGGAAACTGTCAGCAGAATAGACATATTTACTTCTATTCTGGGAACCTTTCAGCAGAAGAGGACAGTTCACCTACAGTCAGGTCCATAAATATTGGGACATCGATACAATTCTAACATTTTTGGCTCTATACACCACCACAATGGATTTGAAATGAAACGAACAAGATGTGCTTTAACTGCAGACTGTCAGCTTTAATTTGAGGGTATTTACATCCAAATCAGGTGAACAGTGCCTCCCACTTGTTAAGGGACCAAAAGTAATGGGACAGAATAATCATCATAAATCAAACTTTCACTTTTTAATACTTGGTTGCAAATCCTTTGCAGTCAATTACAGCCTGAAGTCTGGAACGCATAGACATCACCAGACGCTGGGTTTCATCCCTGGTGATGCTCCTCTACTGCAACTGTCTTCAGTTCCTGCCTGTTCTTGGGGCATTTTCCCTTCAGTTTTGTCTTCAGCAAGTGAAATGCATGCTCAATCGGATTCAGGTCACGTGATTGACTTGGCCATTGCATAACATTCCACTTCTTTCCCTTAAAAAAACTCTTTGGTTGCTTTTGCAGTATGCTTTGGGTCATTGTCCATCTGCACTGTGAAGCGCTGCCAAATGTATTCTGAAGCATTTGGCTGAATATGAGCAGATAATATTGCCCGAAACACTTTAGAATTCTTCCTGCTGCTTTTGTCAGCAGTCACATCATCAATAAATACAAGAGAACCAGTTCCATTGGCAGCCATACATGCCCACGCCATGACACTACCACCACCATGCTTCACTGATGAGGTGGTATGCTTAGGATCATGAGCAGTTCCTTTCCTTCTCCATACTCCTCTCTTCCCATCACTCTGGTACAAGTTGATCTTGGTCTCACCTGTCCATAGGATGTTGTTCCAGAGCTGTGAAGGCTTTTTTAGATGTTGTTTGGCAAACTCTAATCTGGCCTTCCTGTTTTTGAGGCTCACCAATGGTTTACATCTTGTGGTGAACCCTCTGTATTCACTCTGGTGAAGTCTTCTCTTGATTGTTGGCTTTGACACACATGCACCTACCTCCTGGAGAGTGTTCTTGATCTGGCCAACTGTTGTTTTCTTCACCAGGGAAATAATTCTTCGGTCATCCACCATAGTTGTTTTCTGTGGTCTTCTGGGTCTTTTGGTGTTGCTGAGCTCACCGGTGCGTTCCTTATTTTTAAGAATGTTCCAAACAGTTGTTTTGGCCACGCCTAATGTTTTTGCTATCTCTCTGATGGGTTTGTTTTTGTTTTTTCAGCCTAATGATCAGGGCTGTGGAGTCGGAGTCGAGGAGTCGGGGGAAATTTTAGGTACCTGGAGTCGGAGTCGGCAAACAATGCACCGACTCCGACTCCTACTAAATTTAGATTGGAATAAAAAAAAAAAGCAAGTTTGAATGTCCCAATTCACAAAAAGTTATAATTAATGACTTCTCTACTGTAAGAATAAAGACCAATGCATGCAGTGCCTCACGTAACCGCAAAACGAACACGTTAAGTGACCGTGAAGAAGCATGCTTTTCATGTGCTTCACTATATGGCACGCAACGCACAATTAGGAGCTGCAATACTTATACTTTCCATAGTGTTGTGTTCTGCTTTTACAGGGAACGCAGCGTCCATGTGTAACCTAGCCTCTCACTGATAAGGGATTAAATAAATATGTTTTTTGCAGGACTAGAGAGTGAGACACTTGTATAAGTGAAGGGAATGGAGGGCCAATAGTTCAAGACTGAAGCTGTAAACCATTGGAAAAACTGCTGTCATTTAGCTAAGGCTACTTTCACACTAGCGTTCGGAGCGGATCTGTCTGATGTTTCATCAGACGGATCCGCTCCGATAATGCAGACGTTCGCATCCGTTCAGAACGGATCCGTCTGCATTATAACTTAGAAAATTTTCTAAGTCTGAAAGTAACCTGAGCGGATCCGTTCAGACTTTACATTGAAAGTCAATGGGGGACGGATCCGCTTGAAGATTGAGCCATATGGTGTCATCTTCAAGCGGATCCGTCCCCATTGACTTACATTGTAAGTCTGGACGGATCCGTTAGCCTCCGCACGGCCAGGCGGACACCCGAACGCTGCAAGCAGCGTTCAGGTGTCCGCTTACTGAGCGGAGCGGAGGCTGAGCGCTGGCAGGCGGATGCATTCTCAGTGGATTTGCCTCCATTGAGAATGCATCAAGGCTGGACGGCTGCGTTCAGGACCGCTCGTGAGCCCCTTCAAACGGAGCTCACGAGCGGACACCCGAACGCAGGTGTGAAAGTAGCCTAAGGCTATAAAAACTTGTAAACTCCGATTGTTAGCTTAAACTTCAAACATGACTATGGGATTCTCCTAGGAAAATCATGTTTTAGAATAAATGCCCCTTCCTGAATCCTCCTTTGTTTTCATTGTGTTTGTCTTTTGCTTAAACTGTGCAATACAGTAGACTGTTGGCTTCCCAGCCAGTAGTCCTGTGGTAGGTTGCGTTTCTTTCCCTCAAGGAATGTATAAAATACATTTGCATATTAATACAGAGGAGTCGGAAGTACATAAAACTGAGGAGTCGGAGTCGGAACATTTAGCTACCGACTCCACAGCCCTGCTAATAATGACTTGCTTCACTGATAGTGACAGCTCTTTGGATCTCATCTTGAGAGTTGACAGCAACAGTTTCCAAATGCAAATAGCACACTTGTAATGAACTCTGGACCTTTTATCTGCTCATTGTAATTGGGATAATGAGGGAATAACACACACCTGACCATGGAACAGCTGAGAAGCCAATTGTCCCATTACTTTTGGTTCCTTAACAAGTGGGAGGCACATATGCAAACTGTTGTAATTCCTGCACCGTTCACCTGATTTGGATGTAAATTAAAGCTGACAGTCTGCAGGTAAAGCCCATCTTGTTTGTTTCATTTCAAATCCATTGTGGTGGTGTATAGAGCCAAAAATGTTACGATTGTGTCGATGTCGCAATATTTATGGACCTGATTGTATATCGCATAACAAGAGGCCCTGAGATTGCCGAACAGAAGGGGCAGTAAAATGCCACATATGCCTCTTCTTGGACTTTCGGCAGAGACATGAACCATCACATACCATGTGCACCATTTCTTAGGAGTCCAGGGTGGTGCTCACTTTGACAGCTTGGTTGACACTTCTGGGGTTGCTGTTGCAACCACTAGTCCAGTTTAAAGTAGCATACAGATCCATCAATGTTCATTTTATGGCTGCAGTTTCTCTTCAAGGATACATTTACATGTGACAGATTTTTGCAATGGAAAAATCCATTCCATGGGACTGAATGGGTTGTGTCTGCTCATGTGCATGGCTTTCTGATGAATAGAGCAATCATCGCAATTTCTGCAATAAATCTGCCACATGTGAGCAGAGCTTTATGTTGGCCATAAAAGATAGCTATCTTTCTAATGCTCGTTTGGCCAACGATCTTCCCCTGTTGACTTGGCCAAGCATGCATGTTTTCAGCAAGAAGAGGCAAAGAAGCAGATGAAGGGCACCCGACCTCCACAAGAATATATAGACTTGGAAGTTGAAATCTAACATGTCCATCCTTATCTCACTAAACATCAGCCTTTTAAGGGGAAAGTCTGAGGCTCCCGTACACATTACATGGTCAGCCTGTGGTGCTGATATTGGGTGGTTCGGCCAAGTGACGTCTGTATGGACAACTTAACATCAACAACATTTCTGGAATACTTGCCTACTAATTCCCAATTACTTTTCTTTAGGTTACTTGAAAGGTTGATAGAAGAAGACGTTGATGGTTGAATCCCAGGAAGCACATTTTTTGTATTTCTGATTGGATGGTAGTAATGATTGTATTCTCTTCTATTGGTAGATGATCGGTAAGCTCTGGTTTTGTACAATTTAACTACCGTTGTTCATTTCACAAACTCTGTATCTGCTGTAAGGATACTTCTAATATATTTTTTATGTTCTGTTACCCATATTGGAATGATTTCTATTAAATACTTAATTTCTGTGAATTGAGCCTTTTATTCAGTAAATGAACAGTGTTATTTCCCATGAAGGACCCGTTGTTGTCATTTCATGCTTCTGTGCCTACAGCGCCATCCAGGAACACTAAGCTGTACCATATGATGTAGATACAGGGAGCACAAGCTTTAGTAATAAACCCGGTGCTGCCTCCTTTTACTGAATCTCTGCCCAGAGCTGAATTATTTATTAAATGCCTTTTAACAAGAACTGCCTCTTCATGATTAAAGGGATTCTTGGCTTTGGACTATTGCTACAGTACTTATTACAAGGTTCTCTTGTCAATAAGTCAATCAAAGAGTGTCCCCCAGCAGTCCGCTGGAATCTGTAGAGAAACCTTGCGGTAAGTGTTCAGTTTGCCCACAGTGCCACCGCAGGGGAAATGAAGCATTACACAGTGTCCATCAACGGATTGCCTGTGTAATATAGGACAAGTCTTCCAGAGCCAGAGATGCTCTTTGTAACTACTCTCAACTGTGGCCAAAAGGTAACTCCCCTCCTCTGTTAACTCTGAATTCCCTAGTAGGGTAAATGAGAAAATTGGTTTCCAAAAGTGGACACAAATATTTCAAATAACTATAATTTCTACCATAAAAAATATTAACAACTTCATATAAAAGGTATATACACCCATACCTGCTATATAACTAGCAGACAGAGCAATAATGAGCGAGAGCACCTCTACTGCTGGGAGCACTGGTGGTCATGCTGGGACCCCTTTGTCCAGTAGTTTGGCACAAATAATGAACATACTTAGCAAACAGTGTTGATCAAAGACATATATCTTAAGTTGAGTAATATTCAATAACAAAGAAACTGTAGGAGAACAGTAAGAACACAAAATGAAAGATATAATTGTTAAGAAGAGGGCCTAGCCCCCACGGTCCTCCACGCCAAACGGTCATAAGAATAGGAAAGGGGCAGGAGAAAGAAGGGTCATCCTCATATGCTCATAGAGACAAAAAGTACATCAGATGAGCGGAATTCGTTTTGCAGAGTGCTGTTGAATTTGGTTTGCAGAGTGCTGTTGCATTGTATATTTTTTTCTTCGTGCAATGGGATGTGCTGACTGACCCCCTTTTTCTTGCAGTTGTACTGAGCTGGAGGTGTGGCTGCCTCCTGTTGGTCACTGCTGACTAGCCTGTCTGCCCCATTGGCTGATTTTAATTAGTGTAAGTATAAAGCTGTAGCCTGCTCTCATTGCAATCATTGGAAGCCATCTGGCACCAGGAGAGGTATAGAGTGAGCTTAGCGTGCATGTTGGTACCTGCATTCCCTGGATTTAATGGAGGCCATTATGGCAACAAAAATGGTAAAAGGCAGAGTGGACACAGCATGCATATGGAACATGCATTTCCTGAATTTTATGGTGGCTATTATGGCACATAACAGGTAGTATTTAGTGTTAGGTTCCCGTCCTATAGAGATAGCCTTGACACCGGCAGGCGGGCACAAATAATTTTGTACAAAATGTATTTGCCAAGAATCTCATATTTACAAAATAAGCTTTAGCACCAGAATATTTTCTATAACTATGGCATTATTGTACTTTATTTGGTTTGTAGAGTCCTGTTGCATTGTATTTTTATTTTTTTCTTCGTGTTTCTAGCCATGGCAGCGTGCACCTGCGCATTAGGATGTGCTGACTAACCCCCTTTTTCTTAGCGGAATTAGTACAGTTCATCCATGGGTTCCATACCCTATAGAGCTGTTCTCTAGAGTGGTTAAGAGTAGCATTAAGTGTCTGATAAAGTAGGATTCTATTGATCCTCTGGGTAACTACTGTGATAGATAGTGAAGAAGATCTCCATCTGGAAGGAATATTTATGTATGTATGTATGTATGTATGTATCCCTATATATTGAGGAAGTTTATAGGCTGCATTAGTAAACCCCCAATGTTTAAGTCCTAACAAGTAAAAAGGCGCTGACAGGGGGAGATCCATACCAAATACTTCTGAATGTTAATCCAGCACTGTTGGACTATAAGTCAGGTCCACCAAATGTGGAGAGTATTACCAATCTCTTTCCAACCTCTACAGCATAGAGGGCAGACCATTGGATAAATAAGGTGTACTCTGGACCTTACCATATATACCATCTATGAAGTACTTAAGAATGCCTCCATTAATGTCACTTGCCAGCTTTCTTTGCTGATCACTTTACATCATTCATGCTGTAGCTCCAGTGTAAAGGTCTTCCCATATCCAATTCCCAACTACACATAAAAACCAGTTTAGAATCAGAGAGAGGTGAGCTTAGAATAGAATAGATGAAAGAAATAGATCCCTTATCTAAGGCTCTGTATTGGCAAAGCTTCTCGAGCAACATTTATTCTACAGTCTTGCCTTTCTGGACCAACGAGATTAAGAAATGGAAGAAGACTTGGTTAATAAAAGATGCTCTTGAGTTATGAGTTAAGCAGGAAGTCACAGAGTCTGAGAAGGGTACAGAGAGTGATTGAAAATAATACAGAATTTGGGGTATTGTGATCATTTTGAGTGTTGACTCTAGGGAAATTCCAGGTGGGAAATTCCTGGCGTAGTTTAGGGATAATTTGGGTATAATTCCATAAAAAAATTGAGTCAAGAGATTTAGGCATGTTAACCCCCTAGATATGGAGGGTAGTGTTCTCGGATTTTAAAACCAAAGTTAAGCGTAATTAATTCTCGTGTTGATGACAGGGTATTACAATGCAAAATTTCTGATTTAACAATATTTATCTATAAGCCAGAAATGGTTGCTATGGACAACTAAGCCAGTTCTACTTTACACCAGTTTGATAAATTACCCCATATGTTCTCTTTCATTTATATTCGTGAGAACCTATAGTTACTCCTGCAATATTCAGGTTAGTACATATAATGGCTAGTGGTTCAATAGCCAAAGCAAAAAGGGCAGGAGAATGGGGGAAAACACTAACATGTTCATCGATGAATATTAATAGGGATAGAAGAATCTGTAGGCAACTTAAGGTATAACGGGGGTCCAATAAAAGTTTGGATGGAATGTAAAAAAAACGCTTCAGAGGTACACATGGAAGTCAATATCCTATAAAGATAAGACCAAGAGATGCTGTCAAAAGCCTTTTCAATGTCCAGAGCCAATAGGGAGAGAGGCTGAGACTTCGTATTGGCCCACCGTATAATACTACAAACCTTCCTCACTTTGTCCGGTGCTTGCCGGCGAGGGATAAATCCCACCTGGTCAGAATGTACCAAAATTGGTAGATGGTTTTTAAGTGTGGCATGAATATATTTAAACATTTTGAAGTAAAGCACTGAGAACCCATCTGGGGCTGGTGATTTGCATTTTTCAATGATTTTTGTTGAGTCTATTTCTTCATGAGATAAGAAGATTAGCAGCATTAGTGTCAGACAATGATATTTTCTGGATGAGCAAATTATAAATTCATGCCAGATATAGGGATGTCTATAGGGGGTGAATATAGCTTTTGATAAAAAGCGCTAAATTGTTATTATATATTGACTGGATTAGAGCTAACCTGTCCCCTTGCATTCTTTCAATGATAAACTGTTAATTTGTTGGTGAGCATGTAACCGGACAGCAAGCATTTTATCCGGTTTGTTAGCTAACTTATAAAATTTCTCCTGGGTCCATCTAAGTATTTTCTCAGTACGACCTAAGAGGATTGCATCAAGCTGTATCTTAGCTTTAGCCACTTGGATTCGCCAATTAGATGCCGTGATCGCGTGTGCCCATGGTATCTAAAGGGTTAAATGCCTGTATTCTGCATTATTGCCGGTTGCAAACATTAGCCACGGGCCTCTGATGTTTGAAACAGCAGAGATGAAAAATAAATCTGAGGAGCTGCTGAAATATGGGCTGCTATAGAGAAATCAGTAAGAAGCGGTTCATTAAATTTCCAAGTAAAGGGACATCTAGCTGGGGTTAGATTTGAATTCTGCCACAACCAGGTCACAAGGAACATGTCAGGCATATAACAGGTATGAGAGGAGCCAGGTTGAGGCCAAAATCCCAATAAATCCTAGTATAATGGTGGTGCGCCAGGGAGAAGTAGGTATAACCACGTGGTAGGCCAGTAAATGCCATCCAGTAAACAGCAATATCTAATGTTCACATAACATGGTGAATACAGTTTTTCTGTCGCTATGGGAGATGACCTATCCAACCTAGCACTGAAGAACATATTGAAATCGCCACACCAAATAAGTTTCCTAAAATTACAGAAGAAAGAGACAGACTGAATATTAGGGGTATAAGAATTCACGAGACATAAATGAGCCTAATAAAAATAGCCACACCTCTGCTCTTCTGTGGAATGGGGCCTGAGCTAATAGAGTATATTTGCTATGAAAATATCTGGAACAAGAGGTCTGCGTGAAATGGGATTCCTGAATGCAAATAATATCAGATTTGAGGCGATCATACTGGAGAAAAGATTTAAGTCTCCTTTGAGGTGAGTTAAACCCCGTATATGGTGCCATATGAACAATTACTTAAATGGAATAAATAACTTTAAATCCTATCCTGACTAAAATAAAACACAAAACCAAAATTGTGGTAGAAAATTGGCCGTGGTCCTTTATTAAGGGTTACATAAATATAATACTGCTGATAATAATAACCATAAATAATTAAATAACCAATAAATAAATACTCATTAAAAATTCATTAAGTCCACAATTGTCCCCCCAGCAAAGCTGGGTGACTAACCCACCAGACATGAGGGAATTAACCCACATGTCCCCCCCTAAAAACCACGGCCTTATCAATCATATCCTGTAAACCCGAATTAAATATATCCAGACCTATCTCTGACAAATGGACCAAATCATTCCGATAAAGACCCGCAATAAATCCTTCTAGCTCAGTGTGTCTTATTGACCATCCATTTACTTTAGGAAGGTATTTCTCTAAGCTTCTATTAATTCTCTTCCTAATTTTTTCCATAAAACCAAACTGATCACCCTTCCAAATAAATCTTGGTATAATTTCTGAGAAAATTAAAGTTACTTCTGGGAGTAATGATTTAATATAAACAATGTTTGATTTCATATGATCAAGTAATTCCAAAGTTTTAATTTTCCCCAAGTCATTACCCCCAGCATGAATTATTAAAACATCTGGCTGTGGTAATGACTTCAACTCGCCTTTTAGGATCGGAATGATCTGATACCATTTCAAACCTCTGAAACCCAACCAAAAAACAGAAACAATTAAAGAACCAATACAACTTTTTTGAAAATAATTACGCTCCGCAGCCCTTCTTTTTGCCCAAAACACGAAAGAATGGCCCAGAATCCATACGACCATTTGCTCTGGATCTGAAAAAGATCAAATAAAATTAGAGAACCAAATTAGGTCTAACATTCAACTTAAATCTGTTAGATTCCCAGCGACCAATTTTCTTAATTATTGCCTCATTTAATCCCAGGCTAGCAGCAACTGTTGCCGCACCAATTCGAAAAGAATGAGACGAATAATTTTCTTTAGATAAGTTCAATAACACCAAACACTTTTTAAGAATTGCATTAAATTGATAGATTGTCAACACTGAACCATCTTCGTGAATTAAAAAAGAACCTTCTCTCTGAGGCCTAACATCAAAAAATTCACTAACCGTCTTGACTGGGCACAATGGTGATTCAGTTAACATTGGTAACTTCAAAAATTGTCTCACTACGAATTGGTTTGAAAATGCCTGACAACCAGCTGACTTATAAAAGAATGACACACCTGAAACGGTCAAGTGTAGAACTGAATAACCAAAACCTTCATCTAATAATGAACAAAGAAATTGAAAAAATACATCTAGATCAAACAAAAAACACGAAATATTCCTAACTATGCAAAATTTATACCATCTCCTCCAAGCCAATGAGTATCCTTCCCATGTACGAGGTGCTAATGACTTCTGAATGAACTTGTTGATTATATCCGGATAAGATTCCAAACCCGTTCCGGAGACGGAATTCAAATTTTCTCTGCCTGCGCCACTAGATAAAAGAATCTTTCCCACTGTGCGCGGGAAAGCGAATCAGCTATCTCATTTTCTTTACTAGGAATATATTTAGCTTTTATCCAAACGTTCAATTCTAAACAACAATAAACTAAATAGCGGAATAATCTAACGATTACTTCTGAATGTGATGATAAGCAATTAATTGCAAATAACACTCCTTTGTTATCAGAAAAAATGAATACTCTCCTATTCTTAAAAACCTTTCCCCAAATCACTAAAGCAACCACTATAGGAAACAACTCTAATAATACTAAATTCTTATTTAAACCTAACTTAACCCACCACTCCGGCCATGGTTCAGCAGACCACTGACCATTTAAAAATGCACCATAACCCCATGACCCTGAAGCATCTGTAAATAAACCTATTGAGCCTGCTTCTTGAAACTCCTCTTGCCAAGCACAGCGACCTTTTGTAATTCTAACATGCGCATAAGGAGATTTCAACCCTTTCGTTGCCATATATAATCTCCTAGAAAAAACACGACCAACCGGAATGACCCTTGACGCAAAAGCCAAAACACCTAATAAACTCTGCACTTCTCTCAACTGAGCTTTCTTCACAGAACCAATTCTCCTAATCAATCAATAATATAGCCTTCTCCATAGGCAACCTGACCTCCATATTCACTGAATCAATTATAATACCTAAAAATTCAATCACTTGGCAAGGCCCTACTGATTTCTCTTGTGCCAATGGAACACCAAAATACTGACAAATCTGTGTAAAACCTTCCAATAATCGAGAGCAATGATTAAAAGCACCAACAAAAAGAAAATCGTCTAAGTAATGCAGGACATTAACAGAACCCAACTCCTTTATAACGACCCAATTCAAAAAAGAAGAAAATGATTCAAAATAAAAACACGACCAAGAAAACCCCATTGGCAAACATTTATCAAAGAAAAATTGACCGTTAAACTGAAAACCTAATGAATTAAAGCCTACCGGATCCACTGGTAACAAACGAAACGCAGCCTTAATGTCTGCCTTTGCCATAAAACACCCTTTCCCTACAGAACGTATTAAAGAAACCGCGTCGTCAAAGGATGTATAAGCTACAGACGCTATCTCTTTATCCAAAGAATCATTCAAAGACTCTTAAGCTGGATACAATAAATTATGAATTAATCTACACTGCGTGCAGAATTATTAGGCAAATGAGTATTTTGACCACATCATCCTCTTTATGCATGTTGTCTTACTCCAAGCTGTATAGGCTCGAAAGCCTACTACCAATTAAGCATATTAGGTGATGTGCATCTCTGTAATGAGAAGGGGTGTGGTCTAATGACATCAACACCCTATATTAGGTGTGCATAATTATTAGGCAACTTCCTTTCCTTTGGCAAAATGGGTCAAAAGAAGGACTTGACAGGCTCAGAAAAGTCACAAAATAGTGAGATATCTTGCAGAGGGATGCAGCACTCTTAAAATTGCAAAGCTTCTGAAGCGTGATCATCGAACAATCAAGCGTTTCATTCAAAATAGTCAACAGGGTCGCAAGAAGCGTGTGGAAAAACCAAGGCGCAAAATAACTGCCCATGAACTGAGGAAAGTCAAGCGTGCAGCTGCCAAGATGCCACTTGCCACCAGTTTGGCCATATTTCAGAGCTGCAACATCACTGGAGTGCCCAAAAGCACAAGGTGTGCAATACTCAGAGACATGGCCAAGGTAAGAAAGGCTGAAAGACGACCACCACTGAACAAGACACACAAGCTGAAACGTCAAGACTGATTTTTCTAAGGTTTTATGGACTGATGAAATGAGAGTGAGTCTTGATGGGCCAGATGGATGGGCCCGTGGCTGGATTGGTAAAGGGCAGAGAGCTCCAGTCCGACTCAGATGCCAGCAAGGTGGAGGTGGAGTACTGGTTTGGGCTGGTATCATCAAAGATGAGCTTGTGGGGCCTTTTCGGGTTGAGGATGGAGTCAAGCTCAACTTCCAGTCCTACTGCCAGTTTCTGGAAGACACCTTCTTCAAGCAGTGGTACAGGAAGAAGTCTGCATCCTTCAAGAAAAACATGATTTTCATGCAGGACAATGCTCCATCACACGCGTCCAAGTACTCCACAGCGTGGCTGGCAAGAAAGGGTATAAAAGAAGAAAATCTAATGACATGGCCTCCTTGTTCACCTGATCTGAACCCCATTGAGAACCTGTGGTCCATCATCAAATGTGAGATTTACAAGGAGGGAAAACAGTACACCTCTCTGAACAGTGTCTGGGAGGCTGTGGTTGCTGCTGCACGCAATGTTGATGGTGAACAGATCAAAACACTGACAGAATCCATGGATGGCAGGCTTTTGAGTGTCCTTGCAAAGAAAGGTGGCTATATTGGTCACTGATTTGTTTTTGTTTTGTTTTTGAATGTCAGAAATGTATATTTGTGAATGTTGAGATGTTATATTGGTTTCACTGGTAAAAATAAATAATTTAAATGGGTATATATTTGTTTTTTGTTAAGTTGCCTAATAATTATGCACAGTAATAGTCACCTGCACACACAGATATCCCCCTAAAATAGCTAAAACTAAAAACAAACTAAAAACTACTTCCAAAAATATTCAGCTTTGATATTAATGAGTTTTTTGGGTTCATTGAGAACATGGTTGTTGTTCAATAATAAAATTAATCCTCAAAAATACAACTTGCCTAATAATTCTGCACTCCCTGTAAATTCATTAGGATTCTTTTTTGGAACAATCCCCAAAGGAGAGACCCTAAAATCAGAAAAAGGTGGAGAAAGAAAAGGACCAGCTACCTTACCCTCTTTCAACTCTAAGAATCTTAGACTCAACAATATCTAAATGCTTTCTAACTGATGGCAAATCATCATGTACTAAACAACCTGTGAATTTCGGGACATAAAAACCATTAACGAAACGAATTAACTCCGCCTTCAGACGGTCTGGAAACAAATCTAACCATGGTAGCATTTTTACCCAATTCACTGGCGTCTGAGCTTTTTGAAAAATCTCTATTGGATTGATTTTGTAAAATGGCTTGGTTTGATTTTTTAAAACACCGAAACATGGGGTGCGCACCTGAACAAAAGGAACACTCATGCCGGTATCTACAATTGCTCAGCCATCTGCACGCTGACTCATTATATGCAAAACAAACTTCTTTTTTACTAACAGCACCAGCCACCATTGAATTAATTGGCCTAACTTGAAAACCACTTTTCTGTGGCAACATCAAGCTAAGCCAAAGGCCCACATCTTTAGAACCCCAATTCATATTACTGTGTACCGCTAACTTCTGGCGAAAAGTTTCATCATATGTAAACCATGCAAAGCTACCAAAATTACGGTAAGCCTCTAAAATGGAATCCATATGCTGAAACAAACCAACACAACTTTGAGGATGTTTAGCACAAAATACTGAAGCATAGATAAAAAAGGCTTGCAGCCAATTATTAAAAGATCTTGACGCAACCCTTTTCCTTTCTTCTTCTTTCTCAAAGGCTTTCTTCTCAATCTTAAGATTCTTTGGCAGAAGGAAGCAACGATAAAATATCAATATACTCCCTTCTCCAAATTTTTTCCTTCACAGATTGAGATAAGTGAAACCCCAAAGGAGAGCCGTCACACGTCAAAGCTTCCTTTAAGCAAGTTTCACTTATACCAACCCCATTATCTAAAGCTATTGTATTCAATTATTTATTAAAACCTATATTATCAGCTCCTGCATCAGCTGGCATATCCCTCCATACTGCTGCAGGCTGATCTACTGAAACAGGCGCACTAGCTGTAGCCCATTCAGAAAATAACTTGGCTAAGCTAAGCAACAACTTATTCTCATTAGACCCTATGTTGGTAGGCAAAGACAAGCTCTGCCCACATGTCTCCTCACCAGTCTCCGGTCCAGGGTCCATGCTGGGAGCACTGGAGGCCGGCAGTGGCGCTCGACTCAATACCCTAGGCTGCGATACCGCATACATCTAGGGGAGGAGCGCACACTGCCACCTTTCCTGCTTCTTGCTTCCGATGGCGAATAAGCCCTCCTCAGCCATTTGATCCGCTTGGACACCCGAGCTTCAGCGCTATGGGAAGCGCTTCCTGATGACCTCACTGACGCCGTCGCTTGTTCTGTGACGTCACTACGCAGCGCGTCGTCACGTGATCCCGCCTCTTCCTCTTCAGCCGACAAGCCGTCAGCCAGACATTGCTGAAGCAATTCTGCCTAGTAATGCCGACGTAGCACAATAGCTCTTTTGCAGCTACGCCGGCAATTTACCAGGGCTTCTTCCAGGCTCCGCGGCGGACAAGCTCCGGACCTGATGCAACCCTCCTTAAATATTCAATTTTCCCGCCCTAGAATCTTATTCTCCAATCAGGAACTGGCAGAAAACAGGTACCTCAGCAACAGGTAGGCAACCAGGTACCAATCAGAATCATCAAACAGATTTACCTCAGAAACTAAAAAAGAACACACATTAACATACAGAAAAAGGCGGGAAAAAAGGAAGGAAAATGGGAATTAAATCAACTACTACCCATTATGCTCAATGCCACCATGGTGGGCATTCAGTATACACTTCTGTGCCCACTATCATTATGTGAGACTATCTTACACATGACATGCAGAGAATGAGTGCATGAAAAGTCTGAGAGGTTCACGTCTAGAAGATCTGATCG